>NC_135316.1:18634794-19834794 GCF_048772815.1 Callospermophilus lateralis | reverse complement strand
ATAAAAACTGTACCTGCAGCAAACAGTTGCACTTAGAAGACCTAAACATGACAAGCGTAGTTAGGCTAGGTAATACATGAATACTGCCCAGTATCAAAAAAAAAAAAAAAAAAGCCCAAAACTAACTCTAACCCTAACACTAGATCTAACCCTAACACTAAGCCTATTCCTAACTCTAACCCTATCCCTAAACTGTTTAGAGAACAGTTGATCCTAGGAGTCCCCAAAATGTGGAGAATAGTGGGACCAGAAAATAGATGAATCCTGTGCAGTATCAAAGACCTCTGGTTAAATAATTTGGTTAGTAATTTCAGTGAACGTGTATTCTCCTATTTTTTCATAGGGTGCATTAGGAAAAAGATATCTTTCCATGCTTCATCTAGGCCTACATCAAGTGGAAAGATCAAGACAATGTACACTGAGACTGATTGAGTCTCTGAAGTTTCAAGCAGCAAGCACAAACCCTGTTTGATTTCCACCTCAATTTCTCTTCACTCGTATAGTTCAAAATGCAGTGAAAATTGAAAATATAAACTGTTTATAGTGAACACTTGCACCTAAAAGGCCCAAACTTGGCAAGAAGAGTTAGAATAGGTAACACAAGATGTCACCCTAGCCCTAAAACTAAACACACGCTGCAACTAACCCTAACCTGTTTAGGGAACCATTGATCCTGGGAGTCCCAAACTTGGGGAGCCTGCTGGGCTAGCAAACGGATAAATTCCTAAACATTATCAAAGAAATATGACGAAAGAATTAGCGGAGGAATTACAGTAAATTTGTATTTTGCTCTTTTTGTATAGAGTGCTCTTGGATAAACTTGTTTTTATGTGCTTCCTCTTTGGGTTTATTTTATAAAAAAAAAAAAACAGAAAATATTCATGGAGAACTGATTGAGTGTGTGAAGGTTTAAGCAGCTAACACAAACTTTGTTTGATTTCCAGCTGGATTTCCATTCACTCCTATATGTCAAAAGGCAGTGATACCTGAAAATACAAACTGTTCATGACAGCGAACCATTGAACCAAAAAGTCCAAACATAATATGCATAATTAGGCTAGGTAAAAGATAAATCCTGTCCAGTATCAAAGAAATTTTTCCAAATCTAACTATTACCCTAACACTAGCTCTAACCATAGCCCTAAACGTATCCCAAAGCTGTTTGGAGAACCATTGATCCTAGGAGTCCCAAAAGGGTAGAGCATAGTGGGGCCTGCAAACATATAAATCCTGTGTAGTATCAAAGACATCTGACTAAATAATTTGGTTAGGTATTTAAGTGAATTAATATTTTCCTCTTTTTTCATAGAGTACTCTTGGATTAAGTTGTTTTTGCATGCTTCAGCTTAGGGCTACTACAAGAAAGCATCCTGAGACCTAATTGAGTGTGTTAAGTGTGAAGCAGCAAGCAAAAATCCTGTATGATTACCAGATCAATTTTCCTTCATCAGTGTAGGTCAAAATGACATGAAATTGGAAAATACAAACTGTTCCTAACAGTGAACACTTTCACCTAGAATCCCCATGCATGGCAAGCATAGTTAAGCTAGGTAAAACATGAATTCTGCCCAGTATAAAAGAAACTAGACAAAAACTAACTCTAACCATAACAAAAGTTGTCACCCTAGCCCTAAAACTAACACACACACACTGCCCCTAACCCTAAAATGTTTAGAGAATCATTGATCTTTGGAGTCCAAAATTTGGAAAGCCTTGTGAGCTAGCAAACACATGAATTCTTGCACCTTATTAAAAAAAAACAATTGGGGGAGGGATTTCAGTAACTGAGTATTTCTCTGTTTTCTTCTAGAGTGCTCCTGGATAAACCTGTTTTTATGTGCTTCATCTTTGGGCCTCTTCTAAAAGAAACAAATCAGACAATGCTCATAGAGAATTGATTGTGTGTGTGAAGTTACAAGCAGCAACTGAAAACCCTGTCTGATTTCCAGTTCTATTTTCCTTCATCCATTTAGGTCAAAATACAGTGAAAACTGAAAATACAACTGTTCCTGTGAGAGAACGTTTGCACCTAGAAAGCCCAAACTTGGCGAGCATAGTTAGGATAGGTAAAACATGAATCCTTCCCAATATCAAAGAAACCATACAAAAATTAAATCTAACCATAATACAAGCTCTCACCATATCCCTCAAACTAACACACACCCTGACACTAACACCAATTTGTTTAGAGATTCATTGATCCTGGGAATCCCAAACATGGGGAGCCTAGTGGACTAGCAAAGAAATGAATTCCTGGGCATTATCAAAGGAATCTGACGAATGGATTAGAAGAGAAATTACAATAACTGGGTTTTTTCCTTTTTCTTTATACAGTGCTCTTGGATTAACTTGTTTTTGTGTGCTTCAGCTTTTGGCTTCTTCTACAACAAACAAACCACACAATACTGTTGGAGAACTGATTGAGTGTGTGACTTTTCATGCAGGTTACACTAACTCTGTTGATTTCTAGCTGGATTTCCATTTACTCATATAGGACAAAATGCAGTGATACTTGAAAATACACACTGTTCCTGACAGCAAACAATGGCCCCTAGAAAGCCAAAACTTGACGGGCATAGCAAGGCTGAGAAAAAGATGAATCCTACCCATTTTTAAATAAAATTAGCCCAAATATAACTCTAACCGTAACACTAGCTGTAGCCATAGATCTAACCCTTACCCTAACACTAAGAGTATTCCTAAACTGTTTAGACAACCTTTGATCCTAGAAGTCTCCAAAATGTGGAGCAGAGTGGGACCAGCAAATAGATGAATTCTGTGCAGTATCAAAGACATCTTATTAAATAATTTGGTTAGGTATTTCAGTAAATTGTTATTTTCTCATTTTTTTGATAGAATACTCTCGGATTAAGTTGTTTCTGCATGCTTCAGCTTAGGGCTACTTCAACAAGAAAGAAACAAGACAATGCATGCTGAGTCTTGATTGGATGTGTGAAGTTTCAAGCAGCAAGAACAAACCCTGTTTAATTTCCAGCTCGATTTCCATTCCCTCTTAGAGGTCAAAATGCAGTGAAACCTGAAAATACAAACTGTTCCTGACAGTAAACACTTGAACTTAGAAGGCCCCAAATTGGCGAACCTATTTAGGATAGGTGAAAGATGAATCCTAAGCAGTATCATAGAAAATAGAGAGAAACTAACCCTAACTACAACACAGGCTGTCACCCTAGCCCTCAAAGTAAAACACACCCTGAACCTAAAACTAACCTGTTTATAGAACCATTGATCCTTGTATTCCCATACATGGGGAGCGTATTGGGTAGCAAAGAGAAATTCTAGCATATTATCAAAGAAATCTGAACAAATAATTAGGAGAGGAATTACATTAACTTTATATTTTCCTGTTTTCTTATATAGTGCTCTTGGATAAACTTGTTTTGGGTGCTGTAGTTTTGGGATTCTTCTACAAGACACAAACAAGAAAATGCACATGGAGAACTGATTAAGTGTGTGAAGTTTCAAGTAGCTATCACAAACAATGCTTGATTTCCAGCTGGATTTACAGTCACCCATATAGGTCAAAATGCAGTGATACCTGAAAATACAAACTGTTACTGAATGCAAACAGTTGCACCTAAAAGGCACAAACGTGGTGAGCATAGTTAGGCTAGGTGAAAGATGAATCATCCCCAGTATCAAAGAAATTAGCCCAAAACTAACTCTAACCCTAACACTATGAATAACCCTAGGCTTAACCCTAACACTAACCCTAAACTGAATAGAGAACCCTTAATCCAAGGAGTCCCAATTATGTGGAGATTAGTGGGGCCAGCAAACACATAAATCCTTTGTAGTATCAAAGACCACTGACTAAATAATTTGGTTAGGTATTTCAGGAAATGGATATTCTTCTTTTTTTTTCATACAGTGCTATTGGAAAAAGTTATTTTTTCAGGCTTCAGTTTAGGATTATTTCAACAAAAAAGAAACAAGAAATATATAATGAAAGTTGATTGAGTGTGTGAAATTTCTAGCAGCTGGCACAAACAATGCTGAATTTCCAGCTCAATTTCCAGTCATCCATATAGGTCAACATGCAGTGATACCTGAAAATACAAACTGTTACTGAATGCAAACAGTTGCACCTAGAATGACAAACATAGTGAGCATAGTTAGGCTAGGAGAAAGATGAATCCTGCCCAGTATCAAAAAAATTAGCACAAATCTAACTCTAAACCTAACACTATCTCTAACCCTAGGCCTAATGCTAACCCTAACCCTAATAGTATCCCTAAACTGATTAGAGAACCCTGGATCCAAGAAGTTTCAAATATGTGAAGATTAGTGGGGACAGAAAGCAGAAAAATCCTGTGCAGTATCAATGACATCTGACTAAATAATTTGGTTAGGTATTCCAGTAAATGCATACTTTTCTCTTTTTTCATACATTGCTCTTGGACAAAGTTGTTTTTGCATGCTTCAGCTTAGGTTTATTTCAAAAAGAAAGAAACAAGACAATATATACTGAAACTGGATTGAGTGTGTGAAGTTTCAAGAAGCAATCAAAAACTCTGTTTGATTGCCAGCTCAATTTCTCTTTACACATATAAGTCAAAATGACGTGAATTCTGAAAATACAACCTGTTTCTGACAGGGATCACTTGAACTTAGAAGGCTCAAACTTTGCAGGAAGAGTTAGAAAAGGTAATACATGAATCCTTCCCAGAATCAAAGAAACTAGACAAAAACTATCTCTAACCATAACAAAAGAATTCCCCCTAGCCCTAAATCTAACACACCCTGGACTAACCCTATCCTGTTTAGAGAACCATTGATTCTGGGATTCCCAAACCTGCAGAGACTAGTGGACTAGCTAACAGATTAATTCTTGCATATTATCTAAGAAATCTTAAAAAAGAATTAGGGGAGGGAATAAATTAACTGCATATTTCCCTGTTTTCATATAGAGTGCTCTTGGATAAACTTGCTTTTGTGTGCTTCAGCTTTGGGATTCTTTTACAACAAACAAACCAGACAATGCTCACAGAGAACTGATTGAGTGTGTGAAGTTTCGAGCAGCTAATACAAACTCTGTTTGATTTCCAGCTGGATTTCTAATCACTCATATAGGTCAAAATGCAGTGATACTTGAAAATACAAACTGTTCCTGACTGCAAACAATGGCACCTATAAGTACCAAACTTGAAGACCATAGTTAGGCTGAGTAAAAGATGAATCCTACCCATTATTAAAGAAATTAGGCCAAATATAACTCTATCCCTAACACTATTTCTAACCATAGCTCTAACCTTTCCCTAACAGTAACAGTATCCCTAAGCTCTTTAGAGAACTTTTGATCCTAGAAGTCCCAAAAAATGTGGAGCAGAGTGGGGCCAGAAAAATAGATGAATCCTGTGCAGTATCAAAGACATCTTACAAAATAGTTTGGTTATGAATTTCAGTGAATGTGTATTTTCTTGTTTTTTGATAGAGTACTCTCAGATTAAGTTATTTCTTCATGCTTCAGCTTAGGGCTACATTAACAAGAAAGAAACAAGATAATGCATACTGAGACCTTATTGAATGTGTGAAGTTTCAATCAGCAAGCACAAACACTGTTTGATTTCCATCTCAATTTCCATTCCCTCTTAGAAGTTAAAATTAGTGAAACCTGAAAATACAAACTATTTTTGACAGTAAACACTTGCACTAAGAAGTACCAAATTCAGGGATCTCAGTTAGGATACGTAAAATATGAATCCTACTCAGTATTGCAGAAACTAGAGAGAAACTAACACTTACCATAACATAAGCTATCACCCTAGCCATAGAATAACTCATACACTGACACTAACTCTAACATGTTTAGCGAACCATTTGTCCTTGGATTCCCATACTTGAGGAGTCTATTGTGTAGCAAAAAAAAAAATTTCTTTTTATTATCAAAGAAATCTGACCAAAGAATTAGAGAAGGAATTAGGGTAACTGGGTATTTCCATGTTTTCCTATACAGTGCTCATGGATATACTACTTTTAGGCGCTGCAGCTTTGAGATTCATCTACAAGACACAAACCAAAGAATGCTCATAGAGAACTGATTGAGTGTGTGAAGTTTCATGCAGTTAACACAAACAATGTTTGATTTCCAGCTGGATTTACAGCCACCCGTATAGGTCAAAATGCAGTGATACCTGAAAATACAAATTGTTCCTGACTGCAAACTGTTGCACCTAGAAGGCACAAATGTGGTGAGCATAGTTAGGCTGGTGAAAGATGAATCCTCCCCAGAATCAAAGAAATTAGCCCAAAACTAACTCTAACCCTAACACTATCTTTAACCCTATGCCTAACCATAACTCTAACCCTAATCATATCCCTAATGTGAAACTAAAAAAAACTAGATATAACTAGACAAAAGAAACTAGAGAAAAACTAATTCTAACCATAACACAAGTTTTCACCCTAGCCCTAATACTAACACACACTGCCCCTAACTGTCAACTGTTTGGAGAATCATTGATTCATGGAGTCTATAACTTGGAAAGCCTCGTGGGGGAAGCTGAAAAATGAATTGCTGCACCTTATCAATGAAAATGAAAAAAAAATTTGGGGATGGATTTCAGGAACAGGGTATTTCCGTTTTCTTCTAGAGTGCTCTTGGATAAACCTGTTTTTGTGTGCTTCACCTTTGGGCATTTTCTAAAGGAAACAAATCAGACAATGCTCTTGGAGAACTGATTGTGTGTGTTGGAAGTTACAAGCAACAACCACAAACCCTGTTTGATTTCCAGATCCATTTCCTGTCAACCATATAGGTAAAAATGTGGTGAAAACTAAAACTATAAAGTGGATCTGTCAGAGAACACTTGCACCTAGAAAGCCCAATATTGGCGAGCATAGTTAGGATAGGTAAAACATGAATCCTGCCAGTATAAAATGAACTATACAAAAATTAAGACATCATAACACAAGATGTCAACCTTTTCCTCAAACTAACACACAGCCGGACACTAACACTAACCTGTTTAGAGATCCGTTGATTATGGGTGTCCCAAACCTGGGGAGACTAGTGGACTAGCAAACAGATGAATTTCAGTGTATTATCAAAGAAATCTGATCAATGAATAAGGGGAGGAATTGCATTAACTGGGTATTTCCCTGTTTTCCTATAGAGTGCTTTTGGATAAACTTGTTTTTGTGTGCTTCAGCTTTGGGCTTCTTCCACAACAAACTAACCAGGCAATGCTCACAGTGAACTGATTGAATGTGTGAACTTTCAAGCACCTAACAAACTCTGTTTGATTTCCCTCTGGATTTCCATTCTCTCATAGAGGTCAAAATGCAGTGATTCCTGAAAATACAAACTGTACCTGACAGTGAAAAATTACACCTAGAAGGCACAATCTTGATGAACCTAATTTGGCTAGTTCAAAGATGAATCCTGCCCAGCATCAAAGAAATTTAGCCTAAATCTTTCTCTAACAGTAACACTACATCTAACCATAGCCCAAACCCTAACCCTAACTCTAACCATATCCCTAAACATTGAAGAGAACCATTTATCCTAGGAGTATCAAAAGTGTGGTGCACAGTTTGGCCTGCAAACATATGAATGCTGTGCAATATCAAAGACATCTGACTAAAATTTGGTTAGGTATTTCAGGGAATGTGTATTTTCTTTTTTTTTATTTTATAGAATACTCTCAGATTATGTTGTTACTGCATGCTTCAGTTTAGGGCTACTTAAACAAGAAAGAAACAAGGCAATGCATACTGAGACTTAATTGAGTGTGTGAAGTTTCAAGTAGCAAGCAAAAACCCTGTTTGATTTCCAGCTTGATTTCCATTCCTCCATAGAAATCAAAATGCAGTGAAACCTTGAAATACAAACTGTCCCTTACAGCAAACACTTGCACAGAGAAGGCTCAAACTTGGCAAGCCCAGTTACAATAGGTAAAAGATGAATCATGCCCAGTAGCAAAGAAACTATACAGAAACTAACTCTAACCATAACACAAGATGTCACCCTTGCCCTAAAACTAACAAACATCCTGACACTAACACTAACCTGTTTAGAGAAACATTGATCCTGGGAGTCCCAAACTTAAGGAGCCTAGTGGTCTAGAAAACAGATGATTTCCTGCACATTACCAATAAAATCTGATGAAAGAATTTGAGGAGGAACTACAGTAACTTGGTATTTTGCTTTTTTTCATATAGAGTGCTCTCGGATAAACTTGTTTTGGGGTGTTCATGTTTGGCCTTCTTTTATAACAAATAAACCAGACAATGCTCATGGAGAAACGTATTTAGTTTGTGAAGTTTCAAGCAGCTAACACAAACTCTGTTTGATTTCCAGCTGGATTTGAATTCACTCATATAGATCAAAATGTAGTGATATCTGAATATACAAACTCTTTCTGAAAGTGAACAATTTCATCTAGTAGGCCCAATCTCAATTAGCATAATTAGGCACTGTAAAAGGTGAATCCTCCCCAGTATCAAAGAAATCATCCCCAATCTAACTCTAACCCTAAGACTAATTCTAACCATAGCCCAAAGTCTAACCCTAACCCTAACCATTTCCCTAACCTTTTTAGAGATCTGTTGATTCTAGGAATCCCAATGTGTGGAGCATAGTGGGGCCAGAAAACGTATAAATTCTTTGAAGAATCAAAGACATCTGACTAAATAATTTGGTTAGATATTTCAGTGAATGCATATTTTCCTGTTTTCTTCATAGAGTTCGTTTGCAATAAGTTGTTTTTGCATGCTTCAACTTAGCACTAATTCAACAAGAAAGAAACAAGACAATGCATACTCAGAAAAAAAAGTTGTTTTTGCATGCTCCAGTTTAGGTCTACTATAACAAGAATAAAATAGAACAACATATTCTGAGACTGATTGAGTGTGTGAACTTTCAAGCAGGAAGCACAAACCCTGTTTTATTTCCAGCTCGATTTTCCTTCACCCATATAGGTCAAAATGCAGAGAAACCTTAGAATACAAAATATTCCTGACAGCAAACACTTGCACCTAGAGGGCCCAAACATGGCAAATAGTGTTAAGATAGCTAAAATGTTAATCCGGTCCAGTATCCAAGAAACGAGACAAAAACTAACTCTAACTATAACATAAGCTGTCACTCTAGCTCTAAATCTAACAGACACCCTAAAACTAACCCCAACCTGTTTAGAGAATCATTGATCCTTGGAGTGCCAAATTTGGGGAACTTAGTGGGGTACCAAACAGATAAATTACTGCACATTATCAAAGAAATCTGACCAAAAAATTAGGGGACAAACTACAATAACTGGGTATTTTACTGTTTTCATATAGAATGCTCTTGGCTAAACTTGTTTTTGTGTGCTTCTGCTTTGGGCTTCTTCTACAAGAAAAAAAAAACAGACAATGCTCATGGAAAACTGATTGAGTGGATGAAGGTTCAAGCAGGTAACACAAACTTTGTTTGATTTCCAGCTGGATTTCCATTCACTCATATAGGTCAAATGCATTGATACCTGAAAATAGAAAGTGTTTCTGACAGCAAACATTGCACCTTGATGGCCCAAACTTGACGAGCATAGTTAGGCTCCAGAAAAGATGAATTCTGTCCATTATCAAAGAAATTGGCCCAAATCTAAATTTAACCCTAACACTAGCTTTATCCATATCCCTAACTCTAACACTAACCCTAACCATATCCCTAAACTCTTCAGAGAACCACTGATCCTAGGAGTCCTAAAAGTGTGGAGCAAAGTGGGCCTAGCAAACATATGAATCCTGGGTAGTATCAAAGACATCTGACTAAATAATTTGATTAGGTATTTCAGTGAATGTGTATTTTCCTCCTTTTTCATAAAGTACTCTCAGATTAAGTTGTTTTTGCATGCTTCTGCTTAGGGCTATTTCAACAAGAATTTAACAAGACAATGCATACTGTGACCTGAATGATTGTGTCAAATTTCAAGCAGTAACCACAAATTATGCTTGATTACCAGCTCGATTTTCCTTCACCCTTATAGGTCAAAATGCAGTGAAACCTGAAAATATAAAGTGATCCTGACTGTGAACCCATTTACCTAGAAGGCTCATACTTGGTGAGCATAGGTAGGTTAGGTAAAACATGAGTTTTGCCCTGTATAACAGAAACTAGAAAAAAACTAACTGTAACCATAACTAGTATTCACACTAGCCCTGAAAGTAACACACCCACTGCCCCTAACCCTAACCTGTTTAGACAACCATTGATCCTAGGAGTCCCAAACTTGGGGAGCCTAGTGGGCTAGCAAACAAACGTATTCCTACACCTTATCAAAGAAATCCGAAAAAAATAAACAATTGGGGGAGGAATTTCAGTTACTTGGTATTTCCCCATTTTCATCTTGAGTACTCCTGGATAAACCTGTTTTTGGGTGTTTCACCATTGGGCCTCTTCTACAAGAAACAAACCAGACAATGCTCATGAATAACTTATTGAGTGTGTGAAGTTTCAAGCAGTTAGCACAAACCCTGTTTGATTTCCATTTGGATATCTATTCACCCATATAGGTCAAATGCAGTGGTACCTGAAAATATTAAGTGTTCATGGACACGAACAGTTGCACCTAGAAGTCCCAATCTTGGTAAGCATAGTTAGGCTAAGTAAAAGATTAATCCTGCCCAGTATAAAAGAAATTAGTCCAAATCTAACACTAACCCTAACACTAGATCTAACCTAAACCCTAACCCTAGCCCAAACCCTAACCCTAACCATAACCCTAAATCTAACTTTATCCGTAAACTGTTTAGAGAACCATTGATCCTAGGAGTACCAAAAGTGTAGAGCACAGTGGGGACAGCCAACAAATGATTTCTGCGCTGTGCAAAGATATATGATTAAATAATTTGAATAGGTATTTCAATAAATGGGTATTTTTCTGTTTATTAAGTTGTTTTTGCATGGTTCTGCTTAGGCCTACTTCAAGAAGAAAGAAACATGACAATGCATACTGAGACCTGATTGAGTGTGTAAAGTTTCAAGTAGTAAGCACAAACTCTGTTCGATTTCCAGCTCAATTTCCATTCACCCAAATAGGTCAAAATGCAGTGCAACCTGAAAAGAGAAACTGTTCCTCAGAGAGAACACTTGCACCTAGAAGTCCCTACCTTGGTGAGCATAGTTAGGCTAGGAAAAAAGATAGATTCTTCACAGTGTCAAAGAAACTAGACAAAAACTAGCTCTAACCAAAACACAAGCTCTCACCCTAGCCCTAAATCTAACACACACCCTGACACTAACCCTAACCTCCTTAGAGAACCATTGATCCATTAAGTCCCAAACATTGTGAGCATAGTGAACTAGCAAAAAGATGAATTCCTGTGCATTATCAAAAAAACTAAACAATGCTAGGGGAGGAATCATAATAACTGGGTAAGTTCCTTTTTTCTTATAGAGTGCTCTTGGACAAACTTGTTTTTGTGTGTTTCAGCTTTGGGCTTCTTTTACAAGAATCAAAAGAAAAAATGCTCATGGAGAACTGATTAAGTTTCTGAAGTTTGAAACAGCTACCACAAACCCTGTTTGATATCAGGCTGGATTCCCATTCATGAGTATATTTTATAATGCCATGAAACCTGAAAATACTGTTCCTGACAGTGAACCGTTGCACCTGGGATGCAGAAACTTTGTGAACATAGTTAGGCTAGGGAAAAGATGAAATCTGACCAATATCTAAGAAATTAACACAAAACTAGCTCTCATCCTAATACTATCTCTACCCCTAGCCCTAACCCTAACCCTAACCCTAAAACTATCCCTAAACTGTTTAGGGTACCATTAATCATAGAAGTTCCAAAAGTGTTGAGCATAGTAGGGCTATCAAACAGATGAATCATGTGCAGTATCAAAGACATCTGACTAAATAATTTGTTTAGGTCTTTCAGTAAATATGTATTTTCCTGTTGTTTATTTTCATATAGTGTTCTCGGATTAAGTTGTTTTTGAATGCTGCAGCTTAGGGCTACTTCAACAAGAAAGAAACAAGACAATGCACTCTGAGACCTGATTGAGTGAGCGATGTTTCAAGAAGCAACCACAAACACTTTTCAATTTCCAGCTCTATTTCTATTCACCCATATATGTCAAAATGCTGTGAAACCTGAAAATAAAAACTGCTCCTGATGGCAAACACTTTCACCGTGATGGCCCAAATTGGTGAGCATAGTTAGGAAGGTTAAAAAAAATGAATCCTGTCCAGTATCAAAGAAACTAGACAAAATAAACTCTAATCATCATACAAGCTTGTAACCCTTGCCCTAAACAAAACCAAACCCTGACAATAACCCTACATTGTTTAGAGAACCACTGATCCTTTGAGTCCCAAACTTGGGAAGACTAGTGGGCTAGAAAACAGATGAATTTCTACACCTCATCAAAGAAATCTGATCAACATTGGGGGAGGAATTTCAGTACCTTGGTATTTCCCTGTTGTCTTATAGTATGATCTTGAATATACTTGTTTGTGCTTCCGGTTTGGGCTTCCTCTACAAGAAACAAACCAGACAATGCTCACAGAGAACTGACTGAATGTGTGAAGTTTCAAGAAGCTAACACAAACCCTCTTTGATTTCCAGGTGAATTTCCATTCACCCATGTAGGTAAAAAAGCAGCGATTCCTGAATATACAAACTGTTCCTAACAGCAAATTGTTCTACCTAGAAGGCCCAAACTTGGCGAGCATAGTTAGGCTAGGGAAACTATGAAAACTGCTAAGTATCAAAGAAATTTGCCCCAAACTAACTGCAAAATTAACACTATCTCTAACCCCAGTCCTGACCCTATTCCTATCTGTAAACTGTTTAGAGAATCATTGATACTAGTACTCCCAAAACTGTGTAACAGAGTGGGGCCCTCAATAAGATTAATTCTGTGCCAAATCAAAGACATCTGACTAAATAATTTGGCTAGGTATTTCATAAAATGTGTATTTTCCTATTTTTTTCCTAGAGTGTTCTCGGATGAAGCTGTTTTTGCATCCTTCAGCTTAGGGCTACTTCAACAAGAAAGAAAAAAAAACACAATGCATTCTGAAACCTGATTGAGTGTGTGAGTATTCATCTATCGAGCACTAACCCTGTTCAATTTCAAGCTTAATTTCATTCACCCCTATAATTCAAAATGCAGTGAAACCTGAAAATACACTGTTCCTAAGAGTGAACATTTGCACATAGATGGCCAAAACTTGGTGAGCATAGTTAGGCTAGGTACAAGATTAATCCAGGCCCAGTATCAAAGAAACTAGACAAAAACTAACTCTAACCATAATACAAGCTTGTAACCTTAGCCCTAAAACTAACACAACCCCTGACACTAAGTTTAGCCTGTTTGTGAACCATTGATACTTAGAGTCCCAAAGTTGGAGAGCCTAGTGAGCTAGAAAACAGATGAATTTCTGTGCCTTCATCAAAGAAAACTGACCAAAAAATTGGGGACAGAATTTCAGTAACTGGTTCTCTGTTCTCATATAGAATGTTCTTGGATAAACTTTTTTGTGATTGTGTTTCAGCTTTGGCCCTCTTCTAAAAGAAACAATCCAGAGAATGCTCATGGAGAACTGATTGAATGAGTGAGGTTCAAGCAGCTAGCAAAAACCATTTTGATTACCAGGTGGACTTCCTTTTACCCATATAGGTCAAAATGCTGTGATATCTGAAAATACAAACTGTTCCTGAAAGTGAATGCTTGCATCAAGGAGGCCCAATCTTGGCGAGCTGAGTTAGGCTAGGGAAAAAATGAAACATGGTCAGTATCAAACAAATTAGTGCAATATTAACTCTAACCCTAATTCTATCTCTAACTCCAGCCCTAACCCAAAACTTACCCTCACACTGTCCCTGAACTGTTGAGAGAACTTTTAATCCTGGGAGTACCAAAAGTACTGAGCATAGTGAGGACAGCAAACAGATGAATCCTGTGCAGTATCAAAGACATCTGAATAAAAAATTGGGTTATGTATTTCAGTAAATTTGTATTCTCCTGTTTTTTTTAATATAGTGTTCTCAGTTTAAGTGATTCTTGAATGCTTCAGCTGAGGGCTACTTCAGCAAGATAGAAAGAAGACAATGCATTCTGAGACCTGATTGAGTGTGTAAAGTTTCAGTCAGCAAGCACAAACAATGTTATAATTCCAGCTCTAAATCCCTTCACTCATATAGGTCAAAATGCAGTGATACCTGAAAATGCAAAGTGTTCTTGATATTGAACACTTGAACCTAGATAGCCCAAACTTGGATCCTTCCCAGTATCAAAGAAACTAGAAAAAAAGTATTTCTAACCATAACACAAGTTTTTAGCATAGCCCTAAAATTAACACAAACCCCCACACTAATCCTAACCTCTTTAGAGAACCATTGATACTTGGAGTCCCAATATTGGGGAGCTTAATGAGCTAGCCAACAGATGAATTCCTGCACCTTATCAAAGAAAACTGTCTAAGAATTAATGGAAGAATTTCAGTAACTGGGTATTTCCCTGTTTTCTTATAGAGTGCTCTTGGATAAATTTTTTTTTGTGCTTCAGCTTTGGGCCTCTTCTACAAGAAACAAACAAGACAATGCTCATATAGAATTGATTGAGTGTGTGAAGTTTCAATTATCTAATGAAAACCCGGTTTGATTTCCAGGTGGATTTCCATTAAACCATATAGGTCAAAATGCAATGATATCTGAAAATACAAACTGTTCCTGACAGCAAACACTTGCACCTGGAAGGCCCAAACTTGGTGAGCCTAGTCAGGCTATGTAAAAGATTAATCCTGGTGAGTAACAAAGAAACCAGACAAAAACTAACTGTAATAATAACACAAGTTTTCACACTAGCCCTAAAACTAACACAAACCCAGACACTAACTGTAAACTGTTTAGAGAACTATTAATTTTTTGAGTCCCAAAATTGGGGAACCTAGTGGGCTAGCAAACAGATGAATTCCTGCACCTTATCAAAAAAATCTGATCAAACACTTGGTAGAGGATTTCAGAAATTTGGTATTTACTTGGTTTCTTATACAGTGCTCTTGGATAAACTTTTTTTTTGCTTAAGCTTTGGGCTCCTTCTACAAAAACCAAACCAGACAATGCTTATGGAAAACTGGTTGAGTGTGTTAAGTTTCAAGCAGTGCCACAGTCCAGCTGGGCAAAATAACTGGGAGGTGACAAGCGACTTGAAGGTTGAAGTGGGAACTGCTTTATTGTGGAACAGCTGAGGTATATATATCTAACTGATTTACATAAAGCATGACTCAATCAGCATCATCCAATCATACCATTGCTCCCTTACAGATACAGCAATCAGCCAATAAGGAGTCCCCTCCATCTTGATTGCTCGGTGGCCTTACAAGCCACTCCTCTTGGCAAACTGCCAGGCACCATCTTGACTTGGTTGTGGCCTCCAACATCTTCCCCTTTGTGTTTTATTAAACAACAAGTATGTGGTTTAGGTATGGTGCCTGTCTTAGGTTGTCCAATACTACATGTGGTCCTTACCCATCATTGGATGGTCTGACCTCAAATGGTTAGCCTCCTGGCTTAGGTTGGTACCATTGTAATTGGATCTCACCTGTCTTTGACTACCAGCCCAACATATTTAGCCATACTTGTGGATCTTGTCCTGTTTCTGGGGCCATCATGGCCTGTTTAATGACCAGAGCGTTTTTTTGTTTTTGTTGTTGTCTGTGTAATCTACACAAACACCATAAACAACCTGCCACAAGCAGAAGGAGGAGAATACAAAATGCCACAATTCCAAGCCATTGACGGCTCTAAGTGAGAAGCCCTTGTAAAAATTGTACCAAAAAATGACACTGTTGGCAGACACCCTGGTACTATTAAGAATTCCAATTTCGTGGCTCAATAGATTAGTTAAATTTTGAAACTTTACATTCCATGTGCCATTAAGCATGGCTCCTAGTTGTCTGCAAAGATCTGCTGCTAGAGAAATTTCATCATAATGCATAGAAGTGACACACAGTCCAGGTAAGTTCTGTAAGCAGCTTAAAGCAGAGAAATCTATTAATATGTCTACTTCTTCTTGAAGTAAACCAACTCTTTGGTTGAGCATCAGAATTCCATTTCTAAGATGATCATTAATAATGCTTTGTGTTTGTAAAGCTTATACTACTTGTTGAGTTACATTATTTATTGATGTAGTTCTTTTTACAGTTTGTGTTACAGCTATTGCAGAAGCTGCAGCAGCAAACAGAAACAGCAACAGCTGTGATGATGGCAGCTGTAATTCCAAAGTCTCGTTTGGTTTTCAGTAATACTGCAAATTCTTCTATTTTTGTCTTTACTGGCACTGGGATGAAGGTAGGAATTCTGGCAATGATGGCTAAAGAAAATTGTGTAGCATTCCAGCAGGCACTAAGAAAACAATTTTCTGAACAATTTAGTACATTATCCTGAACAGAATTATTAGATATATTTAAAAGAAAAGGTGAAAGTAAACAAACAGGAGTTTTTTTCACATTTTAAAACAATCCTTGTAAATTTCTAAATTTAGGTAGATTATTACATAGACATCAACATTTTATTAGTTTTTTTTTACACCTAAAAAACTTGTAAGCTTAATTTTAAAGACATCTTTACTTTCATCTGTTTACCCAATTTATATTGAACTGTTTAAATTACATGAATAAAAGATATTTGGATCCTTTTTTAAAAGTTTTCATGAGTGCTCCTCATATATCTGCCAATTTTCAGACCATGTGTATGAAATATGGACATACGCATACAGACATACAACACATAACACAAGTGTGCACACATAACACAATAGTAAAAGCCTTGTAGCTTTTCACAGGTGAAATCTCCATTGCAATGTTTAAAAACTCCACAGTTGATAAAAAAAAATAGAACTGATCAGAAAAACATTAACCTAGGTCTGCAGGATCAAAATTATGAGCTCAAAAAATAAAATAGAATCCCATGACGTGGTATAGGGCATAATAGCAGAAAAACCATTTTGGTGTGCCAGCTTTGGAGTATATGTGTGTGGTTTGGGGAAGAGCATAAGGCAAAATCTACTTAAAATAGATATTGAAAAAAGCATCCTGGCTACCACCTGGGTTTGACTCTTCTTTTGATATCCCACCGTTTTTTGTAACTTGCATATGGGTTTGAAGGTATTTCCACAAGTAAGCCTCAAGGTTTTTTACATTTGAAATAGGCCTCAGTGGTGCTCATCATTCATTAGCCCCCAGGTGTGGGAAAACCATTGTCACAGATGTAAGGATAGCTATACTGGAGTTCTGAATATCAGCTGTTATGGTTTTGAGATATTGCTAACCCTGCATTTATAAAGCTCATAAGGCTTGAGAATGACAGGTTCTCCCCCCCCGCCCCGTTTTTTCCCCTCAATATCAAATTTGGACTTATGATCCTTTTGCCAAATGAAATCCCTTTTTACACTGGAGGCAGGGCATCTTGGGTAGAGTTTGACCTTTCCAAACCCTGGGGGATGGTTTCAGCTCAGGATGAATTAGGCCCATCCTCATAGATGGCCTTTTTTTTTTTTAATAGGGCAGAGAATTTCCGCAGAGGGAGGGAAGATGACAATATGTCGGAGGCCGTTCCTCATCCCGAATGTCTACTAGAGTGCCTCTTTCCTTTGGAAATTTACTTAAATTTTACTAAAGTATGATCCCATATTTTTTGTAACAAAGACAACACAACACACTAAGATACAATGAAACAAAAACACACTGTATCAATTTTTTCTGTTTTCTTGAAATGGCCATCTCTCTTCTCCCCCTATCTGCTTCTCAGGGGTGAGCAGCTTTCCTCCTGTCCTATTTATTTCTAGGGACAGGCAGCTTACCTTGTCACTTATCCCTGAGCATACCAGAGTTCCCCACCATCTTGATGGCTCAGTGGGGTTGCCTCACAAGCCACTCATCCTGGCACACTGCCAGGCACCATCTTGACTTGGTTGTGGCCTCCAACAAAGCAGCTATCATGAAGCCTGTTTTATTTCCAGCTGGATTTTCATTCACCTATATAGAACAAAATGCAGTGATAATTGAAAATACAAACTATTCCTGAAAGTGAAAGGTTGCACCTAAAAAGCCCAAAGTTGGCGAGTATAGTCAGGCTAGGTAAAAGATAAAAACTTCCCACTATCAAAGAAATTGGCCCAAAACTATCTATAACCCTAACAGTAGCTCTAACCCTAGCCCTAATCCTACCCTAACCCTAAAACTATCCATAAATAGTTTAGAGAATAGTTGATCCTAAAAATTCAAAAAGTGTGTAGCATAGTGGGGTCAGCCAACAGATAAATTCTGTGCAGTATCAAAGACATCTGACTTAATAATTTGGTTAGCTATTTCAGTAATTGGGTATTATCCTGTTTTTGCATAGAGTGTACTTGGATTAAGTTGTTTTTGCATGATTCAGCTTAGGGCCACTTCAACAAGAATGAAACAAGACAATGCATTCTGAGACCTAACTGAGTGTGTGAAGTTTCAAGCAGCAAGCACAAACTCTGTTCGGTTTCCATTCACCTGTATAGGTCATAAAGCAGTGAAACCTGAAAATACAAACTGTTCCTGACAGCGAACACTTGAACCTAGATGGAACAAACTTGGCAGACAAAGTTAGGATAAGTAAAAAATGAATCCTGCCCAGTGTCAAAGAAACCAGACAAAAACTAACTCTAACCATAACACAAGCTTGTGACCCTAGCCCTAAATCTAACACAAACCCGGACACTCATGCTAAACTGTTTAGAGAACCATTGATAATTGGAATCCCAAAATTGTGAAGCCTAGTGAGCTAGCAAACAGAAGAATTCCTGTGCCTTATCAAAAAAATATGACCAAACAATTGGTTGTGGAATTTCAGGAAATTGGTATTTCCTTGTTTTATTTACAGTGCTGTTGGATAAACTTGTTTTTGTGTGCTTAACCTGTGGGCCGCTTCTATAAGAAACAAACCAGACAATGCTTATGGGGAACTAATTGAGTGTATGAGGTTACAAGCAGCTAGTACAAACTCTCTTTGATTTCCAGTTGGATTTCCATTCACCCATATAGGTCAAAGTGCTGATATACCTGAAAATACATTCTATTCCTGACTGTGAACAGTTGCACCTAGAAGGCCCAAACGTGGTGAGCATACTTGGGCTAGGTAAAAGAAGAATTCTTCCCAGTATCAAAAAATTAGCCCAAAATTATCTCTAACCATAATAGTTGCTCCAACCCTATCCTTAACCCTAACCCTAACACTAACTCTATATCTAATCTGTTTAGAGAAACATTGATCTTAGGAGTACCAAAAGTGTGTAACATAGTAGGGATAGTAAACAGATGGAACCTGTGCAGTATCAAATGCATCTAACGAAATAATTTGGTTAGGTATTTCAGTAAATGGGTATTTTCCTGTTTTTCATAGAGTGCTCTCAGATTAAATTGTTTTTCCATGCTTCAGTTGAAGGCTACATCAACAAGAAAGAAACAGTACAATGAATTCTGATACCTGATTGTGTGTGTGAAATTTCAAGCAGAAAGCACCAGCCCTGTTTGATTCTAGCTCAATTTTCATTCTCTGGTATAATTCAAAAGGCAGTAAAACCTGAAAATACTAACTGTTCCTGAGAGCAAAAATTGCACCTAGAATGCCAAAACATGGCAAGCATAGTTAGGCTACGTAAAAGATGAATCCTGCTCTGTAACAAAAAAACTAGAAAATACTAGCTCTAACCATAACACAAGCTGTCACACTAGCCCTAAAACTAACACAAACCCTGACACTAACCATATATGTTTAGAGAACCATTGGTTTTTGGAGTCCCAAATATGGGGAACATAGTGGGCTAGCAAACAGATGAATTTCTGCACCTTATCAAAAAACTCTGACCAAAAAATTGGGGGAGAATTTTTAGTAACTGGGTATTTCCCTGTTTTCCTATAAAGTGCTTTTGGGTAAACTTGTTTTTCTGTGCTTAAGCTTTGTGTTTCTTCTACAAGAAACAAACCAGACAATGTTTATAGAGAACTGACTGAGTGTGTGAAGTCTTAAGAAGCTAGCACAAACCCTGTTTGATTTACAGCTGTATTTCCATTCAACCATATAGGTCAAAATGCAGTGATACCTGAAAATACAAATTGTTCGTGACATTGAACAGTTGCACCTAGAAGGCCCAAACTTGTTGAGCATATTTAGGATCAGAAAAAGTTGAATTCTGCCCAGAATCAACGAAATTGGCAACAAACTAACTACAACCCTAACACGAACTCTAACCTCAGCCCTAACCTTAACTCTAATGTAAAACTTTCCCTAAACTGTTGAGAGAACTGTTGATTCTAGGAGTCCCAAATGTGTGGAGCAGACTGGGGCAAGCAAACAGATAAATCCTGTGCATTATCAAAGACTTCTGACTAAATAATTTTGTTGATATTTCAGTAAATGTGTATTTTCATCTTTTTTCATAGAGTGTTCTCTGATTAAGTTATTTTTGCATGCTTCAGCTCTTTCCTAGTTCAACAAGAAAGAATCAAAACAATTCATTCTGAGACCTGATTGAGAGTGTGAAGTTTCAAGCAGCAAGCACAAACCCTGTTCAATTTCCAGCTTGATTTCCATCAACTGTATAGGTCAAAATGCAGTGACACCTGAAAATACAAACTCTTCCTGAAAGCAAACACTTGCACATAAATGGTCCAAATTTTGCCAGCATGGTTAGGATAGGTAATAGATAAATCCTGTGCAGTATCAAAGAAACGTCACAATAACTAACTCTAAACATAACAGAAGCTTGTAACCTTAGCCCTAAATCTAACACAAACCATGACACTAACAGTAACCTGTTTAGAGAACCATTGATACTTGGAGTCCCAAACTTGGGTAACCTAGTGGGCTAACAAACAGATTAATTCCTGTGTCTTATTAAAGAAACCTGACCAAACAATTGGAGGAGGAATTTCAGTAACTGGGTGTTTCCCTGTTTTGTTATAGAGGGCTCTTGGATACACTTGTTTTTGTGTGCTTCAGCACTGGACCTCTTCTACAAGAGACAAACCAGAAACTACTCATGGAGCACTGATTGAGTGTGTAAATTTTCAAGCACCTAGCACAAACAATGTTTGATTTCCATTCACCCATATAGGACAAAATGCAGTGAATCCTGAAAATACAAACTGTTCCTGACAGGGAACAGTTGCACTTAAAAATCTCAAACTTCTCAAGCATATTTAGGCTGGGTAACATTTGCATCCTGCCAAGTATCTAAGAAATTGGCACAAAACTAACTCTAACCTGAACACTAGATCTAACCCTAGCCCCAGCCCTAACCATAACCCTAACACTATCCCTAAACTGTTTAGAGAACCATTGATCCTAGGACCCTAAACGTGTGGAGCAGAGTGAGAATAGCAAACAGATAAATCATGTGCAGCATCAAAATATCTGACTAAATAATTTTGGTTAGGTATTTCAATAAATGTTTATTTTAATGTTTTTTTATAGAGTGTGCTTGGATTAAGTTGTTATGCATGTTTCAACTTATAGCTACTTCAACAAGAAAGAAAGAAGATAATGCAATCTTAGACCTGGTTGCATGTGTAAAGTTTCAAGCAGCAAGCACCAACCTTTTTTGATTTCCAGCTAGATATCCATTCACCCATACAGTTCATAATGCAGTGAAACCTGAAAATACAAAGTGTTCCTGACAAGGAATAGTTGTACCTAGAAAGCTCAAACTTAGGGAGCATAGTTAGGTTAGGTAAAAGTTAAATCCTGCGAGTATCAAAGAAATTAACTGTAACCATAGCACAATATTGTAAACTTAGACCTAATTCTAACACAAACCCTGACACTAAGTCTAACCATTTTAGAGAATGATTATTAATTGGATTCCCAAAGTTGGGGAACATAATGGGATAAAAAACAGATGAATTCCTGTGCCTTATCAAAGAAATCTGAGCAAAAAAATTTGGGGGAGGAATTTCAGTAACTGTGTATTTCACTGTATTCTTAAAGAGTGCTCTTGGAAAAAGTTTTTTTGTATGCTTCAGCTTAGGGCCTCTTCTACAAGAAAAAAAAACAGACAATGCATTTGGAGAACTAAATGAGTTTGTGAAGTTTCAATGAGCTAGCACAAACCCTGTTTGATTTCAAGCTGGATTTCTATTCACCCATAAAGGTTAGAATGCAGTGGTACCTGAAAATACAAACTGTCCCTGATAGCGAAGAGTTGCACCTACAAGGCCCAAACGTGGTGAGCATAGTTAGCTTAGGGAAAAAATGGATTCAGCCCAGTATCAAAGAAATTAGCCCCAAACTAACTCTAACCCTAACACTAAATCAAACCATAGCCCTAACCCTCACCCTAACCCTAACCCTGTCTCTAAACTGTTTAGAGAACCATTGATCTGAGGACTCCCAATAGTGTTGAGCAGAGTTTGTCCAGCATACAGATAAATCTTTGCAGTATCAAAACATCTGACTAAATAATTTGGATAGGTATTTCAGTAAATATGTATTATCCTGATTTATCATAGACTGTTCTCTGATTAAGTGGTTTTTTTTTTTTTTGCATGCTTCAGCTCAGGGCTTCTTTAACAAGAAAGAAACAAGAGAATTCATTCTGAGACCTGATTGAGTGTGTGAAGTTTAAATCAGCAAGCACAAATCCTGTTCAATTTCCAGCTCAATTTCCCTTTACCCATATAAGTCATAATGAAGTGAAACCTGAAAATAGAAACTGTTCATCAGAGAGAAGAGTTGCACCTAGAGGGTTCAATCTTGAGGAGCATAGTTAGAGTATGGAAAAATTGAATCATGTCGAGTATCAGATAAATTCGCCCCAAAGTAACTATTACCACAACACAAGCTTGTAACCTTTGCCCTAAAACTAACAAAACCCTAACAGTAATCCTAAGGAGTTTAGAGAACCATTGATCCTTAGAGTCCCAAATTTGGAGTACATAATGGACTACAAAAAGATGAATTCCTGTTTCATATCAAAGAAATATGACCAAACAATTTGGGAAGGAATTTCAGTAACTGGGTATTTCCCTGTTTTCTTATAGAGTGCTCTTGGTTAGACTTTTTTTGTGCTTCAGCTTTGAGCCTCTTCAACAAGAAACAATCCAAATACTGTGTATGGAGAACTGTTCGAGTCTGTGAAGTTTCAAGCACCTAGCAAAAACCATGTTTGATTTCCAACTGAATTTTATTTCACCTATATAGGTCAAAATGCAGTGAAATGTGAATATACAAACTGTTCCTGACAGTGAACAGTTGCACCTAGAAGGCCCAAACTAGGTGAGTATAGTTAGGATAGGCACTAGTTGAACCCTGCCCAGTATCAAAAAAAATTGGGCAAAAGTTGACTCTGACACTAACACTAGTTCTAACCCTAGCCCTAACCCTAACTTTAGCCCTACACTATCCCTAAACTGTTTAAAGCACTGTTGATCCTAGGAGTGCCAAAAGTGTGGAGCAGAGTGGGGCAAGAAAACATATAAATTATATGCAGTATTAAAGACATCTGACTAAATAATTGGGTTAGGTATATCACTTAATGTGTATTGTTCTCTCTTTTAATAGAGTTTTCTCAGATTAAGTGGTTTTTACATGCTTGAGCTCTTTGCTACTTCAACAAGAAAGAATGAAGACAGTGCATTCTGAGGCCTGATTGAGTGTGTAAAGTTTCAAGCAGCAAGCACAAACACTGTTCGATTTATAGCCCGATTTTCATAACTCCTTAGGTCAAAATTCAGTGAAATCTGAAAATACAAACTGTTTCTGAGAGCGAACACTTGCACCTAGATGTCCAAAATTTGGCGAGCATGGGTAGGATGGGATATGATGAATCCTCCACAGAATCAATAAACTAAACACAAACTAACTGTAACCATAATACAAGCTTGTAACCTTAGCCCTAAAACTAACACAAACCCTGAAACTAACCTTAAACTGTTTAGAGAACCTTTTATACTTGGAATCCCAAACTTGGCGAACCTATGGGCTAGAAAACAGATGAATGCATGTGCCTTATCAAAGAAATGTGAATAAACAACTGGGGGAGAAATTTTAGTAACTGGATATTTTCCTGTTTTCTTATGGAGTGCTCTTGGATAAAATTGTTTCTGTGTGCTTCAACTTAGGGTCTCCTCTATATGAAACAAACAAGATAATGCATGTGACGAATTGATTGAGTGTGTGAAATTACAAGGAATGAGCACAAAAACTGTTTGATAGCCAGTGAAATATTTACCCATATAGGTCAAAATGCAGAGATACCTGAAAATAAAAACTCTTCCTAATGAGGAATAGTTGCACATAGAAGGCCCAAATTTGGTGAGCATAGTTTGTGTAGAAACAACTTGAATCCTGCCCAGTATCAAAGAAATAAGCCCAAAACTAATTCTCCCCCAAAACTAGATCTAACCCTAGCCCTAACCCTAACACTAACTCTATCACTATCCCTAAACTGTTTAGAGAACCGTTGATCTGAAGAGTCCCAAAAAGTGTGGAGCATAGTGGGCCAGCAAACAGATGAATTCTGCGCAGCATCAAAGACATCTGACTAAATAATTTGGTTAGGTATTCAGTAAATGAGTATTTTCCTATTTTGTTTATAGAGTGTTAAAATTAAGTTATTTTTGCATGCTTAGGTATTTGCTACTTCAAAAAAAAAAAAAAGAATCGAGACGATGCATTCTGATTCTGTGTGTGAAGTTTCAAGCAGCAAGCACAAACTCTGTTTGATTTACAGCTCGATTTTCATCTCCTGTATATCTCAAAATGCAGTGAAACTTGAAAATACAAACTGTTCCTGACAGCGAACAGTGGCACCTGGAAGGCCCAAACTAGGTGAGCGTATTTAGGCTAGGCACAAGTTGAACCCTGCCCAGTATCAAAGAAATTGTCCCAAAACTTACTCTAATGCTAACACTACCTCTAACCCTTGCCCTAACCTTATATGTAACCCTAACACTATCCCTAAAGTGTTTAGAGAAACCTTGATCCTAGGAGTCCCAAAAGTGTGGAGCAGAGTGGGGCCTGCAAACACATGAATTATGTGCAGTATCAGACATCAGACTAAATAATTGGGTTAGGTATATCAGTCAATGTGTATTGACCTCTTTTTTTCACAGAGTGTTCTCGGATTAAGTTGTTTTTGCATGCTTAAGCTCTTTGCTACTTCAACAAGAAAGAATGAAGACAGTGCATTCTGAGGCCTGATTGAGTGTTTAAAGTTTCAAGCAGCAAGCACAAACACTGTTCAATTTCTAGCTTGATATTCATCTCTTGTATAGGTCAAAATGCAGTGAAACCTGAAAATACAAAATCTTCCTGAAAGTGAACAAGTGTGCCTAGATGGCCAAAATGTGGTGAGCATAGTTAGTATGGGAAAATGATGAATCCTCCACAGAATCAAAGAAACTAGACACAAACTAACTCTAACCATAACACAAGCTTGTAATCTTAGCTCTAAATCTAACACAAACCCTGAAACGAACCTTAAACTGTTTAGAGAACCTTTTATACTTGGAATCCAAAATTGGTGAACCTATGGGCTAGCAAACAGATGAATTCATGTGCCTTATCAAAGAAATGTGAACAAACAATTGGGGGAGTAACTTCAGTAATTGGGTATTTTCCTGTTTTCTTATAGATTGCTCTTGGATAAACTTGTTTTTGTGTGCTTCATCTTATGGCTTCTACAAGAAATAAATGAGATAATCCACATGAAAAATTGATTGAGTGTGTGAAATTACAAGGAGTTAGCACAAAGACTGTTTGATTTTCAGTAAAATTTCCATTCACCCATATAAGTCAAAGGGCAGTGACACCTGAAAATAAAATCTCTTCCTAATGGGGAATAGTTATATTCATATAATATAACTATAGTTATGCACATAGAAGGCCCAAACTTTGCAGGCATAGTTTGTCTAGGAACAGCATCAAAGAAATTAGTCCAAAACTAACTCTAACCCTAATAACTGTTCTAACCCGAGCACTAACCCTACCCTAACCCTACCACTATCCCTAAACTGTTTAGAGAACCATTGATCTGAGGAGTCCCAAAAGTGTGGAGCATAGTGGGACTTCAAACAGATGAATCCTGTACAGCATCAAAGACATCTGACTAAATAATTTGATTTGGTAATTCAATAAATGGGTATTTTCCTCTTTTTTAATAGAGTGTTTGGATTATTTTTGCATGCTTATGTCTTTGCTACTTCAACAAAAAAGAATCAAGACAATGCATTCTGAGACCTAATTTTGTGTGTGAAGTTTCAAGCAACAATAACAAACACTGATCTATTTAAAGCTCGATTTCCATCACCTGTATAGGTCAAAATTCAGTGAAACCTAAAAATACAAACTGTTCCTGACAGCAGACAGTTGCACCTAGAAGGCCTAAACTAGGTGAGCACAGTTAGCCTAGGTACTAGTTTAACCCTGCCCAGTATAAAAGAAATTGGCCCAAAACTTACTCTAATGCTAACACTCTCTCTAACCCTAGCCTTAACCCTAACTTTATCCCTAATACTATCTCTAAACTGTTCAGAGAACAGTTGATCCTAGAAGTCCCAAAAGTGTGGAGCAGAGTGGGGCCAGCAAACACATGAATTCTTTTCAGTATCAAAGACATAATTTGGTTAGGTTTATCCATCAATGTGTATTGTCCTGTTTTTTTCATAGCGGATTCTTGGATTAAGTTATTTTTGCATGCTTCAGCTTAGGGCCACTTCAACTAGAATAAAACCAGACAATGCATTCTGAGATCTGATTGAGTGTGAAAAGTTTGAAGCAGCAAGCAGAAACCCTGTTTGATTTCCAGATCAATTTCCATCACCCATATAGGTCATAATGAAGTGAAACCTAAAGATCCAAAGTGTTCCTGAGAGGGAACAGTTGCACCAAGAAGGCCCAAACAAGGCAAGCATATTTATAATATATAAAAGGTAAATCCTGCCCTGTATCAAAGAAACTAGACACAAATTAACTCTAACCATATTACAAGTGGTCACCCTAGTCCTAAAACTAACACAAACTCTGAGACTAACTCTAACCTGTTTAGAGAACCATTGATATTGGAGTCCCAAACTTGGGGAAACTATTGGTCTAGCAAACAGATGAATTCCTATGCCTTATAAAAGAAATCTGACCAAACAATTGAGGGAGGAATTTTAGTTACTGGGTTTTTTCCTGTTTTGTTATAGAGTGCTCTTGAATAATCTATATTTTTGTGATTCAACTTTGGGCCTCTTCTACAAGAAAAAAAAACAGACAATGCTTATGGAGAACTAATTGAGTGTTGGAACTTTCAAGCAGCTGGCAGAAACACTGTTTGATTTCTAGCTTGATTTCCATTGATTCTTGTAGTTTAAAATGCAGTGATACCTGAATATACAAACTGATCCTGACAGAGAACAGTTGCAATTAGAAGGCCCAAAGATGGTGATCATAGTTAGGCTAGGTAAAAGTTAAATCCTGACCAGTATCAAAGAAACGGTCCCAAAACTAATTATTGCTACCACTAACTCTAACCCGAGCACTAACCCTAACCCTATCCCTAATCTGTTTAGAGAACCATTGATCATTGGAGACCAAAAAGTATGGAGGAGTGGGGGTCAAGCAAATAGATGAATCCTGTGCAGTATCAAACACATCTAACTAAATATTTGGTCAGGTATTTCATTAAACGGGTATTTTTCTCTTTTTTCATAGAGTGTTCTCAGATTAATTTATTTTTGCATGCTTCAGCTCTTTTTTACTTCAACAAGAAAGAATCAAAACAATGCATTCTGGGACTTGATAGAGTGTAAAGTTTCAAGCAGCATGCACAAACCTTGTTCAATTTCCAGGTCAATTTCCATCAACCATATAGTTCAAAAATGCAGTGAAACCTGAAAATACAAACTGTCCCTAACACAAAACACTTGCACTTAGATGGCTCACACTTGGTGAGCATATTTAGGATAGGTAAAAGATGAATCCTTCCCAGTAACAAAGAAACTGGACAAAAACTATTTCTAACCATTACACAATCTTGTAACCTTCGACCTAAATCTAACATAAATTCTGACACTAACCCTAACATGTTTATAGAACTCTTGATTCTTGGAGTCCCAAACTTGGGGAACCTTGTGGGCTAGCAAACAGATGAATTCCTGTGCCTTATAAAAAAAAACTGACCAATCAATTAGGGGTGGAATTTCAGTAACTGGGCATTTCTCTGTTTTCTTATAGAGTGCTCTTGGATAAACTCTTTTCGTGTGCTTCAGCTTTGGGCCTTTTCTAAAGGAAATAAACCAGAAAATACTTATGTAGAACTGATTGAGTGTGTGAAGTTTCAAGCAACTTGCACTAATTCTGTTTGATATCCAGCTGATTTTCATTCACTCATATAGGTCAAAATGCAGTGATACCTGAAAATACAAACTGTTACTGACAGCGAGCAGTTGTACCAAGAAGGCACAAACTTGGCAACCATAGTTAGGTTAGGAAAAAGATGAAACCTGCCCAGTATCAAAGAAATTAGGCAAAAACTAAAAGTAAAAGTAACACTAAATCTAACGCTAACAGTAACCCTAACCCTAAACCTAACCCTATGACACAAAGGTTTAGAGAACCATTGATCCAAGGAGTACAAAAAGATAGGAGAAGTGTGGAGCAAGTAAAGACATGAAAACTGTGCAGTATCAAAGAAATCTGACTAAATAATTTGGTTAGGTAATTTAGTAAATTTGTATTTTTCTGCTTTTTTTTCTTATTTCATAATGCAGTGAAACCTGAAAATACAAACTTTTCCTGACAGTGAACACTTGAACCTAGATGACCCAATCTTGTGAGCATACTTAGGAATGGGCAAAAAATTAATGCTGTGCAATATCAAAGAATATAGACAAAAACTAACTCTAACCCTAATAAAATCTTTTCACCCTAGCCCTAAAACTAACACAACACCTGACACTAACCCTAACATGTTTATAGAACCATTGGTGCTTTGAATCCCAAATATGGGGAGACTAGTGGGCTAGCAAACACAAAAATTCCTGCAGCTAAAAAAAGAAATTTGACCAAATAATTGGATAAGGAGTGTCAATAACTGGGTATTACTCTGTTTTCTTATAGAGTGCTCTTGGTTAAACTTGTTTTTGCATGCTTCAGCTTTGGGCCTCATCTACAAGAAACACCCAGACAATACTTTCAGAGAACTGATTAAGTGTGTGAAGTTTAAAGCAGCTAGCACAAACCCTGCTTGATTTTTAGCTGAATTTCCATTCACACATGAAGGTCTTGATGCAGTGATATCTGAAAATACAAACTGTTCCTGACAGCGAACACTTGCATCTAGATGGCCCAAACTTGTTGAGCATAGTTAGGATAGGTAAAAGATGAATCTTCCTCAGTATAAAAGAAACTAGAAAAAAATCTAACTCTAACCATAATACAAGCTTGTCACTCTAGCCCTAAGACTAACACAATACCTGACACTAACTCTAACATGTTTAGAGAAACATTAATCCTTAGAATCCCAAACATTGAGTGACTAATGGGCTAGAAGACACATGAATTACTGCGCCTTATCAAAGATATGTGACTAAACAATTGGGGAAGGAGTTTCAATAACTGGGTACTTCCCTGTTTTCTTATAGAGTGCTCTTGGTTAAACTTGATTTTTGTGCTTCAGCTTTGGGGCTCTTCTACAAGAAACAAACCAGACAATGCTGTCAGAGAACTGATTAGGTGTGTGAAGTTTCAAACAGTTACCACAAACCCTGTTTGCTTTACAGCTGGATTTCCATTCACCCAAATAGTTCAAAATGCAGTGACACCTGAAAATACAAACTGTTTCTGACAGTGAACAGTTGCACCTAAAAGACCTAAATGTGGTGAGCAGAGTTAGGCAATGTAGAAGTTGAATCCTACCCAGTATCAAAGAAATTGGCTGAAAACTAACTCTATCCATAGCACAAGCTTGTAATCTTAGTCCTAAAACTAACACAAACCTTGACACTAACCCTAATCTGTTTAAATAACCACTGATCTTTAAAGTCCCAAAATTGCAGAAACTAGTGGGCCAGCAAACAGATGAGTTCCTGCAACTTATCAAAGAAATGTGACCAAACAATTGGGAGAGGAATTTCAATAATAGGTATTTCCATGTTTTCTTATGAAGTGCTTTGGATATACTTGTTATTGTGTGCTTCAGTGTTGGGACTCTTTTATAAGAAACAATCCTGTTTCTGACAGTGAACACTTGCTCATAGATGTCTAAAATTGGAAAGCATATTTTGGATTGGTAAAAGATGAATCCTGCGTAGTATCAAAGAATCTAGACAAAAACTAAATCTAACCAGTACACAAGCTTGTAACGTTAGCACTAAAACTAACACAAACTCTGACACTAACCCAAACCTGTTTAGAGAACCATTGACATTTGAATTCTCAAACTTGGGGAACCTAGTGGGCTAGCAAACAGGTGAATTCCTGCACCTTATCAAAGAAAGCTGACCAAACAATTGTGGGATAAATTTCAGTAAGTTGGTATTTCCCTGTTTTTTTTATAGAGTGCTCTTTGATAAACTTTTTTTGTGTGTGTGCTTCAGATTTTGGCCTCTTCTACAATAAGCAAATCAGACAATGCACAGTGAGAACTGATTTACTGTGTGAAGATTCAAAAAGATAGCACAAACTGCTTTTGATTTCCACTGGATTTCCATTCACCCGTATAGGTCAAAATGCAGTGATACTTGAAAATACAAACTCTTCCTTACAATGAACAGTTGCATTTAGAAGTCCAAAGATGGTGAGCATATTTAGGATATGTAAAAGTTGAATCCTGCCCAGTATCAAAGAAATTGGCCCCAAACTAACTCTAACCCTAACAGTAGCTCTAACCCTACACCTAAACTCTTTAGAGAACCATTGAACCTAGGACTTCCAAAAGTGTGGAGCAGAGTTAGGCCAGCAAAGAGATGAATCCTGTACAGTATCAAAGAGGTATGACTAAATAATTTGGTTAGGTATTTCAGTGAAAAGGTATTTCCTGTTTTTTTTTTTTTTTTTATATAGAGTGTTCTTAGATTAAGTTGTTTTTTCATGCTTCAGCTTACGGCCACTTCAACAAGAAAGAAACAAGGCTATGCATTCTGAGACCTCATTGAGTATGTGAAGTTTCAAGCAGCAATTGCAAACCCTGTTTGATTTATAGCTCAATTTCCATTCACCTGTATATGTCAAAATGCAGTGAAACCTGAAAATACAAACTGTTCCTGAGAGGTAACACTTGCACCAAAGAAGGCCCAAATTTGGTGAGCATAGTTAGAATAAGTAAAAAAAAATGAATCCTTCCAAGTATCAAAGAAACTAGACAAAAAATAACTGAAACTCTAACACAAGTTTGTAACCATAGCCCTAAAACTAACACAAACCCTGACCCTAACTCCAACCTGTTTAGAGAACCATTGACACTTGGAGTTCAAAACATGGGGATCATATTGGGATAGCAAAGGGATGAATTCCTTGGCCTTATCAAAGATATCTGACCAAATAATTGGTGGAGGAATTTTAGTAACTGGTTATTTCCCTGTTTTCTTATAGAGTGCTCTTTGATAAAATTGTTTATGTGTACTTCACCTTTGAGACTCCTGTACAAGAAAAAAAAAACAAAACAGAAAATGATCATGGAGAACTAATTGAGTGTGTGAAGTTTCAAGCAGGTAGCACAAACCCTGTTTGATGTCCAGATGGATTTCCATTCACCCATATAGGACAAAATGCAGTGATACCTGAAAAAACAAATGGTTCCTGATATTGAACAGTTGCACCTAGAAGACCCAAACTTCACAAGCATAGTTAGGCTAGGTATAAGTTGAATCCTGCCCCATACCAAAGAAATTTCCCCAAAAGTAACTCTAACCCTAACACTAACTCTAACCCTAGTCCTAAACCTAATTCTAACACTAAACTCTTTAGAGAACCATTGATCCAAGGAGTCCAAATGTGTGGATCAGAGTTGAGCCATCAAACAGATGAATTCTACACAATATTAAATACATCTGATAAATTAATTTGCTTACATATTGCAGTAAATGGGTATTTTCCATTTTTTTTCATAGAGTTCTCTCAGAGTAAGTTTTTGTTGCAAGCTACAACTTAGGGTACTTCGACAAGAAAGAAACTAGACAATGCACTCTGAGAACGGATTGAGTGTGTTAAGTTTCAGGCAGAAAGCACAAACCCTGTTTGATGTCCACCTGGATTTCCATTCACCCACATAGGTCAAAAAGCAGTGAAAACTGAAATTACAAACTGTCTCTGACAGTGAACACTTGCAACTAGATGGCCCAAATTTGGCGAGCATTCTTAGGATAGGTAAAGATAAATTTTTCTCAGTATCAAAGAAACTAGATAAAAAAAACTAACTCTAACCATAACATAAGCTTCTAACCCTATCCCTAATACTAAAACAAACCCTGACACTCACCCAAACCTGTTTAGAGAAGCATTTATCCTTGGAGTCCCAACCATGGGTAGAGAGTGAGCTATCAAACATATAAATTCCTGTGCCTTATGGAATAAATCTGAGCAAACAATTGGCTGAGAAATTTCAGAAACTGGGTATTTCCCTGTTTTCTAATAGAGTATCTTGGATAACCTTGTTTATGTGTGCTTCAGCTTTGGGGCTGTTCTACAAGAAACAAACTAGACAATGTTCATGGAGAACTAATTGACTGTGTGACATTTCAAGCAGGTAACACAAACTCGGTTTGATGTCCAGCTGGATTTCCATTTATCCATATAGATCAAAATGCAGTGATACTTGAAAATACAAACTGTATTGACATTGAGCAGTTGCATCAAAAGGCCCAAACTTGGCGACCATAGTTAGGGTAGGTAAAAGTTGAATCCTGCCCCATACCAAAATAAATTGGCCCAAAATTAACTCTAATCCTAACACTAAATCTAACGCTTGCCCTAACCCTAACACTAACAGTAAACATATCTCTAAACTGTTTAGAGAACCATTGATCCTAGGAGTCCAAAAAGTGTGGAGCAGAGTGAGGCCATCAAAGAGATGAATCCTGTCCACTATCAAAGACATCTGACTAAATGATTAGTTTAGGTATTTCTGTAAATGGGTATTTATCTGTTTTTTTTTTCATAGAGTTCTCTCAGATTAAGTTGTTTTTGCATGCTTCATCTTAGGGCTATTTCAACAAACAAGAAACAAAAAAAATGTACTCTGCGACAGGATTGAGTGTGTGAAATTTCAAGCAGAAAGTAAAAACTATGTTTGATTTTCAGCTCAATTTTTATTCACCCATATAGGTCAAAATGCAGTGAAGTCTAAAAGTCCAAACTGTTTCTGACAGCAAATACTTGCACCTAGATGGCCCAAACTTGGTGAGCACACTTAGGATAGGTAATGGATGAATGCTTCTCAGTATCAAAGAAATTATATGAAAACTAACTCTCACCATAACAGAAGCTTTTAACCTTAGCTCTAAAACTAACACAAACCCTGACACTCAGCCTTAACTCTTTGGAGAACCATTGATTCCTGGAGTTCCAAACTTGGGGAGAGATTGGGCTATCAAATAGATGAATTTCTTTGCCTTGTCAAAGAAATCTGACCAAACAATTGGGCGACAAATTTCAGTTACTGTGTATTCCCCTGTTTTCTAATAGAGTGCTCTTGGATAAACTGGTTTTTGTGTGCTTCAGTTTTTGGGCTCCTATTCATGAAAAAAAACAGACAATGATCATTGAGAACTGATTGAGTTTGTGAAGTTTCAAGAGGCTGCACAAATACTGTTTAATTTCGGGATGGATTTCCACTCACTTCCATAGGTCAAAATGCAGTGATACCTAAAAATACAAAACTGTTCCTGACAGTGAACACTTGCATTTAGAAGTCCCAAATTTGGTGAGCATAGTTAGGCTATGTAAAATTTTAATCCTTCCCAGGATCAAAGAAATTGACCCTAAACTAATTATAAACCTAATATTAGCTCTAACCCAAGCCCTAACCCTAACACTATCCCTAAAGTGTTTAGAGAACTGTTGATCCTAGGAGTCTGAAGAGTGTGGAGCAAAGTGTAGACAGCGAATAGATGAATACTGTGTATTATTATATCATGAAATTAAATAATTTTGTTAGGTATTTCAGTAAATGAGTATTTTTCTGTTTGTTTATAGAGTGCTCTCAAATTAAGTCGTTTTTGCATGCTTCAACTTAGGGGTACTTTAACAAGAAATAAACAAGAAAATGCATTCTGAGACCTAATTGAATGTGTGAAGTTTGAAGCAGTAAACAAAAACCCTGTTTAATTTCCAGCTCAATTTCCAATCATCCTTGGTCAAAATGCAGTGAAACCTTAAAATACAAACTGTTCCTAACAGGAAACTCTTGCACCTAGATGGCCCAAACTTGGCTAGCATAGTCAGCATAAGTAAAAAATGAATCCTGCACAGTATCAAAGAAACTAGAAAAAAAACTAACTTTAAACAAAACACAGGTTTCTGACCCAATTCCTAAAACAAAAACAAAACCTCAACCAACCCTAACCTGTTTACAGAACCAGTGACTCTTAGAGTTCCAAACATGGGGAGCACAGTGGTCTAGCAAACTGATGAATTCCTGAACCTTATCAAAGAAATCTGACCAAATAATTGGTGGATGAATTTCAGTAACTGGTTATTTCACTGTATTCTTACAGAGTGCTCTTGGAAAAACTTGTTTCTGTGTGCTTCTGCTTTGGGGCTCTTCTACAAAAAGCAATCCAGACAATGCTCATGAAAAATTGATTTAGTGTGTGAAGTTTCAAGCAGATAGAACAAACACTATTTGATTTCCAGGTAGATTTCCATTCACCCACATAGGACAAAATGCAGTGATACCTGAAAATATAAGTTCCTGACAGCAAACATTTGCACCTAGATGGCTCAAACTTGGGGAGCATAGTTAAGATATGTAAAAGATGAATCCTGCCCAGTATCAAAAAATAGACAAAAACTAACTAATACAATAACGTAAAATTGTCACCCTAACACTAAGACTAACACAAACCCTGACATTAACCCTATCTTTTTTAGAGAACAATTGATCCTTAGAGTCACAAGCGTGAAGAGACTAGTGGCCTAGCAAACAGATGAATTCCAGTACCTTATCAAAAAATCTGACCAAACAATTGGGAGAGGAATTTCAGAAAATGGTTACTTCTCTGTTTTCTTATTGAGTGCTCTTGAATGAACTTAATTTTTGTGCTTCAGCTTTGGGCCTCATCTACAAGAAACAAACCACACAATGCACACAAAGAACAGATTGAGTGTAGGAAAATTCAAGCAGCTAGCACAAACCCTGTTTTATTTACAGCTGGATTTCCATTCACCCATATAAGTCAAAATGCAGTGATACCTGAAAATACAATCTCTTCCAGACAGTGAACAATTGCACCTATAAGCACCATACATGGCAAACACAGTTAGCCTAGGAAAAAATTGATTCCTGCCCAGTTTCAAAGAAATTGATGCAAACCTAACTCTAACCTTAACACTAGCTCTAAGACAATCACTAGCCCTAACCCTAACCCTAACACTATTCCTAAACGGTTTAGAGAACCATTGATTCTAGAAGTCCAAAAAGTGTGGAGCAAAATGGGTATAGCAAACAGATAAATCCTGTGCAGTATCAAAGACATTTGACTAAATAATTTGGTTAGGTATTTCAGTCAATGGGAATTTTTCTCTTTTCTCATAGAGTTTTCTTGGATTAAGTTATTTTTGCATGCTTCAGGTCTTTGTTAACAAACACTTTTCGATTTCCAGCTTGATTTCCATCATCTGTATAGGTTAAAATGCAAAAAAAAAAAAAACACAAACAAAAAAAACCCTGAAAATACAAACTATTCCTGACAGGGAACAGTTGCACCTAGAAGACCCAAATTGGTGTCATAGTTAGGGTAGGTAAAAGTTGAATGTAGCCCAATTTCAAAGAAATCTGCCCAACACTAACTCTAATCATAACACAAGCTTGTAACCTTACCCCTAAAAGTAACACAAACCCTGAAACTAACGCTAACGTGTTAAGAGGATGATTGAAATTGGAGTCCCAAATTTGGGGAACCTAGTGGGCTAGCAAAAAAATAAATTTCTGCACCTTATTAAAGACATCTGACCAAAAACTTTGGGGGAGGATTTCATTAACTGGGTATTTCCCTGTTTTCTTATACAGTTCTCTTGGATGAACTTTTATCGTGTGCTTCAGCTTTGGGCCTCTTCTACAAGAAATAAACCAGAGCAGTATTATAGAAAACTGATTGACTGTGTGAAGTTTCAAGCAGCTAGCACAAACTCTGTTTGATTTCCAGCTAGATTTCTATTTACCCATATAGGTCAAAATGCAGTGATACCTGAAAATAAAATTTGTTCCTGACAACAAACAGTTGCACATAGAAGGACCAAACATGGTGAGCATATTTAGGCTAGGGAAAAGATAAAACCTGCCCATTATCAAAGAAATAAGTCCAAAACCAATGGTAATCCTAACACTAAATTTAATCTTAGACCTAACCTGAACCCTAACCCTGACACTAACACTAACATTATCCCTAAAGTCTTTAGAGAACTGTTGATCCAAGGAGTCCCAAAAGTGTTCAGCTGAGTGAGGCAAGCAAAAAAAAGAAATTCTGTACAATATAAAGACATCTGACTAAAGAATTTTGTTATGTATTTCAGTAACTGGGTGTTTTCCTGATTTTTCATTGAGTTTTCTCAAATTAAGTTGTTTTGGCATGCTTCAGCTTAGGGCTACTTCAACAAGAAAAAAAGGACAATGCATTCTGAGACCTGATTGAGTGTGTGAGATATTAAGCAGAAATCACAAACCCTGTTCGATATCCATCACCCGTACATTTCAAAATGCAGTAAAACCTGTAAATACGAACTGTTCCTGACAGTGAATACTTGCACCTAGATGGCCCAACCTTGGCTTGCATAAGTTAGGACAGTTAAAAGATGAATCCTGTTCATTTTTAAAGATACTACACAAAAACTAACTCTAATCATTACACAAGATTTTTACCTTAGCCTTAAAACTAACACATAACCTGACAATAACCCTAACGTTTAGTCCCAAACTTGGAAAACCTAGTGGACTAGCAAACAGATAAACTCCTGCACCTCATCAAAGAAATCTGACCAAACAATTGGGAAAGAAATTTCAAAAACGTGTTATTTTCCTGTTTTCTTATTGAGTGCTCTTGGATAAACTTGATTTGTGTCCTTCACCTTTGAGGCTATTCTACAAGACACAAACCACACAATGCACACAGAGAACAGATTGAGTGTATGAAATTTTAAGCAGCTAGCACAAATGCTGTTTGATTTACAGCTGGATTTTCATTCACCCTTATAGGACAAAATGCAGTGATACCTGAAAATACAAACTCTTCCTGACAGCGAACACTTGCACTAGAAGGCCCAAACATGGCAAGCATAGTTATGCTTTGTAAAAGATGAATCCTGCACAGTATCAAAGAAATTGCACCAAAACAAACTCTAACCCTAACACTAGCTCTAATCCTAAGCCTAAGCCTAACCCTAAACCTAACACTATCCCTAAACTTTTTAGAGAACCATTGATCCTAAGAGCCTCAAAAGTGTGAAGCATCGTGGGGCCAGCAAACAAATGAATTCTGTGCAGTATCAAAGAAATCTGACTAAATAATTTGGTTATATATTTAAGTAAATGTGTATTTATCTGTTCTTTAATAGAGTGCTCTCTGAAAAAAAATGTTTTGGTTGCTTCAGCTTAGGGATACTTCAACAAAATGAAACAGTACAATGCACTCTGAGACCTTATTGAGTTTGTAAAGGTTCAAGCAGCAAGCACAAGCACTGTTCAATTTCCTGCTTGATTTCCAATCACCCATATAGGTCAAAATGCAGTGAGACCTGAAAATAGAAAGTCTTCCTGACATGGATAACTTGCACCTAGAGGGCCCAAACGTGGGGAGCATAGTTAGGATAGGTAAAAATTTAATCTTCCACAATATCAAAGAAATTGGCCCCCAAATAACTTTAATGCTAACACTAGCTCTATCTCTAACCCCAACCATAACTCTAACCCTATCCCTATACTGTTTAGACAACTCTTTATCCTAGGAGGCTAAAAAGTGTGAAGCAGCATGGGGCTTTCAAACAGATGAATTCTGTGCAGTATCAAAGATATCTGAATAAATAATTTGGTTAGGTATTTCAGTAAATGGGTATTTTCCTGTTTTTTCATAGGGTGCTCTTAGATTAAGTTGTTTTTTCATGCTTCAACTTAGGGCTACTTCAACAAGAAAGAGAAAAGACATTGCATTCTGAGAACTGATTGAGTGTGTGAAGTTTCAAGCAGCAAGCACAAACCCTGTTTGATTTCCAGCTCAAATTCCATTCACCCAAGTCAAAATGCAGTGAAACCTGTAAACACACATTTTCCTGACAGCGAACACTTGCACCTTGATTGCCCAAACTTCTTAAGCACACTTAGGATAGGCAAAAGATGAATTTTTCTCTGTATCAAAGAAACTCAATAAAAACTAACACTAACCATAACACAAGTTTTTAACCCAGCCCTAAAATTAACACAAACCCTGAGACTCACCCTAACCTATTTAGAGAACCATTGATCTTTGAAGTCTCAAACATGGGGAGATAATGCACTATCAACAGATGATTTCCTGTGCTTTATCAAAGAAATATGACCAAAAAATTGGGGGATGAATTTTAGTAACTGGGTATTTACCTGTTTTCTTATATAGTGCTCTTGGAAAAACTTGGTTTTCTGTGCTTCAGCTTTGGGCCTCATCAACAAGAAACAAACCAGAAAATGCTCATGGAGAACTGATTGAGTATGTGAAGTTTCAAGCAGCTAGCACAAACTCTGTTATATTTCCAGCTGGATTTCTATTCTCCCATATGGGTCAAAATCCAGAAATACAAACTGCTCCTGACAGCAAACACTTGCACCTAGAAGGCCCAAACTTGGCAAGCATCATTATGCTAGAAAACAGTTGAATCCTGCCAAGTATAAAAAAAATTGGCCCAAAAGTAACTCTAAATCTAACACTGGGTCCAACCATAGTTCTAAACCTAACCCTATCCAAAAACAGTTTAGAGAACCATTGATTCTAGGAGTCCAAAAAATGTCTAGCAGAGTAGGACCAGCAAACAGATGAATCCTGTGCATTATAATGGACATCTGACTAAATATTTTGGTTAGTTATTTCAGTCAGTGGGTATTTTCTTGATTTTTTATAAAGTTTTCTCAGAATAAGTTTTTTTTTCAATGTTTCATCTTAGGGCTACTTCAACAAGAAAGTAACAAGACAATGCATATTGAGACCTGATTAAGTGTGTGAAGTTTCAATCAGCAAGCACAACCCCTTTTCTAATTACAGCTGGATTTTCATTCACTCGTATAGGTCAAAATGAGTGAAATGTGAAAATACAAACTGTTCCTGACAGCAAACACTTGCATCAATAAGGACCAAACTTTTCAAGCATAGTCATGCAAGATAAAGAATAAATGCTGCCCAGTATCAAAGAAACTAGACAAAAACTAACTCTAACCATAACACAAGGTGTCACACTAGCCCTAAACAAAACAGAAACCCTGACACTAACCCTAACTTGTTTAGAGAACCATTAATACTTGGAATCACACACTTTGATGCCTATGTGCTAGAAAACAGATGAATACCTCCAGCTTATCAAGGAAATCTGACCAAATAATTGGGGGAGGAATTTTAGTAACTGTTCCCTGTTTAATTTCAGAGTGCTCTTGGATAAACTTGTTTTTGTGTGCTTCAGCTTTGGGCCTCTTCTACAAAAAACAATCTAGACAATGCTCACAGAGAACTCATTGAGTGTGTAAAGTTTTAAGCAGCTAGCAAAAACACTGTTTGATTTCCAGCTCAATATCCATTTACCCAAATAGGTCAAAATGCAGTGAAACCTGAAAATACAAACTGTTCCTGACAGCGAACTCTTTTATCTATAAGGCCCAAACTTGGCAAGCATAATTAGGCTCAGGAAAGATAAATCCTGCCAAGTTTCAAAGAAACTAGACAAAAAATAATGCTAACCATAACACATGCTGGCACCCTAGCCCTAATACTAACACAAACCCTGAGACTAACTCTATCCTTTTTAGAGAATCATTGATCCTTGGAGTGCCAAATTTGGGGGAACCTAGTGTGCTACCAAACATATGAATTCCTGCACATTATCAATGAAATGTGACCAAAGAATTAGGGGAGGAATTTCAGTAACTGGGAATTTCGCTGTTTCCTTATAAAGTGTTCTTTGATAAATTTGTTTTTTTGTGCTTCAGTTTTGGGCTTCTTCTCCAAAAAACAAAACAGACAATGCTCATGGAGAACTGATTTCGATTTTGAAGACTCAAGCAGCTAGCACACACTGTGTTTGATTTCAGGCAGATTCCCATTCACACATACATTTCCAAAGGCAGTGAAACCTGAAAATATAAGCTGTTCCTGACAGCAAGCAGTTGCATCTCAAAGGCCCAAACTTGGAAAGCATGCTTAGGCTAGGTAAAAGATGAATCCTGCCCAGTATCAAAGAAATTATCCCCAAACTAAGTCTAACCCTAACATTTATTCTAAACTTTACACTAACCGTAACACTAACCCTAAACTTATCACTAAAAACATTACTGAACCATTGATTCTAGGAGTCCAAAAAGGGTGAAGCATAGTGGGTCAAACAACAGGAAAATTTTGGTGGAGTATTAAATACGACTGACAAAATAATTTGGTTAGGTATTTCAGTAAATGTTTATATTTCTGTTTTTTTTTTTTTTTTTTTTCATAGAGTGCTCTCAGATCTGGTTGATTTTGCATGCTTCAGCTCAGGGCTACATCAAGAATAAAGAAAGAAAAAAAACTATGCATTCTGAGCCCTGTTTGAGTGTTTAGAGTTTCAATCAGCAAGCACACACACTGTTCATTTTTCACTTTGATTTTCATTCACTTGCTTAGGTCAAAATTCAGAGAGACATGAAAATATAAACTGTCCCTGGCAGCAAACACTTGCACCTAGATGTCCCAAACGTGCTGAGCATAGTCAGGCGAGGGAAAAGATAAATCCTGCCTAGTATCAAAGAAAATATACAAAAACTAACTCTAACCATAACACAAGCTGTCACCCAAATCCTAAATCTAACACAAACTCTGACACTAACCCTAACTTGTTTAGAGAACCATTTATTGCTTGAGTTCCAAAACTGGGGAGGCTAGTGGGATAACAGATGGATTCCTGAACATTATCAAAGAAACCTCTTCAAAGAATTGGGGAAGGAATATCAGTAAACAGTATTTTCAAGTTTTCTTAAAGAGTGCTCATTTATAAACTTTTTTTTGTGTGTGTGCTGCAGCTTTGGGCTTCTTCTACAAGAAACAAACCAGACAATGCTCAATGGGAATGGGTTGAGTGAGTGAAGCTTCAAGAAGCTATCACAAACCCTGTTTGATTTCCAGCTAGATATTCATTCAGCCATATAGGTCAAAATTCAGTGATACCTGAAAATACAAATTGCTACTGACAGTGAACAGTTGCATCCTGATGCCAAAACTTGGTGAGCATAGTTAGGCTAGGTAAAAGATGAATCTTGCCCAGTACCAAAAATATTAGCACCAAACTAATTATAACCCTAACACTAGCTCTAATTGTAGACCAAAATCTCACCCTAACACTATCCCTAAACTGTTTATAGAATTATTGATCCTAGGAGTTCCAAAAGTGTGGAGCAGTGTGTGTCCAGCAAACAAATGAATCCTGTGCTATATCAAAGATATCTGACTAAATAATTTTGTAAGGTATTTCAGTAAATGGGTATTTTCCTTCATTTTTTTCATAGACTGCTCTGGGAAAGAGTTGTTTTTGCATGCTTCAACTTAAAGTTACTTGAAAAAGAAATAAACAGGATAATGTATAATGGAGTCTTGATAGAATGTGTGAGGTTACAAGTAGCAAGCACACACCCTGTTTGATTTGCATCTCAATTTCCTTTCACTTATATAGGTCAAAATGCAGTGAAATCTGAAAATACAAACTGTTTCTGACAGTGAACAATTGCACCTACAAGTGTGTGAGCATATTTAAGATAGGTAAAAGATGAATCTTGCCCAGTATCAAAGAAACTAGACAAAAACTAACTCTAACAATAACACAAGCTGTCTCCCTAGCCCTAAAACTAACATAAACCCTGACTCTATTCCTAACCTTTTAGAGAACAATTGATACTTGGAGACTCAAACTTGCAGAGCCTAGTGGAATAGCAAACATATGAATTCCTGTGCATTATCAAAGAAATATAACCAAAGAATTGGGGAAGGTATTTAACTAACTGGGTATTTCACTTTTTATTAATAGAGTGCTCTTTCATAAACTTTTTTGTGTGCTTCAGCTTTGAGAATTTTCTACAAGAAGCAAATCAGACAATGCTCACAGAGAACTGATTGAGTGTGTGAGGTTTCCATCAGTTAGCATAAATCCTGTTTGATTTCCAGCTGGATTTCCATTAAATCTTATAGGTCAAATTGTAGTGATACTTGAAAATCCATACTGTTCCTGACTGTGAACAGTTGCACCTAGAAAATCAAAACATGGTGAGCATATTTAGGCTAAGTAAAAGATGAATCTTAAACAGTATCATAGAAGTTATCCCAAAACTAATTTTAACCCTATCACTAGCTTTAACCCTAGCCCTAACCCAAACCCTAACCATAACCCTAACACTATCCCTAAATTTTTTATTGAACTATTGATACTAAGATTCAAAAAAGTGTGGAGAATAGTGAGACAAGCAAACAGATAAATCCTGTGCTCTATCAAAGATATCTGTCAAAATAATTTATTAGGCATGTGAGTAAATGGGTACTTTTCTGTTTTTTTTTTATACAGTGTTCTCAGATTAAGTTGTTTTTCATGCTTCAGCTTAGGCCTACTTCAACAAGAAAGAAACAAGACATTGTATACTGAGACCTGTAACCTGTTCCTGAGAGGGAAAAGTTGCACCTAGAAGGCCCAAACGTTGCAAATTTATTTAGGCTATGTAAATGTTGATTCCTGCAGAGTATCAAAGAAATTAGACCAAAACTAACTCTAACCCTAACATTACCTCTAACTCTATACCTAACCCTAACCATAACACAAACACTATTCCTAAACTCTTTACAGAACCATTGATCAGAGGAGTCCCAAAAGTTTGGATAATAGGGGGGATAGAAAACAGATGAATCCTGTGCTGTATTAAAATTATTAGTCTAAATAATTTGGTTAGGTATTACAGTAGATGTGTACTTTCCTGGGTTTTTTTTTTGTTTGTTTGTTTTGTTTTGTTTTTTATAAAGTGCTCTCGGTTAAAGTTGTTCTTTCATGTTTCGGCTTATGGCTAATTCAACAAGAAAGAAACAATACAAAGCATACAGAGACCTTGATTGATTGTGTGAAGTTTCTAGCAGCAAGAATAAAAACTGTTTGATTTCCAGATGATTTCCACTTACCCATATAGTTAAAAATGTAGTGAAATCTGAAAATACAAACTTTTTCTGACAGCGAATACTTGCCCCTAAAAGGCCCAAACATGGTGAGCATAGTTAGGCTAGCTGAAAAACGAATCTTTCACAGTATCAATGAAACTAGATAAAAACTAAATCTAACCATCACACAAGATATCACTTTAGCCCTAAAATTAACACAAACCCTGACACTAACCCTATCCTGTTTTGAGAAGGATTGATCCTTGGAGTCCAAAACTTATGGAGCCTAGTGGGGAAGAAAACCGATGAAGTCCTGCATATTATCAAACAAATCTGACCCAAGAATTAAGGAAGAAATTTCAGTAACTGGTTGTTTCCCTGTTTTCTTATAGAGTGCTCTTGGATAAACATGTTTTTGTGTGCTTCAGCTTTGGGCTTGTTCTACAAGAAACAAACCAGTCAATTGTCACAGAGAACTGATTGAGTGTGTGAAGTTTAAAGAAGCTAGCAAAAACACTGTTTGATTTCCAGATGAATTTTCTTTCACCAATCTAGGTAAAAATACAGTGATACCTTAAAATACACACTGTTCCTGACAGAGAATAGTTTTACCTAGAAGGCCCAAACTTGACAAGCATATTTATGCTAAGTAAAAGATTAATAATACCCAGTTTCAAAGAAACTAGGAAAAAACCTAATTCTAACCATAACAGAATCTCTCACCTTATCCCTAAAACTAACACAAACCCTAACACTAATCTTAATATGTTTTTAGAACCATAGATTTTTGGATTCTCAAATATGGGGAGCCTAGTGGGCTAGAACAGATAAATTCCTGCACATTATCAAAGAATTCTGACCAAAGAATTTGGGGAGGAATTTCAGAAACTGGGTATTTCACTGTTTTCTTATAGAGTTCTCTTAGATGAACTTGTTTATGCATGCTTCAGCTTTGGGATTCTTCTACAAGACACAAACTAGACAATGCTCATGGAGAACTGATTGAGTGTGTGAAGTTTCAAGCAGCTTGCACAAACACTGTTTGATTTCTGACTTGGTTCTCATCCATGCATAGCATTCCAAATTCAGTGAAACCTGTAAATACAAACTATTCCTAACAGTGAACACTTGTACCTAGAAGGTCCATACTTGGCGAGCATAGTTAGGATAGGTAAAAGATAAATTCTGCAGAGTATCAAAGAAACTAGTCAAAAATTAAGTCTAACCATAACACAACTGTCACCCTATACATAAAATAACACAAACTCTCACACTAACCATAAACTGTCTACCAAAGATTGATCCTTGGAGTCCCAAATGTGCAAAGCCTTGTGGGCTAGCAAACAGATGAATTGCTGCACCTTATCAAAGAAATCTGACAAAACAATTGGGGAAGGTATTACAGTAACTGTATATTTCCCTGTTTTCATATAGAATGCTCTTTGATAAACGTGTCTTTGTGTGCTTCAGCTTTGTATTTTTTCTACAAGAAACAAAAGGACAATGCTCATGGAGAACTGATTGAGTGAGTGAAGTTTCAAGCAGCTAGCACAAACGCTGTTTGATTTCCAGCTGGATTTCCGTTCAGCCTTATAGGTCAAAATGCAATGATACCTTAAAAGATACAAACTGCTCCTGAGAGCGAACAGTTGCCCCTAAAAGGCCCAAACTAGGTGAGCTTAGTTTGGCTCCTTAAATAAAGAATCCTGCCATTTATCAGAGAAATTGATCCAAAACTAACTCTAACCCTAACACTAGCTCTAATCCTAGACCTAGCCATAATTTTAACCCAAAACTATCCCCAAAGTGTTTAGAGTACAGTTGATCCTAAAAGTGTGGAGCATAGTTGGGCCAGCAAAAAGATGAAACCTGTGCAGTATCAAAGACATCTGACTAAATAATTTGGTTAGGTATTTCAGTAAATATGTATTTTCCTGGTTTTTCGTAGAGTGCTCTCAGAAAAGTTGTTTTTTCATGCTTTAGCTTAGGGCTACTTCTACAAGAAAGAAAGAAGACAATGCATGGTGACACCTGATTGAGTGTGTGAAGTTTCAAGCAGTAAGCACAAACCCTGTTCGATTTCCAGCTCAATTTTCCTTCAACCATAGAGGTCAAAATGCAGTAAAACTGAAAATACTCAATTTTCCTGACAGTGAACACTTGAACCTACAAGGACCATACTTGGCAAGCATAGTAAGAATAGGTAAAAGATAAATTCTACCCAGTACCTAAGAAACTAGACAAAAAATTAACTCTAACCATAACACAACTGTCACCCTAGACATAAACTTAATACCTGCCCTGACACTAACACTAACATGTTTAGCAATGATTGATCCTTGGAGTCCCAAACTTGGTGAACCTAGTGAGCTAGCAAACATATGTATTCCTGTCTTTTATCAAAGAAATCTTACCAAACAATTTTGTGATGAATTTCAATAACTGGGTATTTCCTTGTTTCCTTAGAGATTGCTCTTGGATAAACTTGCTTTTGTGTGCTTCTACTTTGTGCTTTTTCTACAAGAAAGAAACAAGTAAATGCTCATGGAAACATGATTTATTGTGCAAAGTTTAAAGTAGCTAGCCAAACACTGTTTGATTTCCAGCTGGATTTCCATTCCCCTTTATAGGTCAAAATGCAGTGACACATGAAAGTACAAACTGTTCCTGACATCTAACACTTGCACTTAGAGGGCCCACATTGATGAGCATCCTGAGGCTTGGTAAAAGGTAAATCTTCCTGGTATTAAAGAAACTAGAAATAAGTTAACTCTAACCATAACACAAGCTCTCACCCTAGCCCTAAAACTAACACAAACCCTGACACTAACACTAACTTTTTTAGAGAACCATTAATAGTTGGAGTCCAAACGTGAAGATACTACTGGGCTAGCTAATAGATAGACTCATGTACATTATAAAAAATGTAACCAAAGAATTAGGGGAGGAATTATAGTAACTGTGTTTTTGTCTGTTTTTTTTATAGAGTGCTCTTGGATAAACTTGTTTTTGAGTGCTTCAGCTTTGGGCTTCTGCTACAAGAAACAAAGCATAAAATGCTCATGTAAAATTGATTGAGTGTGTGAAGTTTCAACCAGCTAGCACCAACCCTGTTCAATTTCCAGCTCTATTTCCCTTCACCCATATAGTTCAAAATGTAGTAAAACCTGAAAATACAAACTGTTATTGAAAGCAAACACTTGCACCTAGGAGTGTCTGAGCATAGTTAGGATAGGTAAAATATTAATCTTGCCCGCTATCAAACAAACTAGAAAAAACTAACTCTAACCATAAGACAAGCTGTCACCCTAGCCCTAAAACTAACACAAACCCTGACACTAACCCTAATCTCTTTAGAGAATTATTGATTTTTTGAATCCAAAACTATGTGAGCATAGAGGGCTAGTATAAATATGAATTCCTGCGGATTATCAAAGAAATCTGACCAAATAATTAGGGAAGGAATTATAGTAACTGGGTATGTCTCTGTTTTATTATAGAGTGCTCTTGGATAAAGTTGTTTTTGTGTGCTTCAGCTTTGGGCTTTTTCTACAAATACAAACCAGACAATGCTTACCGAGAACTGATTGAGTGTGTGAAGTTTCAAGTGGCTAGCACAAACCCAGTTTGATATCCAGCAGGCTTTCCATTCACCCATATAGTTCAAAATGCTGTGATTCCTGAAAATACAAACTGTTCCTTACAGCGAACTGTTACACCTAGAAGAACCAAACTTGGAGAATATAGTTAGGCTAGGTAAAATTTGAATCCTACCAAGTATTAAAGAAATTAGCCCCAAAGTAACACTAACCGTAACATAAACTCTAGCCCTAGCCTTACCACAAATAATTTCCCTAAACTGATTAGAAAACTAGTGATCCCATTAGTCCCAAAAGTGTGGAGTTTAGTGGGTCCAGCAAACAAATGATACCTTTGCAGTATCAAAGACATCTGACTAAATAATTTGGTTAGGTATTCCAGTAAATATATATTTTCTTTTTTTTTTAATACAGTGCTCTCAGACAAACATGTTTTTGCATGCTTGAGCTTAGGGTTATTTCAACAAGAAAGATACAAGACCATGTATACTGAGACCTGATTTAGCGTGTGAAGTTTTAAGCAGCAAGCACAAACTCTGATTTCAAGCTCAATTTTCCTTCAGCCGTATAGGGAAATATGCGGTGAAAAGTGAAAATACAAACTGTTCCTGCCAGCATATACTTGCACCTTGTAGTTCCAAACATTTTGAGCAGAGTTAAAATAGGTAAAACATAAATCCTGACCAGTATAAAAGAAATTAGACAAAAACTAACTCTCACCATAACACAAGGTGTTACCCTAGCATTAAACAAACAAACACCCTGACATTAACACTAATCTGTTTAGAGAACCATTGATCTTGGGAGTCCAAAAATTGGGGAGCCTAATGAGTTAGCAAACTGATGAATTCCTGCAACTTATCAAAAAAATTCTGACAAAAAAATTGGAGGAGGAATTTTAGCAACTGGGTATTTCCATTTTTTTTTCTTATACAGTGATCTGGGATAAATTTGTTTTTCTGTGCTTAAGCTTTGGGCTTCTTCTACAAGAAGCAAACCAGACAATTTTTATAGAGAACTGATTGAGTGTATAAAGTTTCAAGTAACTAGCACATACCTTCTTTGATATCCAGCTGGATTTCCATTCATCCACATATATCAAAATGCGGTGATACCTGAAAATAAAAACTGTTCCTGACAGCAAACTGTTGTACCTAGAAGGCCCAAACTTGGCGAGTATGGTTAGGCTATAAAAACATTAAAAAATGCCCACTTTCAGAGAAATTGGCCCAAAACTATCTCTAACTCTAACAGTAGCTCTAAACATAACCCTAACCCTAAACCTAAACCTAAGCCTATCCCCAAACTGTTAAGAGAACAATTGATCCTAGGAGTCCCAAGGGTGTGGAGCATAGTGAGGTCAGAAAATGGATGAATCCTGTGCTGTATCAAAGAAATCAGACTAAATAATTTGGTTAGTTATTTCAGTAAATGTGTATTCTCTTGTTTTTTCATAGAGTTGTCTTTGAAAAAGTTGCTTTTGCATGCTTCAGCTGAGGGATACTTCAACAAGAAAGAAAAAAACACAATGCATTCTGAACCTGATTGAATGTGTGAAGTTTCAAACAGCAAGCACAAACCATGTTAGATTTTCAGCTCGATTTCCATTCACCAATATAGGACAAAATGCAGTGAAATCTGAAAATACTAACTGTACCTGAGAGAGAATAGTTGCACCTAAAACGTCCAAACTTGGCAAGCATAGTTAGGCTAGGGAAAAGAAGAATCTTCCCAGTATCAAAACGACCTCTAACCATAATAGAAGCTGTCACAATTGCACTAAATAAAATACATACCCTGACACTCATCCTAACCTGTTTTGAGAACCATTGATTCTTAGAATTTAAAAATTGTTGAGCCTAGTGAGCTAGCAAACAGATAAATTTCTGTACCTTATCAAAAAAGTCTGATCAAACAATTGGGGGTGGAATTTCAATATATTGGTATTTCCCTTTTTCTTATACAGTGCTCTTGGATACACTTGTTTTGGTGTGCTTCACCTTTGGGCCTCTTCTACAAGAAACAAACCAGAAAATGCTCATGGGGAACTAATTGAGAGTGTGAAGTTTCAAGTAGCTAGCACAAACCCTGTTTGATTTTTAAGTGGACTTCCATCCACCGATGTAGGTCAACATACTGTGATACCTGAAAATACATACTGTTCCAGCGAACAGTTGCACCTAGAAGTCCCAAATGTGGCGAGCAGACTTAGGCTAGGAAAAAAATAAATACTGCCTAATATCAAGAAATTATCCCAAAACTATCTCTAACCCTAACAGTAGCTCTAACTGGAGTCCTAACACTAAGCATAACCATAAACCGATCCCTAAACTCTTTAGAGAACCATTCACTTTAGAAGTCCCAAAATTTGGAGCAGAGTGGGCCATCAAACAGATGAATCCTGTGCAGTATCAAAACATCTGACTAAATTATTTGGTCAGGTATTTCAGTAAATGGATATTTTCCTGTTTTTTTTATAGAGTGTTCTCAATTAAGTTGTTTTAGCATGCTTCATCTTAGGGCCACCTCAACAACAAAGAAAGAAGACATTGAATTTTTAGACCTGATTGAGTGTTTGAATTTTCAAGCAGCAAGCACAAACCCTGTTATAGTTCCAGCTCGATTTCTCTTCACTAATATAGGTCAAAATTCAGTGAAACCTTAAAACACAAACTGTTCCTGAAAGCGAACACTTTCACCTAGATGTCACAGACATGGAGAGCATAATTAAGGTAGATAAAGGATGAATTATTCCCAGTATCAAAACACCTAGACATAAACTAACTCTATCCATAACACAACATTTTAACCTTAGCACTAAAACTAACACCAACCCTGACACTAACACTAACCTGTTTAGAAAACCACCGATACTTGAATTCCTAAATTTGGGGAGCCTAGTGACCTAGCAACGAGATGAATTTCTGAAACTTATCAAAGAAATCTGACCAAACAATTGAGAGAGGAATTTCAGTAACTGTGTATTTCCTGTTTTCTTATAGAATGCTCTTGGATAAACTTGCTTTTGTCTGCTTCAGATTTGAGCCTCTTCTTTAAGAAACAAACCAGACAATGCTCATGGATAACTGATTTAGTGTGTGAAGATTCAAGACACCAGCACAAACCCTGTTTTATTTCCAGCTGGATTTCCATTCACCCATATAGCTAAAAATGCAGTGATACCTGAAAATACAAACTGTTCCTGACAGTGAACACTTGAACCTAGAAGGCCCAAATGTGTCAATCATATTTAGGTTAGGGAAAAGATGAAATCTCCCCAGTATCAAAGAAATTAGCCAAAAATTAACTCTAACCCAAACACTAGTTCTAACCTTAGCACTAAGCCTAACCCTAACCATAACACTATCCCTAACCTGTTTAAAGAATCTTTGATATTAGGAATCCCAAAAGTGTGAAGTATAGTGGGGCCAGCAAACCGATGAATCCCATGCTGTATAAAAGATATTTGACTAAATAATTTGTAAGGCATTTCAGTAACTGGGTATCCTCCTGTTTTTTTCATAGAGTTCTCTCAGAAAAAGTTGTTTTTGCATGTTTATGCTGAGGGCTACTTCAACAAGAAAGAAACAACACATGTATTCTAAACCTGACTGAGTGTGTGAAGTTTCAAGCAACAAGCTCAAACCCTGTTTAATATCCAGCTCGATTTCCATTCACCGTTATAGGACAAATACAGTGAAACCTGAAAAGTACTAACTGTTATCAACAGCGAACAACTGCACCTAGAAGGCCCAAACATGGAAATCAAAGATAGGCTACAAAAAAGTTGAATCCTGCCCAGTAACGAGAAATTGGTACAAAACTAACTCTAACCCTAACACTAGCTCAAACTCTAGCCCTAGCCCTAACCCTAACCCTATCTCTAAATAGTTTAGAGAACAGTTGATCCTAGGAGTCCCAAAAGTGTGGACCATCATGGGGCCAGAAAACAGATGATCCTTGTGCAGTATCAAAGACATCTAACTAAATAATTTGGATAGGTATTTAAGTGAATTGGTGTTTTCCTGTATTTTTCATAGATTGTTCTGGCACTAAGTTGTTTTGCAGGCTTCAACTTAGGGCAAATTATAAGAAAGAAACAACAATGCATTCTGAGACCTGATTGCATGTGTGAAGTATCAAGCAGGAAGCACAAACCCTGCTTTATTTCCAGGTGGATTTCCATTCTTGCATATAGGTCATAATGCAGTGAAACCTAAAAATACAAATTATTCCTGACAGGGATCCCTTGTACCTACATGGGCCAAACTAGGCAAGCATAGTTAGGATACCAAAAAGATGAAACCTGCCATATATATATATATATATATATATATATATATATATATATATATATATATATATACTAACTCTAACCATAACACAAGTTGTCACCCTAGCCCTAAAATTCATACAAACACTTACAGTTTAGCAAGCCATTGATAATTGGAGTCCCAAAATTTGCGAATCTAGTGGGCCATCAAAAAGATGAATTTCTGTTCCTCATCAAAGAAATCTGATGTGTCAATTGGGGGAGAAATTTGAGTAACTGGGTATTTCCCTGTTTTCTTATAGAGTGCTCTTGAATAAGCTTGTTTTTTGTGCTTCAATTTTGGGCTACTTCTACAAAAAACAAACCAGAAAATGTTTATGGAGAACTGATTGAGTGTGTGAAGTTTCAAGCAGCTAGCACAAACCCTGTTTGATTTCCAGCTGAATTTCCATTCACCCATATAAAACAAAATGCAGTGATACCTGAAAATACAAACTATTCCTGACAGTGAACTCTTTCACCTACATGGCCCAATTTTTGTGAGCATAGTTAGGTTAAGAAAAATATGAATCTTACCCTGTATCAAAGAAACTAGACCCAAACTAACTCTAACCATAACACAAGCTGTCACCCAAGCCCTAACTCTCACAAACCCTGACACTAATTGTGACCTATTTAGACAACCATAGATAATTGGAGTCTCAAATTTGGGAAAATAATGAGCTAGAAAAAAGATAAATTTCTGTGCCTCATCAAATAAATCTGACCAAAAAATTGGGGGAGGAATTTCAGTAACTGGGTATTTCTCTGTTTTCTTTTAGAGTGCACTTGGACAAACTTGTTTTTGTGTGCTTCAGCTTTGGGCTAATTCTACAAAACACAAACCAGACAATGCTTATGGAGAACTGATTGAGTGTGTGAAATTTGAATCTGCAAGCAAAAACACTGTTCAATTCCTAGCTCAATTTCTGTCACCCACTTAGGTCAAAATGCTATGAAACTGAAAATACAAACTGTTTCTAATAGCAAACACATCACCTAGATGGCCCAAACTTGGTGAGCATAGTTAGGCTAAGGAAAAGATGAAACCTACCCAGTATATATAAATTAGCACAAATCTAATTATAATCCTAACACTAACTCTAACCCTAGCCCTATCCCTAAATGTAACCCTAAAACTATCCCTAAAATGTTTAGAGAATCATTGATATGAGGAGTGCCAAAAGTGTGGAGCACAGTGGGACCAGCAAATAAATGAATCTTGTGCAGTATCCAAGATATCTGATTAATAATTTGGTTAGGTATTGCAATAAATGTGTATTTTCCTCTTTTTTCATTGAATGTTCATGGATTAAGTTGTTTTTACATAATTCAGCTTAGGGCTACTTCAATGAAAGCAACAAGACAATGCTTTGTGAGACTTGATTAGTGTGTGAAGTTTCAAGCAGCAAGCACAAGCCCTATTCAATTTGCAGTGTGATTTTCATTCACCTGTATAGGTCATTATGCATTGAAACCTGAAAATATAATCTGTTTCTGACATAGAACACTTGAACATGATTTGCCCAAATGTAGCAACCATAGCTAGGAAAGGAAAATGATGAACCCTGCCCAGTATAAAAGAAACTAAGTAATACGAACTCTAACCATAACACAAGCTTGTAACCTTAGCCCTAAAACTAACAGAAATCCTGACACTAACCCTAAACTGTTTAGGGAACAATTGATACTAGATGTCCCAAACTTGGGGAGCTTAGTTAGCTAGCTAACAGATGAATTCCTACACCTTTTCAAAGAAATCTGAAAAGAAAATTGGGGAAGGAATTTCAGTAACTGGGTGTTTAACTGTTTACTTATAGAATTCTGTTGGATGTACTTGGTTTTGTGTGTTTCAGCTTTGGCCCTCTTCTACAAGAAAAAAAAAACCAGATAATTTTCATGGAGAACGGATTGAGTGTGTAAAGTTTCAAGCAGCTACTATAAATCCTATTTTATTCCCATCTGGCTTTCTGTTCACCCATATAGGTCAAAATGCAGTGATACTTGAAAATACAAACTTTCCTGACAAGGAACAGTTGCACCTAGAAGACCTAAACATGGCCAGCGTAGATAGGCTAGGTAAAAGTTGAATCTTGCTGAGTATCAAAGAAATCAGCCCAAAATTAACTCTAAGTCTAACACTAGCTCTAACCCTAGCACTAACCCTAACCCTAAACTTAAAACTATCTCTAAATTGTTTAGAGAACTATTAATCCTAGGCGTCCAAAAAGTGTGAAGCAGAGTGGGGAAAGCAGATGGATGAATCCTGTGCAGTGTCAAAGACATCTGATTAAATAATTTGGTTAGATATTTCAGTAAATGCATATTTTCCTGTTTTTTTTTCATAGAGTGTTCTTGGAATAAGTTATTTTGCGGGCTTAAGCTCTTTGCTACTTCAACAAGAAAGAAACAAGATAATGCATTCTGATACCTGATTAGTGTGTGAAGTTTCAAACAGAAAGCACAAACTCTGTTTGATTTACAGCTAGATTTCCATTCACCTTATAGGTCATAATGCAGTGAAACCTGAATATACAATCTGTTCCTGACAGGGAACTCTTACACCTAGATGGCCCAAATTTGGCGAGCAGAGTTAGAATAAGTAATTGATGAATTCTGTCCTGGATTAAAGAAACTAGACAAAAAACCAACTCTAAACATAACACCAACTTGTAACCTGAGCCCTAAACTTATAGAAACCCTGACATTAACCCTCAACTGTTTAGACAACAATTGATACTTGGAGTCCCAAAATAGTGGAGCCTACTTAGCTAGCAAACAGAAGAATTTCTGCACCTTATCAAAGAAATCTGACCCAAAAATTGGGAAAGTAATTTTAGTAACTGACTATTGCCCTGTTTTCTTATAGAGTAGTCTTGGATAAACTTGTTTTTGTGTGCTTCAGCGTTGGGCTTCTTCTATAAGAAATAAACCAGACAATGCTTATGGAGAACTAATTGAATGTGTGAAGTGTCAAGCAGTTAGCACAAACCCTGTTTGATTTCCAGCTGGATTTCCATTCACCCATACATTTCAAAATGCAGTGATACATGAAAATACAAACTGTTCCTGAGAGTGATCAGTTGCACCTAGAAGGTCCAAGCTTGGTGATCATAGATGCAGGAGCTAAAAGTTTATATTGCCCAGTATAAAAAAAAATTAGCTCAAACTACCTCTAAACATAACACTAGATCTAACCCTAGCCCTAACCATAACCCTACCCCTAAAACTATCCCTAATCTTTTTAGAGAACCGTTGATCCTAGGACTCCCAAATGTGTGGAGCAGATTGAGGCCAACAAACAGGTGAATTCTATGTAGTATCAAAGATATTTGACTAAATAATTAGGTTAGGTATTTCAGCAAATGTGTATTTTCCTGTTTTTTCATATAGTGTTCTTCTCGGATTAAGTTGTTTTTCATGCTTCAGTTTAGGGCTACTTCAACAAGAAAGAAATAAGACCATGCATTCTGAGACCTGATTGAGTGTGTGTAGTTTCAAGCACCGAGCACAAATTCTGTTTGATTTCAAGCTCAATTTCCATTCAGTGGTATAGGTCATAATGAAGTGAAAACTGAAAATACACATTGTTGCTGACACTTAACACTTGCACCCAGATGGCCCAAACTTGGTGAGCATAGTTAGAATAGGTAAACGATGATTGTGTTTTAGTGTCAAAGAAATTAGGCAAAAACTAACTCTAACTATAAAACAAGTTTTTAACCCTAGCACCACATCTAACAAAAACACAGACATTAACCCTAACCTGTTTAGAGAGCCATTGATACTTGGAGTTCCATGCTTGTGGAGCCAAGGGGTCTAGCAAACAGTTGAATTCCTGCACTTTATCAAATAATATGACAAAAAAATTGAGGGAGGAATATAAGTAACTATGTGTTTTCCTGTTTTCTTATAGAGTGCTCTTGAATAAACTTGTTATTGTGTTCTTCAGCATTGGGCATCTTCAACAAGAAAGAAACCAGACAATTCTCATGGAGACCTGATTGAGAGTGGGAAGTTTCAAGCAGCTAGCAGAAACCCTGTTTGATTTCCAGGTGGACTTCCATTCAACCATATAAGTCAAAATACAGTGATACTTGATAATACAAACTATTCCTGTGAGTGAACCATTCCACCTAGAAGGCCCAAACATGGTGAGCATAGTTAGGCTAGGGAAAAGAGGACACATTCCTAGTATCAAAGAAATGAACAAAAAACTCACTAGCTCTAACACTAACCCTAACCCTAACCCTAATCCTAACCCTAACAACATCACTAAACAGTTTAGAGAACCATTGAACTGAGGACTCTCAAAAGTGTGGAGCATTGTGAGGCCAGCAAAGAGATGAATCTTGCACAGTATCAAAGACATCATACTAAATAATGTGGTTAGTATTTCATTAAATGGGTATTTTTCTGTTTTTTCATAGAGTGTTCTTGGATTAAGTTGTTTTTCATTGCTTCAGCCTAGGACTACTACAACCAGATTGAAAGAATACAATTCATTCTGAGACCCAATTGAGTTTGTGAAGTTTCAAGAAGCAAGCACAAACACTATTCAATTTCCTGCTTGATTTCCATTAACCCTTATTGGTCAAAATACAGTGAAAACTGAAAATACAAACTGTTCCTTACAGTGAACATTTGCACCTAGATGGTCCAAAGTTGATGAGCATAGTTACCAGAGTTAAAAGATAAAACCTGCCAGGTATCAAAAAAAAAAAAAAAAAAAAAACGAGGCAAAAACGAACTCTAACCATAACACAAGCTTGTAACCTTAGCCCTAAAACTAACACCCTGATAATAACCCTAAACTATTTAGAGAACAATTAATACTTGGAGTCCCAAACATGGGGAGCCTTGTTAGCTATTTAACAGATAAATTCATGCAACTTTTCAAAGAAATCTGAACAGAAAATTGGGGAAGGAATTTCAGTAACTGGGTATTTCTGTTTCTTATAGAGTGTTCTTTGATAAACTTGTTTTCATGTGCTTCAGCTTAGGGCATCTTCTACAAGAAACAAACCACACAATACTCATGTGAAGTTGATTGAGTGTGTGATGATTCAAGCAGCTAGGAGAAACACTGTTTGATTTCCAGATGGATTTCTATTAATCCATATAGGTCAAAAGGCAGTGATACTGGAAAATACCAACTGTTCTAGACAATGAACAGTTGCACCTATAAGGCACAAACTTTATGAGCATAGTTAGGCTAGGTAAAAGATAAAACTTGCCCAGTAGCAAAGAAATTAGCCCAAAATTAACTCTAACCCTAATATTGGCACTAATCCTAGCCAAACCCTAACCCTAACAGTATCCCTGTATGATTAGAGAACCATTGATCCTAGGACTTGCAAAATGTGGAGCAAAATGGGGCCAGCAAACAAATGAAATCTGTGCTGTATTGAAGACATCTCATTAAATAATTTGGTTAGGTATTTCAGTAAATGTGTCTTTTCTAGTTTTTCCATACAGTGCTCTCGGATTAGTTGTTTTTGCATGTTTCAGCCTAGTTCTACTTTAAAAAGAAAGAAACAAGAAAATGCATTCTGAGACCAATTGAGTGTGTGAAGTTTCAAGCAGCAAGCACAAACCTTGTTCACTATGCAGCTCAATTTTTATTCATACTTATAGGTCATAATGCAGTGAAACATTAAAAAACAAACTGTTCCTGACAAGGAACACTTGCACCTAGATGTCCCAAAATTTATTACCATAGTTAGGATAGGTAAAAGCTGAATCCTGCCCAGTATCAATGAAACTAGACAAAAACTAACTCTAACCCTAAGACAAGATTTTAACCCTAGCCTTAAAACTAACACAAATCCTAACACTCACCCTAACCTGTATAGAGAACCATTGATCCTTGGAGTCACAAACTTGGGGGAACTAGTGGGGTATCAAACGAACGAATCCCTGTACCTTATCAAAGAAATATGACCAAATATTTGTAAGAGGTGCCACAGCCTGGCTGGCTGGGCAAACTATCCGGTGGGTGATGAACAACTTGTGTACATTGATACAGCAGGAGTGGGAGCCTTTTATTATAAGACAACAGCGGTATTTATACATTCCACACTGCTTATCTAAATTAACATAAACTAGATACAGCAGTCAACCAATAAGGAATCTCCACACTTAATGGCTCGCTGGCATTACTTCACAAACCACTCCCTCTGGCAAAATGCCAGAAGCCATCCAGACTTGTTTACAGACTCTAACATTTCTCCCTTTTGTTTAATTTAAATAACAACCATAGTGGTTTTTACACAAACACCATAAATAATCTGCTGCTGAGAGTCATAGCCAAGTAGGAATGACGCATGCTATTTGGGGTTGAAAAGTGACCCTGCTCTGGGATTAAGGTGGCTCCGGGTTTAGGGTGGATCCTGCTGGAATAGGGTGGCTCCAGATTTAGGGTGGGTCCTGCTGGAATAGAGTGGCTCCAGGTTTAGGGCAGATCCTGCTGGGATTAGGGCATATCCTGCTGCCTTCGGTGCCCATTCCTTGAGTTCCCATTGAGTTCTTGCTGGGTTCTGAAAGAATTGGCATGCAGAGCCTGGTGGAGGGAGTGTATTTTTCCCAGAACGTGCATGTAGAGTGCCAGTGAGAGTTCGGAAATAAAGAGTTGCTGTTTGAATCTACAAGGCTTTTGTGGTGTCTCAGTTATTTGGTGCCCAGCCAGACTGTGGCATTTGGCGACCCATGAGGGGAACTCCTGAAGCTTGGAGGAAAGTGAAATTGCTAGTTCCTGAGGAAGAGCGAAAGAATGGGTGACCATTTCAAAAAACAATGTGTTAAGGTTTTGATTTATTTTGTTTTCATTTCAAGTTGCCTATTCCTAAAACTTTCTCAGGCAAACTAGGGAAAATGGTTGACTCAAGGTTTGAAGTTGTTTTCCCCCAAGGAAGAGAAATTGTTAGAGGAAGGAGGCACCCCAACAAGACCAAGAACAGTTAGGACATATGTTGATACAATACAAAAGTGTAGTCCATGGCTTTTTAAAGAGAAGTTGTTAAATATATCAATATAGGACCATCATAGTATGCTGTAAAAAGATTTTTCTTCAACAAGAAAGAGATAGCTAGTTCTGTTTCATACACTTGTCTAAGATCTTGGTTTTTACAGACATCTGATTAATTTACAAAGCTAAAGTGTTAAAATATCAACCACTAAATATAAAATCAAGAACTCTTTACTTATTAACTTACATAAGGTAATATATTTAAACATTATGTGTGTTTTTATAAATTGGTAAATGGAAAAAAGTTTAATATTGCTTTGTGTTGTGTCTTTGCTAATACAAGGTTACTAAGAGTTAAGATTTTATCATGTGTAATTTATATACAAAGAGTATAAGAACTTTCAGTTGGGTTTCAATTATAGTATTATAGTACCATAAAAACATGAAAGTATTTCATCTTATTAGAGTGGACTAATTTGTCTAAATCAGAAATTTTATAAGAGTTGTTTCAGAATGTGAATTAATAAAAAGGGTTAATGGATACAAAAGAGATATAAAAAGATTCAAGTTGTGGAAATATATTTTAATAGAAAGACTAAAAAAAGAAATGTTTATAGATGAGATAATCTCTGTGTGGTTAAGTAAAAAGTTGTAAAATGCCATTTAAAACGATTTTGAGGAAACTAGACTTACTTTAAAAGGTTGAGAAAGGAAGAAAGAAGAAAAAGGTATTTGTACATGGCAGATTGAGACAGAGCTTCTTAATGGAGTAAAAAAAAAATGCCTTTAGTTGAAGGGCAGTCATGTAAACTAACATTAAGTGATTTAAACAGAACTAACCTCGTTTAAAGGAGTGAAGCTTTAGGTGGTGAAAAAGTACATTTATAAGTACAGTATAGATGAAAATTGGAAGGGTTTAAAAGGTTAAATTGAAGGTGGTCGAGATGCCTTCATGATGGAGGGAAGATCGCATCATTCAAAGCCTCGTTAATCTTAAAAGCATTACTAAAAAAACATGAAAATGGGAATATAATAGGATAAAAGCAATTTGGAGAATGAATATTAGAAATTTGAAGTGAAAAACCTTGAAGACAGAAGTACAGGTAGGTGAAAAAAAAGATAGAAAATATGTAGGAAGATAGCGAAGATGTAGGAAGACAAGAATTTTAAACCCACAAAATAGGAAACAAAAGAAAGCTAGGAGGAAAAAAAGCAACTAAGGGTGAATGTACAAACCTTAGGAAAAAAAACTAGAAGATAGAAATAAGATAGAAAATGGTTGAAATGTCAAGTAAAGTTATTTCAGATAAAAAATACAAAAAGCAAAGACAACTATTAGACACAGACATTCAAGATAGAAAAATGTAGAAGAGAGAAGTTTAAAGTCAAATATTGGATAAAATAGAAGAACAAGGAGATTATTAGTAATTTTTTTTCAAAAAGCCCATCAACTTTAATTTCTGGTGGTGCAGAAATTAGAAGTCTCAGATGAGGGTGTTAAAATTTATAGACAAGAGCCAATTTAGAAAACTTTAAACTGGAAGAAAATTGGTTTAAAACCACATCAAAAAATTAAAAGGACTAAAATAATTCTAAAAACTAAGGCAAAATGCTTTGGAAGACTTGAATTTAAAAGGATCTTTAAATTTCCAAAGGATGCATATAGAATATTTTGGAACATCATCCCTGAAGAAAAATCAGGTAATGTTTTACTTAACAAGAATCCCATACTATCCACAGGGATAAGACATAGTTAAAAGAGCTCATCAAACTATTAAAATGTACTTATTAAAGCAAAAAGAGAAAATTGGAAAGGGGTATATATCCCCCAAATATAAACTTAAAATAACCCTTTTTACTCTAAACTTTTTAAATTTGGATTCATCAGGGATTAGTGCTGCGGCAAGGCATATGTGTTCAAAAAATGTACATTAGCCTAAGGTACTTTGGAAAGATTTTCTAACAGGACGATGGAAAGGTCCTGACCCAGTGATTGTCTGGAGTCAAGGTTCAATTTGTGTGTTTCCACAGGGAGAACAGCAGCCAATTTGGATTCCAGAGAGACTAACAAAGCAATTTCTACAGACCCAAAAGAAGATGATTTGACTCAAATCCATAACAGCTGATACCCAGAGCTCCAGCTTGGCTATTCTTACATCTGTGACAGTAATTAACCAGGATGCTTTTTTCAATATCTATTTTATTATTGCATTTTTCCACATCATAAAGTTCTATTTTATTTTTTGAGCTCATACAGACCTAGGTTAATGTTTTTCTGATCAGTTTTATTTTTTGACTGTGGAGTTTTTAAACATTGCAATGGGGATTTCACCTGTGTAAAGCTACAAGGCCTTTACTATTGTCTTATGTGTTGTACGTTTGTGTGAACACTTGTGTTTTGTGTTGTATGTCTGTGTATGCGCATGTCCATATATCATATATGAGGAATGCTCATGAAAAAATGGATCCAAATTTTTTTTTATTCACGTGATTTTAATGGTTTAATTTAAATTGGGTAAACAGCTTTTGAGGATTATTTTAATATGTGTACAAATAAGGAGGTTAACAGATCTGTTTGTTTACTTTCACCTTTCCATTTTCATTATACTTAATAATTCTGTTCAAGATAATTTAAATTGTTCAGAAAATTGTTTTCTTAGTACCTGTTGGAATGTTACATATTTTTTTAGCCATTATTGCCAGAATTCCTATCTTCATCCCAGTGCTGGTGAAGACAAAGACAAAACCAAACTACAGCTTCTATAATAGCTATCACAGTAAACTGTATAAACTGATGCATCAATGAATAATAACTCAACAAGTAATGCTCAATCAAGGAGTTGATTTACTTTGGGAGGAAATGGACATATTGATAGATTCCTCTGCTTTGAACTGCTTGCAGAACTTGCCTGGATTATATATCACTTGTATGCATTGTGAACTATCTGTTGGTGCAGCGAATTGTGATAGTGCTGGCCTATCTTTGCTGATGGTGTCACCGGTGATACAATTTTTCCAAAAGAGCTGTCAATTGGCTTGATGTCATGGCATTTCTGTATCCTCTTCCTTCTACTAGTGATGGTCTAAAATTTGGGGGCGAACAGAGGTGAGGCAAAGAACCTCACCCCCCACTGGTGCAAAGGCCAAATTTGGGGGCCAACAGAGGTGAGGCAAAGAACCTCACCCACCCACTGGTGCATAGGCCTATCCATAAGTATGGCTGTATGCTGGACCAGTAGTCAGTGACAGGTATAATCCAATTGCAGTGGTACCAACCTAAGACAGGAGGCTGACGCCTAGAGGTCAGCTCATTCGATGACGGGTAAGGACCATATGTTGAATTGGATAACCTAACAGGCATGGTCCCTAAGCCACATTGCTTGTTGTTTATTTAAACAGAAGGGAGGAGATGCTGAGAGCCATAGCCAAGTAGGAATGATGCATGGCATTTTGGGGTTGAAAAGTGACCCTGGTCAGGGATTAGGGTAGCTCCACGTTTAGGGTGGATCCTGCTGGAATAGGGTGGCTTTGGGTTTAGGGCAGATCCTGCTGGGATTAGGGCATATCCTGCTGCCTCAGCGCCCGCTACTTGAGTTCCTGCTGAGTTCTCATGGGGTTCTGAGATTTGGTATGCAGAGCCCGGTGGAGGCAGTGTATTTTTCCAAGAACGTGCATCTAGAGTAAAAGTGAGAGTTCGGAAATAAAGAGTTGCTGTTTGAATCTACAAGGCTTCTGTGGTGGCTCGGTTATTTGTTGCCCAGACAGACTGGGGCAGGAGGAATTCCAGTAAAGGGTATTTTTCTGTTTACTTATAGAGTGCTCTTGGATAAACTTGTTTTATTGTGCTTCAGCTATGAGCCTTTTCACCAAGAAAGAAACCAGACAGTGCTCACAGAGAACTGATTGAGTGTCTGAAGTTTTAAGCAGCTAGCAAAAACACTGTTTGATTTCAGGCTGGATTTTCATTCACCCATAAAGATCAAAATGCAGTTATACCTGAAAATACAAACTGTTCCTGAAATTGAACAGTTGCACCTATAAGGCACAAGCATGGTAAGTATAGTTAGGCAAGGTAAAAGTTGAATGCTGCCCAGTATCAAATAAATTGCCCTGAAACTTACTCTAACCCAAATACTAACTCTTACCCTAAGCATAACCCTAAATCTAGCTCTAACATATTCCTAAAATTTTTAGAGAACCATTAATACTAGGAGACTGAAAAGTGTAAAGCAGAGTGGGGCCAATAAACAGATGAATGCTGTGCAGTTTCCAAGACATCACACTAAATAATGTGGTTAGGTATTTTAGTAAATGGGTATTTTTCTTTTTTTCATAGACTGCTCTCAGATTAAGTTTTTTTTCTATTCCTCAGCTTAGTGCTACTTTAACAAGAAAGAAACAAGTAAATGCATTCTGAGAACCCAATGAGTGTGTGAAGTTTCAAGCAGCAAGCACAAACCTGGTTCAATTTTCATTTTGATTTCCATTCACCCATAAAGGTCAAAATGCAGTGAAACCTGCAAATACAAACTGTTTCTTAAAGTGAACACATGTACCTAGAAGGCCCAAACTTGGTGAGCATTGTTAGTATAGATAATAAATGAATCCAGGACAGTATCAAAGAAACTAGACAAAAACTAACTCTAACAATAACACAAGCTTAAATCCCTACCCCTAAAACTAAGACAAACCCTTACACTAACCATAGTATGTTTAGATAACCATTGATCCTTGGATTCCCAAACTTGGGGAGACTAGTAGTCTATCAAACAGATAAATTCCTGTGCCTTATCAAATAAATCTGATAAAAAATTGGTGGAGGGAATTCAGGAAATGGATATTTCCCTGTTTTCTTTTAGAGTGCTCTTGAACAAATTTTTATTGTGTGCTTCAGCTTTGGGCCTCTTCTACAAGAAAAAAAAAATACAATGGCCATGGAGCACAGATTGACAGTGTGAAATTTCAAGCAGCTAGCACAAACCCTGTTTGATTTCCAGCTGGATTTCCATTCCCCCAGATAGGTAAAAATACAGTGATACCTTAAAATATAAACTGTTCCTGAAATCGAAGAGTTGCACCAAAAGGGCCAAATGTGTCTAGCATAGTTAGGCTAAGTAAAAGTTGAATGCTGCCCAGAATCAAAAAAATTGGAACAAAACTAACTCTAACCCAAACACTAGCTCTATCTCTAACCCTAACTCTAACCCTAATCCTAACCCTAACCCTAATCCTAGCCCTAACACTATCCCTAAATTGTTTAGAGAAACATTGAAACTAGGATTTTGAAAAGTGGGGCCTGGAAACAGATGAATGCTGTGCAGTAACAAAGACATCTGACTAAATAATTTTGTTAGAGATTTCAGGAAAGGTTATGTTCCTCTTTTCCATAGAGTGCTCTCAGATTAAGATATTTTTGCATGATTCAATTTAGTAATACTTTAAAACAGAAGAAACATGACAATGCATTCTGAGACCTCATTGAGTGTGTGAGTTAAAGCATCAAACACAAACCCTGTTCAATATCCATTTTGATTTCCATTTACCTGTATAGGTCAAAATGCATTAAAATCAGAATATACAAACTGTTCTTTATAGCAAACACTTACACTTAGAAGGCCAAACTTGACGAGCATTGTTAGGGTAGGTAATAGATGAATCCAGGCCAGTATCAAATAAACTAGAAAATAACTAACTCTAACAATAACACAAGCTTGGAACGCTAGCCTTAAACTGTTTAGAGAACCATTGATCTGTGGAGTCCCAAACTTGGAGAGACTAGTGGACTATCAAACAGATGAATTCCTGCACCTTTTCTAAGAAATCTGATGAACAATTGGAAGAGGAATTATAGTAACTGGATATTTCTCTGTTTTCCTATATAGTGCTCTTGAATAAACTTGTTTTTGTGTGCTTCAGATTTGGGCCTCTACAACAAGAAAAAAAAAACCAGACAATTCTCATGGAGAACTGATTGAATGTGTGAAGTTTCAAGCAGCTAGCACAAACCCTATTAGATTTTCAGCTGGATTTTCATTCACCAATATATGTCAAAATGCAGTGATACCAGAAAATAAAACTGTCCTGACAGCGAACAATTGCACCTAGAATGCACAAACATGGTGAGAATAGTGAGGCTAGGTATAAGATGAAACTTGCCCAGTATCAAAGAAATTAGCCACAAACTAACTCTAACCCTAACACTGGCACTAACCCTAGCCAAACCCTTACCCTAATAGTATCCTTAATCTGGATAGAGAACTGTTGATCATAGGAGTCCAAAAAGTGAGGAGCATAGTGGGGCCAGCAAACAGCTACAATCTCTGCTGTATTGAAGACATCTCACTAAATAATTTGTTAAGTTATTTAAGTAAATCTCTGTTTTCCAGTTTTTCCATAGAGTGGCCTCAGGTAAAGTTGTTTTTGCATGCTTCAGCCTAGGACTACTTCAAAAAGAAAGAAACAAGAAAATGCATTCTGAGACCTGATTGAGTGTGTGAAGTTTGAAGCAGCAAGCACAAAACCTGTTCGTTTTGCAGCTAGAATTCCATTCACCCTTATGTCATTATGCAGTGAAACCTGAAAATACAAACAGTTTCTGACAGGGAACACTTGCACCTAGATGTCCCAAACTTGGCAAGCATAGTTAGAATAGGTAAAAGATGAATCCTGCAAAATATCAAAGAAATTAGACAAAAACTAACTCTAAGCATAACACAAGATTGTAACCCTAGCTGTAAAACTAACACAAACCCTGACACTCCCCCTAAACTATTTAAAGAACCATTAGTTCTTATAGAGTCCCGAACTTGGGGGTACTAGTGGAATATCAAACTGATGAATCACTGTGCATTATCAAAGAAATCTGACCAAAGAATTGGGGGAGGCGTGGATTTCAGTAACTAAGTATTTCACTGTTTTCTAATAAAGTGTGTTTGAATAAAATTTTTTTTCTTGTGCTTCAGCTATTAGCCTTTTATACAAGAAAGAAACCAGACAATGCTCATAGAGAACTGATTGAGTGTCTGAAGTTTCAAGCAGACAGTAAAAACACTGTTTGATTTCCAGCTGGATTTCCATTCAACCATATAGATCAGAATGCAGTGATATCTGAAAATACAAACTGTTTTTGTTATTGAACAGTTGCACATAGAAGGCCCAAACGTGGCGAGCATAGTTAGGCTACATAAAAGTTGAATGTTGTCCAATATCAAAGAAATTGGCCCAATACTAACTCTAACCCAAACAATAGCTCTAACCCTAACCCTAAACCTAACCCTAACCCTAACACTATCCCTGAATTGTTTAGAGAACCATTGATACTAGGAGTCTGAAAAGTGTGGAGCAGAGTGGGGCCAGTAAACAGATGAGTGCTGCACAGTTTCCAAGACATTAGACTAAATAATATGGTTAGGTATTTCAGTAAATAGGTATGTTCCTGTTTTCCATAGAGTGCTATCAGATAAAATTCTTTTTGCATGCTTACACTTAGGACTACTTTATCAAGAAAGAAACAAGACAATGCATTCTGAGAACTCATTTAGTGCATGAAGTTTCAAGCAGCAAGCACAAACCCAATTGGATTTCCATTTCAATTTCCATTCGCCCATATACGTCAAAATGCAGTAAAACCTGAATATACCAAATGTTTCTTAAGGCAAACACTTGCACCTGGAAGGCCCAAACTTGACAAGCATTGATAGGATAGGTAATAAGTGAACACAGGCCAGTATCAAATAAACTAGACACAAACTAACTCTATTTATAACACAAACTTGAAACCCTAGCCCTAAATCTAACACAATCCCTTACACTAACCATAACCTGTTTAGAGAACCATTGATCCTTGGAGTCCCAAACTTGGGGAAACTAGTGGGGTAACAAACTGATTAATTCCTGCAGCATATCAAATAAATTTGACCAAACAATATGGGAGCAATTTTAGTAACTGGGTATTTCCCTATTTTCTTATAGAGTGTTCTTTGATAAACTTGTATTTTTGTGCTTCAGCTTTGGACCTTTTCTGAAAGAAACCACCAGATAATGCACATGGAGAACTGATTGAGTGTGTGAATTTTTAAGCAGCTAGCACAAACACTTTTTGATTTCCAGCTGGATATCCATTCACCCATACAGGTCAAATGCAGTGGTATCAGAATATACAAACTGTTCCTGACAGTGAACCGTTGTACCTAGAAGGACCAAAATATTTGAGCATAGTGAGGCTACAAAAAAGAGGAATCCTGCCCTGTGTCAGTATTACCTTAAAACTAACTCTATCCATTACATTACCTGAAAACTAACTCTATCAATTACACTAGATCTAATCCAAGCCCTAACCATAACACTAACCCTAAAACTATTCCTAAATGGTTTAGAGCACCATTGTTCCTAGGAGTCAGAAAAGTGTTCAGCAGAGTGTGGCCAGCAAACAGATGAATCCTGTGCAGTATCAAAGACATCTAACTAAATAACTTGGTTAGATACTTCAATAAATGGGTATTTTCCTGTATTTTCATAGAGTTCTCTCAGATTAAGTTGTTTTTGCATGCTTCAGCTTAGGGCTACTTCAACAAGAAAGAAACAAGAAAATGCACAATGAGACAAGGAGACCTGATTGTATGTGTGTAGTTTCAAGCAGCAAGCACAAATCCTGTCCAATTTTTAGCTCAATTTCCATTCACACATATAAGTCAAAATGCAGCGTAACCTGAAAATACAAATTATACCATACAGGAAACACTTGCACCTAGATGGAGAAAATTGGTGAGCATACTTAGAATAGGGAAAAGATGATTCCTGCCCAGTATGAAAGAAATTAGATAAAAGTTAACTCTAACAATAACAGAAACTTGTAACCCATGCCATAAAACTAACACAAACACTGACACTCACACTAACCTGTTTAGAGAACCATTGATTCTTGGAGTCCTAAATTTGGGGAGACTAGTGGGAGACCAAAAGATGAATTCCTGCATCTCATCAATGAAATCTGATCAGACAATTTGGGGAGGAATTTCAGTAACTGGGTATTTCCATATTTTCCTATAGAGTGCTCTTGAATAAACTTGTTTTTGTATGCTTCAGCTTTGGGCCTCTTCTACAAGAAATAAAACAGACAGTGCTCATAGAGAACTGATTGATTGTGTGAAGTTTCAAGCACCAAGCACAAACCTGTTTGATTTACAGATGGATTTCCATGCACCCATATACATCAAAATGCAGTGACATAACTGAAAATACAAACTGTTCCTGACAGTGAACAGTTGCACCTAGAGGGCCCAAACTTGGAGATCATAGTTGGGATAGAAAAAAGATGAAACCTGCTCAGTATCAAATAAAATATCCAAAACCTAACTCTAACCCTTATACAAGATCTAACCTTAGCTCTAACCCTAACTGAAACCCTAAACATATCCCTAAACTGTTTAGAGAACCATTGATGTAGGAGTCCCAAAGTATGGAGAATAGTGGGACCAGCAAACAGATGCAACTCATGACGTATCAAAACCATCTGACTAAATAATTTGGTTATGTATTATGGTAAATGATTATTTTCCTGTTTTTTCCTAGAGTGCTCTTGGAAAAAGTTCTTTTTGATTGCTACAGCTTAGGACTATTTCAACAAGAAAAAAAAAAAAAAAACAAGACAATGCCTTCTGAAACCTGATTGAGTGTGTGCATTTTCAAGCAGCAAGCACAAACAAGTTTAAATTTCCAGCTTGATTTCCATTCACCTAAGTACATCAAAATGTAGTAAAACCTGAAAATACAAACTGTTCATGACAGCGAACACTTGCAAATAGGTAACCCAAACGTGGCAATTTTAGTTACAATAGGTAAAAGATGAATCCAGCTCAGTATCAAAAAAACTAGACAAAGACTAACACTAACGATAACACAGGCTTGTAACTCTATCCCTAAAACTAACACAAACCCTGACACTAATGTTTAGAGAACCAATGATTCTTGGAGTCCCAATCTTGGGAAGACTAGGGGGGCTAGAAAAATGATGAATGTCTGTGCCTTATCAAAGAAATATTACCAAAATAATTGGGGGAGAAATTACAGTAACTGGGTATTTCTCTGTTTCTATAGAGTGCACTTGGATAATCAATAAGCAAACACAAACCCTGTTTGATTCCCAGCTCATTTTCCATTCACTGTATAGGTCAATATGCAGTGAATCCTTAAAATACAAACTGTTCCTGACAGTAAACACTTGCACCTAGAAGGCCCAAAATGTTGAGCATTGTTAGGCTAGGTTAAAAATGAATTCTGCCCTGTATCAAAAAAAGAAAAAAAAACTATAAAAACTAACTCTAACCATAATGCAATATTGTCACCCTAGCACTGAAATGAACACAAACCCTTGCACTAACACTAACCTGTTTAGAGAACCATTGATACTTGGAGTCCTAAAAGTAGGGAGAATAGTGGGCTAGAAAACAGATGACTTCCTTCTTACCAAAAAATTATGGGAGGAATTTCAGTAACTGGGTACTTCCCTCTTTCATTTTATAGTGCTCTTGGATAAAGTTGTTTTTGTGTGCTTCATATTAGGGCCTCTTCTACAAGAAACAAATCTGACAAAGCTCACAGAGAACTAGTTCAAAATTCAGTGATACTTGAAAATATAAACTGTTCCTAACAGCGAACAGTAGCATGAAGAAGGACCGAACTTGGCAACCATAGTTATGCTAGGGAAAAGTTGAATCTTGACCAATATCAATGAAATTGGCCGAAAACTAACACTAACCCTAACACTAGTTCTAATCCAAGGACTAACCCTAACACTAACCCTAACACTATCCCTAAACTGCTAATGAACCATTCATAGTATGAGTCTGAAAAGTGTGGAGCAGAGTGAGATTATCAAACAGATGAATCCTTTGCAGTATCAAAGACATCTGACTATATAATTTAGTTAGGTTCAGTAAATGTGTACTTTCTTGTTTTTTCATAGAGTTATCTCAGATTAAGTTGTTTTTGCATGCTTCAGCTTAGGGCTACTTCAACAAAAAGAAACAAAACAATGCATTCTGAGACCTGATTGAGCACAAACCTTGTTTGATTTCCTGCTGGATAACCATTTATACATATAGGTCAAAATGCAGTGGAACTTGAAAATACAAACAGTTCCAGACAGTGAATACTTGCATCTAGAAGGCTCAAACTTGGAAAGCATAGTTACTCTGGTAAAAATTCAATCCAGTCCAGTATCAAAGGAACTAGAGGAAAACTTACTCAAACCATAACACAAGCTTGTAACCCTAGCCCTAAAACTGACACAAACCCAGATACTAACCCTAACCTGTTTATAGAACCATTGATAATTGGAGTCTCAAATTGGGGAGACTAGTGTGCTAGCAAACAGATGAATTTCTGCACTTTACACAAGAAATCTGACGAAAAATTAGGGGAGGAATTTCAGACACTGGGTATTTTACTGTTTGCTAATAGATTGCTGTTGGATAAACTTATTTTTGTATGCTTCAGCTTTGGTCTTTTTCTACAAGAAACAACCAGACAGTGCTCACAGAGAACTGATTGAATATGGGAAATTTTAAGCACATAGGAAAAACCCTGTTTGATTTCCAACTGAATTCCACTCACCATATGGGTCAAAATGCAGTGATCCCTGAAAATAGAAACTGTTCCTGACAGTGAACACTTGCACGCAGAAGGCACAAACTTGGTGAATATATTTAGGCTAGGAAAAAGATGAATCCTTCTTAGTATCAAAGAAATTGACCCCAAAATATATTTAAACCTAATACTAATTCTAACCCTGGCCCTAAACCTAAAACTAAACTTAACGCTATCTCTAAACTCTTTAGAGAACCATTGATACTAAGAATCCCAAAAGTGTGGAGCAGAGTGGGGCCAAAAAACAGATGAATCCTGTGCAATATCAAAGACATCTGACTAAATAATTTGGTTAGGGATTTTAGTAAATATGTATTTATCTAATTTTTAATAAAATGCTCTCGATAAAACTTGATTTGCATGCTTCAGTTTAGGGCTACTTCAACAAAAAGAAACCAGCAATGCATACTTACTTAACCACATTGAGTCTTTGAAGTTTCAAGCAGCAAGCACAAACACTGTTCAATTTGCAGCTTGATTTCTATTCAGCCATATAGGTCAAAATGCAGTGAAATATGAAAATACAAACTGTTTCTGAGAGCAACCACTTGCACATCAAAGGCCCAAACATGGTGAGAATAGTTAGGCTAGGAAAAAGATGAATTCTTCCCAATATCAAAAAAAAAAAAAAACTGGACAAAAACAAATTCTAACCATAACACATGATGTCTCCTTACATCTAGATCTAACACAAAAAATAAGACTAAGCCTAACTTGTTTAGAGAAGTACTGATCCTCTGAGTAACAAAATTGGGAAGATTAATGGGCTAGCAAACAGAAGAATTTTTGCACCTTATGAAAGAAATATGACTAAACAATTGGGGGATAAATATCAGTAACTAGGTATTTACCTGTTTTGTTATAGAGTGCTCTTGGATAATTTTTTTTTGTTTGCTTCAACTTTGGGCCTCTTCTACAAGAAACCATCCAGAAAATGGTCATGGAGAACTGATTGAGTGTGTGAAGTTTCATTCATGTAGCAACAAACCCTGTTTGATTTCCAGATGAATTTCCATTCAACCCTATAGCACAAAATACAGTAATACCTGAAAATACAAACTGTTCCTGATATTGAATAGTTGCACCTAGAAGGCCCAAAATTGGAGAACGTAGTTAGGCTAGGTAAAATTTGAATCCCTCCCAGTATCAAACAAATAGGCCCAAAACTAAATCAAAACCTAACACTAGATCTAACCCTAGTCCTATCCCTAACCCTAACCCTAACCCTAACCCAAACACTATCCCTAAATTGTTTAGAGAACCCTTGATTCTAAAACTGCTAAAATTGTAGAGCAGAGTGGGGCCATCAAACAAATGAATCCTTTGCAATATCAAAGACATATGACTAAATAATTTGGTTAGGTATTTCAGTAAATGGGAATTTTCCTGGTTTTTCATAGAGTATTCTCAGATTATGTTGTTTTTGCATACTTCAGCTTAGGGCAACTTCAATAAGAAAGAAAGAAGACAATGCATTATGAGACCTGATTGAGTGCTTTAAGGTTTAAGCAGCAAGCAAAAACACTGTAAGATTTCCAGCTTGATTTCCATTCATCCATATAAGTCAAAATACAGTGAAACCTAAAAATACAAGCAGTTCCTGACAGTGAATACTTGCACTTAGATGGCCCAAAGGAGGTAAGCAATGTTAGGATAGGCAAATGATGAATCCTGCCCAGTATCAAAGAAACTAGACAAAAACTAACTCTAACCAGTACACAAATTTGTAACCCTAGCCCTACAACTAACAAAAACCTGGACACTAACACTAACCTGTTTATAGAACTATTGACACTTTGAGTCCTATACATGAGGGAGCATAGTGGGATAGCCTATAGATGAATTCCTGTGCTTTATCAAAGAAATATGACCAAAAAATTTTAAGAGAAATTTTGGTAACTGGGTATTTACCTGTTATCTAATAAAGTGATCTTTGATAAATTTGTTTTTGTGTTCTTCAGCTTATGACCTCTTCTACAAGAAACAAATCAGACAAAGCTCACAGAGAATTGATTCAGTGTGTGACATTTCAAGCAGCTAGCACACACTGTTTGATTTCCAGCTGGATTTCCATTCACACATATAGTTCAAAATTTAGTGATATTTGAAAATACAAACTGTTCCTGACAAGGAACAGTTGAACTTACAAAGCCCAAACTTGGGAACCATGGTTACCCTAAGGAAAAAAAAAAGAATCTTAGCAGTAGCAAAAAAATTGGCCCAAAAATAATACTAACCCTAACACTAGATTTAATCCTAGCCCTAACCCTAAAACTATCCGTAAACTCTTTAGTGAACCATTCATACTAGGAGTCAAAAGAGTGTGGAGCAGAGGGGGGTCATCGAACCAATGAATACTTTGCATTATCAAAGATATCTGACTAAATAATTTAGTTAAGAATTTAAGTAATTATGTATTTTCTTGTTTTTTTTTTCATAGACTTCTCTACAGGTTAAGTTGTTTTTGCATGCTTCAGCTAAGGGAGAGTTCAACAGGAAAGAAAAAAGACAATGCACACTGAGACCTGACCGAGTTTGTGAGGTTTCAAGCAGCAAGCACGAACCCTTTTCGATTTCAAGATGAATTTCCATTCACCCATATAAGTCAAAATGCAGTGAAACCTGAAAATACAAACAGTTCCTGACACTGAACACTTGGATCTAGAAGGCCCAAACATGGTGAGCATAGTTAGGCTGGTAAAATATGAATCCTGCACAGTAGAAAAAGAACTAGAAAAAAACTAACTGTATCCATAACACAACCTTGTAACCCAAGCGTAAAACTAACTGAAACCCTGAAACTAACCCTAACCTGTTTAGAGAACTCTTAATCTTTGGAGTCCCAAATTGGGGAAAACAATGGGCTTGCAAGCAGATGAAATCCTGTGCTTTATCAAAGAAATCTGACCAAAAATTAGGGGAGGAATTTCAATCACTGGGTATTTCCCTGTTTCCTTATAGAATGCCCTTGGATAAAATTGTTTTTGTGTTCTTCAGCTTTGGTCTTCTTCTAAAAAAAAAATTCAGACAATGCTCATGGAGAACTTATTGAGAGTGGGAAGTTTCAAGCAGCTAGGACAAACCTTGTTTGATTTCCATTGGGATTTCCATTGACCCATATAGGTCAATATGCAATGATACCTGAAAATACCAACTTTTCCAGACAGTGAACACTTGCACCTAGAAGGTCCAAACTCGGCGAGCATAGTTAATCTAGGAAAAAAAATGAATGCTGCTCAGTATCAAAGAGATTTTCCCAAAATTATCTCTATCCCTAACACTACTTCTAACCCTAGCCCTAAAACTAAATCTAAATTTAAACGTAACCTTATCCCTAAATTCTTTAGAGAACCGTTGATCTTAGGACTCCCAAAAGTGTGAAGCAGAGTGGGGCCAGCAAACAGATAAATCCTGTGTAGTATCAAAGACAACTGACTAAATAATTCGGTTTGGAATTTCAGTAAATGGGTATTTTATTGTTTTTAAATAGAACACTCTCAGAAAAAGTTGATTTGCATGCTTCAGTTTATGGTTACTTCAACAAGAAAGAAAGAAGACAATGCATACTGACTTAACCACATTGAGTGTGTGACATTTCAGGCACCAAGCACAACCCCTGTACGATTTTCAGCTCAATTTCCATTCACCTGTATAGGTGTAAATGCAGTGAACTCTGAATATACAAACTCTTTCTAACAGTGAACACTTGCACCTAGTAGGTCCAAACTTGATGAAAATAGTTAGACTAGAAAAAAGATTAATTCTGCCGAGTATCAAAGAAACTAGACAAAAACTATCACTAAATACAAGATTTCACTATACATCTAAATCTAACACAAAACCTGACACTAACCCTAAAATGTTTAGAGAACTATTTATACTTGCAGTATCAAACATGGGTAGACAAGTGGGCTAGCAAACAGATGAATTTCTGCACCTTATGAAAGACATATAACCAAACAATTGGGTAAGAAATTTCAGTAACTGTGTTTTCCTGTTTACTTATAGAGTTTTCTTCAATAAACTTGTTTTTTTGTGCTTCAGCTTTGGACCTCTTCTAAAAAAAAAAAAAAAAACCAGACAATGCACATGGAAAATTGATTGAGTGTGTGAAGTTTCAAGCAGCTAGCACAAACACTTTTTGAATTCCAGATGGATATCTATTCACCCATATAGGTCAAATGCAATAGTACCACAAAATGCAAACTGTTTCTAACAGCGAAAAGTTGTACCTAGAAGGACCAATTTGGCGAGCATAGTCAGGCTACATAAGAGATTAATACTACCCTGTATCAAAGAAATTAGCCAAAAATTAACGCTAAACCATAACACTAGATCTAAACCAGGCCCTAAACTAAACACTAACCCTAACCCTATCCCTAAACTCTTTAAAGCACAATTGTTCCTACGAGTCAGAGGAGAGTTGAGTAGTTGTTGAGTAGAGTGGGGCCAGCAAACAGATGAATCCTGTGCAATATCAAAAAAATCTGACTAAATAACTTGGTTAGGTATTTCAGTAAATGAATATTTTTTTTTCTGTTTTTCCTTACAGTGCTCTCCAGATTAAGTTGATTTTCCACGCTTCAGCTTAGGGTTACTTCAACAAGAAATAAACAAGACAATGCACACAGAGACCTGATTTTTTGTTTGAAGTTTCAAGCAGCAAGCACACAAACCCTGTTTGATTTCAAGCTGGATTTCCATTCACCCATATAAGTCAAAATGCAGTGAAATCTGAAAATACAAATAGTTTCTGACAAAAAAAAAAACAACAACAACAACAAAAAAAACCCACTTGCATCTAGAAGGCCCAAATTTGGTGAGCATACTTAGGCTGGTAAAAAAATGAATCCTACACAGTATCAAAAAACTAGAAAAAAACTAACTCTAACCATAACACAAGATCATAACCCAAGCCGAATACTAACCCAAACACTGACACTAACCCTAACCTGTTTAGAGAATTATTGATCCTTGTAGTCCCAAATTGGGGAAACTAATGGGCTGGAAAACAGATGAAATCCTGTGCTTTATCAAAGAAATCTGACCAAAAATTAGGGGAGGAATTTCAATCACTGGGTATTTCCCTGTTTCCTTATAGAGTGCTCTTGGATAAAATTGTTTTTGTGTTCTTCAGCTTTGGGATTCTTCTACAATGCTCATAGAGAACTGACTGAGAGTGGGAAATTTCAAACAGCTAGGACAAACCTTGTTTGATTTCCATTGGGATATCCATTGACCCATATAAGTCAAAGTGCAGTGATAGCTTAAAATACCAACTGTTCCAGACTGTGAACACTTGCACCTAGAAGGTCCAAACTTGGCAAGCATAGTTAAGCTTGGAAAAAATGAATGCTGCTCAGTATCAAAGAAGTTGTCCCAAAACTGTCTCTAACCCTAACACTACATCTAACCCTAGCCCTAACACTAAATCTAAATGTAAACCTAACCTTATCCCTAAACTCTTTAGAGAACCGTTGATCTTAGGACTCCCAAAAGTGTGAAGCAGAGTGGGGCCAGCAAACAGATGAATCCTGCACAGTATCAAAGACATCTGACTAAATAATTTGGTTAGGTATTTTAGTTAATGGGTATTTTACTGTTTTTTAATAGAATTCTCTTGGAAAAAGTTGATTTGCATGCTTCAGCTTAGGGCTACATCAACAAGAAACAAACAAGACAATGCATACTTACTTAAAAACATTGAGTATCTGAAGTTTAAGCAGCAATTTAAACATTGTTCATTTTCCAGCTGGATTTCTATTCATCGGTATAGGTCAAAGTACAGTGAGACCCCAAAATACAAACTGTTCCTGACAGCAAACACTTGCACCTAAAAGACCCAAACTTGGCAAGTATAGGTAGGCTATAAAATAGATGAATACTTCCTAATATAAAACAAGTAGACAAAAACTAACTCCTGCAATAACACAAGATATCACCCTGCATCTAAATCTAACACACAAGCTGTCAGTAATCCTAACCTGTTTAGAGAACAATTAATCCTTTGAGTCCCAAACTTGGGGACACTAGTGGGCTAGAAAACAGATGAAATCTGCACCTTATGAAAGAAATAAGACCACACAATTTGGGGAGAAATTTCAGTCACTGGGTATTTCCTGTTTTGTTATAGAGTGCTCTTTGATAAACTTGTTTTTTGTGTGTGTGTGTGTGTGTGCATCAGCTTTGTGCCTATTCTACAAGAAACAAACCAGAAAATTCAAAGGGAGAACTGATTGAGTGTGTGAAGATTCAAGCAGGTAGCACAAACCCTGTTTAATTCCAGCTGGATTTCCATTCAAACATATAGGTCAAAATGCAGTGATATATAAAATGAAAACTGACACTAATCCTAAACTGTTTAGAGATCCATTGATCCTTGGAGTTCCAGATTGGTGAGACTAGTGGGCTAGCAAACAGATGAATTCCTGCTCTTTATCAAAGAAATCTGACAAAAAATTAGGGGAGGGATTTCAATCACTGATATTTCCCTGTTAACTTATTGAGTTCTCTTGGATAAACTTTTTATTGTGTGCTTCAGCTTTGGGCTTTTTCTACAAGAAACATACCAGACAATGCTCACACTTAACTGATTAAGTGTGGGAAGTTTCAAGCAGCAAGAACAAACCCTGTTTGATTTCCATCTTGATTTTAATTCACCCATATAGGTCAAAATTCAGAGATAGCTGAAAATATGAAGTGTTGCTGACAGTGAACACTTGCACCTAGGAGGCCCAAATTTGGCAAGCATAGTTAGGGTAGGGAAAAGATAAATCCTGCCCCGTGTCAAACAAATTGGCCCCAAACTATCTCTAACCCGAAAACTATTCTAACTCTAGCCCTATCCCTAAACCTAATCCTATCACTATCACTAAAATTATTAGAGAACCGTTGATCCTAGGATTCCCAACATGTGGAGCATAGTGAGGTAAGCACACAGATCAATCCTGTGCAGTATCAAAGACATCTGACTAAATAATTTGGTTAGGTATTTCAGTAAATGTGTATTTATCTATTTTTTAATAGATGGTTCTCAGAAAATTTGTTTTTGCATGCTTCAGCTTAGGGCTACTTCAACAAGAAAGAAGCAAGACAATGCATACTTAGGTAACCATATTGTGTGTGTGAAGATTCAAGTAGCAAGCACAAATACTGTTGAATTCCCAGCTCAAATTCCTTTCACTAATATAGGTCAAAATGCTGTGAAATCTGAAAATACAAATTCTTGCTGGTCGCACACACTTGCACCTAGAAGACCCAAATTTGGCGAAAATAGTTAGGCTAAAAAAAAAAGATGAATTTTGCCAATATCTAAGAAAGTAGACAAAAACTAACTGTAAACATAACACAAGATGTCACCCTACACCTAAATCTAACACAAACCCGGACACTAATCCTAACCTGTTTAGAGAACTATTGATTCTTTGAGTCCCAAACTTTGGGAGACAATTGGGTTAGCATACAGATGAATTCCTGAAACTTAAGAAGAAATATGACCAAATATTTTGGGGGAGGAATTTCAGGGACTGGGCATTTCCCTGTTTTGTTATAGAGTGCTCTTGGATAAACTTGTTATGTTTTGCTTAAGCGTTGTACCTCTTCTACAAGAAACAAACCAAAATATGCTCATGAAAAATTTACTTAGTGTGTGAAGTTTCAAGCAGTTAGGAGAAACCATGTTTAATTTCCAGCTGGATTTCCATTTAACCATATAGGTCAATATGCAGTAAAACTTGAAAATACAAACTGTTCCTGCCATTGAACCATTGCACCTAGAAGGCCCAAAATTGGCGAGCCTAGTTAGGCTCGGTAAAAGTTGAATCATTCACAGTGTCAAAGAAATAGGACCAAAACTAACTCTAAACCTAACACTAGCTCTAACCTCAGGCCTATCCATAACCCTAACCCTAACACTATCCCTAAACTGTTTAGTTATCCATTGAACTTATGAGTCTGAAAAGTGTGGAGCAGAATGGGTTCATCAGACAGATGAATTCTTTGCAGTATCAAAGACATGTGACTAAATAATTTGGTATTTCAGTAAATGGATATTTTACTATTTTTTTTCATAGAGTGTTCTCAAATTAAGTTGTTTTTTGCATGCTTGATTACTTCAACAAGAAAAAAAGTAAGACAATGCATTCTGAGACCTAAATGAGTCTGTTAAGGTTCAAGCAGCAAGCACAAATCCTGGTCGATTTCTAGCTTGATTTCCATTCACCCATATAGGTCAAAATGCTGTGTATCCTGAAAGTACAATCTGTTTCTGACAGCAAACACTTGCACCTAGATGGCACAAATTGGTGAGTATACTTAGGATATGGAAAAGATGAATCCTCCCCAGTATGAAAGAAAGTACATAAAAATTAATTCTAACCATAACACAGGGTTGTAACCCTAGCCATAAAATTAACACAAACCTTGACACTCACCCTAACCTGTTTAGAGAACCAAGGATTTTTGGAGTCCCAAATCTGAGGAATATAGTGGGCTAGCAAAAGATGAATTTTTGTAAGTTATCAAAAAAATCTGACCAAACAATTGGGGGAGGAATTTCAGTAACTGAGTATTTCAATATTTTCTTATAGAGTGCTCTTGTATAACCTTCTTTTAGTGTGCTTCTGCTTTAGACCTCTTCTACAAGAAACAAACCAGACAATGCTCACAGACATCTGATTCAGTGTGTGAAGTTTCAAGCAAGTAGCACAAACACTGTTTGATTTCCAGATGGATTTTCATTCACTTATATAGGTCAAAATGCAGTGATACCTGAAAATAAAAACTGTTCCTGACAGGGACTCCTTTTAACTAGAAGGCCCCATCTTGCAAACATATTTAGGCTAGGTAAAAGTTGAATCCTGCCCAGTATCCAAGAAATTGGCCCAAAATTAACTGTAACACTAATATTAGCTCTAAACTAAGCCCTAACTCTAACATGAACCCTGACACCATCCCTAAACTTTTTAGAGAACTCTTGATCCTAGAAGCCCAAAAAGTGTGGAGCAGAGTGGGAGATGAATCCTATGCTGTATCTAAGAAATTTTAGTAAATATTTTGGTTAGGTATTTCAGTAAAAGTGTATTATCTTCTTTTTTTCATAGAGTGTTCTCAGATTAAGTTCTTTGCATGTTTCAGGTTAGGAATACTTCAACAAGAAAAAAAAAAAACAAGAAAATGCATTCGGAGACCCAAATGAGTGTGCGAATTTCAAGCAGCAAACAGAAAACTGGTTTGACATCCAACTAGATTTCCATTCTCCCATATAGTTTAAAGTAAAACCTGAAAATTAAAACTGTTCCTGAGAGTGAATACTTGCACTTAGATGGCCCAAACATGGCAAGCACATTTAGGATAGGCAAATGATGAATCCTGCTGAATATCAAATAAACAAGACAAAAACTAACTCTAACCATAACTCAAATTTTCACCCTAGCCTTAAAAGTAGCACAAACCCTGACACTCTCCCTAACCTGTTTAGTAAACTATTGTTCTTGGGAGTCCTAATCTTGAGCAGCTTAGTCATCTAGCAAACAGATGAATTGCTATTCATTATCAAAGAAATCTGAACAAACAATTGGGGGAGGAATTTCAGTAACTTGGCATTTTTATGTTTCTTTATAGAATGCTTTTGGATAAACTTGTTTTTTTAGAGCTTCAACTTTTGGCTTCTTCTACAAAAAATCAAACCAAACAATTCTCATGGAGAACTGATTGATAGTGTGAAGTTTCAAGCAGCTAGCACAAACCCCATTTGATTTCAAAATGGATTCCATTGATGCATATAGTGCCAATGAAACCTGAAAATACAAACTCTTCCAGACAGCAAAATATTGCACCTATAAGGCCCAAACATGGTGAGCAAAGTTAGGCAATGAAAAAGATGAAACCTGCACAGTAGCAAAGAAATTAGCCCAATATTGACATTGAACCTAACTCTAGCTCTAAGCATAGCCCTAACACTAACCATAACCCTAATAGTATTTCTAAACTGTTTAGAGAACCATTGATAATAGGAATCACAATAGTGTGGAGCATAGTGGGGGCTGCAAACAGAAAAATCCTGTGCAGTATCAAAGATATATGACAAAAAAAATTGGTTACGTATTTCAGTAAATATGTATTTTCCTGTTTTTAAAGAGTGCTCTTAGAAAAAGTTGTTTTTGCATGCTACAGCATAGGGCTACTTCAACAAAGAAGAAACAAGACAATGTATATTGAGACCTGATTGAGTGTGTGAAGTTTCAAGCAGCAATCACAGACACTGTTTGATTTCCAGCTGGATTTCCATTAAGCCATATGTCAGAATGCATTGTTTCCTGAAAATACAAACTGTTCCTGAGAGGAAACAATTGCACCCAGAAGGCCCAAACTTAGAGAGCATAGTTAGCATAGGTAAAAGGTGAATCCTGCTCAGTTTCAAAGAAATTAGCCCAAAACTAACTCTAACCCTAACACTAGTTATAACCATAGCCATAACACTAAAACTAACCCTAAACCTATTTCTAAATATTTTAGAGAACCATTGAGCCTACAATTACCAGTAGAGTGGAGCATAGTTGTACTGCAAATAGATAAATCTTGTGCAGTATCAAAGGCATATGACTAAATACTTTAGTTAGGTATTTCAGTAAAAAGGTACTTTCCTGTTTTTTCATAAAGTGCTCTTGTATTAAGTTGTTTTTGCCTGCTTCAGCTTAGGGCTATTTCAACAAGGAAGAAACAAGGAAATTTATTCTGAGATCTGAGTGAGTGTTTGAATTTTTAAGCAGCAAGCACAAATCCTGTATGATTTCCAGCTGGATTTCCATTCACCCATATAGGTCAAAATGCAGTGAAACCTGAAAATACAAACTGTTTCTGACAGTGACCACAAGCATCTTGAATGCCCAAACTTGGTGAGCATAGTTAGGCGAAATAAAAGATGAATCCTTCCCAGAATCAAAAAAACTAGACAAAAAATAATTCTAACCATAACACAATATGTCAACCTAGCACTGAAACTAACACAAATCCTGACACTAACACTAACCTGTTTTTAGAACCATTGGTACATGGAGTCTCAAAATTGGGGAGACTAGTGGGCAAACAAACACATCAACTCCTATGCATTATCAAAGAAATCTGATCAAGGAATTGTGGAGGAATTTCAATAACTGGGTATTTCTTTGTTTTCTTATACAGTGCTATTGGATATCCTTTTTGTGTGTGTGCTTCAGCTTTGAGCCTCTTGTACAAGAAACAAACCAGACAATGCTCACAAAGAACTGAATGAGTGTGTGAAGTTTCAAGCAGCTAAAACAAGCCCTTTTTTCAGTCAGGCTGGATTCCTATTCATGCATGAATTCCTAATGCAGTGAAACCTAAAAATACAAACTTTCCCTGATAGCAAATAGTTGCACCTCGAAGGAAAAACTTGGTGAGCATAGTTAGGCTAGGCAAAAAATGTATCTTTCCCAGTACAAATAAATTTCCCAAACCTAACTCTAAATCTAACACAAACTCTTACCCTAAGCCCAACCCTAACACATCCCTAACCCTATCCCTAAACTTCTTAGAGAATCATTGATCCTAGGAATACCAAAAGTGTGTAACATAGTGTGGGCAGCAAACAGATGAATTCTGTGCAGTGTCAAAGACGTCTGATTAAATAATTTGGTTATATATTTCAGTAAGAGGAGAATTTTACATTTTTTTCCTAGAGTGCTTTAAGAAAAAGTTGTTTTTGCATGCTTGAGCAGAGGGTAACTTAAACAATAAAGAAGCAAGAAAATGGATACTGAGACCTGATTGAGTGGGTGCAGATTCAATCAGCAAGCACAAAACCTGTTCGATTTCCAGCTCAATTTCCATTCAACCATATAGGTCAAAATTCAGTGAAACCTAAAATACAAACTGTTCTTGACAGCAAAAACTTGCACCTAGAAGGCCCAAACAAGATGAGCATAGGTTAGGATAGGTAAAAAAGAAATCATGCCAGGTATCAAAGAAATAAGCCCCAAACTAACTCCAACCCTAACACTAGATCTAAATAAAGCACTAATTCTAAACCTATCCCTAAACTATTTAGAGAACCATTAATCCTAATAGTTCCAAATGTGTGGAGCATAGTGTGGAGAGCAAACAGATTAATCCTCTACAGTATCAAAGACATATGACTAAATGATTTGGTTAGGTATTTGAGTAAATGGGTATTTTCCTGGTTTTTCAGACTGCTCTTGGAAAAATTTATTTTTGCATGCTTCAGCATAGGCCTACTTCAACAAGATAGAAACAAGACAATGTATACAGAGACCTGATTGAGTGTGTGACGTTTCAATCATCAGGCACAAACACTGTTCCTATTACAGATCGATTTCCATTCTTCCATATATGTCAAATTGCAGTGAAACCTGAAAATATAAAATGTTCCTGAAACAAAACACTTGAACATAGAAGGCCCAAACTTGGTGAGCATAGTTAGGCTAGGTTGTGGTGAGCCGCTTCTGCAGATTATGGTCGCCATTGCAGGATGGCGCTGGCTCCACTGTGGTCTGTAACAAACAACTCTTTGTTTGGGAGAGTTGGTGCATGGTTTCTCAGCACCCTGTAAGAAAGTTCCACGTGGCAGCTTCGCATTGGGGCTTGGGATGCTTTATTAAGGCTGGGAGGGGCATCCGACGAGGAATTAGAAGAAATATCAAGGGCCTGAATAAACTGCTGAAAGAAGATTCCTGAGTTGCGTCTTCCTTGCGGGCAAGGGGTCGCGACAAGTGGTGCCGAAACCCGGGAACCAGAACTTTCAGCAGTCAGGTGTGGTGCACCGGTTAGTCCCAGGTAAGTGGGACCCGCGGTCAAAGCGGAGATCAGTCCCAGATAAGTGGGACCTGCTATCAAAGCGGAGATTAGTCCCAGGTAATTGGGACCTGCTATCAAAGCGGAGATTAGTCCCAGGTAATTGGGACCCGCTATCAAAGCGGAGATTAGTCCCAGGTAATTGGGACCCGCTATTAAAGCGGCAGCTCCTCTGTAAAGCCAGAGAGAGCATTACATCTTATTGCAGCTGCACTGTGTACTTTCGCTCTTACTTTCACTTTTGTTTTTTGTGCGTCTTTTGTTGTGTCATGGGTGCCGTATCTTCAAGTCCGCTTCTCCTGGCCCTAGATAACCTGTTACGTTCCAAGGGCCTAGAAGTGAAATGTAGTACTTTACAGAGATTTTTACAGAAGACAGATATTGCTGCACCATGGTTTGCATTCTCGGGCAGCCTTACTATACCTAGCTGGGATAAGTTAGGCACAGATCTTGACTTTGCTTCTGAGCAGGGCATATTAGAGGGTGGGGTAATACCCCTTTGGAAGATGATCCGTAGTTGCCTCGCAGATGGCAGATGTCAGGAAGCACTTACTAAAGGACAAGAAGTTTTAGAGCAATTACATGAAGAAAGATCAGAAATGGCAGGCAGTGAGGTATTTCAGGAGGGTGGGAGTGTGCGGAGCGAGAAACAGGGGAGGAAGCGATTATCTCCGGCACAAAGTGACGTATTTCAGGAGGATGGCAGTGTGCGGAGCGAGAAACAGGGGAGGAGGCGATTGTCTCTGGCACGGAGTGTGATATTTCAGGAGGAAGGGAATGTGCAGAGCGAGAAACGGGGGAGGAAACGCTTGTATCCAGATCTCAGTACACTGTGCACACTCAAATGCAAAAGTGGGTTAGAAGAGGAGGACGATGAGGAGGAGGAGCTCAGGAGACTGTCTCGGCAGCTAGGGAGTCTAACTATGGGAGAAGGGAACAAAAATAAACAGGAGCTCAAGAAAAATAATCCTCCGGACCCGCTGCCGTACGGTGGGGGTGTTTCGAGGAGAGCTTTCCATTCCCAAACATGGAGGGCTGTTAACGCTGAGATGGGACTTGCTTATCCAGTTTTCCAGGATGACAATAGGGGAAGATTCCATGAGCCCTTAGATTTCAAAATTGTGAAGACCCTGGCGGAGTCTGTGCGCACTTATGGGGTGGATGCCGCCTTCACATTAACTCAGGTGGAGAGTCTGTCTAGATACTGTATGACTCCCTCTGATTGGGCTAGCCTTGTTCGGGCTTGTGTTTCTCCAGGCAAATATTTGGACTGGAGAGCCTTTGTGCTAGAGAGCGCTGTAGAGCAGGCTGCCCAAAACTATGCGGCGGGACACCCCCATTGGGACAAGGATATGCTTTTGGGACAAGGCAGATTTGCTAATCAACAAACAGGATACCCCCCTGAGGTATATGAACAGATCAATAACATTTGTATCTGTGCATGGAAATCACTCCCAAATAGAGGAGAAGTGTCTGGCAATTTAACAAAAATCATGCAAGGCCCCACAGAACCTTTCTCGGACTTTGTTGCTAGGATGGTGGATGCCGCAGGGAAAATCTTTGGTGACCCTGATAGAGCAATGCCCTTGATTAAACAACTTGTTTTTGAGCAATGCACCAAAGAATGTAAAGCAGCAATCGCTCCTTATAAAAACGAGGGCATAGAAGCTTGGATGAAAGTGTGTAGAGAGCTTGGAGGACCTTTAACTAATGCAGGTCTTGCTGCTGCTGTCCTTCGGATTGCAAAAGGGGGCGGTCCTAGTGCCGGAACATGTTTCCATTGTGGTCAATCCGGCCATTTCAAACGTGACTGTCCCAAAAAAGACAATTTTACTGGACCTCCTCACGGTGGCCCTTCTAATAGCCCTCGTCAACCGGGGCTGTGTCCAAAATGCAAAAAGGGGAAGCATTGGGCAAGAGAGTGTAGATCAGTGAGGGACATCCATGGACAGCCTATTTCAGCTGGGCCAAAAAACAGCCGAAGGGGCCCCCGACCCCAGGGCCCACGAATATATGGGGCAATGGAGAATGTCACACCCGAACCCAAGACATGGCCTTCTCTGCGCAATCCCACGAGATGCGGAGAGCCACTACAGGTGCCACGGGATTGGACCTCTGTTCCACCTCCAGACTCGTATTAACACCTAAGATGGGAGTCCAATTGGTGGAACCTGAGTTCAAAGGGCCTTTACCACCAGGCACTGTAGGTTTGTTAATTGGACGTGCATCCTCTATCCTACAAGGTCTTCATGTTTTCCCCGGAGTTATAAACCCTGATATTGTAGGGGCAGTAAAGGTTATGGTGGAAGCCCCAAGGGGCATTGTGTCTATCTCCCCAGGGGATCGGATTGCTCAATTGCTAATTTTGCCTAGTTTGCATAATCACTTCCCTGCTGACTCAAGGTCATGGACAGGAAATCAGATTGGTACCACTGGAGGAAATTGTGCCTATTTGTCACTGGATATGAGCAATCGCCCCACTTTGGAAGTAAGCATAGAAGGTAAATCTATTGTGGGATTGCTAGACACAGGAGCAGATCGTAGTATCATAGCCCTTAAGGACTGGTCTAGGGGATGGCCAGTGCAGGCTTCTGATCAATCCCTAAGAGGACTTGGATATGCCCAAGCCCCTCAAATCAGCTGTAGACATCTATCTTGGAAGGACTCAGAAGGACACGATGGTACCTTTCAGCCTTATGTACTTGATTTACCTATCTCTTTATGGGGCCATGATCTGATGAAAGACATGGGGTTCACTCTTAGTAATGACTATTCCCCAGTGTCTCAACATATCATGCAAAATATGGGGTATAGGCCAGGTCTAGGACTAGGAAGGCACCTACAGGGGCGTAAGCATCCTGTGCAAGGTCATCAAAAGCTTAACAGGTTTGGTCTGGGTTTTTCCTAGGGGCCACTGGGGCTCAAATACCCATAACATGGCTCACCGAGGAGCCTGTTTGGGTGCCTCAGTGGCCTCTTCCCTCGGCTAAACTGGCAGCAGCCCATGATCTAGTCAAAGAACAACTTGATTTGGGTCACATCCAACCTTCTACTTCTCCATGGAATACTCCCATATTTGTCATTAAGAAAAAATCAGGGAAATGGCGCCTACTGCATGATCTACGAGCAGTTAATGCTCAGATGCAACTTATGGGGCCCATTCAAAGAGGGCTGCCTCTGCTCTCCTCTGTTCCTCAAGGCTGGCATATAATTGTTATTGACATTAAAGACTGTTTCTTTTCCATTCCTTTGCATCCTAAAGATTCACAACGTTTTGCTTTCACCCTTCCCTCGTGTCATCATGAGGAACCAGATCAAAGGTTTGAGTGGGTGGTGTTGCCACAGGGGATGGCTAACCGTCCCACGATGTGCCAGATGTATGTGGGGAAGGCACTCGCACCTCTCAGACGTAAGTATTCCTCCACCAAGATCATTCACTATATGGATGATGTGTTATTGGCCGCAAAATTAGAACAGACAGTTAATGAGGCTTATAAAGAACTCGTGATGCTGTTGGCTCAACATGGACTGCACATCGCACCTGAAAAGGTTCAAACGGGGGATTCTATCAGGTTTTTGGGAGCGACAATTGGTTATGACAAATTAAAACCGCAAAAAATTACCATCAGGACTCAAGATTTCCAAACTCTAAATGATTTTCAAAAATTGCTGGGAGATATTAATTGGATAAGAGGATATTTACATATTCCTAATATTGTGCTCCAGCCTTTGTATGCTACTCTTAAGGGTGATCCAGATCTTGCTTCCCCTCGTAGCCTCACTACTGAGGCTAGAGCGGCCCTTATAAAAGTAGAACAAGCTATACAGCATGCCACTCTATGCAGGCTCCAGAGTGATAAACCTTTCCAGTTATGTGTGCTTGCCACTATGCGGTAGCCTACTGGGGTACTGTGGCAAGATGGGCCTTTACTATGGATCCACCCACATGTATCCCCAGGAAAATCCTTAGAATATTATCCTGATGCTGTTGCAGCATTGGCACTTAAAGGGATTCAACAAAGCATTCAATTTTTCGGCCAATCACCTTCTTCTCTTATCATACCCTACACTAAAGCTCAACTTAATGTTTTATGTGCTACTCTAGACAACTGGGATTTTCTGTGTTGCTCGTTTCAAGGGAATATTGATAATCACTACCCTTCTCATCCATTACTCCATTTTGTTAAAGAACATCCCATCATTTTCCCTAAGGTAACTTCATCCAGTCCAATTCCGGGGGCTGTTAACATTTTTACTGATGGTTCCAAGTCTGGAATGGGAGCTTATGTAATTAATGACTCTCCCCCTATCCAGCATCAATTTGCTCCTGGAAATCCACAATGGGTAGAACTACAAATTGTTATTGAAGTTTTTAAACAGTGTTCTTTTCCTTTTAATCTTATTTCGGACTCCAGCTATGTGGTACAAGCACTAAAAGTCCTGGAGGCCGTGGGAACTATTAGTGATACCCACAATGTGTCTGTTTACTTTACTCAGCTTCAACAGCTTATCTCTAACCGCACTGCTTCTTTTTATCCAATGCACATCAGGGCTCACACCTCTCTTCCTGGTCCGTTATCCCAGGGTAATGCCTGTGCGGACTTAGCCACTAGAGGCCAATTGATATGCTTGGCTTCCTCCGTAGAGGGGGCTAAGTTGTTTCACCAAAACTTCCATGTTAATGCATTAACGCTTCGCAGGCGTTTTTCCATTTCAAGAGCGGATGCTCGGCAGATAGTATTGCAATGTCCCCATTGTGTCACATTTCTTCATCCCCCTAATTATGCAGTAAACCCACGGGGATTGAAGCCATTGATTGTTTGGCAAATGGATGTGACACATATACCTGACTTTGGTAACCTTAAGTATGTGCATGTTTCCGTTGATACGTGCTCTGGAATTATCCATGCTTCTGCTTTATCGGGAGAAAAGGCACGTAATGTCATTACTCACTGTTTAGAGGCATGGGCAGCATGGGGTGCACCTGCATCCCTTAAGACTGATAATGGACCTGCTTATACTGGCAGACAATTTACAGCTTTTTGTTCTACTATGGGAGTGCAACTTACTCATGGTTTGCCTTATAATGCTCAAGGACAAGGCATTGTTGAGCGTGCTCATCGCACCTTAAAGGAAACTTTACAAAAACAAAAAGGGGGAATAGGAGCTGAACACACTCCTAAAGAACGCCTGTCCTTAGCTCTCTTTACCATTAATTTTTTGAATTTGGATATTCATGGTCGCTCTGCGGCCGATAGACATGTGTCCCCTCAGCCCTCTGTGATTGGCTATGTTAAGTGGAAGGATGTTCTTAAGGGCCAATGGAACGGCCCTGACCCCGTGCTGACATGGGCACGAGGATCTGTATGTGTTTTTCCCCAGGATCGTACGGAACCATTGTGGGTCCCTGAACGCTTGACAAGAAGAGTCTCGACATCAACTGACCAGCAACAAGAGATACCACAACAATCCTGTGATGAGGATCTTCATTCTGCTAAGTGCTCTGGCTCTGGTGCTGGTGCCGATGGCACACGCGACACCAATGCGGTGGTGGGCAGTGGCACGGGCCTGGCCAATGCCGATGCCGGTTCATGGTAATTCTAGTGTCCTCCCCACTCTTTTTTCTACCTCGTGTGAGATGTCTGCTCCCTGTGCCTCTCCTAGAGGGGACATGGAGAGAATTTTTAATCAATCTCAAGTTAATCTCACAGGAGTTTTTGGTTTCAGCCTTAGAAACGCTAATTGCATTAGCCTTAAGACCAAAAATTTGACTAACTGGGAGGACCCATTGCGGTCCAATCAGGTCTCAGGAAGCATTATCAGTGCTGTATTGAGCAAGGTAGCTTCGGGGAAGCAATCAGCCTTAGAGACCCCAGCAAACAGCAGCTCTGCTCTTAACATAACTACCTTGGCTATTATCTCCGAGGTACTAATCCCAGTGCCTCCTTCTTCTAGTAGTATTTATAATGCCACTTATTTCAAGGCCTCTCCTTACTGTTCCCCTAATCTTGGTTTCCCCCCAACATTTACGCCTTGTCAGGATCATTCTTGGGAGAAACATCAAGTTGCTAAAGGTTTCTCCCTTTCCCCCTCTCTTAAGAGGTATGTTTATAACTTTAACAATAGTGCCAGCTCCTCTACAGGACTAGGTTGGTCCTGGTTTCAATGGCTGATTTCTAATGAAAAGGGGGCTTCAGCCAATATTTCTGCACTGGCTCAGTTGGTAGGAGCCAAAAGTTGGCTGGCTAATATTTCTGGTACTGTTAGGGAAAGTGAACAAGGTAATAGACTTACATCTGTTTCATTCAACTCTCTGTTGTATAATGCCACATTGCCTCCTGCAATGGTCTGTGTCCAATCCCCCTTCTTATTCCTTTTGGCTAAGGCCACCTCATCGGGGATGCTGGATTGTTCTCATACTACCTGTCTCTTATCTGAGTGTTGGAATGGTTCCTGGACTGTAGCAGTGTTTATGAAAATTCCAACTTTTGTCCCAATCCCGGTCACTGCGGATCCTGATAAATTCCCTATTGTTGAGCTACTTAGAGTCCGCAGAGATTTTGGAATCACAGCGGCTATAGTGACAGCCGTGGCGGTATCTGCTGCTGCAGCGGTTACGGCTGGAGTGGCTATGGCCAATCAAGTACAAACTGCTGCCACCATTATTCAAGTTGTCCAACAAACTTCCACCATACTTGAATCCCAAAATACAATTTATCAACATATTTTGTCAGGGATTTTAGCTGCCAACCAAAGAATAGACTTACTCCAAACTCAGGTAGAAGAATTGGCTGACTTAGTGCTTTTGGGTTGTGTTGACCAACGTGCACATTTATGCATAACCTTTGTCAGATTTAATGATTCCAGGAATGCTTCCCACATCATTGGCGAATATTTGGCTGGAAATTGGTCCATGGAAGCAGAAGACATGATCCAGTCTCAACTAACCCAGATAGCTGTCTTGAATAACACCCGTGTTGATCCCGTGACTTTGGGTCAATTCACCGATTGGATATCTTCTGCTTTTTCCTTTTTTAAAGAGTGGGTGGGGGTAGGCATTTTTGGTGCAATGTGTTGCTTCGGTATGTTTCTCTGTTTGTGGTTTCTCTGTCGCCTCAAGGCCCGCAATGCTCACGATAAGGCTATGATCATCCAAGCTCTTGCAGCTTTAGAAAATGGCAATTCACCTCAAGTCTGGCTTGCGCAGCTTAAACAGTAAATCTTTGACATGGTCGTTGCACCCCAAGTTATTATAACATTGCACTGGGATCGGCATGTCTTTCCTCGTTATTCTCTCAGTGTTGGAAAGCCCTTGCACTCTGCCGGTCTCGCTGCCATTGCACGCAGGTGGGTTTCCACACTAATGCTTCTCTATCACCTTACAGTCCGTGCCTTTCTTTCAGGGTGCTGTCAACTCGTTTGTCGTTGTGTACAGCCACAGTTCAGCCTCAGCTGTCCCCCTTCGTCCACCTTCGTCATGATACAGGATGCGAGGCAAGGCACTGCACTTGAGTGATCCTTGAAGTGGACCTCAAGGAGAGCATGTCCTATTGCATGCGGGTTTGATGTCCACGCCCCACCCCACGAAAAAAGGCGTCGGCTGATATGGCTTCAAATCTGGGGAAGGGCCCTCCTTAGGACTGAGCCATACTATCCAGCCACTTCTGCACAGTGGGATAGGACCTCTACTCTCGCCTGTATTGTTTTCAGAAAACAGAAGGGGGGAACTGTGGTGAGCCGCTTCTGCAGATTATGGTCGCCATTGCAGGATGGCGCTGTCTCCACTGTGGTCTGTAACAAACAACTCCTTGTTTGGGAGAGTTGGTGCATGGTTTCTCAGCACCCTGTGAGAAAGTTCCACGTGGCAGCTTCGCATTGGGGCTTGGGATGCTTTATTAAGGCTGGGAGGGGCATCCGACGAGGAAATAGAAGAAATATCAAGGCCTGAATAAACTGCTGAAAGAAGATTCCTGAGTTGCGTCTTCCTTCCGGGCAAGGGGTCGCGACACTAGGTAAAAGATGAATACTGTCCAGTATCAAGGAAACTAGACAAAAACTAACTCTAACCATAACACAAGCTGTTCCCTTGCCCTAAAACTAACATAAACCCTGACACTAACCCTAACCTCTTTACAGACCTATTGAAAATTGGAGTGTGAAACTTGAGAAACCATGTGCGTTAGCAAACACATTAATTCCTGCACATTATCAAAGAAACCTGACCAAATAATTAGAGGAGTAGTATCAGTAACTGAATATTTCCCTGTTTCTTACAGAGTGTTTTTGTAATTCCATTCAGGCATATAGTTCCAAATGAAGTGAATCCTGTAAATACAAACTGTTCCTGAAAGTGAACTGTTGCACCTAGATGTCCCAAATATGTCGAGCATAGTTAGGCTAGGTAAAACATGAAACTTGCCCAGTATCAAAGAAATTAGCCCAAAACTAACTCTAACCCTAACATTAGTTCTTACCCTAGCCTTAACCCTGATCCTAACCCTAACACTAACACTATTTTAGAGAACCAAAAATCATAGGTGTCCCAAAAGTGTGGTGCATTGTGAGACCACCAAACAGATGAATCTTGTGCAGTATCAAAGACATCTAACAAAATAATATAGTTAGGTATTTCAGTAAATGGGTACTTTCCTGTTTTTTCATAGAGTGCTCTAGGATTGACTTGTTTTTGAATGCTTCAGCTTAGGAAGCACAAAACCTGTTCAATTTCCAGCTCAATTTTCATTAACCCATTTTGGTAAAAATGCAGTGAAACCTGAAAATACAAACTGTTCCTGATAGCAAACAATTGCATCTGGATGACCCAAACTTAACAAGCATAGTTAGTATAGGTAAAAGATGAATGCTGCCCACTATCAAAGAAACTAGACAAAAACTAACTTTAACCATAACACAAGATTTTCACCCTAGCTCTAAATTAACAGAAACCCTGACACTAACCCTAACTTGTTTAGAGAACCCTTGATCCATTGAGTACCAAAGCTGGGGAGACTAATGGGATAGCCTACAGAAGAATTCCAGAACCTTAACAAAGAAATCTAACAAAACAATTGGGGAAGTAATTTCAGTAAATGTGTATTTTCCTGTCTTCTTATAGAGTGCCCTAGGATAAAATTGTTTTTGTGTGCTTCAGCTTTGGACTTCTTCTACAATACACGAATTATAAAATGCACACAGAAAACTGACTGAGTGTGTGAAGTTTCAAGCAGCTAGCACAAAACCTGTTTGATTTCCAGCTGGATTTCAATTCACCCATATAATTCAAAATGCTATGATACCTGAAAATACAAACTGTTCCTGAGAGTGAAGAGTTGAACCTAGAAGTCTCAAACTTGGTGAGCATACTAACTTTAGGTAAAGGATTAATGCTTCCCAGTATCAAAGTAATTAGCCCATAGCAATATCTAACCCTAACACTACCTCTGACACTAGTCTTAACCCTAACCCTAATCCTAAACTTATCCCTAAACTGTTTAGAGAACATTTGATCCTAGGATTCCCAAAAGTGTGGAGCGGAGTGGGGCTATCAAACAGATGAATCCTTTGCAGTATCAAAGACATCTGACTAAAAATTTGGTTAGGTTTTTCAGAAAATGGATATTTTTCTCTTTTTTATATAGTTCTCTTGAAAAAAATTGTTTTTGCAGGCTTCAGCATAGGGCTATTTCAACAAGAAAGAAACAAGAGAATGTATACTGAGACCTGATTGAGTGTGTGAAGTCTCAAGCAGCAAGCACAAACCCTGTTCGATTTCCAGCTTGATAACCCTTCCCCTATAGGTCAAAATGCAGTGAGACCTGAAAATAAAAACTGTTTCTGACAATGAAACTTGCATCTAAAAGGAGAAAAAGGCCGAACATATTTAGGTTAGGTAAAAGATGAATCCAGGACAGTATCAAAGAAACTAGACAAAAGCTAACTCCAACCATACCACAAGCTTGCCACCCTAGCCCTAAAACTAATATAAACCCTGACACTAACCCTAACATGTTTAGAAAACCATTGATCCATGGAGTCTCAAACTTGGAGAGACTACTGGTCTAGCAAACAGATGAATTCTCCTGCCTTATCAAAGAAATATGACCAAAAAATTGGGGGAGAAATTTCAATAACTGGGTATTTCCCTGATTTCTTATAGGGTGCTCTTGGATAAACTTGTTTTTATGTGCTTCAGCTTTGGTCTTCTTTCACAAGAAATTAATCAGACAATGCTAATGGAGAAATAGTTGAGAGAATGAAGATTCAAACAGATACCACAAACCCTGTTTGATTTCCAGCCAGCTAAATTCCCATTCACGTGTATAGTTCCAAAAGCAGTGAAACCTGAAAATATGATCTGTTCCTGACACTGAACACTTGCCCGTAGAAGGTCCAAACTTGGCAAGCATAGATAGGCTAGGAAAAATATGAATTCTGCCCAGTATCAAAGAAATTAGCCCAAAACTAATTCTAAACATTACACTTGATCTAATCGTGGCTCTAACCCTAAACCTAACCCTAACCATATCCCTGAACTGTTTAGAGAACTGATGATCCTAGAAGTCCCAAAAGTGTAGAGAATTGTGGGGCCAGCAAACGAATGAATCCTGTGAAGTATCAAAGACATCTGACTAAATAATTTGGTTAGGTATTACAGTAAATGGGTACTTTTTTGTTTTTTTCATTAAGTGCTCTTGGATTAATTATTGTTCATGCTTCAGCTTAGGGCTAAATCAACAGGAAAGAAACAAGATAATGTGCTCTGAGACCTGATTGACTTTGTGAAGTTTCAAACAGCAAACACAAACCCTGTTCTATTTCCAGCTGGATTTTTCTTCACCTGTATAGGTCAAAATGGAATTAAATCTAAAATTACAAACTGTTCCTGACTGTGAATACTTGCACCTAGAAGGCTCAAACTTGCCAAGCATAATTAGAGTAGGTAAAAGATGAATCTAGGCCTGTATCAAAGAAAACTACAAAAAACTAACTCTAACCATAACACAATCTTGTAACCCTAGCCCTAAAACTAACATAAATCCTGACACTAACCCTAAACTGTTTAGAGAACCATTGATCCATGGAGTCCCAAACTTGGAGAGACTACTGGTCTAGCAAACAGAAGAATTCCTACATCTTATCAAAAGAAATATGACCAAACAATTGGGGGAGAAATTTCAGTAACTGGGTATTTCCCTGATTTCTTAGAGTGCTCTTGGATAAACTTGTTTTTGTGTGCTTCAGTTTGGGGCTTCTTCTATAAGAAAAAAAAAACAGACTATGCTTATGGAGAACTATTTGAGAGGGTTTTAAGTTTAAAGCAGCCAGCACAATCCCTGTTTGATTTCCACCTCGATTTCCTTTCTCTCATGTAAGTCAAATTGCAGTGATACCTGAAATTACAAACTATTTCTGAACATTTGCAGCTAGAAGTCAAACAAATGGCAAGCATAGTTAGGCTAGGTAAAACATGAAACCTGATAGTGTCAAAGAAATTAGCCCAATACTAACTCAAACCTTAACTGTAACTCTAACCCTAGATGAAACTATAACCCTAAACCTAATTCTATTTTTAAACTTTTTTAGTAAACCATTGATCATAAGATTCCCAATAGTGTAGAGCATAGTGGGGGCAGCAAACATATGAATTTTGTGTAGTATCAAAGACATCTTACTAAATAATTTGGTTAGGTATATCAGTGAATGAGTATTCTCCAGTTTTTTTATAAAGTGTTCTCAGATAAAGTTGGTTTTTCATGCTTCAGCATAAGGATACTTCAACAAGAAAGAGACCAGACTATATTCACTGAGACCTAATTTCGTGTGTGATGTTTCAATCAGCAAGCACATACCCTGTTCAATTTACAACTCAACTTACATTCACCCATATAGATAACAATGCAGTGAAGCCTGAAAATACAAACTGTTCCTGACAGTAAACTCATGTACCTAGAAGGCACAAACTTGCCTAGCATAGTTAGGTTAGGTAAAACATGAATCCTGCCTAATATCAAAGATACTAGAAAAAACTAACTCTAACCACAACACAAACTGTCATCCTTATCGGGAGCCTAGTTGGCTAGCAAACATATAAATTCCTGTGCATTATCAATGAAATCTGACCAAAGAACTAGGGAAGGAATTCCAGTAACTGGGTATTTCCCTGTTGCATTATAGAGTGCTCATGGATAAACTTGTTTTTGTGTGCTTCAGCTTTGAGCTTCTTCTATAAGAAATTAACCGGACAATGCTTATGGAGAACTAGTTGAGAGGGTGAAAATTCAAGCAGATACCACAGACCCTGTTTGATTTACAGCTCGATTCCCATTCACGTGTATAGTTCCAAAAGCCGTGAAACCTGAAAATGCGATCTGTTCCTGACACTGAACACTTTCACCTAGAAGGCCCAAAGTTGAGGAGCATAGTTTGTCTAGGGAAAAGATGAATCCTACCCAGTATAAAAGAAATTAACCCAAAACTAACTCTAACCATTACATTTGATCTAAACCTAGCCCTAACCCTAAACCTAACCCTAAATATATCCTAAACTGTTTAGAGAACCAATGGCCCTAGAAGTTCCCAAAGTATAGAGCATTGTGGGGCCAGCAGATGAATGAATCCTGTGCAGTATCAAAGACATCTGACTAAAAACTTTGGTTAGGTATTTTAGTAAACTGGTAGTATTTTTTCATGTTTTATCTTAGGACTAAATCAACAAGAAAAAAAAAAGACAATGCATTATGAGACCTGATTGAGTTTGTGAAGTTTCAAGCAGCAAACCCAAACCCTGTTTGATTTCCAGCTGGATTTTCCTTCACCTGTATAGGTCAAAATGCAGTGAAATCTGAAATTACAAACTTTTCCTGACAGAGAATGATTGCACCTAGAATACCCAAATTTGCCAAGCAGAGTTAGGAGAGGTAAAAGACGAATCCAGGCCAATATCAAAGAAAACTACAAAAAAACAAACTCTAACCATAACACAAGCTTGTCACCCTAGCCCTAAAACTAACACAAACCCTGACACTAACCCTCACCTGTTTAGAGAGCCATTGATCCGTAGATTCCCAAACTTGGGGAGACTAGTGGGATAGCAAACAGATAAATTCCTGTGCATTATCAAAAAATATGACCATATAATTGGGGAGAAATTTCAGTAACTGGGTAGTTCCTTGTTTTCTTATAGAGTGCTCTTTGATAAACTTGTTTTAATGTACTTCACACAAGAAACAAAACTTCTACAAGAAACAAGCCAGAAAATGCTCATGGAGAAATGATTGTGTGTGTGAAATTTCGAGCAGCTGTGCAAACCCTGTTTGATTTCCAGCTGGATTTTCATTCACCCATATACATCAAAATGCAGTGATACCTGAAAATAAAAAAAGGTTCCTGACAGCAAAGAGTTGCAACAAGAAAGCCTAAACATGGCTAGTATAATTAGGATAGAAAAAATAAATTTTGCTCAGTGTCAAAGAAATTAGCCCAAAACTCTTACCCTAAAACTACCTCTAACCCTAGTCATAACTCTAAATCTAACCCTAACCCTGTTTCTTAACTGTTTAGAGAACGCTTAATCTTAAGAGTCCCCATTGTGTGGATTATAGTCGGGGTAAAAAACAGATGAATCCTGTGTAGTATCAAAGACATTTAAGTAAAAAATTTGGTTAGTTATTTCAGTAAATTGATATTCTCCTGTATTTTTTTTTCATAGAGTGGTCCCAGAAAAAGTTGTATTTGCATGCTGAATAGTAGTGCTACTTCAACAAGACAGAAACCAAACAATGTATACTGAGACCTCATTGAGTGGGTGAAGTTTTAATCAGCAAGCACAAACCCTGTTTGATTTCCACCTCAATTTCCATTTGCCCATATAGGAAAAAAATGCAGTGAAACCTGAAAATAAAAAAGTTCCTGACAGCGAACACGTGCATATAGAAGTCCCAACCTTGGTGAGCATAGTTTGGCTAGGTGAAAGATTAATGCTTCCCAGTATTACACAAGCAGTAACCCCAGCCCTAAAACTAACACAAACCCTGACACTAACCTTAACCTTTATAGAGAACCATTGTTCCTTGGGCTCCCAAACTTGGGGAGAGAAGTGTGCTAGCAAAGAGTTGAATTCCTGTGCCTTATCAAAGAAATCTGCCAAAAATTTTGGGGAAGAATTTTAGTAACTTGGTATTTCCCCATTTTCTTATAGAATGCTCTTGGCAAACTTGTTTTTGTGTGCTTAAGCTTGGAATTTCTTTGACAAGAAACAAATAAGATAATACTCATTTAGAACTTACTGACAGGGTTAAGTTTCAAACAGCCATCAGAAACCCTGTTGTATTGCCAGTTGAATTTCTATTCACCCATATGGGTCAAAATGCAGTGATACCTGAATATACAAACTGTTTCTGAGAGCGAACAGTTTCACATAGAAGGACCCAACTTGGTAAGGATAGTAATTCTATGGAAATGATGAATCCTGCCCAGTATCAAAAAAATTAAACCAAAACTAAATCTATTCCTAAAACTAGCTCTAACACTAGGGCTAACTCTAACCCCAACCCTAAACTTATCCCGAAACTGTTTAGAGAACCGTTGATCCTAGGAGTCAAAAAGTGTGGGGCAGAGTGGGACAATCAAACTGACGAATCCTGTGCAGTATCAAAGACCTATGACTAAAAAATTTGGTTATCTTTTTCAATAAATGAGTATTTTCCTGGTTTTTCATTAAGTGCTCTTGAACAAAGTTGTTTTTGCATCCTGCACTATAGGACTACTTCAACAAGAAACAAACAAGACAATGTATACTGAGACTTGATGGAATGTGTGAAGTTTCAAGCAGAAAGCACAAACTCTGTTTGATTTCCAGCTTGATATCGTGTCACCTGTATAGTTCAAAATGCAGTGAATCCTGTAAATACAAACTGTTTTGGAAAGCGAACAATTACACCTAGGAGGCAAAAATGGCCAAGCATATTTAGGCTAGGTAAAAGATAAATCCAGGCCACTATCAAATAATCTAGAAAAAAAAACTAATGATAACCATAACACAAGCTTGTCACCCTAGCCCTAAAACTAACACAAATTCTGACACTAAGCATAACCTGTTTAGAGAAACATTGATCCATGGATTCCCAAACTTGGAGAGACTACTGGTCTAGCAAACAGATGATTTCCTGTGCTTTATCAAGTAACTATGACCAAACAATTCGGGGAGAAATTTCAGTAACTGGGTATTTCCCTATTTTCTTATAGTGTGCTCTTGGATAAACTTGTATTTTGGGGCTTCAGATTTGGGCTTCATCTACAAGAAGCAAAAAAAAAAAAAAAAAAAGACAGACAATGACCATGGAAAACTGATTGAGGGTGTTAAGTTTCAGGCAGGCAGGATAAACCATGTTTGATTTCCACTTGGATTTCCATTCACCCATATAGGTCAAAATGCAGTGATACCTGAAATTACAGACATTTTCTGAACACTTGCACCTAAAAGGCCAAAAAGTGGTGAGCATAGTTAGGCTAAGAAAAAGATGAAACCTGATAATATCAAATAAATTAGCCCAAAAGTAACTCATACCTTAACACTAGCTCTCACCCTAGCTGTAACCCTAACCATAAACCTAATTCTATTTCTAAATTGTTTAGAGAATCATTAATCCTAAAATTCCCAATATTGTGGACCATAGTGGTGGAAGAAAACATATGAGTCCTCTGCAGTATCAAAGACATCTTACTAAATAATTTGGTTAGGAATTTCAGTAAATGTGTATTTTCCTGTTTTTCATGGAGTGCTCTTGTATTAAGTTGTTTTAGCATGCTTCAGCTTAGGCTACTTCAACAACAAAAAAAAAAGGCAATGCACTCTGACACTCTGATTGAATGTTTGAATTTTCAAGCAGCAAGCACAAACTGTGTTCAATTTCCAGCTCGATTTTCATTCATCCATATTGGTCAAATTGCAGTGTAACCTGAAATTACAAACTGTTCCTGACAGCTAACACATGCACATGGATGGCTCAAACATGGAGAGCATAGATACGATACATAAAAGATGAATCCAGCTCAGTATCCAAGACACTAGAAAAAATTACTTCTAAACATATCACAAGTTTGTAACCTACCCCTAAAACTATCACAAACCCTGACACTCACCCTAACCTGTTTAGAGAACCATTGATCTTTGGAGTCCTAAACTTGGGGAGATTAGTGGGCTAGAAAAATTTCTGTGTCTTATCAAAGAAATCTGACCAAACATTTGGTAAAGGAATTTCAGTGACTGTGTATTTCCATGTTTTCTTTTAGAGTGCTCTTGGGTAAACTTGTTTTTGGTGCTTCACCTTTGAGCCTCTTCTACAAGAAACAAACCAGACCATGCTCATGAAGAACTAATTGAGTGTGTAACGTTTCAAGCAGGTAGCACAAACCCTGTTTGATATCCAGTTGGATTTCTATTCAACATATAGGTCAAAATGCAGTGATGCCTGAAAATGCAAACTGTCAGTGAAATTGAATAGTTACTCCTAGAAGTCCCAAAGTTGGTGAGCACACTTAGTCTTGGTAAAAGTTGAATACTGCCCAGTATCAAATAAATTTGCCCAAAACCAACTCTACCCATGACTCTTGATCAAATCCTAGCCCTAACATTAACACTAACCCTAACAATATCCTTAAACTGTTTAGAGAACACATGATCCTAGAAGTCCCAAAACTGTGGAGCATTGTGGGCCAGGAAACCATTAAATCCTGTGCAGTATCAAACGCATCTCACTAATAATTTGGTTAGATATTTCAGTACATGTGTATTTTCCTGATTTTTTTTTCTTAGAGTGCTCTTGTATTATGTTGTTTTTGCCTGCTTCAGCTTAGGCTACTTCAACAAGAAAGAAACAAGGCACTTCCTTATGAGACTGGAATGAGTGTTTGAAGTGTGAAGGAGCAAACACAAAATTTGTTTGATTACCAGCTGGATTTCTATTCACTCACATATTTCAAAATATAGTGCGACCTAAAAACACAAACTGTTCCTGAGAGTGAAAATTCGCACCTAGAAGTGCCAAAATTGATGAGTATAGTTAGTGTAGGTGAAAGATGAATCCTGCCCTGTATCAAAGAAATTAGCCCCAAACTATCTCTAACCATAACACTAGCTCTAACACTAATACTAACCCTAACTCTAACCCTAAAACTATCCCTAAACTGTTTAAAGAACCCTTACTCCTAGGAGTCCCAATACTTTGGAGCCTAGTGGGGCCAACAAGAAGATGAATCCTTTGCAGTATCAAAAACATCTGACTAAATAATTTGGTTAGGTATTTCGAAAAATTGGTATTTTTTTTCTCAGAGAGTGCTCTTAAAAAAAAGTTATTTTTGCATGCTTCAGCATAGGGGTACTTCAACAAGCAAGAAACAAGACAATTTTAACTGAGACCTAATTGAGTGTGTGAAGTTTCAATCAGCAAGCACAAAATCTTTTTGATTTCCAGCTTAATTTCTTTCCACCCTATAGGTCAAAATGCAGTGAAAACTTAAAATACAAATGATTCCTTACAGTGAACACTTACACCTAGATGGCCCAAACTTGGTGAGCATAACTGGCATAAGTAAAACATGAATCCTGCCCAGTATCAAAAAACTAGACAAAACAAACTCTAACAATAACACAAGATTATAAACCTAGCCCTAAAACTAACACAAACCCTGACACTAACCCTAACTTTTTTAGGGAACCATTGATACTTGGAGTCCCAAAATGTGGAGCATAGTGGACTAAAAAAACGATGAATTCTTGTGACTATTGAAGGAAATCTGACCAAACAATTGGTGGAGGAATTTCTGTAACTCTGTGTTTCACTATTTTCTTATAGAGTGCTCTTGGATAAACTCGTTTTTTGTGGCTTCACTTTCAGGCCTCTTGTACAAGAAAGAAAACCGACAATGATGATGAAAAACTAAGAGAGTGTGTGAAGTTTCAAGCATGTAGCAAAAACCCTGTTTGATGTCCAGTTGGATTTCCATTCAGCCATAAAAGTCAAAATGCAGTGATACCTGAGAATACACACTGTTCCTGAAATTGAACAGTTGCACCTAGAAGGCTCAAACTTGGCGAGAACAGTTACGCTAGGTAAAAGTTGAATTATGCCAGGTATCAAATAAATTAGCCCAAAATCAACTCTACCCATAACTCTTAATCCAATTTTAGCCCTAATTTTAACTCTAACCCTAACCATATCCCTAAACTCTTTAGAGAACCAATGATCCTAGGAGTCCCCAAAGTGTGGAGCATTGTGAGCCAGAAAACAATTGAATCCTGTGCAGTATCAAAGATTCTGACCAAATAATTTGTTTATTTATTACAGTAAGTGACTATTTTTCTGCTTTTTCGTGGAGTGTTCTTGGATTAAGTTATTTTTGCATACTTCAGCATAGGCTACTTCAACAACTAAGAAACAAGGCACTGCATTCTGAGACCTGACTGAGTGTTTGAAGTTTCAAGCAGAAAGCACAAAACCTGTTCTATTTCCAGCTTGATTTCCATTCACCCATATAGGTCAAAATGCAGTGTAACCTGAAAATACAAACTGTTACTGACAGTGAACACTTTCACCTGGATGGCACAAACATGGTGAGCATAGTCAGGACATGTAAAAGATGAATCCAGCCCAGTATTAAAGACACTAGACAAAAACTAACTCTAACCATAACACAAGCCTGTAACCTTATTCCTAAAACTGACACAAACTCTGACACTCACACTAACCTGTTTAGAGAACCATTGATCCATGTAGTCCCAAACTTGGAGAGACTACTTGTCTAGGTAACAGATGAATTCCTTCACCTTATCAAAGAACTATGACAAAAAAAATGGTGTAGGAATTTCATCAACTGGGTATTTCCCTATTTTGTTATTGGTTAACAATTTTGTTAGTGCTCTTGGTTAAACTTGTTTTTGTTTGCATCAGCTTTGAGCCTCTTCTACAAGAAACCAACCCAGAAATTCACATGGAAAACTGATTGTGTGAAGTTTCAAGCAGGTAGCACAAAACCTGTTTGATTTCCAGATCAATTTCCATTCAACAATATAGATCAAAATGCAGTGATATCTGAAAATACAAACTGTTCCTGACATTGAACAGTTGCTCCTAGAAGACCCAAATTTGGAAAGCGAAGTTAGGCTAAGTAAAAGTTGAATCTTTCTCAGTATCAAAAAAATAGGCCTAAAACTTACTCTAAACCTAACACTAGCTCAAACCCTAGGCCTATCCCTAACCCTAACCCTAACACTATCCCTAAATTGTTTAGAGAACCCTTGGTTCTATGAGTACTAAAAGTGTGTAGCAGAGTGGTTCCATCAAACCAATGAATCCTGTGCAGTATCAAAGACATCTGACTAAATGATTTGGTTAGGTATTTCATTAAATGGGTATTTTTTTTTTAGAGTTTTCTGAGATTATGTTGCTTTTGCATGCTTCAGTTTAGGGCTACTTCAACAAGAAAGAAACAAGACAATGCATTCTGAGACCTGAAGTTTCAAGCAGAAAGAACAAATCCGTTTTTATTTCCAGCTTGATTTAAATTCACCCATATACGTCAAAATGCAGTGTAACATGAAAATACAAACTGAACCTGACAGCCAACACTCTCACCTAGATGGCCCAAATTGGCAAGAATACATAGTATAGGGAAAGGATGAATCCTTTCCAGAATGAAAGAAAGTAGATAAAAACTTACTCTAACCATAACACAAGATTATATCCCTAACCCTAAAACTAAGACAAACCCTGACACTCACCCTAACCTGATTAGTGAACCATTGATCCTTGGAGTCCAAAACGTGGGGAGACTAGTGGGCAAGCTAAAGATGAATTCCTGTGCCTTATCAAATTAATCTGACCAAAAAATTCGTTGAGGAATTTCAGTAACTGGTTATTTCAATATTTTATTAGAGAGTGCTCTTGGATAAACTTCTTTGTGTATGCTTTAGCTTTGGGCCTCTTCTACAAGAAACAAACCAGACAATGCTCATAGAGAATTAATTGAGTGTTTGAAATTTCAAGCAGCTAGCACAAATCTTGTTATATTTCCAGCTGGATTTCCATTCACAAATATAGGTCAAAATGCAGTGAAACCTGAAAATACAAAAAGGTTCTGACAATGAACACTAGAATCTAGAAGGCCCAAACTTGGTGAGCATACTTAGGCTGGTAAAATAAATGAGTTCTGCCCAGTATCAAAGAAACTGGAAAAAAGCTACCTCTAACTGTAACACAAGTTTGTAACCCTAGCACTAAAACTAACACAAATCTGACACTAAACCTAATCTGTTTAGAGAACCATTTGTCCTTGGAGTCCCAAATTGGTGAGACTACTGGGATATCAAACAGAGGAATTCCTGCTCTTTATCAAAGAAATCTGACCAAAAATTAGGGGAGGAATTTCAGTCACTGGCATTTCCCTGTTTGCTTATTGAGTGCTCTTGGATAAACTTAATTTTTTGTGCTTCATCTTTGGCTTCTTTGACAAGAAACAAACCAGACAATGCTCACAGAGAACTGATTGAGTGTGGGAAGTTTCAAGCAGCAAGGACAAACCCTGTTTGATTTCCATCTGGATTTCCATTCACCCATAGAGGTAAAAATGCAGAGATACCTGAAAATAGAAACTGCTCCTGACAGTGAATACTTGAAGCTAGAAGGCCCAAACTTGGCAAGAACAGTTAGCCTAGTAAAAAGATGAATCCTGCCCAGTATCAAATAAATTGGCCTAAAACTATCTCTAACCCTAACACTAATCTAACTCTATCTCTATCTCTAAACTTAATCCTAACACTATAGCTAAAATTTTTAGAGAACCATTGGTCCTAGGACTCCCTACATGTGGAGCATAGAGAGGCAAGCAAACAGATGAATCCTGTGCAGTTTCAAAGACATCTGACTTAATAATTAGATTAGGTATTTCAGTAAATTTGTATTTATCTATTTCTTAATAGAATGCTCTCAGAAAATTAGTTTTTCCATTCTTCAGCATAGGGCTATGTCAACAAGAAAGAAACAAGACAACGTGTACTTAAGTAACCACATTGAGTGTTTGAAGGTTTATGCAGCAAGAACAAAAACAGTTCAATTTCCAGCTCTATTTCCTTTCAACAATATAGGTCAAAATGCAGTGAAACCTGAAAATACAAACTGTTCCTTACCATGGAATCTAGCACCTAAAAGTTCCAAACTTGGCAAAAATAGTTAGGCTAGAAAAAAGATGAATTCTGCCCAATACCAAAGAAAGTAGACAAAAACTAACTGTAACCAAAACACAAGATGTCACCCTTTATTTAAATCTAACACACACCCTGACACTAGCCCTAACCTGATTAGAGAACTATTGCATCTTTGAGTCCCAAACTTGGAGACAATAGTGGGTGAGCAAACAGATGAATTCCTGCACCTTATGAAAAAATACGACCAAACAATTGGGGAAGGAATTTTATTAACTGGGTAATTCCATTTTTGTTATAGAGTGCTCTTGGATAAACTTGTTTTTGTGTGCTTTAGCTTTGGGACTCTTCTCCCAGAAACAAACCAGAAAATGCTCATGAAAAATTAATTGTGTGAATTTCTAATCAGGGATCACAAATCCTGTTTGATTTCCAGCTGGAATTCCATTCAACCATATAGGTCAATATGCAGTGAAACTTGAAAATAAAAACTTTTTCAGACATTGAACTATTGCACCTAGAAGACCCAAACGTGGGGAGCCTACTTTGGCTAGGTAAAAGTTGAATCCTTTTCAGTATCAAACAAATAGCCCCCAAACTAACTCTAAATGTAACACTAGCTCTAACCCTAAGTCTATACCTAACCCTAACCCTAACACTATCCCTAAACTCTTTAGTGAACCATTGATCTTTGGATTCCAAAAAGTGTGAAGCAGAATGGTGTCATCAAATAGATGAATCTTTGCAGTCTCAAAGACATGTGAATATAAAACTTGGTTAGGTATTTCAGTAAATGGGTATTTTCCTGTTTTTTTTTTCATAGAGTGTTCTCTAATTAAGTTGTTTTTGCATGCTTCAGCTTAGGGCTACTTCAACAAGAAAGAAACAAGACAATGCATTCTGAAACCTAAATGAGTCTGGTAAGGCTGATAGAGCAAGCACAAACACTGTTCGATTTCTAGCTTGATTTTCATTCACCAATATAGGTCAAAATGCAGTGATACCTGAAAATACAAACTGTTCCTGACAGGGAAGCCTTGCAACTAGAAGGCCCCAACTTGCAAACACATTTAGGCTAGGAAAAAGTTGAATCCTGTCCAGTATAAAATAATTTTCTAACTAACTGTAAATAACTATCTCTAACTAACTCTAACCCTAACACTAGCTCTAACCTTAGCCTTAACCCTCACTCTACCTCTATCCCTAAACTGTATAAGAAATTTTTATCCTTGGAGTCCAAAAAGTGTGGAGCAGAGTGGGAACAGCATCAGATGAATTCTGTGCACTATCAGAGACATCTGACTAAATAATTTTGTTAGGAAATACAGTAAATGGGTATTTTCCTGTTTTCTCATAGAGTGCTCTCAGACTAAGTTGTTTTTGCATGCTTCAGGTTAGGGCTATTTCAAGAAGAAAGAAAAAAAAGAAAATGCATTCTAAGATCAGATTGAGTGTGTGAAGTTTCAAACAGCAAGCACAAACCCTGTTTGATTTCAAGCTCGATTTCCATTTACCCATATAGGAATAAATGCACTGAAACCTGAAAATACAAATTCTTCCTGAGAATAAACACTTGCACCTAGATGGCCAAAACTTGGTGAGCATTCTTTACATAAATAAAAAGTGAATCCTGCCCAGTATCAAAGAAAGTAGTCAAAAAGTAACTCTTACCATTACACAAGTTTGTAATCCTAGCCCTAAAACAAACACAGTCCCTGACTCTATTCATTACCTGTTTAAAAATAATTGAAAGTTGGAGTCCCAAACATGGGGAACATAGTGGTCTAACAAACAGATAAATTTCTGTGCCTTATCAAAGAAATCTGACCAAACAATTGGTGGAGGAATTTCAGTATCTGGTTATTTCCTTGTTTACTTATAGTGTGCTCTTGGATAAACTTGTTTTTGTGGGCTTGAGCTTTGGACCTCTTCTACAAGAAACAAACTAGGCAATGCTCATGCAGAACTAATTGAGTGTGTGAAGTTTCAAGCAGGAAGCACAATCCCTTTATGATTTCCAGCTGGATTTCCATTCACCCATATAGGACAAAATGCAGTGATACCTAAAATACAAACTGTTAGTGACATTGAATAGTTGCACCTAGCAGGCCCAATCTTGGCAACCGTAGTTAGACAAGGTACAAGTTGAATCCTGCCCAGTATCAAAGAAATTGGCCAAAAACAATCTCTAACCCTAACACTAGCTCTAACCCTAGCCCTAAACCTAACCCTAATCATAACCCTAACCTTATCTCTAAACTGTTTAGAGAACCACTGAACCTAGAAGTCCAAATGTGTGGAGCTCAGTGGGGCCATCAAACTGATGAATCATCTTCAGTATCAAAGATATCTGACTAAACAATTTGTTCAGGTATTTCAGTAAATTGGTATTTTCTATTTTTTTTCCAGAGTGCTCTTTGAGTAATTTGTTTTTGCATGCTTCAGGTTAGGGCTACTTTAAGAAGAAAAAGAAAAGAAAATGCATTCTGAGACCTGATCAAGTACGTGAAGTTTCAAGCACCAAGCACAAACCTTGTATTATTTGCACTGCGATTTCCATTCACCCGTAAAGGTCAAAATGCAGTGAAACCTGAAAATACAAACTGTTCCTGACAGTGAACACTTTCACTTAGATGGCTCAAAGTTGGCAAACATAGTTACCATTAGTAATAAATGAATCCTGTCCAGTATCAAAAAAACTAGACAAAACTAACACTAACCACAACACAAATTTGTAACCCTAGCCCTAAAACTAACACAAATACTGACTATAACACTAACCTGTTTAGAGAAACATTGATACTTAGAGTCCCAAACATGGGGAACACAGTGGGCTTGCAAACAGATGAATTTCTGTGCCTTATCAGAAAAATGTGTCCTAAAAATTGGTGGAAGAATTTCTGCAACTGGTTATTCCCCCGCCCCCCTTTTTATAAAATAGTATTGGATAAACTTGCTTGGGGCACTTTTCTTCTACAAGAAACAAAATGGAAAATGCTCATGGAGAATTAATTGAGTGTATGAAGTTTAAAGCAGGTAGCACAAACATTTTTTTATTTCCAGCTGTATTTATATTCACCCATATAGAACTAAACGCAGTGATTCCTGAATATACAAACTGTTCTTGACATTGAACAGTTGCACCTTGAAGGCCCAAAATTGGCGAGAATAGTGAGGTTAGTAAAAGATGAATCCTTCCCAGAAACAGAGAAATTGACCCCAAACTAACTTTTACCTTGACACTAGCTCTAACCCTAGCCCTAACCTTGAGCCTAACCCTAATACTATCAATAAAGAGTTTAGAGAACTGTTGATCATTAGAGTCCAAAAAGTGTGTATCAGAGTGAGGCCAGAAAACAGATGAATCCTATGTAGTACCAAAGACTTCTGACTAAATAATTTCGTTTGGTATTTGAGTAAATGGGTCTTTTCAAGTTTTTTTCATAGAGTGCTCTCAGATTAAGTTGTTTTTGCATGCTTCAGGTTAGGGATCCTTCAAGAAGAAAGAAAGAAGAAAATCCATTTTGAGACATGATTGAGTGTGTGAAGTTTCAAGCAGCAAGCACAAACCCTGTTAAATTTCCATCTCAATATCCATTCACCTGTATTGGTCAAAATGCAGTGAAACATGAAAATGCAAACTGTTTCTGAAAGTGAACATTTGTACCTAGATTGAGCAAACTTAGCAAGTGTAGTTAGCATAAGTAAAAAAATGAATCCGGCACAGTATCAAAGAAACTAGACAAAAATTAACTCTAACCATAACATAAGTTTGTAAACCTAGCCCTACAACAAACACAAACCCTGACTCTAACCCTAACCTAGTTAAAGAATCATTGATCTTTGGAGTCCCAAATTGGGGAGCCTTGTGGGCTAGCAAACAGATGAATTCCTGTGCCTTATCAAAACTTCTGACCAAACAATTGGTGGAGGAATTTCAGTAACTGGTAATTTCCCTGTTTTCTTATAGAGTGTTCATTGATAAACTTGTTATTTTGTGCTTTAGCCTTTGGCCTCTTCTACAAGAAAGAAAGCAGGCAATGCACACAGGGAAGTAATTGAGTGTGTGAAGTTTCAAGCAGGTAACCCAAACCTTGTGTGATTTCCAGCTGGATTTCCATTCACCCATATAGGTCAAAATGCAGTGATACCTGAAAATACAAACTGTTCCTGACATTCAACAGTTGCACCTAGAAGGCCCAAACTTGGTGAGCATAGTTAGAGTAGGGGAAAGTTGAATTCTGCCCATTATCAAAGAAATCGGCACAAAACTAACCCTAACCCAAAAACTAGGTCTATCCTAAGCCCTAATATAACCCTTACCCTATCCCTATCTCTAAACCTAACAATAACCCAAACACTATCCCTAAACCTTTGAGAGAACCATTGATCCTAGGGTTCAAAAAGTGTGGAGTGCAGTGGGGCCAGCAAACAGATAAATTCTGTGCATTATAAAAGACATATGACTAAATAATTTTTTTAGCTGTTTCAGTAAATGGGTATTTTCCAGTTTTTTTTCATAGAGTGCTACCAAAATAAGTTGTTTTTGCACGCTTCAGCTTTGGGATACTTCAACAAGAAAGAAACAAGACCATGTACTCTGAGACCTGATTGAGTGTGTGAAGTTACAAACATCAAGCACAAACATTGTTCGATTTCCACCTCGATTTCCATTAACCCATATAGGTAAAAATGCAGTGAAACCTGAAAATACAAACTGTTCCTGATAATGAAAACTTCCACCTAGATGGCCCAAATATGGTGAGCATATTTAGGTTAGGTTAAAGATGAATGCTGCCCAGTATCAAAGCAACCAGACAAAAAATAACTCTAACCATAACACAACCTTTCAACACTAGCCCTGAAACTAACACCAACCCTGACACACACCCTAACCTCTTTAGAGAACCAATGAACTTTGGTGTCTCAAACTTCAGGAATTAGTGGGCTATCAATCAGGTGAATTCCAGCACCTTATCAAAGAAATCTGATCAAACAATTGCAGGAGGAATTTCAGTAACAGATTATTTCCCTATTTTCTTATAGAGTGCTCTTGGATAAACTTGTTTTTGTGTGTTTCAGCTTTGGCCCTCTTCAACAAGAAACAAACAGACAATGTGCATGGACAACTGATTGCATGTCTGAAGTTTCAAGCACCTAGCAAAAACCTTGTGATTTCCAGCTGGATTTTCATTTACCTATATGTCAAAATGCAGTGATACCTGAAAATACAAACTGTTCCAGAAAGTGAACCCTTGGATCAAGATGGCCCAAACATGATGAACATAGTTAGAAAAGGTAAAAGTTGAATTCTTCCCAGTATCAAAGAAATTTTCCCCAAACTAACTCTAACCCTAACTCTAGCTCTAACCCTAGCCCTAATCCTCACTCTACCTCTATCTCTAACCTGTAAAAATCATTACTCCTTGGAGTCCAAAAAGTGTTGAGTAGAGTGGGGCCAGCAAACAGATGAATCCTGTGCAGTATCAGAGACATCTGACTCCATAATTTTGTTAGGAAATTCAGCGAATGGGTATTTTTCTATTTTATCATAGAGTGCTCTGAGATTAAGGTTTTTTTGCATGCTTCAGGTTAGGGCTACTTTAAGAAGAAATGAAAAAGAAAATGCATTCTAAGACCTGATTGAATGTGTTAAGTTTCAAGAAGCAAGCACAAATACTGTTCGATTTCAAGCTCGATGTCCATTTACCCATATAGGTAAAAATGCAGGGAAACCTGAAAATTCAAATTGCTTCTGACAGTGAACACTTGCACCTAGATGGCTCAAACTTGGCAAGCATTGTTAGCATAAGTAAAAAGTGGATTCTGCCCCATATCAAAGGAAGTAGATGAACACAATCTATAACCATTGCACAAGTTTGGAACACAAGCACTAAAACAAACACAAACCCTGAATCTAACCCTAAACTGTTTAGAAAACCATTGTTACTTGAAGTCCTAAAGATGGGGACCATACATGGCTAGAAAACACATACATTTCTACACCTTATAAAAGAAATCTGACCAAACAATTGGTGGAGGAATTTCAGTATCTGATTATTTCCCTGTTTTCTTAGAGAGTGATATTGGAAAAAAAATGTTTTCGTGTGCTTCAGCTTTTGGCCTCTTATACAAGAAAGAAAGCTGGCAATGCTCATAGAGAACTAATTGAATGTGTGAAGGTTCAAGCAGGTAGCACAAACCATATATGATTTCCAGCTAGATTTCCATTCACCCATATAGGTCAAAATGCAGTGATACCTAAAAAACCCAAACTGTTTCTGATATTGAACAGTTGCACCTAGAAGGCCCAAACTTGGTGAGCATAGTTAGGCTATGAAAAAGTTGCATCCTGACCTCTATCAAAGAAGTTGGCCAAAAATTAACTCTAACTCTAACACTAGGTCTAACCCAAGCCCTATCATAACCCTAACCCTAACTCTATCCCTAACCCTAACAATAACCCAAACACTATCCCTAAAATGTTGAGAAAACCATTGATCTTAGGAGTCTGAAAAGTGTGTAGTAAGTGGGGTGAGCAAACAGATGAATCCTGTGCAGTATAATAGACATCTGACTAAATAATTTGTTTAGCAATTGCAGTAAATGGGTATTTTCCAGTTTTTTTTAATAGAGTGCTACCAGAATAAGTTATTTTTGCATGCTTCAGCTTTGGGTTACTTCAACAAAGAAGAAACAAGACAATGCACTCTGAGACCTGACTGTGTCTGTGAAGTTTCAAGCAGCAAGCACAAATCCTGTTTGATTTTTAGCTCAATTTCCATTAACCCATATAGGTCAAAATGCGGTGAAACCTGAAAATACAAACTGTTCTTGACAGCGAACACTTCCACCTATTTGGCCAATACTTGGTGAGCATAGTTAGCATAAGTAACATATGAATTCTGACCAATTTCAAAAAACAAACAAACAAACAAACAAACAAAAACTAACTCTAACCATAACACATGTTTGTAACCCTACCCCTATGACAAATCCAAACTGTCACCCTAACCCTAACCTCTTTAGAGAACCATTGATACTTGGAGTCTCAAACATGGAGAGAATTGTGGGCTAGCAAACACATGAATTCCTTCACCTTATCAATGAAATGTAACTGAACAATAGGTGGAGGAATTTCAGCATCAGGTTATTTCCCTGTTTTCTTATAGAGTGCTCTTGGATAAACTTGTTTTTTTTTTTTTTTTTTTTTTTTTGCTGCAGCTTTGGACCTCTTCTACAAGAAAAAAAAACAGACATTTATCATAGAGAACTAACTGAATGTGTGAAATTTTTATCAGAAAGTACAAATCCTATTTGATTTCCAGCTGGATTTCCATTCACCCATGTAGGTCAAAATGCAGTGATACCCCAAAATACAAACTATTCCTGATATTGAACATTTGCACCAAGAAGGCCCAAGCTTGGTTAGCATAGTTAGGCTAGGTAAAATTTGAATCCTGCTCATTATCAATGAAATTGGCCCCAAAATAACTCTTACCCTAACACTAATTCAAACCCTAGATATAACCCTGACCATAACCCTAAACCTATTCCTAAAATTTTTAGAGAACAGTTGATTTTTATGGTCCAAAAAGGGTGGAGCTGAGTGGGGCCAGCAAACAGATTAATCCTGTGCAGTATCAAAGACATCTGACTAAATAATTTGACTATGTATTTTAATAAATATGTATTTTCCTCTTTTTTTATAGTGTGCTCTCAGAGTAAGTTGTTTTTTCATGCTTCAGCTTAGGCTATTTCAAAAAGAAAGAAACAAGACAATGCAATCTGAGACCTGATTGAGTCTGTGAAGTTGTAAGCAGCAAGTACAAACACTGTTCAATTTAAAGCTCAATTTCCATTCACCCATACAGGTCAAAATGCAGTGAAACCTGAAAATACTAACTGTTTCTAACAGCAAACAATTCCACCAAGATTGCCCAAACTGGGTGAGCATACTTAGAATAGGGAAAAGATCAATTCTGCCCAGTATCAAAGAAAGTAGACAAATACCTAACTCTAACCATAACACAAGTTGTAATCCTCGCCCTAAAATTGACAAAAACCCTGACACACACCCTAGCCAGTTTAGAAGAACAATGATCTTTTGAGTCCCAAACTTTGGAAGATAGTGGGCTATAAAACAGATGTTTTCTTGTGCCTTATAAAATAATTCTGACCAAACAATTCGGGGAGAAATTTAAGTAACTGTTTATTTCCCTCTTTTCTTATAGACTGCTCTTTGATAAAATTCTTTTTGTGTGCTTCAGATTTGTCTCCTCAACAAGAATAAAACCAGAAAATGTGCATGGGGAACTGATTGAGTGTCTGAAGTTTCAAGCAGTTAGCACAAAACATTTTCTTTTATTTCCAACTGGATTACGATTTACCTATAGGTCAAAATGCAGTGATACTTGAAAATGAAAAACAGTTCCTGACAGCGAACACTTGCATCTAGAAGGCCCAAACTTGGCAAGCATAGTTAGGAAAGTTAAAAGTTGAATCCTGCCCAGTATCAAATAAATTTTCCAAAATTAACTCTAACCCTAACAATAGTCCTCACCCTAGCTCTAAACGTAATCCTACCTCTATCCCTAAACTGTATAGAGAAACGTTGACCTTAGAGTCCAAAAAGTGTGAGGCAGAGTGGAGCCAGCAACCAGAAGAATCCTGTTAAATATCAAAAACATCTGACTAAATAATTTGTTTAGGTAATTTAATTAATAGGTATTTTCCTGTTTAACTCAAAGAATGCTCTCGGATTAAGTTGTTTTTACATGCTTCAGTTTAGGGCTACTTCAAGAAAAAAGAAAAAAAAATGCATTCTGAGACCTGATTGAGTGTGTGAAGTTTCAAGCAGCAAGCACAAATCCTGTTGATTGCAGGCTTGATTTTCATTCCCCCATATAGGTAAAAATGCAGTGAAACCTATAAATACAAACTGTTCCTGAGAGCTAACACTTACTCCTAGATAGCCCAAACAGGGCTAGCATTGTTAACATTTTTTTTCAAGTATTATTATTTCTTTAATTGGTTGTTCAAAACATTACAAAGCTCTTGACATATCATATTTCATACATTAGATTCAAGTGGGTTATGAACTCCCATTTTTACCCCTAATACAGATTGCAGAATCACATCGGTTACACATCCACATTTTTACAAAATGCCATATTAGTAACTGTTGTATTCTGCTACCTTTCCTATCCTCTACTATCCCCCCTCCCCTCCCCTCCCATCTTCTCTCTCTACCCCATCTACTGTAATTGTTAGCATTAGTAAAAAAAAAATGAATCCTGATCAGTATCAAAGAAAGTAGACAAAAACTAACTCTAAACATTAAACAAGTTTTTAATCCTTGCCCTAAAACTAACGCAACCCTAACTTGTTTACAAAATAATTGATACTTGGAGTCCCAAATATGTGGAGCATATTGGGGTAGCAAACAGATAAATTTCTGTGCCTTATCAAAGAATTCTGACCGAACAATTGGTGAAGAAATTTCAGTATCTGGTTATTTCCCTGTTATCTTATAGATTGCTCTTGGATAAACTTGTTTTTGTGGGTTTCAGCTTTGGGCCTCTTCTATAAGAAACAAACCAGTCAATGCTCATGGAGAACTAATTGAGTGTGTGAAGTTTTAAGCAGGTAGCACAAACTCTGTATGATTTCCAGCTAGAAGTCCATTCACCCATATAGGTCAAAATGCAGTGATACCTGAAAATACAAACTGTTCCTGACATTGAACTGTTGCACATGAAATACCCAAACTTGGCGAGCATAGTTAGGCTAGGTAAAATTTGAATTCTGCCCAGTATCAAAGAAATTGGTTCAAAACTAACTTTAACCATAACACTAGCTCTAACTCTACCCCTAACCCTAACACTAACCATAACTCTTTCCCTAACCTCTTTAGAGAACCATTGATCCTAGGAATTCAAAAAGTGGGGAGCAGAGTGGTGCCATGATACTAATGAATCCTGTTTAGTACCAAAGACATCTGACTAAATAATTTGTTTAGGTATTTCAGTAAATAGCTATTTTCAATTTTTTTCATAGATTGCTCTCAGAGTAACTTATTTTAGCATACTTCATGTTAGGGCAACTTCAAGAGGAAAGAAAAACAGAAAATGGATTTTGAGACCTATATGACTAAATGGAAATCAAGCTGGAAATAAAACATGGTTTGTACTTGCTGCTTGAAACTTCACACACTCAATCAGGTCTCAGTATGCATTTTTTTGTTTCTTTCTTGTTGAAGTAGGCCTAAGATGAAGATTGCAAAAAAAAAAAAAAAAAATCCGAGAGCACTCTTTAAAAAAAAATAAAATAAACAGGAAAATACCCAATTACTGCAATACCTAACCAAAATATTTAGTCAGATTTCTTGATACTGAACAGGATTCATCTGTTTGCCGTCCCTAGTGTGCTCAAGGCTTTTGGACTCCTAGGATCATTGGTTCTCTAAACAGTGTAGTGATAGTGTTAGGGTTAGGCTTAGGTTTACAGGTAGGGATAGAACTAGTGTGAGAGTTAGAGTTAGTTTGGGCTAATGTCTTTGATACTGAGCAGGTTTCATCTTTTAACTTGCTTAACTATGCTTGCCAAGTTTGAGTCTTCTAGGTGCAACTCTTGGCTGCAAGGAACAGTTTGTATTTTCAGGTATCACTGCATTTTGACCTATATGGCTGGATGGAAATCCAGCGGGAAATCAAACAGGGTTTGTGCTAGCTTCCTGTATCTTCATACCCTCAATCAGTTCCCCATGAGCACTGTCTGATTTGGTTTTTCAAGAAAAAGCCCAAAGTTGAAGCACACAAAAACAACATAATCCAAGAGCCCTCTATTAAAAAACAGGAAAATACCCAGTACTGAAATTCCTTCACTATTATTTGGTGAGATTTATTTGATAATGTGCAGGAATTCATTTGTTCTCTAGCACACTAAGCTCCTGAATTTGTGACTCGAAATATCAATGTTTCTCTAAAAGGTTAGGGTTATTGTCAGGGTATGTGTTTGTTTAACGGCTAGGATGAGATCTTGTGTTATGGTTAGATTGAGTTGTTTGTCTAGTTTTTTTTGATAATGGCCAGGATTCATATTTTATCTATCCTAACTATGCTTTCCAAGTTTGGTCCTTCTAGTTCCAGGTGTTATCTGTCAGGAACAGTTTCTATTTTCAAGTTTCACTGCATTTTGAGCTATATTGGTGAAGGGAAATTGAGCTGAAAATCGATCAGGGTTTTAGCTTGCTGCTTGAAACTGCACACACTCAATCAAGTCTCAGTATGCATTGTTGTGTTTCTTTCTTGCTTAAAAACCCTAAGCTGAAGCATGCAAAAACAACTTAATCTGAGAATACTATATAATAAAAAAACAAAAAAAATACTCATTTACTGAAATACCTAACCAAATTATTTAGTCAGATCTCTTTAATACTACACAGAATTAATCTGTTTGCTGTCCTGACTATGCCCCACACTTGATGGATTGCTAGATTCAGTGATTCTCTTAAGCATTTATGGATTTTGTTAGTGCTAGGGTTAGGGTAAAGGCTAGGTTTAGATGTAGTGTTAAAATTAGAGTTATTTGGGGGCTAATTTTTTGATATTGAGCAGTATTTATTTTTTATCTTGGCTAAATATGTTCACTAAGTTTGGGCCTTCTAGGTACAAATGTTCACTGTTAGGCACAGTTTGTATTTTCAGGTATTACTGCATTTTGTCCTACAAGGGTGAATGAAAATACAGCTGGAAATGAAAAAGTGTTTGTGCTAGCTTCTTGAAACTTCACACACTCAGTCAGTTTTTGGTGAGAATTTTCTGGTTTGTTCCTTGTAGACAAAGCCCAAAGCTGAGGCACAAAAAACAAGTCTATCCAAGAGCACTCTATTAGAAATCTGGGAAATACCTCCACCATTCTTTGGTCAGGTGTATTTGATAATGCGCAGGAATTAATCTGTTTCATAGCCCACTAACTTCCCCAAGTTTGGGATTCTATGGATCAATGGTTCTCTGAACAGGTTAGGGTTAGTGTCAGGGTTTGTGTTACTTTTAAGGCTAGGGTGAAATCTTGAGTTATGTTTAGAGTTAGTTTTTGTCTAGTTTCTTTGATACTGGGCAGAATTCATCTTTTACATAGCCTAACTATGCTCGCCATGTTTGGGCCTACTAGGTGCAAGTGTTCCACAAATTGTAGCAACAGTTTATATTTTCACATTTCACTGCATTTTGACCTATATGGGTGAATGGAAATCAAGGTGGAAATGGAACAGTGTTTGTGCTTGCTGCTTAAAACTTCTTGCAGTCAATCAGGTCTCAGAATGCATTGTCTTGTTTCTCTTTTTTTGAAGTAGCCCTAAGCTGAAGAATGCGAAAACAACTTTATCTGAGAGCACTCTATGAAATACAGGAAAATACCCATTTCTTGAAATACCTAACCAAATTATTTACTCATAGGTCTTTGATACTGCACAGGATTCTTCAGTTTACAGGCCCCACTATGCTCCACACTTTTGGGATTCCTAGGATCCACAGTTTTCTAAACAGTTTTGGAATAGTTTTAGGGTTATGGTTATGTTTATGGTTATGGTTATGGTTATGGTTATGGTTATAGCTAGTGTAAGATGTAGTGTTATGGTTAAAGTTAGTTTTTATATAATTTCTTTGACACAGGGCAGTCTTCTTCTTTTACTAAGCATAAATATGGGCTCTCAAGCTTGGGCCTACTGTGTGTCAATTTTTGCTGTCAGAAACAGTTCATATATTCAGGTATCACTGCATTTTGACATATATGGGTGAATGGCAATTGAGGCTAAAAACAAACAGGAGTTGTGGAAGCTGATTAAATCTTCACACACTCAATCAGTTCTTCATGAGCATTGTCTTCTATATTTTTTAGAAGAATCCTAAAGCTGAAATATACAAAAACAATTTTATCCAAATCATTCTATAAGAAACAGGGAAATACACAGATATTTAAATTCTTTCCCCAATCCTTTGGTCAGATTTCCTTGATAATGCACAGGAATTCATCTGTTTGATAACCCAATAGGCTCCCCAAATTTGGGACTCCAAATATCAATGGTTCTCTTAACAGGTTAAAGTTAGTGTCATGGTTTGTGTTATTTTTAGGGCTTGGGTGAAATTTTGTGTTATGGTTAGAATTAGTTTTTTTCTAGATTCTTTGATACTGGGCAGAATTAATCTTTTACCTAGCCTAAGTATTCTCACAATGTTGGGCCTTCTAGGTGCAAGTGTTCGCTATCAGGAACAGTTTATATTTTCAGGTTTCACTGCATTTTGTCCTATACAGGTTAATGGAAATCGAACTGGAAATTAAACAGGGTTTGTACTTGCTGCTTAAAACTTTACACACTCAATCAGTTTTCAGGATGCAATGTCTTGTTTCTTTCTTGTTGAAGTAGCCATAAAATGAATCATGAAAAATCAACTTAATCTGTTTGCACTCTATGAGAAAACAGGAATATACCCATTTACTGAATTACCTAACCAAATTATTTAGTTAGATCTCTTTGATATTGCACAGGCTTCATCTGTTTGCTGTCTCCACTATGCTCAACAGTATTGTTACCCCTAGAATCAATGGTTATTTGAAGAGTTTAGGGATAGTGTTAGGGTTTGGCTTAGGGTTAGGGCTAGGGATAGATCTAGTATTAGGTTTAGAATTATTTTGAGCTAATTTCTTTGATAATGGGCAGAATTCATCTTTTCCCTAGCCTAACTATGCTTTCCATGTTTATGTCTTCTTGGTTCAACTCTTCACTGTCAGGAACCATTTGTATTTTTGGGATTCACTGCATTTGAACCTATACAGGGAAATGGGAATCAAGCTTGAAATCAACTGATTTTGTGCTAGCTGCTTGAGACTTCAGACAATCAGTTCTCCATGAGCATTGCCTGCTTGTTTTCTTGTAGAAGAATCCCAAAACTGAAGTACACAAAAACAATTTTACAGCACTCTTTAAAAAAACACGGAAATACTCAGTTACTGAATATCCTTTCCTAATTCTCTTGACTAATTTTTTTGATTATGATCAGAAATTTATCTGTTTCCTAGCCCAGTAGGCTTTTCAAGTTTGGAAATCCAAGTACCAATGTTTTTCTAACCTGGTAATGGTTAGCCTCAAATTGTGTGTTACTTTTAGGGCTAGGGTGAGAGCTTGTGTTATGTATAGAGTTATTTTTTGTCTAGTTTTCTTGATACTGGGCAGGATTTATGTTTTATAATGCCTAACTATGCTCCCCAAGTTTGGGATTCTCGGTGCAAGTGTTCGCTGTCAGAAAGAGTTTGTATTCTCAGGTTTCACTGCGTTTTGACTTATATAGGCAAATGAAAAATAAGATTGAAATAAAACGCTGTTTGTGTTTGCTGTTTGAAACTTCACATGCTCAATCAGGTCTCAGAATGCATTGTCTTGTTTCTTTCTTGTTGATGTAACCTTAAGGTGAAGCATGCTAAAACAACTTTTTTTTTCAGAGAGCACTCTATGAAATACAGGAAAATTTCCTGATATACCTAGCCAAATTCTTTACTCAGATGTCTTTGATAGTGCACAGGATTTATAATTTTGTTGGCCCCAAAGACTCATAGGATCCACAGTTTTGTAAACAATTTAGGGATATTTTTAGCACTAGGGTAAAATTTAGGGTTAGGGTTAGACCTAGTGTTAGGGTTAGAGTTAGTTTTTGGCTAATTTCTATGATATTGGGCAGGATTCATCTTTTACATAGCCTAACTATGCTTGCCAATTTTGGGCTTCCTATGTGAAACTGTTTGCTCTCAGAAGCAGTTTGTATTTCAAGTTTCACTGCATTTGGAACTCTATAAGATAATGGGAATTTACCCTGAAATCAAACAGAGTTTGTGTAAGACATTTGAATATTCATACACTCAATCAGTTCATAATCAGCATTGTCTAGTTTGTTTCTTGTAGAAGAAGCCCAAAGTTGAAGGGAACAAACAGGTTTATCCAAGAGCACTCTATAAGAAACAGGGAAATACCCAATTACTGAAATTCCTTCCCCAATTCTTTGTCAGATTTCCTTGATAATGCAAAGGAATTCATCTTTTGGCTAGCCAAATAGGCTCCCCAAGTTTGGGACTCCAAAGATCAATGGTTCTCTAAAAAGGTTAGGGTTAGTGTCAAGGTTTGTGTTATTTTTAGGGCTAGGGTGACATCTTGTGTTATGGTTAGAATTAGTTTTTGCCTAGTTTCTTTGATGTAGGAAAAAATTTATATTTTATCTAGCCTAAGTATTCTCATCATGTTTGGGCCTTCTAGGTGCAAGTGTTCGCTATTAGGAACAGTTTGTATTTTCAAATTTCACTACAATTTGACCTATATGGGTGAATGGCAATTGAACTGGAAATAAAACAAAGTTTGTGCTTGCTACTTCAAACTTCACACACTCAATCAGGTCTCAGTATGCAGTGTCTTGATTCTTTCTTGTTGAAGTAGCCCTAAGCTGAAGCATGCAAAAACAACATAAATTGACAGCACTTTATGAAAAAAAAAAAAAACAGGAAAATACCCATTTCCTTGAATATCTAACCAAAATGTTTACTCAGATGTCTTTAATACTTTACATGATTCATCAATTTTCTGGCAACACCATGCTCCACACTTTTGGAACTCCTAGGATCCAATGTTCTCCAAACAGATAAGGGATAGTATAGCGTTAGGGTTATGGTTAGAGCTAGGGTTAGTTGTAGTGTTAGGGTTACAGTTAGTTTTGAGCTAATTTTTTTTGATACTGGGCACTATTTATCTTTTATCTAGCCTAGTTGTGCTTGCCAAGTTTGGGCCTTCTGGGAGCAACTGTTTGCTGTAGGAACAGTGTGTATTTTCAGGTTTCAGTGCATTTTGACCTATACGGGTAAATGGAAATCGAGCTGGAAATCAAACAGTGTTTGTGCTTGCTGCCTAAAACTTCACGCACTCAATCAGATCGCAGAGTAAATTTTCTTGTTTCATTCTTGTTGAAGTAGCCCTAAGCTTAACCGTGCAAAAACAACTTTATCTGAGAGCAATCTATGGAATACAGAAAAATGCCCATTTCCTTATATACCTAACCAAATTATTTACTCAGATGTTTTTGATACTGCACAGAATTCATCAGTTTGTATGCTCCACTATGCTCCACACTTTTGGGACTCTTAGGAACCATGGTTCTCTTAACATTTTAGGCATAGGTTTAGGGTTAGGGTTAGGGTTAGGGCTAGGGTTAGAGATAGTGTAAGGTTTAGATGTAGTTTTTGGCTAATTTCTTTGATACTGGGCATGGTTCATCTTTTCCCTAGCCTAAATATGCTAACCAAGTTTGGGCCTTCTATTGCAACTGTTCACTCTCAGGAACAGTCCTTATTTTCAGGTATCACTGGATTTTGACTTATATGCATGCTGAAATTTGAGGCTCAAATAAAACAAGGTTTTTGCAAGCTGCTTGAATCGTCACACATTCAGTCAGTTCTCCATGAGCATTTTCTGGCTTGTTTCTTTTAGAAGATGCCTAAAGCTGAAGCACACAAAAACAATTTTATCCAAGAGCACTCTATAAGAAACAGGGAAATACCCGGTTCCTGAAATTCCTACCCCAATTATTTGGTCAGATTTCATTAATAATGTGCAGGAATTCATGTGTTTGCTATTCCACGTGGCTCCCCAAGTTTGGGACTCCAAGGACCAATGGTTCTCTAAACAGGTTAGGGTTAATGTAAGGGTTTGTGTTAGATTAAGTGCTAGGGTGACAAGCTTGCATTATGATTAGAGTTAGTTTTGGGCCAATTTCTTTGATACTAGGCAAGATTGAACTCTTCCATATCCTAACCATTCCTGCCATGTTGGGCCTTCTAGGTGCAAGTTTTCCCTATCAGGAACAGTTTGTATTGACCTATACGGGTGAATGGAAATCGAGCCAGGTATCAAACCGGGTTTGTGCTTGCTGCTTGAAACTTCACACAATCAATCAGTTCTCACTGTGCATTTTCTTTTTTCTTCCTTGTTGAAGTAGCCCTAGCCTGAAGCATGCAAAAACAAGTTAACCCATTAGCACTCTCTAAAAAAAGCAAACAGAAAAATACCCATTTACTGAAATACTTAATCAAAATATTTAGTTAGATCTCTTTGATACTGCACTGCATTCATCTGTTTTCTGTACCCACTATGCTCAACAGTTTTGGGACTCCTAGGATCAATGATTCTCTAAAGAATTTAGGGAGAGTTTTGGGGTTAGGCTTAGGTTTAGGGCTAGTGATAGATTTAGTGTTAGAGTTAGAGATAGTTTTGGCCTAATTTCTTTGATACTGGGCGGAATTTATCTTTAATCTAGCCTAACTATGCTTGCCAAGTTAGGGCCTTTTCGGTGCAACTGTTCGCTGTCAGGAACCATTTGTATTTTCCGGTTTCACTGCATTTGGACCTATATGCGTGAATGGGAATCCAGCTTGAAATCAACAGGTTTTATGCAAGATACTTGAAGCTTCAGACACTCAATCAGTTCTCCATGAGTATTGTGTGCTTTCTTTCTTGTAGAAGAATCCCAAAGCTGAAGTACATAAGAACAAGTTTGTCCAAGAGCACTCTACAAAAAACAGGGAAATACCCAGTTACTGAATATTCTTTCCCAGTTCTTTGGCTATGTTTCCTGATAATGAGCAGAAATTCATCTGTTAGCTAGGCCACTAGGCTCCACTAGTTTGGTACTCCAAGTACCAATGGTTCTGTATACTGGTTAGGGTTAGCCTCAGGATTTGTGTTAGTTTTAGTGCTGGGGTGAGAGCTTGTGTTATGGTTAGAGTTATTTTTGTCTAGTTTCCTTGATACTGGGCAAGACTCATGTTTTTTTAAGAGAGAGATAAGAGAGAGAGAGAGAGAGAGAGAGAGAGAGAGAGAGAGAGAGAGAGAGAGAGAGAATTTTTTTCTAATATTTATCTTTAGTTATCGGCAGACACAACATCTTTGTACGTGGTGCTGAGGATCGAACCCGCGCCGCAGGCATGCCAGGCGAGTGCACTACTGCTTGAGCCACATCCCCAGCCCACAATTCATGTTTTATCTAGCCTAGCTATGTTTGCTAAGTTTGGGCCTTCTTCGTGCAAGTGTTCAATGTCAGGAAGAGTTTGTATTTTCAGATTTCACTGCATTTTGACCTATGTATTTGAATGAAAATTGAACTGGAAATCGAACAGTATTTGTGCTTACTGTTTGAAATGTCACACATTCAATCAGGTCTCAGTATGCATTGTCTTATTTCTTTCTCATTGAAATCACCCTATAGTGAAGCATGCAAAAACAACTTTGGCAGAGAGCACTCAATGAAATATAGGAAAATACCAATTGCGTGATATACCTAACCAAATAATTTACTCAAATGCCTTTGATAGTGCATAGAATTCATCAGTTTGCTGCTCCCACTATGGTTCACACTGTTGGGACCCATTGGATCCATCAATCTCTAAACAATTTAGGGATAGTTTTAGGGTTAAGGTTAGGGTTAGGGCTAGGGTTAGACCTAGTGTTAGGGTTAGAGTTAGTTTTGGCTAATTTATTTGATACTGGGCAGGATTAATCTTTTACCTAGCCTAACAATGCCTGCCAAGATTGAACTTTCTAAGTGAAACTGTTTGCTCTCAGAAGCAGTTTGTATTTCAGGTTTCTCTGCATTTGGAACTCTATGGGAGAATGGAAATTTAGCCTGAAATCAAACAGGGTTTGTGCAACCTGGTTGAATTTTCATATACTCAATCACTTCTCCACGAGCATTGACTGGTTTGTTTCTTTTAGAAGAAGCCCAAAGATGAAGGACACAAACAAGTTTATTCAAGAGCACTCTATAAGAAATAGGGAAATACCCAGTTACTGAAATTTCTTCCCTAATTCTTTAGTCAGATTTCCTTGATAATATGCAGGAATTCATCTGTTTGCTAGCCAAATACGCTCCCCAAATTTGGGACTACAAACATCAATGGTTCTCTACACAGGTTAGGGTTAGTGTCAAGGTTTGTGTTATTTTTTAGGGCTTAGGTGACATCCTGTATTATGGTTAGAATTATTTTTGTCTAGTTTGTTTGATACAGGGAAGGATTCATCTTTCACCTTGCCTAACTATTCTTGCCATGTTAGCGCATTCTAAGTGCCAGTGTTTGGTATCAGGAACAGTTTGTATTTTCAGATTTCACTACCTTTTGACCTATACAGGTGAATTAAAAATGAGAAAAATGAGCATTCTATTAAAAATGAGAAAAATACATATTTACTGAAATTCCTAACCAAATTGTTTAGGCAGAAGTTTTTGACACTGCACAGGATTCATCTGTTTTCTGTCTCCTCTCTGCTCCACACTTTTTGGACTCCTAGGATCAATGGTTTTCTAAACAGTTTAGGAAAAGTGTTAGTGTTAGGGTTAGGGTTAAGGTAGGGTTAGAGCTAGTGTTAGGGTTAGAGTTAGTTTTGGGCCAATTTGTTTGATACTGGGCAAGATTCAAATTTTACCTAGCCTAACTATGCTCACCAAGTTTGGGCCTCCTAGATGCAAATGTTCTCTGTCAAGAACATTTTGTATTTCAAGTTTCACTGCATTTGGAAATATATGGGTGAATGACAATTGAACCTGAAATCAAAAAGCGTTTGTGTAAGCTGCTTGAAACTTCATAAATTCAATGTGTTCTCTGTCATCATTGTGTGGTTTCTTTCTTGAAGAAGAAGCCCAGAGCTGAATCACACATAAACACACAAAAGCTTATCCAAGGGCACTCTATACAAAAACATGTATATACACAATTACTGAAATTTCTCCCCCAATTTCTTCTTCAGATTTTCTTGATAATGTGCAGGAGTTATTCTGTTTGATGGCCTGATAGGCTCCCAAATTTTGAACTACAAGGATCAATGGTTCTCTAAAGAGATCAGGTTTAGAGTAAGGGTTTGTGTTAGATTTAGGTCTAGGGTGACATCTTGTGTTATGGTTAGAGTTAGTTCTTTTTCTAGTTTCTTTGATACTGGGCAGAATTCATCTTTTTCCTAGCCTAATTATTCTCACCATGTTTGGGCCCACTCGGTGCAAGAGTTCAGAAACATCTGTATTTTTAGGATTTACTGCATTTTACCTATATGGGTGAATGTAAATCAAGCTGGAAATTGAGCAGGGTTTGTTCTTGCCGCTTGAAACTTCACACACTCAATCAGGTTTCAGTACACATTTTCTTGTTTCTTTCTTGTTGAAGTATCCCTAAGCAGAAGCATGCAAAAACAACTTTTTTTCTGAGAGCACTCTGTGATAAAACAGGAAAACAACCATTTACTGAAATACCTAACCAAATTATTTAGTCAGATATCTTTGATATTGCACAGGATTCATCTGTTTGTTGGCCTAACCAAGCTCCACACTTTTTGGATTCCTAGGATCAAATGTTATCTTAACAGTATAGGGATAGTGTTAGAATTAGTGTTAGGGTTTGGGCTAGGGTTAGAGCTGGTGTTAAGGTTTGAGATAGTTTTTGGGCTAATTTGTTTGATACTGGGCAGGATTCATCTTTTCTCTAGCCTAACTATTCTCATCCAAGTTTGGGCCACTAGGTTCAACTCTTCGCTCTCATGAACAGTTTGTATTTTCAGGTATCACTGCATTTTGACATACATGGTAAATGGAAATCTAGCTGAACATCTCACAGGATTTGTGCTATGTGCTTGAAACTTTAGACACTCAATACTTTCTCTATTAGCATTGCTGTTTTTTTTTTTTCTTGTAGAAGAAACCCATAGCGGAAGCACACACACAAAAAAGTTTATCCAAGAATACTCTATAAGAAAACAGGGAAATAACAAGTTACAAAAATACCTCCCCTATTTCTTCGGTCAGATATATTTGATAATGTGCTGGATTTTATATATAGCCTACTAGAATATTTTATATTCTAGCCTACTAGGCTCCCCTATTTTGGAATTCCATGGATCAACGGTTCTTCAAACAGGTTAGGATGAGTGTGAGGTTTTGTGTTATTTTTAGTGCTAGGGTGACAGCTTGTGTTATGGTTAGAGTTAGTTTTTGTCTTGATTATTTGATACTGGAAAGGATTAATTTTTTCCCTACCCTAACTCTGCTCACCAAGTTTGGGGCTTCTTTGGTGCAAGTGTTCACTGTCAGAAACAGTTTGTTTTGTTAAGATTTCACTGCATTTTTACCTATATGGGTGAATGGAAATTGAACTGGGAAGTGAACAGGGTTTGTGCTTGCTGCTTGAAATTACACAAACAAAATCAGGTCTCAGAATTCATTGTCTTGTTTATTTCTTGTTGAAGTAGTCCTTAGCTGAAGCATGCAAAAACAGCTTTATCTGAGAGCACTCTATGAAAAAAAAAGGAAAATTCACATTCCCTGAAATATCTAACCTATTTATTTACTCAAATCTTTGATAGTGCACAGGATTCATGAGTTGGCTGGCCTCATATTGCTCCACACTTTTGGGATTCTGAGGATCCACGGTTCTCTAAACAGTTTAGGGATAGGTTTAGCATTAGGATTTCTGTTAAGGCTAGAGTTAGAGCTAGTTTGGGGGTTATAGTTAGTTTGGAGCCATTTTTTTATACTGGGGAGCATTCATCTTTTACCTAGCCTAACTATGCTAGCTAAGTTTGGCCCTTCTAGGTTCAACTCTTTGCTGTATTGAGCAGTTTGTATTTTCAGGTATCACTGCATCATGACCTATATGGGTGAATGGAAATTCAGCTGGAAATCAAACAGGGTTTATGCTAGCTTCTTGGAACTTCACCCACTCAATCAGTTCTCTGTGAGCATTGTCTGGTTTGTTTTTGTATAAGAAGCACAAAGCTGAATTACAAAAATATAGAGTTTATCCAAGAGCACACTATAAGGAAAGAGGAAAATACACATTTACTGAAATTTCTTCTCCAATTCTTAGGTCAGATTTCTTTGATCATTGCAGGAATTTATCTGTTTGCTAGCCAACAAGGATCCCAATGTTTCAGATTCCAAGGATCAATGGTTTAACCAGGTTAGGGTAATATCAGGTTATGAGTTATTTATAGGGCTAGGGTGACATCTTGTATTATGGTTAGAGTTAGTTTTTGTTTAGATTTTTGATACTAGTCAGGATTAAATTTTTATCTATCCTAAGTAGGCTCACCAAGATTGGGTCTTCTAGGTGAAAGTGTTTGCTCTCAGGAACAGGAGATAGTTTCAGGTTTCACTGCATTTGGAACTTTACTAGTGAATGAAAATCCAGCCTGAATCAAACAGTGTTTGTGCTAGCTGCTTGAAACTTCACTTTTGTCATGATATCTAATGTAAGTTGAGAGTAGCCACATTTCAATAATTTAAACACTTGTAGGCTGAGAGCACCCTCAGTTTAGATCTGAATCCCCATACCTAGTACTGAACCTGACATGGAGTAATCGGTAAATATTTGATGAGTAAGTTCAATTTGTTTGTTAATGAATCAAGTATTTAGTTATCTAATTGAGATGACTTTTGTTCTATTTTTAAAACTGTGTGGTCCCAACTAGAACAATAGTTTAGACTTCCTTCTAGTTCGAAAAAAAGAGGTAAGATATTGATGTAGGCCAATCATTCAAAGTCCCAGTGTCACAACTGAGTCACTTGAGGAGATTTTATGAAATATACAAGTCTGGTTTCCAGACCCAGAGATCCTGATCTGGTATGTCTTGCTTCAGACATAGGAATATGATCTTTCTTAAAGTTCCACAGATAATTTTGGAGCACAATATAAGTTAAAAACCCCTAAACCATGCCCTATCATCAGATGCCAGTGTGGGTTAATATGGTGTGAAAGTACTAGAAAAAAAATTCTCTTTACATTTGTGCTTTGCATAAGCAAAATCAGAAATTATCATAAGAGATTAAGATTATTATGCTAATACCAAATTGCTTTTAAATTAATATCTTTGTATGACTCAGATTTACTATTACTTCTATTATTGTTGTATTACTTCTAAAAGTGCAAAGTGGGACACTGTATTACCATTATATTTTAATAATAAAATTAATTAAAATTGATTAGGTGCATACCTTGGAAGAAACTGCTAAGTACACTAAATAGATTATGATATTCTATCATCTTGTTATGAAATACACTGGGATTTCTACCAAAGGAGCAGAAACCAGCCATGTTTTTTCAAACCTCTCAAAATAAATTTATCCTATGAATTTTTTCCTGTCTCCCCTACACACCCACTATAACCCTGGATGAAACTCAAACAGATCTGTTGTGTTTTTAGTCACTATCTGTAATTGTCCACTCTCATCTAGTCTGTTTGTTAAAAGTATAACCTTCTTCTAATTCAAAATGTCAGCTCTTATCCAGCTATGGCTCAGGAGCTTGCTTATGGCCTTCTTGGAATGGTAGGAATGGTTAGCCCAGTCTCTTGACCAGTTATAAGGGTGATACCTATGTTGCAAATACAGTGTAGACCCTTTTTTCTAGGGGGGCTTTGGTGAATTGGGGGAAAATTGCTTATCATTGTGGATCTCTCTTTGCATTCCCCTTGATGGTTTTTCCTGGTGTCTCCTATAGCATGCCACTTTGCAGTTTACCTCTGGACCTGTTTTGGGAAAGACTTTTACACTTTTATTGAGATCACTCTATGCTTCATTTGGGCCTTTCAAGCAGGATTTCTTCAAAACCCACCAGGTCCAGTACCCTTCTAAAAAAATCTGTCTGGCTGATTTCCTTATCTTTCCAATGTGATAATCTGCAAGTGTCTACAGTTCCCAGTACAGCTGGTTTCTTTGCTCTTTTACCCACAAGACTAAAACAGTCTTAATGTTTTTGAATCAGATACTAATCATTTCTTCAAATCTCAGGGACCTTATGTCAATTTCTCCAACTGGTTCTCTCTAAGCCATTCTCTGGACTTGATACAGAAAATGTCTGAGAATATATGTACCTCTTTCCAATGGCCTCTTCAGCTTCTCAGTGAAATCTTACTTTGGAGGTGTTTGGCCCAGTCCCTGAACTTATACTGCCATAGTATAGATGACATTATTATAACCATCTTATCCTTTGAATCAGAATTTCTGTATATGCTTATGCAAAGTAAAAATGTACAGAGAAACCTTTTCTAATATAGGTTACTTAAAGAGAAATTTTAAACAGATCTTTGTCATGTTGCATTAACCTATACTGGTATCTGCTGAATAGGGTTTACTCTTGGGTCTTCAAATTTGCATTTGGTCCAGAATTATCTGTGGAACTTTAAGAAAGAACATCCCTATGTGTGAAGCAACACATACCAGATCAGAATTTCAGTCTGGAAATCAGACGTGTGTGTTCTGAAAAAAAAAAAAAACTCTTATTTTGTAATGGCATTTGGAACCTCTAATGAAAACCTAAAGACTCAATTTAACATTCTTTTACCAGTCTTTTGAAAAGCAGAGAGAGGTTAAGCCTGGAGAAGTTGGGACACTATTGTGTTCTTGAAATAATGGCCTAATCTGTTGGAATGTATCATTGGTGACTGTAAATCAGAATAAATTCTCCTTTTGAATTATAAGATAATTGAAAGAATAAATAAATAAATGAAAACATGTAGTATAATTGTAGCCTACCAAATTCTACTACCTAGAAATAGCTACATATAACATTTTGGTGGATTCCTTTTTTCATGCATGTGAATTTTTTAATTGAATAAGTAGTATGCACATAATAGTATGGGTACTGAACACAGGGCACTTTAGAGTCCCACTAAGTTGCTGAAGCTGACTTGAGCTGTGATTCTCATGCCTCAGCCTCTGGAATTGAGATTACAGGTCTGTGGCACTGCACCTACCTGACAATATTCTTGATTCTAGATAATTATAGAAATTACCATGGAAGGAAAAGACAAGTAGTAGAAAATTAAAATTTACTGAACATATGGCACCCTGGTATAAATTGAATACTTTTTTGTTTTGTAAATTCCTCTTAACCAGAGATAAGATTGGATGATGTTCGACTTTACGTCAACCATAATCATAATATTAAGCACCTTTTCCATGTTCAAACAATATCATGATAGAGATCAAGATGTGCCTCAGGGGGGATAGTTTTTGTTTAGCGTGTGGTGTGCATGGCCCTGGGTTAAATCTCCAGCAATCAAAATAAATAAATCAAAGTTTAAGATCTAAGTTTGAAGCCAGCCTCAGCAACTTAACAAGACCCTGTCTCAACATTAAAAATTAAAAGAGTTTGTAGAGCCTTAGGTTCAATCACTAGTATTGCAAAAAAAAGTATTCAATGAAATGAAAATGTGAAGTTCTCCCAATATCCCCCAAAATAGTCATTAAAAAATTATCATTACAATTTATGCATTTATAAATTGTAATGATAATTTTATACATCCATGGAACTTCTTCTATTAACAGTTTTCCATTGTTACATATCCCTGCTTTTCTGTGTCCATTCATGTGAATTTTACTCCATCCATTAATATTAGTGCATAGTGTTCTATTATGTGAATATGCCTTAATATATTGAAGAAAGTCCCCTTCTGACCAACTTCTTAAGTATCTAAATTGTTTTGCCATTATAAACTGTATTGCAATAAATATGTCTTTGGTACATTTGGCCTACCCCACCCCCACTAACACTTTTGTAATTAGGTGTCAGCCCTCTTCTTACCCATCTATAGGCACTTTTTTTTTCTTTTCCCTCATATTTAAATACTTTGCCACTTAGATGTTTTGCAAATATTCTTTCTCTGGGTCTTTTTATTCTGGTAGGTCTTTTGACAAATAAAAGTTGATCAGTGTAGTCAATTTTTTTTCTTTTTATTGAAATGATGAAAATATTCTTTAATAATGTTTTCTAAAAGAGTTTTAAAGTTTTGGCTCTCCCACTTATTCCTTTAATATACCTGGAACTGATTTGGGGGTGGGAAAGATGTTTTTGACGTCGCCTTTTTCCATATGTATGCTCAGTTCTCCCAGAGCCATTTGTAATTGTCCTCAATCTCCATTGATATAACCTGTCTTATTGTGAGAGACCAACCTCGCATGTGACTGAGTTACTCCCTGGCTGGGTGTTTTGAGGTTTCCAGTAGCAAATGCAGCAGGATTTTCCCACCTTTTTTTGGGTTCAATAATGGTGTCTGTGTAGAGGCGTGTCTCTACCCTACCCTAGGGACCCAAACACCTTACCTGACTTTGCAACACTGCCCCCTTGACCTTCATTAGATGAGAATTTCCCTAGAATTTAGAGTTCCTCAATAAAAGTCCACTCCCAAGTATGCTTGCTCTCTCTTGCTAGCCTCTCCAGTAGAATCTCACTTCCCCACTGGGGAGTTTGAGGCAGAGAGCAAGAGGAGCCGTCCTGGAGCTTGGTTTAAAGGTAAAATTGTGTGTTTGTGTTTTAGTTTGTAACTCCCTGAGAATTTCCCTGCATGACCAAACAAATAACCATCTGTGCTGGCTGCAGAAAAAGTCTTATATCATATGTATATTTGTGTATGGCTGTTTCTTAGCTTCCTGTTTTGTTCCATTGATCTGTGTGTTCATTCTTGGGACAACATGACTCTGTAAGAAGTAGTGGCTTTATGATCATTGACAGCTGATAAAGCACATCCTTTTGCCTTCTTGTTCAAGAAGGAGACTGCTCCTTCTTGTTCAAAAAGGAGACTACTACTGGACTTTTACATGTTGTTATGCCTTGTTATGTGCTGGACAAGCAAAAATCTAAACCTGTTGAGATCTTTTTTATATTCACCATGTGAATTAATTTGAAGAGAACTGACATTTCCATTCCTGCATCATCTAAACATGAAATGATTCGTCTCCCTCTATTTAAATCTCCTATAATATATCAATAAATTTCGGTAATTTTAGGAGGTGTTTCAAACCTTTGTTTATTTGTTTATTGACTATGGCCAGCTGTTTCTACTTTCAGATGAGATTATAAATGACTTTTCTTTACTTTCAAATTGTTTGATGGTCATCTGTATGGATATAGTCAATTTTTATATATTACCCTGATATCTAACAACCTTGCTAAGTCCATTTATTTATTTAGTCCATTTATTAAATCTAATAGTCTCTATATATACAATTGTGTCTAGATGGTTGCACTTCTTTTCAATTTTACATACCTTTCATTTATGTTTCTTCCCTTTGTTTGCTGGCAGTATTTACAATGTCAACTGAAAGTGACAGTAGTAGATATTATGCATGGATCTTGGTCTTAAAGCCTTCTGCCAGGCACAGTAGCACAAGCCTGTAATCTCAGTGGCTTGGGAGGCTGAGACAGGAGGATTGCAAGTTCAAAGTCAGCCTCAGCAATGGCAAGGCACTAAGCAGCTCAGTGACATGATGTCTCTAAATAAAATATAAAATAGGGCTGGGGGTGTGGCTCAGTGGTTCAGTGGCCCTCAGTTCAATCCCCAGTATAAAACAAACAAACAAACAAACAAAAACCTTCTCTGTGTGTCATGTAACAGGAATTGTTTGTCATAGAGTTCTGTATACCTCTATTAAATTTAGGAAGCTCCATTGTATTTCTAAGTTTGCTGAGAATTTTTATTGAGAATGGGTGATAAAATTTATCAAATGTTTCATCTGAATTTAGTGAGAGTCTTTATGGTCGTTTTAAATCTGTTGGTGTAGAAAAGTATGTGCTTTTACACGTGACATTTGTTTTAAAAAAAGTCATTCAAATGAGACTTATGTTACAGATGAGACATGAGCAAAATTTCCTTCAATTAGATAATTTTTCTTATTTATTATTTGGAGTTTTGTTTTAGGCAGTTTAATTTGAAAGACTATGTGAGCAGTTGTTTATTATTACTATGGACCAAACTCTTTCCTAAGCCCTTTAGGTCTATTATCTTACCAATCACCTCAATACTTGGTGAGTTAGAAACTACTATTTTTATTTTTCAAATAAGAAAGCTGAGTGATTTTCCAGGTCACAGCTAGTGGGTGGCAGGCTGGGATTGTCATCAGGTCTGTCTTCAAGACACCTGCTCTGAAGCCTTGCTGGTGCTATTTACCTATTCACTGATCAGAATCACATGAGAAACTGTTATACAATACTGTACGCAGAGAGCAGCCAGATTGCTTCTTAGGGAAGTAGACCACAGAAAACACGAGAGAGAGAAAAAATAAATGATCTCATCTTTCACCTTCCAGAGAAATACAGCAAAATAAACCTAGTAAAAGCAGATGGAAATGCTAAATTAAACAAAATAGAGAAGTCAGTAACCCCCATAAAATGACAATTCTGGTGTCTGAATTTTGTTCTTTCTTTTTCAGGTATAAAGGAATCACAGACAGTCGGGCTCAACTACTTTAGTTCCTGCAGATTTTCCTATTTGGGATAGCATCTCTCTCCATCTTGATTGCTTACAGGCCAAAGCACCAAAAACAGTTAAAAGAGAAAGCCAAAACTTCCTCTCTGCTTTCACATTCAGACTCTCTTTTGGGGGTGCTATGTTTACTTGATGATCTTTCTATATCCTAAAATTGTCTATCCTACAGAGGTATTTAAGACCCTCTCAATGTTCATTTTTCTTCCGTATGCTCTGGTTGAACTTGAGTAGACTAGTTGTTGCCTAACAATTAAATAAGAAAAGTTTTGGATTTCCAAATTCTGCAGAAAACTTGAATGGCAGGAGACTTGCAGAATCCCTGTCTGAGGTCCTTGGCTGTGCTGGTCCCTTTCTGTCTTCAGGGCTGAAGTGAGTACTAAATTTGCTTGCTAGTGAGCCTGTGCTCCCTGTTTCTGAGTAAAGCATATCTTCTATTTTTTTTCTCACATTTCTGAACCAAAATGAAATGATAGTTACATAATACATTTGTTATGTAATGTTATGTAACTAAGCAATTGTGTAAAGGCCCAAAGGACCTGCTGAGAACCCAGAGCAGAGGAAAAAGGAAGGGTCTCCCTGATGCTGCCAAGCAGCAGTGATCCTTCCCTGCACAGGGTCCCAGGGACACAGTGCTCTGTGGTAGGCAGAGTGTGATGGCCACTGGTAGATTGTCCCTTCGATTCAGGTCCACAACTCAGGTAGCTGTCCTTTTTCCCGGGGCACCTGTTCCCACCTGTGCATCAGAGTGCTTCTCCTCCAGTGTTATTGACAAAGGAGGGAAGCACTTCCCTTTCTACTTGTTCTGTATCATTCATTCTATGTGCCCTTATCTCCTAGAACAGCACAGGATGCCTTCAGTAATGGTGCCACCTTTCTGTGGGTCCTCTGGAGAAACGTGAATTGTTCCTTACTCTCCTTCTGTCTGTAACTTTCTTTATACATCCCTAGATTACTCAGTCACACCCACATTCCTCTCTAGAGAGCCTAACCTCTGGGTTTACCAGCTGGTTACTATCTCCCTGATTAACTTGAACATACTTTATTTCTACTGGCCTTAGGGGAGAGAGGTTCCCTATTTCTGTCCCTTTAACTTGGCAGAATAGATCCATCACACTTAGGAGACATTAGGGCTCCTTCTATGGAGAACATCTGCTTGTTCTCTGGAAATTATCTCTCATTTACCTTTGTGATTCCTTGGCCATGTTTTTGTATTAGCAAACATTCATAAGAAACAACTCTCCTCAAAAAGAAAACCCCCATGAGAGATCTTGAACTATGAATTGTTTTAGTGGACATAATTTTTTTTGCAAATATATCTCAGTCTTTCCTGATCTTCCTGTTGGAGTAGGGGTTATTTTGAGTAAAGAATAAAAATTGACGAGGAGTTAAGCATCATGGAGATTCAACCCAGATTTTTTTAAAGCCTAGCTGTCTCCAAATGACACTAATAATGAAAATAATGTTGCCCAGAACAATATGGCAGATGATTAAATGAAATAGACTAACTCAAATAAAATGCTGTGACTTTCTCTACAATTAAATGGATTTTTTTTGTTTTGATCAATGTTGATATTATCGCACATTTTATTCTTTTTCTCAATAGCTCTAAATGAAACTGTTCTCACAGTTCAAATATCAGCTTGGTGTTCACTGATTAAGAAATTCGGAATGCCCTGTTTGTATGGGGCATAGTTCTCTACTCCTGTGTGCTCACTGAGTCTCTGGGTTGGACACCAGAGTCTATTTTTTTTTGTATAGTTGTTTTCTCTTTGTTTCTGTTTTCATTCAACATTTGATAAAATCTGTGCAGCAACTGAAGTGTTATGGCATTTTAAAAATGTGAAATATAAAGAAATCCTATGATCTCATTTATGGAATTATTATAGCTTAGAACCAAAGGGGATCTTAACAGATTCTGCAGGTCATTCATTTTATAGAACCATAAACTGCATCCTAGAGACAGTGACCTACTCAACATTATCCAGAGAGAGGAAAAATCCTGAGCCTTGTAGTCCCCCTTTCCCCACAGCCCAGGAGTTTAGAAGTAAGTCTGTGAAGTAAAAAGTACACAGAAAAAATAGAGCCATATTGGCTCTGCATTAGTCATATTAGTGATAAGGGAGAAACAGATCTATGTTGAGATGAATGAGAAAAGGCCAGAGGCATCTTCATGGAAGCAAACATGGAAATGAAGAGACTGACCAGTTTTCTTAAAAACCCAAAAGATTTCAGAGCATGTATAGTTTGGAAGAACAAAAAAGAAAAAAAAAATGACCTCAAAACTTAATACAAGGACCAACATATAAACAAATATGGCCTCCATTCACATGTTTCTTTACCCAAGTCTGAAATTGTTTTATTTGTCATGGCGTTAACAAGTCTTAGGTTTAAGAGGTTAAATTTTAGATGCATTGAGGCTTTTTAGGAAAACAACTTGCCCTCTCAGAAGGCTCTTCTGTCTTTACACTGAAAATAGACAAAAAAGAGAAGACATTAGAAGATAGAGTCAAATTTAATTTTATCTTGCTAAGTCCCTTCTTGGAGTTTCCTTAATTAAATAAAGCTCTAAGTTTGATGACTTGGTTAATAAATATTATTTCCCTTTAAAGGAACTAAACATATACTTCTCAAATGAAAAAATATATATATGAGGTCAGAAAACATGTAAAAAAATATTTAACATCTCTAGTAATTAGGAAACTGCAAACTAAAACTACACTGAGATTTCATCTCTAGTCAGAATGGCAATTATGAAGAATAAAATTAACAAATATTGGTGAGGAGGTGGGAATACATTGCTGGTCTAACTGAAAATTGGTGCAACCACTCTGGAAATAAGTGTGGAGAGTCCTCAGAAAATTAGAAATGGAACCATTATTTTATCAATTTATCTCATTCCTCTATATATATCCAAAAGATTTAAAGTCAGCATACTTTAGTGACCCAGCCACATCAGTGTTTATAACAGCACAATTCACAATAGCTATGCTATGGAGTCAACTTGGGTATCCGTCAAAAAATGAATGGATAAAGAAAATGTGATATATATATATATATATATATAAATATATATATATATATATATATATATATATATATATATATATATATATATATATATATATACAAGCCATAAACAATGACTTTATGAAATTTGCCAGTCAGTGCATGGAATTGGAGACTAACATACTAAATGAAAAAAGTCAACTCCAAAGAGATAAAGGTCTAATTTTTTATGAATCGAAGAAGATAATCCAAAATATGAGTAGGATTAAAAAAAAAGAATAGAAGGAATGTCAGAGGATTAGACAAAGGAGACTAAAAAGGAGGTGGAGGGATGAGTATAGGAAAAGACAGTGAAATGAATCTGACATAACCTTGATGTACATGTATGAATATACCTTAGTGAATCTCACCATCATGTACATCCAAAAGATACTAATTTAAAAAAATGGCAGAAGGATCAGTAGCATAGAGGGAAAGGAACAGTGGGTGGGAGGAAGGGAGGAGAAGAGGAAATATCAGGGACTGAATTTGAACAATTATATTTCATGCTTTTATAATTATTTTATAGTATATTCCATTGACATGTAAAACTAAAAGAACTAACAAAAAAAGATGAGGGCTGGGGATGTGCCTGGGCTGGGTATGTGGCTCAAGTGGTAGCGTGCTCGCCTGGCATGCGTGCGGTCCAGGTTCGATCCTCAGCACTACATACAAAGAAAGAATTTGGGTCTGCCAAAAACTAAAAACTAAATATTAAAAATTATCTCTCTCTCTCAAATAAAAAAGAAAAGATGATATTGAAACCTACTCTTTATTGTGTACAATTTTGTATAGTTCTTTACCCCATATAAATATTTTTAAACTCACTATGTATAATGAAAGTATCTTCTCCAATTTTTTTCTTTTTATGAAGATATTTGTATACTGATTTCACAGTGGACAGTTGAAAATGATAATCAGTTGTGACTAGATCTGCATTTTTTTTTGGTACCAGGAAATAAACCCACGGATGCTGAACCCTTGAGCCACATCCCCAGCCCATTTTAATACTTTATTTAGAGACATGGACTTGCTAAGTTGCTAGGACCCTCTAACTTGCTGAGGCTGGCTTTGGCTTTGAACTCGCAATCCTCTTGCCTCAGCCTCCCAAGCCAGTGAGATTACAGGCATGCATCACCAGGCCCTATAGTGTTCTGCAATTTCTAAGAAACCTACTAGAATGGCTTCTCCCATACTAAAATATTCAGTACTTAGAAAAACCAAACATTTTGGTACTTAGGAACACAAAACGTGAAATATCTCTACACTGAAAACAAAAACAATAATGAAAGAGAAAAGTTGAAGAAGATAAAAATTCTCTATGGCAGTAACCTGAGCAATGATTTTTGGATATGACCCCAAAAGAACAGGCAACAGAAGTAAAAATAGACAAACAGGATTTCATCAAAGTAAAAAGCTTTTCCACAGCAAATGAATTTCTCAACAGATGGAAGAGACAACCTTCAGAGTGGAAGAAAATATGTGCAAATCCACAACCTGATAATGGGTTAATATCCAAAACATATCAGGAACTTACACTGATTAGCATCAAACAAAGCACTCAATTAATAAATGGAAAAGTTCCTGACTAGATAATTTCACAAAAAGAAAAAAAGTCAGGTGCAGTGGCATAATGCCTGTAATCCTAGTGACTTGGGCGGCTGAAGCAGGAGGAGGGCAATTCAAAGCCAGCTTTAGCATTTTAGGGAAGCCCTAGGTAACCTAGAAAGACTCTGTCTCAAAATAAATAAAACATGCTGAGGATGTGGCTCAGTAGTTAAGTGCCCAGGTTCAATTTCCAGAACAAGAAAAAATCAAAAGGAAGAAGAAAAAAATCTTCACAGGGTGGCACAAGCCTGTAATTGGAGTCAGGAGTGTCAAAAGTTCAAGGGCAGTGTTAGTAACATAATGAGACTGTCTCAAAATTAAAACTTAAAAATAGATGGGGATGTAGCTCAAGGGTAGAGAACCTATAGTGTCAATCCCCAGAACCACACAAAACAAAAAGAAGAGACAAACAAATGGCCAACAGATGTACAAAAAATGCTCAAGATCACTAATAATCAGAGAAGTGCAAAGTGAACCACAATAAGATAGCATCCTGGAGATGGGGTTGTGGCTCAGTGGTAGAGTGTTTGCCTCACATGTATGAGGCCCTGGGTTCGATCCTCAGCACCACATGAAAATAAATTAATAAACAATAGGTATTGTGTCCAATTACAAAAAAAAATATTTAAAAATTTGTCTTCTCACACCAGTTAGAATGGCTATTACCAAAAGGAGTAATAATAAGTGTTAGCCAGGACGCAGAGAAAAAGGAACCCTAGTACACTGCTGATGAGAATGTAAATCAGTAACTCATTTAGGATAAACAGTGTGGTGGTTCCTCAAAAAATTAAAAATAGAACTACCATAACCTAGCAATCTCATTACTGGATATATATCTAAAGGAAATAAGATCAACATGTCAAAGAGACATCTGCACTCCCATGTTCATTGCAGTATTGTTTTCAATAATCAAGGTATAAAATCAATTTATGTGCCCATCAACAGAGGAATTCATAAGGAAAATGTGGGTTATATACCTAGTGAAATATTATTCAACCTTTGAAAGAGGAAATTCTGTCATTTAGAACAGCATGGAAAGACTGAAGGACATTGTGTTGAGTGAATTAAACAAGATACAAAAAGACACATGTCACATGACCTCATTTATATGTGGAATCTAAAAAAAAATGTTAAACTCAGAGTACCTTGAGGGCTACCAAGGGCTGGGGAATGTTTGTCAAAAGAAGATATTTTCAGTTAGAAAGGAGGAATTAAGTTCAAGAGGTCTGGTGTACAACATGGTGACTATAATAATGAACAATATATTATGTATGTGAAAATTGCTAAAAGAATAGATTTTTAAAGTGTTTTCACAACAACAAAAATATCTATATAAAGTGATTTTATTGAGCCTTTATAGTTATTTCACAATGTACACATATGTCAAAACATTATTCTATACATCATACTTGTGCCCAATTTTTTAGCATTTAAAAATAAAATTTAAAAAGAACAAGAATAATTCCACATCCATAAGATGAAAACAGAATGGCAAATTTAAAGTTATTTAGATAAACTGATCTGTACTGCTGGCAAGGGGCTGGGAACATAGCTCAGAATTAGAGGGCTTGTCTAGCATGTGCAGTGCCCTGGATTGAATCTGCAGTACTGGAGGAAAAAATCAACACAATGCTAGCAACAGGAGTAAAATTGCTCTGGAAGGTCTACATTTCCCCATGATGCACCCAGTGCTTCTCAAACTTGATCCTTCAGATGGATCAAGTAGGATCTTTTAAAAATTCAGGTTCTAATTTAAGCTTGATTAAGTAGAAGTGATTGAATCCAGCAATCAAGTTTAATTAGACCAGGCATGATTAGGTTATTTCATCAAATTAAAAAGCTTCTGCACACCAAATGAAATTCTCAATGGAGGGAAGAGATGTTAGTGATGATGTTAGCACTGATGGTGTCAAATATAGAGTATAGAGGAGATTCTACAAATCTAGCAGGCTCTCTGTGATGTAAAGCACTTTGAGTAGCCAAGAAAAAAAATCTAGAACTAGAAATCAGATGATTCTATCATGGTTCCCTGAGGATAAGGTTAATTTCTGAATGTTCCAACATGTGTTGTGTGTGTGTGTGTGTGTGTGTGTGTGTGTGTGTGTGTGTGTGCGTGTGTGAGATACTGGGGATTGAACCCCAGGGCCTTGTGCATATGAAGCAAGTACTCTACTAACTGAGCTATATCCTCAGCCCCAGCCAAAATGTTTTTTGTAAATAATAAAAACTTCATTGTGAGATCAGCACTCAGTATACACAGTATTCGGAGGCAAATGAAAATAACATTGTTTAAGGCCTTAAAATGCCTGATTAGATTAGTCTATTGGAATTTGGGGATTGAGGTCTTTTGAAAATAGAATGAATCCAGTACCTTTCAATTATTTACTTTATTCTACACATTGATGTAAAATATTCAAATCCACAACACCTTCTGATGAATTACGTCATTCCCATCTTGTAGTTGGAGATGTGAAGAATTATTGCCAGGATGTCTGACTAGCCAGGAGATTGACACTGTCTTCAGCAGTCAACCCTGATGGAAACAATAGAAGCACCCAGAAGCCAGGATTCATAAAACTAAGGGGTGGGTGAATTGAGAACTCTCCCCATTGTTCTAGACCAAATTCTACTGCAGTGTGTGGGGGTGGAGAGCTAGCTAATTAATGGCTATAGTCTGGACAGGTTGTGGAACAAGGTTGGAGAACTTGGCACACTCTGCTCTTGTACCTTCAAGTTGCCTTAAGACAGTCACCAGCAGGGACCCTTTCAGCACAATAGCACCAGGGCCCATCAATATCAGCAATGGGGGGAGGGTGGGCAGTGTGGGAAATAGGTCATAACAAGTCATTTGTTCCACCACACTCCCAAAAAAATCACCAGGATTGTGGATTAGATTGTTATTTCTTTCTAAATTTAGAAGTGAAACCCTAGCCAAAGGAAGGGCTAGTAGATTGGCCTGAAACAGGGATTAAGAATTGTGTAGTCCCTGGATTTTCACTCTAAAAGTTACTAGGACTGGAAATGTCACCAGATGGGGTTCATTGAAGTCCCCCAAAAGGGAAAGGGGACTTTAACTCAGTCCCAGTAGAATTCTTGTAATTTCAGAGTGGAATGTCAGGGCATGTCTAAAGAGGCTTAATTTGAGATTTATCCAGGATAAAAAGTACTAGAGCAGGATTCATATTCAAAGGGAGAGGAGTGTGAGCCTCAAGAGTGAGCCACAGTGTTGGGGGTCTCAGCCTTCTTTGATGATAATGATGATGATGATGATGATGATGATGCAGGAATCGAACCCAGGGTCACTTAACCACATAACCACATCCCCATCCCTCTTTTATACTTTATTTAGTGATAGGGTCTTGCTAAGTTACTTAGGGACTTGCTAAATTGCTGAGGCTGGCCATGAACTCCTGATCCTCCTGCCTTAGCCTCCAGAGATGGTGGGATTCCAATTTCTTCTTTTAAAGGCCACTTTGTAAATAGTGAGCATGAGAAGTATGTGAGCTGGTGGGAACTTGATGAGCTCATTCTTTTGATCGTGGAGTACAGTGAGTCACAGTGGTCTAATTCTAAATAATTTTCATGGTGACATTATCTGTTTACTAGATAGCACTTGGACTGTGCTCATGTTCTGGCTCTATAGCAATCTCTCAATCGCTCTTTCTTTAACCAGTCTAAAAATATATTCTGTAAGTTAAAAAGATAGATAACCATGAATTAACTTGACCTACAGTGTTCTAAGGTTTATTGAAACTCTTAAAAAATTAGTCCTAGAGGAAATATTGGCCAGGGAGTGATGGGGAGGGCACCCAAGAGTTGTTAGGCTTAAAGTCACAGTCATACTTTCCTTCTCTGTCTCCTTCCCACCTGTCTTATGTCTTCTCTCCTACCTCCTAACTCAAAACCATTCTAGGCTGGGTTTGTTGCCCCACCCCCCACCCCCATTGAGTCAGTGCATCAGAAAGCAGTGTGATAGCAACCAGTGTGTTGGAAAATGGTCATTGTCACTTTTTAAATGAACATTTTAACCTTTGCCCTAAGCGAGAATCTTTATTTGATTTTTTGAGGGAAGGTATATGGGTCCCAGATAGGTGGGTGCCTCAGTTGTCCTGAGCTTTAGAAGATGGCCTCTCCTGGAGCACAAGCTGTATATGTGTCTCACTTCCTACACATGCATCTGTGAGAGATATCTAGAATTGATTTCCAAAGAAGACATCGATAATCAAAGTTTCTGGTTTTTGTTGTGGTCAAGGTTCCTGGCAAGCACCCTTCCAAGTGTGACCTTCTTTGGTAACAGGGTGCTCTGGAAGATGGCTTTGTGCATTCTCAGCTCACTTCAGTCTTCAGTTAATTTATAAGAAAAAAATGTTTCAGATTGGGGCTATACCTCAGCATTAGATTGCTTGCCTAGCTAGAATGAGGCTCGGGTTCAATCCTCAGTACCACATAAAAATAAAGATATTGTCTCCATCTACAAGTAAAAAAAAAAGCTGCACTGGAAGTTTATCCTAAGGAGAGAGCAGATGATAGCAAAAAAATATTTTTAAAAATCAGATCTTTTTTATCAGGAGACTAACCTATACTTGTAAGAAGAGCAGAGATAAAGGCCTAGATATGGCCATTTTCCACTGCTTACTATGGAATGACATAGTTTTATGCCCCAAAGGAAGGTGAGCTCTCAAACCAAATCACTGATCAGTGATGAGAAGAAGTCTACATGGAGGGACAGATATCCTTCAAAACAGATGTGTTGGAACAGAAAGACCCAGAATCTAAAAGTGTTCCTTAGGCAGGCAATAAGAGAAAATATCAGCAATATGTAGAAAGAACCAAAAATTGTTTTAAAAAAAGAACTATGTGAAAATATTTGGTATATAAAACAGTTGAAATAATGTAATAAATGGAAATAGAACAAATAAAATATGATGGATATAATTGAAAAAAAAAATAATTTGTGAATATGAGATTGTAGAAGTCAGACAGTAGGACTAAAAGATATCAAATACACAAAAGAAACACTTGGGCTGGGCGGAGTGGTGCACACCATGATCCCAGAAGCTCAGGAGGCTGAGGAAGGAGGATTATGTGTTTAAAGCCAGCCTCGGGGATTTAGAAAGGCCCTAAACAACTTAACACAACCCTGTCTCATAATAAAAAATAAAATGGGCTGGGTATGTGGCTCAGTGATTAAGTCTCCCTGGGTTCAATCCCTGGTAAGAATGAAAGAAAGAAAGAAAGAAAGAAAGAAAGAAAGAAAGAAAGAAAGAAAGAAAGAAAGAAAGAAAGAAAGAAAGAAAGAAGGAAGGAAATAAAGAAGGAAAGAAAGAAAGAAAGAAAGAAGGAAAGAAAGAAAGAAGGAAAGAAAGAAAGAAGGAAAGAAAGAAAGAAAGAGAAAAGAAACACTTTATAACATGAAGAACAAGCATAAATCCTAAAGCAAAAGGAAAGAAAAAAATAAGAGTAATTATTTGAATAAATATTTTTTAAAACTGACCTTATTTGAAAGGACTTTTAAAGAGGCAAACAAGACCCACATTTAAAACATGTTTGGAAGAAGACCTCAAATAATAAGAGGGAAAAAATTCCTAGCAATGATGTGTGAGAGAGGACAAGCAAGAGGATAGGGAGTGGAGAGTTCATATTATCAAATATGAAGTTCAGGTTTAAATATTCTTCCTGGTGCAGATGTCTTTACAGCCTATCAATATTTGAAGATGGGGGTTAAGGGGATCAAAGACCCAACCCAGGATTACACATTCACACATAGCATTTAGTTTTGGGTTCCTCTACAATTTTTGTTTTTGTTTTTGCCTGTAATGATGTGTGTGTGTGTGTGTGTGTGTGTGTGTGTGTGTGTGTGTGTGTGTGCCCACGTGCACGTTTTACTGGTAATTAAACCCAGGGATGTTTTACAACTTAACCACATCCCAACACCCTCCTTTTTATAAATTTTGACACAAAATCCTGATAAACTGCTCAGGCTGGCCTCAAATTTGGGTTCCTCCTGTCTCAGCCTCCTGGGTTGCTGGGATTACAGGCTTTCTATGACTGGTGTTTTTAAAGAGTTTGTTCAAGTTATGTAGCAAAATGTCCCTTAATATTCTCCTTCCTCATGGTCAGACTGACGTTAAGCTCTCTAGTAGGAACCATCCCTGGTGAGCCTGAGTCCTCTTCATTTTATCCTATCAGAAGGCACAAAATGAGGTTTATCCTGTTACTAATGACCCTACATTTTTTTCCTGGGTTACAGAGGTACTCTTTTATTTTCCCCATTGTAAGGGTTTATTCTCCCCTCCCCCAACCTGTGAGTTCATAAGGAATCTGTGGATTCTCACCAGAGGCTGAAGATGCCACTGATGATTCTGTCTCAACAAGTTTCCATCATAATGTTTGGACCCTGGTGGAATTCCTGTCATTTCACCTGCATTTCTTGGATGACTTTCCTCAGAGAGTTTTCTCTTCTCTGCCCCTCCTTCTTCTTTCATTTCTTTCATATTTTAAGTATCACTATGATTCTTGGATTTCTTTTTATTTTTTTATTGTTTATTTTTAAAAAAAATTTAATACAGGATATCTTTATTTTATTTATTTTTTAATGTGGTTTTGAGAATCTAACCCAGTGCCTCACACCTCCTAAGCAAGCGCTCTGTCACTGAGCCACCACCCGGCTCTTGCCATTGATTATTTTGATGCTCATATTTTGCCATGGGAAGCTCCTTCAAGCTGGTTCCTCTTTTGTCTCCTTTAAATACACTTCTAAGTATTTTTCAATGAGATGTAATTCTCCCTTGATAGCCTTGGATTGGGCTTTTCTCTGAGCAATCTGACTTCCTTTTTATTAGTAAAAGGTATTTAGTAACCCAGATCTGGTTTGTCCCTGCAGCTCAAAGTATCATTGATTAGCTAAACTGTTCAGGAGAGAGAGCTAAGATAAATATTTTTATTTTTTCTTTTCTGTTTTTCTTTCTTTCTTTTTTTTTAAATCATTGACTGATACTGATGCCTTGTGACTCCAGTTTGATACCCAGGGCTCTTCTTCCAATCCTGTGCTTCCTGCTCCCACTGTGAGAATCAGGGCTCCAATGATACCCTTATATGGCCTCCCTCCCTCACTCCTTTGGCATATACACTCTCACTGCAGAATCACACCTTCTCAACCAGTATCACCATCAACAAGAAATTGCCTTTGCATGTCTTTTTATTCTTGTAGCAGAGAAGTTAACTTTTATCTCCTTGTGAATATGCTATTGGTGTTCAACTGGGTTTCAGGTTTATTTGGTAATTGGCATATAATTTGAGGGTATTTTTCCCCATGCTTTTAAATTTTATCTTATATCATTTAACATATAAAACATTAAGGTCAAAAAAGAAAACCAGTGTAAAAAGGTAAAATAGAGAAGTCTCCTTCTTCTTTTATTAAAAAAAATATTTTATTTACCCTTACATAAAAAACACAATTATCATCTGGTTCATTCTTGTGTAATTTTCAAATGAAAGCAAATACACATGAATATTCCGATTTTCCATTCACCTGTGTATGAGTTCCTGGAATAGATTCGCACTACAAAGTAGATTCCCCTGACAAAAATGAGCAGAGGCTTTTTCCCAAAACATCCAACATGGTGTTTCAGTTGCTCATCCCTCAGAGAGTAATCAATCCCATCAAGAGCCCAATGTTCAATAACTTTCTACTTTTTAAAGCCCTCTACAGTCTCCATGAACCAAGACATCAGAACACCAGAGCTGAATTTATTTACCTCCCCATTCCTGCTATTGGGAAATGAAATTACCCAATCAAGATAAGAAGAGGTCTGATCAAAGCAAAAGTCCTAAATAAGGAAGACTACATTTGCATAAATCTTAAAGGTATTTTATTCCCAAGGAAAAATACCAACGTGACACCCCTCAGAGTTGATAAGGAAAAATTCTCTTTGTAATTCTTTATTGTTATTGTTTGCCTTTATGAGAACAAGAGACAGAGGGAAGGGAACAGCCCTGGGTCTTTCAGTGACAACTCTGTTCAATCACCCACCACTTATTAGCTATCTATCCTTGGGAAAATTACATTCTATCTTTGATTCTCAGTGTCTATTCCCTCTTGTTTTGTTTGTTTTCTATTATCCCCATTACGCAGCTGTCCCAATTCTGGAAATAATTCCAATGGGTTTTCTATGCCTCTACTCTTGCAAAAAAATGTATATCATTGTTTGCTGACTGTTGGGAATGCAAATCAAGTCAAGGTGGCACCTGGCAGCTTGCCAGGAGGAGTGCTTTGTGAAGCAATGCCAGCGAGCAATTAAGATGATGAGGATTCCTTACTGGCTAACTGCTGCATCTAGATGATGTTAATTGAGTCAAGCTGTGTGTAATTAGTTAGGTATATAAACCTCTGCTGTCTGGCAGAGAGGCGGCTTCTGCTACCTTAGGTGCCCGCTACTTTGAGTTCCTGCTAAATTCCTGCTGAGTTCACTCACAATAAAGTAGTTATCATTTCAACCTTCAAGTTGCTGTCACCTCTCGGTTATTTTGCACAGACGGACTACGGCATATGGTGGCCTGTATGGGAAATGCCTGAAGCTTTGGGTAAATGACAAGGTAAACTGCTCACCCCTGAGGGCAGGAAGAGAGGATGGGTGACCATTTCAATAAAACAGTGTAATCTTGTTTCATTTTGTTTAATTCTTGTTTCAAGCTGCCTGTCCATAGAAATAAATAGAATGGGAGAAAAGTTGTTAGCTCCTTAGGAATAGATAGAGATAGACCACGGATGCACATGTCAAGAAAAAAGAAAAATTGATACGATGAAATTTTGTTCCGTTTTTGTCTTGTTTTGTTTTGGTTTATTTTGTGTTATCTTTGTAGCAGAAATATGGGATCAGAAATTAGTAAAACACAAACTGAAAGAGTATTAAGTAAATTGCTAGAGGAAGGAGGCACCCCAATAAAACCAAGAACAGGGCATATGTTAATACATATAAAAGTGTAGCCCATGGCTTCTTAAGGAGGAGTTGTTGAATAAATCACAATGGGACTATCATGGTGAAGATTTAAGGAAGATGGAAAAGAAAAACCCAGAAACTAGGCCAGTTGGCACATTGCAATTGTGGACATTGATAAGGTCTTATTTGCTTAGCCCAAAGCCTTCAGTTCAGACTATGGTAGAGAAAGGAGAAACCATATTAGATCAAGTAAAAGAGAAGGTCTCTCGAGCTAGTCAGAGGAAGCAAGATTAGAGGAGGAAGGACTATCAGGGGAAAAGTTACAAAGGGAGGCTGCTATTAACACTTTTCCATGACCAGAGGGCATACGTAATCAATCAACAGCTCCACCTATGGAGACAATTTATGCTGGGTGGCCCCCAACCCCCATAGTTGATAGATGGGATCCTGAGACAGGACTTCGAAGATTAGCATGCCTTGTATTTGAGGAGGCAGGAGGGCAGCAAATTCACCATGCTTTAGATTTCATAAGTGTGAAGAAGTTGAAAGAGGCTTTAACAACCTATGGTCCTCAAGCCCCTTTCACTGTAAGTATGGTTGAGTCCACTACCAATTTGAATATGACACAAGCAGATTGGGCTAGCATGTGCAACACTGTGCTAAATGGAGGACAATATTTGCTGTGGAAGGTTTCCAATCAGGAATTTTGAATGGATATGGCTAGGCTTAATGCAGCAGCCAGTTATCCTCAGAGAAATCTAGATATTTTTCTAGGAGAGGGACCTTATGAGGTTCAGCAGCAACAAATTGGATATGATCCTGCCATATACTCACAAATCATTTCAGCTGCAGTTACGGCATGGAAAACTTTGCAAGGACCTGGAGATTTACAAGGTCAACTATCTAAGGTAATACAAGAAAATAATGAACCTTAACCTGAATTTGTAGATAGGCTTATACAAACAGCTACCAGAGTATTTGGGGATGCAGAACAAGCTATGCCATTGGTGAAGAAACTAGCCTACGAACAAGCCAATAAATGGTTTAGAGAGGCCATTATACCATGGAAACATGGAGATTTAAAGACATATGATATATTATGTAGAGACATTAATGAACAGGGGCAAATCTTGCCAGCTGCAGTACAACAGGCTTTAGGTGCCAGGCCAAAAACATGCTACAATTGTGGAAAAACAGGACATTGTAAAAGAAGTTGCCCCATAAGAGGAGGGTTTAACAAAACTTGGTATCAAAGGGGTAGAATACCGGGTATTTGCCCACAATGCAATAGAAAAAGACATTGAGCTTATGAATGCCATTCTCAGACTATTGTAGAGGGTACTCCATTGTCAAAAAATGGACAAGGATCAGGTGTTTACCCATGACATCATGGAGGAAAACATTGGACTCCATTGACAAAAAAACCGGACAGAGGGGCCCAATGCTCCAGGGCCCACGACCACAAATATACGGGGCATTGGTGGAACGCAGCAACACCATCAGTGTAGTACCAAAGATACATTATGCATTAAATCCCTTATCAGACAAACCAGACGGAGTGCAGGGTTGGACATCTGTGCCTCCGCCAGAGCAGTACTAACTCCAGACATGGGAGTTCAAATCATTCCCACAGGGGTAAAAAGACCTCTTCCCAAAGGAACAGTAGGCTTATTATTAGGATGTAGTTCTTCTACTTTAAAAGGACTTATGATAAGTCCTGGGGTAATTGATCCCAATTTTAAAGGTGAAATAAAAATTATAGTCAGTTCTCTAAGGGGTATATCAATAATTTCACCAGGAGATAGAATAGCACAGTTTTAATAATACCCAGCCTACATGACAAATTTTCCAGTCATACTGTAGAAAGAGGTTCCAGGGGATTAGACTCCATAGGTATAGATTGGGCTATGCTTTCTTTAAATTTAGATTCTCACCCTATGCTAAAGTTAAATATTCAAGGAAATTAATTTAATGGACTACTGGATACAGGTGCAGACCGTAGCATCATCTCTTGTCAAGAATGGCCAAAACATTGGCTGTTACAACAAGCCACTAAAACACTTCGAGGCCTAGAAGTGGCAACTAATCCCCACAGAAGTGCAATGGTATTAGATTGGAAGGATCTTGGAGGATGTGAAGAAACTATATAGCCATATGTATTAGATCATCTTCCTATAAATTTATGGGGATGAGATGTTCTAGATTAATTAGGATTAACATTAACAAATAACATCAATTCAAATGTGCCCACTATTATGACTAGACAATGTTTTAGGAAAGAAAAAGGATTAGGAGAACAAAGACAAGGGATAGTGGCACCAATACAAATAGATCAAAAAACAGATAGACATGGATTGGGTTTTCAGGAGGGGTCACTGAGACAATAAATATTACTTGGAAATCAGAAAGGCCAGAATGGGTTTCTCAGTGGCCCCTGACTAAAGAGAAGATATAAGCATCCCATGACCTGGTCAAACAACAATTAGTAGAGGGACATATATAACCTTCTGTATCTCCCCTAATACTCCTATTTTTGTCATCAAAAAGAAGTCTGGTAAATGGAGATTATTGCAAGATTTAAGAGCTATTAATAATGAGATTGTCATCATGGGACCTGCTCAATTGGGGATTCCTCAATTGTCTGCTCTGCCACAAACCTGGTATGTTTTAGTTATAGACATTAAAGATTGTTTTTTTTTTTTCAATTCCAATTCATCCTGAGGATAGTCCAGGATTTGCATTTACTGTCCCTGTGCTGAATGCTGAAGGTCATGATCAGAGATATGAATGGAAAGTACTCCCTCAAGGGATGGCTAACAGCCCAAAAATGTGTCAAATTTACGTAAACAAAGCAATCCAGCGACGTAGAAATCAAAATCCTGAACTACAAATATTTTACTATATGGACGATGTATTATTAGCACACAAAGATAAAAACACATTGCTAGAATGTTATGCCACACTTACAAACTTACTAAAAAATTATAATCTAGAGATAGCAATAGATAATGTACAATTAAATTTTCTGATTAATTATTTAGGAGTTCTATTATCCTTGACCATGGTCTGTCCACCAAAAATTCAAATACGAGTAGATCAACTTAAATCAGTTAATAACTTTCAAAAGTTGTTAGGAGACAGAAATTGGATAAGGCCTTATCTAGGCATACCAACAGGAGAGTTGGGACCTTTATTTGATATCCTAAAAGGTCCATTGGATTCAAATTTACCGTGCCTGTTAACGCCTGAAGCAAAAAACACATTAAAACTCATTGAAACATATACGGAAAATATGCATTTGGATAACATTGATATAAGTTTGCCTTTATTATTCATTGTACTACCAACAAAAATATTCCTACAGGAGTATTTTGGCAAGAAGGTCCATTATTATGGATACATTTATCTTATTCTCCTAACACTATTCTTATTAGGTATCCTGAGGCTGTAGGACAATTAATATTAAAAGGAATAAAAGCAACAAAGTGAATGTTTGGAATTTCTTCTAACAAAATTATCACTCCATATACTATGGATCAAATTAATGAGTTAGCAAATGAGTTAAGTACTTGGGCAATAATTATGTGCAAATCTATTTGTTCATTTGATAACCACTCACCATCTAATCCTTTGTTGTCTTTTTGGTCCTGTCATGCTGTAGTTTTTCCAAAAATGACAAGAAAAACACCTATCATGAATGCTCCAAATATATTCACTGATGGGTCAAGTAATTGCACAGCAGCAGTAATTACCTCTGATCAAGCTATTACATTTTTAGCATCTGATAAACAGCTCAAAAGGTAGAGTTTAATGCAGTATTGCAAGCTTTTGTGATGTTTAAAGATTCGGTATTTAATTTATTTTCTGACAGTTTATATATAGTTAATACTATAGTATCCCTTGAAGATGCTGGTAGGATTTCTCCTTCCTCTACTGTTTTCTCTTTGTTTTCTGCTATACAAAGTTTAATTTGGGACAGAAAAGATCCATTCTTTATAGGACATATCAGGGCACATACAGGATTGCCTGGAGCCCTTAGTTTGGGCAACGATTTAGCAGATAAAACCACACATGACATACATGTTTTTTTTTCTATATTAAAATAAGGTACAAATTTTCACAAATCCTTCCATGTTAATGCTAATACCTTGCAAAAGCATTTTAAAATAACTAAGAAAAAAGCTAGACATATAATAAAACAATTTCAAAATTGTGTGTCCATTTTACCACAAGTTAATCTTGGAATCAATCTTAGAAGACTGATATCTAATCATATATGGAAAATGGACATCACACACCGGCCAGAATTCAGAAAATTAAAATATCTACATGTTACAGTTGATACTTCTTCCGGACATTTAACGGGCTCCCATCATACCAGAGAAAAAAGTAAAGAGATTATATCTCATTGTTTACAAAGTTTTGCCACTGTGGGCATTCAAAAACAGTTAAAAACAAATAATGGCCCTGGCTATACATCTGCTTCTTTCAAGCAATTTTGCATTACTCACATAACAAATTTGGCATTACTCACATAACAGGAATCCTGTATAATCCACAGGGACAAGGCATAGTTGAAAGAGCACATCAAACTATTAAAATATACTTACTAAAACAAAAAGACGGAATTGGGAAAGGATATAAATCCCCCAAAGATAAACTTAACATAACCCTTTTTACGCTAAACTTTTAAAATTTGGATTCATCAGGGCTTAGTGCTGCAGAAAGGCACATGTGTCCAAAAAATGTACATGAGCCAAACGAACTTTGGAAGGATATTCCAAATGGACAATGGAAAGATCCTGACCCAGTGATTGTCTGGAGTTGGGGCTCTGTTTGTGTGTTTCCACAGGGAGAACAGCAGGCAATTTGGATTTCAGAGAGACTAACTAAAGTGATTTCTACAGACCAAAAAGAAGAAGATTTGGCTCAAATCCATAACAGCTGATATTCCAAACTCCAGTTTAGCTATCCTTACATCTGCCACAATGGTTCTCCCACACCTGAAGGCTAATGAATAATGAGAACCATTAAGACCTATTTCAAATGTAAAAAACCTTGAGGCTTACTTGTGGGAATACCTTCAAACCCATATGCAAGTTACAAGAAGAATTTTTCTATTTTATTTTTTGAACTCATACAGACCTAGGTTAATGTTTTGCTGATAAGTTATATTTTTTAAACAACTGTGGAGTTTTGGGGCATTGCAATGGAGATTTCAACTGTGGAAAGCTACAAGGCCTGTACTATTGTGTTATATGTTGTATGTTGTGTGTTCACACTTGTATCGTGTGTTGTGTTTCTGTATGTGCGTATGTCCATGTGTCATGTATGTGGAGCGCTCATGAAAAAATGGATCCAAATATCTTTTATTCATGTGATTTAAACATTTAATTTAAATTGGATATTGTTTTAAAAAGTGAACAAAATAGGAGGTTAACAGATCTGTTTGTTTACTTTCACCTTTCCTTTTCATTATATTTAATAATTCTGTTCAGGATAATGTAAATTGTTCAGAAATTAGTTTTCTTAGTGCCTGCTGGAATACTACACAAATTTGTTTAGCCATCATTGCCAGAATTTCTATCTTAAGACAAATATAGAAGAATTTCCAGTATTAATGAAAACTAAATGAGACTTCAGTATTACAGCTACCATCATCACAGCTGTTGCTGTTTCTACTACTGCTACTGCATTTTCTGTGATAGCTATCACACAAACTGTACAAACTGTTGCTTCAATATTTACTTCAAGAAGAAATAGACATATTAATGGATTCCTTTGCTTTAAGCTGCTTGCAGAACTTACGTGGACTGTGTGTCACTTATATTCATTATGAACTAATCTATTGATAATTGTAAGAGTACCAGGGTATCTTTGCTGACAGTGTCATTGGTGGTAGGAGTCATCTTATGGCTTGGTATCATGGCATTTTGTATCCTCCTCTTTCTGCTTGTGGCAGGTTGTTTATGGTATTTGTGAAAAACCACTATGGTCATTATCCACAATTATGGCTATCTGTGTTGGGCCTGTAGTCAAAGACGGGTAAGATCCAAAAACAATGGTACAAACCTAAGACAGGAGGTTGACAATTTGAGGTCAGACCATCCAATGACAGGGGATAAGAATCATATATAGTATTGGAAAACCTAAAACATGCATTGTCCCTAAGCCACATACTTGTTGTTTAATAAAACAAAAGGGAGGAGGTGTTGGGGATGCAAATCAAGTCAAGATGGTGCCTGGCAGCTTGCAAGGAGGAGTGGTTTTTGAAGGAATGCCAGCGAGCCATTAAGATGATGAGGATTCCTTATTGGCTGACTGCTGTATCTAGATGATGTTAATTGAGTCAAGCTGTGTGTAATTAGTTAGGTATATAAACCTCTGCTGTCTGGCAGAAAGGTGACTCCTGCTACCTTAGGTGCCTGCTACTTTGAGTTCTTGCTCAATTCCCACTGAGTTCACTCACAATAAAGTTATTTCTGTTTCAACCTTCAAGTTGCTTGTCACTTCTTGGTTATTTTGCCCCGCTGGACTACAGCAGCTGACTGTGTATTTTTAATTTAAGTGAATAGTATTGTAATATATTTGTAACTTCAAGACCCATTCATGTTGCAATAGGTCAATTGCAACTAAACTTTGGCATCTGGAAAGGACTCTGTGGATTCTAAGTTTGCTAAATTACTTCTCTGATTTTCATTTAATTCTTGATAATTTGCCAGCAAGTGCTGAGTCACCTACATTCCATGTTGCTCCCTTGAAGGGGAAAATCGGTCTTTAAGACAGTGTGAGAAACAACTGAAATTTACATAATTTTTGAACAAGACAAATAGACAAAAAAGCCTTGTCTAACCAATTATCATAGCTCATCTTGGATGCCTCCAATAAAGTTATCTTTATTTTGGTAAACTTAGATAGAGTTGCATTCAACCCCACTGGATATGAGATGAAATCATGTTTGCCATCCACTTATAATCAGAAAGGTGTCAAGAACTGCAGAACACTCCCCTCACCACACACAAACCTCATTTTACATTGGGAGAGACTAAGGAAAATAAACACCAATATCCCACAGCCATTTGAGTGGCAGACCTAGGTCCCTCATGTCTTGCTGTTCTGCCAAAGTACCTGTAAGTAGTGTTGGATGAAGCATCCACAGTAACATTCAGCAGCATGTCTCACCTCCAAAATATTTTGTAAATCTCAGCCATGATTGATGCATTAAGGGAGAATAATCTCTGTCACGTTTACATTATGCATTACAAATGCATCCCATTTACATTACTTGTGGTTGACATTGATACAGTATTCATGCCAGTGCTCAAATGCTGCAAACACCTTGTAGACCTAGAGTTCTTCTTGCCCTCAGTTAAAGATGCAGCAATAATATTTTGCACATGTACACAGGATGGAAGTATTAATAACATTTTTGAAGTTTTGTCATCTGCACAGAGTTCATGGGTTTATGTTCTGGATATTAGAGTATTTCCTAGGAAAATGAAAATAAATATGTTATGAAATTCCAAAACTCAATGTGTCACTATTGTTATCCTGGATCCTGTTATGCCTGTAGCAAACACAGTATGACCAGAGGAGTGACTTTTTATTTTTTCTTTTTAAGAGGAATAATTGTTTACATTATCTCATGGTGTTCTTTGTTTCTACAGGAATCTCATAAAACATCTTATAACGTTAATAATAAAAGGAGAAAACATCAACTGAATGCTCAGTGTGGGACAGGCGTTGTGCTAAGAGCCTAGCTTGCATTCTTTCATCTAATCCTCACTATGACCCCTAGGAGACAGATTCTGCTATCCATTATTCCCAGTGAGCCTGAGGAATTAGTAGCTTGTTTGCAATCAGAACAGTGAATGATAGAACCAAAAACCAGACCTAAATCCCTATAGCTCTAAAGCCTATGTTGGAAATCTGTTTAGAAACAACCAGTTGTAAATTACTGAGGTAGCCAGTAATTTAGTCCCACTTGGTATCAATGTATTTACAGTGAAATATGGATGTACATAGATTATACCAATTAATTTATTATATAAAAATTACCCCATTTCTGCATCCAGGAGGAGGAAACTCAATGTGAGTCTGAGCAAGAATTGACAAGAGGAGCATCCTCTGTAGCCAAAGGAAAGCTGCATGGCAGAAGCTGGGCTTTGTAAAAGACTCCAGTGCTACTTCTGGATTCTCAACATAAGTTTTTAATTCAAGAAGGGGAATAAGAGAGGCCCACTCGGGAGCACAAAACCTACGTGGCAATGTTAACGTGGTCACAGGGCATCAATGTAAGTTCTGGGCAGTGGCACTGAGGGCTTTGGGTTGGTGCGTCCAGGCTCCTTTCCTGAGCAGGTGCACAAGCTGTTCTTTCATGGTTTCTGTTGGAGTGATGGCCCCCACAGATATCCACTGAACTATCCACCAGGTTCCACTTCCAGTGTGAGGACACGTCCAGACTAGTTGGAATAGGTCAGTAAATGTGCATTGCCCTCCAGGGGTTGTGAACCAGAGATGGAGCTTCTTCAAGCAGGACCAAGGTGGACATTAAGAGGCTTTTGGGATTGGAGAGGACAGAACAATCAAAGGGATGTGGCCAGGAACTTGGCAAATCTGAATCATCCTGTGACATTGCAGGATGGAGGACAGGGTTTCCTTGCAGAATGTAGCCTTCATCAGTAAACTTGACCTTCACCATTTATACATCTTAAAACAGAGGATTTAATCCTGGGGTCGATAAAGGGTCAGCAAAAATTTATATTGCTTTGTTTGTTGAAATGCTTTGCACTCATCAAACATATTTACTATATTAGAAATAGAAGCGGATTTTTTTGAATGATTTTTATGATGATTCATTTCAAAATAGCAACAATGAGTGAACTGCAATAAATACACTCAACAGAAATTAGTTTCAACCTCATGGACTCTTTAAATTCGTCCTAGGGCTGGGCATGGTTGGACCTACTTGTAATCCCTGTGGCTCTGGAGGCAGAGGCAGGTGGATCACGAATTCTAAGCCAGCTTCAGCAAGCTAGACAAGGCCCTGTCACTAAATGAAATATTTTAAAAAACTGCTAGCAATGTAGTTAAGCACCTCTGGGTTCAATCCCACAACCAAAAAAAGAAATTGTAAAAAGAAAGAAATTATTCCTAAGGAAAGAATCATTTTGTTATAGAATATGAAAAAGCAAAATGAGGAATTGAAAATGAGTTCTTAGGGCCAGAAATGTGGCTCTGTAAGAGAGTACTTTCCCACTATAAGCAAGGCCCAGGGTTCTATCACAAGCACAGGAAAAAATTAATTAAATAAAACAAATTTTATTTGCTTTGTTTATAATACTTGCATCTGAAATGTGTTAAATATGATGATAAATGTTAAAACTCTTATGAAAGGTTGGTTTTAACACACTATAGATTTTATAATATAAAATCAACAGAGTATATAATTATATTTATAACATATAACATGCAATGCTGATAAAATGTACCATAGGAAAACCACTCAGGTAGTACATGCCTGCTACTGGAGAGGCTGATGCAAGAAGTTCACAAGTTGGGCCAACCTCAGCAATTTAGTGAGGCCCTGTCTCAAAATGAAAAACTTTAAAAAGAATGGAGTTTAGCTCAGTAGTAAAGTGCCCCTGGACTCAATCCCTAGTACCAAATAAATAAATATAATGTATCATCCACTTTTTTACACTAAAAAGTACTTTATAAATCTTAGAAAAATTTGTGTAATTTTGATGGTCTTGTTTCCTTGATTTGATGTTTGCCATCTTCAGTTATGATACAAAGGGTTTTACTTTTTTTCTATGTAACTTATCTATGTTGAAAGATTCTGGGTTTTATGAGAATAATTTTCTAACTTTTACATTGATTTTATTATGCCTTTTATTATTTAATAAAATAAAATTTCTCACTGAGGAGAGAGCTAAACTTCTTTGCAGTTCATGTCATTTTCTAGGTTTATTCCTAAATGTCCATTTCAAAGAGAAAAACAAATATTATTTCTCAAGAACCCATGACTCTAAATTAAGGGTTCAAATTGAACAGTTTTGGACTTTCACCTTCCTCAAATCAGTACTAAAGGCAGAATAAAATGCTTGACATGGTGGTGCATGCCTGTAATCCAAGCAGCTCCAGAGACAAAGGCAGGATTATAGCAAATTCAAAGTCAATCTCAGCAATTTAGAGAGGCTATAAGCAATTTAGTGAGAACTTGTCTCTAAGTAAACTATGAAAAAAGGACTGAGGATGTAGATTAGTTGGTTAAGTGTCCCAGGGTTCAATCCCCAGTACCAACAACAAACAAAGGGTGTGGAATAAAACTATTGATAACTGAGCTCATCATGAAAGCCCATTGAAAATCACAAAAACTTTAGCATTGCAAAATAACCCTTATCTCTACACAGGTACATTCAGCTGTAGCAGATGGGTTCTGCTAACTTCCATTTCTGTCTCTTGAAGAAGCTTATTTGAGCTCTATCTTTGATTCTGCTTTAACTTTCCTTTGCTTTATATAAGTCTGTGCTTTTTGACTTCTCCTTTGAGTCAGTTATAATCTGCCTAGTTTCCTCATTGATTCAATGAAAATCCCTAGCACGTGTTCATTTTACATCTGTTTGATGGTCATGATTTCACCTTTAAAAATATATGTTTTCAAACAATTCACAGGGCAAATGTTAATAACAAACAAGGCAAGCCTTAGGTTTTAGAGTTTAATTCTTGCCCTTAACCTTGGTGGGAAATTCCTAGAAGACATTAACTAGGTGGAGAATTCTAGAAGAAAATATGGCTAGCTGGATTAACCTCCAACAGCTCTGCATTCCTACTCACTCTCTGAAGGGGGTAACCCTTGGGCAGGTCAGTTTTCTCCCTTCTACTGTGCTCCTAGGTGGGTTGGATGAAAATAATCACTTCACCTCATGGATTAGAGATGGTATCAGTTATGAAAAGATTATCATCATGCTTATACAATGTGGTCTGGAAGAAGAAGCAGGGTGAGCTTATTCAGAATTGTTTTATCATTTTCAATGAGGCTTTTGTAACTCTTTATTTGAAATAAAGGTTACGTGAGATTTAAACCAAGAGATGGAGATTTTGCAAAAACTTTATATTGAAGTAACCAAGACATTTTCAGAATTGAACACACTTGCCAGGGGTGGTGGCGCACATCTGTAAGTCCAGCAGTTTGGGAGGCTGAGAAAGGAGAATTTAAATTCAAAAGCAGCCTCAGCAACTTTGAAGCACTTATCAACTCTGGGTGACCTTGTCTTTAAATAAAATAGAAAATAGGACTGGGGATGTGGCTGAGTGGCTGAGTGCCCCTGAGTTCAATCTTGCATACCAAAAATAAAAGAATTGAACACACTTGTGTAACCAGCATCCAGGTCAAAGGACAGAACAATATCAGGGACTTCCTTGTTTTTCCTCACAATAACTAACCCCCCCCAGCCCACAAAAAAACTTGAAACTGAGTTTTCAAATTTGGATTAATCTTCCTTATTTTTGTATTTCATACAAATTGAATCACAGCATTTTTGTAAAATTTACTTTCATTTATTATATTTTCATCCACGAGTTTGCATACAATGGTAGAATATTCATTACCATATCTGATGTCCATTGAAATTTCGTAGTTCTATTTAGTACTATTATGATAGAGCATTTATGAACATTCCTATTGGTATATTTTCATAATCATGCACTTACGAGTGGAATTGGTGAATCACATTTATTTCTCCATCTGTCTATAACATAAATTTACCTTGATAATCTTTGATCTAATCTAACAGATCAATATTCATTGTTTCTTCTCCCTTTCTTTATTTGTAGTTCATTTTATTAACAGCAAGAAACCTAGCTCTTACTAAATATAGCATGTTTATTTATTGCTCAATTCTAGAAACCTATAAAATAATTTCAGAATTGCTAACCTGTATTCCCCAGCTAAGTCTGCTGAGAGGGCCTAGGATTAACAATGTTCCAGTAGCAATGAGCACAGACAGAACCCCAAGAAAGGAAAGCAGAGGCCACCTGCAGTGTACACGCCTGCAATTCCAGCAGGTCAGAAGGCAGAGACAGGAGGATCACAAGTTTGAGGCTAACCTGGGCAATACAGTAAGACTCTGTTCCAATATAAAATTTTAAAATCTTAGGGGTACAGTGCAATGGTAGAGGACTTGCCTGGCATGAGCCAAGCCTTGGGTTCCACCCCAAGTACTACAAAACTAAATGAATAAATATATAAGGAATTGTTGAATGCATTACTGTAGATGGGTGCTGGTTTCATTGTCTCTATTCAGCAAAGAATTAAAGAATAGGAAACAGAGATAGCAAGCAAGGAGTAGGCTTATTGTAAAAGCAACAGAGTTACAGAGATAGGCTTCTCTGAAGAGAAGGGGCCCCAGAGATGGGAATTTGATGGGAGAATTTTGGCTTGTTCATTTTGTGATCTCTGGAATTTTCTCCTTTCCTTATCTCTTCTCCTGTCCATGTGCTCCTCACTATAACTGATTGGTGTCTTCCTCTGTCCATGTGTCTGTTTTAGTTTTTCTATTGGAACCCCCACTTAGGAGCATGAATGCAGCAGTCTTTGTCTGACTGGTTTCCCCTCTTGTGTCTTCCATGAGCACTTTAATCAAGCAGAAAGTTGACCTTCTCAGAAGACCTTCTCCCTTCTCCTTTGCTCTGGCCCCATTCCTGACCTCTTCACTCACCATCTTGCCCTGACTGCCTAAGCCCCTCTACATCTAGAAAACCACCATTTGGAAACACAGTGTTCATGAATTGTTAACTGGGAATCAGCAATGAATGAAAGGGTTAGTAGGTAAAAATATGATGATAAGATATTTAAATAATATAAAGTGTCTCCCATGAGATATTATTACAAAATCAAATTTTTAGGGTAGAGAGATTATGCATCCATCACCTATATTACACCCTTTTCCTTCCCCCTATTAATGGGTGTTGAGCCCAGGGGAGCTTGCCATACCACTGAGTTACATCCCATCCCTTGATGGCACTGACTGAGAAACACTCTACATCACTTCACAGGAGCTTAACATAATGTCAAAATGGATGAATCGTGGTATTTGAGCTTTTGTTACTGTTACAATAATTATTAACACAAAAACTTGACCCTCACCCTGCCTTTTGTTTCTCCCTGTGCAAAGGAATCCCTCCTCTCCTCTTATATCTTTTCCCACCTGGCAGGAGTTTGGGACTGCACACTAAACAGATGGTAGCTTAAAAACAAAATAAAAAACCAAAAGCTTCTTAAATCTCAACTTTCCAAGTTCTCTCCTTCCTTTCTCCACCCTGCGCCAGATGTCCTGGTTCTCTTCTCTGCCTATAGCTTCCTGTGGTCTTGGGCTAGCAGCTGCCTAGGCAAAGTCCAGTCTGCCTTGTGGGGCATCTCTGATGGCTCTCCTTTCTGGGTCTACCTGGTGGATCTAAAAATTATTCCTGTGCCAAAAGCCAAAGACAAGGATGCATTGTGAGGTTCAGGCACTCCCAGTCTGGAGGCTTTCCATTCGGACTGTCTCTCACCCCATGACTGTCTTCAGAGAGAGGGCCACCCCCCAGATTTCTGATTCTCTTGGGCCCTTGTTTTGTGCATGAGCGGGGAGAGCAAGCCCCAGAGCAGGCTTCAAACCTGAGTACACACCACAGGCACTGGTACAACCTGGGCACCTTGGGGACAAATCCCCACACATCTAGATAGTCTCTGTATATCTTGGGCCACATCCTCAATCCTCCCAGACTCACTTTGCATTCAGCGTGGGTTTCAATGCAACCTGCAGGGTAAGGGAGCATTAAAGACAAGGGAGACTGGAGGCTCCTGCACCAAGGGTGCCTCATTAGCTCAGGCCAAGAGTTTTCTTTCCTGGCAGCAGGAGGCTCGTGGCTGATACTCTCAAAAACCCCAGTAGCTTCTTTCTCACCTTGTTCAACCTCCACATTCCCTCCTTATCTATGATTTTCCTGGGACCTGAGAGTTAATAGGCTCCGTAATGATGAGAAGTGTGGATTTTGCAGGAAGACCTACCTGCCTTCCAACCTGAAAACTGCGACCCTCTGACGTTAGATTAAATATATTTCATAAATTTTACTTGAAAAATGGGGATGAAGACACATACCTGGTTAAAGGATTAAATGAGATAAATCATGTACAGTTCAAATCACCACCGATATTAGAGAAGGCATCCAGCAAATGACAGAATAATAATAAATTATGGTGCTTCTCAGCCCCCAGTGTGCTTTGTGGACTGGCATCTTGTTGGTATATTCTGTTAGTTACTTTCATTGATGCCATTCTTCCCAATCTTGAATTTGAGGACTCATTTTTAAGAGAGAATGTTGGACTTTAAGTAAACTGATCCCTTACTGTCTTCTTCCCCAGAAATTTCCCATCTACATTAGGATGATTTCTGTTAGTATGAGGAAAGAAACACACATTTGTCATAAATTCAGACAGTTTATGGAATCATTCAAGTAGTTCTGGTCCTACCAGATTTTCTAGGTAAGTAAATCTTTTGCTAATAGCAGTAATTTTTTTTTCTTCACAATACTGCCTCTTTTGATTTGTGATTTATTGCATTGAACTGCCCTTGGGTACTTAATTGCATCAATGGTAGCATCTCTAACTCATTCCTAGTGTTATAAAGAACAAAGACCATGCACGGAGGCATATGTCTGAAATCCCATCGCTGCGGAGGCTGAGGCAAGAGGATTGAGAGCTCAAAGCCAGCCTCAGCAATTTAGAGAGGTCCTAAACAACTTAGGAAGACCCTAAATATAAAAAAAAAAGGCTAGAGATGTTGCTCATGTAGCTCAGCGGTTAAGAGCACCTGGGTTCAATCCTCTGCACAGAAAATTAATAAAAGGTACACAGCTCTCCTTTCTCCTCTATATGCAAAGAGGAACTGTATGCATGTGTGAACTATATGCATGTGTGAACTGTTTGATTAATAAAGAAGTAATATTCCATGGATATGTCCCTTAATTTATATCTTAGAGTTTATCATTATTGATAAGTCATCAATGGTTATTTAATTTCAATAGTTAAATATTTATTAAATAATTCTGTTATATATATATATATATATATATATATATATATATATATATATATATATATATATATATATTTAAATCATGGGACAGGGATAGTGGCCTGAAAATATTTCAGAGTACCATTTTGGAATGCACAATCAGCCAACAATTTATTTTATTTTCAATTGTCAGTTAAATAAATTTGCTGACTTGGGAGGCTGACATAGGAGGATCACAAGGTTCAAGGTCAGCCTGGAAACTTAGCCAGGCTCAAAGAACTTAAGGAGACATTAAAAATAAAATAATAAAAAACTCCATGGTTGTCGGGCTGTGGCTTATTGGTAAATTATCCCTGTGTTAAATCTCTAGTAAAACAAGAAAGAAGAAAAGAAAATTAGCAGTTAAACGATAGGCTATACAATAGAGCAGGAGGATATTTAGATGTTCATTTGGGGAAACATTTTTAAGTTAGAAATATTTTTCAAATATATTTCAAAACCACAGAAAAATAGTAAATGGAATAGAGATTACATTTTTAATAAACTTTAAAACTATTTGTAAAAATAATAAAAAACATTTTTATAATTTTGAAGTGTAGAATCATAAGCAAAATGTAAACTTTAGAAATCACAAAGGAAAATCTTGAGAAATTTGGTTACCTAATATCTAAACTTCCTGAGCAAAGATACCAAAAAGTTAGCTGAAAAGGAAGTCTGGTGAAAACATTGCCAGCACCAATAAAAGGTATTTACATTAATAATCGGAGTATACAAAGAAAAGGGGGAAAATAGAAGGGAAAAGTATTTGGGAAGGCAAATGCAACACGATCTCATTTCTAAATAACAGCACCTAAATAAAACCAACAAGAAGATACCATTTTGCAGCAGGATGGTTTTATTAACAACAAAAACAACAAAAAAAAAAATCACGTGTTGGGGAACAGCCCTAGACACCTGGGTCTGTGACTCAGGTCCTGCCACTCCAGAAGTATTTTATGTAAATGACACCTCCTCCAGCACTATTCCAATGCAAACAGTGATTTCATAGTTGGGACCGCACTGGCTCATCTGTGGTTTAGTGGAAGTTGGGGGCTGCGATTGCCTTATGGACAAAAAAATAAAGGTTCTCTCATTCTGTGTTTGCCCTTCCAGTAATCTAGCCTTTCCAGAATATACAAAAATGGGGACTGGGATTGTGGTTCAGTGGTTGAGCACTTGTCTAGCATTTGCAGGCCCTGTGTTCAATCCTCAGCAGAGGAAAAAAGAAAGAAAGAAAGAAAGAAAGAAAGAAAGAAAGAAAGAAAGAAAGAAAGAAAGAAAGAGAAAAAAGAAAAGAAGGAAGAGAGGGATAAAGGGATGCAGAAAAAGAGAAAAAAAAAACGTGGTATTTACAGCCACCCTCCCCCTCTAACAACTGCACTTCCAAGTACGCTAGACTCCAGTAGAAGGGAAAACGAAGGTCTCAAAAAGAGTCCTCCAACAAAGCCCTCTACCCCCAAAACCACAAGTAGTAAAACACCCAAGTCATTGGCTACAAAAATCGCTTGAAACGAGCACCCTCTAGTGTAGAGGCAAAGAAAACTAAGTTACAGTCCCAGTATTGTGGTGCTCTGACATTTAGTTTGTCCACTAAATTTGAGATTCACTAACTTGCCTTAGAGCGTCTGGTGCGAGAAACTGCTCCAATTTAAAAACGGATTTGTGCTACCAGAGGACAGCTATCCCACTTTGTGGAAGGCAAATGAAAACTCTCTGGTTTTCTTTTTAAAATACATAAATAAGATCTTTGCTAGTCATGCCAAATGTGCAGTAGTTATGCCAAGTGACATCCAAATAGCACTCTGATATATGGAGAACCTACATAAGAACCTATCTGAGGCTAGGTGTATGTGTAGCTGTGTGAAAGCCTCCCATGCACGAGGCACTACGTTTGATTCACAGCATCTCAAAAACAACAAACCAAACCACTCTTGGTAGGTCTGATGTTAAAAGTCTTATGTTATACATCCCTTCTGTCCCCATGGTTTCAAAAGGTACCTCAGTAGATGATTACAAGTAGAAAACTAGGTGAGAGGAATCAGGTATTGGCAGCTTTTCCATTTTTATTTGTGTGTATTTTTTATATAAATGTTAAGTATGCAAAGCAGGAATGCAGATCAGAATGTTTTAGTTAACAACTTTTGGCAAGTCAACTGTATAATGATTATAAAGATGTGCTTTTATTTTTTAACCATGGCAGCATTTTTATTTTTTAAAAACTATGTTAACTTCTTATTGACAGCCACTAAATGTCGTTTATAGAATTTTGATCACATATTGGATTTCACTATGCATTGCCTTTCTGAGTTGTCCTACTTGCTAGTGAAGGTTTTCAATACTGTCCATCTTCTGGACTGTTTTCATAAATTTTCTATTAAAATATAGGCCAGGTACAATGACACAGGCTGGTAATGTCAAGTATTCCAGAGGTTGGGACAAAGGATTGCAATTTCAGGGGCAGACAACTCTGCAACTTAGTTAGACCCTGTTTAAAAATAAAAACTTAAAAAGGATGGGGATATAGCTCAGTGGCAGAAAGTCTCTAGATTTCATCCCCAGTACCTAAATAAATACATACATGCAACTGTTAAAAAGATATATGCACAAGTATGTTCATGAAGCATGCTTTATATTGGGCAAAAGAAAAAAGAAAAAAGAAAAAAGAAAAAAGAAACAGCCCATTTGTCCATGAATAGGGAACTGTCTGGACAAATAATGGTAAATCCATGCACAGGATCTGTTGCAGCTCCTACATGGAAAAAAGTAGATTTATATGTACTCACTTTTATAATATTTTTCCCATTAATTTTTAATTATCTCCCAAGAGTTAATGCTAGGACTGAGGTAGACATGAATGTAAAAGTAAAATATTTATTATTTGATACCATGTTTATATTATTTTTCTCCATATATTCAGAAAACACAGGCAATATGTAGAGAAGAAATATGAGAGTCCACCATGTTATGGGAACTGAACTGGAATTATTGGGCAGAGGAAATTAGTGACAGTGAAGAGTTTGATGTTTTGCATTTTATACTTTATTACTTTGTGCTCTAAAATAACAAGAAATTAAAGTGTGTGTGTGTATGTGTGTGTGTGTTTCTAATCTTAAATTCACAATATTAAGCATGTGGATTTATGTATTCTTTGATAATTTTCCACTGAGCTAAACTACTGTGGAATGTTCACCTAAGTATGAGAAATTCATGGCAACTAACTAGGGACTAAAATATCCAAAACCATGAACTATTTCTGCTAAGGTGGTCAAAATCTATAATTCCAACAACTCTGGAGGCTGAGGAAGAAGGTCACAAATTCAAAACCACCTAAGCAACTCTGTGTGACAGTGTCTCCAAAAATAAAGGGGGTTGGCAAAGTAGCCAAGTGGAGAATACTCCTGTATTTAACACTTAGGACATCAAAAAACAAACAAACAAACAAAAAACAAACTTAAAATAAGCCTCAACACAGCTATTAGATGTTGTTGGGGGGAATTAAAACAGTTAATTTGATAAGTTTATGTTAGTCTTCTTATCTGGGGATTCAGTGTTCTGTCAGAAAGCATAGAATTTTTCTGTGGAAACATCTAGAAGCAGAATTGTTAGGCATTTGCCACTTCAATCAACATTCCAAGTGACTCTCCAAATAAAACATTCCCCCAGTTAGAGTTGCTGTTTTTCCACCCACTTATTCTCAGTCTCATTATATGAAGGAAGATGTTTACAAAATAAAGATTTGTATGTTACTTGCTTTGTAAATGCTTGTAAAATCGTTTGATTATGTCATTTACTATTATTTCATAATTTCACACTTAAATGAATGTGAGACACATGACAAACATAGCATCTGAAACTCTTCACAATGTGTCCAAGAGGGTGGGCAAAGGACAACAATCATGAATGCAAGATTTTTTCACTACTTCTGATGTTGCTTAAGTGACAATAACAAGTATACACGTTTTTTGTAATAAAACATCATGATAGCAAAATTAAAAGGACTGACAAAAAATTCTCTAGCCTTGGCCTGCTTCTACACAAAACACCCAAGGAGTCAACAAGATATTCTAGAAGAGCATTTCCACCTGCACTGTGTGAATTGTGCCCACTAGTGTCTGAGGGATGTAGCCAGCAGAGCTGTTTCCAGAGGAGCTTTTGGAGAGACAGGAAACTCTCTGGTGGAAGACTTCAAGGTGTTCTATATCATCAAGCCCGAAATTGTGAAAATGATTCCAAGTAAAAGGTTCTGTGATATCTGTGATATCACTGTCTTTGAAGTTTGTCTCAAAAACTCAGATAAACAATATCCAAATGCTCCCCTGGGTACCCTCAGATATCATTGTTTTGTTAATTATAGTTAAAATTTTAATCATCTTAAGTGTGGATCAAAGATGCCTCCACCTGTTAACTTAAAGTTATTCTCAACTTGGAGATGGGTTTCAGGAGTGATCAAATATCAAAAGGCTTCCAGACACTCTTGCCTGTACCCTTCTAAACCTCAGCTAATTGGGCTATATAGTCTAAAAAGCATTTTATCATTTCCATACACCTACCTCTAAGCTTTGGGGACTCTGGCCCACATTAAAATTGTCGTCTATTTATACAGGAGAAAAATATGAGGACTAGAGTTTTTAGTGCACTTTTTAGGACTAATTGTAAAATGCACTGTCCAGTGATGAAAAACCCTTGCTTGTTCTGTTTATTGCTTTTAAATACAAAAAAAGTTAAGAATATTTTTTACAGTACATTGAGTCATGAATGTACCTTGCTGGGGCATCTTGAGAAAAATAAAGATGTTGTGGGAATGTATGTAGCTGGGGATCTGTTCAGTCTAAATACAGAGTTTGCAGAAGGGTTGCTGGGAGACTTTAAAAAGCCTGGGTTTACATGGACAGAAGTGCTGCTTCAGACTCTATGGACAGTTGGGAGTTCAGAATTGTGCACCATTCAGTAAACCCTGGGGTAAATCCCTGCTGTGCATCTTCTAGTGCTCTGGAGAAAGGTGCACTTATGCAGCCACTACCACAGGAAAAGGCACAACGACAGCAAGACCACCCCCAAATAACAGCAGTTGCAAAATTCAAACCAACATGTGCTTTAGGTAGATACTTTTTGCACAGCCCTGCCTCACATATGATCTCCCCCTTGAAGATAAGATACTCGAAGCTGCCTTTGTATGGAAGTGTCTGCAGGATGCTGCTCTCCTCCCTAGCCCAGGACAGCATCTTCAGGACACAGCATAGCTTTTCATGACAGCCTGGGTTCTTTGAAAGTTATCAGCATCATTGGTATCACAGTGAATTTGATTGTGTGACAATCATAACAAAAAAAGAAACAAGCAAGGATATTATGAAGAAAGCCATCTCACCCATTATTGCCTGACAAAAATTCTGACAGGATGAAGCCTTAAAGAGAACATATTTCTGCAAGGGTGTCTGCCCAGCAACTGTCTGCTTAACTTTGGACACACATGTACCTTGTTATTCACCAATGTGGCCAATACTTATTGTTTTGAAATATATGTTGTAATTTTTTTTGCCTTTAAAATTCCTTCCTAGCCATACTCTCCCACTGTACTCACAGTAAGTGTGCCCAGGGTTTCCTGTGGCAGGCGTCTGCCTATTGTAGTGTCATTCTATTTCCAATCCACATCCTTGGCAGACTCTTTCTCTGTTAGTTTGATTGATACCTCATCCACCTTAAAGGCACATGCTACCTGAGTTCTTTCCACTAAAAGCAGGACTTTCACTGAAGCCAGAGTTCCAGCTTCTGCAATCTCAAGGACACTAGGAGGTCCCTGCACAGACCTGAAAGCCCCTGTTTGGGAATCCAGAGTGTTCTGACAGTCACCTGGGTATGTGGGTCAATGATACCTGAGGGATGCTCAAAGAAGCATTCAGATATATTTGATCTTCATTTTTTGAGACAAGTTAAATGTGAGGGTATCTGGGAACCTCCCACTTTGAAAACATTTTCATAATTTTGAGCCTAAGATATAGAACTCTTTGAAGTATTCCAGACAATTTTCTGTCCCTGGGACAGCCCCTGCCAACATAGCTCTGAAAGCTACATCCCTCTAACCACTAGAGGGCACCATTTACACAGTGCCTCTGGAAAAGTGGAGCAAATGCTGAATTCTCAGTTGACTCCTGGTGTGTTTTGTGTAGAGGCAGTCCAAGGCTAGAGCTCTCTTTGGTAGTTCTTTCCATTTTCCTCTGACAATATTTGTTTGTAAAACAGTATGTACTGCTTATGATTGTTTAAACAACAGCAAGAGTCATGAAGAAAGCTTGCATTTGTGGTTCTTTCACTTTGCCCACCCTCTTAGAATCATTGTGAAGAGTCTCAAATGCTGTTTGTGATGTCTCATATTTGATAGTAAAATTATGAATTGTTATACTTATTAAACTGCACAACAAAATGGATTGAATTCTCAAGGCTTGTAACATACAAATCTTAATTTTATAAATATCTTCTTTCCTATAATGAGATAGAGAACTGGGGGAAATAGCAACTGTTCAACTGGGAAAATGTATTATCTGCACAGTCACTTTGAATGGTTACTTGGGATGTTGATTGAAGTTGCTGATGCCTAGTACTTCTGCTGCTAGATGTTTTCTACAGGAAAATGCTTATATATTCTTAGAGAACACAGAACTCCTAGATACAAAGGCTCATATAAAGAAATCAAGTTAGATGTGTTAGTCATTTTCCACCACTATATCTAATACCTGTGAAGAGACTTTTTTTGACTTTATGTGTGTGTGTTCTGGGGACTGAATCCAAGGTTTCTCTACATTGAGCTACTTTCCCAGCCATCTTTATTTTTTGAGATAGGGTCTCACTCAATTGCTCAGGCTGTCTTTGAATTTGTGAGCCTCCTCCCTCAGCCTTCCAAGACACTGGCATTTTGAGTGTTGTCCACCATATCAGGCTTGGTTCATTGTTTTGGAGGTTTTAGTCCCTAGTGAATTGTCCCCATTTTTTTGGCCAAAGGGGTGAGAGCACATTAGATAAAAACTATCAACCACATGACCAGGAAGTCATGGGTTGAAAGAGAGAGGGTCTAGGGACCAATAATCCCCTTGAGAGCCTGCTTCCAATGACCTAAAGGTCTCCCACTAGGCCCCACTTCATAAACATCCCACCATGTTGCCATGTCACCATACCACATGTAGCTTTAAGGGGTGTTCAAGATATTAGCTATCTTAGTGAATCCTCTTTTTGTGTTTCTTTATACATTAAGGTTGCTAACATTTCAATTAAAAATAGTATTGCAGTTAAAAATAATAGATTAGACTATGAACTTTGTGGGCGGCTACTGTGGCAGGCACCTCGAGTCTGCAAATTTAAGGACCCAGAACCCTGGCCTGCCATGAGGACTGCACAAAAATGACAAAGCTGGATGGCAGGGTTAATATAGAATATTGAAGGGAGTGGCCTGTAATAAGGTTGCATATTAGCAAATGGATCACCAGCAGCTGAGTATTGGAGCCAGGTGCATTGGTCTTTTTGTGATGTTTTTGAAATGGAGCCCTGAAGTGCAAGTTATAGACCTGGTGGCAGCACCAAAACCCTGGTGGAGGCTGTATCTCCCAGAGGATGGTCAGTTCCAGGGATCAGTAACTGCGATTGATTTGGATTTCAAAACCTAAACAGCTTCGACATTTGGAAACATGGTTACCTTGTGTATCATGCTGCTCACAAGAGATTATCCACCAACTTTATCTAGGATAGACCCGTTTGGTGTAATTACCCAACCCAACAGGAATTTCTATACCTTGTAATCATTTTATTTGTACACATTGGTTGTCCTTATATGGAAGGGTGAGATCTTTAAGTCAAAAATTGTTTCTCACTTGAATATAATGTCTGTAATTACCCTCAACAAACACCAAAATAAACAATGGTGTTTGGTGTCAAAAAAAATAGACTAGTCCTAAGTTATTTTGACAGTGTTCAAATGATACTCTTTCCACTGAAATATCAAGTTTCTGAAATGGTTTTACAGTATGTTGACTGAAAATGAAATAAGGAGTGGAATGATAATGATTTATCTTGGAATCACACATATGTATTCATCCAGTGAAAACAAAAAAAATGAGCTAGATTTATGTATAGTAAATTAGTTACAGTAGCATTTGGACATGGAGGAAAGAATTTATTTTATTCAATATTATGAAAAATTATTAACTCAGTTTATTTTAATTTATTTTTTAAAAGTGGAGCTAATTATTTAACTAAGTGCCTCATCCATGCTAGCTAATTGCTCTACCACTGAGTCACAACCCCAGCCCTGAACTGGGTTTCTTCATGCCTTCCCTCTTTGTAGATTTTGAATTGTAAATAGCTGTTTTCATTGATTGCAAGATATAGCCTAGTCATATAGTGATTTGCATAGATTATATTTTACAGATCACAGTGTTTTTGAGGAACCCAAGTAGATCATGACATTTGTGTCCTCTTTATGTGTTTCTTTCTACATTAAGTTTGCTAATATTTCAATTAAAATTTTTGCACCTATTTTCACTAATTACCTTGTACTCAGGTGTAGACCACACTATCTTCAAGGGTTTGGGTCATATTAAGTTATCTTTAGTATGAATCAGGTATGTTGTCACTCTTAGTATTCTCCAAAATCTTGTGCAAATTTACATGTATACCTTTATTGAAGGTTTGATTTTTTTTCCAGTGACTGACTGAGTCTGATATTTTATTTACAGGAAGATTTTTACTAATTATTTGATATTTTAATTGTTCCAATGTTCTCTCCTTAAGCCATTTTTGGGAAGTTGAATTTTTTCCAAGAGTAGATGTGAAAGATGTCAAATTGACTGTCATAAAATTGTTCCCGATATGCTGGTAATTCTTATACCTAGAGCACATGGAATGGTGTGTTATTTCTATCTGTTATTTTAAAACTTATGTGTTCTATTGCACAGTTTAGTTTAACAGGGCAGGGTTGATGACAAGATTTGGGGTTCTTCTGGGGTAACATCCCTGGAATGGGGTTGTGCTAAGACTCATAGTGGGTTTCCACCCATGGATCTCTGAGTGTTCTGGTGGAGTATTATCAATAGTTACCTGGGAGATCACAGGAGGTGACTTGGGACTCAGCATTATGTGTCCAAGCTGGAAGAAGTTGGAGGGCAGTGCATGCCCTGAGTTGGAGTCCAAGGCTTTTGGGGCCTCTGCAAAATCATGTGTACATAAGGGAATCTGTCCATTTGCATATTCATTATGCAATTGTTAAAAAGTCAAACAGAATTTTATAAACCATAGACAGATACAGAAAAATGGAGAACAGAGGAACAAACAAATTGAATTTTTACAAAAGTTTTTTCATTTCCTTAGGTCCATCTGAGATATATTTGTATGTCCATCTATACATCATCTATATTCTTTATCCATTCATATATCAAGACATGAATGGTGGATAAGGCTGACTCTCAGGACCATACTTGGCATTCTTGGAATGTTGTCGTTTTCATGGAAGATGAACTTAGCTATAAAAGAACACATATGCTCTCAATAGAAGGTACTTGACAAAAAATTGACATGGACAATATGTAACCCATGTTTGTGTTGGATAGGATAAGCTTGGAATAGGAAAGCCAAATGGCCTGGCCTTTGTAGTGTGCCATGGTACCCATGATTGTGCCTTACACCATGAAATTGTGGTTCACTTCCCGAGACTGATTGCACAATCTGCTGTCATAGCTTTGTTGAAAGTGATGGGTTCTCAAAAATCTGTGTGCAGAAAAGACCCAGGTGCTACATAATGGCTCTAACTTGGGTTTAGTGAAACCTCCTTAATGAGCAGAGGCGGACACACCTCTCTTGGTGTGTGTATGGGAGCACTCTAGTTCATTATGTTGACTTGTGGATTGTGAGTTCCTACCTTTCCCTTTCTCATCAAGAAAAATTCCAAGAAGTGATTTGGTATAAAATAGTGACATTCCCATTTTTATAAAGGAAAATCTGAATAACTGGGAAGACATCTTCCTATAGTTTTTGTCATGTTATTTTATGAGGAAGAGATGATAATTTATTTGGTTCTTTTAAAGGAAAAAATGTAGATAGGTTTAATTCAAACTGAGTTTATTTATGAAACACACAGAAAATCAGGTAGCCCTTAGAATCAGGAAAGGTTTTAAGATTTGTGGACAACAAAATAATTTGGTAGCATTTATAGAAAGTGGTAGTGAGGCATGGGGACATTTAGATACAGCTTAAGTGGTTTAAAAGTTTCCCATGTGAACTGACTCTCAGTGTTAGCTTTTCGTCACTGTGACATAATACCTAACTTAAGCAATTATAAAGCAGTTTCAGAGGTTCTAGTACACGATCTCTTAGCCTAATCAATTTGGGCCTGTGCAAGGCTGCACATCATGGTGGGGAGCATAAGGTGGAATACAACTTTTCACATCATGGTGGCCAGGAAGCAAAAAGGGGCCAGACAAAAAAAGTCAGGATCCCAAAATCCCCTTCATGGATATGTGCTCAAAGATCTAACATACTCCAGTGAGGTCATACCTTCTAAATATTCTACCAATTCCCAGTAGTACCAGAGGTTGTCAACAGGCCTGCAGCACATGGTCATTAGGACCATGCAAGATTCATATCACTCAGCTACTGAGATAGAACTCCATTTTGATTCGGGCTGTTGAAACTATGCAGGAGCTTACTTCAAATCAATAGCTTCCCACACATTTTATTTAATAATCCCTAAATCAGATTCTGCACATTATGTGCAGAAAGCAAATGCTTTCCCATGATCCTTGATGTGGTGAAGATCTTGGCTACTATATCATTATTTTTGAGCCTGAGAGAATGACAAGCCTCTTGAAAAGCCCTTAACATTTCAGTTAGTTAATGGTTTATCTTGTAAGTTTCAGAGAAATTTTACTTCAGTTGAGAAAAAAAAAATATCAAATACAATTATAATGAATGTATTTGTGGAAATTTAAGAAGTACTTCCAAAGACTCAATTGTATGATAGAGTTTTAAAATAAAACAGAAATTTTAGATCTGTAATTTTTGTCTAAATAGTGCCATGGTAGTAAATGAACTCTAAACATTATATTAGAGTTCACAAATTCAACACATTTGTTATTAGTAAATTAAACAGAAAAAAGGTCCCAAATAGATAAATTTTTTTCTCATTATTTTACATAATACTGTGATAGTAGGAGCAAATATGACTCCATTTTGTTTTATGACTTCATCCTGTAAAACAACCATGCCAAGTAGAAGAGTCATGACTTGAGCAAGATATTCCTTTCCTTTTGCTATAGAAACCTTTAAGAACACGGAACTACATAATGGGGTATTGTTTCTGTAACTAGGGTACAAGGCTCTGTTTCTGTAACTGGGGTGACTGGGCTAACTGTGATTGGTTAGGCTTCCCTCTGCTTGACTGCACTGTCCCGCTTCTGTAACCTGGCTTGATTGCATTGGCTAGACCGCCTGAACATCCCTTTTGCAGTTTTCAGGCTTATGAGGAGTGCCCTTGCAATTGTTTGGGGCTGATCAGGGGAACAGCTTTATGTTCTGGTCAGCCGCCACTGGTGTGCTTCAATAAAGGCCTGATTCAATTATACATGAGTGGTCTGGAAGTCAGTTTATGAACCCTGGGACAAAGCTTTAACTATAACATTTGGCGGCTCGCCTTGGATCCATTTCTTTCCTACCCTCACGCCAAATTTGCCTCCAATGACGGGCTTTTGGACCTCGACCCCAGAATAGAGGGGAGCTCCTGAGAGACGTTCCTCAGCCTCACTCAGAGGGCTGCTCCAGTCCATCCTAAGACGCTCTGAAAAGCATCCTGCCGGCTGTCAGTTCTGGTGAGTTGACTCTTCTCTGGGGGAAAAGGTCAGATTGGACACAGTCGCTTACATCTTCCCCAGGACAGGAGGAGACATTGTCACTGTCTCCCTGGAGGTCTCCCTGTGAGACCTCATCTGTCTGTATCTGGGGCCCACTGGAGGCCTCGCTGGGAGGCCTCATCTGTCTGGGGGCAGGATGAGACGTCGTCTGTCCCACTGGAGGCCTCTCTGTGGGGCCTCGTCTGTCTGGGGGTGAGATAAGACGTGGTCTCTGCCTCATTAGGGGTCTTCTTGTGCATCCTCAGCGATTGTTGCTTGTCCTGTGTCTGTTCTGCTGTTTGTCATTTCTCCAGTGTCTTCTGCTGTTGGTCATTTGTTCAGTGTCAGTTCACCGGCCATTTTTTCTGTTTGCTGGGTCTCTGACCCATTAGAGGTCTCCCTGTGTGATCTCAGCGATTGTTGCTTGTCCTGTGTCTGTTTTGCTGTTTGTTGTTTCTCCAACAACTTCTTGCTGTTTGTCATTTGTCCTGTGTCTCTTTGCTGGCCATTGCCTTGTGTTTATCTGTCCGAGTGTTGTGGACTCATAACCAAGTGTGTGTTCTCATAACCGCTCTTCTTTCATCAGGACTCCTTCGCTCCACCAACATCAGAGACAAGGATGCGCTACAGAGATCTCTACCTGGACTCCTTTAACTTGTTTTCTTAACAATTTTCAGGACTTTGTCTGTTGGTTTGTTTTTGTTTTTTTCCTTTGTGTTCTGTGTTAATTTCTACCTAAGTTTGTTTCTAATGGGAATAAATGGTTAAAATGGTTTTAACTGTGCTCACTACAGCTTGCATTAAAATATAAAGTACTGCCAACAGGACTAAAAAAATTGTCAAAAAGTAAAAGCTAAAGGTAAAAAGAAAAAGACATTCTAGAGAATGTCTTCATCTAGGAACTGGGCCAGGTGGCCAACTGGGTAAATCATGTCACTTCCAATAGAGGACAGATTAAAACTAAAATGTTTTATAAAATTATTATTCCTAAATTGTATAATAAATACCATAATTTTGTCTAGAAAATTTGGCTTTTGTCTCTCAGTATTTGCAAGCATGAATAACCCTCCACTATTAAAATAATGGTCTAAAGAGTTTTCAATGTCAGGCTAAAAGTTGGTGGCCGCTATCCAAGAAACCAGAAAAATCAGTTTAAATGAGACCCCAACCTGGGGGACTCTCCCAAGGAGACCAATAAAGCTGCATCTTTGGGAAGTTCCTCCAGGGAAAAATAAGCTCCCTTCATTTGTCTATGTTCCCTCAACTCTTTTCAGCTTTCATGAACAGGACCACCTCAGGAAAAAGGTCAGAAAACTTTTAAAATTCTATATATGTTATATGCCTAGGTAAATATGTTTTTCTGATTACCCTCTGCTTTATTCTAAGGCAAATTTACAAGGGTTAACTCTCAATCTAATAGGTTTTAAAAAAATAAGCTACAAGTCTTTTGTTTGTCTGTTTGCTTTGTGTGGGTGCACCAGTGTACTTACTGTCTGTCTATATGTATTGCCATGTCTACATGTATTTGGTACAAAAAAAATTGACATATGAGCTCATAAATTAAAATTTTAAAAAATGGATCCAAATACTTTTGGTTAATATAATTTAAAAGATTCAATTCAAATTGGGAAAATAGATAAAAGTACAAATGTCTTTAAAGTTACTAGTGCATAGTTTTGTTTCTAGATGGTTAAAGAGCTGTTAAAATGTTAATGTCTATAAAGTGACTAATATCCATTATCTCTAGCATTTTTCTTTAACAGGGAAAAAAAGATTACTAATACTATTCAATGCACTTGTCTGATACCTTGTTTTTTTTTTTAAACAAGAGACATCTAATTGGTTTACAGAGTTAAAAAGCTGACTGTTAAATATTATATCAAGTACTCTTAACTCCTTAAATTTTATAGGGTAAAATACTTAAACAATGTTGATGTTTTAATAAATTGGTAAACTGAAAAAAGAAAATTTAAAATTATTTTGTGTTATTATAAAATAAAGGTTACTATAAATTACAGAGTCCCAACAGGTATAATTCTACATACAAAGAGTCAAGATGTTTCAACAGTATTTCAATTAAACTACTGTAAGTAACAAATATATTATCTTATTAAAAGAAATGAATTTATCTAAATTCAAAAAATTATAAAAGTTATTTCAAGGTATAAACAATCAAAGAAAGATCAATGGGTTAAAAAATTATTAAAAAGTTCTAAACATAAAAATATATTTAATGAAAAACGTTTCCAAGTAAAAAGTCTTTATGTGATAAAGTATAATTATAATACATCTAAGTAAACAACAAAAGGGTCTAATTAAGCAATATAAAGGTCTATAAATAAAATACAATATTAAAAGGTTTATATGTAACTAAGTTGGTTATACATGTAACACAAATATTTAAAACTATTCAAGGTTGTTCCCTAAGGACAAATAATAATGTACTGATATATTTATAAGTTAAAATGACAAAAACTTCTAAAAATATTAATTACATTATGTCTGTTAAGTTTTGTCCTCTAGAACAAGTAATCTTGGAAAAATTAAGGTTTTTACATCTGTGGCTACACAGCAACTCTTATTTTAAAGTATTGTCCTACATTACAAAGTCTAGATTTTCCTATAAAAGCTAACTTTGGTTAATATAAAAAAAAACAATAAAAGTATGGTACTTTACTCTTCTTTACAGATTAAATGTGTCCATATCTTTCAGGTATACAAGTCTTTAAGGTAAAAGGTTTAAAGAAACATTTTATCAAGGTGGTATTCTTAAAACTAAAATTGTGTGTAATGGTAATTTAAAATTATAGAGATAATAGATTTTATTAGAGATTTATTTATATCAATTGATGTTTTGTAACCAAATCTTATGTTACCTTTTACCCTGAATTTTAAAAGTAATGAGAGCCTAATCTATTTAAAAGTTAAATATTATAAAACATTCTGCCACTTTTCCACATTTAAAAAAATGTTAAGGGCTCTCAGCCTTTCCTTAATTAATGTTTCAGATGTATGTCATATTGTGCTACTAACATCCATATAGAGTCAAGAACAATATATGTAAACTTTATAAAATGATATATAAAAAGAGAGACAAAGATCAGCTTTAAAACTAAAACAATTTACCTAAGATTTGTAAAGAGCCCTGCCTTACCTGAGATAAGGCTCTGCCTCCCATCTTACAACATGTCAATATAACTTCAAAGTAGGCCAGATTTCAGTTAATTTAAAGTTATATTCAAAGATTAATTTATTAAAAAGATTATTGTGATCTCAAATAAAAAACACAATGTATAACTCAGCCAAGTTTCAAAATTATATACAAGCTAAATATGTTTTATTATTAATAAATTTACTTTGTATTTTCATTATATGTAAAAGAAATGTGAGCACTACACTCAGAGCAACCAAGAGACCTTTACTGTGACAGTTTCTGATTAACACAAAGTGAGAGAGAGAGAGAGAGAGAGAGAGAGAGAGAGAGAGAGAGAGAGAGAGAGAAGGTAAAAGAGAGAAAAAAAAGTGAAAGGGAGAATTAGAAACAGAGAAAGTGACAGAAAAAGGAGAGAACAAGAGAGAAGGACCTGGCAAGAGAGAGTTTTTATAGCCAAAATCTAATGGGCTCTCTGGATCTGCAAGCTGCCTTGTTGGTGTACAGTGATTGGATCATACAGTAGATGCTAAGGTGTTATCTTCTGCCTTCAGCCAGATCTCCAGCATTATGTAAATTAATAAATAAAATAAGGATATTGTGTTATGTAGAAATTAACTGTAAAGTTATAAACATTAAGTTAAAGCCCAACATTCTTACTTTAAAACTGGTAAAACTGACTTGCTGGATGTTTAAGGCCAAATTTAAATATTAAGGTTAAAATAAAGGGGCCAAAGAAACCAATACTTGGCTCTTGCCCTCTAAGTCAGCCTGAACCCAGGACAGGGGAAAAAGCTTTGCAACTCCAGCCCACATAACCTCCTGATAAGGGAGATTAATGAGACTAATGAAGAACAGAAAGCCAATGAGTGTACATGCAGCAAAACAGAAGGGTCATTTAAAAAGGAGACATGCCTGATGCTTCCAAGGGAAGCCATATGGTCAGCAAGACCTTGACCCATCCTAATGCAGATGACACTAACAGAGCTAAAATGCTGCTCACAGGTTCCCCAAGGATGTCCTCCATGGAAACTCAGCTGACTCTTACCAATAGATAGGAACAAGGTCAGTTTGACCAGCTTGGTCTTAAACACCTAGCAAAAACAGTTAAAACCAAAGCACAGCCATTCCTGGACATTTGAAAAGAAACAACAGTTATTTTAATGTAACTTAAAATGCACACTAGTGTTAGCATCCCCCAAATAAAAAAGACTGGGGGCAACAACAGAAAAATTCTTAGGCAAAAATGCCTGATAACTACCAATAAAAAAAACTGCCAGAAGTTTTTAGACAGTTTAAGGCCTACAGATCTTCCTAACTTCCTACACAAGTAGATGTAATCAGTGTTTATTTATATAATCATCTATCCCTAAGTAACAAAAGGTCATGCCAAAAAGGTATTTTTACAAAAATCAGATGACATTACCTAACTTAACTAAATGTTGTGTCTACATTCCTGATAATTCTGACAACATTAAAGATTTATGTTCCCTAAAAAATGTGCCTTATTAGGCTTTGTTAGGCTTTGTTAGGCCTTGTAATGGGGACAATTTCTCAGGTCTTTTGCCTCCTGGTAAACAATTATTAATTCTCTCATTCTCATGATATTCATGGACAGGTTCCAGATGCTACAACTGCTATTTTGTATTAATCTTACTTCAGCATTCATGTCTGTTTGTTTCTCTCATAGAAGTGCCCACCCCAGGTGAATTTACATTCTGTTCTTCCTGAGCCAGATTTTTACTATGGACTCCTTGACCCACTCAGTTTCTAAAAAGGGAATCCAAACTGCTTGCCCACTGCACATTGCCCCCCTTTCAGCTGGAAGTAGCAAGAATGGTCATCACCCTTTTTTCCCTTACGGCAGTTGGAGGTCTCTAATATTAGAGGAAAAAAATTACAGTCAAAATAAATGTTTGCCAATATGTCTAGCTAAGGAAGATATACCTGGGAAACTACTCCTAAAGATTACCCTGGGTGATCTCCCAGAAAGAGACACTTGCTTCCACAACCCAACTTATATGTGGGACAACTTCCCATTCACCAGAAAATGTGCTTCCCAAGTCCCACTTTGAACTCCTTGACTAAATCTCCAATCTGTCAATAACTCAATAACTCTGAACTATGCAACTAACTATTTTGATGGAGTAAAAGGAAAAGAACACCTGGACTTATTAAAAGGCCAGGCCCCACTGATTTAACAACATAAACTGGCTAGCGTCATTTTAGTTTCCCTCCTGGCTGGTATCTACTGCTTTGGGAACTACAGCTCTTATTACAAGCTCTAAAATTTTAAGTCCCTCAGCCATCAAATAAATATAGATTTAGGAAATCTAGAAAGGTCAATCTCCAAACTAGAAGTTTCACTAGACTCTCTGACAGAAATAGTCTTACAAAACAGATGAGGTCTAGATGGTCTCTTTCTGAAACAAGGAGGACTTTGTATGGCTCCAGTAAAAACTTGTTTCTCTGCAAACCATTCTGGGATAATAAAAAGCAGTTTGGCGTTTGTGAGAAACAGGTTAAAAAAAAAAGATGAAGCAGTAGAAACTTCAGGCAATTGGTTCCAAAACCTATTCTCATGGTCCCCTTGGCTGACTACCATCATTTCAGTCATAATTGGGCCCCTAGTCCTTCACCTCATTGTTATTACTGTAGGACCCTGCCTCTTAAAAACCCTCCTAAACCATATACACAAAAGAATGTAGATGGGGTCAGACTTCAGGGTCTTGCAAGCCCAGTATAGTACCTTAGACAGAAGGTTGGAACAAAAACTGAGGCATAATGATGTGCAAGATTGACATCAAACCTACTAAAACCAGTGGGGAATGTGATAGTAGGAGCAAATGTAACTCCATTTTGTTTTATGACTTTATCCTGTAAAACAACCATGCCAAGTAGAAGAGTCATGACTGGAGAAAGATGTTCTTTTCCTTTTGCTATAGAAACCTTTAAGAACATAGAACTACCTAATGGGATTCTGTTTCTTTAACTGGGGTGACTGGGCTAACTGTGATTGTTTAGGCTTCCCTCTGCTTGACTGCACTATCCTGCTTCTGTAACCTGGCTTGCTTACATTGGCTAGACCACCTGAACATCCCTTTTGCGGTTTTCAGGCTTATAAGGAGTGCCCTTGCAATTGTTTGGGGCTGATCAGGGGAACAGCTTTATGTTCTGGTCAGCCGCCACCAGTGTGCTTCAATAAAGGCTTGATTTGATTATAAGTGAGTGGTCTGGAAGTCAGTTTATAAAACCCTGGGACAAAGTTTAACTATAACAATACTATCTACTGATTTTAATTGGCTGATTGAAGTTACAGAACAAAGCTTGAATTCCAAGCTGTAAAGTCTACTATTCTTGAAATACAAGCCTCACCAGTCTGGTCCTGTGAAGATATGCAAGAAATATTTTGCCCTCATCAAAGTGATTATGGTCCATCTATTCAGTCAGGATTATTAGTTTTTATCCCTGTGTTTCTTAGCTTCCTGTTATTATTTATTTACAAACATTAGAAATAGTCAAAAGTAAAGAAAAATTGTTACTTTGGCTCACAGTTTTAGAGGTTTTGTTCTGTGATCACTTTTTATCATTTCCCAATGCCACCACAGTGGGGACCAGTCATTGAACACCTGGGCCTTTTGAGAGTCTTTCAAGGTCCAACCTACGGCAGTTCTTAAGCACAAAAAATATTCTTCTGCTTATGTGTCTGGAAGAGTAGAAAAAACTGTCCAAAATAGTTTGAGCTCAAATTAGTAAAACACTTTCGAGTTTCTAGCAAATTTACATAAAGCTCTTTTTCTACTAGATATCCAGGAAAAAAATGTTCAGAAAAACACACTACTGTAATATAGTAGGAACAGAAATTGAGCCAGTAAAATGAAAGCTATCTTATATTGTACAAAGGAAGGGGTAAGATACAGAACTAATGTAATTCAAAAGATGATGTTGGGGAAATGCTTTCAGAATCCTTTAACTTTAAATGTGCTTTCCCATGACTTTTTAAATTTTTGCTCCATGGGTAAAGTACCAAGTCTAGTTCCTTGGTTTTACATTACTTTTCATGGTATCATTTGTAGGGATAATAGTGGCTATGGTTCTCTTGGTATTTTGTCATCTGGGTAGGATTCTGTATGTCTAGAGAGTTTTGTTTCTTCATTCAGAAATATGGCTTCTTTTAGTTCAATCCTATTGATGTTATTTTCAGGTACTAACACACATGGGCCATACACAGACACATGTAACACACTCAGTAAAGGCTAGTTAGTGTAGCTAATTGGGTTTAACTATTTTGAGGACGAGGGAAAAGTTCATTAGGTTCTTGTTCTCTTACTTCTTTCCTATGAGATAAAGAGTTAGCCAGGCATGGTGGTGTGTGCCTTTTATCCCTGCTGTTCAGGTTGCTGAGGCAGGAGGATCCTGACTTCATGACCAGTCTAGGTATTTTTAATGTTAATGGGGACAGAGGTGATAAAGTGCCCAGAGTATAGAGAATAAATACAAATCAATAGAATAGGCTAGGGTATGGGTGATTAGTAGAGTGCTTACCTACCAGGCAGGAGTCAGTGGGAGACCCAAATGCATGAGGCCCTGGCTTCTTTCTGGCTACCTTCAGCACAAAACAAACAAAAATAAAAACAATTCATGGACGTAGCTTAATGGTAGGATACTTGACTAGCATGTCCAAGTCCTGGGTTTGATCTCCAAAATCCAAGGATGGGAGAGAGGCTAAAAAAAAAAAAAAAAAAAAAAAAAAAAAAAAAAAAAAAAAAAAAACTGGAAGAATGTAATGAATGGTCCTGGGAATTGTGTTTGTTTTTTTCTTTCATTTTTTTTCAATATTCTGTGCAATTCAGAAATAAATTGGAAAGTTTCTAATCTAGGATAGTGGAAGAGATTTTGACACATAAGTTTTTTAGAAGGTGGGCATTGAAAAGTCTTTGTTAGGGCTCTGATTTTTTTGTCTAATGAGCCATTGCTCAGAGGAGGTCGTGGGTTCAGCTCCAGCTGCCTTGCAAATTATACATGACCCTCCTCCCCAACTATACATAGTGGACACTGGTGTGCACTAGGCACATGATTTCAGAAGGAAAAATGTGTATGAGAGACCGCCCCTCCCACACACACATACAGAAAAACAACCAATAAGTAAGTCCCTTTGGGATGTGAAGTCTTCAACAAAGCCTCATAGATCTCAGGTAAGCAGACTCCAGAGGCTCTGCTTTGAATCATGGGGCTAATCCACGGGACTGTCTCTTTGGTTTCTGTTTTTACTATTTAGTTTTCATTTTAAAAAACTCATGTCTTTCATACATTTGAAGCATGAACATTTGCTTTTCAGAAAACCTGAGACTGTTTTATATGAGTTATGGAGTAGAGAGTGGAATAAAACAGACCAGAAGATTAATCTTGGTGGTGCTCATCTGGACTCCCCAAATGTGATTTTGCTGTGAATAAAGTGTTTTGTTTCTTGATTTTAAATTCCCATTTAGGTGTTGTTTTAGAATATTGGGTAAACTTGCAGTCTCATGCTAGTACCTCATGCTGCTTATCTTTGATGGTTCCCTAGGAAAACAGGTTTTAAAGTGATCCTGCATGTGAAATGTTGGGGAAACATTTTATCCCCTAGGTACCATTATTAAAACCATTGCTTTCTTTATTCTACTCACCAGTCTCTCCTAGAGAGGAAGAAGCCTCAACTGTTCTCTCCAGAGCTCACTGTCATGACTAAATACAATGTTCATTTTTTCAAAATAGGAAATTGTCATTTGCTCCATAAGTCAGACTTCATAGTGCCTGTATTTAAGAGGAATTGTATTTATCATATTAAAAATATGTCAAAACAAAAAAATCAATTTCAATAAGGCATCGCTTAATGGTGAGATTTGTTCTGAGAGATGCATGAGAAGATGTTTGTTGTGTGGAAATCATAGAGTGCACTTACATAAACTAATACAACTCTGATGTTAACTTACACTTGATGATATGCTCTGCGGCATCACCATCATATATTCAGTCCATCCTTGACCACAGCATTGATACTTAGAGTGAATAGCTCTGGGTTCAGTCTGACTGGAGTGGAGTCAATGTTGAATCTTCTAAGGTTCCTGTGTTAAAAACTTAACAGTGATGGAATAATATTTAGAGGTGTGCTCTTTTAGGCCAGAGAGGCTCCACCCTCATTGTGAATTGAATCTGTTTTGAGGTGTATTTTATCTTATAAGTGGCTTTACTGTAAAAGTGAACTATGATCGTCTAAAGTGTGTAGATTCATGTCTTCTTTTTTGTGTCTATTTCCCTGTTTTTTTAATATAATTATGATTATTTTATTAAAACATCATGTAAAATTTACCCTCCCCACCATTTTAAAATGTATGCTTCAATGGCTTCACCTACATTACATTGGCTTGTAAGCACCACCAGCAACTGTCCAGTGAGCTTTCTTTATCTTGTAAAACTGATACTTTGTAACGATTAAAACACAAATCCCCAATGTCCCCTCCTCCACCCCTGAGGACTATCATTGTATTTTTGTCTCTATGACTTTGATTACTCTGGTAGCTCATACAAATGATATTGCTAGATATGTTATTATTTATTTTATTATTTATTTATTTATATATTTGAGCAATGACCATATTTTTTTCCACAGTACCTACTCAATTTTGCATTCCCACCAACAGTAATGTTTACCATCTTTTTACATGCTTAATGAAAATCTGTTTATTTTCTTGGGAGAAATGTCTATTCCAATACTTTGCCTACTTTAAATTACAGTTGTGGTTCTTTATGTCTTTATCAGATATAATTTTCAACACTTCATCAGATATAATCTTCAAAAAGATTATCCTATTCTACAGATGGTCCTTTTATTTTCTTCATTGTGTCCTTTGATTCACAATTCTTTATTTAAGTGTAGTCTAATATATTTTTGTTTTTGTTTGTACTTTTGGTGACATACCTATGAAATTGTTGCCAAATTCAATATTATTAAAATTTCCCCCACATTTTTTTCAGCAGGTTTTATCCATATTTTTTTCCATTTTTAAATAATTTTTGCATATGGGGTAAAAGGTCCAATTTGATTCTTTGCACATGAATATATAGTTTTCCTAGCACCATTTGTTAACTTCTGCCTAGTGTTTCTTTTGGATCAGAAGGAAATGTTCTATTTTTGTTTTCTATGGAAGAATGGATGCCTTTCAAAGGAATTAGGTCACCCACAGAAGAGGAAAGGACAAAAAAAGGAGGGAGAGTAAATCAAACATGTTTTTAATGCATGGTTAAGAGTGTCATGCAGAATCCCATTATTTTTTAGAATTAACATTGCACTAGTAGCAAGGCATAGGGGTTCTTGCCTGTCATTGCCATGACTCCTTTAGCCTGGGGCAGGAAGATATCAATTTTGAGGCCACTTTGTAGGACCCTGTCTCAAAATAAAAAAAATAAAAAAAAGACTGGATGAAGCTCTGTGGTAAAGCTAGTGAGATAGCTGCTGGGATTATCCCCTGCCCTACTAAAAAATACCAAAAAAAAACAAGCCACTGAAGGGAGAGGCAGGAGGAGAAGGGAGTAGGGCTATTCCCTCCGTTTTTTTTTTCTTTGGTATATCTTACAGCTCTCTCTCTCTCTCTCTTTCTCTCTCCCTCTCTCTCTCTCTCTCTCTCTCTCTCTATATATATATATATATATATATATATATATATATATATATATATCATTCATACTCCTATTAACCACTTTGTGTTCTCATTTTTCTTTATTTATTTTTTGTGTCATTCTGGGATTAAACCCAGAGGTATTCTCCCACTGAGCTACATGCCTAGCTTTTTTGCTTTTTCTATTTTGAGTATGACTCAGTGGTAGAAGATATGAATAGTATGCCTGAGGCCTTGCTTCAATCCTCACTACCATGAAACAAACATACTCACCATACAATTCTTGACATTCTATGTCCAGTGTTTTAACACTGCCATCCCATTGAAGGGGTGTTAGAAAAGGGTAATGTAAATATGCTCCAAAATTTCAAGTATCATTTATTTGATTGCTATGTTGAAGGAAAAGCTCACTTTGAATGTTTTAGTATGAGTAAAACCCAAAAATGATCAAAATCATCCATACTTTTCCCATCCCAATGCTTATTCCCTATTTTATTTAATCTTATTCGCTCCTACTCTTCTACCAACAATTTAAAGTGTTGGTTATCAGGTTGATGTGAACTGGTTTATTTTTACTTCCTCAATTACTTTTATGGCTGAACATTTTTTATTTGTCTCTTTCTACATATTTTGAATTTATGTTAGACTAAAATCTTTTCTGATCATGCAGATCATAATCTCATGCTCTTCTCATATTTTTAAGGATCAGCTATTAATCCATTGTTGGTTTTATTTTAAGAAACAGTCAGGAAGCAGAGATCCACCTTGTAAAAATCTTGGTGGAACAAATGTTCTTTTCTTTCTCTGGATGCCTCTCATATTCCTCAATTCTTTTCTTTCTGTTTTGGTATTTTTTTCAGCATCTTCACTTGAAGATACTCACAAGGAATTAGGAGGAACAAAAAAAGATGAAAAGAAAAACCAAAGCACACATGTAGAAAACATGATTTAGAGATTCTTAATTGATCATTTTTACAGAATCCATCCTCTGATTTTTGAATCAGGGAAGAGGGCAAGCCAAGACAATGCATTGCCATATATGTGAAATCAATGTAATTCAAATCCAAAAATTTGCAAGAACATATTTTCTCACATAATACAGGAAATATATTTTTTCTTTGAAAATGCTTCATGTCATTTCTTCCAATAGGATATTTTTGACCCTTTTCACATATTTATTTCAGTGTGGCTGTGAAAGTATCATATTACTTTTATAAAAAAATGAAGTATTATGAGGCAAATATTGGAGTAGGTACCAATTAAGATGCTGTGTAATTATCCAGAATAGGAATCCTGGTGGAATTTCATCATGGTGCTGGCTGTGAAATTAAACAGAAGTAGAAAGTTTGAATAATTTAAAGGTTTAATTGGTAGTCTGCAGAGATGTTGGTTATTCTGTGAGAGGAGTTAAGAATGACTGTACAATTTGTCTTGATCAAAATTTGCTGGAGACATTAGAAGTTTTACTTGAGATCTGTTAAGTATGCCAACCAAAACTTCAAGAGATGATCCCCTAGATGCAGGTGAAAGGATTTGGTTCAATTATGTCCAACATGTGGCACCTCACAGTATTAGTAGGTACTTTGTAGCCAATTCTTACATGAGCCAATATTTTGTTTTGGGAATTTCTGATATGATAATTTTTGTGAATTATTATTAAAGTTTCACAAAGTTTTACTGTATTGGAATTGCACTAACATACACTGAATCAGGTTTCCATATATCTCTCTTCTATCATTATTCATCAGTTATTGAAAATATTGGTTGCTTGAGACTAGGATGACATTTTTTAGAGAAAATAAGAAAGGAAATACAAGAACATTGTTGCAAAATAAAAGAATAGCAAATTCTCTGTAAGCTATGTTGTTATTGTGTTATAAAAGTTCCATGAACTGGAAAAATTTCAAAGGTCCTGTAAATCAATGATGCTGTACAAATCAGAAGAAAATCTGAACAAGATAATGACTGAGAGAGAAATTTGTTTGAAAAGCAGTGTGACTGTTTAGAATGGGCCCATGTGATCCAGAAAGCAAGCATGATCCTAGAGAAGAATCCTAGGAGGTCTGGATTTGAGAAAGGGAGCACCTGGCTTTTGGCTTCGTCTTTTTGTAATTGACCTGATAACTGATCTGTATCCAATGACAAATGATGGATGCTAGAACCTTATTTCATTGTGTCTAGTTATATTGGAAGAGAAATTGAGAACACATGTTTAGAGGTACCAGTTTTGTTAGGTATAGTTACAATTTTAACCATTTTAAGTGTGGATCAAAGATTCTTCTAGAAATTTACCTAAATCCATTCTGAGTTTGGAGATATGTTCCAGAAGTGATTAAATATCAAAAGGCTTCCAGACACTTGTGCCATGCCTTTGACCCTCTACAACCCTAGATAATTAGGTTGCATAGTCTAAAAGGTATTTTTTTTGTCATTTTTAAACACATGACTCAAAGTGTTGAGGATTATGGCTGGCATTAAAATTATCCTCAATTAATGCAGGAGAAAAAATATAAACTAGAGTTCGTCTGTGCAATTATTAAGATCACATCTATAACACACTGTTTAGTATTTAGAAACTTTTGTTCAGTTTGTGACTTTTATTTTTATTGCACTTAAGAATAATCTTACAATACATTGAGTCATGTGTGTTGATGGAGCAACTTGAGAAAAATATAGAAGCTGTTGGAATGTGCATAGAGTAGCTGGGGGTCTGCTCAGTCTAATTGAAGATGTTGCAGAGAGGTTGCTGGGAGATATTGAAAAGCGTGGGTTCATGTGGATAAAAGGGCTGCTGCAAAATCTGAGGAAGATGGGAAATAGGGATTGTTCACCATTTATAACCTGAACAATAACCTCCATGATTCAGCCCAGGAAGCATTGCCTTTTTTTTTTTTTTTTTTTTTTTTTTTTTTTTTTTTTTGGTGTATATTCCTGGTCAATAACAAGTCAGTGATAATGCTGAAACTAAGGTTTACAATAAAATATTTGTCTGTAAATAATTTTTTTTTATTTTGTTTCAAATAAAAAGATCCAGACTATGATGTGAAGAGAATCAAAGAATGTTTTCACTAGAAGATGACATGATTTCCCGGTCCAAGGTCATCCCATTTTAGGTTCACCAGTTGTTCAGATGAATTATGTCAACAGTGCCACTGAACACATCTTCACCCAAGCAGGCTCCACTGGAAAGAGCTGGCTTCTTTCCTATGGAGACCTGGGGACTTCCTAGTGAATAGGATGGCTCACGTGACTCTGTGTTCCAAAGGCATTAGAAAACAACCAAGTTGTTCTTCACTGGGTGAAGGGGCCACAGGAAGTGAAAGTTCTCCCAATTTCGTTCAAACCATCTGCAATCATCCTGCTTGATCTCTGCAGCATTTTGAGAGGGCCATATTCATAGAGAGAAAAGCTAACAGAGCAGTCCTTTGCCTTTGTCCTATGTTGATAGGAAGCAGGGAAAGACACAGCAGAAGCAGAACCAGGATCTCTCTTGTCAGTACTGCCTTTGTGAAGGAAAGCAGCAGAGTGACTGGGGATATTATTTTCCACACCGGCAAAAGCCCCAGGATTACCATGAGAAGCTGCCATTTCAGGTCCCACTTCTAATGTCCTAGAAGCATGGGGACTTAGGGAAGAAAATGTCCTTTTTTCTACAACAGCAGGGTTCAGGTTGACAAAGGAATGGAGAGGGCCTCAAGTTCTCTGATGCAGTTCACATCTCCTCCACAAATGGACCTCAGTTTTCTGCCAGAGCCTTTTGGGCAGAGTGTCAACAACATCTGAGCATGTCTAGGTTAGCATTCAGATACTGTTTATCTGAGTTTTTGAGAAAAACTTCAAAACATGCAGTATCTTGAACTTACCATTTTGAAAACATTTTCATACTTTTGAGCTTTAAGATATGAAGCACCATGAAGTCATCCAGAGAATTTCCTGTCTCTCCATCTTCTACCAACATAGCTCTGCAGGCTACATCCCTCAAACCACTTAAGGGCACCATTCACACAGTGCCAATGGAGGAGTGGAGGTGCTCTTCCTGAATTCCCAGTTGACTCCTGGGGTATTTTGTGTAGAAGTAGACCAAGGCTAGACAACTCCTTGTCAGGTCTTCCCATTTTGCTGTCATAATATTTAATTACAAAACAGTGTATACCAGTTATGATCATTAAGCAACAACAAGAGTAGTGAAGAAAGCTTGCACTTGAGGTTATTTCCCTTTGCCTATCTCTTGGAACAATTGTGAAGAGTCTCATATCCTATGTTTGTCATGCCTTCCACATTTAAGTGTGAAATTATAAAATAATATTAAATGAAACAATACACATGTTTTGCATGAATTTCCAAGGCACATAACATACTCATCTTAATTTTATAAATATCTTCCTTTCTATAATGAGATTGAAAACAGGTGAAGAAATAACAACACTCCAACCAGGGAAAAGTTTCATTTGCATAATCAATCACTTTGTATGGTCACTTGGAATTTATATATTAAGTTGCAGATGCCTAGCAATTCTGCTTCTAGAGTTTCCAAAGGAAAATGCTAGGCTCTCTTACAGAACACTGAATCCCTAGATAAGAATCCCTAATAATTAAGTTAGCCATTTTAGTCAGTTTCCTACCACTATATCTAATATTTGTGACAAGTCTTACTTTGACATTTTTTTTCTTTTTTCTTATGATCTTGGGATTGAATCCAGGGGTCCTCTTCACTAGGCTATTTAAAAGACTTCTATTTTTAAAGGCATGGTCTCAGTAAGTTACTGAGGCTGGCCTTGAGCTTGGGACTCTCCTGACTTAAGTTGCTGGAATTATAGATGTTGTGTATCTTGCCAGGTTTGGCTCATGGTTTTTGGAGGTTTCAGTTTCTGGTTAGTTGGCCCCATTGCTTTAGGCCTGTGGGGAGAGAGCATATTATGGTAGAATAAAACTGTCAGCCACATCACCAGGAAGTCATGGGGAGAGAAAGGGAGGTGTCAGGGCCCCACAATTCCCTTGGGGGCATGCCTACAATGATCTAAAGATCTTCCACTAGGCTCCACCTCTTAAACGTTCCATTATGTCCCAGTGTCACCACAGTGGAGAGTAAACCTTTACCACATGCAGCCTTAAGGAACATTTAAAATCTAAGCTATTAGTATAGAACAGTTAAAAATAATTGAAAAGACATACGTTATACTGAGAGTGTTGTAAAATACATTGTCTATTTAAATATCAAGTTTAAAAATCAGTTTTGTACTGTGATAATTGTGAAAATAAAAAAAGGGTGAAATGGTAATTATTGTTCATAGATACACACATGTGCAGTCACCCAGTGAAAACACAAAAACACAAACCAGATTTGTATACAATAAATACAGAAAGTTGCATTTGGAAATAGAGGAAATAATTATTTTCTTCAATATTATGAAAAATTATTAACCAAGTCTTTTGTTTTTACTATTATTTTAAAGTGGTTGTGAAGATCCAACCCAATGCCTCACACAGGCTAGGCCAGCACTCTACCACTGAGGCAGAACCCAGCCTCTAGCAGAAATTTTTTATGTCTTCACTCTCTTTAAAATTTGAATTTTAAAATGCTGTTTTCATTGACTGAATATATCCTAGTCATATATTGATCTGCATAAATATTTTCCTTAAGAACATAGTGTATATTGAGAAAACAAAGGAGCTAATGAAACATGTATTCTATTTATGTAGGGCTGGATTAAATTCTCTAATATTTCAATTAAAAATTTTGCACATATTTTAAGAAATTACTTCTTACTCTGTTTTTTATTTTTTTAGTTGCTGATAGATCTTTATTTATTTATTTATTTTTGTGGTGATGAGAACCAGGTGTCCCACACTTGGTAGTTAAGAGTTCTACTACTGTGCTACAATCCCAGCCCTCATATCCAGGTTTTAGCCAGACTATCTTCAAGCCTTAGTATCAAATGTGTTGCCAGTGTCCTGTCCTAGCAGGGTCCAGGGAGTCCTGAACGATGAGTGGCATCAGCAAAAAAGATGAGACAGGAGTTTTTCTGTTGGAGAAATCTCCAGAGAGAGAGCTCTAATGCAGCTTTCTCTGTGTCATCTTTTATTGCAATTTTGCTCATTATTATAGATTCAGAATATGTCATTGATTATAGAATTTAAAGCTCTTGCCAAGACATGTCATTTCCTTAACCATGATTAGGGGTACAAAAAATGTAACATTAATTTACATTTTTTCCTGGATATGACCTTTAGTTATTTAGTTATTAAGAATACAGAATAATTAATAAAATGCATCACTGATTTACATTTTTCAGATTTTCCCAAGATTTACTATTTTTCCCAAAATATGCTATTTTCTTATTAACTAATGCCAAACCATTTAACAAGACTTTAAGTCTCCTAACCTATCATTAACCTTTAAGTTTAAAGTACACATTTACTTTATTTCTAATCTAAAATTCCCATCTAAAAAAGTCCCCTTAAATCTTATAGTTAAAATATCCTAAAATTTATAAATCATTCTTAAAACATATCAGAAACCCATACAACTAAAACCTTAAGAATTTCTAGACCAAAAATCTAAATAGGATAATATTTCTAACATTATTCTAAAAATATATCTCATAAAGCTACTTTAATTAATTCCTACATGTATTTTCCTAAAACTGGTTGAGCTGCTTTCTCAAAGAATTTCTTTGTTTCTCAGTCAAGGTGCACTAGTGCTCATATCTTTATAATCTTTCTCAATAAAAAGTAAGTTCTAAACATTAGTCCACTTTCCACCAATATTAACTATGCTCATCATAAATTCCTATGTAAATTAAAAAAGAGTTTATAAAAAGAGAAGAATATATCTTTATGTTTTAACTTTCCTAAGTGTATAATATAACTTTTCTCAAACAAGAATGAGACTACATATGGTGGGCTTTGTAAAATAAACATAATGATTATGTTTTCTAAGAGACTGGAAATATGGGCTTGGGTTCTAGTTGATATAATTAATGTGGTGCCTAAAATTCTCGTGACCTTTCAGAGAATGGTTGTTGTCCATTATCAGACTTGTCCTCAAGGTACTGAGATAGAAGAACAGCCTTCTACTTTGTCCTTGATATGCTGAGGGGTAGTAGAACAGACTTCAAGGTATGAACTACCTGTTATGTTCTAGCCATCTTAAATTTAATTTGTTTGACATTTAATATACTCATGCCTCCTGTCAGGAACATAAGCATGAAAATGAAAATTCCCAATTACATAAAAAATGGTCTCATGGTTTTGGTTTCCCACCAACCATCGTGGCTTTGCCAGCATTCATTCTCACTGTGACCCTGTCAAGACACTGAGAGAGTGGCAGTGCCAGCACTTATTCTCACTGTGACCCTGTCAAGAAAATGAGTGGGGTATTGCCTTCACCAATGTGTCACCTCTTAACTATTCTCATTTTGTGCAAATTTACATGTAGTAAATGTTTGGATTTTCCAGTGACTGAGCCTTACCTTTTCTTTATAGGAAGATTGTTACTACTGATTCTGTATTTTTCAATTCTGCAGTTGGTATTTCTTCAGAACCAGAGTAACTAGTTCTCCTTGAGTTATCTTTGGAAAGTTGAATTTTCCCAAGAATACATTTGTGAAAGATGGAAAATTTATGGACACAAAGCTTTTTTACATATACTGGTAAATTTCATGGCTAGTGCAACTGTAGCCGAGTTTTATTCCCATGTTATATGTTGGCAATGTGTATGTTCTATAGCCCTGGTTGATTTTGCAGGTCTGCTTCAATGACAGGCTCTGAGGTGTGAGGGGGTGGGATCCTTTGGGTGGGGGCAGTGCTAAGTCTCAGGGCTTGTTTTCATCAGGAAGTCTCCCTGGTGCTGGGTGGGGTTTTGTAAAAAGGTATCTGTAACTCCCAGAAGGCAACTCTAGACTCACTCTTAGGTGTCCAAGCCGGAACAGGTTGGTGGTCAACACATGCTGTGTGTTGGTGTCCAGGTGTTTCTGGACCTCTATAAAGTCATCATCACATAATGGGGGTTATCTCAGGGACTCCATGAGGGCTTCCCTGCCAGCTCTTGCCCCTGAGAAATGAGGAGCTGGAGTGCAAGAAACAAATTGCAGTACTTGACAATCAAGTTCTGTCTGGTTCCTTTGGACAAGGCATTGTCTGGTGATCTCCTGCTGAAGCAAGGACAATGCCCTAGCAGGGCAAAGCTGGCACCATTCAATTTCTAAAGTCCTGGGGATTTAGCACAGCAAAGAACAATCAGGCTTCACTTGCCAGATCTCATTTGGAATTTCCCACACTGCAGAGTAATGTCAGAGCATGGATTCTGGCAGGAGGTGGGACTGAATTCCCAGTAGGGCAGTTGGTATTTCTCCAGACCCAGAGTAAGAAGTTTGTTTCTGGTCACAAACAATGATGCTTACTTTGCCAGTTGTATCTGAATGGCTCCCTCCAGATGCAGCAGTGGACCAAGAACTCCAGGGACAGGGAAGCATTAGGAACAGGCACACATGATACATGGGGAGGCTGACAAAGGGACTCAGCTATTCCTGGTCACTTTATGATTTCTATTTAAATGTCTGTGTGCTCCAGAGATGCAGGATCCTTTATAAAACCTTTTCTGTCCAAGAGGATGCCAGGTGGATACAGAATTTTCAGGTGAATAAAGGATTCAACCTTTTAAAAAATATGTCATCATTTGGCTCAGATAGGAGGTGTTTAAAACAAACTTCCACAAGAAATTTCACTGGTATTGCCATAATTTACAATTGTGCCAAGTAGATTTTGAACTATTTTAAATATGTACTTTTGGAAAATTTTGTTCTTAAACATTGAGCCACATCACCAGCAGATTATGTCTACAGTTATTTTTATCCTTAATGTCTTGCTAAATTGCTGGGAGCCTTGCTAAGTTTCTGAAGTATACTTTGTCCTTGGTGATTCTACTGCCACATCCTCCTGAACTGCTGAAATTACATTCATGCATCACTGCGCCCAGCGTCATGTAGCTGTTTTCTCTTTCTTCACTTCACTGTTGGTCAGTCATAACAACAGTGGTTGAAATGCAGTCTTAAGAAAATCCAGGTTCACATTTCTGAGCTATGCCATAACAATGTGTCTCATGAAGAATCTTCCCATTTGCATGTCCATTATGCAATTGTTAAAAAGTCAAACTAAGTTTTATAAAGCCTAATCAGAAACATAGAAAGAGAACAAAAATAAAATATGGAGTTTATTCAAAAGGTTATTTTCTGAGACACACTTGAGAAACATCTATCCATCTATCACCTATCTTCTTCATCCATTAATCTGTAAATAAATACTTGAATGGTGGATAGGGCTGCCCCTCAGGACCACACTGGCATCCATGGAATTTTGTCTTTTTCATGGAAGATGGACTCAGCTGTAAAAGAACACATCTGCTCTAAATACAAGGTACTTGACAGAAAAATGAAGAGGAGTGTATGTTACTCCTGTAAAAATGGCAAAGTAAGCTGGGAATAAAACACAGAGTGGCCTGACTTTTCTAGTGTGCCATGATGTCGCATGATTTCAACTGAGCATCATGGAATTATTTGTGGTTAACTCCTTGAGGTTGTTGAAAGTTATGGGTTGCTTTCAAAGATTAATTAGCAGAAAAAGACCCAGTTGCTGCACCGTAGCTCTGACTTGGGTTTAGTGAAGCACTCTGGTTCATTACATTGACTTGTGGATTGTGAGTCCCTACCTTTCCTTTCCTCGTCAAGTAAAATTCCAATGAGTGATTTGGAACAAAATGTGACAATGCCCTTTCCCTAAATGGATGCCTGAGTGAGCTGGAAGAACATCTTAGATGAGATTAATTCAAAATGAGTTTATTTAAGAAACTAACAGAAATGATTTGTAAATTAGGTAGCCTTCAGAATCAGAACAGAATCTAAGAACTGTGGGCGATAACATAATTAGGCACCATTTATAGGACATGGAAGACAATTTAATTGTTTACAGCTGAAGTGATTTAGAAATTTCCACATGTACTGAAACTCAGTGTTAACTTCTCATTGCTGTGATAAAATACTTGACTTAACCACCTTCAAAGGAGTTTCAAAAGTTTCAGTCAATGATCTCTTGGTATCATCCCTTTGGTCCTGTGATAAAGCTGAACATCATTTTCGGGAGCAAGTGGTTGAATAAAACTTCTCACATCATGGTAGCCAGGAAACAAAAAGAGACCAGAGAAAAAATGTCAGGATCCCAACATTCCCTTTAAGCACACGATCCCCAAAACCTAATGCCCTCCAATGTGTTTCTACCTGAAGTTGCCTCCAGATATTTCTCCCACCTCCCAGTGGTGGCATCCACATCCTGGCAAACCAACCTGCAGCACATGGCCTTTAGGGTCATGTGTGATCCATAGCACTGAGCTACTAGAATGGAACTCAGTGTTGATTTGGTCTTTTTATTCTAATTTGGAGCCTAGGCAAAACCAATGGCTTCTCTCGTGTTTTATTTAACAATCCCTAGATCATTTTCTGCACATGATGTAAGTACTGGAGCAAGTGCCTTTCCATGATCCTGAATGTGGTGTGGGTCTTGGGTTCTATCTCTTCATTTTTGAGCCTGAAAAGAGAAAAAGCCTCTTGAAATATTTCAATATGGAAATGGATTTTCTTCTAAGTTTTACAGAAAGTTTATTTCAATTGACAAAAGGATTCTCAGATGCAATTATAATTAATATATATCTGGAAATTTAATAAATATTTTTAAAGACTCAATTGTGTGATACAGTTTTAAAATACAACAGAAGTTTTGTGAATCAGGCATTTTTGTCTAAAGAGTGCTGTGTTAATAAATAACTTTAAACTTTTGATTAGATTTATAAATGCAGTAAAATAGTGATTCATAAATAAAAAAGAAAGGAAATATGCCTAAGAGATGATAAATCTTTCTCATTAGTACACATATTACAATCTACTTATATTTTATTGGATGATGAAAGTCACAAGACAAATTTGAATTCAAAGCTCTAATGTTTACTATTATTGAAAGACATAGCCTGACCAGGCAGGTCCAAAGAAGATATGCAAAAATATTTTGCCCTCATAAAAAAAAATGGCAAACCTATTTAGGCCAAGAGAAAGGCTGAACTTCATGGTGACAGCATGTGTTGAAACAAAACCACTCACCTTAGTCCTGGGTTGTGGATCAGTGGTAGCACTTGCCTAGCATGTGTGAAAGAGGCACTGGTTGGAATCTCAGTACCGCATATAAATAAATGAATAAAATAAAACAAAAAATCACTTGCTTTTGAGAGCACACCTGCAATGACTGAACAACTTTCCCCTAGGCCCCACTTCTGAACATTCCTCATTTCCCAAGAGCACCCCCGGGGGACAAATCCTTGAAAACCTTGGCCCTTGGGGGACTCTCAAGTCCAAACTATGGCGATCTCTTAAATAAAAAGTCATCATCATCATCATAATCATCATCATCACCATCATCATCTTCATCATCATCATCATCATCATCATCTGCTCCTTTGTTTGAAAGAGTAGAAAAGAGTTTCCAAATAGTTTGGGCTCTAATTTCTATAACACTTTTAAGCTTATGGCAGATTCACATAAATTTCCTTTCCTAGTAGATATGGAGAAACAAAATCATCAGTAAAATACACTAGCATTATACAGAAGAAACAGGATGTAGGCCACTAAAATAAAAATTACCATTTATGACACCAAATAAAATGTAAGATACAAAAAATGTAATACCAAGATGTTCCTGGAAAGAAGTTTTGAGCATCCTTTTGCTTTAGATGTGTTTTTCCCTGATTAGGTTAATTTCATCTCCCTGGGTCCTCAGTTTTCTCTTACCTTTCTGGACTCATTTGTAGAGGTATTAGAGAGTTCATGCTTCTCTTGGCATTTTGTCATCTGGTTAAAATTATATAAGTACATTGAAAATATCATTTCTTTTTTCAAAATGTGGTTTATTTTAGTTCAACCCTTTTTTTATCCAGGTAATAACACACAGGGACCATACACAGACACATGCAACACACTCAACAAGGGCTAATGTAGCTAATTGTGTTTAGCTGCTAGATTACATTAGTCATCCCCCAATATAATGTCTAATATTCTCTGTCATCTTAAATATCCTAAAACTTATCAGTTGCATAAAAATTACACATTGTTTACCTTGTAACAATATAGGCAATTCAAATTATTTCTCAGTAGAATTTTCAGAATAATCATTGTTTTAAACCAAAGAAGTGATAGGCATGTCAACCTGGCACCCATACAAATCTTCTGAAGCCATACTTCAAATGAACACATGTTCTTCAAATAAGAACAATAGCAAACTGATACTTCCACCTAAAGTTGTATAATTACCCTGTTTCAAACCCAAAAACTTTTTTCTCAAAGGCGGAGTAGAACATGTAAAAATAACAGTTCATCTGATGAAACAAAATTAGTACTGTATGTGTGTATGTATGTGTTTGTGTGTTTGTATGTACTGGAGCTTAAACCCAGGCTCTTATACATGCTAAGCACATACTTACCACTGAGCTACATCCTTAGCCCTACTTTTTCATGTTTCATGTGCTCATATTTTTCTTCTTTTGTTTTTGTTCCCTGTGCTTTTAATATCAATCCAAGAAGCCATAAATATATTTCATGTCATTAAGCTATTATTTCTTTAAGAATTTTTACAGCTTCAGGCCTTCACTTAAGTCTTTCTTGTGATTCATGTTATTTATACATATGTTGTGAAATAGAATCTCACTTTATTCTTTGAATATGAGCATCAATTTTATTTATACTATATGTTGAAGATCCTGTGCTTTCCCCACTGTGGAGTTTGATACCCTTGTTGAAGACCACCTTTCCATATACACATGGGTTTCTTCCTGTCTCACTGTTGTGTTTCATTGGTCTGTCTGTTGCTCTTCATGTCAGTACCATAGTTTTAGTTACTGTAGAATTGTGAAGTGTTGAAATTAGAATTGGTGAGATCTCTTAGTTCTACCATTTTTTGAATTGCTTGAGCAATTCAAAATCTCTTGAGATTCCATATAAATTTTAAGTTTTTTTTTAACATTACAAATATGCCATTGAAATTTTGGTAAAGACTGCATTAAAACTGCATAGCAGTTTGTGTTATATAAAAATATTTTCAAAATGAAATCTTTAAGCCCTTGAACATAAGATACCTTGCTGCCCCTTACCAGCGTGAGCAGCTGAACTGAGATCACTCATGTGAATTTTCAGGGACACAAAATAAATCACAGACACAATTTACATTTACACAGGACAGCTTCCCTGGCTCATGGCCTGAGGCTTTCAAAAAGGGAGAGCATTAGAAAACCACCAGAGTCTGACAAGAAAGAGAAAACATGTTCAGAAGTGAGCTTTTATTTAGGGGACTCTAGTTCTTAGAAAGCTTTACCCAAAAAAGGCCAGAAGGGGCAGGGCTACAAGAAAAGAGGTGAGTTTATTTCCCACCTAGGGGCACACCCCACAAAGAGGATCTCCTTTCTATCTGAGCAGGGGAAAATACACAGTCACAAATCATGGCACCACTGTTCCAGACTACAGTGATCTTTCAGATCCCTGTGGTGCATCAGTACTTGAAAGTATGGTCACTCAATGTGGCTCCCCACAACACGTTTTACTTATTTGTTTTCATTCCAGCTCTTTCAATAATGTTCTGAAGTTTTGGAAAATTGAGTCTTTTGCCTTTCTGGTAATTTAGTCACATATTTTATTCTTTTGTAATAGTCATTTATTAATTGTGGCTTTATACAATAAATTTGATTTATTTATTTATTTTTATGGGGCGCTGAGGTCAAACCTGGGCCTTGCATGTGGTAGGCAAGGGCTCTACAACTGAGTCACAACCCCAGCCCCTATTTCATTGTTTTTGTTGCTTATGTAGTAAGATTTATTTCTTCAATTACTTTTTGGACTATTCATTTGTAGCACATAGGAACATAAGTTATTTTTATCCTATAATTTGATGAATTTTTAACTCATGTCTGAAAGTTTTGTGGGGGAGCATTTAGGATGTTTCTTTCTGTCATCTATGAACAGATAATTTTACCTCTTCTTTCTAATATGTAGGTCTATTATTTCTTTTTCTGGCCTACTTGCTCATGGAGCTCCTAGTACTCTGTTGAATACAAGTGGCAAGACTGGGTGTCCTTGCTTCCTTCCTGATCATAAAGGAGAGGCTCCCAGGTTTTATTGTTAAGGTTGGTGTCAGCTCTGGGCTTTTATATAGTTTTTATGATGCTGAGACCGATGCCTTCTACTCCTGATTGATTAATGGTTTCTATCATGAATAAGTGTTGAACATTGTCAAGTGCTTTCCTCCCCCCCCCCCGCATAAGCTTAAAATATTCATGTTGTTTCTGTACTTCCTTATATGAATGAAGTAGATTGCATTGATTTTCCACACATTGAATTATCTTATATTTTAGTAATAAATCCCATCTGATCATTGTGTATGATGGTTTTATTTGTTTTCGATTTGTGAGTGTGTGTGTGTGTGTGTGTGTGTGTGTGTGTGTGTATGTGTGTGTTATATTGGATAAAACCCAGAACCTTGTGATCAGTAGATAAATACTCTCTCACCTAGTTATATTCTCTCCCCTAGTTATATTCTTAGTTCTATCATTTTTAAGTGCATTATTGAATTCAGTTTGTTAGAATTTGGTAAATATTTTTTCACCACATTTGACAGAATTTGTTTTTCTATTATTTTCTTTTACTACCTTGGGCCCTGAAATCTGTTTAATGCTGACCTCAGAATATGAATTTTGAAGTATTCCTTCCTGTTACATATTGCTCATTTAAGTATTGTTTTCTTTTTCAATGCCAGTGTTTTGGCTAAAAGTGTCCTTTTTTATATTGCTTTTTCTCATTTGTTTATTAAGTTTTATTTGATTTGCAAATTTGTTTTCTTTTTTCTTTACTTCTTCTTTCTTTCTTTCTTTCTTTCTTTCTTTCTTTCTTTCTTTCTTTCTTTCTTTCTTTCTTTCTTTCTAATGATTCTGGGGATTAAACTTAGAGCATTGTACTTGGTAGGCAAGCTCTGTGAACTACATTTCTAACCCAGTACTTTTTATCTTGATACAGGTATCACTAAGTTGCCCAGGATGGTATTGAACTGGTGATCCTTCTGCCTCAAATTCCTGAGTTGCAGGTATTACAGGCATTCACCCACCATGGATGACTTAGTAATCTTCTGGGAGAAAAAATAACAATTTTAAACTTTGCTGCCATCCCTCAACACAAGTTCTCAATGCTCTATCACAAGGTACAGAGATAAAGAGTACCCACAGGGGTGATCTACTGTGGTGGCTAGAGAGTAGAATGGGTATGTGCCAAGATGGAGCAAGCCCCTTGTTCCACACTTTTTCAGGACCATAATGTAGAAAAGACAATATGAACAGATTTTTAAGAATATAAATCAAGCATAATACATCCAAAGAATCACGAGAAGTTGGTTTTATTTTTTTAACTTTTTATTTTGGCATGCATAAATGATTGTGCAAGCGAATGGTGGAAGATAAGGCTGGAAAACAGAAAGGGTCCTGATCCTGAAGGACACTGGGTGTCAATCTGTTGTGATCCTTCAGTCAAAGAAGGTTAGTGAAGGGTTTTTTTCCTTTTTTTTTGTTTTCAATTATGTAATTGAAAATGTCTGTTGTATATTGGATGGAAGTGAAGTTGGAAGCAGGGAAAATGAATCATTGTGAAAGCTCTCTATGATGGTAATGGAGTTACGATTTCATCATGTTATGGTTTTAAACTATATATGCTTGAGCACACAAACTTCATTTTATGGTGAGACTCCATTTCATGTAAAAAATAGCTCTCACAAAAGAAAACTCACCTCCCCCATCCTTCTTAGCACACACTGTTAAGCAATGCATAGCAGCTGAAAAAAGTGTTTCTTTTATTCTTATACAATGGAATATGTTTTTCTTTAAGCCCCATATTTTTTTGGGGAAAAAGGGCATATACTATTCTCTTAGCTAGGTCACTTTGACCAATTTTTTTTGTTGGTATGGGTTTGAGTTACTGTTTGCTTGCAGTTTTTAGCTATTAAAATGTACCTTACCTTCTGAAAAGGGTCAAAGGTTGCTTGCTGCTCTTCCACCTCTGCCATGGTGAATAAAATTATATGCCCTACTTCAAGACTGACCCAGTCATTTATTTCTCATGTGACACAACATTTAGAGGCTCCAGTCAGAATTCAGGAGTCAGGAATGTGTTACTCTGGCATGAGGGATTCTTGATCCTTGGCTCACAGAGAGGGTTGCCATTCCTCTGAAGTTGTGGAAGCTCTCTGGGTTGTGTGGTCCGGACACCCTGTGGTCATGGATTCAAGCCCACTTTTGAAAGAGTATTTGGTGCTGCTCAGACCTGTAGCCCTAGCACTTTTTGATCGGGTGTTTAACACCTTCAACCAGTAAATAGACCTTGGGGATGGTCTGATGCCAGGGTATTTGAAGAGATACTGGCTTGTTTTTTTGTCTGTCTCTTGTTTGTTCATGTCTGTTTCTGTTCCTAACAATGTCCTCTGACTGTTCACCACAGCAATTCCTTTTTGTTTGTTTATTTGTTTGTTTGTTTGTTTTGGCAGATTGAACTCATTAGGGACCAAATAAACCACCATCCTCTGGCTTGCATCATGCTAAGCACCTGTCAAATTATTAACTTTCACCTTCCTTTTTTTCTACCTTTTGTTTTAATTGTCAGCTTTGTCATGGGAAATGCAAATTCTAACGTGGACTGATTACCAAACTCTGGTTGGTGGAGAAAATGTTTAAAAAGCCCTAGGCACCTCACTAAGGCTTGCACTGGAATATACATGACTGCAAAAATGCTCCATAGAGAACTTATGTGAAAATTTAAATTTAAAAAAAGTCTATTTAACATCTTCTAGGACTAGACACAGAAAAAGTAAAAGTGATTTTACTCTCCCTCCCTCTCTCTTTCTAGCTCTCTCATGTTGCTTTACTAAAATTTGCACCATTAAAAACATCCCAACTATTGGAGGTGGCCCAGAAGGATTTTAAGAACCATGTCAGCCCAGCTGATAAAGCTGCAAAATCCCAGGCTAAACTATTGGTACTGCTATCCAAGAGACAAGAAAAACTGGTTTAGAACCAGTTCAAAAACACAGAGATATCTCACAAGTCCCATGTATCTAAGGCAATACCATGATATGGGGCCACTGTGTCAACCTTATTGTGGATACCTGAGCAGAATACTCTGTCCTGAACTCTCTAATAAGTCCCACAGACTCCAGGGAAAACACCACGACGTTTCTAAATCTAAAAGGTGACTCCAAAGTGCTTGCCCCAGCCAGGTCATTTCAATTTCCTTTTTCTTACAGCAGTAGGCATACCTAAAATTAGAGGGGGGGAAATAAAACAACTTTTAAAGACAGTCAGTGTAGTTGCCTGGCTCAAATATTAGAAGCACTATCCTAGAGACCAGAAAAAGTGGTTTAGTATCAGATTGGGTCTGATCACAGAAATGGAAGCCAGCTTGGATTCAGAAATTGGAGACCACCTGTGGCGTATTAATGCCTCCAGGGTCCTACATCCACGCTAACCAAGATAAACTGCTTCTACTCCAACCTGTGGCTAAGTCTCTCTAACACGTTCAACTTAAAGCTCATTAATTTTTTTTGAGACAACCAGTCAAGTGATACAGCTGACTTTCAACACCCATTCCAGCCCAGAGTCTATGATTAAATTTCTAAAAAGTAAAACTAACATTCATCTGGAGGGACCTTATTTATCATACCTGAGTCAAAAGGTGAATGTGTGTCCTAAAAAAAATAATGGAAATCCCTCAGGGACCACAGCCACCCTCTAAATATAAGACGGAAAAAAAGGTCATCATGATTTATTTTCTTTTGCTAGGACTATATTGTCAGGCCCAAGCTGGTAGAAAAACCACATTTCACCAGTCACATTAATGTATATGCATGCCCATGAGAAATGCTTACCTAATTTAAGAGAAATCAAAGATTAATTATTTCTAAAGAATTAGGGAATATTATGGGCCAAACTACATTTTCCTTGACCAAACAAACTTCATTTTATCCTGAGACTCCATTTCATATAAAAATACTTCTCCCATGAGAAGACCCTATCTCTGCCTTTCTGCTTAGCACAAGTAGATTAGCAACACATAGCCATTGAAAAATGTTTATTTTATATACAATGTAAGATGTTGTCCCTTTTGTCCCCATGTTTCCTGCATATGTATTTTACCCTGAACTGGGTTATTTTGACACACTTCCTACATTACAATGGTTTTGACTTACTGGTAGATTGTGTTTTTTTGGCTTTAAAAAGGTACCCTACCTGATGCACAGCATCAAAGATTGCAGAGGGGACTTGCTTGATGCCCTTTTCATTTGCCGTGACAAATAAAGTTTTATATCCTGCTTCAAGACTGACCAGAGGTTTAGTTCAAATGTGCAACAATAATCATTTATCCACTGGAGCAAATATTTCTGAGGGCTCGTTTAGTGCCAGGGGTAATGCCTGGTCCCAGAAGTACAATAGTGATGAAGGTAAATGCAGTCTGGGTCTTTCAGGATGGTACACTGTAGTGCCCCTCAAAGGAAAATTAATAATAGAGAGTTAATAGGGACAAGTGTCTATTTTGCATTGATTCTGTTAGATTCTGCATTCAGGGACTGTGACAAGGAATGTCCTCAGGACATTGACTAACTAAGAAACAAAGAAGAAGGGATAATCAGTGTGGAGACTTTGTGGGGCAAAGGGGAACACCAGAGGAGAATTTTCTGACTAAAATCTTCAAATTTTACCTAGAGACTCAGAAAATTAGCAGGTTGTTACAGGGTTGCAAGCTCTAGGTCAATCACAACAATTTAGGGAGACCTTGCCTCAGGATAAAAAAATAAAAGGACTGGAATGTAGCTTAGTGGCAAAGTGACCTTTGGTTCAAGTACAAGTACGAAGTATATAAAGAAATAAAAAAAATTCTTCAAGTAATGATGATTAGTTATGTTGATAATTCAATTTATTACACCATTTTGTCCTAAAGAATATTATTTTTTATATATCCTTGAAGAGGTTAGAGGTGGAACAAAGTATCTACTAATAAATATTAGCTATTTTTCTTAGCATTATTTTGGTTAAGTGAACTAAATGGCCTGAGATAGGAGAATGAGGCATGCAGCTAAAATTTAGGTGGACAAAATACAAATTCAGTGAATGGTCAAGTGATATGAAATAATCTCAACAACATTCAATGTTCTACAAGCCAACTGTTGAGTCAGCTGTTTGCCAAACGCATCCAATTTATGGAGTGTTGTTTGAGACTTCCACAGGAATGTTGAATAGCCTTATTGAACATGTTTAATTTCTATTCTAAAACAAAGAAGTTTTATTGATTTTTTTAAAATAATGATCCTAGGGGCACTTTGCTAATGAGCCTTTTCACTAGTCCTTTTTATTCTATTTTAAAATTTTTGGGCATGTTCAAATTCAGTTACTTGTGTTCTCTCTAAGATCCAGACTGGTCTTGAACTTTAAGTCCTCCTGCTTCAGCCTCCTGAATACTTGTGATTCAAGGTGTGCAGCCCCATACCATGGAGGGATTATGTATCTGTTTTTAAAATAAAACTTTAAATTTATTCATAGTGTCAAAAGATTTCCACTCTTACCTCCAAAATATTTTATCATTAAAAATAATAAAAAAACTACTTTCATAGCCATTGCACAAGTTGCTGCTTCCTTTCCTGAGGATGAGCCTTTGCCCATCCAACTCCTCCTCTCTTCCTCCCAATATTATTGTTCATAAAACCTTTCATCCTCTACACCTGTGCTTTGCCCATCCCTGTCCAGCCCTGCTCTGCCCAGCCTGGATTTCTTGTCCTTGGTTGCAGGTGATGTATTCTAAAAAATTCAGCTGTGTGGCTGAGATTTTTGCTTGATGGCAGAGTGCTTGCCTCGTGGTTGTGAAGAACTGGGTTTGATCCTCAGTACCACATAAAAATAAATAAATAAAATAAACATACCATGTTCACCTACAACTATAAAAAAATTAAAACAGAGTTCACCAGAATGTTGATGTTTCTGAGCCTGCAATTTGCTGTTCAAAACTCCATTAATACATGGCTCCATCTGCAAGACCTGGTGTGTGCTGGGTTCTTACCTTCATAGGCATTTATAACAAGGATGAAGGACTTAGATCACATGCTCTGAAGTCAAGCTTCACATACAGAATGTGAACTAGGAAAACAATCAAAAAAGATTGGCCAAAATGTTTGATGACTTAGAAAAATTACCCATGAGATTGGGCCATTTGGAGCTGATTGTTTGGTGTAAATCACAGAGTGAGCTCTGAGGACAGCCTGACTGGAGTTGAGAAGAGAATGACAACAAGGCAGAGAGAGTGTCCGTCCAGGTGGATTTGATGGAGGAGGGGAGGAAAAGAGGTCACTTCCTAGCTCGAATTCAGAGTACTTAGAAAGGAATGAAAGAAAGGTGATGAAAATTTTAAATTACTGGGCTAAAAAAAGGAAAAATTCAGAGAAATCAATCAAAGACCAACCTTGTTATTTGACTGTTAGAAGAACTCAGCAGTATAAAAATTTGTTATAATATTGAACAACATGATTTCATACCAAAGCACCAACAAATTTAAAAAATATCAACTTTATGAATAATAAATTAAAATAAAAAAACGATCTTTAATTCCTGACCTTTAAAATTGTCTCATATAAACAATATACTCATAGTCCAGCTAAGTACAAGGTCAGAAAAGTGTCTGGAATGAGGATAATAAGATACGCTCTTCCACTTTGCTTCTAGGAGTGAACCAGTGTCCAGAAACACTGAGTTTCATAGCAAGACCTTGATTTTTATTTTATTTTGTAATTTTTTTGTCAGGGACTGGCTCCTTTGCCAGGCAGAATTTGGATGTTCTGCCTCAGTCACCTGTGTTGCTGGAGTTACAGTTATGTGTCACTGCACACATATTTTCATTTTGTTTTAAAACATTCTTTTTCCTTGTTTGAGATTATATTGAATATGATCAAAGTACAATAAAGGCTCTGAACATTGGTTTGGTTATTAAAAATGCCTGAAACCTATAAAAATGTACAAAAATGTAAACTGAATATAAAAACTGCAAATTTTTCTTTCTAAAGTACTTTGAAGAAAGAAAAAGGAAGGACCCTTCTGTGTTGCAAAGTCATGTTATTGTTTTGATTGTGTGGCAGGAGGAAACGTGTCATCTATTAGTGGTAGTGACCAAAGTGGGAGGTGGGCCTCTTTAGAGCCAGTTGGTGGACCTCCATATAAGAAAGTGACCAACTTTAGCTAATGACAGGAAGTGAAGGATGACAAGGTCATGCAACATTTATTTACTTAAATTTCTCTCTCTCTCTCTCTCTCTCTCTCTCTCTCTCTCTCTCTCTCTCTCTCTTGGTGCTGGGGACAGAACCAAGTAGTACTTCAATCTTGAATTTCATCTCTGCTTCTTTCCATTGTCTGATTTTGAGACAAGCTCTCACAATACTGCTGAGTCTTGCTCAAATGCTAAGACTGAGGCTTGAATTTTTTTATCCTCCTGCTATAGCCTTTCATGTTGCTGGGATTACAGGCCTGCACCAGAAAGCCTGGCTTATTTTTTCTCTCCTTGCTGTCTTGGCATCCTCATTGGTATCAACATTTCCATCCAAATCATCTTAAGCTGCCCATTTTTACCACAACCACCCCAGACACCTCCTTGACATCTCCATTTCTGCTTAACCATCAGCTTCCTGGCTCTCTTCATCTCTCTCATTGTTGGTCTGGCATAATAAAACCATCATCCTCATTAGCTTTCTCATTAGCAGGGCCTCTTCCCATCTGACTCTTCCACAATTTCCCATTTCTCATGAAGTCCTTGGTGGGGACCTCAGAGCTAGTATACATGGCCACCTATCACATGGTGGATAAGTTGTGATCGCATGCGGAGGGTTCCAAAAGAAAGGATGAGACCTTGAATTAGAAGCTAGACCTGCCAGAGTTTACGGGGCAAAGAAGACCATCAATAGAGGGGCCTGTGGCTAGGGGGAGTGGGATCCCAGAACAACGCATATGGCTTTGGGGGCAGCTGGTGCCTCAACCCAATGTTGGTTTCTCTACTCTCTCAGTCTCCAATCTACTCCAATCTTTCTGGTTCCTAAAATATTCCCCCATGTGCCCCAAAGCACGTGCAGTGCCTTAAATGTCAGATTGTCCTAAGGAGACAGCATTGGGCCCATCTACTGTCATAACCTGTGAAAGGCCCTTCATGAATTTAACTGCCCATCTATCTGTTTTTTGGGCCTCTTCTTTGTTTTTGATTACAGAGAAACTGTTTACCCTGAAATTAAGTTAGATCATTGATTCCTTCAGCTTTTTTTTGTTTTACAATTATAATTTCTGCACTAATGCCATTAATTTGCTGAGATAAAAACATAAAATTAAAAAAAAAATGACTGCGAGTGTAGTTAAATGTAGAGGGCCTGCATGTTTGTGCCACCTTACTGACATCTCCATTCCTGCCTAACCATCAGCTTCCTGCCTGTTACTGAAAACAAGAATAAAAGGTGTCTTTTTTTGAACAATGATCTAAGTCTCATAAAATATTAGTCTATGTCTTTTAATATTCTTATTTAATTTTGTATGGTCTCTCCTAGTTCTAAGCTCAATTCTGCTTAAGCAGTTCTGTATCAAGTGATGTGGCTCATCTTTGAGTCAAGACTGTCAGAACTCATACAGTGTGTAGGCTGTGACAGTGTGATGAGAGGAGCAGAAAGTTTTGGAGTTTTGAGGTCAGTGACTCAGGAAGGCCTAAACAGCTCTGTTCCTGGTACCCTAAAGTCCAAGTGGGCATAAAATAGTACCGACATTTTATGGGTGTTGTAGATATTAGATAAGTTTAGTTTCAGTGAGTTCTCAATTAAGGGAAGCTAGGATTGCAAGAGGTAGGTCAGGTTAAATGTCATCATTGGAGTTTAGGCTGTGCTGTGGGCTAGAGCGGGGCTGAGTATGCCGCCCTAGAAACTCTGTCAGGGCCCGGGGCTGGAGGCGTGGTATGGGTATTGACATCATTATTCAGGGGTGGAGCCATCTCTGGGCGTGCCTGGGGGGGCTATATTAGAGGATGCTGCTCCAGCATTCCTCAGTTTACCAGGGAGAATGCCTGAGGAGTAGAAGTTCAACATGGCTTCCATAGGTGATGTTCTTTGGTGGACTACTGAGTTGTGATATTTTGTGGCAAGGCATGGACTGTGTGCAAGAGATTTCTTATATTTTAGAGAGATTTGAAAACATTTTTGAGCCAAACCATATATATGGTTGTCCCACTTAGAAAAAGAAAAAGAAGAAGAAGAAGAAGAAGAAGAAGAAGAAGAAGAAGAAGAAGAAGAAGAAGGAGGAGGAGGAGGAGGAGGAGGAGGAGGAGGAGGAGGAGGAGGAGAAGAAGGAGAAGAAGAAGGAGAAGAAGAAGAAATGGCAAGCCTAGAAAATGTGCAACATAGTTGAGTGCATTCCAATAAGATTTGCCAGGTTCTGCTCTGGGTTGAGGTCCAGTTCCTTGTGTTCTTGTTCTCTTTTTCCTTTACTGTGAGATGAAGAGTTAGCCAAGCATGGTGGAGTGGGCCTGTCATCCCAGCTATGTGGGTAGCTGAGGCGGGAGGATTCTGACTTAATGTCCAGTCTAGGAGTTTTAGATATTAATGGGGTTAGAGGTTTTAAAGGGACCAGAATGAAGAGAAAAATAAATACAAGTCAAGAGGCTAGGTTGGGGTGTGGCTCAGTAGCAGAGTGCTTGCCTAGCATGCAGGAACCCACATCCATGAGGTCCTGGGTTTCTTCCAGCTTCCTGCAGCACAAAACAAAGAAACCAAAAGCAAACAAAGACATGGGCATAGCTTAATTGTTGGATACTTGCCTAGAGTGTCCCAGGTCCTGGGTTAGATCTCCAGAACCTAAGGGTGCAGGAGAGCCAAGAAAATATACTAGAAAAATTTATTGAGTGGTCATGGTGTTTGTTTTTCAAATTCAGAATTTTTTATTATTATGTGCAATTTAGATATGAATTGGAAAATTTAAACCTAGGAAAGTGGAAGGAATTTTGGCACATCATTTGTGTGCTTTAGTGGACATTCAAAAGTTCTGATTTCTTTTCGTAGATGAGCCATTGCTGAAAGGTGAAGGCTGTGGTTCAGCACTAGCTGTCTTGCAACTTATACATGACTCTCCTCCCCAATTGTACATAGTGGAACATGTAGTACACTGAGAACATGGTCTCAGAGGCAAAAATGTCCAGGAAAGCCCCTCTCCCCCAAAAGATAACAACAGTGTTGAATTTATGCAGTCTGTTTGGGATGCAAATTTCTCCACAAAGCAATCATAGATCTCAGATAGGCAGGTGCCAGAGGCCCTGCTTCTACCAACGGGGCTACTGCAGTCTACAGGATTATATCTTTGGTGGCTGTCTTTACTACTGAGGTTTTATTTTTAAAAGCTCACGTTTTTCAAACATTGGAAGCATATACATTTCCTTTTCAGAAAATCTGAGACTTTTGTATATGAGTTATGGAGTTGGGAGTGGGATGAGCCAGACCAGAAGGTTTTCTGAAAACTTGGCTGTGCTCATCTGGACTCTGCAAGTGTGATTTTGTTGTGAATAGGTGATTTTTGTTGTTGTTGCTAAATTTTAAATTCCCATTTAGGTGTTGTTTCCAAACATTGGGGAACATGCATTCTCATGGCTAGTACCTCATGCTGCACATCTTTGATGGTTCTCTAGAATAAGTAGTTGAAAAATGGTACTGCTTATGAAAAACTGAAGAAACTATGTGTCTCTTAGGTCCCAATATTAAAAACATTGCTTTATTTACTCTTCTCAGCAGCCTCTTCTACAGAAGGAGAAGCCTCAAATGTACTCTCGTGAGCTCACCGGGATGACTAAATATCATGTTAATTTTTTTTTCTTATATAAAATTGTCTTTTGCTCCATAAGAAAGAACTGACAATGCCCGAATTTTAAAAGAAATACTATTTCTCATATTAAAATCATCAAAAAGCAAAAAAAATATATAAAATATAATTAAAATTAAAATTAAAAAAAAGTTTCATTCAGGCATTGCTTAATGGTGAGAGGATTATTAATGAGAAATATATGAGGAGATTTTTCTTGTGTGGACATCATAGAGTGCACTTACAAAACCTAATATAACTCTGATGTCAATCTTCACTTGATGGTATTCCCTGAGGCATCACCATCATATATCCAGTCCCTCCTTGGCCACAACATTGTTACTTGGTGCATGACTGATAGGAAATAGGTCTGGGCTCAAACTGATTGGAATGAAGTCAATGTTGAAGCCTCTGAAGTTTCTGTGTGAAAAATGTATGTGCCCAGGAACTTTTTTTGTAGGTGGGGCCTTTAAAGCCAGAGAAGCTCCACTTTGAGAGTGAATTAAATCTGTTTTCAGGCATAGGTTAGTCATCTTACAAGTGACTTTACTGCAAAAGTGAACTGTGTTTGTGAAAGTATACAGATTCAGATTTTATCTTTTAGGTCTATTTCCTTGAGGTTTTTTTTTGTATTTTAATAAAAAAAAAACACAAATTCGGTTTGTGGATAGTCATCTTCTTTATGGGAGTGAGGTGTTGTTTTCCTGTGAATTTGAATTAAGCTTTCTTAATGATTTGTAATGTTGACCATCTTTTCACAGGCTTAATGACAATTTCTTTTTCTTTGTTGGAGAAATGTCCATTCCAATCCTTTTCCCATTTAGAGGTATGGTTCTTTTCGTCTTGAGATCAACACTCTATCAGGTGTGGTTTTTAAAGAGTTCTCCTATTTGCATAGATTGTCATTTTATTTTCTTCCTTTTGTCCTTTCATGCACAGTTCTTTATTTGGTTGTTGTCTAATAAATTTTTTGTTTGTGCTTTTGGTGATATATTTATTAAAACATTGCCAAATTTAAAATCATGAAACTTTTCTCAAGCTTTTTTGCAGAAGATTTTATGCATTTTTAAGCTTCATTTATATATTTTTTAAATTTTGATTTAATATTTCCCTATGGGGTAAAAGGTCCAAGTTGATTTCTCAGCATCAGTTATTAAATCCTGTCTAGGGTTTCTTTTGAATCAGAAATGAATGTCCCATATTTGTTTTCTATGGAAGAATGGATGCCTTCCAATTGGATTAAGACACCCATAGACGATAGAAATTGGGAGGGTGTATCAATCAAATATGTTTTTATGAATGATTGAGCATGGCACCCAGAATTCCAATATTCTGTAAAATTAGCTAGTAGCAGGGCATGGGGAGCATATCTGTCATGGCAGTAACTCCTGGAGCCTGTGGTAGGAGGATCTCACATTTGAGGTCACTTTGTAGGACACTGTCTCAAAATGAAAAATAAAAAAAGTTCTGGAATGAAGCTCTGTAGTACAACTAGTGTGACAGCAATTGGATTTATCCCCTTCCCAACTGAAAAATAATGGAAAACCAAGGCACTGTAGGAAGAGAGAGGCCAAGGAGTAGGGATAATACTGCCATTTTTCTTGTTTGGTATATTTTATAGCAGTGTATTGTATGTGTTTGTGTGTGTGTGTGTGTGTGTGTGTGTGTGTGTGTGTGTGTGTGTGTTTTTCCTATCTTTGTTCTACTTCTTTGACCTGGGATTTTTCTTTTATTTTTGGTATTGGCTTGTTTTAACTTTCTTGTCATTTTCTTTTGTAACAATTCTGTAGCTCCTTTTCTTACAGAAAAGAAAATTAAAGTCACAATATTTAATTTTCTTGTTAATACTAACTTAATTTCAATCTCGTAAAGAAACTGTACCTTTCGTGTTCTATCCCCCACTGTATGTTCTGATTTTTCTTCCTTTATTTTGGTGTTTTGCTGGGATTGAACCCAGAGTGCTGTACAATGAAGCTATATCCCTAGACTTTTTTCTATTTTTTGATTTGAGTGTGATCCAATGGTAGAGTGTTTGCCTAGCAGCACTGAGGCCCTGGCTTCAATCCTCACTATCATGAAACAAACATACTCTGTGTACCTGATTTTAAATGCTGTGCCCATTGTTTTAAGGCTGCTATCCTATTGAAGAGGTTTAAAAAAGGGTCCTGTAAGTCATGGAAACATGCTCCCAAAACTTCAAGAATTCTTTATTTAATTGTTATGTTTAAGGCTAAACTCACTTTGAATATCCTAGTTTGAGCAAAAAATCAAAATGGCCATTATGATCAATACTTGTCCCATCCCAATGCTTCCTTCCTATATTATATAATCTTATTCCTCCCCTACTCTTCCACCAACCATTTAAAGTGTTGGTTATCAGATTGATGTAAGCTGGTTTATCTGTATTTCCTCAGTTGTTGTTATGACAGAGCAAATTTTATTGGTCACTTTTTATATATTTTGAATTATTGTTAGACTAAAATTCTTCTCTACCATGCAGATCATAATCTCATGTTCTTCTCATATTTTTAAGGATCATCAGTTAATCCATTTTTGGTGTTATTAATATGGATAAGTTGTGAGGCAGAGCTCTGCATTGCAAAAATCTTGGTCAACAAATAAGATTTTTTTTCCTCTGGATGCTACTCACAATCCTCAATCTTTATCTTCTGTTTCTGTACTTTCAGCATATTCAGTTGAAGATAGTCCTACAGAAGTAGGAGAAACAAAACAGGAAAGAGGAATAGGAAAACCATGGCACACATAAAAAAAAAAAAAAAAAAAAAAAAAAAAAAAAAAAAAAACATGACTTGGAGATGCTTACTTGATCATTTGAACAGAATTCCTACCCAGATTTTGGGATCTGGAAAGAGCTACCAAGCAAATTCATTGCCCCATAAGCTCAATCAACGTAAGTCAAAATTTGAAAAACTTGCATGAACATATCTTTTTGAATATAATACAGAAAATACAAAAATCATTTGAAAATGTTTTATGTCCATTCTTCACATTGGATATTTTTGATCCTAGTCACACATTCATTTTAGTGTGGGTGTGAATTTATTATGTTACTTTTATGAAAAAATAAAAAACTGTGAGGCATCTTTGGGAGTAGGAACCCCTTAACATGCTCAGTAATTATTCAGAATCAGAACGATGCCAGTTTTAGATCATGGTGCTGGCTATGGAATTATGGAAAACTGGAAAGATTGGATATTTTAAAGTTGAGACAAAGATTTTGCAGTGATGTTGAGTATTCAGTGAGAAGAGATACAAATTGCACTTCAATTTGACCTGATTTGTTTTTTGGAAGAGACATTAGAGGTTTTTATTTGTGATCTGCTAAGTATGGTATGACAATCTAACTGTCAAGAGGTGACAACCCAAGGTAAAGGAGAAAATAATTGGTTCAATTATGTCCCACATGTGGCACCTCATAGCATTAGTAGGCAAATATGGCAATTTGTAGCCATTTGGGACATGAACCAATATTTTGTTTTGGGAATTTCTGATATGATGACTTTTGTGAATTATTGTTTATGCTGCACAAAGATTTACTGTATTGGGATTGCCCTAATGTACAGTGAATTGGGTTTTCATATATCTCTCTTCTATCAATATCCATTGGTTATTGAAAATATTTGTTGCTTGAGTGAGGAAAACATTTTTTTAAGAGAAAATAAGAAAGGAAATGTAATAACAATGCTGCAAAATAAAAGAATATATAATTCTCTGTCAGCTATTAAGCTATTGTATTTCAAAAGTTCCAAGAACTGGAAACATTTCAAACATCCTGCAGAATAATGATGCTATACAAAGAAGTAGAAAATCATAACCTGGTAATCATTGGAAGAGGAATTGGTTTGATAAGCAGTGCAGTTGTTTAGAATCAGCTTTATGTGATGCAGAAATAAGCATGGTCAGGGACAGGATCCTAGGTGGTCTGGAAATGAGAAAGAGAGCACCTGCCTTTTGGTCTCATCATTTTGAAACAACCTCCTAAATGTTAACAAATTATGGATGCTCACATCTTATTTTCTTTGTGTTTAATTATCTTGTAAAGGAAAATCAAAGCATGTATTTAGAGGAACCACTTTTGTTATGTAGAGTTACAATTTTAAACTCCCTAAGTGTGTATCAAGATTTTTCTAGATGTTAACATAAATTAATCCTGACTTGGAAATGGGTTTCAGGAGTTATCAAATATCAAAAGGCTTCCAGAAACTCTTGACTGTAACCCTCTACAACCATAGCTAATTAAATTACATAGTTTCTAAAAAAAAATATTGTCATTTTTAAACACATACCTCAAAGCTTGGTAGACTATGGCTGGGATTGCAATTATCCTGAATTGATGCAGGAGAAAAAATGTAGACTAAATTTGTTCTATTCAATTGATAGGATCACATCTAAAATGCACTGTCAAGTCTTGAAAAACTTTTGTTTGTTCTATTTATGGCTTTTAAATGCAAGAAATTTACGAATAATATGAATGGGTGTTGATGGGACAGCTTGGGAAAATCAAGAGGCTGTGGGAAAGTATGCAGAGCACCTGGGGATCTCCTAGTTTGCAGAGAGGTTGGTGGGGACTTTGAAAAGTCTGTGTTCACATGGACAGAAGAGTTTGGGTAGATTCTGGGAATATTTGGGAGTTTGGAATTGTGCACTGTTCAAAACCTGTACAATAACCTCCATGATTCAGCCCAGGATGGATTGCCTTTTTTGTGTCTACTCCAGGTCAATGAGAAAGTCAGTTATAATGCATAAACTAAGCTTTACTGTAAAACATTTTATTGAGACTAATTTCTTTCTTTTTCTTTTAAATTTGGTTTCAAAATAAAAGTTCCAGACTATGACTTAAAGAGAAACAGAAACCTAGATGCAATATGATAACAGCACCACTGCACAGCCTTCTTGCCTCCAGCAAGCTCCACAGGGAAAAGCTGTGAAGACATGGGGACTCCCCAGTAAAGAGAATGGCTCATGTGACACCATGTCCACAGGCATTAGAATAGAACCAAGTTGTGCTTCGTGGGGTCAAGGGGCCAGAGGAATGAAACCTTCTCCCAGTTTCAGTCAAACCATCTATAGTCATCCTGCTTTATTTGTGCAGCATTTTCAGAAGGCCATGATCCTGACAGAGGAAAGCCAGCATAGCATGCACTTACCTTTGTCCTGTGTCATTAGTTTGCAGGGAAAGATGCTGCAGCATCAGCAGCAGCAGCAGCAGCACATGGAGCTCTTTCATCTGTGTGGAAGAAAGAAGCAGAGTTAATGGGTTTATTGTAATCCACAGCTGCAATAGCCCCAGAATTACCTAGAGAAGCTGCCATTTCAGGGCACACTTCTAATGTCTCAGAAGCATGATGACTTAGGGTTTCCCTCCTTTCAACAAGAGCAGGACGCAGGTTCTCAAAAGAATGTAGAGGTCTCAAGTTCTCAGATTCAGTGTGCATCTTCTCCACAAATGGAGTTGAGTTTTCTTCGAGAGACTTTTTTGTTAGATGGACAGCAAATGGCTAGAGAGCAGCCCAGGGCTCCAACCAAGCAGGGGCATGAAAAAATTGATAACTTGGCTGAAATTTTAAGTGAAGTATTTGGCATTCAGTTTTAGTTAGACACAGTCAGAAGTCATCCTGTAATCATCCACTCAGGGTCAGTGCTAAGTCTCTCTTGAATCTGCACATTAAGAGGCTCAGTGAAGGAAACTTCCTTGAAAACAACAACAAAAACAAAGAAACAAAAAAATTCAAAAAAATCACAAATGCCCTACAAAATAAAAAATAAATAAATAAAATCTAAAAATTAAAAAAAAAAAAACAGCTACCTCAATCCTTCATACAGCGCCCTTTATCTCAGCTAACAGCTGCTGCCTCACAGCTTCCTGAACTGTCAGTGTCTTCTGGATGGGTAGCAGTACCCACCCATGGTAGGTCCCTGACTATTCCTCTTCTAGTGCTCTGGAGAAAGTTGGACTCATGTAGTCACTAACACAGCAACAGGCACAAAGATAGCACTTTCCAGATTCAAACCAATGTGTGCTTTAGGGAGATCCATCTTGCACAGCCTGTCTCACAAATTATCTCCAGCTTGGTGGTAAGATCCTCTAAAGTGCCTTTGTATAGAAGGGTCTGCAGGCTGCTGCTCTCCTCCCTGAACCAGAAGAGCATCTTCAGGATATTATATCCTGCCAGGACAGCCTGGATCCTCTGAAATTTGACAGTGTCATTGGTGTCACATTGGATTTTCATGTGTGTACACCCTCAAAATGAAAGCAACAAAAACCAAGCCAGGAACTTATGAAGGAAGACATCTCAGCCAGGATTGCTTGACAAGAATTTACAAGAGTCTGTTGGAGTTCAGCCTTTTAGAAGAGACTGCTGCAGGGATGTGTGCCCAGAAACTCTTTGTTTAACTTTGGATTTACATCTGTCTTGTTCTTTACCACAGTTGCCAAGAATTATTATTTGGAAATATGTGTTATAGTTCATTTTACTTTTGCCTTTAAAAATCTCCCCCAGCCTGCAACTCTCCCACTATGCTCTCAATGAAAGTGCCTGTGGTATACTGTGGCAGGCACGTGTTTGTTGCTGAGTCATTCCATTTCCAATTCACTTTCTTTGCAGAAACATACAACACCTTGAAGTCTTCCTCCAGAGAGTTTCCTCTCTTCAACAGCTCCTGTGAACACAGCTCTGCAAACTACATCCCTCAGACCACTAGGGAGAACCTTTCACATAGTGCAGGTGGAGACGCTCTTCCTGAATATCCTGCTGACTCCTGGGGTGTTTTGTGTACAAGCAGGCCAAGGCTAGAGATTTTTTGTCAGTTCTTTTTACTTTGTTATCATAATGTTTTATTACAAAACAGGGTACACTCTTTATTGCCATTTAAGCAACTACCAGGAGTAGTGAAGAAATCTTGTATTTATGGTTGTTGTTCTTTGCTCACCCTCTTGGAACCATTGTAAAGAGTTTCAGATGCTATGTTTGTCATGTATCTCACATTTTTTTCAGTGTGAAATTCTGAAATAATATTAAATGACATAATAAAATGTATTTTGCATGCATTTAAAAGGCATGTAACACACAAAATTTTATTTTGTAAACATCTTCCTTCACATAATGAGACTGAGAATAGGTGGAAAAATAGCAACTCTTACAGAGGAAATGTCTCAATTGGATAGTCACTTGGAATGTTGATTGAAGTGGCACATGACTAGCAATTCTGCATCTAGATGTTCCACAGAAAATACTATGCTTTCTTACAAAACACTGAATCCCCAGATAAGAAAGCTCACATAAAGTTATCAAGTTAGCTGTGTTAATTTCTCCCCACAACATCTAATAACTGTGATGAGGCTTATTTTAAGTCTGTTTTTTTGATGGTCTAAGGGTTGAATCCAGGAGTCTTCTACACTTAGCTACTTGCCACCCTCTTTATTTTTGGAGACATTGTCACACAGAGTTGCTCAGGTGGTTTTGAAATAGGTTTTGAATTAGTTACCTCATTCCTCAGCCTCCAAATTTTTTGGAGTTATAGGTGTTGTCCATCTTATCAGAATTAATGATGGTTTTGGAGGTTTGAGTCCCTAGTCAGTTGTTCCCATTGCTTTTTGTCTAAAAGGGAGACAGCACATCATGGTAGAGTAAAACTGTCAACCACATGACCAGGAATTCATAGGGAGAAAGAAGGAAGGGCCAGGTCCCCAGAACCACCTAGAGGGTTTTCCTCCAATGACCTAAAGTTGTCCCACTAGGCCCCATCTCTTAAATGTCCCTACATGTCCCAATGTCACCAAAGTGTGTATTAATCTTTTAGCATATGTAGCTTCAAGGAACCTTTAAGATTTAAGATATTATAATAGCACTGTTAAAAATAAGAAAACAAATCATATGTTATTTTGAGAGTGTTGGAGGATACACTGTAAAGGGAAGTATGAAGTTTCAAAAACAATTGCATAGTGTGATAATTGTGAAAATAAAATAAGAGGTGAAACATTAATAACTGGGCAGATATTCTATCTACTTTCTCTGTTGAATTCCTTGAGGAGAAGGACCTCTGTGTTTGTATTAACCTGTACCTTATGTTGGTTAATGGTGAAGGCAGTCCCCCTCTCACTGTCTTGACAAAGTCACAATGAGGATAAATGCTGACAAAGCTGCACTGGCTGGTGAAAAACTGAAACCATGAGATGCTTTCTTATGTAATTGGGACTTTTCATTGTCATGCTCATGTTCCTGACATTAGGCATGAGTATGTTAAATGATAAACCAAACTAAATGTAGGATGGCTAGAACATAACAGGTCGTTCATGCCTTGAAGGCTGTTATACTACCCCTCAGCATATGGAGGAAAAAATAGGAGGCTGCTCCTCTATCTCAGTTCATTGAGGACAAAACTGATAATGGACAGCAATCATTCTCTGAAACGTCAGGAGAATTTTAGGCCCCATATGTTTATATCAACTAAGAACCCAGGCCCATATTTCTGGCCTCTTAGAAATCCTAATCATTATGCTTATTCTACAAAGCCCAACATATATAGTTTTATTTCTGATTAAGGAAAGTTATGTTATACACCTAGGAATGTTAAGACATATAAAGATACATTCTCCTCTTTTCTATAAACCGTCTTTCACTTCACTTAGGGACTTATGATGAGCATAATTAATATTGCTGGTAAGTGGACTGATGTTTAGAACTTGCTTTATACTGAGAAAGATTAAAAAGATATAAGAACCAGTCCACCTTGATTAGAAACAAAGAAACTCTTTGAGGAAGCAGCTCAACCAGTTTTATGAGAAAAAATATAGGAATTAAATAAAGTAGCTTTATAAGACATATTTTTAGAATAATGTAAGAAATATTATTTTACTTAAATTCTTGGGTTTAGAATTCTTAATTTTTTAGTTGTATGATTTTCTGATATGTTTTAAGAATGGTTTATAAACTTTAGGATATTTTAAGTATAAAATTTAAGGTGACTTCTTTAGATGGAAATTTAAGATTAGAAATAAAGTGCAGGTGTGATTTAAACTTAAAGTTTAATGATAGATTAGGAGATTTGAATCTGATTACGTAGTTTGGCATTAGTTAATAAGAAGATAGTATATCTTGGGAAAATCTGAAAAATGTAAATTAGTGAAGCATTTTATTAATGATTCTGTACCCTTAATAATTGATAACTAAAGGTCACATCTTGAAAAAAATGTAAATTGATGTTACACTTTTCTACACCCCTAATGATGGTTAAGGGAATGTCACGTGTTGGCTAAGTTTTGAAATTGTATAATCAATGATGTATTCTGAATCCATAATTATGAGAAAAATTGCAATAAATGATGACCCAGAGAAAGCTTCATTAGAGCTATCTCTCTCTCTGGAGATTGCTCCAATGGAATGTTTCCTGTCTCATCTTTTTTGCCAATGCAACTCATCCTTCAGGACACCCTGGATCCCACTAGAGCAGGACCCAGGCAGGTTAGCTAGCCTTTGGGCTTAAAAAAATACTAAGTTAGAATGTAGTCATGGATACTGGGGCTATGTAATTTGGGGATTTATTAATGCAGCTGCGGAGAGAAGTGGCCACATTTTCTTCTTGCCTCTGCACTGTGTGTGTGTCTCTCCTTCTGTTTGTTTCTTTATGTTTCTTTCAAGAATATTCCTTACATGAGATGAAGGCTTAGCAGTAAGAAGCTGGCACCTTATGGTTTCTGGAGACCAAATCAGGCTTCAACAAAGTGAGGCACAATCAGGCTTCACTTGCTAGCTCTCAGAGGGGATTTTCTGCACTACAGAGCAAAGCCAGAGTGCAGTTTCTGGCTGGAGTGGGGGACTAAATCCACAGCAGGGCAACTGAAACTTCTCACAGGGCTGGATTCAGGAGTTTGTATCTGGTCACAAACATAAATGCTTACATTGCCAGGTGTATCTGAAGGGCTCCCTCTAGCTACAGTCTTGGACAAAGGTTTCCAGTGACAGAAAAGCATTAGGTCCAGGCACACATGATACATGGTAATCCTGACATGGGACTCAACTATTCCTGGTAACAATATGATTTCTCCTTAAAGGTCTCTATGTGCAGGAATCATTCTATTCCTGGTAACAAAATGATTTCTCCTTAAAGGTCTTTATGTGCAGGAATCATTCTAAAATTTTTCATGTCCATTAAAACTTATGTGGGTGCAGAAATTTCAGGTGAATAAAGGATTCAGTCTTTTGAAAATAATGTTATCATGTGGCTCAGATAGGATGTGTTTCAAACAAATTTCCACATGAAATATCATAGGTATTCCCATCAATTTAAATTTGCTTCAAGTAGATTAGTTCTATTTTTTTAGGTGTTTGTGATAAATGGGGTCCTTAATCACTGAGCCACATTTCTAGCAAATTATTATTCTTTTTTTTGGGGGGGGTGTTGTTCTTTTTTTGTTTGTTTGTTTGTTTTCTCCTACACAAGGCCTTGCTAAGTTGTTGTACTTGACAATTCTCCTGCCACAGATTTTGGAGCTAATGGGATTTCATTCATGAACAATTGTGCCCAGCTTCATGTAGCTTTTTGATCATAATTCAATTCATGACTGGTAGATTATTATAACACTGTTGTCAGTGCAGTCGTATTTTAGACACATGTGAGATACATCCATTATCTATGTTTTTTATCCATTCACCTGACCATGAACACTTGAATTGTGGACAGGGATGGCCCTCAGAATCACACTGACATGCTTGGAAAGTTGTCTTGTTTATGGAAAATGGACTCAGTTGTAAAAGAACACATTTGAGCTCATCAGAAAGTGCTTGAAAGAAATATGACCCAGAGGATGCATGACCCTTGTATAAATTGGGCAGAGTCCCAACCATCCTCACACAGCTTTATGCAGAAGCAATTGATTATCTTTATCAGGTGAGGAAATTGAGGCTGGGAGGAATCTGGTTGTCTGAGAGCTATATTGGATGTGTGCTTCTTGATGGGCACCTACTCTCATCCTATCCCTGAAGCTAGCTTGGGGGATGACTTGCTTCTCCTCATTTTACAGAGGAGGAAACAGCCTCAGATGTGTAAAGTGACTTACCCACGGTGGATGTTCCCAAGGATCAGGACTGCCTGAGTCCTTTTCCTGAGTATTCAGTTAGTACACTGGTCCCTGAAAACCACTCCCATACCTTTATGTCAACAGGGCACTTCTACATGGGTGGGTCCAACAGCCTGCCTAAGGGGACTGCAGTGCTGGATGCTTAGACTGAGCTCATTCTTGCATCCATGAGAAATGAGCTTTCTCCTCATAGAGAAACTGTGGTGAGCAGCAACTTTTCCCTGAGTAAATGAGAATCTGGTTGTGAACTGTAAAGTGCTGTAGAATAAGCAGAGTCTTAATGTGGAGGGATGTGCCTCTGTGTACAGTCCTGGGTTGTAGGACAATGTGTCCCTTGCCATGAGTCATATTGTCTCTTCAAAGTTTAGCCTGGGAAAGAGCAGCATAAGACTGCAGGAGTGAGTGGGTAAAGGGGACAGTGCAAGGTAATAAACCCTGATGGCCTGTATCTCCTGTAAACCCTCATCCCCCTCCACTTTCACTCAAAATCCACTGTAACTTGGACCCTCAATGAAACTGGAATCCTAGAGGCTGGCCTCCACTTGCCTGCAGAAGGCCTATTAGGCCACCTGGCAATTGAATCTGGGCCTTGCTTGTGTCATTAATGTTGTGGAGTTCAGCTTCCAAAGAAGTACCCCCTTAAGCCAGACTTGGCGACCCCTGCAGGTCTTGGGGGATGGAGCTGGCTTCCTGGGATGCCCCACCAAGAAGCCTTGACCTCCATCTCCATCCTTCCTCTCTCTCCTGCTGGGCCCCTGGCATGGACTTTCTGAGCTCTTGTCACCTTTGGTCTCTCTAAAACTTTCTCTTTGCTTCTTTCTCCTTTCTTTATTCCCATCCAGTTCCTCTTTTTTCTTTCTTGTTGTTCATTTTTGGTTTGTTTATTTTTCAGATTTCTTTTTCTTTCTATCTTCTTGGGTAAGTCACTTTACACATTTATCTCTAAATCCTCTTTCTGTCTCAGCCTTTCCTTCTCTCTTTTTAGGCTTCTGTCAATTTTATCACTTGTTATTATCTTCATTTATCCTCCCTTCTCTGTCTCTTTTTATTTTCTCACCACTGTCTCTCCATTTCAGCATCTCTCTCTATCTCTCTCTATCACTACCATCTCTCTCTTTCTCTCTCTCTCTCTCTTTCTCAATGTGTCCATCTCTATCCCTCCTTCCCTTATCCACCTCTTTCTTTGCCTCTGTCTCATACCTACCTCTCCATCTGCAGTCTCCCTGGATTCCCTACCTGAGCCGTGGGTCCCACTCACCCTCCAAGGAACCTGTGGTGCAAAGCAGGGCGAGACCAGCTTGTGCACAGAGCAGGAGCTGCATGGTTCTGGCCTGGCAAATCTCAATACCCTGTTTGCTGGTGGCCATCTTTCCCAGGATAGCGCCAGGCTGGTTCAGGAGGAAAGGCTCCAAGTCTGAGCCAAAATTCCTGGGCGGTTTGGGGCTTCCTGGCTCCCAAACACCTGAGCCCTCCAGAGGCTCCATGGTACCCCATGGATCTCTGAGACCCCAAATGAAAAATCTCTAGGTTCCAGCCAGGGTGTCTCACCAAGAAAAAGGGTGTTCTTTCACAGAAGGGAATTTGGGGAGGACATGTAACCCTAGGAGGCTGCCCCAGGGGTCCAGAGGTTTCTTATGAGCACATTTCTCTGAGAGAAGTGCTTTTCTCTGTGTCACCCCAGGTTGTTGGCACAGGACCTGAGGCCGGACTCCTAGGGAGCTTTTCTGTCTACCCAAGGACAAGATATTAACGCTAATGCTGTCCGACTACATCTGACACGAGAGGGAGATTCATTCTAGGTGTCTTCCCTCCACAGAAACCCACTGCTTTGGTAAAGAAGTAGCAGCAATATTAAAAGATGCCTTTCAAAAAAAATAAATTCATGACTGTCATACAGATAGAAAATGAGCATGTGCCAAAGATTTTATTTAGCTTATTGTTAATGAGGGAACAAGTAGATATTACAAGTAGTCCTAAGAAGGGACTTAGATTAGAAAAAGTGGCTTTCATGTGCAAAAAGAATTGAAGTAAACTCTTGCATTCCGGGAGGAACAGGAACCAGTACAAACTGTAGCAGACAGAATTGCAGATCTATTGCAGATCTGTAGACTATATATATATATCTTTATCTATATATAATTTGGGACTGAATGCACAGATCAGTGCTGGTTTGCTTGTCCTGCATGTGCAAGAACCTGGGTTCAATCCCTGGTAGTGGTCCTCTACTAGTGTTAGGTAGACTGTAGGGAAAGAGGAAAGGGAAATCACATATTCACAAATTGTGTCTTACCTTTAAGGAGTTTCTGCTCTAGTAATTGTTGTAGTACTAATAAAAAGCTGCTGAGCTTTGGTTGATTGACTGCTACGCCCCTCCCCTGAATCAGGCAATGGAAAGGCCCTACTGAGGTGGATGGTGCAAGGCATCCATCCTCTGGAGAAGTGCAGTATGTTTCTGAGAATGGGCTGGTTTGTTGTTGTATTTCTTTAATAAGTATAGTTGCGACTTCTCATATGACCATTAAGTATGAAGGAAATAACATGACTTTCCCAATTAATGCAACTACTTCTAAAGAATAGATCTGTTTCCTCTAAATGCAATGATTCAGCTGTGGAGTTTTTCTAATGAAAAACTTCCTGTATTCCTGTCAAGGAAGTTTTTGAGAAATTAAATTAAAATCTAGAGAAGAAAAATTAATGTTAAGAAGACAGATTATTGCTTAGTACTGGGCAACTTGTTCTTGTTCCTGTGCACAATGGTTTGTGCTCTTACTCTTGTTAGATTAAAATTAATAACAAGTCAACCACTTGCCATAACCATGGCACTGGTTCCAGTCAGTAAGTCAAGAAAGAATAGTCAAGGTATAGGCCAAAATTTGGGATATTTATAACTATTATTAAAAGTTAACTAAGCAGAAACAGCTCAAATCAAAACGCGAACTGAAAGTACAAATGCTTGCTTATGCATAAGCTAAGATACATTCTTCTATTCTAATTGTAGCAATGTAATATTTTGTTTCTTTGAATAATGATTCCTGTTTTGTAACTTCAAAGTACTGTGAGCCTGCCAAAATGAAATGTATATATAATGAACTTCACAAGTAAAGATTGGGATCAACACCTTCACTTTGGTTTCTGTGCTGTTTCTCCACCCCCTCTTTCGTCGACTCCTCACCATCCGTTCGTCTCCTGAGAGCCCCTGTTGGAGCTGATTTCTGACAATTGACTACAACTCTTTGCCTTGTGTGATCTTTACTGCAACCTCAATTAAAGGAAGTCATTGTCCATTATGTAGATCAAGAAATTGAGGTTCAAAGAGGTCAAGAACATTGCAGATAACTTACAGATAAGTCACACAACTGACACAAAGAGTGGTCAGGAATAGAATCTAACTTTTCTGCCTCTGCACAACCTGGTTCTTTGATAATGACACACAACACCCTGTTGTCTTTATGCTAAGAAAACAGGGTAGGTTTCTTCATTCCAAAAGCTAGGTGAGTTTTTTGGTGATCTTGTAATCATCCTCCACCTTTCTCCGGTTTAGAACACAGAAACTGAGACAAGTGCAAAAATAATAGTTTTAGCGAAAATACAAATAAAGGCACAGCCCTGACAAATCTGAGAGCTCTAAGTACTTGGAGTACCCTGCTTGCTGTACATGGAACATCTTCATTGCCAAGCCTAAGAGAATGACTTTATCCATGAAGAGTCCCCATCAGGTTTATTTGGAGGAGCCTGTGCAGGACAGGTCTGCCTCTCTGTCTTTTCTGTTCCTGGTTCAGTCCAATTGTCCCAGATAATTGCCTAATCAATTATCCTCACATCCCATCTCCTCCTAAACAGTAAGACAAAAGCCTTAGGCACAGACATTCTGATTCTGAGTCATTTTATATATATATATATATATATATATATATATATATATATATATATATATATATATATATATATATTTGTTGTTGTTGTTGTTTAATTGGACAAGACACCCTAATTTATTTATTTATTTTAATATGGTGCTGAGGATTGAACTCAGCATCCTGCACATGCTAGGCAAGCACTCCAGCATTGAGAAACAACCCCATGGCCTAGGACCTTATTTTTAAAAAGCTTACATGGGGATTATGATGCCCAGATGAGCTGGCCTAGAAGGAAGGGTTTATTTAAAGAATTTCATGAATTTCTCATACTTGGTTTGACATTCCAAAGTAGTTTTGCTCAGTGGGAAATTATCAAAGAATATGTAACAAAAATTCTTATAGCTCAAAGTTACGGTTTGGTTGCCTAATATTTGAATTTAAGATTAGAAACACACACACACACACACACACACACACACAAACACACACACACACACACACACAGTTTGATTTCGTGTTATGTTAGAGCACAAAATAATAAAGTATCAAATGCAAAACATGAAACTCCTCCTTCTCATTAATTTTCTGTGGCCAATAATTCCAGTTCAGTTCCTGTAATGTGGTGGACTCTCCTATTTGTTCTCTATATATTGCCTGAGCTTCTAGTTTATATAGAGAAAAAATATGAACATGGTATCAGATAATAAATATTTTGCCTCTAAATTCAAGTCTACCTCAGTCATAGCATTAAGTCTTTGGAGATTACTAGAAATTTGGAAAAAGTTTATGAAAGTGAGTACACATAAATCTACTTTATTTCATGTAGGAGCTGCAAAGGATCCTGTGGATGGGTATACCATTTTTTATGCAGACAGTGGCCTATTTATGGACAAATGGATGGCTTGTTTCCCAATATAAAACATGATTCATGAACATACTTGTGTATATACCTTTTTAACAGTTTAATGTATTTATTTATTTAGGTACTGATGATTAAGCCCAGAGACATTCCACCACTCAGTTTTATCCCCAGTCCTTTTTAAGTTTTTATTTTGAGACAGGGTCTCACTACGTTTCAGAGTTGGCTCTTTCTGAGCTTGCAATATCTTGCCCCAACCTCTGAATAAATGAGATCACCAGCATTTGTCACAGTGCCTGGCCTCCTGTATTTTAATAGCAAATTCATAAAAACATCCCAGAAGATGGACAGTATTAAAAACCTGCACTAGCATGTAGGACAACCCAGAAAAGCATAGTGAGTGAAAACCAGTGTATAATTAAAATTTTACAAATGACAATTAGTGGCTATCAGTAAGAAGTTAACTTAGATCTTAAAAATCTAAATGCTGCCATGGTCAAAAACAAAACAAAAGCATACATTTATAATCATTATACAGCTGAATTGCCAAAAGTTGTTCACTGAAACATTTTGATCTGCATTGCTGCTTGGTATACTTAATATTTTTATAAAAAAATTCCACACACAAATAAAAATGAAAAAGCTGCCAATACCTGATTTCTCTCCTTAGTTTTCTACTTATAGTCATCCACTGAGGCACTTTTTGACACCATGGAAACAGAGGGGATGTTTAACATCAGACCTACCAAGATTGGTTTTGTGTGTTGTTTTTGACATGCTTTGGATCAAACCCAGAGCCTCCTGCATGGGAGGATTTCACATAGTTACACCTACACCGAGTCACATAGTAGGTTCTTATGTAAGTTCTCCATATCAGAGTGGTATTTGGATGTCATTTGGCATAACTACTGCACATTTGGCATGGATAGCACAGATCTAATTTGTGTCCTTTTAAAAAGACAACCAGAGAGTCTTCATTTGCCTCACACAAAGCTGGATAGCTGTCCTCTGGAAGCACAAATCTGTTTTTAAATCAGAGCAGATTCCCACACCAGATGATGGAAGGCAAGTTAGTGAATCTAAAATTTAGTGGATCAGGATCCAAATTCCTTAATAGGACGCCCATAGCCCAAGAGTTAATAACAAGAATAAACAAATGGGACTTACTTAAACTAAAAAGTTTTTTCTCAGCAAGAGAAACAATAAAAGAAGTAAATAGGGAGCCTACATCCTGGGAACAAATCTTTACTCCTCACACTTCAGATAGAGCCCTAATTTCCAGAATATACAAAGAACTCAAAAAATTAAACAATAAGATAACAAATAACCCAATCAACAAATGGGCCAAGGACCTGAACAGACACTTCTCAGAAGAAGACATACAGTCAATTAATAAGTACATGAAAAAATGCTCACCTTCTCTAGCAGTCAGAGAAATGCAAATCAAAACCACCCTAAGATACCATCTCACTCCAGTAAGATTGGCAGCCATTAGGAAGTCAAACAACAATAAGTGCTGGCGAGGATGTGGAGAAAAGGGTACACTTGTACATTGCTGGTGGGACTGCAAAAGGGTGCAGCCAATATGGAAAGCAGTATGGAGATTCCTGGGAAAGCTGGGAATGGAACCACCATTTGACCCAGCTATCGCCCTCCTCGGACTATTCCCTGAGGACCTTAAAAGAGCATGCTATAGGGATACTGCCACATCCATGTTCATAGCAGCACAATTCACAATAGCCAGACTGTGGAACCAACCCAGATGCCCTTCAATAGATGAATGGATAAAAAAAATGTGGCATCTATACACAATGGAGTATTATGCAGCAATAAAAAATGACAAAATCATTGAATTTTCAGGGAAGTGGATGGCATTAGAGCAGATTATACTAAGTGAAGCTAGCCAATCCTTAAAAAACAAATGCCAAATGTCTTCTTTGATTTAAGGAGAGCAACTAAGAACTGAACAGAGGAAAAGAGCATGAGGAAAATATTAACATTAAACTGAGACGAGTGATAGGAGGGAAAGGGAGAGAGAAGGGAAAGTGCATGGAAACGGAAGGACACCCTCATTTTTATACGAAATCACATATACAAGATTGTGAGGGGAAAGGGGGGGAAGGGAGAGAATGGAACAACAACAGATGAGATAGAGAGGGAAGATGAGAGGGGAGGGGAGGGGGGATAGTAGGGGATAGGAAAGTTAGCAGAATACAACAGTCACTAATATGGTATTATGTAAACATTGTGAATGTGTAACTGATGTGATTCTGCAATCTGTATTTGGGGTAAAAATGGAAATGCATAACTCATTTAAATCAAATGTATGGAAGATGAAAAAATAAAAATAAAAAAAAATAAAAAAAATAAAAATAAAAAAAAAAAAATAAAATTTAGTGGATAAACTAGATGTCAGAGAACCACAATACAGGGTCTGCAACTCTGAGTTTTCCTCGCCTATACACTAGAGGCCCCTCTTTCAAGTGATTTTTGTAGCCAAGTGTTTCTTCGTCATTTTTTAAACTTGTGGATTTGTGGGTAGTGGGCTAAGTTGGAAGACTCCTTTGGAGACCTTCTTCCTCCCTCCTACTGGAGTTCAGCGCACTTCAGGAAATGCAGGCGTTAGAGGGGGAGGTTAGCTGTAATTACCATGCTTCGTTTCTTTTTTTCTCCCTGTTTTTCTTCCTCTATCTTTCCTTCCTTCTTTTTCTGTTTCTTTTTCTCTTTCTTTCTTTCTTTTTTTTAATTAATTAATTAATTTTTTTATTTATTGGTTGTTCAAAACATTATAAAGCTCTTGACATATTATATTTCATACATTAGATTCAATTTTACCCCAAATACAGATTGCAGAATCACATAGGTTACACATCCACATTTTTACATAATTCCCTATTAGTGATTGTTGTATTCTGCTACCTTTCCTATCCTCTACTATGCCCCCTCCTCTCCCCGCCCATATTCTCTCCCTACCCCATCTACTATAATTCATTTCTCTCCTTGTTAATTTTCCCATTCCCCTCACGACCTCTTATATGTAATTTTGTATAACAATGAGGGTCTCCCTCCATTACCATGCAATTTTTTTTCTTCTCCATTTCCCTCCCTACTCATGTATCTGTTTAGTGTTAATCTTTTCTTCCTGATCTTCCTCCCTGCTCTGTTCTTAGTTGTTCTCATTATATCAAAGAAGACATTTGGTATTTGTTTTTTAGGGATTGGCTAGCTTCACTAAGCATAATCTGCCCTAGTGCCATCCATTTCCCTGCAAATCCCATGATTTTGTCAATTTTTACTGCTGCATAATACTCCATGGTGTATAAATGCCACATTTTTTTTATCCATTTATCTATTGAAGGGCAACTAGGTTGGTTCCACAGTCTAGCAATTTTGAATTGTACTGCTATGAACATCGATGTATCAGTATCCCTGTAGTATGCTCTTTTAAGGTCTTCAGGGAATAGTGTGAGAAGGGCAATAGCTGGGTCAAATGTTGGTTCCATTCCCAGCTATCCCAGGAATCTCCATACTGCTTTCCAGATTGGCTGTACCAGTTTGCAGTCCCACCAGCAATGTACAAGAGTACCCTTTTCCCCACATCCTCGCCAACACTTGTTGTTGTTTGACTTCGTAATGGCTGCCAATCTTACTGGAGTTAGATGGTATCTTAGGGTGGTTTTGATTTGCATTTCTCTGACTGCCAGAAATGGTGAGCATTTTTTCATGTACTTGTTGATTGATTGTATGTCCTCCTCTGAGAAGTGTCTGTTCAGGTCTTTGGCCCATTTGTTGATTGTGTTATTTGTTTTCATATTGTTTAATTTTTTGAGTTCTTTGTATACTCTGGATATTAGGGCTCTATCTGAAGTGTGAGTAGTAAATATTTCTTCCCAGGACAGACCCTTAGCCATGCTAAGGAAGAGAAGAAGAGAGAGAACTCAAATTACTAACTTATGGGATGAAAAAGGCAATATAAAACAGACGCTGCAGAAATACAGAAGACAATTAGAAATTATTTTGAAAACCTATATTCCAATAAATTAGAAGATAGTGAAGACATCGATAAATTCCTTAAGTCATATGATTTGCCCAGACTGAGTCAAGAGGATACTCACAACTTAAACAGACCAATATCAATAGATGAAATAGAAGAAGCAATCAAAAGACTTCCAACCAAGAAAAGCCCACGACCAGATGGGTATACAGCAGAGTTTTATAAAACCTTTAAAGAAGAATTAATACCAATACTTTTCAAGTTCTTTCAGGAAATATAAAAAGAGGGAGCTCTGCCAAATTCATTTTATGATGCCAACATCACCCTGATTCTGAAACCAGACAAAGACTCCTCAAAGAAAGAAAACTACAGACCAATATCTCTGATGAACCTAGATGCAAAAATCCTTAATTAAATTCTGGCGAATCGAATACAAAGGCACATCAAAAAAATTGTGCACCATGATCAAGTAGGATTCATCCCTGAAATGCAAGGATGGTTCAATATACGGAAATCTATAAATGTTATTCACCACATCAATAGACTTAAAGATAAGAACCATATGATCATTTCAATAGATGCAGAAAAGGCATTCGACAAAGTACAGCATCTCTTTATGTTCAAAACATTAGAAAAATTAGGGATAACAGGAACTTACCTCAACAGTGTAAAAGCTATCTATGCTAAGCCTCAGGCTAGCAGCATTCTCAATGGAGAAAAATTAAAGGCATTCCCCCTAAAATCTGGAACAAGACAGGGATGCCCTCTATCACCACTTCTATGCAATATAGTTCTCGAAACACTGGCCAGAGCAATTAGACAGACAAAAGAAATTAAAGGCATAAAAATAGGAAAGGAAGAACTTAAATTATAATATTTGCAGATGACATGATTCTATACCTAGAAGACCCAAAAGGGTCTACAAAAAAACTACTAGAACTAATAAATGAATTCAGCAAAGTGGCAGGATATAAAATCAACACGCATAAATCAAAGGCATTTCTGTATATTAGCGACAAAACTTCTGAAACGGAAATGAGGAAAAACACTCCATTCACAATATCCTCAAAAAAAATAAAATACTTGGGAATCAACCTAACAAAACAGGTGAAAGATTTATACAATGAAAACTACAAAACCCTAAAAAGAGAAGTAGAAGAAGATCTTAGAAGATGGAAAAATATACCCTTTTCATGGATAGGCAGAACTAACATCATCAAAATGGCGATATTACCAAAAGTTCTCTATAGGTTTAATGCAATGCCAATCGAAATCCCAAAGGCATTTCTTGTAGAAATAGATAAAGCAATCATGAAATTCATATGAAAAAATAAAAGACCCAGAATAGCAAAAGCAATTCTAAGCAGAAAGTATGAATCAGGCGGTATTGCGATCCCAGATTTAAAACTATATTACAGAGCAATAGTAACGAAAACAGCATGGTACTGGTACCAAAACAGGCGGGTGGACCAATGGTACAGAATAAAGGACACAGAGACTAATCCACAAAGCTACAACTATCTTATATTTGATAAAGAAGCTAAAAGCATGCAATGGAGGGAGGACAGCATCTTCAAAAAATGGTGTTGGGAATACTGGAAATCCATATGCAACAAAATGAAACTGAACCCCCTCCTCTCACCATGCACAAAATTTAACTCAAAATGGATCAAGGACCTTGATATAAAATCAGAGACTCTGCGTCTGATAGAAGAAAAAGTTGGCTACAATCTACATATAGTGGGGTCGGGCTCCAAATTCCTTAATAGGACACCCATAGCACAAGAGTTAATAGCAAGAATCAACAAATGGGACTTACTTAAACTAAAAAGTTTTTTCACAGCAAGAGAAACAATAAGAGAAGTAAATAGGGAGCCTACATCATGGGAACAAATATTTACTCCTCACACTTCAGATAGAGCCCTAATATCCAGAATATACAAAGAATTCAAAAAATTAGACAATAAGATAACAAATAACCCAATCAACAAATGGGCCAAGGACTTACTTAAACTGAAAAGTTTTCTCTCAGCAAGAGAAACAATAAAAGAGTTAAATAGGGAGTCTTTCTCTCTCTCTCTCTTTCTTTCTTTCTTTCTTTCTTTCTTTCTTTCTTTCTTTCTTTCTTTCTTTCTTTCTGTGCTGGGAATTGAACACAGGGCCTGCATGTGCTAGGCAAGGGCTCAACCACTGAAACACATTCCCAGTCCCCTTTTTCATGTATTATGCAAAGGCTAGATTGCTGGAAGGGCAATCACAGAATGAGAGAACCTTTATTTTTTGTCCATTAGGCAACACTGCCCCCAATTCTCACTAAACCACAGATAAACCAGTGCACTCCCCACTATGACATCACTGTGTGCAGTGGAATAGTGCTTGAGGGGGTGTCATTTATATAAAATGCTTCTGGAGAGGCAGGACCTGAGGTCACAGACCCAGGTGTCCAGGACTGTTCCGGAACACCTAATTGTTTTTTTTTTTTAATAAAACCATCTTATGCAGCAAAATGGTATCTGTTGGTTTTATTTAGTTGTTATTATTTTTAAGTGAGATTGTGTTTCATTGTCTACTCAAATACTTTCTCCTTCTATTTTTCCACATTTTTTGTATATTCTGATTATTCATGTAATTTCCTTTTATCTGTGCTGTCAATGTTTTTCCCAGACGTCCTTTTAACTATCTTTTTTGGTGTCTTTGCTCAGGAAGTTCAGATATTAAGTAACCAAATTTCTCAAGACTGTTCTGTATGATTTTTAGAGTTTACAATTTGCTTTTGACTCCACATTTCAAAATTATAATTTTTTTATTTATTTTCTCCAAGTAGTTTTAAAGGTTATTAAAGATATAATCTCTATTCCATTTACAATTTTTTGTGGTTTTGAAGAAAGAAAAATATTTTTGTAAATGGACACCTACATATTCTCCTGCTCTATTTTAGTCTCTTTTAGCTGCCAATTGTCTTTCCTTCTTTTTTTTTGTATTAGGTACTTAACACTGGGGAAATTTACCAGTGAGCCACATTGCAACATTCCTGGACTTTCTTATTTTTTTTTATTTAGAGTGTCTCACTAAGTTGCTTTGAGTATTGCAAAGTTTATAGACTGATCTTGAACTTGGGATCCTCCTGTATCAGCCTCCAAAGTCAGCCAAGTCATTTAACTGAAAATTGAAAATAAACTAAATTGTTGGCTGAAATTCATTCCCAAATGGTATTCTGAAAAATTTTCAGGCCACCATGCCTGTCCCATGATCAAAAAAAAACAAAACCAAAAATAATGGCATCATTTCAATAAATACTTAACTATTGAAATTAAACAGCCATTGATGACTTATCAATAATGATGAAAACTAAGGTATAAATTAAGGGACATATCCATGGTAAATACTTCTTTATTAATCAAACAGTTCACACATGCATATAGGATACAGGAGAGCTGTGTTCCTTTTTTCTTTCTTTGTTTTTTTGTTCTTAGGATTGAACCCATGTGCACTTAACCATTGAGCTGCATGAACAAAATCCCTAGCCTTTAATTTATATTTAGAAACAGGGTCTTGCTAAGTTGTTTAGGACCTCTGTAAATTGCTGAGCCTGGCTTTGAACTCTCAATCCTTTTGCCTCAGCCTCCTCAGGCTTGGGATTATAAACATATACCTCTTGCATGGCCTTTGTTCATTTTTGCACCAGGAAAGAGGTAGAGATTCTGTCATTGAAGCAATTAAGTACCCAAGGGCAGTTCAATGCAATAAAGCACAAATCAAAAGAGGCAGTATTATGAAGGAGACAAATTATTGCTATTAGTAGAAGACTTGTTTACCTAGGAAATCTGGTAGGACAAGAAATACTTGAATGATTCTGTTAACTGAATGAATTTATGACAAATGTATGTTTCTTTCCTCACACTTAAAGAAACCACATCAATGTATATGGAAAATTTCTGGGCAAGAAGACAGTAAGGGCCCAGTTTAGTAAAGTTCAAAATTCTCTCTTTAAAACTGAGCCATCAAATTCAAAATGGGAAAGAATGGCATCTGGGAAAGTAACTAACAGAATATACCAACCAGGTGTCAGGCCATAACGCACACTGGTGACAGGACGTTCCATAATTTATTATTAATCTGCCATTTGCTGGATGCCTTCTCTAATCTCGGTGGTGTATGGATTGTATATGCCTTATCTCATTTAATCCTTGCATCAGGTAGGTTTCTTCATTCCCATTTTTTCAAGTAAATTTTCTTAATATATTTAATCTAAGGTCTGAAGGTCACAGTTTCCAGGTTGGAAGGCAGTTTAGAGAACCATTGATTCATGGATTCCCAAACTTTGGGAACTTAGTGGGCTAGAAAACAGATAAATTTCTGTGCCTTATCAAACAAATCTGACCAAACAATTGGGGGAGGGATTTCAGTAACTGGGTATTTCCCTGTTTTCTTGTACAGTGCTCTTGGATACACTTCTTTTTCTGTGCTTCACCTTTGGGCTTCTTCTACAAGAAACACACCAGACAATACCTACAAGGAAATGATTGAGTGTGTGAAGTTTCAAGTAGCTAGCAAAAACACTGTTTAATTTCCAGCTAAATATCCATCACCCTTATTGGTTAAAAATGTAGTAAAACCTGAAAATACAAACTGATTCTGAAATCGAACACTTGCATCTAGATGGCCCCAAATTAGCAAGAATGATTAGGATATGTAAAAGATTAATCCAGACCAGTCTCAAAGAAACTAGACAAAACTAACTCTATTCATAACACAAATTTGTAACATTAGCCCTAAAACCGACACAAAGCCCTAACCATAACCTGTTTAGAGATCCATTGATACTTGGAGTCTCAAAATTGCAGAGCCTAATGAGCTATGAAAGTGATGAATAGCTGATCCTTATCAAAGAAATGTGACAAAATAATTGGTGGAGGAATTTTAGTTACTGGGTATTTTCTTGTTTCCTTACAGAGTGCTCTTGAAAACATGTTTTTGTGTGCTTCAGCTTTGGTCCACTTCTTTAAGAAACAAACTAAACATTGCTCACAGAGAACTGATTGAGTGTGTAAAGTTTCAAGCAGCTAGCACAAACAATGTTTGATTTTTACGTGGATATCCATTCACCAATATAGGTCAAAATGCAGTGATACCTGAAAATATGAACTGTTCTTGACAGCAAACAGTTGCACTCAGAAGGTCCCAACTCTGTGACCATGGTTAAGCTAGGTACACATTGAATCCTGCAGAGTATCAAAAAAATTGCCAGAAACTAACTCTAACCTTAACACTAGGTCTAACCCTAGCACTAACCCTAACCCTAACACTATCCCTAAATGTTTATAGAAACATGGATCATAGGAGTCCCAAAATGTGGAGCAGAGTGTGGCCAGCAAAAAAATGAACACAGTGCAGTATCAAAGATACCTGACTAAATAATTTGGTTAGGTAATTCAGTAAATGGTATTTTCCTCTATTTTTATAAATTGGTCAGACTGAGTTATTCTTGCATGCTTTGCCTCTTTGATACTTCAACAAGTAGGAATCAAGGTAAGGCATTCTGAGTCCTGAATGAGTGTGTGAAGTTTCAAGCAGCAAGCACAAACACTGTTCTATTTCAAGCTGGATTTCCATCACCTACATCGGTCAAAATGCTGTTAAATCTGAAAATACAATCTGTTCCTGGCAGCGAACACTGTAACCAGGATGGACCGATCTTGGCAAATGTAGTCAAGATAGGTAGAATATGAATCCTGCCCAGTATCAATGAAAGTAGACAAATACTAACTCTAAGGATAACACAAGTTTGTAACCTTAGCCCTAAAACTAACACAAACCCTAACAATAACCCTAACCTGTTTAGAGAACCAATGATCATTAGAGTCCCAAACTGGGGTAATCCATTGGGCTAGCAAACAGATAAAATCCTATGCCTTATCAAAGAAATGTGACCAAAAAATAAGGGGAGGAATATCAGCAACTGGGTATTTCCCTGTTTTACTATAGAGTGCTCTTAAATTAACGTTTTATTGTGTGCATCAACTTTGGAATTCTTCTACAAGAAACAAACTAGACAATAGATATGGAGAACTGATTGAGTGTGTAAAGTTTCAAGCAGCTACCACAAACCCCGTTTTATTTCCCACTGGATTTCCATTTACCTTTATAAGTAAAAATGCAGTGATACTTGAAAATACAAACTGTTCCTGATGGGGAACAGTCACTCCTAGAAGGCCCAAACCTGGAGTTCATAGTTAGGCTAGGGAAGATTTTTAACCTGCCTAGTATCAAAGAAATTAGCCCCAAACTGACTCTAACCCTAAAACTAAATCTAACCCAAGCCTCAACCCCAACCATACCCCTAACACTATCTTTAAACTGTTTAGAGAACCATTGATGCAAGGAGTCCAAAAAGTATGAAGCACAGTGGGGCAAACAAACAGTTGAATCCTGTGCAATATCAAAGACATCTGACCAAATAATTTGTTTAGGTAATTCTGTAAATGCGTATTTTCCTGTTTTTTCATAGAGGGTTCTTGGTTTAAATTGTTTTGGCATGCTTCAGCCTAGGGAAATTTCAACATGCAAGACACAAGAAAATGCAATCTGAGACCTGATAGAGTGTGTGAAATTTCAAGGAGCAAGCAGAAACACTGTTCAATTTTCAGCTCAATTTCCATCACCCATATAGGTCAAAATGCAGAGAAACATGAAAATACAAACTGTTCCTGACAGAGAACACTGGTACATAGATGGCCCAAACATGGCAAGCATAAGTATAGGTAAAAGATGAATCCAACCCAGGCTCATAGAAACTTGACAAAAACTAACTCTAACCATAATATAAGCCTGTAACTTTAGCCCTAAACCTAACACAAACCCTGACACTAACCCTAACTTCTTTAGAGAATCATTGATACTTGGAGTCCCTAACATGGAGAACCTAGTGGGCTAACAAAAAAAATTGGATTTCTGCACCTTATCAAACAAAACTGCCAAAAAAATTGGGGGAGAAATTTAAGTAACTGGGTATTTCCAGTTTTCTTAGAGAGTGTCCTTGGATGAACTTGTTTTTTGTGCTTCAGCTTTGGGCATTATCTACAAGAACCAGACAATGCTCATGGAGAAGTGATTGAGTGTGTGAAATTTCAAGCAACTAGTAGAAACCCTATTTAATTTCCAGCTGGATTTTCATTCACCCATATAGGTCCAAATGCAGTGGTACCTGAAAATATAAACTGTTCCTGACAGGGAACAGTTACACCTAGAAGGCCCAAAATTGGTGAGCATAGTTAGGCTAGATAAAGTTGAATATTTCCCACTATAAAAGAAATTGGCTCAAAACTTACTAGAACCCTAATACTAGCTCTACCACTTTCACTAACCCTAACCCTAACCCTAAAACTCTCCCGAAACTGTTTATACAACCATTGATCATAGAAGTCTGTGATACTGCACAGGATTCATCTGTTTCTTGTGCAGTATCAAAGATGTCCAACTAAATAATTCGGTTAGGCATTTCAGTAAATGGGTATTTTCCTGCTTTCTCATAGAGTGTTCGCGGATTAAGTTGTTTTTGCATGCTTCACTTTAGGACCACTTCAACAAGAAAGAAACAAGAAAATGCATTCTGAGACCTGATTGAGTGTGTGAAGGTTGAAGTAGAAAGCACAAACCCTGTTTCATTTTGAGCTATATTTCCATTCACCAATTTCCATGCAGTGAAACCTGAAAATACAAACTGTTCCTGACCGCGATCACTTGCACTTAGATGGCACAAATGTGGCGAGCATACTTAGGATAGGTAAAAGATGAATCCTGCCCAGTATCAAAGAAGCTATACAGAAACTAAATGTAACCATAACACAAGATTGTCAACCTAGGCCTAAACCAACACAAACCCTGACACTAACCCTAACCTGTTAATAGAAGCATTGATTCTTGGATTCCCAATCTTGGGAAGACTAGTGAGCTAGCAAACAGATAAATTCCTGCATCTTTTCAAAGAAATCTGACGAAACAATTGGGTGAGAAATTTCAGTAACTGGGCATTACCCTGATTTTTTTATAGAGTGCTTTTAATTACACTTGTTTTTGTGGGCTTCAGCTTTGAAAATCTCCCCGAAGAAACAAAGAAGAAAATGCTTAGGGAGAACTGATTGAGTGTGTAAAGTTTCAAGCAGCTAGCACAAACCATATTTGATTTCCAGCTGGATTTTTATTCACCCATATATGTCAAAATGCAGTGACACCTGAAAATATAAACTTCTCCTAACAGGGAACACATGCACCTAGAAGGCCCAAACTTGGCATGCATAGTTAGGCTCAGTACATGTTGAATCCTGAAGAGTAACAAAGAAATTGGCCCCAAACTATCTCTAGCCCTGAAACTAAATCTAACTCTAGCCTGAACCCTAACTTTAATCCTGACAGTATCAATAAACTCTTTAGAGAACCATTGATCCTAGAAGTCCCAAACGTCTAGAGCAGAGAGGGCCAGCAAACAAATAAAATGTGTGCAGTTTCAAAGATATCTGACCAAATAATATGGTTAGGTATTTCAGAAAATGGGTGTTTTCCTGTTTTTAAAAGAGTGTTCAGATTAAGATTTGTTTGGATGCTTCAGCTCTTTGCTACTTCAACAAGAAAGAATCAAGAAAATGCATTGTGAGACCTGATTGAGTGTGTGAACTTTAAAGCAGCATGCACAAACCTTGTTCAATTTGCAGCTAGATTTCCATCATTTGGATAGGTAAAAATGCAGTGAAACCTGAAAATACAGACTGTTCCTGATAGTTGAACACTTGCACCTAAGTGACCCAAAGTGGGCGAGCATGGTTATAATAGGTAAGAGATGACTCCTGTCCAGTATCAAAGAAACTAGAAAAAAAAAAAACTCTAACCATAACACCAATTTGTAACCTTAGTCCTAAAACTAACGCAAAACCTGACACAAACCCTAAATTGTTTAGAGAACCATTGATACTTGGATTCTCAACTCAGGAGCCAAATGAGCTAGCAACCAGATAAATACCTGCACCTTATCAAAGAAATCTGACCAAATGATTGGGGGAGTAATTTCAGTAAATTAATATTACCCTGTTTCCTTATAGAGTGCTCTTGGATAAGCTTGTTTTTGTGCTTCAGATTTGGGTGACTTAGTTATGAAACAAACCATATATTGCTCACTGAGAAATAATTGAGTGTTTAAAGTTTCAAGCAGCTTGAACAAAGCCTGTTTGATTTCTAGCTGAATTTTCATTCACCCATATATGTCAAAATGCAGTGATACCTGAAAATACAAACTGTTTCTGAGAGCAAAAGGTTACTTCTAGAAGGCCAAAATTGACAAGCATAGTTAGTCAAGGTACAAGTTGAATCCTGCAGAGTATCAAATAAATTCGCTCAAAACTAACTCTAAATCTAACACTAGATGTACCTCTAGCCCTAACCCTAAGCCTAACTCTAACTCTAACACTATCCCTAAACTTTTATAAAACAATTGATTTTAAGAGCCTCAAAAGCTTTCAGCATAGTGGGACCAGGAAAGAGATGAATCCAGTGCAGTATCAAAGTCATGTGACTAAATAATTTGGTTAGGTATTTCAGTAAATGGGTATCTTCCTATTTTTTATAGAGTGTTTGAATTAAGTTACTTTTGCATGCTTTCACTCTTTGCTACTTTAACAAGTAAGAATCATGACAATGCTTTCTGAGACCTGATTGAGTGTGTGAAGTTTCAAGCAGCAAACACAAACCCAGTTCAATTTCCAGCTGGATTTCTATCAACCGTATAGGTCAAAATTAAGAGAAACCTGAGAATACAAACTGTTCCTGACAGCCAACCCTTGCACTTAGATGTACCAAACTTGTGGAGCATGCTTAAGTTAGGTAAAAGATAAATTTTACCCAGTATCAAGGAACCTAGACAAATACTAACTCTAACCATAAAACAAGGTTGTAACCATAGCTATAAAATACAAACCCTGACACTAACCCTGACCTCTTTAGAGAAACATTGATCCTTGTAGTTCCAAATTAGAAACCTAGTGGGATAGCAAACAGATGAATTTCTGTGCCTTATCAAAGAAATCAAACCAAACAATAGGGGGGGAAAAATCAGTAACTTTTTATTTTCATGTTTTCTTATAAAGTGCTCTTAGATAAAATTTTTATTGTGTGATTCAGCTTTGGACTTCTTCTACAAGAAACAAACTAGACAATGCTTATGGAGAATTGATTGAGTGTGTAAAGTTTCAAGCAGGTAGCACAAACCATCTTTCATTGCCAGCTGGATTTCCATTCACCCATATAGTTCCAAATGCAGTGAAAACTGAAAATACAAACTGTTCTTAATAGTGAAGAGTTGAACCCAAAAGGCCCAAACGTGGAGAGCATAGTTAGCCCAGGTAAAAGATGAATCTTTCCCAGTATCAATAAAAATTAGCCCAAAATTTACTTTAACCCTAAAATTACCTCTAACCCTAGCCCTACCTCTTTCCCTAACCCTAAGACTATCCCTAAACTGATTAGAGAACTGTTAATCCTAGGAGTCCCAAAAGTGTGCAGCATAGTGGCTCCAGCAAACAGATGAAAACAGTGCAGTATAAAAATACTGACTAAATAATTTGGTTATGTATTTCACTAAATAAGTATTTACCTGATTTTTCATAGAGATCTCTTGAATAAAATTGTTTTCGCATGCTTCATCTGAGGGGTATTTCAACAAAAAGAAAACCAGACAATGAATACTGAGACCTGATTGTGTGTATGAAGTTTTAGCAGCTATCAAAAACCTTGTTTGATTTCAGTCTGGCTTCCCATTCATCCATATGGTTCCAAATGGAGTGAAACTTGAAAATTCAAAATGTTTCTGACAGTGAACACCTGGACCTAGAAGGCCCAAACTTGTCAGTCATAGTTAGGCTACAGAAAAGTAGAATCCTGCCCAGTAATCAAAGAAACTAGACAAAACTAACTGTAACCAAAACATAAGCTGTTACCCTAGTCCTTAAACTAACACAAACCCTGGCACTAACAGTAACCTGCTTAGAGAACCATTGATTCTTGGAGTCCCATACATGGAGAGCCTAGAGGGCTAGCAAACCGATGAATTTCTGTGCATTAACAAAGATTTCTGACCAAAGAATTGTGGAGGAATTTCTGTAACTTTGTATTTCCCTGTTTTCTTATAGAGTGCTCTTGGATAAACTTGTTTTTGTGTGCTTCAGCTTTCAGCTTCTTTTACAAGAAATAAACCTGACAATCCTAACAGAAAACTGATTGAGTGTGTAAAGTTCAAGCAGCTAGCACAACCCTATTTGACTTCAGGTTCAATTCCCTTTCACCTGTATACATCCAAATGCAGTGTAACTGGAAAATACAAACTGTTCCTGACAGCAAATAGTTGCACCTAGAAGCCCCAAACTTATCAAGCATAGTTAGGCTAGGTAAAAGATAAATCCTTCCAAGTATCAAATAAATTAGCCCAAAAGTATGTCTAACCCTAGGCCTAACCCTGACACTACCCCTAAAACTATCCCTAAACTCTTTAGAGAACAACTGATCCTAGGAGTCCCAAAAGTGTGGAGCAGAGTGGCGCCAGCAAACAGATCAATCCTGTGCTATGTCAAAGAAATCTGACTACATAATTTCGTTATGTATTTCAGTAAATGGGTATCTTTCTGATTTTTCATAGAGAGCACTAGGATAAAGTTTTTTGGAATGCTTCATCTGAGGGATACTTCAACAAGAAGAAAACAAGATTATTATTGAGAACTGAACAACAAACCTTGTTCTACTTTAAGCTCAATTTTCATTTACCTGTATAGGTCAACATGAAGTGAAACCTGAAAATACAATCTGTTATTGACAGGTAACACGTGCACCTAGAAGGGCCCAACTTGGACAGCAAAGTTAGGAGAGGTAAAACATGAATGCTGGCCAGTATCAAAGAAACTAGAAAAAACTAACTCTAACCATTAAACAAGATTGTATCCCTAGTGCCAAAATGAACACAATCCCTGACACTAACCCTAACCTGTTTAGAGAACCATTGGCTTGGAGTCCCAAACTTGGGGAGCATAGTATTCTAGCAAATAGATGAATTCTTGCACCTTATCTAAGAAAACTGACCAAATAATTGGGGGGTGGAATTTCAGTAACTAGGTATTTCCCTGTTTTCTTATACAGTGCTCTTGGATAAACTTGTTATTGTGTGCTGCACCTTTGTGCCTCTTCTACAAGAAAGAAAACAAACAATCTGCACAGAGAACTGATTGAGTGTGTGAAGTTTTTAGCACCTAGCACAAACCTTGTTTGATTACCAGCTGGTGTTTCATTAATCCTTATAGGACAAAATACAGTGGTACCTGAAAATACAAACTGTTTCTGAAATTGAACAGTTTCACTTAGAAGGACCAAACTTTGGAGCATAGGTAGAAGAGGTAAAAGTTGAATCCTGCCCACTATTAAAAAAATTGACCCCAAACTAACTCTAATCCTAACACTAGATCTAACCCTAGCCCAAACCTTAATCCTAACCCTAAACCTAGCCCTGAAGCTAAACATAACCTAAACACTATCCCTAAACTGTTGAGAGAAATGTTGGTCCTAGAAGTTCAAAAAGTGTTGAGCAGAGTGGGGCCAGAAAACAGATGAATTCTCTGCAGTATCAAAGACATCTGACTAAATAATTTGGTTAGGTATTTTAGTAAATGTGTATTTTCCAGTTTTTTCATGGAGCGCTTTCAGATATAGTTGATTTTTTATGCTTCAGCTTAGCACTACTTCAACAAGAAAAAAAAATGCATTATGAGACCTGATTGTGTGAAGTTTCAAGCAGCAAGCACAAATGCTACTCGATTTCCAGCTCTATGTCCATTCACCCGTATAAGTCAAAATGCAGTGAAACCTAAAATACAAACTCTTCATGACAGCGAACACTATCACCTTGATGTCCCAAACTTGGTGAGCATAGTTAGCATAAATAGAAATTGAATCCTGCCCATTATCAAAGAAAGTGGACAAAAACTAATTCTAACCACAACACAATTTTTAAATCCTAGCATTAAAACTAATACCAACACTTACACTACCCTCCCCTGTTTAGAGAAACATTGATACTTGGAGTCCCAGATATGGAAAGTATATTGGGCTGATAAACAGATAAATAATTGTGCCTTATCAAAGAAATCTGACCAAACAATTGGTGGAGGTATTTCAGTAACTAGGTATTTCTTTGTTTACTTATAGAGTGCTCTTGGTTAAACTTGTTTTTGTGTGCTTCAGCTTTGGGCCTCTTCTTCAAGAAAGAAACCAGACAATGCTCACAGAGGGCTATTTGAGTGTGTGAAGTTTCAAGCAGGTAACACAAACTCTGTTTGAATTACAGCTGGATTTCCATTCACCCATATATGTCAAAATATAGTGATACCTGAAAATACAACCTGTTCCCTGGCATTGAAGTGTTGCACCTAGAAGGCCCAAACTTGGCGAGCATAGTTAAAATATGTAGAAGTTGAATCCTGCCCAGTGTCAAAGAAATTGGCTCAAAAATCAATCTAATTCTAACAGTATTTCTAACCCTAGCCCTAACCCTAACACTAACCCTAATGTATCCCTAAAGTGTTTAGAGAACCATTGATCCTTGGGGTCCAAAAAGTGTAAAGTAGAGTGGGGTCATCAAACAGATGAATCCTGCACAGTATCAAAGACATCTAAGTAAAAACTTTGTTTAGGTAATTCAATAATTGGGTATTTTCCAGTTTTTTTATAGAGTGCTCTTGGAGTAATTTGTTTTTGTGTGCTTCAGCTTAGGGCTATTTCAACAAGAAGAGAAACCAGACAATGCATTCTGAGACCTAATTGAGTGTGTAACGTTTCAAGCAGCAAGCACAAACCCAGTTTGATTACCAGCTTGATTTCCATTCATCTACATAGGTCAAAATGCAGTGAAACCTGAAAATACAAACTGTTAGTGAGTGAGAAAATTTGCACATTGATGTCAAGAATTGGTGAGCATATATAGGATATATACAGATGAATCCTTCCAAGTATCAAAGAAACTAGATGAAAACTAACTCTAACCATAACACAAGCTTGTAACCCTAGCCCTAAAACTAACAGAAACCCTGATGCTGACACTAACTTGTTTATAGAACAAATGATCCTTGGAATTCCAAAATTGGGGAGATAATGGGCTAATAAACAGATGAATTTCTGTGCCTTATCAAAGAAATCTGACCAAAAAAATGGGGTGAAAAATTTAAGTAACTGGGAATTTTCCTGTTTTCTCATAGAGGGCTCTTGGATAAACTTTTTTGTGTACTTAAGCTTTGGGCCTCTTCTACAAGAACCAAACCAGACAATGCTCATGGGGAACATATTGAGTGTGTGAAGTTTAAAGCAGCTAGCAAAACCCTGTTTGATTTTCAGTTTTATTTTTATTCACCTATATAGGTCAAAATGCAGTGATACCTGAAAATACAAACTGTTCCTGACTGTGAGACCTTGCACCTAGAAGGCCCAAACTAGGTGAGACTATATAGGCAAATAAGTTTACTCTTGCCCTGTATCCAAAAAATTGGCCTAAAACTAATTCTTATCCTAAATCTAGCTCAAACTTAAGTCCTAACCCTAACACTAACCCTAACACTATCCCTAAACTGTTTAGAAAACAATAGATCTTAGGAGTCCAAAAAGAATGGAGAAAAGGAGGGGCAGCAAACAGATAAATCCTGTGCAGATTCAAAGACATCTGGCTAAATATTTTGGTTAGATATTTCAGTAAATTGTTATTTTTCTGGTTTTGCATACAGTACTCTCAGATAAAGTTGTTTTTGCATGTTTCAGCTAAGGCTATTTGAACAAGAAAGAAACAAGACAATGCACACTGTGACCTGCTTGAGTGTGTGAAGATTCAATCAGCAGGCACAAACCCTGTTTAATTTCTAGCTCGATTTCCATTCACCCATATAGGTCAAAATGCAGTGAAACCAAAATTACAAATTGTTCCTGACAGCAAACACTATCACTAAGATGACCCAATCTTGGCCAGCATAGTTAGCATAAGTAAAAAATGAATCTTGCCTAGTATCAAAGAAACTAGAAAAAAACTAATTCTAACACTAACACAACTTTGTAATCATATCTCTAAAACTAACACCAACTCTGACACTAACCCTAAACTATTTAGAGAACCATTGATCCTTGGAATTCTACACATGGGGAGAATAGTGGGCAAGCAAACAGATGAATTCCTATGCCTTATCAAAGAAGTCTGACCAAACGATTGGGGGAGAAATTTCAGAAACTGGGAATTTTCCTGTTTATAGAGTGCTCTTGGATAAACTTGTTTTTGTGTGCTTCAACATTGAGCCTCTTTTACAAGAAAGAAACCAGACAATTCTCACCAAGAACTAACTGAGTGTGTGAAGTTTCTAGCAGGTAGCACAATCACTGATTGATTTCCAGCTGGATTTCCATTCACCCATATAGGTCAAAATGCATTCATACCTGAAAATATGAACTCTTCCTGACATTGAACAATTGCACATAGCAGGACCAAACTTTGCAACTAAGTTATGCTTGCTATAAGTTTAATCTTGCCAAGTATCGAAGAATTTGCACCAAAACTAAATGTAACCCTAACACTAGATCTACCCCTAGCCCTAAGACTAACCCTAACCCTAACCGTATCCGGAAAATGTTTAGTGAACCATTAATCCTAGGAGTCCACAAAATGTGGAGTATAGTGAAGTCAACATACAGATGAATCCTTTGCAGTCTCACGGACATCTGACTTAATAATTTGCTTGGGTATTGCAGTAAGTGGGAATTTTCCAGTTTTTTTTTTTCATGGAATTCTCTCAAAATAATTTGGTTTTTCATGCTTCAGCTTAGGGATACTTGAACAAGAAAGAAACATGACAATGCAATCTGAGACCTGATTGAGTCTGTAAATTTCACGCAGCAAGCACAGAACCTGTTCGAATTCCAGCTCCATTTCCCTTTACCCATACAGGTCACAATGAAGAGAAACATGAAAATATAAACTGTTCCTGACAGCAAAAACATGCACCTAGATGGCCAGAAATAAAGAGAATAATTAGGTAAAAGATAAATCCTTCCCAGTATCAAAGAAACTAGGTAAAAACTAACTCTAACCATAGCATAATTTCATAACCCTAGACTTAAAACTATCACAAACCCTAACACTCACCATAACCTGTTTAGAGAACCATTGATCCTTGGAGTCACAAACTTTGGGAGATAGTGGGCTAGATAAATTCCTGTGCCTTACCAAATAAATCTGACCAAACAATTGGGTGAGGAATTTAAGTTACCATTTACTTTTTGGTGAAGGCGATCCCCCACTCACTGTCTTGGGAGGGTCACAGTGAGAAAAAGTGCTGGCAAAGCCACTCTCCCACTGTCTTGACAGGGTCAGAGTGAGGATGAATGCTGGCAAATCCACGCTGGTTGGTGGGAAAACAAAATAATGAGACCCTTTTTTATGTAATTGAGACTTTGCATTTTCATGCTTATGTTTCTGACAGGAGGCAAGAGTATGTTAAATGCCAAACAAATTAAATTTCAGATGCCTAGAATATAACAGGTAGATCATGCCTTGGAGGCTGTACTACTACCCCTCAGCATACCAAGGACAAAGTAGAAGTCTGTTCTTCTATTTCAGTACATTGCGGACAAACCTGATAATGGACAACAATCATCCTTTGAAAGGTCATGAGAATTTTAGGCACCACATTGATTATATCAACTAGAACCCAAGCCCATATTTCTGGCCTCTTAGAAAATCTAATCATTATGCTTATTTTACAAAGTTCACAACACACAGCCTCATTTTTGATTGAGGAAATTTATATTACACTTAGGAAAGCTAAACTATATAAAGATATATTTTTCTCTTTTTATAAACCCTTTCTTTATTTACATAGGGATATATGATGAGCATAGTTAATATTGGTGGAAAGTGGATTGATGTTTAGAACTTACTTACTATTGAGAAAGATTATACAGATATGAGAACTAGTGCACCTTTACTGAGAAACAAAAACACTCTTTGAGAAAGCAGCTCTACCAGTTTTATGAGAATAAATTTAGGAATTAAGTAAAATAGCTTTATAAGACAGTTTTAGAATTAAGTTAGAAATATTATTTTATTTAGATTATTAAGTTTAGAAATTCTTGAGTTTTTAGTTGTATAGTTTTCTGATATGTTTTCAGAATGATTTCTAAACTTTAGGATGTTTTAAATATAAGATTTAAGGGGGCTTTTTTAGATGGGAATTTTAGATTAGAAATAAAGTACAAGTGTACTTTAGGTTAATGATTGGTTGGGAGACTTAGAGTCTGGTTATGTAGTTTGGCATTAGTTAATAAAAAATAGCATATCTTCCAGAAAATAGTAAATCTTGGGAAAATATGAAAAATGTAATTTAGTGATGTATTTTATTAATGATTCTGTACTTTCAATAATTACATAACTGAAGGTCATATCCTGAAAAAATATAAATTAATGTTACATTTTTTGTACCCCCAATCATGTTTAAGGAAATGTCATGTTTTGGCAAAGTTTTAAATTATATAATCAATGATGTATTCTGAATCTATAATGATGAAAAAAATTGTAATGAAAGATGACCCAGAGAAAGCTGATTAGCTCTCTCTCTGGAGATTGCTCCGATGGAATGACTCCTATCTCATCTTTTCCCCAACACCACTCATTCTTCAGGACTTCCTGTACCCTGCTTGGGCAGGACCCCCGCAATTTTCTGTTATCTATTTGAGTGCTCTTGGATAAACTTGTTTTCTTGTGCTTCAGCTTTGGGCCACTTCTACAAGAAACAAACCAGACAATGCTCATGGAAACCTGATTTACTGTGTGAAGTTACAAGCAGCTAGCACACACCCTGTTTGATTTCCAACTGGATTTCCATTCACTTATATAGGTCAAAATGCAGTGATGCCAGGAAATTCAAACTGTCCTGACAGTGAACGGTTGCAACTAGAAGGTCGAAAATTGGAGTGCATAGTTAGGCAAGGAAAAAGTTGAATCCTATCCAGTATACAAGAAATTGGCCAAAAACTAACTCTAATCCTAACACTAGCTCTAACCCAAGCCCTAACCCTAACACTAAACCTAAGACTATTCCTAAATAGTTTAGAGAACCATTGATCCTAGGAGTCCAAAAAGTGTGGAAAAGAATTGGACCAGCAAACATATGAATCCTGTGCTGTACCAAAGAAATTTGACTAAATAATTTGGTTAGATATTTCAGTAAATTTTTATTTTTTTTATGGAGTGATCTCAGATTAAGTTGTTTTAGAATGCTTCAGCTTAGGGGAGCTTCAATAAGAAAGAATCAAGAAAATGCATTTTGAGACCAGACTTAGTGTGTGAACTTTCAAGCAGCAAGCAAAAACCTTGTTAAATTTTGAGCTCGAATTCCATTCACACATATACATCAAAATGAAGTGAAAACTGAAAATAAAAACTGTTCCTGACACTGGACACTATCATCTACATGGACCTAACTTGGCAAACATAGTTAGGATAATAAAAAAAATGAACATTGCCCAGAATTAAAGAAATTGGCCTCAAACTAACTCTACCCTAACACTAACTCTGACACTAGCCCTAACGCCAACCCTATCAACAACACTAGCCTTAACCCTAATACTAATCAAAATACTATCCCTAAACTGTTAAGAGAACCATTGATCCTAGGAGTCCAAAAACTGTGGAGCAAAATGGGGTCAGCAAAAGGTTGAATCCTGTGCAGTATCAAAGATATTGTAATAAATAATTGGGTTAAGTATTTGAGTAAATATATATTTTCCTGTTTTTTCGTAGAGTGATATCACATTAAGTTGTTTTTGCCTGCTTCAGTTTAGGGCTAATTCAAGAAGCATGAAAAAATGCATTCAGAGACCTGATTGAATGTGTTAAGTTTCAAGCACCAAGAACAAACCCTGTTCGAATTCTAGCTCAATTTCCATTCACCAGTATAAGTCAAAATGCAGTGAAACATGAAAATACAAAGTGTTCCTGACAGTGAATACTTGCACCTATATAGCACAACCTTGGTGAGCATAGTTAGCAAAATTAAAATTGATTCCTGCCCAGTAAAAAATCAGACATAACTAACTCTACCCATAACACAAGTTTGTAACCCTAGCCCTAAAACTAACACAAACCCTGACCCTTATGATAAGCTGTTGAGAATACCATTCATACTTGTAGTCCCAAACTTTGGGAGCATAGTAGGCTATCAAATAGAGGAATTTCTACACCTTATCTAAGAAATCTGACCAAACAATTGGTGGAGGAATTTCAGTAAATTGTTATTTCCAAGTTTCTTATAGAGTGCTCTTGGATAAATTTGTTTTCGTGTGCTTCAGCTTTGGGCCTCTTCTACAAGAAAAACAAGTAAAAAAAAACAGACAATTTGCACGGAGAACTGATTGTCTGAAGTTGCCAGCACATAGCAGAAACCCTGTTGCATTTCCAGCTGGATTTCAATTTATCCTTTTAGGACAAAATGCAGTGGTACTTAAAAATACAAACTGTTTCTGAAATTGAACAGTTCCACCTAGAAGGACCAAACTTTGGAGAATAGGTAGGATAGGTAAAAGTTTAATCCTGCCCAGTATCAAAGAAATTGACCCCTAATTAATTCTAAACTTAACACTAGATCTAACCATAGTCCTAACCCTAACCCTAACCCTAAACCTAGCCCTAAAGCGAACCATAACCCAAACACTATCCCTAAACTGTTGAGAGAAATGTTGGTCCTAGAAATCCAAAAAGTGTTGAGCAGAGTGGGGTCAGCAAACAAATGAATCCTGTGCAGTATAAAAGACATCTGACTAAATAATTTGTTTACTTATTTCAGTAATTGTGTATTTTGCAGTTTTTTCATACAGTGTTCTTAGTATAAGTTGTTTTTGCATGCTTGAGATCTTTGCTACTACAACAAGAAATAATCAAGACAATGCATTCTGATACCTATTTGAGTTTGTAAAGTTTCAAGTTGCAAGGACAAACACTGTTTGATTTCCAGCTAAATTTCCTCTCACCCATATAGGTCAAAATTCAGTGAAACTGGAAAGTACAAACTCTTCCTGACAGGGAACACTTGCACCTAGATGGCCCAATCTTGGCTAGCATAGTTAGGATTAGTAAAAGATGAATCCTACCCAGTATCAACGAAACTAGACAAAAACTCACTCTAACCATAACACAAGATTGTAGCCCTAGCCCTAAAACTAACACAAACTCTGACAGTCACCCTAACCTGTCTAGAGAACCAATGATGCTTGGAGTCCCAAATTGTGGAGACTAGTGGGGTATCAACGACATGAATTCCAGCACCTTATCAAAGAAATCTGACCAAAGATTTTTGGAAGGAATTTCAGTAACTGGGCATTTCACTCTTTTCTTATAGAGTGCTCTTGGATAAACATGGTTTTGTGTGCTTCATCTTTGAGATTCTTCAACAAGAGACAAATCAGAAAATGATCACGGAGGATTCATTGAGTGTTTGGGTTTCAAGCAGCTGGCACAAACAAACCATATTTCATTTGCAGTTGGATTTCAATTCACCTATATAGGTCAAAATGAAGTGATACCTGAAAACACAAATGTTCCTGACAGCGAACACTTTTACCTAGAAGGCACGTACATGGTGAGCATATATAGGATAGGTAAAGTTTAATCCTGCCCAGTATCAAAGGAAATGGAACAAAACTAACTCTACCCCTAACACTAGATTTAACTCAACCTCTATCCATAACCCTAACCCAAACCCTATCCATAAACTGTTTAGAGAACCATTGTTCTTAGGAATCCAAACAAAGTAAAGCAGAGTGGGGCCAGCAAACAAATTAATCCTGTGCAATATCAAAGACATCTGACTAAATAATATTGTTTGACATTTCAGTAAATGGATATTTTCCAGTTCTTTCATAGAGTGCTCTCAGATGAAGTTGTTTTTGCATGCTTCAACTTAGGGCTACTTCAACAAGAAAAAAAAATACAATGTACTCTGAGCCCTTGAAACTCTTTCTGAAGTTTAAAGCAGCAAGCACAAACCCTGTTCTATTTCCAGCTCTATTTGCATTCACCCGTATATACCAAAATCCTGTGAAACCTAAAATACAAACTATCCCTGGTAGTGAACACTATCACTTAGACGGCCCCAACTTAATGAGCATAGTTACCATTGTAAAAAATAAATCCCACCCAATATAAAAAAAAGTAGACAAAAACTAATTGTAACCATAACAGAAGTTTTTAACCCTAGAACTAAAACTAACACCAATACTTACACTAACCCTATCCTGTTTAGAGAATGATTGATACTTGGAGTCCTAAATATGGGGAGCATACTGGGCTAGCAAATAGATAAATTCCTGTGCCTTATCAAAGAAAACTGACCAAACTATTGGTAGAGGAATTTCAGTAACTAGGTATTTCTTTATTTTCTTGTAGAGTGCTCTTGGATAAACTTGTTTTTGTGTGCTTCAGCTTTGGGCCTCTTCTACAAGAAAGAAACCAGACAATGCCCACAGAGGATTATTTGAATGTGTGAAGATTTAAGCAGGTAACACAAACCCTGTTTGAATTATAGCTGGATTTCCATTCACCCATATATGTCAAAATGCAGTGATACTTGAAAATACAAACTCTTCCTGACATTGAAGAGTTGCATCTAGAAGGTCCTAACTTGGTGAGTATAGTTAGGAAAGGTAAAAGTTGAAATCTGCCCAGTATCAAAGAAATTGGCCAAAAATTCACTCTAACCCTAACACTATTTCTAATTGTAGCACTCACCCTAAAACTAACCCTAATGCTATCCCTAAACTGTTTAGAGAACCATTCAACCTTGGAGTCCAAAAAGTGTGGAGTAGATTGGGTTCATCAAACACTTAAATACTGTGCAGTATCAAAGATATCGAAGTAAATAATTTGTTTAGGTATTTCAGTAAATGGGTATTTTCCAGTTTTTTTCATAGAGTGCTCTCGGAGTATGTTGTTTTTGCATGCTTCAGCTTAGGGTTATTTCAACAAGAAAGAAACAAGACAATGCATTCTGACACCTAACTGAGTGTGTGAAGTTTCAAGCATCAAGCACAAATACAGTTCAATAACTAGCTTGATTTCCATTCACCCATATAAGTCAAAATGCAATAAAACTTGAAAATACAAACTGTTACTGAGTTCGAATATTTGCACATAAATGGCCAGAATTGGTGAGCATACATAGCATATTGAAAAGATCAATCCTTCCCAGTATCAAAGAAACTAGATAAAAACTAACTCTAACCATAATACAAGCTTTTAACCCTAGCCCTAAATCTAGCAGAAACACTGACACTTACCCTAACCTGTTTATAGAACCATTGATCCTCATTGTTCCAAACTTGGGGAAACAGTGGGCTATCAAACAGAGGAATTGCTGTGCCTTATCAAAGATTTCTGACCAAAAATGTGTGAGAAATTTAAGTAACTCTGAATTTCCCTGTTTTCTAATAGAGTGCTCTTGGATAAACATTTTTTGTGTGTGCTTCAGCTTTGGGCCTCTTAAATAAGAAACAAAACAGACAATGCTCACAGAGAACTGAGGGAGTGTGTGAAGTTTCAATCTGCTAGTACAAACCTTGTTTGATTTCCAGCTTTATTTCCATTTACCCATAATGGTCAAAATGCAGTGATACCTGAAAATACAAATGGTTCCTGACAGTAAACACTTGCACCTAGAAGGCCCAAACTTGGTGAGAATATTTAGGCAAGGATAAATTTTACTTTTGCCCTCTATCCAAAAAATTAGCATAAATTCATTCTTCCCCTAACTTTTGCTCTTACCCAAGCCCTAACTCTAATACTAACCCTAAAACTGCCGCTAAAATGTTTAGAGAACCATTGATTCAAGGGATCCAAAAAGTGTAAATCAGAGAAAGGCCAGCAAACAGATGAATCCTGTGCAGTTTCAAAGACATATGGCTAAATCATTTGGTTAGATACTTCAGTAAATTTGTATTTTTCTGTTTTGGCATAGAGTGCTCTTCGATAAAGTAGTTTTTGCATGCTTCACCTTAGTGGTATTTCAACACGAAAGAAACAAAGCAATACATACTGAGAACTTATTTAGTGTGTGAAGTTTCAATCAGCAAGCACAAACCATGTTCAATTTCCAGCTCAATTTCCATTAACTCATATAGGTCAAAATGCAGTGAAACCTACATTACAAACTGTTCTTGAAAGGGAGCACTATCAGCAATCATGGCAATTATAGTTACCATAAGTAATAAAAACAAGACAATCTCACCAAGAACTAATTGAGTTTCAAAGACACTAGGAAAAAAAAAAAACTAATTCTAACCCTAACACAAGTTTGAAACCCTAGCCCTAGAACTTACACCAATTCTGACACTAACTCTAAGCCATTTAGAGAACCATTGATACTTGGAATCATAAATATGGGGAGCATAGTGGGCAAGCAAACAGATGAATTTTTTCACCTTATAAAAGAAATCAGACCAAACAATTGGGTGAGAAATTTCAGTAACTGAAAATTTTTCTGTTTTCTTATAGAGTGCTCTTGGATAAACTTGTTTTTGTGTGCTTCAGCTTTGGACCTCATAAAAATACCCAGTTACTGAAATTCCTCCAACAATTGTTTGGTCATATTTCTTTGATAATGTGCAGGAATTCATCTGTTTGCTAAACCACTATGCTCCCCATCTTGTGACTACAAGTAAAAATGGTTCTCTAAACAGTTTAGAACAAAGAAACAAGACAATCTCATCAAGAATTAATTAAGTGTGTGAAACCTCTAGCAGGTAGCTGTATTTCCATTCACCTGAAAATTCGAACTGTTCCTGACATTGAACAATTGCACCTAGCAGGCCCAAACATTGCAAGCTAAGTTATGCTTGGTATAAGTTTAATCCTGCCAAGTATCAAAGAAATTGGCCCAAAACTAAATGTAACCCCAACACTAGATCTACCCCTAGCCCTAATACTAACACCAATGCTAACAGTATATAGAAACTGTTTAGTGAACCATTAATCCTAGGAGTCCACAAATCGTGGAGTAGAGTGAAGTCAACATACAGATGAATCCTTTGCAGTCTAAAGGATATTTGACTAAATAATGTGTTTGGGTATTGTAGTAAATGGGTATTTTCCATTTTTTTTCATAGAGTTCTCTCAAAATAAGTTGTTTTTGCATGCTTCATCTTAGGGCGAATTGAACACGAAAAAAAAAAAACATGGCAATGCATTCCTAGACATGATTGAATCTATAAAGTATCAAGCAGCAAGCACACACCCTCTTTATTTTCCAGCTCCATTTTCATTCACCTATATAGGTCACAATGCAGAGAAACCTGAAAATACATACTGTTCCTGAAAGCAAAAATCTGCTCCTAGATCGCCAGACATGGTGAGCATACTTAGGATAGGTAAAAGATGAGTACTTCCCTTTATCAAATAAACTAGAAAAAAAAACTCTAACCATAGCACAAGTTTGTATCCCTAGCCTTAAAACTAACACAAACCCTGACACTCACTGTAACCTGTTTAGTGAACAAGTGATCCTTGGAGTCACAAACTTCAAGAGATAGTGGGTTATAAATCAGATGAATTTCTGCACCTTACCAAAGGAATCTGAGCAAACAATTTGGTGAGGAATATAAGTAACTGTTTATTTCCCTGTTATTTAATTGAGTGCTCTTGGATAAACTTGTTTTCGAGTGCTTTAGCTTTCTGCCACTTCCACAAGAAACAAACTAGACAATGCTCATGGAGAACTGATTTAGTGTGTGAAGTTACAAGCAGCTAGCAAATACCCTGTTTGATTTCCAACTGGATTTCCATTCACTTAAATAGGTCAAAATGCAGTGATACTAGAAAATACAAACTGTTTCTGACAGCGAACACTTGAAACTAGAGGGCCCAAACTTGGCAAGCATATTTAGGCAAAGAAAAAAGTTGAATCCTACCCAGTATCCAAGAAATTGGCCCCAAACTAACTCTAACCCTAACACTAGAATTAATCAAAGCCCTAACTCTAATGCTCATGCTAACTTTATCCCTAAACTATTTAGATAACCATTGATCCTAGGAGTCCAAAATGTGTGGAGCAAATTCGGGCCAGCAAACAGATGAATCCTGTGCTGTACCAAAGACATTTGACTAAATAATTTGGGTAGGTATTTCATTAAATTGGTATTTTTCTGTTTTTACATAGTCATCTCAGATTAAGTTGTTTTTGCATCCTTCACCTTAGGGGTACATCAACTAGAAAGTAACATGTCAAGGCATTCTGTGACCTAATTTAGTGTGTGCAGTTTCAAGTGGCAAGAACAAACCTTGTTTGATTTCCAGCTCTATTTTCATTCACACATATAGGTCAAAAATGCAGTGAAACCTGAAAATAAAAACGATTCCTGACAGTGAACACTTGCATCTAAATGGCCCTAACTTGATGAGTATAGTTAGGATAGGTAAAAAATGAATACTGTTCAGTATCAAATAAATTGACCCCAAACTATCTCTAACCCTAACACTAAATATGACCCTAGCCCAAACCCAAACCCTAACCCAAACCCTTGCCCTAACGCTAAAACTAACCCAAACACTATCCCTAAACTTGTGAGAGAACTGTTGATCCTAGGAATAAAAAAAGTGTGGAGCAGAGTGAGAGAAGCAAACAGATAAATCCTGTTAAGTATCAAAGATATCGTAATAAATTATTGGGTTAAGTATTTGAGTAAATTGGTAGTTTCCTGTTTTTTTATAGAGTTCTCTTAGATTAAGTTGTTTTTTCATGCTTCTGGTTAGGGCTACTTCAAGAAGAATTTAAAAAAAAAAATTCATTCAGATACCAGATTGAGTGTGTTAAGTTTCAGGTAGGAAACAAAAACCCTGTTCAATTTCCAGCTCAATTTTCATTCACCTGTATAGATAAAAATGCAGTGAAACCTGAAAATACAAACTATTCCTGACAGTGAATACTTGCACCTAGAAATCCCAAACTTGGTGAGCATAGTTAGCATAATTAAAAAATGAACCCTGACCACTATCAAAGAAACCAGACAAAAACTAACACTACATATAACGCAAGTTTGTAACCCTAGCCCTTAAACGAACACAAATGCTGAATATAACCCAAAGGTGTTTAGAGAAACATTGATACTGGGAGTCCCAAACATGGGGAGCATGTTGGCCTAGCAAACAGATGATTTCCAGCAACTTATCAAAGCAATCTGACCAAATAATTGGTGGAGTAATTTCAGTAAAAGTTTTTTTCTCTGTTTTCATATAGAGTGCACTTAGATACACTTTTTTTAGTGTCCTTAATCTTTGGGCCTCTTCTAAAGAAACAAACAAGAAAATGGAGAACTGAGGTTTTGAAGTTTCAAGCAGTTATCACAATCCAGGTTTGATTTCCAGCTGGATTTCCATTCATCAATATAGGTCAAAATGCAGTGATACCTGAATATAAAAACTGTTCCTTAAATTTAACAGTTGCATTTTTAAGGCCCAAAGTTGGCAACTTAGTTATGCTAGGTAAAAATTGAAACATGCCCAGTATAAAAGAAATTTTTCCAAAACTAACTTAAACCCTAACAATAGCTCTAACCGTAGCCATAACCCTAACTGCAAGCATAGTTAAACAAGGTAAAAGTTGAATTCTGCCCAGTATCCAAGAATTTGCTCGAAATTAACTCTATCCCTAACATTAGATCTAACTTTAACATTAACCCTAAAAGTAATCCTAAAACTATCCATGAAATATTTAAGAACCATTGTTCCATTAATCTGAAAAGTGTGAAGTAGATTGGAGATATCAAACAGATGAATGCTGTGCAGTATCAAACGCATCTGACTAAATGAATTGGCTAGGTAGTTCTGTAAAAGTGTATTTCCCTGTGTATTCATTCAGTACTCTCAGATTAAGTTGTTTTTGCATGCTTCAGCTTAGGGCTACTTCAACAAGAAAGAAAGAAGTAAATGCATTCTGAGACCTGATTGAGTGTGTAAAGTTTGAAGCAGCAAGAACACACGCAGTTTGATTTCCAGCTCTATTTACATTCACCAGTATATGTCAAAATGCCGTGAAATGTAAAAATGTATACTGTTCCTGACAGCAAACACGTACACCTAGATTGACCAAAATTGGTGAGCATAGTTTGCATAAGTAAAAATTCATTCTTGCCAAGTACCAAAGAAACTAAACAAAAAGTAACTCTACCCATAACACAAGATTGTAACCCAAGCCCTAAAACTGAGACAAACCCTGACTCTAACTCTAAACTGTTTAGAGAACCATTTTTACTTGTAGTCACAAGATGGGGAGCATAGTGGGTTAGCAAAGAGATGAATTTCTGCACCTTATCAAAGAAATATGACCAAACAATTTTTGCAGGAATTTCAGTAACTGGGTGTTTTTATGTTTTCTTATAGAGTGCTCTATGTTAAACTTATTCTTGTGTGCTTCAGTTTTTGTAGTTTTATAAAGGAACAAAGCAGACAATGCTCACAGAGAAATAATTGAGTTTTTGACATTTTAAGCAGCTATCACAAAACCTGTTTGATTTCCAGCTGGATTTCCATTCACCCATATAAGTCAAATTGCAGTGATACCTCAAAATACAAACTGTTTCTGAAAGAGAACATTTGTACCTAGAAGGCCGAAACTTGGCAAGCATAGTTAGGCTAGGTAAAACTTGAATCCTGCCCACTATCAAAGAAATAGGCCCTAAACTAATTCTAACCCTTACACTAGTACTTACCCTAGCTTTAACTTTGACATTAACTCTAAACGTCTCCCTCAACTGTTTAGAGATCCATTGATCATAAGAGTCGTAAAAGTGTGGAACAGAGTGGGGCCAAACTAAATAATTTGTTTAGGTATTTCAGTAAATTAGTATTTTTTACTTTTTTTCATACAGTGCTTTCTGAGTAAGTAGCTTTTGCATGCTTCAGCTTAGGGCTACTTCAAAAAGTAAGAAACAAGACACTGCACACTGAGTCGTGATTGAGTGTGTGAAGTTTTTAGCAGCAAGCACAAACCCTGTTCAATTTGCAGCTTGATGTCCATTCATCCATATAAGTCAAAATGAAATGAAACCTGAAAATAAAAACTGTTTCTGAAAGCGAACACTGGAACCTTGATGGTCTGAACTGGCAAGCATACTTGGGATAGGTAAAAGATGTATACTTCCCAGTATCAAAGAAACTAAATAAAAACTAACTCTAACCATAACAGAAGTTGTAACCCAGCCCTAAAACTAACACAAACCCTAAAACTCACCGTAATCTGTTAAAAGAACCATGGATCCTTGGAATCCCAAGCATGGGGAGATAAGAGGCTATCAAACACATGAATTCGTGGGCCTTATCAAAGAAATCTGACCAAATAATTGGGTGAGGATTTTTAGTAACTGTATATTTTCCTGCTTTTTTTTGTTTTTTTTTAAATAGAGTGCTCTTGGATAAACTTGTTTTTGTGTGCTTCAGCTTGGGCCTCTTCTACAAGAAACAAATCATAAAATGCTCACACTAAACTGATTGAGTATGTGGAGTTTCAAGCAGCTAGCACAAAACCTGTTGGATTTTTAGCTGGATTTCCATTCAACCTTATAGGTCAAAATGCAGTCATACCTGAAAATACAAACTGTTTCTGACAGGAAACAATTGCACCCAGAAAGCCCAAACCTTATCAACATCGTTAGGCAAGATAAAAGTTGAAATTTTCACAGTATCCAAGATTGTGGACCGAAACTAACTCTAACCCTTACATTAGCTCTAACACTGATCCTAACACTAAAAGTAACCCTAACCCTATCCATAAACTGTTTTGAGAACCATTGATCCTAGGAGTCCAAAAAGTATGGAGTAGATTAGAGCTATCAAAGAGATGAATGCTGTGCAGTATCAAAGACATCTGACTATATTATTTCGTTAGGTATTTTAGTAAATGGGTATTTTCCTGTTTTTTTTTATAGAGTGCTCTCAGATTAAGTTGTTTTTCCATGCTTCAGAATACAGCTACTTCAACAAGAAAGAAACAAGAAAGTACATTCTGAGACATGATTGAGTGTTTGAAGTTGGAAGCAGCAATCACAAATGCTGTTCAATTTCTAGCTGGATTTCCATTCACCAGTATAGGTCAAAATGCAGTGAAACCTGAAAATATAAACTGTTCTTGACAGTGAACTCTTGCATATAGATGGACCAAACTTAGTGAGCATAGTTAGCATAAGTAAAAAAATGATTCCTGCCCAGTATCAAAGAAATTAACCATAACACAAGTTAATAACCCTAGCCCTAAAACTAACACAAACCCTGACTTTAACCCTAACCTGTTTAGAGAACCATTTTTACTTGTATAAACAATTTGGGCAGCATAGTGGGCTAGCAAATAGATGAATTTCTGCCCTTTATCAAGGAAATCGGACCAAACAATTGGGGGAGGAATTTCAGTAACTGGGTATTTCCCTGTTTATCCTAGAATGCTCTAGAATAAACTTATTTTTGTGTGCTTCAGTTTTTGGCCTCTTCTACAAGAAAAAAAGCAAACAATCCTCACAGAGAAATAATTGATTGTTTAAAGTTTCACAAAGCTTGCACAAACCCTGTTTTATTTCCAGCTGGATTTCCATTAAACCATATAAGTCAAAATGCAGTGATACCTGAAAATACAAACTGTTCCTGACAGGGAAAATTTGCACTTAGAAGGCCCAAACTTGGCAAGCATGGTTAGGCTAGGTATCACTTGAATCCTGACCACTATCAAAGAAGTTGGCCCTAAACTAACTCTAACACTGACACTAGTCCTTAACCTAGCTCTACCTTTAACCTTAACCCTAAAACTATCCCTCAACCTTTTAGAGATCCATTGATCCTAAGAGTCCAAAAAGTGTGGAACAGAGTGGGGCCATCAAAGAGATGAATCCTGTGCATTATCAAAGATATCCAACTAAATAATTCATTCAGCTATTTCAGTAAATATGTATTTTTAGTTTTTTTCATACAGTGCTTTCTGAGTACGTTTTTTTTGCATGCTTCAGCTTAAGGCTACTTCAAAAAGAAAGAAACAAGACAATGCACACTGTGTCCTGATTGAGTCTGTGAAGTTTTCAGCATCAAGCACAAACCCTGTTCAATTTCCAGCTCAATGTGCGTTCACCCATATAGGTCAAATTAAGTGAAACCTGAAAATACAAACTGTTCCTGAAAGCAAACACTTGTAACTAGATGGCCAGATTTGGTGAGCATACTTGAAATAGGAAAAGATGAATCATTCCCCATTTCAGAGACACTAGATAAAAACCAACTCTTAACACCAGCTTGTAACCCTAGCTCTAAAACTACGACAAACTCTGACACTCACCCTACTCTGTTTAGAGAACCATTGATCCTTGGAGTCCCAAACTTGGGAAGTTAGGGGGCTCTCAAACACATGAATTCGGGCACCTTATCAAAGATATCTGACCAAACACTAGGGTGAGGATTTCAGTAACTGGTTATTTCCCTGTTTTTTTTTTTTTTTTTTTTTATAGAGTGCTCTTGGATAAACTTGTTTTTGTGTGCTTCAGCTTTGGGCCTCTTCAAGAAACAAATCAGAAATTGCTCATGGAAAACTGATTGAGCGTGTGCAGATTCAAGCAGCTAGCACAAAACAGGTTTGATTTTCATCTGAATTTACAATCATCCATATAGGTAAAAATGCAGTCATACCTGAAAACACAAACTGTTTCTGACAGCGAACAGTTGCACCTAGGAGGCGCAAACTTGGCGACAATAGTTAGGGTATAAAAAAGATTAATCCTGCACAGTATCAAAAAAATCAGCCCCAAATTATTTCTGTCACTATCACTAGCTCTAACCCTAGTCCTAACCCTAACCCTAACCCTAACACTATCCCTAAACTGTTTGTAGAACCGTTGATCCTAGGAGTCCCAAAACTGTGGAGCATAGTGGATCCAGGAAACGGATGAATTCTGTGTGGTATCAAAGACACCTGACTAAGTAATTTGTTTAATTATTTCGGTATTTTGGGTATTTTCCTGTTTTTTCATATAGTGCTCTTGGATTAGGTGTTTTTGCATGCTTCAGTTTAGGGCTACTTCAACAAGAAAGAAACAAGACCATGCATACTGGGACCTGATTGAGTGTGTGAAGTATGAAGCCACAAGCACAAACACTTTTCAATTTCCAGCTCCATTTCCATTCACTGTATAGGTAAAAATGAAGTAAAATCTGAAAATACATAATGTTCTTAAAAGTAGAGCACTTGCACCAAGAAACCCCAAACTTGGCTAGCATAGTTTGGCTTGGTAATAGATAACTCTAACCCAGTATCAAAGAACCAAGTCAAAAACTAACTCTCACCATAACACAAGCTGATACTCTAGCTCTGAAACGACACACACTCTGACACTAACCCTATCATGTTTAGAGAAAAATTGATGTATGGAGTCCAAAACATGGTGAGCTTAGTGTGCTAAGAAACAGATAAAATCCTGTGCATTATCAAAGATATCTGACCAAAGAATTAGGGGATAATCTATAGTAACTGAGTGTTTCCTTGTATTCTTACAGAGTGCTCTTGGATAAAATTTTTTTGTGTGCTTCATCTATGGGCTCCTTCAACAAGAAGTAAACCAGACAATGTTCAGAGATAACTGATTGAGTGTGTGAAGTTTCAAGCAGCTATCACAAATCCTGAATTTCCAGTCACCCACATATATCAAAATGCAGTGAAATCTGAAAAATGCAAACTGTTCCTGACCATGAAACAGTGCACTTATAAGGTCCAAACTTGGGGAGCATAGTTAGGCTAGGTAATTTATGAATCCTGCCCAGTAACAAAGAAATTAACCCAAAATTAACTCTAACTCTAAAACTAGCTCTAACCCTAGCCATATCCCTAAACTTAACTTTAATTTTATCCTTATACTCTTTAGGCAATCATTGATCCTAGGAATATAAAAAGTTTTCAGCATTGTGGGGCAAGCAAACAGATGTATCCTATGCTGAATCAAAGGTATCTGACAAAATAATTTCATTAGGTATTTATTAAATTGGTATTTTCCCAGTTTTTCAGAGAGTGCTCTTTGATTATGTTGTTTTGCATGCTTCAGCTTAGGACTACTTAAATACAGATGAAAAAAGACAATGCATACTGAGACCTGATTGAGTGTGTGAAGTTTCAATCAGCATGCACAAACCCTGTTAAATTTTCAGCTCAATTTCCATTCACCCAAATAGATCAAAATGCAGTGAAAATGGAAAGAGCAAACTGTTCCTGACATCAAACACTAGCACCTAGAAAATCCAAATTGGTTGCCATATTAAGGCTTGGTAAAAGGTAAATCCTGCCCAGTCTCAAAGAAACTAGAAAAAAAAATATTTTTAACCATAACACAAGCTCGCACCCTAGTGCTAAATCTAATGCAAACCCTGACATTAACCCTAACCTGTTTAGAGAACCATTGATCCTTGGAACCCAAAACTAGTGGAGCCTAGTGGGTTAGCTAAAAGATCAATTTTTGTGCATTATGAAAGAGATCTAACCAAAGAATTAGTGGAGGAATTATAGTAACTTGGTATTTCCCTGTATTTTTATAGAGTGCTCTTGAATAAACTTAGTTTTGTGTGCTTCACCTTTGGGCTTCTTTTACAAGAAACGAAACATAAAATGGTCATGGAAAATTGTTTGAGTATGTAAAGTTTCAAGCAGCTAACACAACCGCAGTTTTATTTCCAGCTCTGTTTTCCTTCACTCCTATAGGTCAAAATGTAGTAAAACCTGAAAATACAAACTTTTTTGACAGCAAAAACTTGCACCTAGGAGTGTGTGAGCATAGTTAGCATAGTTAAAAAATGAATCCTGACCAGTGTCAAAGAAACTAGACAAAAACTAACCCTAACCATAATACAAAATGTCACCCTTGTCTTAGAACTAGCACAAACCCTTACACTAACCATCACATGTTTTTAGAACCATTGACCCTTATAGTACCAAACTTGGGAGCCTAGTGGGATAGCAAACAGATGAATTCCTTTGCCTTATCCAAGAAATATTACCAAATAATTGGGGGTTAAATTTCAGTAACTGAGATTTTTCTTAGTTACTATAGAGTACTCTTGAATAAACTTGTTTTGTGTGCTTCAGCTTTGGGACACTTCTACAAGAAACAATATAGACAATGATGATCAATAACTGATTGAGTTTGTGAAGTTTTAAGCAGGTAGCAAAAGACCTGTAGGATTTTCAGCTGGATTTTCATTCACCCATATAGGTCAAATACAGTGGTACCTAAAAATACAAACTGTTCCTGTCATGGAATCATTGCACATAGATTGCCCCAAATTGGTGAACATCCTTAGGTTAGATAAAAATTAAATTCTGCCCAGTATCAAATAACGTAGCCAAAACCTAACTCTAAACCTAACAACAGATCTAACCCTAACCCTAAATCTAACCCTAACCATAACCTTAAACCTATCCCTAAACTGTTTAGAGAACCATTAAACAAGGAGTCCCAAAGTGTGGATCATAGTGGGTCCAGCAAATAGATGAATCCTGTGCTGTATCAAAGATATTTGACTAAATAATTTGGTTAGTTATTTCAGTAAATGGGTATTTTTCTGTTTTTTTATAGAGTCCTCTCGAATAAAGTTGTTTTTGCATGCTTCAGATTAGTGCTACTTCAAGAATAAAGAAACGAAACAATTCACACCGAGACCTGATTTAGAGTGTGAAGTTTCAAGCAGCAACCACAAACCCTGTTCAATTTCAAGCTCGATTTTTATTCACCCATATATGTCAAAATGCAGTGAATCCTGAAAATACAAAATGTTCTTGACAGTGAACATTTGCACCTAGAAGCCCCAAACTTGGCGAGCATACTTAGGCTATGTAATAGATAAATCCTGTCCAGTATCAAAGAAACTAGACAAAAACTAACTCTCACCATAACACAAGATATAATGCTAGCACTAAAAGTAATTCACTCTCTGACACTAATCCTAAACTGTTTAAAGAACCTTTGATTCCTGGAGTTCCAAAATTGTGGAGTCAAATGGCTACTAAAAAATCTGTGCATTTTCTAAGAATTCTGACCAAAGAATTAGGTGAGGAATTGTAGTAACTGGGTATTTTCCTATTTTCTTACACAGTGCTCTTGGATAAACTTGTTTTTATGTGCTTCAGCTTTGGTCCTCTTCTACAAGAAGCAAACCAGACAATGTTCATGGAGAACTGATTGAGTGAGTGAAGTTTCAAGTAGCTAACACAAAACGTGTTTGAATTTCAGGTGGATTTCTATTCAGTGATATAGGTCAAAATGCATTGTACCTGCAAATACAAACTCTTCCTGATAGCGAACAGTTGCACCTTGAAGGTGCAAATATGGCGAGCAAAGTTAGCCTAAAGGAGAGATTGAATCCTGCCAAGTATCAAAGAAATTAGCCCAAAACTAACTCTAAACGTAAACTATATCAAACCTGAGCCCAAACCCTAACCCTAAAGCTAATCCTATTCATAAACTGATTAGAGAACCATTGATCTTAGTTTTCTCCAAAGTGTGGAGCTTAATGAGGCCAGCAAACAGATGAATCCTGTGCAGTATCAAAGACATCTGAAAAACTAATTTGGTTAGGTATTCCAGTAAATGTGTATTTTCCTGTTTTATTCAAGAGTACTCCTGGATTAAGGTGTTTTTGCATGCTTCATCTTAGGGTTACTTCAACAAGGAAAAAAAAAAAAAAAAACAAGAGAATGCGTACTGAGACCTGATTGAGTGTGTGAAGTTTCAAGGAATAAGCACAAACTCTGTTTGATTACCAACTCGATTTTTCTTCAACAGTATCGGTCAAAATGTGGTGAAAATTGAAAATTCAAACTGTTACTGACAGCAAACTGTTGAACCTAGAAGACCCAAACTTGGCAAGCATATTTAGGAGAGTAAAACATGAATCATGCCCATTATCAAGGAAACTAGACAAAAACAAACTCTAACCATAATACAAGCTGTCACCCCTGCCCTAAGACTAACATAATCCCTGACACTAAGCCTGCGTGACCTATTTAGAGAACTACTGATACTTGGATTCCCAAATTTGGGGAGCACAGTGGGCTAGCAAACAGATAAATTTTTGCATATTATCAAAGAAATCTGACCGAAGAATTAGTGAAGGAATTACAGAAACTTGAGTATTTTCCTATTTTCTTATAAAGTGTTCTTGGATAAACTTGTTTTTGTGCACTTCTCCTTTGGGATTCTTCTACAAGAACAAACCAGATAATGGTCACAAAGAATTGATTGAGTGTATGAAGTTTCAAGTGGCTAGGATGACCCATATTTGATTTCCAGTTGAATTTCTAGTCACCCATATAAGTCAAAAAGCATACATACCCGAAAATATAAATGGTTCCTGACAACGAAGAGTTGCACCTCAAAGGTACAAACATGGCGAGTATAGTTAGGCTAGATGAAAGATGAATCCTGCCCATTATCAAAGAAATTAGCCCAAAACTGACTCTTAACATAACTCTATTTCTAACCTTGCCCTAACCGTACAGCTAAGAAATTAGCACAAAACTAACTCTAAACTAAGCACTATCTCTAAACCTAGCCATAACCCTATCACTAACCATAATCCATCCCTAAACTGATTAGAGAAGCATTAATCCTAGGAGTTACAAAAGTGTGGATCATAGTGGGCCAGCAAACAGATGAATCTTGTGCAGTATCAAAGACATCTGAATAAATAATTTGCTTAGGACTTCCAGTAAATGAATATTTTCCTGTTTTTTTTATACAGTGCTCTCAGACAAAATTGTTTTGCATGCTTCAGCTTATCATTATTTCAACAAGAAACAAACAAGACAATATATACTGAGACCTGATTGAGTGTGTGAAGTTTCAAGCAGCAAGCACAAACCTTGTTCGATTTTCAGCTCAATTTTCCTTCACTGTATCGGGCAAAATTCAGTGAAACCTTAAAATACAACCTGCTCCTGACAGTGAACACGTGAACCTAGAAGGCCCAAACTTGGTGAGCATAGTTAGGATAGGTTAATCAGGAATCTTGCCCATTATCAAAGAAACTACACAAAAACTAACTCTAACAATAACATAAGTTGTCACTGCTGCCCTAAAACTAACACACTCCCTGACACTAAACCTAACCTGTTTAGAGAACCATTGATCCTGGGAGTCCCAAACATGGGGAGCCTAGTAGGCTAGAAACCGATGAATTCCTGTGCATTATCAAAAAAATCTGACTAACAAATCGGCGGAGGAATTATACTAAATGTGTATTTCCCTGTTTTATTATAGGGTACTCTTGGATAAACTCATTTTGTGTGCTTCAGCTTTGGGCTTCTTCTAAAAGAAAAAAATCAGACAATGCTCATGAAGAACTGATGTTGTGTGTAAAGGTTCAAGAAGCTAGCAGAAACATTTGTTGATTTCCAGCTGGATTTCCATTCATCCATATATGGCAAAATGAAGTGATACCTGAAAATACAAACTGTTAAAGACAGCAAACAGTAGCACCTGAAAGTCTCAAACTTAGTGATCATAGTTAGGCTAGGAAAATGATGAATCCTGCCCAGTATCAAAAAATAGCCTAAATCTCTCTATAACCTTGTACCTAGATCTAACCCTAGTCCTAACCATTTACCTAACCTTGTAACTATCCATAAACTCTTCAGAGAACAGTTGATCTTAAAAGTCCCAAAAGTGTAAAGCATAATGGAGCCAGCAAACAGATGAATCCTATGTAGTATCAAAGACATCTTACAGAATAATTTGGTTAGTTATTTCAGTAAATGGGTATTCTCCTGTTTTTTAATAAAGTGCTCTTGGATTAAGTTGTTTTTGTGTGCTTCAGCTTAGGGCTCCTTCAACATAAAAGAAACAAGACAAATTATCTGAGACCTTATTCAGGGTGTGAAGTTTCAAGCAGCAAGAACAAACCCTGTTTGATTTCCAGCTCAACTTCCCTTCAGTGCACAGGCCAAAATTCAGTGAAACCTGAAAATTCAAACTTCCTGACAGTGAACACTTGCATCTAGATGGCCCAAACTTGGAAGGTATATTTAGGATAGAAAAAAGATAAATCATGCCCAGTATAAAAGAAATTAGACAAAAACTAATTCTAACCATAACACTACCTTGAACCCTAGCCCCCAAACTAACACAACCCCTGACACTAACCCTAACCTCTTTAGAGAACCATTGATCCTTGGAGTCCCAAAATTGGGGAGATTAGTAGCCTAGCAAATGGATGAGTTCTTGTGCATTATCAAAGAAATCTGACCGAACAATTAGGGAAGGAATTACAGAAACTGGGTATTTTCTAACACAGTGCTCTTGGATAAACTTGTTTTTGTGTGCTTCAGCTTTGGGCCTCTTCCACAAGAAGCAAACCAGATAATGCCCATGGAGAACTTATTGAGTGTGTAAAGTTTCAAGTGGGTAGCACAATTTTTTGACTTCAAGCTGGATTTATATTAAGCAATATAGGTCAAAATGCATTTTACCTGCAAATACAAACTGTTCCTGATAGTGAACTGTTGCATCTAGAAGGCACAAATGTGGCGAGCACAGTTAGGCTAGATGAAAGTTGAATCCTGCCCAGTATAAAAGAAATTAGCCCAAAACTAACTCTAAAACCAACACTATATCTAACCTTAGCCCGAATCCTAACCCTAACCCTAATCCTATCCATAAACTGATTAGAGAACCATTGATCCTAGTAGTCCCAAAAGTGTGAAGATTAATGGGGCCAGCAAACAAAAATCCTGTGCAGTATCAAATACATCTGACAAAATAATTTGGTTAGGTATTCCAGTAAATGTGTATTTTCCTGTTTTATTCAAGAGTACTCCTGGATTAAGGTGTTTTTGCAAGCTTCATCTTAGGGCTACTTTGACAAGAAAGAAACAAGAGAATGCATACTGAAACCTGATTGAGATTGTGGTTTCAAGCAGCAAACACAAAGTGTATTTGATTACCAGCTCGATTTCCTTCACCAGTATAGTTCAAAATGTGGTGAAAACTGAAAATTCAAACTGTTCCTGATAGCAAACAGTTGAACTTAGAAGGCCCAAATTTGGCGAGCATACTTAGGATAGGTAAAATATGAACCATGCCCATTATCAAAGAAACTAGACAAAAACAAACTCCAACCATAATACAAGATTTCATCCTTGTCCTAAAACTAACACAATCCCTGACACTAACCCTGACGTCTCTACAGAACTATTGAGACTTGGATTCCCAAATTTGGGGAGCATAGTGGAATAGCAAACAGACGAATTCTTGAATATTATCAAAGAAATCTGACCAAAGAATTAGCGAAGGAATTAAGAAACTGAGTAGTTCCCTATTTTCTTATACAGTATTCTTGGATAATCTTGTTTTTGTGCACTTCTCCTTTGGGATTCTTCTACAAGAATAAACCAGATAATTTTCACAAAGAACTGATTGAGTGTGTGAAGATTCAAGTGCCTAGAATGGACCCTGTTTGATTTCTAGCTGGATTTCCATTCACCCATATAAGTCAAAATGCATTGATACCTGAAAATATAAACTGTTCCTGACAACGAAGAGTTGCACCTCAAAGGTACAAACATGGCGAGTATAGTTAGGCTAGATGAAAGATGAATCCTGCCCATTATCAAAGAAATTATCCCAAAACTAACTCTTAACCTAACTCTATTTCTAACCTTGCCCTAACCATACAGCTAACCCTTATCCATCCCTAAACTTATTAGAGAACCATTGATTCTAGGAGTTCCAAAAGTGTGTATCATAGTGGGGCCAGCAAACAGATGAATCCTGTGGAGTATCAAAGACATCTGAATAAATAATTTGGTTAGGTCTTCCAGTAAATGCATATATTCCTGTTTTTCATACAGTGCTCTCAGACAAAGTTGTTTTGCATGCTTCATCTTAGTGTTATTTCAAGAAGAACAAACAAGACAATATATACTGTGACCTGATTGAGTGTGTGAAATTTCAAGAAGCAAGTACAAACACTCTTTGACTACCAGCTCAATTTCCCGTCAACCATATAGGTAAAAATGTGGAAAAACTGAAAATACAACCTGTTCCTGACAGCGAACACATGAACCTAGAAGGCCCAAACTTGGTGAGCATAGTTTGGATATGTAATTCAAGAATCCTGCCTATTATCAAAGAAACTACACAAAAACTAACTCTAACCATAACATAAGCTGTTACAGTTGCTCTATAACTAACACACACCCTAACACTAAACTAACTTTTTTAGATAACCATTCATCCTGTGAGTCCAAAACATGGGGAGCCTAGTGGGATAGAAAACAGATGAATTCCTGTGCCTTATCAATATAATCTGACCAAAGAATCAGGGGAGGAATTACACAATCTCAGTATTTCTCTTTTTTCTTATAGAGTTTTCATGGATAAACTAATTTTTCTGTACTTCAGCTTTGGGCTTCTCCTAAAAGGAACAAACAAAAAATGCTCTCCAATAACTGATTAAGTGTATGAAATTTCAAGAAGCTAGAAGAAACATTTTTTGATTCCCAACTAGATTTTCACTCACCCATGTAGGTCAAAATGCAGTGATACCTGAAAATTCAATTTGTCTTGACAGTGAACTATAGCACCTAGAATGCTCAAACTTAGTGATCATAGTTAGGGTAGAAAAATGATGAATCCTCCCCAGTATCTAAGAAATTAGCCAAAAATTAACTTTAAACCTAAACCTAGATCTAATCCTAGCCCTAACAATATACCTAACCCTATCACTATCCATAAACTGTTTAGAGAATGGGTGATACTAGGAGTCCCAAGAGTGTGAAGCATAGTGAAACCAGCAATAAATGAATCCTGTGCAGTATCAAAGACATTTCACAAATTAATTTGGTTTGGTATTTTAGTAAATGGATATTTTTCTATATTTTCATAGAGTGCTCTCGGAGTATGTTTTTTTTTATGCTTCAGTTTAGGGCTAATTCTACACGAATCAAGACAACATATCTGAGACCTGATTGAGTGTGTGAAGTTTCAAGCAGCAAGCACAAACCCTGTTTGATTTCCAGCTCAATTTCCCTTCCCCTGCATAGGTCAAAATGCAGTGAAACCTGAAAATACAAACTTTTTCTCACAGTGAACACTTGCACCTAGATGACCCGAAATTAATGAGCATAGTTAGGTTTGGAATAAGATGAATCCTGCCCAGTATCAAAGAAAGTAGACAAAAAAAATCCTCTAACCATCACACTAGCTGGCACCCTAACCCCAAAACTATCACAGCCTTTGACACTAGCCCTAACTTCTTTACAGAACCATTGATGGTTGGAGTCCCAAAAAGGGGAGCATAGTGGACTAGAAAACAAATGAATTTTTGCAGATTACCAAAGAAATCTGACCAAAGAATTCGGAGATAAATTACAAAAACTGGCTATTTCCCTATTTTATTATACAGTGCTCTTGGATAAACTTGTTTTGGTGTGCTTCAGCTTTGGGATTCGTCTACAAGAATCAAACCAGACAATGCTCACCGAGAACTGATTGAGTCTGTGAAGATTCAAGTGGATAACACAAAACCTGTTTGATTTCCAGTTGTATTTTTAGTCACCCATATAGGTTAAACGCATTGATACGTGAAAATACAAACTGTTCCTGAGAGTGATCAGCTGTACCTATAAGGCGCAAATGTTGTGAGCATAGTTTGGCTAGGTGAAAGATGAATCCTGCCCAGTATTACAGAAATTAGCCCAAATCTAACTGTAAACGTAATAACATTTCTAACACTAGCCCTAATTTTAACTCTAACCCTAACCCAATTTCTGTCCTTAAACTGATTAAAGAACCGTTGGTCTTAGGAGTCCCCATAAGTGTGGAGCTTAGTGGGGCCAACAAACAGATGAATCCTGTGTAATATCAAAGACATCTGAATAAATAATTTGGTTAGGTCTTCCAGTAAATGGATATTTACCTGTTGTTTTTTTTTTTCATACAACACTCTCAAACAAAGCTGCTATTACATGCTTCAGTTTAGGATTATTTTAACAAGAAAGAAACAAGACAATATATACTGAGACCTGATTGAGTGTGTGAAGTTTCTAGCAGCAAGCACAAACTCTTTTTGATTACCAGCTCGATTTCCCTTCACCCGTATAGGTCAAAATGCAGTGAAGACTGAAAATTCAAACTGTTCCTGACAGCAAATACATGAACCTATAAGGCCCAAACATGGCAAGCATAGTTAGGATATGTTAAATAAGGATCCTACCAATTATTGAAGAAACTAGAGAAAAACTAACTCTGTCCATAAAACAAGCTCTCACCATTGCCCCAAACTAACACACACCCTGACACTAAACTTAACCTGTTTAGAGAACCATTTATCCTGGAGCCTCAAACATGGGGATCCTAGTGGGCTAGCAAACAGATGAAATCCTGCACATTATCAAAAAAATCTGACCAACAAATTAGGGGAGGAATTACACTAACTCTGTATTTCTCTGTTTTCTTCTAAAGTGCTCTTGGATGAACTCGTTTCTGTGTGCTTCAACTTTATGCTTCTTCTAAAAGAAACAAACCACACAATGCTTATGGAGTACTGATTGAGTGTGTGAATTTTCAAGCAGATAGCACAAACACTCTTTGATTTTCAGATGGATTTTCATTCACCCCTATAGGTCAAAATGCAGTGATACCTGAAAATAAAAACTGTTCCTGAAAGCGTACAGCAGCACCTAGAAGGCTCAAACTTAGCTATCATAGTTAGGCTAGGAAAATGATGAATCCTGCCCAGCATGAAAGAAATTAGACTAAATCTAATTCTAACCCTAAACCTAAATATAACCCTCAACCTAACCTTATACATAACTATTACTATCCATAAACTGTTTAGAGAAAGGTTGATTTTAGAAGTCCCAAAAGTGTGGAGCATAGTAAAGACAGCAAATAGATAAATCCTGTGCATTTTCAAGACATCTGACAAAATAATTTTGTTAGGATTTTTAGTCAATGGGTATTTTCCTGTTTTTTATAATAGAATGCTCTCAGATTAAGTTGTTTTGGTATGCTTCAGCTTAGGGCTACTTCAACAATAACAACAACAACAACAACAAAAGACAAAATATCTGAGACCTAATTGAGTGTGTGAAGTTTCAAACAGCAAACACAAACCCTGTTTGATTTCCAGCTCGATTTCCCTTCACTTTTATAGGCCAAAATGCAGTAAAACCTAAAAATACAAACTGTTCCTGAGAGTGAACACTTGCTCCTAGATGGTCCAAACTTCGTGAGCTTAGTTAGGCTAGGAAAAAAAATGAATTCTGGAAGTAACAAAAAAAAACTAGTCAAAAAGTAAAAAATACTCTAAGCATAACACTAGCTGGCATACTAGCCCTAAAACTAACACAATCCCTGACACTAACCCTAACATCGTTAGAGAATCGTTGGTCTTTGGAGTCACAAATTTGGTGAGCATAGTGGGCTAGCAAACTGATGAATTCTTGTGCATTATCAAAGATATCTGACCAAAGAATTAGGGGAAGAATTACAGAAAAAGGATATTTTCCTATTTTCTTATATAGTACTGTGGTATAAACATTTTTTTTTTTATTTCAGCTTTGGGCTTATTCTAAAAATCAAACCAGACAATGGTCACAGAGAACTGATTGAATGTGTGAAGTTTCAAGCAACTAGAAAAATCTTGTTTGATTTCTAGATGGATTTCTTTTCACTTATAAAGATAAAAATGCAGTGAAACCTGAAAATACAAACTGTTCCTGACAGTCCACAGCTGCACCTAGAAGGCCAAATTTAGTGAGCATATTTAAGCTAGGGAAAATACAAAACCTGCCCAGTATCAAAGAAATTACTCAAAAACTTACTGTAACCATAATTCTATCTCTAACCCTATCCCTAACCCAAACATATTCTTCACACTATACCTAAACTGTTTAGAGAATGGTTAATCCCAGGAGTCCAAAATGTCTGAAGCATAGTGGGGCCAGCAAACAGATGAATCCTGTGCAGAATCAAAGACTTCTGACTAAATAATTTGCTTAGGTATTTCATTAAATATGTGCCTTGCTATTTTATGATAAAGTGTTCTCAGATTGTTTTTTTTTTTTTTTTGGATGTTTCAGCTTAGAGCTACTTCAACAAGAAACAAACAAGACAATGCATTCTGAGACCTGATTGAGTGTGTGAAGGTTCAAGCAGCAAGCACAAACACAGTTCTGTTTCTAATTCTATTTTCATTCACTCATATACGTCAAAATGCAGTAAAATATGAAGATACAAACTGTTCCTGACAGTGAACACTTGCACCTAGATGGCCCAAAGTTGGCGAACATAGCTAGGATAGGTAAAAGATGAATCGTGCCCAGTATCAAAGAACTACACAAAAAAATAACTCTAACCATAACACAAGATTTTCACTCTAGCCCTAAAACAAACACAAACCCTGACACTTACCCTAACATGTTTAGAGATCCATTGATCCTTGGAGTCCCAAACTTGGTGAGACTAGTAGGGTAACAAACAGATGAATTCCTGCACCTTATAAAATAAATCTGACCAAACAATTGGGGGAGGAATTTCAGTAACTTGCTATTTCCCTGTTTCCTTATAGAGTGCTCTTGGATTAACTTGTTTTTGTGTGCTTCAGAGTTGCTCATCTTCTACAAGAAACAAACCAGACAGTGTTCATGGAGAACTGATTGAATGTGTGAAGTTTCAAGCAGCTAGCACAAACCCTGTTCAATTTCCAGGTCATTTCCATTCAACCAAATATGTCACAATGCTGTGAAACCTGAAAATACAAAATGTTCCTGACAGTGAACAGTTTCACCTAGAAGCCCCAAACTTGGCGAGCAGTGTTAGTTTAGGTAAATGTGGAATGCTACCCAGTATTAAAAAAAATTTCCCCAGACTAACCTTAACCATAACACTAGCTCTAACCCTAGCCCTAAGCCTAACCCTAATCCTAAAACTCTTCCTAAACTGTGTAGAGAACCATTGATACTAGGAATCCCAAAAGTGTGGAGCAGAGTGAGGACAGAAAAGATATATCCAGTGCAGTATCTAAGACATCTGAATAAATAATAGGTTAGGTATTTTAGTAAATGGGTACTTTCCTGTTTTTTTTTTTTTCATAGATTGTTCTCAAAGTTACTTTTGCATGCTTCAGGTTAGTGCAAATTCAAAAAGAAAAAAACAAGGCAACACATTCTGAGACGTGATTGAATGTGTAAAGTTTCAAGCAGCAAGCACAAACAATTTTTGATTTCCAGCTCGATTTCCATTCTCCAGTATAAGTCAAAATACAGTGAAACCTGAAAATACAAAGTGTTACTGATTTTGAACACTTGCACCTAGAAGGCACAAACTTGGCCAGCATAGATAGGCTAGGTAAAAAATGAAATCTGCCAAGAAACAACAACAACAACAAAAAACTAGAAACAAACTAACACTAACCATAACACAAACTGTCACACTAGCCCTAAAACTAACACAAACCTTGACACTAACCCGGACCATTGAATTTTGGAGTCCCAAACTGGGGAACCTCCTGGGCTAGCAACACGATGAATTCCAATACCTTATCAACGAAATCTGACCAAACAATTGGGGAGGAATTACAGTAACTAGATATTTCCCTGTTTTCTTATAAAGTGCCCTGGGATAAACTTCTTTTTGTGAACTTAAGCATTGGGCTTCTTCTATAAGAAACAAACACGACAATGCATATGGAAAACTGATTGAGTGTGTGAAGTTAGAAATAGAAAGTGTTCCTGAATGTAAACAGTCGAACCTGGAAGGACCAAACATGATGAGCGGATGGAGTACAGATGGCAAAAGTTGAATCTGTCACAGAATTAAAGAAATCAGCCCCAAAGTAACTTTAACCCTAACAATAGCTCTAGCCCTATCTCTAACCCTAACCAACCTTAACACTATCCCTAAACTGCTTAGAAAACCATTGATCCTAAGAGTCTCAAAAGTGTGGAGCATAGTGGGGCCAGAAAACAGATGAGTCCTGTGCAGTTTCAAAGACATCACTAAATAATTTGGTTAAGTATTTTAGTAAATTGATATTTTTCTATTGTTGTTGGTTTTTTTTTATAGAGTGTTTTATAGAGTGTTCTCAGAATCTAAGTTGTTATTCAATGCTTCAGCTTAGAACCACTTCACAAGAAAAAAAAACAAGACAATTTATTCTGAGAACTTATTGAGTGTGTGAAGTATCAAGAAGCAAGCACTAATCCTATTGTATTTTCAAGTGGATTTCCATTCACCCATATAGGTCAGAATGCAGTGAAATCTGAAAATACACACTGTTCCTGACAGTGAACACTTGGACCTAGAAGGCTCAAAGTTGGTGAGCACAGTTAGGCTAGGAAAAAGTTTAATTCTGCCCAATATCAAAGAAATTGGCCCCAAATTAACTCTAACCCTAACACTAGCTCTTACCATGCCCTAACTCTAAACTTAAACCTAAAATTCTCCTAGGAGTCACCAAACGGAAGAGCATAGTGGGGAAAGCAAACAGATGAATCCTGTAAAGTATCAAAGATATCAAACTAAATAAATTGGTTAGATATTTCAGTAAATGGGTATTTTTCTGTTTTTCATAGAGTGCTCTAGGATTAAGTTGTTTTTGTATGCTTCAGTTGAAGGCTACTTCAATAAGAAGGAAAAAAAGCAATGAATTCTGAGAGCTTATTGCATGTGTGAAGTTTCAAACAGCAAGCATTAGCCCTTTTTGATTTCCATTCTCCAGCAAAATACAAAATGGAGTGAAACCTGAAAATACAAACTGTTTCTGAGAGCAAACACTTTCACCTAGATGGCCCAAACTTGGCAAACATAGTTAGGATAGGTTAAAGATGAATCCTTATGAGTTATCAAAGAAACTAGAAAAAAACTAACTCTAACCATAACAAAAGATTCTCACCCTAACCCTTAATTTAGCACCAACCCTGACACTAATCCTAACCTCTTTAGAGAACCATTGATCCTTGGAGTCCAAAACTTGTGGAGCCTAGTGAACTAGCAAATATATGAATTCCTGTGCCTTATCAAAGAAAGCTAACCAAACAATCTGAGGTGGAATTTCAGTATTTTCCTCTCTTATTATAGAGTCCTGTTGAATACATTTTTTTGTGTGTGTGCTAGAAATTTGGAACTCTTTTAATAGAAACAAACCAGAAAATGTTCATGGGGAACTGACTGAGTGTGTGAAGTTTCAAGCAGCTATCACAAAACCTGTTTGATTTACAGATGGATTTCTATTCACCCTATTGTTCAAAATGCAGTGATACCTGAAAATACTAACTATTCCTGACAGTCAACAGTTGCACCTAGGAGGCCCCAACATGGTGAGCATATTTAGGCTAGGGAAAATATGAAAACTGCCTAGTAACAAAAAAATTAACAAAAACATACTCTAACACAAATACTATCTCCATCCCTATCCCTAACCCGAACATAAGCCTAATTCTATTCCTAAACTGTTCAGAGATTGATTAATACCAAGAGTCCAAAAAGTCTGGAGCATAGTGGGACTAGCAAATAGATGTATCCTGTGCAGTATGAAAGACATCTGACTAAATAATTTGGTTAGGTATTTCATTAAATGTGTGTTCTCCTTTTTTGTCACAAAGTGTTCTTGGATTAAGATTTTTTTGGATGTTTCAGCTTAGAGATACTTCAAACAGAAAAAAACAAGACAATGCATTATGAGACCTGATTGAGTGTGTGAAGTTTCAAGCAGCAAGGACAAACACTGTTGCATTTCCAGCTCAAATTCATTTCACCCATATAAGTGAAAATGCAGTGAAATATGAAAATGCAAACTGTTCTTGAAAGTGAACACTAGCACCTAGATGATCCAAACTTGATGAACATCGTTAGTATAGGTAAAAGATGAATCCTGCCTGTATCAAAGAACTACACAAAAAATAACTCTAACCATAACACAAGATTTTCACTTTAGCCTAAAACAAACACAAACCCTGACACTAACCCTAACCTGTTTAGAGAACCATTCATCCTTGGAGTCCCAAATATGGGGAGACTAGTAGGCTAGCAAACAGATGAATGCTTTGCAGTATCAAAGACATATGACTAAATAATTTGTTTAGGTATTTCAGCAAATGGATATTTTTCTTCTTTTTTTTTTTTCATAGAGTGTTCTCGGATTAAGTTGTTATTGGAAGCTTCAGCTTAAAGCTACTTTAACAAGAAAGAACAATGTAATAGATTCTGAGACTTAATTGATTATGTGAAGTTTCAAGCAGCCATCACAAACCCTGTTGGATTTCCACCTCGATTTCCATCACCCATATACTTAATTATGCAGTCTAACCTGAAAATACAAATTGTTTCTGACAAAGAACACTTGCACCTAGATAGCCGAAACTTGGCGAGCTTTGATAGGATATGTAAAAGATAAATCCTGCCAAGTATCAAAGAAACTAGACAAAAACTAACTCTAACAATAACAAAATTTTTTACCTTAGCCCTAAAACTAACACAAACCCTGACACTAACCCTCACCTGTTTAGAGACCCATTGATACTTGAAGTACCCAAATTGGGGAACCTATAGGCTACCAAAATGATGAATTCCATCATCTTATCAGAAAATCTGACCAAATAATTGGGAGAAGAATTTGAGTAACTGGGTATCTCCCTGTGTTCTTATAGAGTGCTCTTGGATAAACTGTTTTTTGTGTGTTTCAGCTTTGGTTCTCTTCTATAAAAATCAAACAAGACAATTCTTATGGAGAACTGATTGAGTGTGTGAATTTCAAGCAGCTAGCACAACCAGTTTTGAGTTCCAGCTGAATTTCATTCACCAATATAGGTCAAAATGCAGTGATACCTGTAAATACCAACTGTTCCTGACAGAAAACTTTTGCACCTAGAAGACCCAATCTTGGTGATCATAAATTTGCTAGGTTAAAGAGGAAACCTGCCCAGTATCTAAGAAATTAGCCCAAAACTAACTGTAACCCTAACACTAAATCTAACCCTATCCTTACCTTAACTCTAACCCTAATATTATCCCTAAAATGTTTAGAGAACCATTGATCATAGAAGTCCCAAAAGTGTGAAGCAGAGTTGGGCTAGCCAACAGATGAATCCTGTACAATATAAAAGACATGTGACTAAATATTCGGTTAGCTATTTCAGTAAATGGGTATTTTCCTGTTTAATCAAAGAGTGTTCTCAGATTAAGTTGTTTTTCCATGCTTAAACTTAGGGCAACTTGAACAAGAAAGAATCAAGTTACTGCATTCTGAGACCTGATTGAGTATGTAAAGTTTCAAGCAGCAAGCAAAAACACTGTTTGATTTCCAGCTAGATTTTCATCACCCATAATGCTCCAAATGCAGTGAAACCTGAAAATAAAAACTGTTTCTGAAAGCACACACTTGCACCTTGATGGGAAAAACTTGGTGAGCATGGTTAGAATACGTAAAAGTTTAATCCTGCCCAGTATCAAAGAAACTAGACAAAAACTAACTCTAACCATTACACAAGGTTGTAACCTTAGCCCAAAACTTACACAAACCCTGACACTAACCATAACCTGTCTGGAGAAATATTAATCCTTAAAATACCAAACTTGCAGAAACTATTGCGATAAATAAGAGATGAATTACTATGACTTAAAAAGAAATATAAACAAACAATTGGGGGAGGAATTTCAGTAAATGGGTATTTCTCTTTCTACTTATAAAGTGCTCTTTGATATACTTGTATTTGTGTGTTTCACCTTTGGGCCTGTTCTACAAGAAACATACCAGACAATGCTCAAAGTGAACTGATTGAGTGTGTAAAGTTTCATATAGATAGCACAAACCCTGTTTGATTTCCTGCTTGTCTTTTATTCACCCATATGGATCAAAATGCAGTGATACCTAAGAATACAAAATGTTCCTGACAGTGAACAGTTACACCTACAAGACCCAAAATCCACATGCATAGTTAGGATAAATAAAAGTTGATCCAGCCCAGTATCAAAGAAATTGGCCCAAAAGTAATTCTAACACTAACACTAGTTCTAACCCTGGACCTAACCCTAACTCTAACACTACCACTATCCCAAAATTTTTTAGAGAACCATTGATACGAGGAGTCCCAAAAGTTGGAAGCAGAGTGAGGCCCGCAAATAGATCAAACCTGTGCAATATTAAAGACATATGACTGAAAAATTTGGTTAGGTATTCCAGTAAATGGGAATTTTTCTTTTTTTTCTTAGAGTGTTCTCGGAATAAGTTGTTTTTGCATGCTTCAGCTTAGGGCTACATCAACAAGAAACAAATAAGACAATGCATTCAGAGATCTGACTGAGGTTGTGAAGTTTCAAGCAGCAAGCACAAAACCTGTTCAATTTTCAGCTGGATTTTCATTCACCCAAGTAGGTCACACTGCAGTAAAATTTGAAAATACAAACTGTTCTAGACAGAAAAGAGTTGCAACTAGAAGGACCAAACTTGGTGAACATATTTAGGCTAGGTAAAAGTTTAATCCTGCCCAATATAAAAGAAATTGGTCCCAAACAAATTTTAACCATATAACTACTTAGGAAACTTAGCCCTAAACTAACAAACACCCTGATACTAACTCTAATCTGTTTATTGAACTATTGATACTTGGAGTCCAAACATGGGGAACTTAATGGGATAGCAAACAGATGAACTCCTGTGGCTTATCCAAGTAATCTGACCAAACAATTGAGGGAAGAATTTTTGTAACTGGGTATTACTCTTTTACTTATAGAGTGCTCATGGATATACTTGTTTTTGTGTGCTTCAGCTTGGGGCCTCTTCTAAAAGTAAAAAAAAAAAAAAAAAAAAAAAAAAAAAAAGAAAAACAGACAATACTCATGGAGAACTCTTTGAGTATATGGAGTTTCAAGCAGCTAGCACAAACACTGTTTGATTTCCAGCTGGATTTTCATTCACACATATAGGTCAAAATTCAGTGACACCTGAAAATTAAAAAAAAAAAAAACTGTTCCAGAGAGCAGTTATACTTAGAAGGCCAAAAAATTGATGAGCATAGTTAAGCTAGGTAAAAGTTGAATCCTTCCCAGTATGAAAGAAATTGGCTAAAAATTAACACTAACCCTAACACTAGTTCTAACCCTAGCCCTAACTCTAATTCTAATTGTACCACTGTTCCAATACTGTTTAGAGAACTGTTGATACAAGGAGTCCCAAAAGTGTGGAGCAGAGTGGGGCCAGCAGACAGATGAATCCCGCCCCATATCAAAGACATCTGACTTAAAAATTTGGTTAGGTATATCAGTAAATGGGTATTTTGCTGTTTTTTCATAGAGTATTCTAGGATTTAGTTGTTTTTGTGTGCTAGTTCTTAGGGCGAGTTCAACAAGAAAGTAACATGACAATGCATTCTGAGATCTGATTGAATGTGTGAACTTTCAAGCAGCAAGCAGAAAACCTGTTCAATTTCCTGCTGGATTTCCATTTACTGATATAGGTCATAATGCAGTGAAATCCAAAATTACAAACTGTTCTAGATAGGAAATAGTTGAAGGGGAAAGCCCAAACTTCACAAGCATAGTTAGGCTAGGTAAAAGTTGAATCCTTCCCAGTATCTCAGAAATTCGCCCCAAACTATCTCTAACCATAACACTAGCTTGTAATCTTAGCCCTAAAACTAACACAAACCCTGACACTCACACTAAACTCTTTAGAGAACATTGATACTTGGCATCCCAAACTTGGTGAGACTAGAGAGCTAGCAAACAGATGAACTCCAACACCTTATCAAAGAAATCTGACCAAACAATTTGAGGTGGAATTTCAACAACAGGGTATTTCCCTGTTTTCTTAGAGAGTGCTCTTGGATAAACTTGTTTTTTGGTGCTTCAACTTTGGGCCTCTTCTACAAGAAACAAAAAATACAATTTTAAAGGGGGAACTGATTGAGTGTGTGAAAATTCAAGCAGCTAGCACATATTCTGTTTGATTTCCAGGTGGATTTCCATTCACCCATATATGTCAAAATCCTGTGATACCTGAAAATTCTAACTGTTCCTGACAGGGAACAGTTGCACCTCGAAGGCCCAAACTTGGTCATCATAGTTAGACAAGGGAAATGATGAAATCTTCCCAGTATCAGAGAAATTAGCCCAAAATTACTCTAAGCCTTATACCAATCTCTAATCCTAGCTCTATCCCTAACACTAACCCTAACCCTATCCCCAAACTTGTTTAGAGAACCATTGATCTGAAGAGTCCAAAAGTGCAGAACATAGTGGGGCCAGCAAATAAATGAATCCTGTGCAGTATCAAAGATATATGATTAAATAATTTCTTTAGGTATTTAAGTAAATGCCTATTTTTCTGTTTTTTAATAGAGTTCTCCATGAACATTTTTTTTGCATGCTTCAGCTGACAGTTACTTCAACAAGAAAAAAAACACCACAATTCATTCTTAACCTGATTTAGTGTATGACGTTTCAAGCAGCAAGCACCATCCATTTTTGATTTCCAGCTCGATTTCTATTATCTGGTATAATTCAAAATGCAGTAAAACCTGAAAATAAAAACTGTTCCTGAAAGAGAACACTTACACCTAGAAGTCCCAAAAATGGTGAGAATAGTTAGGATAGGTAAAAGATGAACCCTCCCTAGTATTAAAGAAACAAAAATTTAAAAAAAAATCTAACCACAACATAAGCTATCACAGTAGCCCTAAAACTAACACAAATCCTGACACTACATGTAAACTCTTTAGAGAACCATAGATTTTTGTAGTCCCAAACTTAGGGAACATAGTGGGCCATCAAAAAAAAAATGATTTCCTGCGACTTTTCAAAAAATTCTGACCAAACAATTGGGTGAGGAATTTCAGTAATTGTGTATTACCTTGTTTTCTTATAGAGTGCTCTGGGATAAACTTGTTTTTGTGTGCTTAAACTTTGGGCTGTTTTTACAATAAACAATCTAGACAATGCTTATGGAGACCAGATTGAGTGTGTGAAGTTTCCAGCAACTAGCACAGACTCTTTTTGATTTCCAACTGGATTTCCATTCACCCATATAGGTCAAAATGCAGTGATACCTGAAAATACAAACTGTTCCTGGCAGTGAACAGTTTGCCCTAGAAAGCCCAAACATGGTGAGCATAGTTAGGCTAGGGAAAAGATGAAACCTGCTGACTATCACAGAAATAGTCCACAAACTATATCTACCCCTGGAAGTAGCTCTAACCCTAGCCCAAACCCTAACACTAACCCTAAAACTATCCCTACACAGTATAGAGAACCGTGGATCCTAGGAGTCCCAAAAGTGTGGAGCATAGTGGGAGCAGCAAACAGATGAATCCCGTGCAGTATCAAACACATCTGACTAAATAATTTGGTTACATATTTCAGTAAATAAGTATTATTTTTTCAGAGTTCTATCACAAAAAGGTGTTTTTGCATGGTTCTGCTGAGGCCTACTTCAACATTAAAGAAACAACACAATACATTCTGAACCTAATTGAGTGTTTGAAGTTTCAAGCAGCAAGCACAAACAATGTTCAATTTCAACTCAATTTCTATTCACCCATATAGGACAAAATGCAGTAAAACCTGAAAATACAAACTGTTCCTGACTTAGAACACTTGCACCTAGAAGGCCCATTCTTGGAGAGCATACTTAGACTAGGTAAAATCCTGAATCCTACTAAGAAACAAAGAAACTAGACAAAATCTAACTCTAAGCATAACACAAGCTGTAACACTAGCCCTAAAACTTACACAAACCTTGACACTAACCCTAATCTGTTTAGAGAATGACTGATTTATGGTGTCCCAAAATTTAGGAGTCTATTGGGCTAGCAAACAGATTAATTCCTGCACTTTATTAAAGAAATATGACCAAACAATTGGGGGAGGAATTTCAGTAACTAGATATTTCCCTATTTTCTTATAGAGTGCTCTTGGATAAACTTGTTTTTGTGTACTTATGCTTTGAGCTTCTTCTAGAAGAAACAAACCCGTCAATGCTTATGGAAAACTGATTGAGTGTGTGAAGTTTCAAGCAGCTAGCAGAAATTCTGATTGACTTCCAGTTGGATTTTTTATTCACTCATATAGGCCATATTGCATTGATACCTAAAAATACAAACTGTTCCTGATAGTGAACAGTTGCAAATGGAAGGCCCACACTTTGCAAGCAGATTTAGGCTAGGTAAAAGATAAATCCTAGCCAGTATTTTAAAAATTGGACCCAAAGTAACTTTAACCCTAACTCTAGCTCTAACCCTAACCCTAAAACTATCCCTAAGCTGTTTAGAGAACTGTTTATCCGAAGAATGCCAAAAGTATGGAGCACAGTGGGGCCTGCAAACAGATGAATACTGTGCAGTTTCAAAGACCACTAAATAATTTGGTTAGGTATTTCTGTGAGTGGTTATTTTCCTGTTTTTTTCATAGAGTGTTCTCGGGTTAAGTTTTATATTTATTTTTCATGCTTCAGCTTAGGGCCACTGCAACAAGAAAGAAAGAAGACACTTCATTCTCAGAACTGATTGAGTGTCTGAAGTTTCTAGCAGCAAGAACAAACCCTGTTTGATTTCCAGCTGGATTTGCACTCACCCATATAGATCATAATGCAGTGAAAACTGAAAATACAAACTGTTCATGAGAGAGAATACTTGGACCTAGAAGGCCTAAACTTGGTTAGCATAGTTAGTCTAGGTAAATTCGAATCCTGCACAATATCAAAGAAATTGGCCCAAAACTAACTCTAACCCTACCACTAACTTTTACTTTAGCCCTAACTCTAAGCTTAACCATAACACTATTCCTAAACTGTTAAGAGAGCCATGGATCCTAGGAATCCCAATAGGGTATAGTATCATGGGGCCAGCAAACAGATGAATTCTCTGCAATATCAAAGATATCTAACTAAATAATTTGGGTAGGTATTTCAGAAAATTGGTATTTTTCTGTTTTTCATAGAGTGCTCCTGAATTAAGTTGTTTCTGTATGCTTCAGTGGAAGGCTACATCAACAAGAAAGAAAAAAAGGCAATGAATTCTGAGAGCTTATTGCATGTGTGAAGTTTCAAGCAGCAAGCACAAGCCCTGTTTGATTTCCAGCTCAATTTCCATTCTATGGCATAATACAAATGCAGTAAAACCTGAAAATACAAACTTTTCCTGACAGTGAGCACTTGCACCTAGATGAACCAAACTTGGCAAGCATAGTTAGGATAGGTCAAACATGAATCATGATGAGTATCAAAGAAGCTAGAAAAAAACTAACTCTAACCATAACACAAGATTCTCACCCTAGCCCTTAAGCTAACAAAAAATACTGACACTCACCCTAATCTCTTTAGAGAACCATTGATCCTTGGAGTCCAAAATTTGGGGAGCCTAGTGAACTAGCAAACAGATTAATTCCTGCACTTTTCCAAAGAAAGCTGACCAAGCAATTTGAGGTGCAATTTCAGTAACTGGGTATTTCTCTGTTTTCTTATAGAGTGCTTTTGAAAAAAACTTGTTTTTGTGTGCTTCAGATTTGGGTCTCTTTTAAGAGAAACAAACCAGAATATGTTTATGGGGAACTGATTGAGTGTGTGAAGTTTCAAGCAGCTAGCACAAACCCTGTTGATTTCCAGGTGGATTTCCATTCACCCCTATAGGTCAAAATTCAGTGATACCTGAAAATACACACTGTTCCTGACATTTAACAGTTACACATAGGAGGCCCAAACTTGGTGAGCATATTTAGAATAGAGAAAATATCAAAACTCCCCAGTAACAAATAAATTACCAAAAAACTTACTCTAACCCTAATACTATCTCTAACCCTATTCCTAACCCAAACATAAGCCTAACACTATCCCTAAACTGTTTAGAGATTTGTTAATCCCAGGAGTCCCCAAAATCTGGAGCATAGTGGGGCCAGCAAACAGATGAACACTCTTCAGTATCAAAGATATCTGACTAAATAATTTGGTTAGGTAGTTCATTAAATGTGTGTTTGCCTGTTTTTTCATTAAGTGTGTTTGGATTAAGTTTTTTTTTTGGATGTTTCAGCTTAGCATTTCCTAAACAAGAAACAAATAAGACAATGCATTCTGAGACCTGATTGAGTGTGTGAAGTTTCAAGCAGCAAGCATAAAAACTGTTCGATTTCCAGCTTGATTTCCATTCACCCATATAAGTCAAAATGCAGTGAAATCTGAAAATACAAATGGTTCCTGAAAAGGAACACTTGGACCTAGATGGCTCAAACTTGGTGAACATAGTTAGGATAGGTAAAACATAAATCCTGCCCAGTATCAAAAAACTATACAAAAAATAACTCTAACCATAACACAAGATTTTGACCCTAGCCCTAAAACAAACACAAACCCTGACACTAACATTAACCTGTTTAGACAACCATTGATACTTGGAGTTCCACATTTGGGCTGACTAGCAGGCTATCAATCAGATGAATTCCTGTGCCTTGTAAAATAAATCTGACTAAAAAATTGGAAGAGGAATTTAAGTAACTGGGTATTTCCCTGTTTTCTTATAGAGTGCTCTTGGATTAACTTGTTTTTGTGTGCTTCAGGGTTGCTCCTCTTCTACAAGAAACAAACCATAAAAATGCTCATGGAGAACTTATTGAGTGTGTGAAGTTCCAAGTAGCTAGCACAAACCACTTTCGATTTCCAGGTTGATTTCCATTCACCCATACAGGCCATAATGTAGTGAAACCTCAAAATACAAACTGTTCCTGACAGCGAACAGTTGCTCATAGAAGGCCCAACCTGGGCGAGCATAGTTAGGCTAGGGAAAAGATGAAAACTGCCCATTATCAAAAAAATTTGCCCCAAACGTACTGTATCACTAACACTAAATCTAACCCTAGCCCTAACCCAGACCCTAATCCTACAACTATACATAAACTCTTTTAATAACTGTTGATCCTAGGAGTACCTAAAGTTTGGAGCTGAGGGGGGCCAGCAAACAGATGAATCTTGTACAATATCAAAGATATCTGTCTAAATAATTTGGTTAGGTATTTCATTAAATGTGTATTTTTCTTTTTGTTTTTCAACGAGTGCTCTCATATTAAGGTGTTTTGCAAGCTTCCGCTTAGGGATACTTCCACAAGAAAGAACAAACAATGCATTCTGAGACGTGATTGAGTATCTGAAGTTTTAAGCAGGAAAAACACAACCTGTTCGATTTCCAGCTCAGTTTTCATTCACCCTTATAGGTCATAATGTGGTAAAATTTGAAAATACAAACTGTCCCAGACAGGGAACTGTTGCAATGAGAAGACTCAAATTTTACTAGCATAGTTAGGCTAGGAAGAAGTTGAATTTTGCCCAGTATCAAAGAAATTGGCCCAAATCTAAATGTAACCTCAACAAAAGATTTTAACCTTACCCCTAAAACTAACACAAACCCTCACACTAACCCTAATCTGTTTAGTGAACCAATCATATTTGGAGTCCCAAACATTGGAATCAAATGAGCTAGCAAACAAATGAATTCCTGCACCTTATCAAAGAAATCTGACCAACCAATTGGGGAGAAAATTCAGTAACTGGGTATTTCTCATTTATTTATAGAGTGCTCTTAGATAAACTTGTTTTTTGTGTGTCAGCTTTTAGCCTCTTGTAAAAGAAATAAACCAGACAATGCTCATGGAGAGCTCATTGAGTTTGTGGAGTTTCAAGCAGCTAGCACAAATGCTGTTTTATTTCCAGCTAGATTTTTATTCACCCATATAGGTCAAAATGCAGTGATACCTTAAAAAACAAACTGTTCCAGACACCAAACAGTTACGCCTAGAAGGCCCAAAATTGGTGAGCAGAGTTAGGCTTGAATAAGTTGAATTCTGCCCAGTATCAAAGAAATTGGCCTAAAACTAACTCTAACCCTAACACTAGATCTAACCCTAGCCCTAACCCTTAGTGTAACCATAAGACTATCTCAAAACTGTTTAGAGAACCATTGATACAAGGAGTCCCAATAGTGTAGGAAACAGTGGGGCAAGGGAACAAATGAACCCTGTGCAATATCAAAGACATCTGGATGAAAAATTTGGTTAGGTATTGCAGTAAATTGTTATTTTCCTGTTTTTTGTAGAATGTTTTATATTTAAGTTGTATTTGCATGCTTCAGCTTAGGGCTACTTCAACAAGAATGAAAAAGACAATAAATTCTGAGGCCAGATTAACTGTGTGAAGTTTCAAGCAGCAAGCATAAAATCTTTTTGATTTCCATTAACTCATATAGGTCTCAAGGCAGTACAATTTCAAAATACAAACTGTTCGAGACCGGGAACAGTTGCCACTAGAAGGTCCAAATTTGGTGAGCATAGTTAGGCTAGGTAAACTTTGAATATTTCCCAGGATGAAAGGAATTGGCCCAAAACTAACACAAAATTATAACCTGAGCCCTATAACTAACAAAAACCCTGTCACTTACTTTAATCTGTTTAGTGAGCCATTGATAAATGAAGTCCCAAACATGGGGAAACAAATGGAATAGTAAACAGATAAATTCTTGTGCCTTAACAAAGAAATCTGATGAAACTTAAGTAACACAGTATTTCTCTTTTACTTATAAAGTGCTTTTGGATAAACTTGATGTTATGTTCATCAGCTTTGGGACTCTTCTAAAAAAAAACGGACAATGTTAATAGAAAACACATTGAGTATGTGGAATTTCAAGCAGCTAGAATAAACCTTGTTTGATTTCCAGCTGGATTTTCATTCACCCATATAGTTCAAAATGCTGTGATACCTGAAAATACAAACTGTTCCAGACAGTGAACAGTAACACCTTGAAGGCCCAAAACTGGTGAGCACAGTTAGGATAGGTAAAAGTTGAATCCTGACCAGTATGAAAGAAATTGGATCAAAACTGATGCTAACCTTAACACTAGCTCTAACCCTAGGACTAACCCTAACAGTAACTGTAGAACTCTCAAAATATGTTTAGAGAACCCTCATACAAGGTGTCCCAAAAGTTTGGAACAGAATGGGGCCAGCAAACAGATTAACCCTGTCCAATATCAAAGACATCTGACGTAAAAATTGGCTTAGCTATTTCAGTAAATGAGTATTTTTCAATATTTTCATAAAGTGTTCTCAGATTCAGTTGTTTTTGCATGCTTCAGCTTAGGGCTATTTCAACAAGAAAGAAAAAAGACAATGCATTCTGAGAACTGACTGAGGATGTGAAGCACAAAACCTGTTTGATTTCAAGCTCGATTTTTATTCACTCATATAGTTCATAGTGCCATGAAATTTGAGAATACAAACTGTTACAGAAAGGAAACAGTTGTAACTAGAAGGGTCAAACTTGGAAAGCATAGTTACGCTAGGGAAAGTTTGAATTCTGCCCAGTATCAAAGATATTGGCCTCACAACTAACTCTATCCATAACACAAGTTTGTAATAGCCTTAAAACTAACACAAACCATGACACTAACCTTAATCTGTTTAGTGAACCATTGATACTTGGAGTCCCAAATATGGAAAACCTAATGGGTAACCAAACAGATAAATTCCTGTTCTTTACCAAAGAAATCTGACTAAACAATTGTGAGAGGAATTTCAGTAACTGGGTATTTCTCTTTTACTTATAGATTGCTCTTGAATAAACTTGTTTTTATGTGCTTCAGCTTTGGGCCTCTTCTAAAAGAAACAAATCAGAAAATTCTTACAGAAGCTTCATGGAATACTTGGAGTTTCAAGCAGCTCATGCTAACCCTGTTGATTTCAAGGTGGATTTTCATTCACCCATATAGTTCAAAATGCAGTGATAACCTGAAAATACAAACTGTTCCAGAGAGCAGTTACACCTAGAAGGCCAAAAATTGGTGAGCATAGTTAGGCTAGGTATAAATGAACCCAGCCCAGAATCAAAGAAATTGGCCCAAAACTAACTCTAACCATAACAAACGTTGTAACCTTAGCCGTAAACCTGACGCAAACCCTGACAAGAACCCCAATCTGTTCAGTGAACAATTGATACTTGGAGTCCTAAACTTAGGGAAGCCTCATGTTCTAACACACATATAAATTCTTGCACTTATCGAGGAAATATGACCAAAAAATTGGGGCAGGAATTTCTGTAACTGGGTATTTATCTTTGACTTGTAGTATGCTCTTGGATAAACTTGATTTTGTGTGCTTCAGCTTTCTATCTCTTCTAATAGAAACAAACTATAATATTCTCATGGAAAACTCATTCAGTATGTGGAGTTTCACGCAGCTACTACAAACTCTGTTTGATTTCCAGCTGGATTTTTATTTACCCATATATGTCAAAATGAAGTGATACCTGAAAACACAAATTCTTCCACACAGCAAAGAGTTACACCTATAAGGCCCAAAGTGGGCGAACAATATTAAGCTAGGTAGAAGTTGAATCCTGCTCAGTATGAAAGAAATTGGCGCAAAATTAATGCTAACCCTAATACTATCTGTAACCCTAGACCTAATCCTAACTCTCACCATCCCACTCTCCCAAAACTATTTAGCATACCCTTGATACAAGTAGTCCCAAAAGTGTGGAGCAGAGTGGGGCCAGCAAATGGGTAAATCCTGTCCAATATCAAAGACATGTGACTAAGAAATTTGGTTAGCAATTTCAGAGCTATTTCAGTAAAAAGATATTTTTCTGTTTTTTTTTTTCTTTTTTTGTTTTATAGAGTGTTCTTGGATAAAGTTTATTTGTATCTTGGAGCTTAGGGAAACTTCAAAAAGAAAGAAAGAACACAATGCATTCTGAGACCTCGTTTAATTTTTGAAGTTTCAAACAGCAAGCACAAAAGCTGTTCGATTTCCAGCTCGATTTCCATTCACCCATATAGTTCATAATGCAGTAAAATTTGAAATATAAACTGTTGCTGACAGTTGCAACAAGAAGGCCCAAAGTTGGAGAGCTTAGATAGGCTAGGTGAAAGTTGAATCCTGCCCAGTACCTAAGAAATTGACCCAGAACTAACTTTAACCATAATGCAAGTTTTTAACCTTTGTCCTATAACTCACTCAAACCCTGACACCCTAATATATGTAGTGAACAGATGATACTTGGAGTTCCAAAATTGGGGGACCTATTGGGCTAGGAAACAAACGAATTCCTGCACCTTTTCAGAGATACCTGAAAATACAAACTGTTCCAGATAGCGAATAGTTACACCTAGAAAGCCGAAAATTGTTAATCATATTTAGGCTAGTTAAAAGTTGAATCCCGCCCAGTATTAATAAAATTAGCTCAAAACTAATGCTAACCCTAACACTAGCTCTAACCCTAGCCCTAACCCAACTCTAATCATACCACTATCCCAAAACTGTTCAGAGAACCATTGATACAAGCAGTCTCAAAATTGTGGAGCTGAGTGGGGCCAGCAAACAGGTGAATCCTGTTCAATATCAAATACATCTGACTAAAAATAATGGGTTAGATATTTCAGTAAATGGGTATTCTCTAATTTTTTTCTTAGAGTGTTCTCAGATTAAGTTGTTTTTCAATGCTTCAGCTTAAGGCTATTTCAAAAAGAACAACATAAGACAATACATTCTGAGACCTGAATGAGTGTGTGAAGTTTCAAGCAGCAAGAACAAATCCTGTTCGATTTCCAACTCAATTTCCATTCACTAGTATAGGTCATAAACCAGTAAAATTTGAAAACACAAACTGTTCCAGACAGGAAACATTTGCAACTAGATGGCCCAAACTTGGCCAGGAGAGTTAGGTTAGGTAAAAGCTGAATCCTGTCCAATACCAAAAAATTGGCCCCAAAATAAGTTTAACAATAACAGAAGTTTTTAACTTTAGCCCTAAAATGAACAAAAACCCTGACACTAACCCTAATCTGTATAGTGAACCATTGATAGTTGGAGTCGCAAACTTTGGGAACCTCATGCACCATCAAACAGATCAATTCCTGTGCCGTGTCAAAGAAATCTGACCAAAAAATTGTGGGAGACATTTTAGTAACTGGGTATTTCTCTTTTACTTATACAGTGCTCTTGGATAAACTTGTTTTTGTGTGCTTCAGCTTTTGGCCTTTTCTAAAATAACCAAACAATACAATGATCACAGAGCACTCACTGAAAGTGTTGGAGTTTCAAGCAGCCAGCACAAATCCTGTTTGATTTCCAGCTGGATTTTCATTCACCCATATATGTCAAAATGCAGTAATACCTAAAAATACAAACTGTTCCAAACAGTGAGCAGTTACTCCTAGAAGGCCCAACATTGGCAAGCATACTTAGAGAAGTTGAATCCTGCCCAAAATGAAAGAAATTGGCTCAAAACTAACTTTAATCCTAACACTAGTTCTAACCCCAGCACTAACCCTTACTCTCACCACCCCACTATCCAAAAACTGTTTAGAAATCTGTTGATACAGAAAGTCCCAAAAGTGTGGAACAGAGTGCAGCCTGCAAACAAATGAGTCCTGTGCAATATCAAAGACATCTGACTGAAAAATTTGGTTAACAATTTCAATAAATAGGTATTTTTCTATTTTTTCATAGAGTGTTCTTGGATTAAGTTTGTTTACATGCTTCAGCTTAGGGCAACTTCAACAAGAAAGAAATAAGACAATGCATTCTGAGACGTGATTCAGTGTGTGAAGTTTCATCAGCAAGCACAAAACCTGTTAAATATACAGCTGGATTTCTATTCAACTGAATAGGTCATAATGCAGTAAAATTTGTAAATACAAACTGTTCCTAAAAGGGATCAGTTGCAACAATTTGGAGAGCATAGTTAGGCATGGTAAAATTTGAACCCTGCTCAGTACCTATGAAATTGGCTCCAAACTAACTTTAACCATAACGCAATTTGTAACCTTATCCCTAAAATTTACACAAACCCTAACACTAACCCTCATTTTTGTAGTGAACCACTTCTACTTGGAGTTCCAAACTTGGGGAACCTAATGGGCTAGGAAACAGATGAATTCCTGCACCTTATCAAAGAAACCTGACCAAACAAACTAGGAATTTCAGTAACTGGTTATTTCTCTTTTACTTATAGAGTGCTCTTGGATAAAGTTGTTTTTGTGTGCTCCAGCATTGGGCCTCTTCTAAAAAACGAACCAGGCAATGCTCACAGAAAACTCATTGAGTATGTGGAGTTTCAAGCTGCCAGAACAAACAATGTTTGATTTCCAGCTGGACATTCATTAACCCATATAGGGCTAAATGCAGTGATACTAAAATTTCAAACCGTTCTGGACAGTGAAGAATTACACCTAGAAGGTCCAAAATGGGCAAGCATAGTTAGGTTAGGAAAAAGTTGAATCCTTCACAATATCAAAAAAATGGCCCAAAACTAACTTTAACCATAAAACTAGATGTAACCCTAGTCTTGACCCTAACTCTAACTGTACCACCATCCCAAAACTGTTTAGAGAATCCTTGATACAAGTAGTCCCAAAAGTGTGGAGCAGAGTGGGGCCAGCCAACTGGTGAATCCTGTCTAATATCAAAGATATCTTAATGAAAAATTTGGTTAGGTATTTCAGTAAATGGGTATTTTCCTGTTTTTTTTTTTCATAGAGTGTTCTCTGATTAAGTGGTTTTTGCATGCTTGAACTTAGGGCTACCTCAACAAGAAAGAAAACAGTCAATGGATTCTGAGATCTGATTGAGTGTGTGAAGTTTCAAGCAGCAAGCAAAAAACCTGTTAAATTTCTACTGGATTTCCATTTACCCAAATAGGTCATAGTGCAGTAAAATTTGGAAATACAAACTCTTGCAGAGGGAACATTTGCAACACAAAGGCACAAACTTGGCAAGCATAGTTAGGCTAGGTAAAAGTTGAATTATGCCAAGTACCTATGAAATCAGCCTAAAATTAACTTTAACCATAACACAAGTTTATAACCTTAGCCCTAAAACTAACACAAACCATGACACTAACCCTAATCTGCTTAGTGAACCATTGATATTTGGAGTTCCAAACTTGGGGAACCTAATGATCTAGCAAACATGTGAATTCCTGCTCCTTATCAAAGAAATCTTACCAAACAATTGGAGGAGGAATTTCAGTAACTGGGTATTTCTCTTTTACTTGTAGATTGCTCTTGGATAAACTTGTTTTTGTGTGCTTCAGATTTGGGCATCTTTTATTTTTTTTTTATTGGTTGTTCATAACCTTACAAAGCTCTTGATATATCATATTTCATACATTAGCATACATTAGCTTCAAGTGAGTTATGAACTCCCTTTTTTACCCCAAGTACAGATTGCAGAATCACATGGGTTACACATCCACATTTTTACATAATGCTATACTAGTAACTGTTGTATTCTGCTACCTTTCCTATCCTCTACTATCCCCCCTCCCCTCCCCTCCCATCTTCTCTCTCTACCCCATCTACTGTAATTTATTTCTCATCTTGTTTATTTTCCCATTTCACTCACAACCTCTTATATGTAATTTAGTATAACAATGAGGGTCTCCCTCAGTTTCCATGCATTTCCCCTTTTCTCTCCCTTTCCCTCCCACCTCATGTCTCTGTTTAATGTTAATCTTTTCTTCCTGCTCTTCCTCCCTGCTCTATTCTTAGATGCTCTCATTATATCAAAGAAGACATTTGGTATTTGTTTTTTAGGGATTGGCTAGCTTCACTAAGCATAATCTGCTCTAGTGCCATCCATTTCCTTACAAAGTCCATGATTTTGTCATTTTTTAGTGCTGAGTAATACTCCATGGTGTATAGATTCCACATTTTTTTAATCCATTCATCCATTGAAGGGCATCTGGGTTGGTTCCTCAGTCTAGCTATTGTGAATTGTGCTGCTATGAACATCGATGTGGCAGTATCCCTGTAATACGCTCTTTTAAGGTCTTCAGGGAATAGTCCGAGAAGAGCAATAGCTGGATCAAATGGTGGTTCCCTTCCCAACTTTCCGAGGAATCTCCATACTGCTTTCCAAATTGGCTGCACCAATTTGCAGTCCCACCAGCAATGTACAAGAGAACACTTTTCCCCACATCCTCACCAGCACATTGTTGTTTGACTTCATAATGGCTGCCAATCTTACTGGAGTGAGATGGTATCTTAGGGTGGTTTTGATTTACATTTCTCTGACTGCTAGAGATGGTGAGCTTTTTTTCATGTACTTGTTGATTGATTGTTTGTCCTCCTCTGAGAAGTGTCTGTTCAGGTCCTTGGCCCATTTGTTGATTGGGTTATTTGTTATCTTATTGTCTAATTTTTTGAATTCTTTGTATATTCTGGATATTAGGGCTCTATCTGAAGTGTGAGGAGTAAATATTTGTTCCCATGATGTAGGCTCCCTATTTACTTCTCTTATTGTTTCTCTTGCTGTGAAAAAACTTTTTAGTTTAAGTAAGTCCCATTTGTTGATTCTTGCTATTAACTCTTGTGCTATGGGTGTCCTATTAAGGAATTTGGAGCCCGACCCCACTATATGTAGATTGTAGCCAACTTTTTCTTCTATCAGACGCAGAGTCTCTGATTTTATATCAAGGTCCTTGATCCATTTTGAGTTAAATTTTGTGCATGGTGAGAGGAGGGGGTTCAGTTTCATTTTGTTGCATATGGATTTCCAGTATTCCCAACACCATTTTTTGAAGATGCTGTCCTCCCTCCATTGCATGCTTTTAGCTTCTTTATCAAATATAAGATAGTTGTAGCTTTGTGGATTAGTCTCTGTGTCCTTTATTCTGTACCATTGGTCCACCCGCCTGTTTTGGTACCAGTACCATGCTGTTTTCGTTACTATTGCTCTGTAATATAGTTTTAAATCTGGGATCGCAATACCGCCTGATTCATACTTTCTGCTTAGAATTGCTTTTGCTATTCTGGGTCTTTTATTTTTTCATATGAATTTCATGATTGCTTTATCTATTTCTACAAGAAATGCCTTTGGGATTTCGATTGGCATTGCATTAAACCTATAGAGAACTTTTGGTAATATCGCCATTTTGATGATGTTAGTTCTGCCTATCCATGAAAAGGGTATATTTTTCCATCTTCTAAGATCTTCTTCTACTTCTCTTTTTAGGGTTTTGTAGTTTTCATTGTATAAATCTTTCACCTGTTTTGTTAGGTTGATTCCCAAGTATTTTATTTTTTTTGAGGATATTGTGAATGGAGTGTTTTTCCTCATTTCCGTTTCAGAAGTTTTGTCGCTGATATACAGAAATGCCTTTGATTTATGCGTGTTGATTTTATATCCTGCCACTTTGCTGAATTCATTTATTAGTTCTAGTAGTTTTTTTGTAGACCCTTTTGGGTCTTCTAGATATAAAATCATGTCATCCACAAATAGTGATAATTTAAATTTTTCTTTTCCAATTTTTATGCCTTTAATTTCTTTTGTCTGTCTAATTGCTCTGGCCAGTGTTTCGAGAACTATATTGAATAGAAGTGGTGATAGAGTGCATCCCTGTCTTGTTCCAGATTTTAGAGGGAATGACTTCAATTTTTCTCCATTCAGAATGATGCTAGCCTGAGGCTTAGCATCGATAGCTTTTACAATGTCAAGGTAATTTCTTGTTATCCCTAGTGTTTCTAATGTTTTGAACATAAAGGAATGCTGTACTTTGTCGAATGCTTTTTCTTCGTCTATTGAGATGATCATATGGTTCTTATCTTTAAGTCTATTGATGATCAAATAATGCTCACAGAAACATCACTGAGTATGTGGAGTATTAAGCAGCTAGCAAAATCCCTGTTTGATTTCCTGCTGGATTTTCATTCACCCATATAGGTCAAAATAAAGTTATACCTGAAAATACCAACTGTTCCTGATAGCAAACAGTTACACATACAAGGCCCAAAATTGCCAAGCATAGGTAGGCTAGATAAAACTGAAATCCTGCCGAGTATGAAAGATATTGGCTCAAAATTAACTCTAACCCTAACAATAGCTCTAACCCTCGCCCTAACCCTAACTCTCACCACCCCATGATCCCAAAACTGTTTTAGAACCATTGATTCAAGTAGTCCCTAAACTGTGGACCAGAGTGTGGCCAAAAAAACAGATGAATCCTGTCCAATATCAAAGACATCTGACTGAAATATTTGGTTAGATATTTCAGTAAATGGGTATTTTCCAGTGTTTTCATAGAGTGTTATCAAATTAAGTTGTTTTTTGCATGCTTCAGCTTAGGGCTACTACAATAAGAAGATACAAGACAATGCATTCTGAGACCTGATTGAGTGTGTGAAGCTTCAAGCAGCAAGAACAAAAACTGTTTGATTTCCAGCTCGATATACATTCACGCATATAGATTATAATGCAGTAAAATTTGAAAATACAAACTGTTCCAGACAGGGAACATTTGTATCTAGAAGGCCCAAACTTGGTAAACAGATTTAGGCTAGGTAAAAGCTGGATCCTGCCCAGTACCAAAAATATTGGCCCAAAACTAACTTTCAATGTAACACAAGATTTTTTTAAGAATGAGAGTGAGAGGGAGAGTGGGAGGGAGAGAGAGACAGAGAGAGAGAAATTTAATATTTATTATTTAGTTTTTTGGCAGCCACAATATCTTTGTTTGTATGTGGTTCTGAGGATAGAACCCTGGCTGCACGCATGCCTGGTGAGCATGCTACCACTTGAGTCACAACCCCTGCCCATAACATAAGTTTTTAACATTAGCCCTACAACTAACAAAAACCCTACACTATCCCTAATCCGATTTGTGAAAAAATGATACTTGGACTCCCAAACGTGGGGAAACTAATGGGCTAGCAAAAAGATGAATTCCTTTGTCTAATCAAATAAATCTGACCAAACAATTGTGGGAGGCATTTTAGTAACTGGGTATTTATCTTTTACTTATACAGTGCTTGTGAATAAACTTGATTTTGTGTGCTTCACCTTTGGGACTCTTTTAAAGAACCAAACAAGACAATGCTCACAGAGAACTCATAGAGTGTTTTGGATTTTCAAGCAGGTAGTATAAATCCTGTTTGATTTATAATTTACCCATATATGTAACAATGCAGTAATACCTGAAAATACAAACTTTTCTGAATAGCAAACAGTTAGACCTAGAAGGCCAAACATTGGTGATCATAGTTAGAGTAGGTGAAATTTGAATCCTGCCACGTATAAAAGAAATTGGCTCAAAACCAACTCTAAACCTAACACCTTTTTAACCCTAGCCCTAAACCTAACTCTCACCATCTGACTATGCCAAAAATGTTTTGGAACCATTGATACAAGGAGTCTCAAAAGTGTGAAGAAGAGTGGGGCCAGCAAACATATAAATCCTGTCCAATATCAAAGACATCTGACTTATAAATTGGGTTAGATATTTCAGTAAATTGGTATAATGCAGTAAAATCTAAAAATTACTAAAAGGGAAACAGTTTTAAGAAAATGACCCCAAAATGATGAGCATAGTTAGGCTAGGTAGAAGTTGAATCCTGCAGAGTGTCAAACAATTTGGTGCAAAACTAACTCTAAACCCAACACTAGCTGTAAGCCTAGCCCTTACGCTAACACTAATCATAGCACTCTCCCGAAACTGTTTAGAAAACCATTGATATGAGGAGTCCTAAAATTGTGGAGCACAGTGAGGCCATCAAACAGATGAATCCTGTCCAATATCAAAGACATCTGACTAAAAATTGTGTAAGATATTTCAGTAAATGGGTATTTTCCAGTTATTTCATAGAGTATTCTGAAATTAAGTATTTTTGCATGCTTCAGCTGAGGACTACTACAACAAGAAAGATACAAGACAATGACTATTCTGAGACCGGATTGAGTGTATGAAGTACAAAGCAGCATGCACAAAACCTGTTTTATTTCCAGCTTAATTTCCATTCACCTGTACAGGTCATAATGTAGTAAAATTTGAAAATACAAACTCTTCCAGAGAGGGAACATTTGCAATGAGAAGGCCAAACTTGGCCACCAATTTTAGGCTAGGAAAATGTTGAATCCTGCCAAGTACCAAAGAAATTTTCCCAAACTAACTTTAAGCATAACACAAGTTTTTAACCTTAAAACTAAAACTCAGAAAAACCCTGACACTAACTCGAATCTGTTTAGTGAACCATTGATATTGGAGTCCCAAACTTGAGGAACCTCATGGGCTAGCAAATAGATGAATTCCTGTGCCTTATCATAGAAATCTGACCAAACAATTGTGGGAGGCATTTCAGTAACTGGGTATTTCTCTTTTACATATAGAATGCTCTTGGATAAACTTGTTTTTGTGTGCTTCAGCTTCTGGCCTTTTCTAAAATAACCAAACCAGACAATGCTCATGGAAAACTTATTGAGTGTGCTAGAGTTTCATGCCAGTAGCACAAACTCTGTTTGATTTTCTGCTGGATTTTCATTCACGCAAAAGGTCAAAATGCTCTGTTACCTTAAAATAAAAAAAAACTGTTCCAAACTGCAAACAATTAGACCAAGAGCACACAAAATTGATGAGCATAGTTAGGATAGGTAAATGTGTATCATTCCCAGTATGAAAGAAATTGGCTTAAAACTAACTCTAACCCTAACACTAGCTTTAACCCTTGCCCTAACCCTAACTCTTACCATCCCACTATCCCAAAACCCTTTTAGAGCCATTGATACAAGGAGTCCCAAAAGTGAGGAGCAATGTGGGGCTAGCAAACAGATAAATTCTGTTCAATATCAAAGACATCTAACAGAAAATTGGGTTAAATATTTCAGTAAATTGGTATTTTCCAGTTTTTTTCATAGAGAGTTCTCAGATTAAGTTGTTTTTGCATTCCTCAGCTTAGGGATACTTCAACAAGAAAGATACAAGACAATACATTCTGAGACCTTATTGAGTGTGTGAAGTTTCAAGCATCAACAACAAAACCTGTTTGATTTCCAGCTCTACTTTCATTCAAGCATGTAGAAAATAAGCAATAAAATTTGAAAATACAAACTCTTCCAGAGAGGGAACATTTTCAACTAGAAGGCCCAAACTTGGTGAGCAGAATTACACTAAATAAAAGCTGAATACTGCCCAGTACCAAAAAAAATTGGCCCAAAAACAACTTTCACCATAACACAGGTTTTTTAACATTAGCCCTAACACTAACAAAAACCCTGACACTAACCGTAATCTGTTTGGTGAACCATTGATACTTGTAGTCCCAAATTCAGGAACCTAACGGGCTAGCAATCAGATGAATTCCTGTGCCTTATCATAGAAATCTGACCAAACAATTGTTGGAGGCATTTCAGTAACTGGGTATTTCTCTTTTACTTGTACAGTGTTCTTGGATAAACTTGTTTTTGTCTGCTTCAGCTTTGGGCTTCTTCTAAAACAAACTAGATAATGATAACAGAGAACTCATTGAGTGTTTTGGAGATTCATAGCATATTCTTGGATTACGTTCTTGTTTCATGCTTCAGTTTAGGGCTACTTCAACAAGAAAGGAACAAGACAATGCATTCTGAGACCTGATTGAATGTGTGAAGTTTCAAGCAGCAAGCACAAAACCTGTTAAATTTCATCTCGATTTCTATTTATCCATATAGGTCATAATGCAGTGACACTTGAACCTAGATACCCCAGACTTGTCAAGCATACTTAGATTATGTAAAAGATAATTTCTGCCAGGTATCAAACAAACTAGAGAAAAACTAACTCTAACCAAACACAAGTTGTCCCTTTCTCTCTAAAACTAACACAAACACTGACATTAACAATAATCTGTTTAATGAACCATTGATACTTGGAATTCCAAACTTGGGGAACATAATGGGCTAGTAAACAGAAGAATTCCTGCACCTTTTCAAGGAAATCTGACCAAAAAATTGAGGGAGGAATTTCAGTAATTGTGTGTTTCTCTTTCACTTTTAGAGTGCTCTGATATTAACTTGTTTTTGTGTGTGTCAGCTTTGGGCCTCTTCTATAAGAAACAAACCAGACAATTTTCATGGAGAACGGATTGAGTGTGTGGAGTTCCAAACAGCTAGCACAAACCCTTTTTGATTTCCAACTGGATTTTCACTCTCCCATATAGGTCAAAACGCAGTGATACCTGAGAATACAAAGTGTTCCTGACAGAAAACAGTTACACCAGAAGACCCAAAATTGGCAAGCCTTTTTAAGCTAGGTAAAAGTTGAATCCTGCCAAGTATCAAAGAAATTAGCTCAAAACTAATTTGAAAACTAAAGCTAGATCTAACCCTAGTCCTATCACAAACTCTAACTGTACCACTGTCCCAAAATATTTTAGAGAATCTTTGATAAAAGTAGTAGCAAAAGTGTGGAGCAGAGTGGGACCAGCATACTGATGAATCCTGTCGAATATCAAAAATATCTGACTGAAAAATTTGGTTAAGTATTTCAGTAAATGGGTATTTTTCTGTTTTTTTTTTCAGAGTTTTTTCTGATTAAGTTGTTTTCGCATGCTTCAACTTAGGGCTACTTCAACAAGAAAGAAAGAAGACAATGGATTCTGAGACCTGATTTAGTGTGTGAAGTTTCAGGCAACCAGCACAAACCCTGTTTGATTTCTGACTCAATTTCCATCACCCATATAGTTCAATATGCAGTAAAACCTGACAATACAAGCTGTTCCTGACAAAGAACACTTACACCTAGATAACCCATACTTGGCGAGCATAGTTAGGATATGTAAAAGGTAAGTCCTGCCAGGTATCAAACAAACTAGAGAAAAACTAACTCCAACCATAACACAAGTAGTCACCTTAGCTCTAAAACTAACACATAACATGGCACTAACCCTAACCTGTTTATTGAACCACTGATACTTGAAGTCCTAAAATTGGGAAAAAGACAAATTTCTACACCTTATCAAAAAACATCTAACCAAACTATTGTGGGAGGAATTTTAGTAAATGTGCATTTCCCTGTTTTCTTATAGAGTGCTCTTGGATAAACTTTTTGTGTGTGCTTTAGCTTTGGGTCTCTGCTACAAGAAAAAAAAAACAGACAATTTGTATGGAGAACTGATTAATTGTGTGAAGTTCCAAGAAGGTAGCACAAACCCATTTTGATTTCCAGCTGGATTTACATGCACCCATATTGGTCAAAATGCAGTGATACCTGAAAATACAAACTCTTGCGGTCAGCGAACTGTTGCAACTAGAAGTCCCAAACTTGGTGAGCATATTTAGGCTAGATAAATGTTGAATCATGCCCAGCATCAATGAAATTGAACCAAAACTAACACTACCTATAACACAAGCTTGTAACGTTAAACCTAAAACAAACACAAACACAAAAGTTAAACATAAACTACTTAAAGAACCATGGAAAGATAGAGACCCAAACTTGGAGAACCTAGTAGGCTAGCAAACAGATGAATTTCTGTGCCTTATCAATTAAATCTGACAAAAAATTGGGGAATAAATTTTAGTAAAAATTATTTCCCTTTTTTCTTAGAGAGTTCTCTTGCATAAACTTTTTGTGTGTGTGTGTGTGCTTTAGCTTTGGCTTTATTTTACATGAAACAAACCAGTCAATTCTTATGGAGACCTGATTGAGTGTGTTAAGCTTCAAGAAGCAAGCACAAACCCTATTCAATTTCCAGCTCAATTTGCATTCAACCGTATAGGTCATAATAGAGTGAATCCTGAAAATACAAACCATTCCTTATAGGGAACAGTTTCAACTAGAAGGTCCAAACTTGGTGAGCATACTTAGTCTAGGTAAAAGTTGAATCATGCCCAGCATCAAAGTAATTGGTCCAGAACTAACTCTAACCATAAAAAAGATTTTAAACTTAGTCCTAACACTAACAAAAACCCTGACTCTAACCCTAAACTGGTTAGAGAACCATTGAGATTTGGAGTCTTAAACTTGGAGAAGCTAGTGGGCTGGCAAACAGATAAATTCCTGGAATTTATCAAAGAAATCTTTTTAAAAATTGGGGAAAAATTTTCAGTAACTGTGTATTTTCCTGTTTTCTTATAGAGTGCTCTTGGATAAATGTGCTTTTGTTGCTTCATCTTTGGAATATTTCTAAAAGAAATATTAGAGACAATGCAAATGGAGACCTGAATGAGTGTGTGAAATTTGAAGCAGCTAATACAAACTATTTTTGATTTCCAGTGGGATTTCCATTCACCCGATTGGTCAAAATGAAGTGATACCTAAAAATACAAACTGTTCCTAATAGGGAACAGTTGTACCTCAAAGGCCTAAACTTGACCAGCATTGTTAAGCTACGAAAAAGTTGAATTGTGCCAAGAATAAATTAAATTGACCCCAAACTAACTCTAAACCTAACACTAGATCTAACCCTAGCACTAACCCTAACACTAATTATAACCCTATCCCTAAACTGTTTAGATAACCAATGGTCCTAGGGGTCCCAAAAGTGTGGGGGAAAGTGGGGCAATCAAAGAGATGAATCCTTCATACTATCAAAGACACCTCTCTACATAATTTGGCTAGATATTTTAGTAAATTGGTATTTGTTTTCTTTTTTAACAAGGTGTCCTCAAATTAAGTTATTTTTGCATGCTTCAGCTAGCTACTTCAACAAGAAAAAATCATGAGAAAGCATTCTGAGACCTCACTGAGTGTGTTAAGTTTCAATCAGCAAGCACATACTCTTTTTGAATTCCAACTCGATTTCCATCACCAATATAGGTCAAAATGCAGTTAAACCTGAAAATACAAACTGTACCTGAAAGTGAACACTTGCACATATATGGTCCAAATTTGGGTAACATATTTAGGATAGCTAAATGATGAATCCTGCCCAGTATAAAAAAATAGACAAAAACTAATTCTAACCATAATAAAAAATTTAACTTTAGACCTAAAACTAACATAAACCCTTACACTAACCCTAACCTGTTTATAGAACCATGTACATGTGGAGTCCCAAATGTGGAAACCTAAGGGGAAGCAAAAAGATGATTTTTTGCACCTCATCTAAGAAATCTGACAAAAAAAAATTGGGGGAGAAATTTCAGTAAGTAGGTATTTCCCTGTTTTCTTATAGAGTCCTCTTGGATAAACTTTTTTTCTGTGCTTCAGCATTGGGTCTGTTCTACAAGAAACCAATGAGACAACTCTTATGGAGAACTGATTGAGTGTGTTAAGTTTCAAGAACTTAACACAAACCCTCTTTGATTTCCAGCTGAATTTCTATTCAACTGTATAGGTCAAAATGCAGTGAAACTGGAAAATACAAACTGTTCCGGACAGTGAACTGTTGCAACTAGAAGGCCCAAACATTTTGAGCATAGTTAGAATAGGTAAAAGTTGAATCCTGCCCAGTATCAAAGAAATTGGCCCCAAACTAAATCTAACCCTTCCACTAGTTCTAACCCTAACCCTAACCCTAATCTTAAAAGTATCACTAAAATGTATAGAGAACAACTTATCTTAGGAGTCCAAAATGTGAGGAGCCGAGTGGAGCCAGCAAACAGATGAATCCTGTGCAATATCAAAGACATCTGCATGAAAAAATTGGTTAGTTATTATAGTAAAGGGATATTTTCCTGTTTTTTCACAGAGTGTTCTTGAATTAAGTTGTTTTAGCCTGCTTCAGCTTAGGGCTAACACAACAAAAAAGAAACAAGACAATACATTCTGAGACATGATTGAGTGTGTGAAGTTACAAGCAGCAACCTCAAAACCTGTTCAAATTCCAGCTTGATTTCCATTCACCCATATAGGTCATAATGCAGTGAAACCAGAAAATACAAACTGTTCCAGACAGAGAACAGTTGCAACTAGAAGGCCCAAACTTAGTGAACATAGTTAGGAAAGGTAAAATTCAATCTTGACCAGTATCAAAGAAATTGGTCCAAAACTAACTATAACAACAATGCAACCTTGTAACCTTAGCCTTAAAATTAACACAAACACTAACACTTACCCTAATTTGCTTAGAGAACCATTGAAACTTGGAGTTCCAAACTTAGAGAACCTAGTGGGCTACCAAGCATATGAATTCCTGTGACTTATCAATGAAATCTGACAAAAAAAACCTGGGGGAGGAATTTAACATTGTATTCCTTTGTTTTCTTATAAAGTTCTCTTGGATAAACTTTGTGTGTGCGTGCTTCAGCTTTGGGTCTCTGCTACAAGAAACAAACCAGACAATTCTTATGGAAAATGGATTGATTGGGTGAAGTTTCAAGCAGCTAGCAGAAACCAAGTTTGATTTCCACCTGGATTTCCATGCACCCATATTGGTCAAAATGGAATGATATGATACCTGAAAATACAAAGTGTTCCTGACAGGCAACAGTTGCACCTAGAAGGCCCAAATTTGGCGAGCATAGTTAAGGTAGGTAGAAGTTGAATCTTGTTCAGTATCAAAGAGATTGGCTCCAAAGCAAATCTAACCATAACACAAGATTGTGATCTTAGCCCCAAATCTAACATAAACTCTGACACTAATTCTAACTTATTTAGAGAACCATTAATACTTGGAGTCCAAAACTTTTGGTACATAATGGGATGGGCTAGAAAACAGATAAATTTCTGTGGCATATCAAAGAATTCTGACCAAACAATTTGGAGACAAATTTCAGTAACTAGTTATTTCTCAGTTTTCTTATAGGATGCTCTTGGTTCAACTTCATTTTGTGTGCTTCATCTTTGGGTTTCTTGTACAAAAAACAAACCAGGCAATACTTATGAAGAATTGATTGAGTTTGTGAAGTTTCAAGAAGCTGGCACAAACACTTTTAGATTTTCAGATGGATTTCCATTCACCCTTATAGTTAAAACTGCAGTCATACCTGAAAATACAAACTCTTCGTGACAGGGGAAAGATGCACCTAGAATGCCCAAAGGTGGTGAGTATAATTAGCATAGGTAAAAGATAAACCCTGTGTCAAATAAATTGCCCCACACTAACTTTATCTCTAACACTAGCTCAACTCTTAACTAACCCTAACCCTAAAACTAACACTATCCCTAAACTCTTTAGAAACCATTGATCCTAGGAGACCAAAATGTTTGGAGCAGAGTGGGGCAAACAGATGAATCATGTGCAGTATAAAACACATCTTACTAAATAATTTGGTTAGGTATTTCAGTAAATTGGTATTTTCCTCTTTTTTCTTAGTGTGTTCTCAGATTAAGTTATTTTTTCATGCTTCAGCTCTTTGCTACTTCAACAAGAAAGTATCAAGAAAATTCATTCTGAGATCTGATTGAGTGTGTGAAGTTTGAAGCAGCAACCACAAACTCTGTTCGATTTCCAGCTCAATATCCGTTCACTGGTGTATATGAAAATGCAGTGAAATCAGAAAATACAAACTATTTCTGACAGTGAACACTTACACCTAGATGGCCAAAACTTGGAGTGCACAGTTAGGATAGGTAAAAGAAGAACCTGCTCAGTATCAAAGAAACTAGACAAATACTAATACTCACCATAACACAAGATTTTCACCCTAGTCCTAAAACTAACACAAACCCTAAAACTAACCCTAACAAGTTTAGAGAAACATTGATACTTGGAGTCCAAATTATGGGGAGATTAGAGGGCTACCAAAGATATGAATTTCTGTGCCTTAACAAAGAAATGTGACCAAAAACTTGAGGGGAAAATTTTAGTAACTTGTTATTTTTCTGTTTTCTTATAGAGTGCACTTGGATAAACTTCTTTTTGTGTGCTGCAGCTTTTAGCCTCTTCTACGTGAAACAAGCCAGACAATGTTCACAGAGAATTGATTGAGTGTGTGAAGTTTCAAGCAGCTATCATAAACCCTGTTTGATTTCCAATTGGATATCCATTCACCCATATAGGTAAAAATGCAGTGATACCTGAAAATACAAAATGTTCCTGACAGTGAACAGTTGCACCTAGAAGGGCCAAACCTGATGACCATAGTTAGACTAAGTAAAACTTGAATCCTGCCCAGTATCAAAGAAATTTGCTCAAAACTAATGCTAACCTTAACACTAGATCTCACCCTATTCCTAACCATAACACTATCCCTAAACTGTTTAGAGAGCAATTGATTATAGAATCTCATAAGTTTGGAGCAGATTTGGGCCATAAAACTATGAATTCTCTGCAGTATCAAAGACATCTGACCAAATCATTTGGGTATGTGTTTAAGTCATTGTGTATTTTTCTGATTTTTCATAGTGTTCTCAGATTAAGTTGGTTTTGCATGCTTCAGCTTAGGGCTATTTCAACAAGAAAGGAGCAGGGCAATGCATTCTGACCTGATTGAGTGTGTGAAGTTTTAAGCAGCCAACAAAAACACTCTTTGATTTCCAGCTGGATTTTCATCACCTGTATAGGTCAAAATGCAGTGAAACCTGAAAATACATACTGTAACTGAGAGTGCTAACTTGCACATAGGTGAATCAAATTGGAGAACATAGTTGGTATAGGTAAAGTATGAATCCTACCCAGTATCAAGAAAACTAGACAAATACTAACTCTAACCATAACACAAGCTTGTCACCCTTGTTCTAAAACTAACACAAACCCAGACACTAACTTGTACCTGTTTAGAGAACAATTGATCCTTGGAGTCTCAAACTTGGAGAGATTAGTGTGTTAGCAAACAGATGAATTCTTGCACATTATCAAGGAAATCTGACCAAAAAAATGGGGGAGGGTTTTTAATAACTGGGTATTTCCCTGTTTTCTTATAGAGTGCTCTTGGATAAACTTGTTTTTGAGTGCTTCAGCTTAGGGTCTCTTCTACTAGAAATAATCCAGACAATGCTCATGGAGAACTGATTGAGTGTTTGAAGTTTAAAGCAGCTAGAACGAACCCTGTTTGATTTCTACCTGGATTTGAATTCACTCATATGTCAAAATGCAGTGATACCCGAAAGTAAAACGTGTTCCTGACAGGAAACCCTTGCACTTAGAAGGCCCAGACATGGTGAGCATAGTTAGCCTAGGTACAAGTTGAATCCTGCTGAGTATCAAAGAAATGGACCCAAAATTAACACTAAGAATAGCTCTAACCCTAGCCCAAACAATTACCCTAACCCTAAACCTAACACTATCCCTAAACTATTTAGAGAACCACAGATGCTAAGAGTCCCATAATTGTTGAGCAATGTGAGGCTAGCAAAAAGATGAATCGTGTTCACAATCAAAGATTCTGACTAAATAATTTGGTTACATATTTCAACAAAGGGGTATTTTCCTCTTTTCTCAGAGAGTGTTCTTGAATTAGGTTATTTTTCGTGATTGATCTCTTTGCTACTGCAAAAAGAAATAATCAAGGCAATGCATTGTGAGACCTGATTGAGTGTGTGAAGTTTCAAGTAGCAAGCACAATCACTGTTTGATTTACAGATCTATTTCCATCACCCATATAGGCCAAAATGCAGTGAAATCTGAAAATACAATCTGTTTCTTAAAGTGAACTCTTCAACCAAGATGGACAAAATTTGACGAGCATCGTTAGGATTTGTTAAAAATGAGCCCTTCCCAGTATCCGTGAATCGAGGCAAAAACTAACTCTAACATAACACAAGCTTTTAACATTAGTGTTAAAATTCGTACACATGCTGGCACTAACCCTAACCTGTTTAGAGAACCACTTATACTTGGAGTCCCAAACTTTGGGAGACTAGTGGATAACAGACAGATGAATAAATTCCTGTGCCTTATCAAAGAAATCTGACCAAAAAGTTAAGGGAGCAATTGGAGGAACTATTTATTTTCCTGTTTACTTATAGAGTACTCTTGGATACACTTGTTTTTGTGTACTTCAGCTTTGGGTCTCTTCTACAAGAAACAGACCAGACAATGCTCATAGAGCACTGATTGATTGTGTGAAGATTCAAGCACTAGTAAAAACCATGTTTAATTTCCAGCTTGATTTCCATTCACCCATATAGGTCAAAATAAACTGAGACTTGAAACTACATTTGTTCCTGACAGCACAGAGTTGTAACTAGAAATTCCAAAATTGTTGTGCATAGTTAGGCTAGGTAAAATTTGAATCCTTCCCAGTATCAAAGAAATTGTCTCAAACTAACTCTAACCCTAACATTAGCTCTAAGCCTAGCCCTAACTCAACACCTAACCCTAAAACTCTCCCTAAACTGTATAGAGAACCATAAAACTTAAGAGTCCAAAAAGTGTGGGGGTAGTTGGGCCATCCAACAGGTGAATCCTGTGCAATATAAAAGATTTCTGACTAAATAACTTCTTTAGATATTTCAGTAAATTGTTATTTAACTTTTTTTATTGATTGTTTTAGGATTAAGTTATTTATCCATGATTGAGCTCTTTGCTACTCCAATATGAAAGAATCAAGACAATGCATTCTGAGACCTGATTGAGTGTATGAATTTTCAAGCAGCAAGCTCAAACAATGTTTGATTTCCATCGAGATTTCCATCACCCATATAGGTCAATATGCAGTGAAACCTGAAAATATAAACTGTTCCTGAAAGTGAACACTTACACCTAGATGGCCAAAATTTGGCGAGCGTGATTAGAATAGGTAAAAAATGAATCCATCTCAATATCAAATAACTAGACCTAAACTAACTCTACACATATCACAAGATTTTAACCTTAGCCATAAAACTAACACAACCACTGAAACTAACCCTTACCTGTTTATAGAAGCACTGATAATTAAAGTTTCAAATGTGGGGTACCTAATGAGCTAGCAAGCAGATAAATTCCTGTGATTTATAAAAAATCTGACCAAACATTTTGGGTAGAAATTTTAATGACTGGTTATATCCCTCTTTTCTTATAGAGTGCTCTTGGATAAACTTTTTGTGTGTGCGCTTGAGCTTTGGGCCTCTTCTACAAGAAACAAAACAGACAATATTAATGTAGAACTGATTTAGTGGGTTAAATATCAAGCAGCTAGCACAAACCCTTTTTCATTTCCAGCTGGATTTCCATTCATTCATATAGGTCAAAATGCAGTGGTAGTTGACAATATAAACTGTTACTGACAGGGAATAGTTGCACCTAGAAGGCCCAAACTTGTAGAGCGTAGTTAGGCTAAGAACATGTTGAATCTAGCCCAGTATTCAAGAACTTGGCCCCAAATTAACTATAACCCTAACACTAGGTCCAACCCTAGGCCTAACCCCAATTATATCCCTACACTATCCCTAACCTGTTCATAGAACAGTTGATCTGAGGAGACCCAAAAGTGTGAAGAAAAGTAGGGCCAGAAAATAGATGAATCCTGTGCAGTGTGAAAGGCATTTGAATAAATAATTTGTTTAGGTATTTCAGTAAATGTGTATTTTTTTTTTCATGGAGCGTTCAGATTGAGGTATTGTGCAGGTTTCAGGTCTTTGCTACTTCCTCAAGAAAAAAATCAATACAATGCCTTCTGAGACCTGATTTAGTGTGTAAAGTTTCAAGCAGTAAGCAAAAACGCTGTTCAATTTCTAGCTCTATTCTCTTCACCCATATAGGTCAAAATGCAGTGAAATCTGAAAATACAAACTGTTCCTGAAAGTAAACACTTGCATTTAGATGGCTCAAATGTGGCAAGCACGGTTAGGATAGCTAAAAGCTGAATCCTGCACAGTATCCAAGAAACTAGACAAAAACAAAATCTAATCATAACACAAGATTTTAACCTAAGCCCTAAAACTAATGCAAACACTAACACTAACCCTTTCCTGTTTACAGAACTACTGATGATTGGAGTTCCAAATGTGGGGAGCCTAGCAAACAGATGAATACCTTTGCCTTTTAAAAAATCTGACCAAACAATTCGGGGAGAAAATTTAGTTACTGGGTATATCCCTCTTTTCTTATAGAGTGCTCTTGGATAAACTAGTTTTTGTGTGTTTGAATATTGGGATTCTTCTACAAGTAACAAACCATACAATGTTCTTGGAGAACTGATTGAGTGGGTGAAATTTCAAGCAGTTGCACAAACCCTGTTTGATTTCCAGCTGTATTTCCATTCACTCATATAGGTCAAAATGCAGTGATACTTGAAAATACAAACTGTTCGTGACAGGAAACAGTTGCACATAGAAGGCCCAAACTTGTTGAGCATAGTTAGACTATGAACAAGTTGAATGCTGCCCAGTAACCAAGAAATTGGCACCAAACTAAATATAACCCTAACACTAGCTCTAATCCTAGTCTCCACCCTAATTCTAACCCTAACACTATCCCTAACCTGGTTAGAAAACCTTAATCCGAGGAGACCAAAAGTATGGAGTAAAGTGGGGCCAACACACAGATGAATCTTGTGTAGTGTCAAAGATATCTGAATAGATAATTTGGTTAGGTAGTTCAGTAAATTAGTATTTTCCTTTTTTTTCCCAAGAGTGTTCAGATTGAGTTATTTTGCAGGCTTCAGCTCTTTTCTACTACATCAAGACAGAACGAAAACAATGCCTTCTGAGACCTGATTGAGTGTGTGAAGTTTCAAGCAATAAGCTAAAACCATGTTTGAATTCCAGCTCTAATTCCTTAACCCATATAGGTCAAAATGCAGTGGAACCTGAAAATGTAAACTGTACCTGAAAGTGAACACTTGCACCTAGATGGCCCAAAATTGGTGAGCATAGTTAAGATAGGTAGAGAATCAATCCTGCCCAGGATAAAAGAAACTAGACAAAACATATCTCTAACCATAACACAAGATTGTAAGTTTAGCCCTAAAACAAACACAGACTCTGACACTAACCCTAACTTCTTTAGAGAACCATTGATAATTGGAGTCTTGTACTTGGGGAAGCTAGTGGGATAGCAAACAGATGAATTTCTGCACCTTATTAAAGAAATCTGACCAAACAATTGGGAAGGGAATTTCAGAAACTGGGTATTTCCATATTTTTTATAGAGTGTTATAGGTTAAATTTATTTTTGTGCACTTCAGCTTTGTGCTCTGTCTTCAAGAAAGTAACCATAAAATGCTCACGGAAAACTGATTGAATGTGTGAAATTGCAAGCAGCTGGCACATACCCTGTTTGATTTCCAGCTAGATTTACATTCACCCATAGAGGTAAAAAGGCAGTGATACCACAAAATATGAACTGTTCATAACAGCGAACAGTTGTATCTAGAAGGCGCAAACATTGTGAGCAATGGTAGACTAGGCACACATTGAATCCTGCAGAGTATCAAAGAAATTGGCCCAAAACTAACTCTAACACTAACACAGTTTGAACCCTAGCACTAACTTTATTATTAACAATAACCCTAACACTATCCCTAACCTGTTTATACAACAATTAATTCTAGAAGTCCCAAAAGTGTGGAGCAGAGTGGGGCCAGCATACGGAAGAATCCTGTGCAATTTGAAAGACATATGACTAAATAATTTGGTTAGGTATTTCTGTTAACAGATATTTTCCTCTTTATTCATAGAGTGTTCCAATTAAATTATTTTTGCATACTTTAGCACTTTGCTTCTTCAACAAGTAAGAATCAAGACAATGCATTGTGAGACCTCATTGAGCTGTTCAATTTCAAGCTCAATTTCCACCACCCGTATAGGACAAGATGCAGTGAAACCTGAAAATTCAAACTGTCCCTATACAGTGAACACTTGCACCTAGATGGCCCAAACATGGCATGCATGGTTAGGATAGGTAAAAGATGAATCCTACCCAGTATCTAAGAAACTATAAACAAACTAACACTGACCACAACACAAGCTTGTAACTTCAGCTCTAAAACAAACCCAAATTCTGACACTAACCCTCACCTGTTTAGAGAACCATTGATTCTTGGAGGCCCAAACTTTCAGAACATAGTGGGCTAGCAAACAGATAAATTTATGTACCTTATCAAATAATTCTGACCAAACAATTGAGAGAGGAATTTCAATTACTTGGTATTTCCCTGTTTACTTATAGAGTACTCTTGTATAATCTTGATATTGTGTGCTTCAGCTTTGGGCCTCTTCTCCATGAAATAAACCAGGCAATGCTTATGAAGAACTAATTGAGTGTGTGAGTTTCAAGCAGCTAGCACAAATTCTGTTTGAATTCCAACTGGATTTAAATTCACCCATATAGGTAAAAATACAGTGATACCTGAAAATACAAACTGTTCCTCAATATGAAGAGTTGCATCTAAATAGCCAAACTTAGCAAGCGTAGTTAGGCAAGCTAAAAGATGAAACTTGCCAAGTATCAAAGATATTTGCCCAATACTAACTTTAAACCTAACACTAAATATAAAACCAGTCCTCACCCCAACCCTAACCCTAACCCTAACCCTAACCCTAAACCTAAACCTAAGCCTATTTCTAAACTATTTAGAGAAACATTGATTTGAGATGTCCCCCAAATTTGGAGTATAGTGGGTCCAGAAAACTGATGAATCCTGTGCAGTATTATAAACATCTGACTAAATAATTTGGTTAGATATTTCAGTCAATGGGTATTTTTTTTTCTTTTTCCATAGTGTTCTCATATTAAGTTCTTTTTGCATGCACCAGCTCTTTAATACTTCAAGAAGAAAGAATCAAGAAAATTGATTCTGTAACCTGATTATGTGTGTGAACTTTTAAGCAGCAAGCACAAATACTGTTCCATTTCCAGCTTGATTTTCATCGTCTGTGTAGGACAAAATGTAGTGGAACCTTAAAACACATACTGTTCCAAACATTGAACACTGGCACCTAGATGGACAAAACTTGGCAAGCATAGTCAGAATAGGTAAAAGATGAATCCTGCCCAGTATCAAAGAAATTAGACAAAAACTAGCTATAATCAAAACACAAGCCTGTAATCTTAGCCCTAAAACTAAAAGAAAAAACCCTGACACTAGCACTAACCTGTATAGAGAACCGTTGATACTTGGAGACTGAAACTTGGGGAAGCTAGTAGGCTAGCAAACAGATGAATTTCTGTGCCTTATCAAAAAATCTTAAGAAAAAATTGGGGGATGGATTTCAGTAACTGGGTATCTCCTTCTTTTCTAATAGATGCTTTTGGACAAACTTGTTTTGGTGTGCTTCAGCTTTTGGACGCTTCTACAAGAAATAAACCAAACAATGCTCATGGAGAAGTGACTGAGTGTGTGACATTTAAAGTAGCTAGCAGAAACCCTGTTTGATTTACACCTGGATTTCCATTTACCAGTATAGGTCAAAATGCAGTGATACCTGAAAGTACAATCGGCTCCTGACAGGAAACAATTGCATCTATAGAAGGCCCAAACTTGGTGAGCATATTTAGACTAGGAGAAAGTTGAATCCTGCCCATTATCAAAGAGATTGGCCCGAAATTAATTCTAACCATAAAACTACATCTAACCCTAGCAAAAACCCCAACACTAATTCTAAACCTATCCCTAAACTGTTTATAGGACCATTAATAAGAGGAGTCCCAAAGGAGTGGAGCATAGTGGGGCCAAAAAACGGAAGAATCCAGTGCAGTATCTAAGACATTTGACTAAATTTTGGTTAGATATTTAAGAAAATGGGTATTTTTCTTTTTTTAATAGAGGGAAAGTAATTTTGCATGCTTCAGCTCTATGATACTTCCACAAGTAAAAATCAAAACAATACATTCTGAGACATGATTGAGTTTGTGAAGTTTCAAGCAGTGAGCACAAAACCTGATGGATTTCCAGCTTGATTTCCATCACCAGTATAGGTCAAAATGCAGTCACACCTGAAATTACAAGCTATCCCTTAGAGCAATCAATTGCACCTAGATGGCTACAATCATAACACAAGTTGTATCCTTAGCCCTAAAACTAACACAAACTGTGACACTAACAATAACCTGTTTAGAGAAGCATTGATCCTTAAAGTCCAAAATGTGGGGAACTAGCAAACAGATGAATCCCTACACCTTATCAAAGAAATCTGACCAAACAAAAGGGGAGAAATTTCAGTAACTGGATATTTCCCTGTTTTCTTAGAGAGGGCACTTGGAAAAACGTTTTTTGTGTGCTTCAGATTTGGCCTTCTTCTACAAGAAACAAAATAGAAAAAGTTTAAGGAGAACTGATTAAGTGTGTGAAGTTGCATGCATAGAACAAACCCTATTTAATTTCCAGCTGGATTTCAATTCACCCATATATTACAAAATGCAGTCATACCTGAAAATACAAACTGTTCCTGACAGCAAAGAGTTGCACATAGATGGTCCAAACTTGGGAAGCATAGTTAGGCTAGCTAAAAGATAAAACCTGCCAAGTATCAAAGAAATTTGCAAAAACTACCTCTAATCCTAACACTAAATCTAATCCTAGACCAAACCTTAACACTATCCCTAACCCTATCTCTAACCCTATCCCTAAACTGTTTGGAGAACCGTTGATGTGAGGACTCAAAAAGTGTGGAGCATAGGGGGTCCAGCAAACACATGAATCCTGTGCAATATCAAAAACATCTGACTGGGGGGATTCAACATGGCAGCGGGAGGAGAGGCAGTGTTTTCAATACCCCCCCCCAGTGATGGGGTCATAAAGACGCATAGCTAACACTTAGATTCTACCAACAGAGAATCTCCTAGCAAAATTCCACTGAAGAGAGACCGGCCAGGAGCTACTAGGATTTTCTGAAGCGACAGATTGCCCCACGAGACGCAGAGGTCCAGATCCGCCAGCCACAGTCCACGCTCCATGGCGCGCAGCTGCCGACATTTCCGCCCGCAACAAACGTGAGTGGGTCCCGCTAGCCTCTGAGACGCAGCTTGGCAGGAAGAAGTCTTTAGCCAAGCCTTCATGAATTAGCGATCTGGGAGCTGAAGCCAACCTGGGAAGGACCAGTCCCACCCCTCCCTTTGGACACCGCGGCAAGGAGCCTGGGGCCCCCCATAGCAGAGTGGTGACGTCATCGGAGTTCAGCCGACGGAATTCCTTCCCAGCAGAATCCAGTTTAGCAGGTGTGTGACTCTCTCCTCATCCAGATACAAGCAGCCAGGAAACATCATGGACCTCTCAGGGGTCATGTCTGAAGGGAAGTAGAGGGGATCCCCGACCCCCAACCCCCCATATCACCAGCGGTGACTCCCAAGGTCTTAGCTGCCAGTTTACCACACCACTGGGGCTTAAATGGGACATGCAGTGGGGCTGCAAGTGTAACTATATCTCTGGGGAACCCCTTCTGGTGAACAGGACCTGACTGGCTGGCTGAGAGGAGAAAGGGGGGAAAGGGCCGGAGAAGTACAACGGCTCTGGACAGACAAGTCTGAGAGACTCCCAGGAGATGCCTTACAGGGATTGCTATGGGCAGGTAGAGTGCAGAAGCTCTGCTCGGAGGGCACAGCTCCGCCTATTGGAAGAGAAGAAAACGGATCTCTAAGTCTTCAATTTTTTTTTCTTCTTCTTCTCTCCCTGTTCCATTCTACCCTTTTCCTTCTCTCTTTCTTACTCATTTCAACTTTTATTGTTCTTTCCATTTTCCTCCAATCTATCCCTCTCTCCTTCTTTCTTTTTAAGAGCAGCTTCATTCCCCTACCCCCCAACTTTAATCCCAAGCATTACATGTCTTCCATTACTTGTAATTGTCTAAATGCAAATAGGTGAATGTCTCGAGGCTGTCTATAGGGCTCCTAAATACCTAGCTACTACCAGCACCCTGATCCAATTGCCTGTTAGTATCCACCTTCAGTAGAGCAATCTTCTAAAGTAGCCAAGACACACTAACCCTCGTAACATCATAGCACCTAACCTAAACATATAGTCCTAAGAACAAACAACAAATCACTATATGCATACAGAAACTGGAAGCCTTTTATGAATTGAATGAATCAGCTTTAAAGTACAATAAAGCCCAACATTTCTAGGCATAATCTCCCACCACAAAGGAGAGACAACAGAGATATACAAAGCCAAAACAAATGTATAGGAGAAAGCAGTTACAAAGCAGTCAAACAGAGCTGGAAAGTAATGCGAACAACATGAAAAAAACAAGGAAAAAAAGGACTACAAACAATGCAAGACAACTTAAATCTACAGGAGGACCTAGAAGCATCAGAAACATGAACAGGGAAAGAAATTAAGGCATACCTAACTCAGATGGAATGGAATATTTGAGAAGACATGAGACAGCAAGTCCAAGGATTGAAAGTATATTTTGAAAATGAACTAAACAAAAAAATTCAAATTGCAAAGAACGAGCTTTAGCAGGAGATAGACATTAAAAAACAAACAAACAGTAATCCTAGAAATGCAAGAAACCATAAACCAGATTAAAAACTCTAACGAGAATATTACAAATAGACTAGATCAAACATAAGTCAGAACATCAGATAATGAAGATAAAGTTTATCAATTTGAAAAGAATATAGTCAACACAGAAAAGATGCTTAAATCTCACAAGAAATCTATCCAAGAGATATGGGATCTCGTAAAAAAAAACAAATTTGAGAGTCATGGGGATAGAAGAAGGCACAGATTTTCAAACCAAAGATATGGACAACTTATTAAATGAAATAATCCTAGAAAACTTCCCAGAGATGAGAGATGGAATACATTGCCAAATTCTGGAAGCCTACAGGACCCCAAACATCCAAAACCATAATAGACCAACTCCAAGACATATAATTATGAAGATAGCTAACATACAGAACAAGAAGAGAATATTAAAAGCTATGAGAGAAAGGAGGCAGAATACATTCAGGGGTAAACCAATTAGGTTAACGACTGATTTTTCATCACAGAATTTGAAAGCGAAAAGATCCTGGAACAACGTATTTCAAACGCTGAAAAATAAAAGATTCCAACCAAGAATACTGTATCCAGCAAAATTAAGCTTCAGATTTGACAAAGAAATTAAAATCTTTCATGATAAACAAAAGCTAAAATAATTCACAGCCAGAAAACCAGCACTGCAAAGCATTTTGAGCAAAATACTACAAGAAGAAGAATTGAAAAATAGTGCCCAAAACTAACAGTGGGAGATATCTCAGTAAAGAGGGAGAAAAATAACCAAAGAGGAAAAACTAGCCAAACTAAAATAAATAAATAAATAAACATGACTGGAAGTACAAACCATATTTCAATTGTAACCTTAAATGTTAATGGCTTAAATTCACCAATCAAGAGACATAGCCTAGTAACCTGGATTAAAAAAAAAAAAAAAAAAAAAATCCAACAATATGCTGCCTGCTGGAGACGCATATCATAGGAAAAGACATACACAGGCTGAAGGTGAAAGGTTGGGAAAAATCATACCACTCACATGGCCCTCGGAAGCAAACAGGAGTGGCTATACTCATATCAAATAAAATCAACTTCAAACCTAAGTTAATCAAAAGGGATAAAGAAGGACACTATATACTGTTAAAAGGAACCATCTACCATGAAGACATAACAATTATCAATTTGTATGCACCAAACATTGGTGCTGCAATGTTCATAAAACAAACTCTCCTCAAGTTCAAGAGTCAAATAGACCACAACACAATAATTATGGGAGACTTCAACACACCGCTCTCGCCATTGGACAGATCCTCTAGACAAAAGCTGAACAAAGAAACTATAAAACTCAATAACGCAATCAATAACCTAGACTTAACCGACATATATAGAATATATCAACCATCATCAAGTGGATACACATTCTTCTCAGCAGCACATGGATCCTACTCAAAGATAGCCCATATATTATGCCTTAGGGTGACTCTCAGGAAATATAAAGGTGTGGAGATAATACCATGCACCAGATCTGACCATAATGCAATGAAACTGGAAATCAATGATAAAAGAAAGAAGGAAAAATCCTGCATCACCTGGAAAATGAACAATATGTTACTGAATGATCAATGGGTTACAGAAGATATAAAGGAGGAAATCAAAAAAATCGTAGAGATAAATGACAATACAGACACAACATATCGGAGTCTATGGGACACAATGAAAGCAGTTTTAAGAGGGAAATTCATTTCCTGGAGTTCATTCCTCAAAAAAAGAAAAAACCAACAAATAACTGAACTCACACTACATCTTAAAACCCTAGAAAAGGAAGAGAAAAACAACAGCAAATGTAGTAGAAGACAAGAAATAATTAAAATCAGAGCAGAAATCAACGAAATTGAAACAAAAAAACCATTGAAAAAATTGATAAAACTAAAAGTTGGTTTTTTGAAAAAATAAATAAGATTTACAGACCCTTAGCCATGCTAACGAAGAGAAGAAGAGAGAGAAATCCAATTACTAACATACGGGATAAAAAATGCAATATCACAAGAGACACTACAGAAATACAGAAGACAATTAGAAAATATTTTGAAACCCTATATTGCAATAAAATAGAAGATAGTGAAGATATCGATAAATTTCTTAAGTCATATGATCTGCCCCGATTGAGTCAGGAAGACACACACAATTTAAACAGACCAATAACAAAGGAAGAAATAGTAGAGGCCATCAAAAGACTACCAACCAAAAAAAGCCCTGGACCGGATGGGTATAGAGCAGAGTTTTACAAAACCTTCAAAGAAGAATTAATACCAATACTTTTCAAGCTATTTCAAAAAATAGAAAAGAAGGAGCTCTTCCAAATTCATTCTATGAGGCAAGCACCACCCTGATTCCGAAACCAGACAAAGACACCTCAAAGAAAGATAACTACAGACCAATATCTCTAATGAACTTAGAGGCAAAAATTCTCAATAAAATCCTGGCGAATCGAATGCAAAAGCATATCAAAAAAATTGTGCACCATGATCAAGTAGGATTCATCCCTGGGATGCAAGGATGGTTCAATATATGGAAATCAATAAATGTTATTCACCACATCAATAGACTTAAAGATAAGAACCATATGATCATCTCGATAGATGCAGAAAAAGCATTTGACAAAGTACAGCATCCCTTTACGTTCAAAACACTAGAAAAACTAGGGATAACAGGAACTTACTTCAACATTGTAAAAGCTATATATGCTAAGCCTCAGGCTAGCATCATTCTAAATGGAGAAAAACTGAAGGCATTTCCTCTAAAATCTGGAACAAGACAGGGATGCTCTCTCTCACCACTTCTATTCAATTTAGTTCTTTAAATACTAGCCAGAGCAATTAGACAGACAAAAGAAATTAAAGGCATAAAAGTAGGAAAAGAAGAACTTAAATTATCGCTATTTGCGGATGACATGATAATATATTTAACAGACTCAAAAGGGTCTACAAAGAAACTGCTAGAGTTAATAAATGAATTCAGCAAAGTGGCAGGATATAAAATCAACACGCATAAATCAAAGGCATTCCTGTATATCAGCAATAAAACTTCTGAAATGGAAATGAGGAAAACCACTCCATTCACAATATCCTCAAAAAAAATAAAATACTTGGGAATCAATCTAACAAAAGAGGTGAAAGATTTATACAATGAAAACTACAGAACCCTAAAGAGAGAGATAAAAGAAGATCTTAGAAGATGGAAAAATGTACCCTGTTCATGGATAGGCAGAACTAACATCATCAAAATGGCGATATTACCCAAAGTTCTCAATAGGTTTAATGTGATGCCAATCAAAATCCGAATGGCATTTCATGTAGAAATAGATAAAGCAAACATAAAATTCATATGAAATAACAAAAGACCCAGAACAGCAAAAGCAATTCTAAGCAGGAAGTGTGAATCTGGAGGTATAGCGATACCAGAGTTCAAACTGTACTACAAAGCAATAGTAACAAAAACAGCGTGGTACTGGTACCAAAACAGGCAGTTGGATCAATGGTACAGAATAGAGGACACAGAAACCAATCCACAAAATTACAACTTTCTTATATTTGATAAAGGGGCTAAAAACATGCAATGGAGGAAGGATAGCATCTTCAACAAATGGTGCTGGGAAAATTGGAAATCCATATGCAACAAAATGAAACTGAATCCCTTTCTCTCGCCATGCAAGAAAGTTAACTCAAAATGGATCAAAGATCTTGATATCAAATCAGAGACCTTGCACCTGATAGAAGAAGACCTTGCACCTGGCTCCGATCTACATACTGTAGGGTCAGGTTCCAAATTCCTTAATAGGACGTCCATAGGATTTGGGTTAGGTTTAGTGTTAAGGTTAGGGTTAGGGTTAGTGACAGTGTTAGCATTAGGGGTAGGCTTAGTTTTAGTGTTAGGGTTAGGGTTAGTGTTAGGGTTAGGATTAGGTTTAGGGTTAGTGTAAGGGTTAGTGTTACAGTTAGGGTTAAGATTAGTGTTAGATTTAGAGATAGTTTTTGAGTTCGGGTTAGGGTCAGTGTTAGGTTTAGTGTTAGGGTTAGGGTTAGGGTTTCTGGTCGGGTTAGGTTTAGGGCTAGTTTTTGTGTTAGGGTTTGGTTTAGTGTTATTTATACAAATAGCATTAGGGTTAGATTTAGGGTTAGGGTTAAGGTTAGGTTTAGTGTTAGGGTTATGGTTAGGTTTATAGTTAAGTTTAGGTTACATGTTAGGGTTAGGGTTAGGGTAATGGGTAGGGTTATAGTTAGTGTTAGGTTTAGAGTTATGATTAGGGTTAGAATTAGTTATAGGTTTAGGATTGGGGTTAGGTTTAGTGTTAAGGTTAGGATTAGGGTTAAATTTAGCCTTGGTGACAGTGTTAGCATTAGGGTTAAAGTTAGGTTTAGGGTTAGGGTTAGGTTTAATGTTAGGGTTAAGATTAGGTTTAGGGTTAGTGTTAGTGTTAGTGTTAGGATTAGCTTTAGTGTTAGGGTTACGTTTAGGTTTCGTGTTAGGATTACAGTTAGGGTTATTGTTAGGGTTAGGATTAATTTTTGAATTATGCTTACTGTTAGGTTTAGGTTCAGGTTTAGGGTTAGTGTTACGATAATAGTTATGTTTAGGATAAATATTTGGGTTAGGGTTAGGGTTAGGTTTAGTGTTAGTATTAGGGTTAGGGTAATGGATATGGTGAGGTTTAGGTTAGTATTAGCATTTGGGTTAGGGTTAGGTTTAGGTTTAGGGTTAAGGTGAGTGTAAGTTACAGGTTTAGGTTTCGGATTAGGGTTAGTGTTAGGGTTAAACTTAGAGTTAGATTTAGGGTTATTTTTAGTGTTAAGTTTAAGGTTAGAATTTGTGTAAGGGTTAGGGTTAGGGTTAGAGTCACGGTTTGTGTTAGGTTTAGGATTGGTGTTTGGGTGTGTATTAGGGTAATGGTCAGGGTTAGTATTAGGGTTAGTGTTAGGGTTAGGGTTAGAATGAGGAATAGGTTTAGGGTTAGTGATAGGGTTATTTTTATGGTTCGTGTTAGTATTAGGTTTAGTTGTAGGGTTAGGTTTAGTGTTAGGGTTACTGTTAAGGATACAGTTAGGGACATTGTTAAGGTTAACTATAGGTTTAGTGTTAGGGTTAGTGTTAAAATTAGGGTTAGTGTTAGTTTTAGTGTTATGATTATGGTTAGGGTTAGGTTTGGGTTAGTGTTAGGTTTAGTGTTTATATTTAGGTAAGAATTAGGGTTAGGTTTAGGGTTCTGGTTAGGCTTAAGTTTAGTTTTAGAGTCAGGGTTAGGGTTAGTGTTAGGGTTAGGGTAAAGTTTGTGTTAGGGTCAGGGTTAGGGTTAGGGTTTCAGTTAAGATTAGGTTCAGTTTAATGTTAGGGTTAGGGTTTGGGGCAGTGTTACGGTTAGGGTAGGGTTATGGTTAATGATAGAGCTAGAGATAGGGTTAGGGTTAGAATTAGCATTAGTGTTAGGTTTAGGCTTAGGGTTAATGATAGAGTTAGGGTTAGGTTTAGGATTAGAGTTAGGGTTAGGGTTAGGGTTAGGTTTAGGTTAGGGTTAAGGTTATTTTATGGTTAGGGTTATGGTTTTGTTTACAGTTTGTGCTAGGGTTAGATTTAGGGTTATAGTTACGGTTAGGCTTAGGGTTAGAGTTTGTGTTCGTGTTAGGATTAGTGTTAGGGTTAGTGTTAATTTTAGGATTAGTTTAATTTTAGAATTATGGTTTGGGTTATGTTTATCTTAGGTTAAGGGTTAGCATTACAGTTAGATTTAGTGTCAGTTTTAATGTTAGGTTGTGTGTTAGGATTAGAGTTAGGCTTAGTGTTAAAGTTAGAGTCATGGTAATAATTAGAGTAAGTGTTAGGATTAGTGTTAGTGTTAGTGTTTGTGTTAGATTTTGTGTTAGGTTTAGTGTTAGGGTTAGGTTTAGGGTTAGTGTTAATGTTAGGGTTAAGGTAAGGGTTAGGGTTAGTGTTAGTGTTATGGATCGTGTTTGGTTTAGGACTAGTGTTAGGGATGTTTTTAGTGTAGGGTTAGTGTTACATTTAAAGTTAGTGTTAGGGTTAGAGTTCCGGTTCGTCTTAGCGTTAGGGTTAGGTTTAGAGTTAGTGTTATGTTTAGGGTTAGGGTTAGTGTTAAATTTAGGGTTAGGGTTATGTTTAGGGATAGTGTTAGTTTTCGTAATAAGTTTGGGGTAGGTGTTAAGGTTGGGGTTATATTTAGAGTTAGTGTTAAAGATAGACTAAGAGATAGGGTTAGGTTTAGTGTTAGAGTTAGGGTTAGGGTTAGGTTTAGTTTTAGGGCTAGTGTTAGGGTAAGGGTTAGGAGTAGGGTTAGGATAAGGGTTAGAGTTAGTTTAAGAGTTAGGTCTAGTTTTAGTATTAGTGTTTCTTTTAGGGTTGGTGTTAGATTTAGTGTTAGGGTTTGTGTTAGGAGTAAGGTTCAGTTTAGGGGTTGTGTTAGGGTTAGGTTTAGGTTTAGCGTTAGAATTATGGTTAGAATTAGGGTTAGAGTTAGGGTTAGAGTAAGTGTTAGGGTAAGTGTTAGGGTTATAGGGTTAGGGTTACTGTTAGTGTTAGATTTAGGTTAGGGTTAGGGTTAGGGTTATTGTTAATATTAGTGTTAGATTTAGTGTTATATTTATGGTTAGATTCAGTGATAGGGTTCAGGTTGGAGTTAGGGTTAGTGTTAGAGTTAGGGTTAGGGTTAGGGTTAGGGTTAGTGTTAGGGTCAGTGTTAGTGTTGGTGTTAGGGTTAGAGTTAGTTTAGGGTTAGGTTTAGCGTTAGATTAAGTTTAGAATTATGGTTTGGGTTATGATTTGTCTTAGGTTGAGGGTTAGTGTTAGAGTTTGGTTAGGGTTAGGATTAGGTTGAGTGTTATGGTTAGGGTTAGGGTTTGTGTTAGCATTCTGGTTAGGTCTGGGTTGGGATTATTGTTAGGATTAGCATTAGTGTTAATGTTAGGGTTAGTGTTAGGATTAAGGTCTCAGTTAGGGTCTGTGTTAGATTTTGTTTTAGGATTAGGCTTAATGTTTGTGTTGTGTAGGGTTTATGGTTATTGTTAGGGTTAGCCTAAGGGTTTGAATTAGGTTTAGTGTTAGGCTTAGTGTTAGCATTAGGTTTATGGTTATGTTTATGGTTAGTGTTAGTGTTAGGATTAGGTTTAGCTTTAGGGTTAGAGAAAGGGTTATGGGAAATGTAGGTTAGGTTTACGGGGAGGATTTAGGGTTAGGATTAGGGTTCATGTTAGTGTTAGGGTTTGTGTTAGGGTTAGTGTTACAAGTAGTGTTAGGTTTTCAGTTAGGTTTGGATTAAATTTAGTGTTAGGGTTAGGGTTAGTGTTTGTGTTATGGTTAGTGTTAGGGTTATAATTACGTTTAGGATTAGAGTTAGGGTTATGGTTAGTGTCAGGATTAGTGTTAGTGTTAGGGTTAGGGTTAGGGTTAACAATAGTGTTAGGATCAGGGATAGGTTTAGGGTTAGTGTTAGGGTGAGGGTTGGGGTTAGGGTTAGTGTTATGTTTACGGTTAGTTTTAGGGATAAGGTTAGTGTTAGGGTAAGTGTTATGGTTAGGTTTAGTGTTAGTGGTAGGTTTAACATTCAGGGTAGGGTTACAGTTAGTTTTAGGGTTAGTGGTAGGATTAGGGTTAGTGTCTGGGTTAGGATTATGGTTAGGTTTAGGTTTAGTGTTAGGATTACGACTCGAGTTAGAATTAGGTTTAAGGTTACAGTTAGGTCAATGATATTGTTAGGGTTATGGTTAAGGTTAGGTTTAGGGTAATGGATAGGTTAGTTTTAGGTATAGTGCTAGGGTCAGGCTGAGTATTAGCATTAGGGTTTGGGTTCGAGTTAGGGTAATAAATAGGGTTAGAGCTGGTTTAGGGGTAGAATTATGCTTAGAGTCAGGGGTAGGAGTAGGGTTAGGTTTAGACATAGTGCAAGGATTAAAGTTAGGGTTAGGTTTAGGGTAAGTGTTAGGGTTAGGTTTAGGGTTCAAGTTAGGATTAAACTAGGGTTATGTCTTGGATTAGGGCTTGGTTTTGAGTTACGTTAGGGCTCTTCTTAGGGATACGTCTAATGTATGAACTTAGGTTAAGATTAGGGCTAGTTTTAGGGTTACATTTAGGATTAAGTCTAGTTTTAGGATTAGGTTAAGGTTTGGGGTAATATTTTAACTAGGGTTAGTTATAGGGTCAGAGTCAGGGTTATGCTTCATTTTATGTTCAGAGAAGACTCAAATTAGGGGTAGGTTTAGGGGTAGATGTAAGGTTAAGATTTGGTTTAGGTTAAGGTGTAGGGTTAGTCTTTATGCTCGGTTCTGTTTTAGGACTAAAACTAAACTTAAGGGTAATTTTATGATTAGTATTAGTGTTATTGCTACTGATAGGGTTAGTTTAGGCTTAGGAGTAGATTTAGAGTTATAGTTAATTCTAGGGTTAGGGCTATGGCTAGTGTTAGAGCTCAGATTAGGTCTAGCCCTAAACCCAACTTTAATTAATAACCTAACCCTAACCCTACCCCTAACCCTAATTCTAACACTCACCCTACTTCTATACCTAAGTATAATGTAATTTCTTACCCTAAACTTAACCCTAACCCTAACACATACTTTAGGCTTAAGCCAAACAATAAACCTAGCCCTGATCCTAGCACTAATTTAGACTTATCTTTAACCCTAATACTAACCCTAGCTCTAAGACTCACTCTAACTCTCGCCCTATACCTATCACTTGTTCTAACCCTATCCCTACTGTACCCCTATCCCTAGCCCTGACAAGTGTCCTATCCTTAGTCCCAGCCAAACCCTAGATCTAACCCTAACTCCAAATCTAACCCTAACCCTAAGCCTAAGCTTAACACTTACACTGGTCCTAAACCTAACCCTAAGACAAAACCAAAACCAAGCAATACCCCTAACCCTAAACATTAACCTAAACCAAAACCTAACACTAAACCTAGACCTATCCCTAGCCCTAATTCGAGTTCTAACACTACCTTTAAAACTAACCCTGACCCTGACTCATATTCTAACACTCAACCTAGCTCTATGCACCTCCCTCACCTTAAACCGAAGTCTAAGATTAATCTTAAAAATAATTTGAGTCCTATCCCTAACTCTAAAATGAATCCTGACCTGACTCTCATATATAAACCTGAGATAAAAGTATCACCCTAAACTTAAAATTAACCCTAACACTAAACCTGACAATAACACTAAAACTAACCTAATTTTAACCCTAGTTCTTACATTAGTCATGGCCTAATCATATCCCTAACCCTAAGACAGAAACTAACCCTAATCTGATCACTAAACCTTGATTTAACCTTAACACCAACCCTAATCATAGCCCTAAACCTAGCTCTCAACAAATCCCTTACCCTAAGCAAAACCCTAAATCTAATTGTAACCCTATACCTATTTCTAATCCTTAGGCTTACCAAAACCCAAACATTATTAATAGCCCTAACAATAGCTCTCATTCTAGCTATAACCCTATCCCAAATTTCAACCCCTACCCTGACCCTTATACTGAACCTACCACTAATTTTAGGTCTAACTCTAACCCTAACTTATACCCAAAATGTATGATAATCCTATTCTTAGACCTAACCCTGAAGCTAACTCCCAGCCTAGCCCTAACTATAGCTCAGAACCTAACCCTTACGCTAAACATAACCCTAAACCTAACCCTAGTTCAAACCCTCACCCTAACCCTAACTCAAGACCTAATCCTAACCATAACCCTAGCCCTAAACTTAACTCTAACTCTATCCATTACCCTAAAAATTACCCTTACCCTAATGCTAACCCTAGCTTAACCCTAACCTTATCACTATCTCCCAAACTTTCAATAACCTTAAACCTAACCTGAACACTAAACTAACCTTATCATTACACTAATGCTATCCCTAATCCTAATTAGAGCCCTAACCCTAAACTCAAACCGAAACCAAAGCCCAACACTGACCATGACATTAATAATTTCCCTAGCTCTAAATTAGCTGTGACCCTACACCTAATCCTTACACTAGACTTAGACATACACCTAACCCTAAAACTATCCCTAAACATAACCCTAGACCTGACTTTATCCGTAGCCATAATCTTAGCCCTAACCCTAGCACAAACCCTAGTCCTTATCCTAGCCCTAAACCTAGCCTTAATTATAACCCTAGCCCTAACCCTAGGCCTTACACTAATACTAACCCTAGCCCTAATTTAGCCCTATCCCTAACCTTAACCCTAACCTTAGCCCAAAGACTAACTCTAACTCTCACCCTAGCCCTAACTCTAGCTCTAAACCTATACTTTACTGGAAGCCTAATGCTAGCCCAAACCATAGATCCAACCATAGCCCTATTTATATCCATGGTCATAATCCTAGATCTAACCCTAACTCTAAATATAATACTAAAAATAAGCCTAAACCTAAGCCTAATACTAAGGCTAATTCTAAGACTAGCCGTAACCCTATCCCTAGCTCTAAAACAAAACCGAACCATAGACTTAACCCTAATCCTTAACATAAACCATGCCCTAATCCTACACCTAGCCCTAACCCTAGCAATAATTCGAGTCTTAAGCCAAACCCTTAAACAACCCTCACCCTGACTCTGAACTTAACACTAACCCTAGGTCTAAGCATCACCCTAACCCTAAACCTAAACCTAACACTAGACCTAGTCTTAACCCCTAACACTAAAATTATCCCTAATCATAACCCTAGTACTTACATCAGCCGTAAACCTAACCCTAGAACTAACCTAACCCAAAAACTAGCCCTATTCCGAGGCCTAATCCTAGCTTTAACCCTGAACCTAACACTATCCATATCATTAATTGTAATCACAACCCTAGCTGTAACCATAGCTCTAACCCTATCCATTATCCTAACCCTAACCCTAACCCTAATGCTAACCCTAGGCCTAAACCTAACCCTATCCCTAATCTTCACCCTATTCATTACCCTAAATCTAACCTTGAACCTAAACCTAACCCTATCATTACATTGATCCTAACATTCATGCTAATTCGAGTCCTAACTCTAAAACTTCACCTACCCAAAACACTAATCGTGTTAATACCTAATACGTTAATAGTACCCTTAACTCTAATCCTGACTCTAAACCTAAACCTAACACTTACATGAGGTGTAGGGTTAAACCTAACCTTAAACTATCTTTAACAATTACCCTAGACCTGAAATTAGACCTAACCATAATCCTAGCCCTAAACCTACCTATAACCCCATCCCTTACCATAAACCTAACCATAACCCTAAACCTAACCCTAATCCCCACCCTAACCCTGGGCCTAATACTAACACTAAGCCTAGCACTAATCTTATCCCTAATTAAATCCTATCCTAACTCTAACCATAGCGCTAAGACTAAGTATAACTCCTGTCTTAGCCCTAGTCCTAGCCCTAGTTCTATCATTAGCCCAAGTCCTAACTCTAGATCTAAACCTAACTCTAAATCTAAACCTAACTCTAAATTTAACTGTAATAATAAGCTAAATCAAACCCTAAAAATACCCCTAACCATAATGTTAATCTTAAAACTTGCCCTAGCCCTGGCCCTTGCCATAAAACAAAAACAAGCCATATCCCTAACATAAACCCTTAACCTAAACCAAAAGCAAACCTTACACCTAGCCCTAACGCTAACTCTAAAAATTATTCTGACCCTGACGCTGACCCTAAAACTAATCTTAGCTCTAATCATCACCCTAATTTAAACTAACCCTAACACTAGACCTAGTCTTAACCGTAACCCTAAAACTACCCCTAACCCTAGCTCTAACCCTATCCCTTACCCTAAGCCAAATCCTAACCCAAATGATAACCCTAGTCCTAAACCTAATCCTTAGCCTAACTTCAAATCTAACCATATTACTAGTCTTAACCCTAGCCCTCATTTTACCTCTAAACCTAACCCTGACCCTCATCTGACCCTAAAAGTAACCGTAAGTCGAAACCTGAACCTAAACCTAAAACAAAACCTAACACTAGACCTACTGGTAATCCTATACTTATGCCTAATCCTAACACTAGACCTAGTCCCATAGCTAATCCTAACTATAGCTATAACTCTAGCCCTAGACCTAAACAAATTCCTAGCACAAGCCCTACCAATAATCCTTTACCTAAACCAAACACCCTATCCCTAGACCTAATCCTAGTCCTAATCTGGCTCTAACCCTAAACCTAACCCTATCCTGAACACTGACTCTGATCCTAACACTTAAACTAGCTTTAAACCTGACCTTAAGCCAAAACCTAGACCTAACACTAGACCTAGCCACAACCCTAAACCTAAAACTAGCACCAAACATAAGCCTATCTTTTAGATTACCCATAGTCTTAACCCTATCCCTAAACCTAACACAAAACCTAGAGCTAATCCTAGGCCTAAACTGAGCTCTAAGCATTAACATAAACCTATCCTTAACCCTAACCCTAACTCTAACCCAAACCCTCTTCTTAGACCAAACCCTAGCTCCAAGCCTAACCCTTACACTAAACATAACCCTAGGACTAACCTAAAACTTAACCCTAAACCTAGTCCTTATCCTAACCTTAACCCGAGCCCAAATTTTAGCTCTAACCATATTCATTACCCTAACACTAACCCTAACCATATTTAAAACCCTATCCCTAACATTAAACCTAACTCTAATCATAATCTTGAACTTAGAACTAAACCTAAACCTAACCCTCCTACTATCCCTAACCCTAGCTCAAACACTAACCCTTATCCTAACCTAACCATAACCTTAAACCTAAATTAACACTTACCATAACCCTAGCACAAATCCTAAACCAAACCCTAGCCCTATCAATAAACCTAACCCTAATTCTAGATTTAATCTCAACTATAACCTAGCCCTACCCCTAGCTCTAAATATATGCATTACATAAACATAACCCTAATCCTAATGCTAACCCTAACCCGATCACAAAAACCTTTCCCATCTATTACCTAAACCTTAACTAAAACCTAAAGTAAACCCTTCCATCACTTTAACTCCAAACATAACCCTAATGCTAATTCGAGCCCTAACCCCTTAACCTTAATGTAAACCAAATGCTAACCCTGACCCTGACAGTGACACTAAAAAGAATTCTAGCTCTAAATCTGGCCTTTAACCTAAACCTAACCCTTACAATAGACCTAGCCATAAACTAACACTAAAACTAATCTTAACCATAACCCTAAAACTTGATATTATCCCTAGCCCGAGTCCTAGCCATAACCCTATCCAAAAACCTACCCCTCATTTTAGCCCTAATCGTAGCCTTATTTTAAACTGAACCATAACCCTAGGCCTAATCCAAATTCTAATCCTCACCCTAGCCCTAAACCTATGTATAACCCCACCCATTCCCCTGAACTTATCCCTAACCCCAGTGCTAACCCTAAACCTAACACAACCCATAGGCTTAACACTAACATTAACCCTAGTCCTAATACTATCCCTAATTTAGCCATAACCCTAACCGTAACAATAAGCCTACTCCTAAGAATAACTCTAATTCTCACCCTAGACGTATTATTAGTTCTAACCATATTTCTTACCGTAACCCTAAAACTAGCCCTAACCCTACCATGAGCTCTAACCCTCGATCAAACCTAACTCTAAATCTAACCCTAACCCTAAGCCTAAACTTCACTCTAACACTAGCCCTAATCCTGACACCTATCCAAAATCTAGCCTTAACCCTAACCCTAGCCCTAGCCCTAAAACAAAACTGAGCCATAGTTCTAACTTAACCCTTAACCTAAACCAAAACCTAACCCCACACCTAGCACTAACTTTAGCGCTAATTCGAGTCCTAAACCTAACACTAACCCTAACCCTGACCCTGACACTGACCCTAATTATAACCCTTGCTCTAAACATCACCCTAACCCTAAACCTAAAACTGGCACAAATTCTAAAACTAGTTCATACATTAGCCATAGCCCTAACCCTAGCCTTATTAAAACCCAAAACCTATCCCTTATTTGAGACTTAACCAAAGTTTTAAACCTAACCCTAACCCAAAACCTAGCCCTAAACCTTACCCTAACCCTAGTCAGAATCGAACCATAACTCTAGCCTTATCACTAGCTCTACCCCTATCCATTACCCTAAACATAGCCATAACCCTAATGGTAATCCTAGGACTAACCGTAACCTTATTCATTAACCTAAACCTAATTTGAACCCTAAACCTAACCCTATCATTGCCCTAATCCTAACCCTAATGCTAATTTTTGCCCTAATCTTAACTTAACCTAAGCCAAACCCTAACTCTGACTCTGCCCATAATAATACACCTACCTCTCACCCTGACCCTACCCTAAACCTAACCTTTATACTAGACCTAGGCATAAACCTAACCCTAAAACTATTCCTATTGTAACCATAGACCTGACAATTGCCCTAGCTGTAATCCTAGCCCTAACCTTAACACATACCAACAGCCCTAACCCTAACCCTAACCCTAACCCTAACCCTAGCCCTAATCTTGTTCATAACCCTAGCACTAAACTTAGACATAGTCCTGTCAATTACCCTAAACAAATCCTAATTCTAACACTAACCCTAGGCCTAAATCTAACCCTATGGCTAACCATAATCCTATCCATTAGGCTAAACCTAACCTGAACACTAAACCTAACCCTATCATTACTATAACCCAAACCCTAATGTTAATTTGAGCCCTAACCCTAAACCCTAACCTAAAAAAACCCTAAACATGACCCTGAACTGAATAATACCCCTTACTCTAAATTTGACCCTTACCCTAAATCTAACCCTTACAGTAAACATAATGATAAAACTAACTGTAAAACTAGCCCTAACCATAACCCTAGAACTGACATTTGCCCTAACACCAATCCTAGCCCTAACCAAAACACAAACCCTAGTCCTCATCCTAGCCCTTAACCTAGCCTTAATCATAAGTGTAACAAAACCCTAGCCCTAACCCTAATTCTAACGTTCCTCCTAGCTCTATACCAAGCTCTAACCCCATCATTTACAGTAAACCTAACCCTAATTCCAAAACTAACACTAGACTTAAACGTAAACATAAACCTAGCCCTATTCTTAGCCCTAATTGAGCCCTATACCTGACCAAACCCTAAGCCTAGCCCTAAGACTAACTCTCACTCTCAACCTAACCCAATTCCTAGTTCTAACCCTATTTTTCTCATAACCCTAATCCTAGATATAAACCTAGAACTAATGCTAGCCATATTTTTAGCACTAGACCTAAGCCTAGATCTAATCCTAACTCTATATCTAACTCTAAACCTGAGACTAAACCTAACCCTAACACTAGTCCTACCTAACGCTAATCTTAAAACTAACCCTAACCATAGCCCTAGCCCTAAAACAAAGCCGAATGATAGCCCTAACTTTAAAGCCTAACCAAACCAAAACGTAACCCTACACCTAGCCCTAGCATAGCCCTAATTCGAGTCAAAACCCTGAACCTAAAAATATATCTGACCTTAATTTTGACCCTAATACTAACCATAAATATGAACGTCACTCTAATGTTAAACCTAACCCTAACACTAGACCTAGTCCTAACCCCAATCTTATAACTAGTCCAAATTATATCTCTACTGCAAACATTGGCTGTAACTCTAAACCTAGCCCTAACTATATCCAAAACCTAGGCCTAATCTGAAACCTAACCTTAGGTTTAATCCTAAACCTAATCCTAAAACTAGCCCTAACCCGACCTTTAATGTAGCCCTAAACCTAGGTCTAACCCTGTCCCTTACCCTAAGCCAAACTTACCCTAATGCTAACCCTAGTCTTAACTCTAAGATGATAACTAATCCTAATCCTAACCCTCATTTTAGCTGTAACCATAACTGAAACCTGACATTTATTCTGACCCAAATGGTAACCATAGGTCTAAACCTGACAATAACACTATACTAAACACTAACACTAACACTAGAAATAAACATATTCCTAAGCCTAAGACTAACATTACCACTAGACCTAAACCTAAATTTAGGATTACCTAAATCTAGCCATATCTCTAGTCCTTGCCCTAAACAACAACCTAGCCCTAGCCCTAATAATAAACCTTAACCTAACCCAAACACTAACCCTATCCCTAGAACTAAACCTAGTGATAATTCTGGCTTTAACCTTAAAGCTAACTCTACGCTGAACACTAACCCTGACCTTAACATTAACTCTAGCTCTAAACATCACGTTAACACTAATTCTAGCTCAAAAACTTGACCTAGCCATAACACTAACCCCCAAATTGCCCCTTATTATAACCCTAGTTCATACAATAGCTGTAGCCCTAACACTAGCCCTAACATAACCCAATACCTGTCCCTAATCTGAGTGCTCAACCTAGCTTTAATTCTAAAACTAATCCTAGCTGTAAGCCAATCCCTAACCCTTGCCCTTACCCTAGCTCTTATCCTGTTGGTTACCTTAAGCCAAACCCCAAACCTAATGCTAACCCTAGTCCTAACCCTAATACATAGCCTAACCCAAATCCTAACCATATTACTAGTCATAACCCTAGATGTAATTCTACCTCTAATCATAACCCAAACCCTAATCCTAACCCAGAAACTTATACTGACCCTAACACTAACCATAGGTCTAAACCTGACCGAAACCCAAACCTGAATCCTAACATTAGCCCTACTTGTAATCCTATACCTAAACCTAATCCTAACACTAGTCCTAGACCTAAACATAATCCTAAATCTAGCCATAACAATAGCCCTAGACCTGAAAAACAACCTTGCCCTAGCCCTAACAATCATCCTTAACATAACCCAAACACTATCCTCCTTCTAGACCTAACCCTAGTCCTAATTCTGGCACTAACCCCAACACTCACTCTAATCTGAACACTGACCATGACCCTAACATATACCTAGCTCCAAAGCTCACCCTAACTCAAAATCTAATCCTAACACTACACCTAGCCACAACCCTACCCTAAAACAAGCCCTAATCATAAATCTAGCTCTTAACTACCCATGGCCCTAACACTAGGCCTAAAATAACACAAAACCTAGCCCTAATCCTAGGCCTAAACCTAGCTCTAAGCTTAACCCTAAACTAACCCTAGACCTAACCCTAAACCTAAACCTTTTCTTAAAGCTAACTTTAGCTCAAAGACTAACCATTACCCTAAACATAACCATAGCCCTATCCCAAACCCTAACTTCACCCTAGCCCTAATCCTAAACTTAACCATATCCCTAACTATAGCTGTAATTGTATACACTACCCTAAATCTAGCCCTAATCCTAACCATAACCCTAGCCCTAACCCTAGCTCTAATCCTATCCATTACTCCAAGCATAATCCTAATCTTAATGCTAACCCTAGGCTTAACTCTTACCCTATCAAAATCCCTAAACCTATTCATTACCCCAAAACTAACCTGTATCCTGATCATAAACCTATTCATTACACTAACCCTACCTCTAACCCTAATGCTAATTAAAGACCTAAACGTAAACCTTAACCTAAACTAAACTGTAAGACATATCCTGACCTTAATAATACATTTAGCTCTTAACGTGAACCTTATCCTTAATCTAACCTTTACACTAGACCTAACTATAAACATAACCCTAAATCTCTCCTTAACTGTGAACCTAGACTTAACCCTAGACACTTACCCTAAAAGAAACCCTAGCTCTAAACCTTATCCTAACTGAAAAAATAACCCTAACACTAGACAGACCCTAAATCTACTCATAAACCTAACCCTAGCTCTTACATTACCCATGCACCTAACACTAGCCCTAAACCTCACACACAACCTATAGTAATCATAAACCTAAACCTAGACCTCAGTGTAACTCTAAACCTATCCCTAGCACTAACCTTAACCCTAAAACTAGCCCTGGCCCTAACCCTACTGAAACTCTAATCTTTACTCTAAACATAACAATAACCCTAACCCTCAACCTAAACCTATACCTAGCCCTAATCCTAAATGCAACCATAGCACAAATCCTAGCACAAACTCTATCCATTACCTTAAACATAACCCTAATCCTAAAGCTAACCCAAGCGATAATCCTAACCCTAAACCTAACTGTAGCCCTGACTCTAAGCCTAACCCTCACCCTAGATTTAACCCTAGCTCAAACCCTAACACTTCTGTTAAACCTAACACTAAAACTAACCCTAGGCCTATCTCTAAACCTAGCCAAAATTCTAATGTTAACACAAGCCCTAACACTAGCACTAACCCTTTCTTTTACCCTAAACATAAACCTAACTCAAATGTTAACTCTAGGCCTAACCCTAATCCTATCACTAATACTTAACCTATCTATTACTCAAAACCTAACCTGAACCCTAAACCTAACACTATTCATTACTTTAACCCTAACCCTAATGTTAATTTTAGCCCTAACCCTAAACCTTATCCTAAACCAAATCCTAAAACGGACTCTGACCATAATAATACACCTAGCTCTAAGCCTGACCTTTACCCTAAACCTAAGTTTCCAGTAGACCTAGACATAAATCCAGAGTTAACACTATTCCTAACCATAACCCTAGATCTGACATTAGTCCTACCCATAATATTAGCTATAACTCTAACACAAACCCTAGCCCTAAACCTAGCCTTAATCCTAACCCGAAAACTCACCCTATTCCTATACCTAATTTTAACCCTCGCTCTAGCCCTGAACCTAGCCATAACCTCATTTTTCCCCTAAAACTAACCATAACCCTAACACTAACACTAACCCTAATTCTAGGCCTAACCATGGGCCTAGCCCTAAAACTAAACCTAGGGCTAATCTACTCCTAATTTAGCTCTAACCCTAAGAAAACCCCTAACTCTAGCCCTAAGAATAATTCTAACTCTCACCCTAGCCCTATTTCTATTTCTAAACCTTTCCATTATTGTAAATCCAACATTAGGCCTAACCTTTGCCCTAACCATAGATCAAACCATAACTCTAAATCTGACCTTAACCTTAAGTCTAAACCTCAACCCACAAGTAGCTGAACACTATCACAAATCACAAAACTAACCCTAATACTAGTCATAGCCCTAAAAAGAAAAAGCTCTTACCCTAACTCTAGACCTAACCTACACCAAACCCTAACCCTACAACTAGCCATAAACCTAGCTCAAAATCGAGTCCTAGGACTAAAACTAACCCTTACCCTGACTCATATCCAAACACTAACTCTAGCTCTATATATCACACTAACCATAAAGCAAATGCTAACACCATTCCTAGCCCAAACCCTAACCTTAAAACTAACCCTAATAAAGACCCTAGTTTTTACATTTGCCATAGTCATAACACTAGCCCTATCCCCAAAACAAAAATAGCCCTAATCTGAGCAAAAAGACTAGATTTAACACTAACCCTAGCCCTAAACCTAACCCAAACCCTAGATGTAATCCTAGCTGTAAACCTATCACTTATCCTAAGCCAAACCCCACCTATAATGCTAACCCTAGTCCTAATCCTAATCCTTAGCCTAAATCAAACATTAACACTAGCCCTCTTTCTAGCTCTAAACCTAACCCCAAACCTAACCATAACCTTCACCCTTATTCTGACCATAACATTAATTATAGGTCTACACCTGACCCTAACTTTAAACTGAACATTGAAACTAGCCCTACTGGTAAACTTTTTCCTAAACTTAACCCTAACACTACCCCTAGACCTAAACCTAATCCTAAATCTAGTGATATCTCTAGCCCTAGACATGAAAAAAAACTTAGTCCTAGCCCTAACAATAACCCTTAACCTAAACCAAACAATAACACTACACCTAGATCATACCTTACTCCTGATTCTGGCTTTCACCCTAGCTCTAATTTGAACATTGATTCTGACACTAACACTAAAGCTACCTCTAAAAATGACTCTAAACCAAAATCTAAACCTAACACTAAACCTAGCCATTACTTAAACCTAAAACTAGCCCTAATTAGAACCCTCGATCTTACATTAGCCATAGCACTAACCATAGACCTAAACCTAACGCAAAACCTAGCCCTAATCCAAGGCCTAATCCTACCATAAGCATAACCCTAAGCCTAAACCTAGCCCTAATCCTAATCCTAATCCTCACCTTAGACCTAAGCATAGCTCAAAGTCTAACCTTTGGCCTAAACATAACCCTAGGCTTATCCCTAACTATAACCTTAACCCTACCCCTAACCCTAACCCTCTATATTACCCTTATGATAACCCTATTCCTAATTCTAACCCAATGCCTAACCTAACCATATCACAAACCCTAAATCTCTCCATTACCCTAAACATACCCTGAACCCTTAATTTAATCCTATGCATTACCCTAAACCTAACTCTAAAGCTAATGCTCATTGACTCCTATCCTTAAATCTTAACCTAATACAAACCATAACACTGACCCTGAACCCAAAAATACTCCTAGCTCTAAAACTGACCCTTATCCTAAATTTAACACTTACACTAGACTAAGACATAGACCTAATCCTAAATCTGCTACTAACTATAACACAAGACCTGACATTATCCCTAGCCCTAATTCTAGACCTAAGCCTACAACAAATTCTAGCTCTCATTCTAGCCCTAAACCTAGCCTTAATCATAACCCTAACCCCAACCCTAGCCCTAATCCTAATTCTAACCCTCACTCTACCTCTAAACTTAGGTATAACACGTCCCTTACCCTAAACTTAACCCTAAAACTGACCCTAATTCTAGGCCTAAACTGAACTCTAACCCTAGTTCTAATCCTTGCCCTGATTTAGCCCTATCCTAAAACTAACCATAACCCTAGCCCTAAGACTAACTATAACTCTCAAACTATCCCTATCCCTAGTTCTAAGCATATCCATTACCATAACCCTAACCGTAGCCCTAACCCTCGCCCTATACTTAGACCTAGCCCTAAAGCTAGATCTAACCCTAACTTGAAATTTTAACCTAACCCTAAGCCTAAGCCTAACACAAACACTAGCCCTAACCCTAACACTAATCATATAACTAGCCCTAACCCTATACCTAGGACTAAAATAAACTGAGCAATAGCGCTAACCATAAACCTTAACTTAAACCAAATCCTAACACTACACCTAGACCTAACCATAGCCTCAATTTGAGTCTTAACCCTAACCTTGAATCTAACCCTGACCCTGACAAACATCCTAACACTCACCCTAGCTCTAAACACCCTCCTAACCTTAAACTGAAACCTAACACTAAACTTATTCTTAATTGGAGTCCTAATGCTAACTCTGACCCTGACAATAACCTAACACTAAACCTAGCTCTAAATATTATCTTAACCTTAATCCTACCCTAACACTAAACCTACCCCTAACACTAACTCTAAAACTAAATAAAATTGTAACCCTAGTCCTTACATTAGCCATTGCCCTAACATTAGCCCTAACCTTAACACAAAAACTAGCCCTAATCTGAGCCCTAAACCTATATTTAACCAAAACCCAACCCTAGCCCAAACCTAGCTAAAAGACTATCTTTTAAATATGAATAACTTTAACACTAATGGTAGACCTACACCTATGCCTAATCCTTAGGCTAACAAAAATCCAAACTTTATTAATAGTCCTGACCCTAGCCCTCCTTCTAGCTCTAATCCTAACCCAAACCCAAACTCTAACCCTGACCCTTATCCTGACCCTAACACAAACCCTAGTTCTAAAACTGATCCTAATACTAGACTAAAACCTAGCACTAGCCCTGGACCTAAACATAATCTTAAATCTAGCCTTAACTCTAGCCATAGACCTAAAAAAAAACCTAGTCTTAGGCCTAACAATAACCCTTATCATAAGACAAACACTAACCCTACCCCTAGACCTAAACTTAGTCCTAATTCTGGCTGTAACCCTAACTTGAACGCTAACCCAAACACTGACTCTACCTTTAACAGTAAACCTACTTCTAAACCTGACCCTAACTGAACATCTAAACCTAACACTAGACCTAGGCATAACCCTAATTCTAAAACTAGCCCTAATCATAACCATAGTTCTTACATTATACGCCTAAACCTAATACAAAACCTAGAGCTAATCCTAGGCCTTAACCTAGCCCTAAGCATAATCCTAACCATAACCCTAGACCTAACCCAACCCTAACCCTCCCCTTAGTCCTAACCCTAGCTCAAAACCTAATCCTTAATAAAAACATAAACCTAGAACTATCCCTGAAACTAACCCTAAACCTAGTCCTCATCATAACCTTAATCCTAGCCCTAACCCTAGCTCTAAACGTCCCCATTACCCTAACCCTAACCCTAATTTTAACCCCAACATTAACCCTAATCATAATCCTAACCCTTAACAAAAAACTAACCCTAGACCTATGCTGAAACTAATACTCGCTCTAGTCATAACCATAGATTAAGCCCTAACCCTTACCATAAACCTAAACATAACCTTAGACCTAACCCTAACAGTAAACTTAAATCTAAACCTGTCCCTAACCCTAAACCTACATCAAACCATATTTTTTACCCTAATCATAACCCTAAACTTAATTATAACCATTGCCCTAACATTAAACCTAAACCTACTGTAATCCTACCCCTAAACATAACCCTAAACCTAACGCTTGATCTAAACCTGATCATAGGTCAGAACCTAACTCTTACACTAAACACAACACTAACCCTAACCCTAGTTCTAACCCATACCGTAACACTAACTCAAGACCTAATCCCAACTATAAGTCTATCTCTAACTGTATCTATTACCCTAACCATAACACATACCCTAATGCTAATTCTAGGCATAACTCTATCTCAAGACCTAATCCCAACCATAACCCTAGCCCTAACCTTAACTCTAAATTTATCCATTACCCTAAACATAACCCTTTCTCTAATGCTAACTCTAGGCCTAACGCTAAAACTATCACTAACCCCAACCCTATCAATTAACCTAAACCTTACCTGAACCCCAAATCTAGCCCCATCATTACCCTAACCATAACCCAATGCGAATTTGAACCCTAACCCTAAACTCAAACCTAAAAGAAACCCTAACCATGATCCTGACCGTAATAATTCCCCTAGATCTAATCTAACCCTTTCCCTAAACCTAAATCTTACATTAGACCTAGCAAAAATGTAACCCTAAAACTATCCATAACCACAACCCTAGACCTGACATTAGCCCTAGATATAATCCTAGCCCTAACCCGAACACAAGACCTAGCCCATATTATCACTAAACATAGCCTTAATCATAACCATAACCTTAAACCTGGCCCTAACTTAGAATCAACCCTATCCCTAATTTTAGACATAACATAGCCCTATCCCTAATCCTAACCCTAACCCTAGCCCTAAAACAAAGTCTAACTCTCTCGCTAGCCCTAAAAGTACTTCTAACCCTATACCTTACTGGAACTCTTAACCTAGCCCTACACACGCTAGTTCTAAACCTAGCCATTTCGTTAGCCGGAGCACTAACCCTATATCTAACTCTAACTCTAAATCTAACCCTAATGCAAAACCTAATCCTAAACCTAACCCTAATCCTAACCCTAACTCTAATGCTACTCCTAAAACTAGCCCTAACTCTAGCCCTAGCCCTAATACAAAACCAAGCCATAGCCCTAACTTTAACCCTTAACCTTAACCAAACCCTAACCCTACACCTAGCCCTAAACCTAGCCCTAATTAAAGTTTTAAGCAGAACTCTAAAACTAACCCTAACCCTGTTTCTAAAGGTAAACCTAAGCCTAGCTTTAAACATCACCATAAACATAACCCTAAACATAACACTAGACCTAGCCCTAACCCTAACCCTAACCATAAAAATAGCCCTAATTGTAACCCTACTATTTACATTAGAAATAACCCTAACACTAACCCTAACTTAACCAAAAACCTAGCCTAATCTGAGCCCTAAACTGAGCTTTAACCCTAACCTTAACCTTAACCCTAAACCTAGTACTAATAATAACCATAACCTTAGCTCTAACCCAAACTCCATCCCTATCCATTACCCTAACCATAATCCTAACCATAATGCTAACCCTAATCCTAAATCTTATCATAACCCTAATCCTAACCCTATCAATTACCCATAACCTAACTTGAAACCTAAACCTAAATATATCATTACCCTAATCCTAACCCTATGCTAATTCAAGCTTTAAATTTTAAACCTTAACCTATCCCAAAGACTAATCACGACCATGTCCCAAACAATACCCTTGACTTTAAACATGACCCTAACCCTTAACCTAAACCTTACACCACATCTAACTTAACCCTGAAACTATCTTTAACTATAAAGCTGCACCTGAAATTAGCCCTAGCCCTAATCCTAGCCCTAAACCTAGCCTTAATCCTAACCCGAACCATAACCCGAGGTTTAACCCTAATTCTAACCTTTACCCTAGCCCTTAACCTAGCTATAACCTCATTCCTTACCCTAAACCTAAACATTACCCTAAAGCTAACCATAATCTTAAACCTAATTATAACCCTTGACCTAACCTTAGGCGTACCCTGACACTAAGCATAACACTAATCCTAATTTAGTCCTATCCTAAACCTAAACCTAGCCTTAAGTCTAACTCTAACTCTTGCCCTCACTCTATCACTAGTTCTATTCTTAGCCCTAAACCAGGCCTCGATCTAAACCTACTCTAAATTTAATCCTAACTCTAAATTTAAACATAAACATAATCCTAAAACAAGTCTTAACACTAGCCCTAAAAATAATGCTAATCTTAAAACTAGTCTTACCTCTAGCCATAGACTAAAACAAAACAAAACCATATCCCTAAGCCTGAACTTTATCCTAAAAAAAACCCACAAAACTACACCTAGCCCTAACCCTAACTCTAAAAATTACCCTGACCCTGACACTGATCCTAACACTAATCCTAGCTCTAAACATCACCCTAATCTTAAATTAACCCTAACACCAGACCTAGCCTTAAACCTAACCCTAAAACTAGCCCTAATTGTAACCCTAGATTGTACATTAGTCATTGTCCTAATGCTAGGCCTAACCCTAAAACAAATCCTACCCATAATTCTAGTCCTAACCCTAGTTAAAACCCTAATCTTAACCCTAACACTGGCCCTAAACCTAACCGTAACCCTAGCCCTAACCCTAGCTCTAACCCTATCCCTTACCCTAAGCCAAACCCTAAATCAAATGCTAACCCTAGTCCTAACCCAAATTTTTAGCCTAACTTAAAAACTAACAGTATTACTAGTCCTAACCCTAGCCCTCATTCTAGTTCTAACCCTAACCCTGACCCTTATTCTGATCCTAACAGTAACCCTAGGTCTAAACCTGACCCTAACTCTAAACCAAACCCTAACACTAGCCCTACTGATAAGCCTATACCAATACCTAACCTTAACACTAGATCTACAACCAAAAATAATCCTAAATATAGTGTAATTCTAGCCCTAAACCTAAACAAAATCCTAGCTCTAGCCCTAAAAATAAACCTTAACCTAAACATTTACCTACCCCTGGACCTAACACTAGTCCTAACTCTGGCATTAACCCTAACCCTAATTCTATCAGGAACACTGACCCTGACCCTAACATTTACCTATTTCTAAACCTGACCATAACCCAAAACCTAGTTTTAACACTAGACCTAGCCATAACCCTAACCCTAATACTAGCCCTAATCATAACACTAACCCTAACCCTATTTTAAACCTAATTTTAAACCTAACAGTAGCCCTAACAATAACCATGGTCCTTATTCTAGCCCTAAACCTAACACAAAACCTAGCCATAATCCTAGGCCTAAACTTAGCCCTAAGCATAACCCTAATCCTAACCCTAGCCCTAACACTATCCCTTGCCTCAGACCTAACCCTAGCTCAATATCAAACCCTAAAGCTAAACATTACCCTATCCCTATCCTAAACCATAACCCTAACCCTAGCTCTTATGCTAACCTTAATCCTAGCTCGAACTTTAGTTCTAACCCTGTCAATTACCCTAAACCTAACCCTAACCTTAATTGTAACCCTATCCCTAACACAAAAAAGAACCCTAACCATAAATGTATCCAAAGACCTAACCATAAACCTAAACCTTACCATAGTCCTAACCCTAACTGAAACATTAAACCTTACACTAAACCTAATCCTAAGACTAGCCCAAATCCATAACCTAACCCTAAACCTAACCCTAAATCTAAAATTATCCATTACCCTAAACCTAACCCTAACTGTAATAAAAACTCTAGCCATAACAAAAACCCTAAACCAACCCCTAACCATAAACATATCCCTAGACCTAAATGTAATCCTAATCTTTGTGCTAGCCCTAACCCTAGCTCAAACACTAACCCTAACCCCAACCTAACCATAACCCTAGCCCTAGACCTAACACTTACTGTAAACCAAACCCTAGCCCTATCCCTAAACTTAACTCTAATTTTAGACTTAATCCAAACAGTAATCTAGCCCTCAGCCTAGCTCTAAATCTATCCATTACACTAAACATAAACCTAACATAGTGCTAACCTTAACCCTATGGTTAAACCTAACCCATCCATTACCTTAAACCTTAAATGAAACCTATACCTAACCCTATCAATTACCCTAACCCTAAGCCTAAACCTAACACTAACTTAAGCCCTAAACCTAAACTTTGATCTAAACCAAATGCTAAAGCTGACTCTCATCTTAATAATACCCCTAACTCTAAACCTGACCCTTATCCTAAACATAGCTCTGACACTAGACTTAGCCATAACCTAACTCTAAAATTATCCTTAAATATAACCCTAGATTTGAGATTAGCCTGAGCCCTAGTTCTAGCACTGAACCTAACAGAAACCCTAGTCCTAAACCTAGCCTCAATCCTAACCTAAACACTAACTCTAGCCCTAATCCTAATTGTAATCCTCACCCTTGCCCTAAAGCTAGCTATAACCCCACCCATTATTCTAAATTTAATCCTAACCCCAATACTAATCCTAAACCTATCCTTACCACTAGGCCTAAACCTAACAATAACACTAGCCCTAATCCTAACCCTATTTTAGCTTTAACCCTAACCCTAATCTTAAACCTTGTCCTAAATCTAAATCTAACTCTCGTCCTAGCCATTTCCCTATTTCTAACTCAATCCTTTACCATAACACTAACACTCTCCCTAACCCTAAGCCTTGATCTAAACCTAACTCTAAGTCTAACCCTAACCATAAGCATAAAACTCACCGTAACATTAGCACTAACCCTAACACTAATTCAAAATCTAGCCCTAACCCTAGCACTAACCCTGAAACAAAACTGAGCCATATCCCTAACCCTAACCCTAACCCATAGAAGTCAAGATGAAGTAAAACCTTAAAACACAAACTGTTCCTTACACTGAACCTTAAACTGAGAAGGTCCAACCTAGGTAATAAGGTAATGCTAGGTAAAAGATGAATCCTGATTGGTATCAAAGAAATTTGAATAAAACTAACTCTAACCCAAACATTAGTTCTAACTCTAGCCTTAACTCTAATCCTAATACTAAGCCTTTCCTGTTTATAGAGCTTGATCCTAAAAGTTCCAACCTTGGGGTGCCTAGTAGGGCAAGGTAACAGATGATTCCAACCCAGTATCAATAATTCTGACCAATAATTGGGGAAGGTGTTTGAGTACATGCCTATTTTCCCTGTTTTCTTTTAAAGTGCCCTTGGATAAATTGGTTTTTTTTCATGCTTCAGCTTAAGGTACCTTCACAAGGAACAAACCAGAGCATGCCCACAGCAAAGTGATTGTCTGAAGTTTCATGCAGCTAGCACTAACACTGTTTGATTTCCAGCTCCATTTCCATTCACACCTATATGCCATAATGTACTGAAAACTATAAATTCAAACTGTTCCTGACACTGAACCAGTGAACCTTGAAGGCACATACTTGGGAAGCCTATGATTGTTGATCAAAGATGAATTCTGTACATTATCAAAGTAATCCAAACAAAACAATTCTTGCTCTTTCAGTACATGTGTATTTTCCTTGCTTCTAAAGAACTCAGAGATAAAGCTGTTTCTTTCTGCTTCAGCTTAGGGATACTTCACAGGAAAGAAAACAGATAATGCTCACTGAGAACTGATTGAGTGTGTAAAGTTTCATGCAGCTAGCACAAACCCTGTTTGATTTCCAGCTTCATTTCCATTCACCCCAGTAGGGCAAAAAGAAGAGAAACATGAAAATTGAAACTGTTCCTGAGAGAAAACCCTTTTATGTAGGAGGCCCAAACATTTGGAGTATAGTCAAAATAGGAAAAATGTGAATCCTGCCCAGTATCATAGAAATTTAAAAAAAACGAACTGTAACACCAACACTAGGTCTAAACCGAGTCCTAACACACTAAGTCTAACCCTAAACCTAATCTGTTTAGGGAACCTTTGATCATAGAAGTTTCAAAATTGATGAGTGTAGTTGGGTAAGCTTACAGATTAATCATGGGCAGTTTGAAAGAAATCTGACAAAATAATTGTGGGAGCTATTTGAGTAAATGCATGTTTTCCTGTTTTCTCCTAAAGTGTTCTAAGATAAATTTGTATTGCATGTTTCAGCTTATTACTAATTTCACATGGAACAAACCAGAGAGTACCCACAGAGAAATGATTGTGTAAAGTTCAAACAGCACAAACGTTGTTTGATTTCCAGCTCCATGTCCATTCACCCATGTAGGTCAAAATGAAGTGAATCCATAAAATACAAATTGTTTCTGTCAGCAAAGAATTGAACCGAGAAGGCCAAAACCTGGGGAACATAGTAAGGCTAGGTAAAAATGTATCCTGCCCAGTATCAAATAAATTTGAACAAGACAAACTCTAACCCTAACACTAGACCTAACTCTAATCATAAGCCTAACTCTAACCTATTTAGAGAACCTTTGATCATATAAGCCTCAAAGTTGAGGAGCTTAGTGGGGAAGGCTAATAGATAAATCCTGCCCAGTATCAAAGAAATCTGACCAAATGAATGGGGGAGGTTGTTGAGAGCCACAGCCGAAGCGGCTCCAGCAAAATTCCAGCTGATTGGCTCAGAGCGGCCCCAGCAAAATTCCAGCTGATTGGCTCCTGGCCCTTTCAGACCACGGAGCTCATCATTGGGGGACTCTTGGCTCCGCCCATGTGACCCAGCCAATTGGCCTCAAGAGCGGGAAGAGTTCCAATTGGGGGGATTGCTGAAGGAGCTGGTGGTGGCAGTTGGGCTCTGAGGGAATTCCTGGAGAGCTCCTGTGGTGTGGCATGCATTCTAAAAATAAAGCTTGTTACTGCTTGACAAGTGGCTTGTGAATTGCGCCTAGCCAGACTGCGGCATTGGGCGATCCATATGGGGAACGATTAAGGGTAAGTGATAAGGTCAACTGCTCACCCCTGAGGGCAGGGCGAGAGAATGGATAGCCATTTTAAGATTCTTCCTATTCCTGGAGATGAATGAGACAGAAGAAAAACCGCTCACATCTGGGGAACAACTATTTGCATCTGAGTAACAGATAGGGAGAAAGGACAGATGGAAATTTCAGAGAATAGAAATTCTGATATAATGAATTTTTGTTCCATTTTTATTTCATTTTGTCTCGGATTTGTTTCGCATTATTTTCGTGAGGGGTATTTTTGTCACAGAAATATGGAATTAAAAATCAGTAAAAAAACAAATCAAGAAAAGTTAAGTAAATTTTTAGAGGAAGAAGGCACCCCAGTAATATCAAGAACAATTAGGGAATAAGTTGAAGATTTAAAAAGGATAGAAAAGGAAAGCCCAGGACCTCTGCCACTTGACAAACTAGTGTAATGTGCATTGGTACAATCTTGTTTACTTAGTCAAGGAGAAGACATTTTAGATCAAGTAAAAGAGAAGGCCTCTAGAGAGAGTCAGAAAGGGAAAGGAAGTTTAGAGCAGAAAAAGCCATAAGGGGAGAAGTTACAAGAGGAGACTGTTACTAACAACTTTCTATCACCAGAGGGCGTAAGTGTCCAACCAACAGCTCCACCTCCATATGCTGGGAGGCCCCCAAACCCCATTGTTGATAGATGGGATCCTGAGACAGGACCTCAATGATTAGCATGCCCTGTATTCGAGCAGGCAGGAAGGCAGCAAATTCACCACGTTTTAGATTTCAAAACAGTGAAGCAGCTAAAAGAGGCTGTAACAATCTATGGTCCTTAAACACCTTTCATTGTAAGCATGGTCGAATCCATTACCAACTTCAACATAATGCCAGCAGATTGGACTAGTATGTGCAAAGCTTTGCTAAATGGAGGACAATACCTGTTATAGAAGGTTGCCAATGAGGAATTTTGCACGGAGAAGGTTAGGCATTATGCAGCAGCCAGTTATCCTCACAGAAATCTAGATATGTTGTTAGGAAAGGGACCTTATGAGGGTCAGCAGCAACAAATTGAATATGATCCTGCCATATACTCACAAATTGCTGTAGATGCGGTTAGGGCATGGAAGACTTTACAAGGACATGGAGGTTTACAAGGTCAATTATCAAAGGTAATACAAGGAGCTAATGAATCTTACGGTGAATTTGTAGATAGGCTTATAAAAACAGTTACCAGAGTTTTGGGGGATACAGAACAAATGCCATTAATTAAACTGCTAGTCTATGAACAAGCAAACAGATGGTGCAAGGAGTCCATAAGACCATGGAAACATGAATATTTAAACACATATATTAAATTATGTAGAGACATTAATGAACAAGGGCAAGTCTTGGCAGCTGCAGTAAAACAGGCTTTAGATGCCAGGCTAAAAACATGCTACAATTATGAACAAACAGGACATTTTAAAAGGAATTGCCCCATAGAAGGAGGGTTTAGCAAAACTAGGTATCAAAGGAGTAGAATACTGGGTATTTGCCCACAATGCCATAGAGGGAGACATTGGGATAATGAATGCCATTCTCAAACCACCATAGAGGGTACTCCATTATCAAAAAATGAACAAGTTCCAGGTGTTTATCCATGAAGTCGTGGAGAAAGGAATTGGACTCCATTGCCAAAACTGGAAAGGGGGGCGCAATGCTATGGGGCCCACAAGCACAAGTATTCGGGGCAATGGAGGAAACCAGAAACACCATCAGAGTAGTGCCCAGGACACATTATCCATTAGATCCCTCACTAGAAAAACCAGAAGAAGTACAGGATTGGACATCTGTGCCTCCAAAAGAGCAGTACTAACACCAGAGATGGGAGTTCAAATCATTCCCACAGGGGAAAAAGGGCCTCTTCCCCAAGGAAGAGTAGGCTTATTATTGGGACACAATTCTTCTACTCTAAAAGGACTTATGATAAGTCCAGGGGTAATTGATGCTGATTATGAGGGAGAAATAAGAATTATAGCCAGTTCTCCAAAGGGTATATCAGTAATTTCACCAGGAGATAGAATAGCACAGTTATTAATAATACCCAGCCTACATGATAAATTTTCCAGTCATACTGTAGAAAGAGTTTTCAGCGGATTAGGCTCCACAGGTGTAGATCGGGCCATGCTTTCTTTAAATTTAGATTCTCACTCCATGCTAAAACTAAATATTCAAGAACATGAATTTAATGGGCTACTGGATACAGCTGCAGACCTTTGCATCATCTCTCATCAAGAATGTCCAAAACATTGACCGTTACAACAAGCCACTCAAATGCTTCCAGGCCTAGGAGTGGTGACTTATCCCCATAGAATTGTGATGGTATTAGATTGGAAGGATCCTGAAGGATGTAAGGGAATTATACAACCATATGTATTGGATCATTGCCGCAATCTGGCTGGGCACAATTCAGGAGCCACTTGTCAAAAGAAACTAACTTTATTTTTAGAACCACACAAGCCAAACAAAACAGCTCCTCAGGAAAAAACCCTCAGAGCCCAACTGCCACCACCGGCTTCCCACAAGCCACACTCCCCAACCACCAGCCTCCACACCTCCCACAATTCTCTTCCTCTTGAGAATTGGCTGGGTTACATGGGTGGAGCCAAAAAGTCCCCCAATGAGCAGCTCCGTGGCCTGAAAGGGCAGGGAAACAGCCCAATGAGCTTCACCGCAGAGGAGCCAATCAGCTAGATGTTGCTTGGCCCTCTGTGAGCCAATCATCAGCTGGCAGTCTGAAAGTTTGCTGGGGCCCCTTCAGCTCATCAGCTGGCAGTCTGAAAGTTTGCTGGGGCCCCTTCGGCTGTGGCTCTCAACATCTCCCCCTCTCTGTTTAAAAAACAAGCATGTGGCTTAGGGACCGTGCCTGCCTTAGGTTGTCCAATAGTGCATATGGTCCTTACCCGTTATTGGATGAGCTTACCTCAAGGCGTCAGCCTCCTGTCTTAGGTTGGTACCATAATGAGATGTTGAGAGCCACAGCTGAAGGGGCCCCAGCAAACTTTCAGCTGCCAGCTGATGATTGGCTCACAGCGGCCCCAGCAACATCTAGCTGATTGGCTCCTCTGCGGTAATGCTCATTGGGCTGTTTCCCTGCCCTTTCAGGCCACGGAGCTGCTCATTGGGGGGCTTTTTGGCTCCACCCATGCGACCCAGCCAATCAGCCTCAAGAGGAAGAGGATTGTGGGAGGTGTGGAGGCTGGTGGTTGGGGAGTGTGGCTTCTGGGAAGCCAGTGGTGGCAGTTGGGCTCTGAGGAATTTTTTTCCTGAGGAGCTGTTTTGTTTGACTTGTGTGGTTCTAAAAATAAAGTAAGTTTCTTTGACAAGTGGCTCCTGAATTGTGCCCAGCCAGACTGCGGCATTATCTGTTTTTAACTGTTTTGGAACGCCCACAGTGGCAAAATTTTGTAAGCAATGAGCTATAACATCTTTATTTTTTTCTTCGGCATAAAGGGAGCCGATTAAAAATCCAGAAGAAGTATCAACTGTAACATGCAAATATTTCAATTTTCCAAATTCTGGCAAGTGTGTGACGTCCATCTGCCAAATATGGTTAGGTATAAGTCCTCTAGGATTGACTCCAAGATTAACTTGTGGTAAAAAGGTGACACAATTTTGAAATTGTTTTATTATTTGTCTAGCTTGTTCCTTAGTTATTTTAAAATGCTTTTGTAAAGTATTAGCATTGACATGGAACTTCTTATGAAAATTTGTAGCTTCTTCTAGTGTAGAGAAAATATATATGTCATGTGTAGTTTTACCTGCTAAATCATTGCCCAAACTAAGGGCTCCAGGCAATCTTGTATGTGCCCTGATATGTCCTATAAAGAATGGATCTTTTCTGTTCCAGATTAGACTTTGTATAGAGGAAAGCAAAGAGAAAACAGTAGAGGAAGGGGAAATCCTACCAGCATCTTCAAGGGATACTATAGCATTAACTATACACTGACTATCGAAAAATAACTTAAATACAGAATTTTTAAACATCACAAAAGCTTGTAATACTGCATTAAGCTCTACCTTTTGAGCTGATTGATTGGGTACTAAAAATGTAAATATTTGATCAGGTGTAACTATTGCAGCTGTACCATTATTTGACCCATCAGTGAATATATTTGAAGCATTCCCGATGGGTGTTTTTCTTGTCATTTTTGGAAAAATCACAGGATGCGATGACCAAAAAGACAATAAAGGATTAGATGGTAAGTGGTTATCAAATGAAACATTAGATTTACACATGATTATTGCCCAAGTATTTAACTCATTAGCTAACTCATCAATTTGATTCACAGTATATGGAGTAATAATTTTATTGGGAGAATTCCAAACACTCCCTTTGCTGCTTTTATTCCTTTGAGTATTAATTGTCCTACAGCCTCAGGATACCTAGTAAGAATACTGTTTGGAGAATAAGATAAATGTATCCATAATAATGGACCTTCTTGCCAAAATACTCCTGTAGGAATATTTTTTGTTGGTAGTACAATAAATAATAAAGGCAAACTTATATCAATTCTATCCAAATTCATATTTTCCATATATGTTTCAATGATTTTTAATGCCTTTCTTGCTTCAGGCGTTAACATTCAGGGTGAATTTGGATCTGATGGACCTTTTAGGATATCAAATAAAGGTCCCAGCTCTCCTGTTGGTATACCTAGATAAGGCCTTATCCAATTTTATGTCTCCTAATAACTTTTGAAAGTCATTAAGTGATTTGAGTTGATCTACTCGTATTTGAATTTTTGGTGGACGGACCATGGTTGAGGATAATAGAACTCCTAAATAATTAATTGGAAAATTTAATTGTACTTTATCTATTGCTATCTCTAGATTATAATTTTTTAATAAGTTTGTAAGTGTGGCATAACATTCTAGCAATGTGTTTTTAGCTTTGTGTGCTAATAGTACATCATCCTTATAGTGAAATATTTGTAATTCAGGATTTTGATTTCTAAGTTGCTGGATTTCTTTGTTAATATAAATTTGAAACATAATTGGGCTGTTAGCCATCCCTTGAGGGACTACTTTCCATTCATATCTCTGATCAGGACCTTCATGATTCAGTGCAGGGATAGTAAATGCAAAACGTGGACTATCCTCAGGATGAATTGGAATTGAAAAAAAAAAAACAATCTTTAATATCTATAACTAAAACATACCAAGTTTTTGGCAAAGCAGACAATTGAGGAATCCCTGATTAAGAAGGTCCCATAATAACCATCTCATTATTAATGGCTCTTAAATCTTGCAATAATCTCCATTTACCAGATTGCTTTTTGATGACAAAAATGGGAGTATTATGGGGAGATACAGAAGGTTGATTATGTCCTTCAGCTAATTGTTGTTTGACCAGATCATGGGCTGCTTGTATCTTTTCTTTAGTCAGGGGTCACTGAGGAACCCATACTGGTTTTTCTCATTTCCAAGTAATTTTTATTGTCTCAGTGGCCCTTTCTGAAAATCCAACCCATGTCTGTCTGTTCCTTGATCTATTTGTATTGGTGCTGCTATACCTTGTTTTTGTTTTTCTAATCTTTTACCTTTTCTAAAACCTTGTCTAGTCATAATAGTGGGTGCATTTTGGTTGATGTTATTTGTTAATGTCAAACTTAATTGATCTAGGACATCTCGTCCCCATAAATTTATAGGAAGATGATCCAACACATATGGATGTATAGTTCCTTCACATCCTTTAGGATCCTTCCAATCTAATACCATTGCACTACTATGGGAATTAGTCGCCACTCCTAGGCCTCGAAGTGTTTGAGTGGCTTGTTGTAATGGCCAATGTTTTGGCCATTCTTGACGAGAGATGATGCCAAGATCTGCACCTGTATCCAGTAGCCCATTGAATTCATGTCCTTGAATATTTAGTTTTAGGATGGGGTGAGAATCTAAATTTAAAGACAGCATAGCCCAACCTACACCTGTGGAGCCTAATCCCTTGGAACCTCTTTCTACAGCACAACTGGAAAATTTATTATGTAGGCTTGGTATTATTAGTAACTGTGCTATTCTATCTCCTGGTGAAATTACAGATATACCATTTGGAGAACTGGCTATAATTTTTATTTCACCTTCATAATCGGGATCAATTATCCCAGGACTTATCATAAGTCCTTTTAGAGTAGAAGAGCTGCGTCCCAATAATAAACCTACTGTTCCTTTGGAAAGAGGTCCTTTTACCAGTGTGGGAATGATTTGAACTCCCATCTCTGGAGTTAGTACTGCTCTGGCGGAGGCACAGATGTCCAACCCTGTGCTCCCTCTGGTTTGTCTGATGAGGGATCTCATGGACAATGTGTCCTGGGCACTACCCTGATGGGGTTGCTGGGTTCCTCCAGTGCTCCGTATATTTGTGGTTTTGGGCCCCGGAGCATTGGGCCCCCTTGTCCATTTTTTGGCAATAGAGCCCGATGCCTTTCTCCACGATATCGTGAATAAACACTTGGTCCTTGTTCATTTTTTGATAATGGAGTACCCTCTATGGCTGTTTGAGAATGGCATTCATTATCCCAATGTCTCCCTCTGCGGCATCGTGGGCAAATACCCAGTATTCTACTCTTTTGATACCTAGTTTTGTTAAACCCTCCTCCTATGGGGCAATTCCTTTTAAAATGTCCTGTTTGTTCACAATTGTAGCATGTTCTTGGCTTGGCATCTAAAGCCTGTTTTACTGCAGTTGTCATGACTTGCTCTTGTTCATTAATGTCTGTACATAATTTAATATATATGTTTAAATCTTCATGTTTCCGTGGTGTAATGATATCTCTGCACCAACGATTTGCTTGGTCACAAGCCAGTTGTCTTATTAATGGCATTGCTTGTTCTATATTCCCAAAAACTCTGGTAGCTGTTTGAATAAGCCTATCTACAAATTCAGCATAAGATTCATTAGCTCCTTGTATTACGTTAGATAATTTACCTTGTAAACCTTCATGTCCTTGTAAATTCTTCCATGCCTTAACTGCATCTACAGCAATTTGTGAATATATACTGGGATCATATGCAATTTGTTGCTGCTAATCCTCATAAGGTCCCTTTCCTAACAACATATCTAGATTTCTCTGAGGATAACCAGCTGCTGCATTTCGCCTAGCCGTCTCCTTGCAAAATTCCTCATTGACAACCTTCCATAACAGGTATTGTCCCCCATTTAGCACAGCTTTACACATATTAGCCCAATCTGCTGGCGTCATGTTCAAGTTGGTAATGGATTCCACCAAGCGTACAGTGAAGAGTGCTTGAGGACCATAGGTTGTTACAGCCTCTTTTAGCTGCTTCACTGTTTTGAAATTTAAAATATGGTAAATTCACTGCCCTCCTACCTCAAATACAGGACATGTTAATACTTGAGATCCTGTCTCAGGATATGAACTATCAACTGCAGGGGTTGGGGGCCTCCCAGCATATGGAGGTGGCCTTGTCAGTTGGACACTTATGTCTTCTGGTGATAGAAAGGTGTTAGTAGCAGTCTCCTTTTGTAACTTTCCCCTTGATGGCTTTTTGTGCTTTACACTTTCTTTGTCTGTCTGACTACCATGAGAGACCTTCTTTTTTACTTGAATTTTTTCTCTGTCTGACTAGCTTGAGAGACCTTCTCTTTTACTTGAAAATTTCTACTATAACTATAATACAACCCAAGAAGATAAAGCCAAACAAAACTGAAACAGAGTGAAACAAAATTGGAACAACAGAAAATCATTATAGCCTTTCTGTCCTCCTGAAATGTCCATCCATCCTTTCTTCCTATTTGTTCCTCAGAAGTGAGCGGTTTTTCTTCCATCTTACACATTTCCAGGGACAGGCAACTTAAAACAAAAGTGAAGCAAAACAAAAGAGAAAAATGGCTACCCATCCTCTCGCCCTGCCCTCAGGGGCGAGCAGTTTACTTACCCTCAGTTGCTCCCCGTGCGAGCCACCAAATGCCGCAGTCTGGCTGGGCACAATTCAGGAGCCACTTGTCAAAAGAAACTAACTTTATTTTTAGAACCACACAAACCAAACAAAACAGCTCCTCAGGAAAAAACCCTCAGAGCCCAACTGCCACCACCGGCTTCCCACAAGCCACACTCCCCAACCACCAGCCTCCACACCTCCCACAATCCTCTTCCTCTTGAGGCTGATTGGCTGGGTCACATGGGTGGAGCCAAAAAGTCCCCCAATGAGCAGCTCCGTGGCCTGAAAGGGCAGGGAAACAGCCCAATGAGCTTTACCGCAGAGGAGCCAATCAGCTAGATGTTGCTGGGGCCGCTGTGAGCCAATCATCAGCTGGCAGTCTGAAAGTTTGCTAGGGCCCCTTCAGCTCATTAGCTGGCAGTCTGAAAGTTTGCTGGGGCCCCTTCGACTGTGGCTCTCAACATCGAAGGGGCCCTAGCAGATCATCTTTATAAGTTTATGGGGATGAGATGTTCTAGATCAATTGGAATAACATTAACAAATAACATCAATTCAAATGCGCCCACTATTAAGTCTAGACAAAGTTTTAGGAAAGGAAAAGGATTGGAAGAAAAAGGATAAAGTATAGTGTCACCAATACAAATAGATCAAGAAATAGAGAGACATAGATTGGGTTTTCAGGAGGGGTCACTGAAACAATAAAAATTACTTAGAAACCAGAAAGACCAGTATGGGCTCCTCAGTGGCCCCTGACTAAAGAAAAGATACAAGCAGCCCATGAGCTGGTCAAACAACAATTAGCAGAGGGACACATACAACCTTCTGTATCTCTCCATAATACTCCCACTTTTGTAATCAAAAAGAAAACTGGTAAATGGAGATTATTGCAAGATTTAAGAGACATTAATAATGAGATGGTTACTATGGGACCTGTTCAATTGGGGATTACCCAATTATCTGCTTTGCCTATAACCTGGTATGTTTTAGTTATAGAAATTAAAGATTGTTTTTTTTTTAATTCCAATTCATCCTGAGGATTGTCCACTTTTTGCATTTACTATCCCTGCACTGAATCATGAAGGTCCTGATAAGAGATATGAATGGAAAGTACTCCCTCAAGAGATAACTAACAGCCCAACTATTTGTCAAATTTATCTTAACAAAGTAATCCAACCACTTAGAAATCAAAATCCTGAACTACAAATATTTTAGTATATGGATGATATATTATTAGAACACAAAGATGAAAACACATTGCTAGAATATTATGCCACACTTACAAACTTATTAAAAAATTATAATCTAGAGATAGCAATAGATAAAATACAATTAAATTTTCCAATTAATTATTTAGGAGTTCCATTATCCTCAACCATGGTCCATCCACCAAAAATTCAAATACCGAGTAGATCAACTCAAATCACTTAACGATTTTCAAAAGTTATTAGGAGACACAAATTGGATAAGGCCTTATATAGGCATAACAACAGGAGAGTTGGGACCTTTATTTGATATCTTAAAAGGTCCATCAGATCCAAATTCATCCCTCACATTAACGCCTGAAGCACGAACGACATTAAAAATCATTGAAACATATTTGGAAAATATGAATTTGGATACAATTGATATGTTTGCCTTTATTACTTTTGTACTACCAACAAAAAATATTCCTAAAGGATTGTTTTGGAAAGGAGGCACATTATTATTGATACATTTATCTTATTCTCCTAACACTATCTTTACAAATATTCTTAGGCTGTAGGACAATTAATACTCAAAGGAATAAAAGCAGCAAAGGGAGTGTTTGGAATTTCTCCCAATAAAATTATTACTCCATATACTATGGATCAAATTGATGAGTTAGCTAATGAGTTAAATACTTGGGCAATAATCATGTGCAAATCTAATATTACATTTGATAACCTCTTACCATCTAATCCTTTGTTGTCTTTTTGGTCTTCACATCCTGTAGTTGTTCAAAAATGACAAGAAAAACACCTATTATGAATGCTCCAAATCTATTCACTAATGCGTCAAATAATGGTACAGCAGCAGTAGTTACCCCTGATCAAACTTTTACATTTTTATTACCCAAACAATCAGCTCAAAAAGTAGTGCTTAATGCAGTATTACAAACTTTTGTGATGTTTAAAGATTCTGTATTTAATTTATTTTCTGATATTCAGTTTATAGTTAATGCTATAGTATCCATTGAAGATGCTGGTAGGATTTCCCCTTACTCTACTCTTTTCTCTTTGTTTTCCACTATACAAAGTCTAATGTGGGATAGAAAAAATCCATTATTTATAGGACATATCAGGGCACATACAGGATTGCCTGGAGCCCTTTGTTTGGGTAATGATTTAGCAGATAAAACTACACATGACATACATATTTTCTCTACACTAGAAGGAGCTACAAATTTTCATAAGAAGTTCCATGTCAATGCTAATACTTTACAAAAGCATTTTAAAATAACTAAGGAACAAGCTAAACAAATAATGGAACAAGCTAAACAAATAATAAAACAATGTCAAAATTGTGTGACCTTTTTACCACAAGTTAATCTTGGAGTCAATCCTAGAGGACTGATACCTAACCATATTTGCAAATGGACATCACACTCTTGCCAGAATTTGGAAAATTAAAATATTTGCATGTTACAGTTGATACTTCTTCTGGATTTTTTATGGGCTCCCTTCATGCCAGAGAAAAAACTAAAGATATTATAGCTCATTGCTTACAAAATTTTGCCACTGTGGGCATTCAAAAATAGTTAAAAAAGATAATTCCTCTGGTTATACTTCTACCTCTTTTAAACAATTTTGCTCATCATTTGGCATTACTCATATAACAGGAATTCCATACAATCCACAGGGACAAGGCATAGTTGAAAGAGCTCATCAAACTATTAAAATGTACTTATTAAAGCAAAAAAAAAAAAGGAATTTGGAAGGGGTATATATTCCCCAAAGATAAACTAAAAATAACCCTTTATACTCTAAACTTTTAAAATTTGGATTCTTCAGGGCTTAGTTCTGCGGAAAGGAACATGTGTACAAAAAATGTACAGAAGCCCTAGGTACTTTGGAAGGATATTTTAACAAGACAATGGAAATGTCCTGACCCAGTGATTGTCTGGAGTCGGGGGTCTGTTTGTGTGTTTCCACAGGGAAAAGAGCAGCTGATTTGGATTCCAGAGAGACTAACTAAAGCCATTTCTACAGACCAAAAAGAAGATGATTTGGTTTAATTCCATAACAGCTGATATCCAGAACTCCAACTTGGGTATCCTTACATCTGCGACAGTGGTTCTCCCACACCTGGAGGTAATGAAACCAGGATTCTTTTTTTTCAAAATCTATTTTATTATTGGCTTTTCCCAAATCATGAAGTTCTATTTTGTTTTTTGAGCTCATACAGATCTAGGTTAATGTTTTGCTGACCAGTTCTATTTTTTGTCTATGGATTTTTTAAACATTGCAATGGAAATTTCACCTGTAAAAAGTTACACAGTCTTTACTATTATGTCATGTGTTGTATGTATTATATTATGTGTGCACACTCGTGTTTTGTGTTGTATGTTTTTATGTGTGTATGTCCATATATCATATATAACAAGCACTCATGAATAAACAGATCCAAATATTTTTTTTTCTTAATCATGTGATTAAATGGTTTAATTTAAATTGGGTAAACAGGTGTTGAGGATTGATTTAATATGTGGACAAAAAAAAGAGGTTAACAGATCTGTTTGTTTACTTTCACCTTTCCTTTTCATCATATTTAATAATTCTGTTCAGGATAATGTAAAATATTCAGAAAATTGTTTTCTTTTAGTGCCTGCTGAAATGTTACATAATTTTTTCTTTAGCCAGTATTCCCAGAATTCCTGTCTTCAACCCAGTGCTGGTGAAGACAAAGATGAAAACAAAATACAGCTTTTGCAATAGCTATCACTGAACTGCTTGCAGAACTTGTCATGACTATGTATCACTTGTATGCATTTTGAACTATCTATTGGTGCAGCAATTTGTGGTAGTGCCAGAGTATTTTTGCTGATGGTGTCATCGACTATGTATCACTTGTATGCATTGTGAACTATCTATTGGTGGCATTTGGGCTCCGAGGGAATTCCTGGAAAGCTCACGTGGTGCAGCATGCATTCTAAAAATAACGTTCGTTTCTGCTTGACAAGTTGCTCGTAAATTGTGTCCAGCCATACTGCAGCAGAAAATAGTTCAGTACATGCAGATGTTCCTATTGTATCCTAAAATGCTCTCACATAGTGTTGTTTTTGCATGCTTCATCTTTGGGATACTTTCACAAGGATAAAACCAGAGCGTCCTCACAGAGAACTGATTGAGTGTGTGAAATTTCAAACAGCTAGCAAAACACTGTTTGATTTCCAGCTCCATTTCCATTTACCCATATAGGTCAAAATGAAGTGAAACCTTAAAATAAATACTGAAACACTGACAGCAAACAAGTGAACCTAGAAGGCCCAAACATGGGGAACATAGTAAGGTTAGGTAAAAGATAAATCGTGCCTAGTATCAAAGAAATTTTAACAAAACTACTGTAAACCTAACACTAGATCTATCCTTAATCCTAACCGTACAGCTCACCCTGGCCAGTTTAGCGAATCTTTGATCATAGAAGTCCCAAACTAAGGGAGCTCAGTGGCACAAGCTAACAGATGAATCCTGCACAGTACCAAAGAAATCTGAGCAAATAATTGGAGGAAGTGTCAGTACATGCATATTTCCTGGATTTCTCCAAAAGTTCTCTGGGATAAATTTGCTTTGCATGTTTCAGTTGAAAAAAACATTCACAAGGAAGAAACCAGAGAGTGCCCATAGATGACTGATTGAGTGTGTGCAGTTTCAAGCAGCTAGAATTAACCCTGTTTGATTTCATGCTCCATTTCTCTTCAACAAAATAGTTCAAAATAAAGTAAAACCTTAAAATACAAACTGTTCTTGTCAGCAAACCATTGAATGAGAAGGCCGAAAACAGGGAACATTGTAAGCCTAGGTAAAATATAAATCCTGCCCAGTATCAAAGATACATGAAAAAAAGTGACTCTAGCCCTAACAATAGATTTAAACCTAGCCCAAACCATAACCATAAACCTAACCCTAATCTGTTTAGAGAACCTTTGATCATAGAAGTCTCAAATTAAGAGTGCCTAGTGTGGCAAGTTAACAGATGAATCTTGTGAAGTATCAAAGAAATCTGACCAAAAAATTTGGGGAGGTAGTTCAGTACATGTATATTTTTCTATTGTCTTCTACAGTACTTTCAGATAAAGATGTTTTTGCAAGCTTCAGCTTTGGGAAACTTTCACAAGGAAGAAACCAGAGTGCCCACATGGAACTTATTTAGAATGTGCAGTTTTAAGCATCAAGCACCAGACCTGATTGATTTCAAGTCCCATTTCCAATTACCCATGTAGGTCAAAATGAAGGAAATCTTTAAATACAAACTGTTCCTGACAGCAAACCATTGAAGGAATAAGCCCCAAACCTGGGGAAAATAGTAAGGCTAGGTAAAAGATGAATTATGCCAAGTATCAAATGAATGTGAACAAAACTCACACTAACTCTAACACTAGATTTAACCCAACCATAAACTAATTCTAACCAGTTTAGAGTACCTTTGATCATAGAAGACCCAAACATGGGGAGCCTAGTGGTAAAACTTAACAGATGAATCTTGTGCAGTATCAAAGAAATTTGATGAAAACTTGTGGAGGTATTTCAGTACATTTATATTTCCCTATTTTTTTCTTGAAGTGATCATGGATAAATTGTTTTTCATGCTTTCATCTTAAGGTACTTTCACAAAAAAAAAATCAAAGAGTGCCCACAGGAAGCTGATTGAGTGTTCTAAGTTTCATGCAGCTAGCACCAACACTTTTTGATTTCTAGCTCCATTGCATTCAAAACTATAGGCCATCATGAAGTGAAACCTAAAAATTCAAACTGTTCCTGACACTGAACCATTGAACCTTGAAGGCCCAAACTTGGGAGCCTACCAAGGCTAGGTCAATGTCAAATCCTGTACAGTATCAAATTAATCCCAACCAAAATAATTGAAGCTCTTTCAGTACATGAGTATTCTGCTGGCTCATAAAGAACTCAGAGATAAGGAAGTTATTTATTACTTCATCTTAGGGCTATTTCCATGGCAAACTCCAGATTATGCTCATGCAAAATTGATGGAATGTGTGAAGTTTCAAGCAGCTAGCCAAAACCCTGTTCGATTTCCAGCTTCATTTCCATTTACCCCTATAGGGCAAAAAGAAGAAAAACATAAAAATTGAAACTGTTCCTGAAGGCAAACCCTTTATGTAGGAGGCCCAAACACTTGGAGTATAGTCAAAATTAAAAAAAAAAGATGAATCCTGCACAATATCATAGAAATTTGAATACAAAAGTGACTCCTACCTAAACTCTAGGTCTAATGCTAGTCCAAACACTAATCCTAACACTAACCTTAACCTGTTTAGAGTCTCTTTGATCCTAGAAGTCCCGCACTTGGGGAGCCAAGTTGGGTAGGCTAACAGATGTATCTTTCACAATATCAAAGGAATCTGACTAAATAACTTGAGAGGTAGTTCAGTAAATGCATATTTCCCTGTTTTCTACTAAAGTGCTCTCACATAAAGTTTTTTTGCATGTTTCAGCTTAGGGCTACTTTTACAAAGAATGAACAAGAGAATGCCCATAGAAAACTAATTGAGTGTGTGAGGTTTGTAGTAGATAGCACCAACCCTGTTGGATTTCAAGCTCTATTTCCATTTACAAGCATAGGTCAAAATGAAATAAAAACTTAAAATACAAACTGTTCAGGATAGCAAACACTTGATCCAAGTAAGGATAGGTAAAAGTTCAATCCTGCCTAGTATCAAAGAAATTTAAACAAAAGTAAATCTAACAATCACTAGCTGTAACCCTAGTATCAACCTAATTCTAAATCTAATCTAACCTGTTTAGAAAACTATTATCCATAGTAGTCCCCAAATAAAGGAGCCCAGTGGGCAAGCTAATAGATGAACCCTGTGCAGTATCAAAGGAATCTGACCAAATAATTGGGGGAGGTAATTCAGTACGTGAATATTTCCCTGTTTTCTCCTAATGTGTTCTTGGATAAATTATATTTTCATGCTTCTGTTTAAGGTACTTTCACAAGGAACAAACAGAGAGTGCCCACAGAGAGCTGACTGAGTGTGTGAAGTTTCAAGCAGCTAGTACTAACTCTATTTGATTTCTAGCCCAATTTTCATTTACATCTATAGGCCATAATAAAGTGAAACCTAAAAATTCAAACTCTTTCTGATAGTGAACTTGCAAACCTTTAAAACAGAAACTTGGGGATCCTACTAAGACTAGGAAAAGGATAAATCCTGTACAGTATCAAAGTAATCCATGCAAAAAAATTGAAGCTTGCTCCTAAAGTACTCAGAGATAAAGCTGTTTCTTTCTAATTCAGTTTTGGGCTACTACCACAAGAAACAAATGAGAGAATGGGCACTGAGAACTGATTGAGTGTGTGAAATTTCAAACAGGTAGCCCAAACGCTGTTTGAGTCCAGCTCCATTTCCATTTACCCTTATAGGGCAAAATGAAGTGAAACATAAAAATTAAAACTGCCCCTGAGAGAAAACCCCAAATAAGAGCCCCAAATATGGGGAGCATACTAAGAATAGGAAAAAAATAAATCCTTCTCAGTATCCAAAAATTTAAAAAAACTAACTCTAACCACAACACTGGTTCTAATACTTGCCCTAACTCTAACCATATCCCTAAGCTTAATCTGTTAAAAGAAACTTTGATCATAGAAGTTTTAAACTTGGGGAGACTAGTGGGGCAATCTTAAAAATGAATCCTGCACAATATCAAAGAAATCTTACCAAATAATTGGGGTACATATTTCAGTACATGCATATTGCCCTGTTTTCTCCTAAGGAGCTCTCGGATACAGTTATTTTGCATGCTACAGCTTATGGTTACTTTTACAAGCAATAAACCATAGAGTACCAAAAGACAACTGATTGAGTATGTGAAGTTTCACCAGCTAGCACCAATCCTCTGATTTCCAGCTGCATTCTCATTTACCCATATAGGTAAAAATGAAGTGAGACATTAAAAACATACTATTCCCAACAGCGAACCATTGAAACAAGAAGACCCCAAACTGGGACACATAGTAAGGCTAGGTAAAAGATAAATCTTGCCAGTATCAAAGAAATTTGAACAAAACAAACTTTAGCACTAAACACTAGCACTAAAGCTAGTCCTAACCCTAACTGGAACACTAACACTTACCTGTTTAGACAACCATTGATCCTAGAAATGCCAACCTTGGGGAGCCTAGTGGAGCAAGCTAAATGATGAATACTGGACAGTATCAAAGTAATCTGATAAAATTGTTGGGAGACTTATTTCAGTACATACATATTTCTCTGTTTTCTCCTTAAGGGCTCTCAGATACTGTTGTTTTTGCATGCTTCATCTTTGGCCTACCTTCAAAAGACAGAAACCAGAGAGTGCCCACTGAGAATTTATTGTGTGAAGTTTCAAGCACCTCCTGCCAACACTGTTTGATTTCCAGCTCAATTTTCATTCACATAAATAAGCCATTATGAAGGAAAAACTTAAAATACAAACTGTTCCTGACAGCGAACTATTGAACTGAGAAGGCCCATACCTGTTGAGCATAGTAAGGCTAAGTAAAAGCTGAATCCTGACCAGCATCATAGAAGTTTGAAGAAAACTTGGGCCGCATGGTTGCTCTCGGTGCTGAAGGAAGTCTTGGCTGTGCAGTTTCTCTGAGCGCACACAGCAGTCTGAGCCATAGGGGCACTCTCTGTGCAGATGGAAGGCAGCACAGAACACAGAGGCTTTGCTTGCGGGTAACCAGACCAAGCTCTGGACACAGCACAAGGTCACTCCAGAAGCACCCACCTCACCAAGTACCATACATGGGTAATAGATGGAATTCATCTTGTAAAATCTTACTTGCAATCTATCAGTGGCCATGGCTACCAGGTTTTGCAGCTTATCAGGTTCTCGGTTTCCAACTCCCCTACCTCCAGCTGTGATAACTCAAGATTTTTCTCACAAGATTTTGGGGGGCATAGCTATTAATACAGAACAGCATCTGTACAGGCACCTGGTTTCCAATTCAGAGATAAGAGTAGGGAGGCTTCATGTAGAAGCTCAAGCCCTCTCACCCTGTCTACATCCACCACCCTAAGAACAGAGACTCAAGCTAGGAATAGACAACTCCACCTACTGCAAGAAAAGAAAACAGAATTCTGAGAGACATTTTTTTCTTACTTTTCTTTTCTTGCTCTACTCATCCATTCTTATCTACGCATCTCCCTCTGTTCCTCACAACCTCAACATATATGAAACCAAGAACTTTCCATGAAATTGTACTTTAAGAACTGAATCACTAGAATTGTGTAATATAGAGGAATTGCATAGGCCCCAACTCACCACCTCTTTATTTGCACTTATTTTATTTCTCCCTCTCTTTCTTTCTTTCCTTGTTTTTTCTTCTTTTTTCTTTCTCTCTCTATCACACTTTCAGCCTCCTAGCTTTTACTATTTACACATAGGGTAATTTTATGAATACATATAAGGAGTTTGAATTTATACCTTCTTCAATAAATTCCCCGTCTATTCATTAGAGTTCTACTGCAAAGTTGCTAAGTTAGATTAATCACATGTCCTCACTCCTTTTCCCCTTAACATAGCATCCTACCCCAGATCCTCAGTTCTCCACCAGAAATAATATGCCTTTCATGAAAATAATAACTATATTCTAAATAATAATTGAAGCCAACATCTGTAGACATGGGGTCTAAATATAAATGTATTTTTAATGGTTAGTCCTAGGCTTCGGGTTAGGGTTAGATTTAGAGTTAGAATTTGATCTATGGCTAGGGCTAGGGCAAAGGATAGAGCAAGGGTTAGGACTACGGTTTGGGTTAGGTTTAGGATTATGGTAAGGTATAGGGTTAGAAGAAGTGATACGGCTAGTATGAGAATTAGAGTTAGTCTTAGGGTTAGGGTTAGTGTTAGAGTTAGGGATAGGGCTAAATTAGGACTAGTGTTAGTGTTAGGTTTAGGCTTGGTTTAGGTTTAAAGTTAGAATTACATTTAGGGTAAGGTCATGGGTTATAGCTAGGTTGAGGGCTAGGGCTACAATTAGTATTAGGGTTAGGTATAGGGTTAGGTATAGGGCTAGGATGAGGGCTAAAGTTTTTGTTAGGGTTAGGGCTAGTATTAGAACTAGAGCTAATGTCAGGTCTAGGATTACAAGTAGAGATAGATTTAGTGTTAGGTTTGTGGCTTGGTCCAGAATAGGGGTTAGGTTTATACTAAGGGTCAGTTTTAGAGTTAGGGATATTATTAGGGTCGCGATCAAGGTGAGGGTTTGGGGTAGGTTAGAGTTTAGGTTTAGGGGTTGCATTATCATTAAGTTTTTGGTTAACGAAATGAGAGTGTTAGGCTTAGGGTTTAGGTGTGGTTTAGTGTAATGGATAGGGTTAGGGTTAGGCCTAGGTTTAGCATAAGGATTGGGTTATCATTAGGATAAAGGATAGGGTTAGACCTAAGTTTAAGGGTAGGGTTATGTGTAGGATTAGGACTTTTATTTGGGTTAGGGTTAGGTTTACATTTTGGGTTAAAGCTAGGTTTAGTGGCTGGGGATGGAGCTCAAAATGTATTGTGCTCACCTGGTATGCAGGGGGCACTGTGTTCCATCATCACCACCACATACCAATGAAATTAAAATGTTGTTTCCACCAAAAAATAAAAATAAAATAAAAATAAATATTAAAAAAAAACAATATGTTTAGGACTCGGATAAAGGCTAGGATTTGGGTTAGGTTAGGGCTAGGTTTAAGGCTACGGCTAATGTACAAAGTAGCATTGTGATTAGAGCTACTGATAGTGTCAGGGTTAGGGCTAGGTCTAGTGTTAGGGTTAAATTTACAGTTATGAATATATTTATCACTAGGTTTAATGTTAGGGGTAGAGTCAGTGTCCAGATTAGCTTTCAGGTTAGGGTTAGGACTAGAATTAGAGATACGATTAGGTCTAGGTGTAGGTTTTGGGTTTGGTTTAGGTTAAGTGTTGGGGTTTGTGTTATGATTCAGTTTTGTTTTAGAGCTAAGGGTAGAGTTAGGGCTAGTTTAGGATTAATGTTAAGATTATGGCTAGTGTTAGTGTGAGGTGTAGGCTTAGGTTTAGGGTTAGATTTCAAGTTAGGTTTAGATCTAGGCTTTGAGCTAGGGGTAAGGATAGGACTAGGATCAGGGCTCAGCTTAGGGCTAGGTATAGGGAGTTGGTAAGGGATAGGGTTAGAACTAGGTATAAGGCTAGTGCGAGAGGTTGAGTTAGTCTTAGGTCTAGGTTTATGGTGCGGATACTGATAGTGCTAAATTAAGGCTGGTATTAGGACTAAGGTTAGTGTTAGGGTTGGACCTAGGTTTAGGGCTAGGGTTAATGTTAGCGTTAGGTTTAGGTTAAAGGATGAGATTATAGCTATTTTAAGGACGAGGTTGAGGATTAGGACTAGGGTTATGGTTATGGTTAAGTTTAGAATTAAGGCAAGGTTTATGACTAGGATGTGGGCTAAGGTTTGTGTTAGGATTATGACTAGGATTAGAGCTAGGGATAATGTCATGACTAGGGTTACAGTTAGGGAGAGTTTTAGAGTTAGTTTTATACGTAGGTCTATTGTGAGGTTCAGGTTTCTTGTTAGGGTCAGATTTAGAGCTATGGGTATTAATCGGGTCAGGGTGAGGGTTAGGGTTTTTATTAGATTAAGGTTTAGGTTTAAGGCCAAGTTTCATTACAGTTAGGGATAAGTTAATGATAGTTTTAGGTTTAGAGTTCAGGTTAGGTGTAGGGTAATGGATAGGGTTAGGGTTAGGAATAGGATTAGGGTTTGGCCTAGGGTTAGTAGAAGCATTAGGGTTATCATTAGGGTAATGGATAGGGTTAGAGCTAGTGATAGGGCTGGTGTTATGCTTAGGATTAGGTCTAGGGTTAGGGTTAGAGCTAAGGTTAGGGTTATGGTTAGCTTTAGCATTAAATCTAGGGTAGGGCTTGGGTTAGGGCTAGGTTTTGTAATAGGTTAGGGCTATGGCAAATGTAAGAACTTTGTTATGATTAGGGCTATTTTTAGGGTTAATATTAGACCTAAGCATAGTTTTAGGATTAGGTTTAGGGTTAAGGTGATGTTTTGAGCTAGGGTTAGTGTTAGTGTCAGGCTCAGTGTTCAGTTTAGGGTTATGGTTAATGTGAAGTCAGAATTAGGACTAGGGTTAAGTCTAGGGGAAGGGTTAGTGTTTGGCTTTAGGCTAAGTGTTATTGTTAGGACTAGGTCTAGGTTTTTCATTAGGTCTAGGGCTAGAGTTATGGATATATAAGGATTAGGTTTAGGTCTGGGACTAGTGTTAGAGTTAGGTTTAGGTATAAGGTTACCATAGGACTAGTGTTAGAGTTTGTTTTAGGGTTAGGTTAAAGTTTAGACTTATGATTAGGGTTAGTGTCAGAATAAGTGTCAGGGTTAGTTTTAGGGTTTGAGTCATGGTTAGAGCTAGAATGAGGACTAGAGTTAGGACTAGTAAAAGGGTTAGGGTTTGGGTTAGTTTAAGGATTAGGGATAGGATTAGCATCAGCATTAGGTTTAGGGTTTGGCCATCAGGTAAATGATAGGGTTAGAGCTAGGGTTAGGGATAGGGTTAGGATTAAATCTAGGTTTAGGTTTCAGATTAAAGCTAGTTTATGTGTTAGGGTTATGGCTAGGGTTGAAGCAATGGCTAATGTATGAACTATTGTTTCTAGGGTTAGTTTTAGGGTTATGGTTAGTGGTTAAAGCTCTAGTGTTAGAATTAGGTTTACTATTAGGGTGAAATTTAGAGCTAGTGTTAGTGTTAGGTTACTAGTCAGGGTCAGGTTTAGTTTTACAGTTAGAGTTAGGAGTCAAATTAAGTCTAGGCTTACTGTAAGGGTTCAGTTTAAGATTAGGGTGGTGTTTAGAGCTAGGGTGAGTTTTAAGATATGAGTCAGAGTTAGGGTTAGTATTAAGGTTAAGATTAAGACTCAAATTAGGGCTAGGTTTAGGTCTGGGTGTAATGTTAATGTTTTGTTTAAGTTAAGGTTTAGGGTTAGGGTTATTGCTCAGTTTTGTTTTACTGCAAGGATTAGGTTTAGTCTACTTTTATTATTAGCATTAGGGATAGGGCTAGTGTTAATTTTAGGCTTAGGCTTAGGGTTAGGTTTAGATTTTGAGTTAGGGTTAGATCTAGGATTAGGACAAAATTAAGGATTAGACAATTGTTATGGTTAGGGTTAGGGCTAGGGGTAGGATAATGGATAGAATTAGAAGTAGAGATAGGGCTAGTGTGAGAGTTAGAGTTACTCTTAGGGCTCTGGTTAGGGTTAGGGTTAGGAATAGGGTTAAAATAGGGCTAGAAATAGGGCTAGGGTTTTGTGTTCACCTTAGGCCTAGTGTTAAGGTTAAGGTTATGGTTAAGTTTAGAATAAGGAATGGCATTATAGCTATGTTTAGAGAAAGGATGAGGGTTACAATTAGTGTTAGGTCTATGGTTAGAGTTAGGGTAATGATTATGACTAGGTTTTGGGCTAGGATTAGGTCTATGGTTCATTTTAGTGTTAGGGCTAGGATTAGGGTTAGGGCTAATATCAGATCTAGGGTTATAGTTTATATAGTTTTAGGGTTAGTTTTATGGCCACATGTAATGAAAGGGTTAGGTATAGGGTTAGGGTCAGGTTTAGAGCTAGGGGTATTATTTAGGGTCAAGTTCTGGGTTAGAAGTTGGGGGATAGGTTAAGGTTTAAATTTAGGGCTCAAATTAGCATTATGATTAGTGTTAGTGTAATGATAGGGTGAGGATTAGGTTTTAGGTTTAGTTTGGGGTAATGCAAATGTTTAGGATTAGGGATAGGTTTAGGTTTAGGCCTAGGGTTATGGTTATGGCAATGTATAGGTTTTGAGCTATGATTAGGGCTAGGGTTATGGTTTTGATTATGGCTAGGGTTAGGATTAGGGTTAGGGTTAAAACTCGGATTAGGTCTTGGATTAGGGCTATGTTTTTGGTTAAGCTAGTGCTAGGGTTAGGGGTAATGCTAATGTAAGTACCAGGGTTATAATTAGGGTTAAATTTAGGTTTAGGGTTAGTGGTAGGTCTAGATTTAAGTTTAGGGTTAGGGTTAGGGTGATATTTAGACTAGGGTTAGTATTATGGTGAGAGTCAGGGTCAGTATTAGATGTAGTGTTCAGCTTACAACTAGAACTAGAGCTAAAGTTAGGTTTAGGGTTAGGGTTTGGTTTAGGTTAAGGGTTAGGGTTAGGGCTATGGCTCAGTTTTGTTTTAAGGCTAGGGTTAATGTTAGATTTAGAGTTAGGGTTAGGGTTAATGTTAGGCTTAGGGTTAGGGTTTGATTTAGAGTTAAAATTAGATCTAGGTTAGGGCTAGAGCTAATGATAGGGCTAAAATTAGGGCTAGGTTTAAGGCTAGGATTAGGGTTCAAGTAAGGGATAGGGTTAGAACTAGGGATGGGGCCATGTTGAGAGTCAGAGTTAGTCGTAGGACTAGGTTTAGGGCTAGGATTAAGAATAGGACTAAATTAGGGCTAAGATTAGAGCTAGGGTTAGTTTTTGGATTAGTCCTAAAGTTAAGTTTAGAGTTAGGATTAAGGCTAGGTTTAGGGCTAGGATAAGGGCTGGGGATTGTGTGAGGTTTAGGGCTAAGATTAGGGCTATGCCTAATGTCTGGTCTAAGCTTACATTTGGGAAAAGTTTTAGGATTAGTGTTATGGCTGGGTCTAGTGTAAGGGTTAGATTTAGTGTAAAAGTAAGCTTTAGAGCTAGGTGATTCATTAGGGTCAGAGTCAGTGTTAGAGTTTAGTTGAGGTTAGAATTTAGGTTTAGGTCTTGAATTATCATTAGGGTTATGGTTAGTTTTAGGTTTATGGTTAGGGATAGTGCTAGGGCTATGTTTAGTCTAAGGGATAGGCTTTGAGCTAGGGTTAAGACAAAGATAAGTGTTAGGGTAGAGTTAGGACAAGGGTTGGTGGTGAGGGTTATGCTTAGGGTAGGTTTAGGCCTCCATTGGGGTTAAGTTTTGTTTTAGGTTTAGGCGTAGGGTTAGTGCTATGTGTAATGTAAGATCTAGGGTTCTGATTAGAGCTAGTTTTAGGATTAGGGTTATGGCTAGGTCTAGTGTTCTGTTTAGGTTTTGTGTTAGGGTCAGGTTTAGAGCTAGGTTTAATGTTAGTGTCAGGACCAGAGTTCAGGTGTGTGGCTTAGGGTAATGATAGGCTTTTGTTAAGTTTACATTATGTTTAGAGTAATTGATAGGGTTAGGGTTAGTGATAGTTTTAAGGTTAGGCCTAGGGTTCACATTAGTGTAAGGGATATGGTTTGTATAATGGATAGGAATAGAGCTAAGTTTAGGGCTAGGTTTATGGTTAGGAATAGGTCTTGAATTAGGGTTAGGGTTAGGAATAAATCTAGAGTTAGGCTTAGGTTTATGTTTAGCGTAAGGGCTAGGTTTTGAGCTAGTTTTAAGGCTGGATGAGGGTTAGGTTTAGGGTTACTTCTAGGGATAAGATTATAGTTTTCATAGTGTTAGAGTTAGGATTAGGGCTAGAGATATCATTAGGGGTAGAGTTAGTGTTAGGGTAATGTATTTGATTAGATGTAGACATAGGGCTATGTTTAATGTTAGGTTGTGGTTTAGGCTTAGAGTTAGGGCTATAGTTATGTTTAGGTTTAGAGTAAGGGTTAGAGTATGAGCTAGGATTAGGGATAAGGCAAGTATGAGGTTTAAGGTTAGGTCTAGTGTTAGTTTTCCAGTTAGCGTTAAGCCTAGGATTATCAATAAGGTTAGGTTTAGGTTTAGAATAATTGGTAGGTTTAGAACTAGGTTTAATTCTAGGGTTAAGGTTAGGATTAGGGATAATGGTAGGGTTAGGTTGAGGGATAGGTGTATGTTTATTTGTAGAGTAATGTTTAGGCTTTGAGCTAGAAGTAGGACTAAGGTGAGGTTTTAGTTAAGGTTAGGGATAGGGTTAGGGTTAGGGTTATGCTTAAGGCTTGATTTAGGCCTAGGATTAGCTCCAGATTTTGTGTTAAGTTTAGGCCTAGGGTTAGGGCTATTTGTATTGTAAGAGCTAGGGTTATCTTGAGGGCTAGTTATATGGTTAGGGTTATGCATAGATCTAGTGTTAGTTTTAGATTTTTGGGTAGGTTCATATTTAGAGATAGGTTTACTCTAAAGGCAGGATCAGTTTTGGGGTTAGAGTTAGACTTAGAGTTAGGGTTACAGCCAGAATTAGGACTAGGTTTAGGTCTAGGGGCAGGGTTAGTGTTTGAGTTAGGTTAATGATTTTTGTTAGGGCTAGGGCTAGGGCTAGGTTTATGTTTAGGTCAAGGCTAGAGTTATGGCTAGATTTAGAATTTGGTTTAAGTCTAGGGCTAGTGTTAGGGTTTAGTTCAGGGTTAGGTAAGTTTTAGACCTAGGGTTAATGTTAGGGTCAGAATAAGGGTCAGGGTTAGTGTTAGGGTTTGGAGTAGGGTTAAAGCTAGAATGAGGTCTAGGGATAGGACTATTAACAGGGTTAGGGTTTTAGTTAGCCTAAGAATTAGAGATAGGTCTAGAGTTACCATTAGGTCAAGGTTTTTTTTTTTTTTTTTTTTTTTTAGGTTAAGGGATAAACTTAGAGCTAGGGTTAATGCTAAAGTTAGGATTAGGGGTAGGGTTAAATACAGGTTTAGAACTTGGTTTAGGGCTAATTTTTGTGTTAGGGTTAGGGCTATATTTGGGCATTGTCTATTATAAGACCTAGCATGACAATTAGGGTTAGTTTTAGGTTTAGGGATAGGGGTAGGTCAAGTGTTAGGTTTATGATTAATGTTAGGGTAATATTCAGATCTAGGGTTATTGTAAATATATGAGTAAGAATCAGGGTTAGTTTTAGTAGAGTTAGGACTCAAATAAGGGCTAGGTTTATTGTTAGTGTTCGGTTTAAGGTGAGGAAAGTGTTTACAGCTAGGGTGACTGTTAGGATATCAGTCAGGGTCAGATTTAGGTTAAAGGTTAGGTTTATGACTTGAATTAGGGTTAGGGTTACTATTATGGTTTTGTTTAAGTTTAGGGTGGTCTTTAGAGCTAGCGTCTGTGTTAGGATGTGAGTCAGGGTCAGGGTAGGGTTTAAAGTTAGGGATAATATTCTAATTAGGGCTAGGGTTATGTCTAGGTGTAGTGTTAGGGTTTGGTTTAAGTTAAGATTTAGGGTTAGGGCTGTTGTTTAGTTTTTTTTTTAGTCCTAGGTTTAGAGTTTAGTCTAGTTATAAGATTAGCATCAGGGTTAGGTCTAGTGTTATTGTAAGGCTTAGGCTTTTCTTTATGGTTAGATTTGAATTTAGTGTTACATTTAGGATTAGGGCTAGGTTTAACTATAGGGCAAGTGTTTTGGCTAGGGTAATGGTTATGGTAACAGATAGTGTTAGAACTAGTGTAAGGGCTAGGGTGATAGTTAATGTTAGTCTTAGACGTAAGATTTCAGTTAGTTTTATGGATAGGGCTAAGTTAAATCTAGGATTAGGGTTAGGGTTAGTGTTCAGCTTAGGCCTAGTGTTAGGGCTAGGGTTATAGATAAATTTAAGGTAAAGGTATGGTGTTATAGCTAGGTTTAGAGGTAGGGTGAGGGTTAGAAATAGGGTTAGGTCTAGGATTGGGGTTAGGATTGTGGTTAAGGCCTGGTTTAGGGTTAGGATGTGGGCTACGGTTTGTTGTAGGGTTAGGTCTAGAATTAGGGCTAGAAATAATGTCAGGTCTAGTGATACAGTTTGGAGTAGCTTTAAGGTTGGGTTTGTGTCTAGGTCTAGTGTAAGTGTTAGGCTTACAGTAAGGGTCAGGTTTAAAGCTAGGTGTATTTTTAGGGTCAGGATCAGGGTTAGGGTTTGTTTTAGATGAAGGTTTAAGGATAGGGCTCAAATAAGCATTAGGGATAGTGTTAGGGTTACGGTAAATATTTGGGTTAGGTTTAGGTTTCAGGGTAGGTTTAGGGCAATGGAGAGCTTTAGGGTTAGCCAAAGGGTTAGGGTTATGCCTAGGGTTAGCATTAAGATTAGGGTTATCATAAGTATAATATATAGGGTTAGAGCTATGGTTAGGGCTAGGGTTAGGTTAGGATTAGGGCTAGAATTAGGTTAGGTTTTGGGTTAGGGCTATTAACCCTAGCTTAGGAAAGGGTTATGGTTATATTTAGGGTAAAGGTTAGGTTTTGAGGTAGGGTTAGGTCTAGGACGAAGGTTAGGATTAATTATTTGGTCAGGATTAAGTTTAGGGTTAGGGCTAGGGTTTTCTTTAGGGTTAAGAATAGGTTTAAGGTAATAGATTGGGTTAGATGTAAGGTTAGCTTTATGGTTAAGGATAGGTTTAGGTTTAAGTTTAGTTTTAGGTATAGGTTTACTTCTGGTTTTAGAGTAAAGTTTAGGGTTTGAGGTAGGGTTAAGGCTAAAGCAATATTTAGGTTTAGGGTAAGGTCTAAGGTTAGGTTTATGGTTTGGGTTAGGTTTTCGGTAAGGGTTAGGGATAGCGTTATCACTAGGGTTAGGATTAGAGTTAGGGTAATGGCTAGGATTCAAGCTAGTTTTAGGTCTAGGGTAAAGTTTAAGATTAGGGATATGGTTAGGGTTATGGTTAGTGATAGTGCTAGGGTTATGTTTAGGCTAAGGGTTACGCTTTGAGCTAGGGTTAGGACTAAGGTAAGGGTTAGGGTTAGTGTTAGAACTAGGGTTAGGGTTAAGGTTAGGGTTATGCTTTGCATAAATTTAGGCCTCCATTAGGGTTATGTTTTGTGTTAGGTTTAGGCTTAGGGTTAGTGCTATGTGTAATGAAAGATCTAGGTTTCTGATTAGAGCTAGTTTTAGGGTTAGGGTTACGGCTAGGTCTTATGTTAGGTTTAGGTTTGGGTTAGGGTCAGGTTTAGAGCTAGGTTTAATGTCAATATCAGGGCCAGTGTTCAGGTTAAACTTAGGGTTAGTATGAAAGCCAGAATATTACTAGGGTTAGGTCTAGTGGTAGGGTTAGTGTTTGGTTTAGGTTAAGGGTTGTTGTTAGTGCTACGACTAAGTTTTTGTTTATTTCAATGGCTAGAGTTATAGTTAGATTGAGGATTATGTTAAGGTCTAGGGATAGTGTTAGGGTTAGGTTTAAATATAAGTTTACAGGTAGGGCTAGTTTTAGGTTTGGGTTTAGGTTTAGGGTCAGGATTAGACCTATAATTAGTGTTAGGGTCATAATTAGGGTGAAGGTTAGGGTGAGGTTTTGGGTTAGGGTTAGATCTGGAATGAGGGATAGTGTTAGGACTAGTAATAGGGCTATTATTTGGGTTTGGCTAAGGAATAGGATTAGGACTAGAGTTAGCAGTATGAATAGGGTTTGGCTTTGGGTAGTGGATAGGATTAGAGCTAGGGTTAGGGCTAGGATTAGAGTTAGGTTTAGGGCTTGTTTTAGGGTTAGGGTTAAATCTAGTGTTAGGGTTAGTGTTAGGGCTATTTTTGTGTTAGAGTTAGGGCTAGGGTTTGGCTAAGGCCAATGTAAAAACTACGGTTATGGTTAGGGTTAGTTTTAGGTTTAGATTTTCGGCTTGGTCTAGTGTTATCATTAGTTTTAGGGTTATAATGATATTTAGAGCTGAGTTTTTGTAGGATATGAGTCAGAGTGAGGGGTAGTTTTAGGCCTAAGACGCGAATTAGACCTAGGGTTATGAGTAGTCATGGGTTAGGTTTTGGTTTCAGTTAAAGTTTAGAATTAGAGCGATGGCTCGGTTTTGTTTTAGGGCTAGGGCTTGGATTAGGGCTAGTTTTTTTGGATTAGCAATAGTGTTAGAGCTGGTGGTAGAATGAGGTTTAGGCTTAAGATTAGGGTTAGATTTAGAGTTATGGTTAGATCTAGGGTTAGGGCTATGGCTAAGGTTAGGGCTCAGGTTCGGGCTATTGTGAGTGTTATGGTAATGAATAGGTTTATTAATAGAAATAGGTCTAGGGTGTGAGTTAACGTTAGCCTAAGGGCTAGGGTTATGGGTGAGGTCAAGTTTAGGGTTCAAATATGGCTAGTATTAGTGCTATGATTAGTGTTAATGTTAGGCCGATGGTTAGGGCTTTGGTTAGGATTAGTGTTAGGGGAAGGGATGAGGTTATATAGCTAGATTCAGTGCTAGGACGGGGTTTATAATTAGGAATAGGTCTAGGGTTCGTGTTCGAGTTAGGATTAAGTCTATGTTTAGGGCTAGGATGAGGGCTAGGGTTTGTCTTAGGATTAGGGATAATGTCAGGTCTAGGGTTTTGGTTAGGATGGTGTTAGGGATACATTAATGTCTAGGTCTAGGGTAAGGGTTAGGTTTAGGGTAGGGGTAAGGTGTTTATTAGGGTCAGAGTCTGGGTTTGGGTTTTGTTTGGGTTTAGGTTTAAGATTAGGCCTCAAATTAGCATAGGGTTTGGGTTAGGTTTAGAGTAATGGATAGAGTAAGGTTTACAGTTCAGATTAAGTTTACAGTAATGTATAGGGTTAGTATTAGGGATAGGGTTAGGGTTAGGCCTAGGGTGAGCATTTGGTTTAGGCTTATGTTTGGAGTAATGGATAGGTTTAGTGCTAATGTTAGGGTTTAAATTAAGGTTAGGATTAGGGCTAGGGTTTGGGTTACTCTTAGGGTTTGTGTTAGGATTAGTTTAGGGTAAGTGTTAGGGTTTAAGCTAGGGTTATTGCTAGGCGAGGGTTAGTAATAGAATCGGGCTATGGTTAGAGTTAGGGTTAGGGTTAGGGTTAGAGCTAGGGTTAGCATTAGGGTTAGGGTTATATTTAAGGTAATCGATAAATTTAGAGCTAGGATTTGGGTTATAGTTACAGTTAGGATTAGGGATCGGGTTAGGGTTAGGTTTAGAGCTAGGATTATGTTTAGGGTAAGGTTTACAGTTTGAACTAGGGTTATGTCTATGGCAAGTATAAGGTTTTGGGTTTGGGCTAAATTAGGGTTAGGATTATGCTGAGGAATAGTTTTAGGGCTTGTATTAGGCCTAGGTTTTGTGTGAGGTTTATGGCTTCTGTTAGGGCTATGGGTAATATAAGGTCTAGAGTTGTGGTTATGGCTAGTTTTTTGGGTTAGGGTTATAGATATGTCTAGTGTTAGGTTTAAGTTTTGGGTTAGGAGGGTTAGGATAAGTTTTAGAGCTAGGGTTTGTGATAGGGTAAGCATTAGTGTTCAGGTTAGCACTGGCTTTATGTTTAGGGCCAGAATTAGAACTAGGATTCGGTCTAGGGGTAGAGTTAGTCTTTGTGTTAGGTTAATGGTTATTTTAGGGCTAGAGCTAGGTTTTTGTTCAGGACTAGTGCTAGAGTTATGGGCATATTTAGGATTAAGTTTAGGTCAAGTGCTAGTATTATGGTTAAGTTTAGGTATAGGTTTACTGGTAGGGCTAGTGTTAGGGTTCGGTATAGTTTGTAGGTCAGGCTTTGACCTAGGGTTAGTGTTAGAGTAAGAATAAGGGTAAGGGTTAGGCTTAAGCTTTGGATTAGGGTTAGACATAGAATGAGCGCTAGGGTTAGAACTAGTAATAGAGTTAGGTTATGGGGTAAGCTATGGATTCATGTTAGAACTAGGGTAGCATTAGGGTGAGATTTTTTAGGGTAAGAAATATGTTTAGAGCTAGGGTTTGGTTTACTGTTAGTGTTAGGCTTAGGGTTAAAGCTTAGGGTTAAGGCTCAGATTAGGGCTAGGTTTTTGTTATGGTTAGGGCTATGGCTAATGTAAAAACTAGCTTTATGATTAGGGATAGTTTCAGCGAATGGTTTAGGTTTAGGCCTAAATGGATTGGGTTAGATTTAGGTTAGGACTAGGGTTAATTTTATTTTTAGTGTAACTGTTAGGGTTTCAGCTAGGATTAGCACTACACCATGGGTTAGGTTTATAGTTAATTCTAGGGTTAGCTTTACAGTTAGGGTTAGTGTAGGTTTAGGGTTAGGAGTATGGTTAAGTTTATAGTTAGGGTTAGAATAGATTTAGTGTTAGGGCTGGTGTTATCATGACATTTATAGTTAGAGTTAGTGTAATGGGTGGGGTTAGAGCTATGTTTAGTGCTATGTTTGGGTTAGGCTTATGTTTATGGTAATAGATAGGTTTTGGGCTATTTTATAGTTTGGATTAGTGGTAGGGGTATGGTTATGGTTAGGCCTAGGGTTAGTGTTAGGGTTAGGTTTAGGGTAAGTGTTAGGGTTTGAGCTATGGTTACATCTAGAGCGACAGTTAGGACTAGTGTCAGGTCTAGGTATAGGATTAGAGTTAAGTTTACGGCTCGGGTAAGCATTAGGATTAGAATTATTTTTAGGGTAGTGGATAGGGTTAGAGCTGGAGTTAGGGCTAGGATTATAGTTAGGATTAAGTCTAGGGTTAGGTTTAGGGTTAGGGCCAGTTTTCTCGTTAGGGTTAGGTTTATTGTAATGGTTAGGGCTAGGGTTAGGGTTAGGGTTATAACGAGGTATAGGGATAAGTTTAGGACTAGGTTTTGGGGAAGGGTAGGGCTAGGATTAGGGTTATGGCTAATGTAAGAACTAGAGTTATGATTAGGGGTACTTTTAGGTTTACGGTTAGGGCTTGTTCTAGTTTTAGGGTTAGGTATACTTTTAGGGTGAAGTTAGAGCTAGGGTGAGTGTAAAGTCAGAATCAGGCTCAAGGTTAGCTTTAAATTTAGGTTAGGAGTGGAATTAGGGCTAAGCTTAAGGCTAGGTGTAAGGTTAGGTTTTGGTTTAGGTTAAGGGTTAAGGTTAGGGCTATTTCTCAGTTTTGTTTTAGGGCTTGAACAAGATTAGGGCTAGTTTTAGGATTACTGTTAGTGTTATGGCTAGTGTTAGTGTGAGGTTTAGGCTTAGGTTTAGGGTGGAGTTAGAGTTATGGTTAGTTCTAGTGTTAGGGCTAGGGCTAGTGTTATGGCTAAGGTTATGGCAAGTGTTAGGGTTATGGTAAGGGATGGGGTTAGAATAAGGAAAAGGGCTAGGGTGAGAGTTAGAGTTAGTCTTGGTGCTAGTGATAGAGTTATGGCTAAATTAGGGTTAGGATCAGGTCTAGGATAAGTGTAAAGGTTAAGTCTAGAGTTAGAGTTAGGGTTCAATTTGGGAAAAGGGATGGGGTTATAGTAAAATTCAGAACTACGGCGAGGGATAAAATTAGGAATAGGACAAGAGTTAGTGTTTGGGTTAGGATCAAGGCTAGGTTTAGGGCTGGGAGGAGGGCTACCATTTGTGTGAGGGTTATGGCAAGATTTAGGGTTAGGGCTAATATCAGGTCTAGGTTATGGTTAGGGATAGTTTTCAGGTAATATTTCTGGCTAGGTCTAGTGTCAGAGTTAGGTTTAGGGTGAGGTTCAAGTTGAGAGCTTAGGGTATTATAAGAGTCAGAGTCAGGTTTTTGGTTTGGGTTACATTGAAGTTTAGGTTTGTGGCTCAAATTAGCATTAGGTTTGAGTTAGGGTTAGGGTAAAGTTAGGTTTAGGCTTCAGGTTAGGTTTAGGGCTCAGGTTAGATTTAGGGTAATGGATAGGTTTAGGGTTAGGCTTAGGGTTAGCATTAGGTTTATTGTTATCATTAGGGTAATGGGTAGGGTTAGAGCTAGCTTTAGCACTAGGGTTATGTTTAGGTTTAGGGCTAGAGATAGGGTTAGGGTTAAGGTTAAGGCTAGGGTTAGTTTTAGGGTATGGGTTAGGGTATGAGCTAGGGTTAGTGCTAACGATAGGGTTAGGTTTATGATTAGGTCTAGGGTTAGGATTAGGGTTATCATTAGGTTTATGATAATGGACAGGTTTAGATATTGGGTTAGAGTTAGGGTTAGGTTTAGATTTAGGACTAGGTTTAGTGTTGAGTTTAGCATAATTGTTAGAGTTTGACCTAGGGTTACGTTTATGGTTAGGTCTAGGGTTAGGTTTACAGTTAGGGTTAGAGTAGGTTTAGGGTTAGGGCTCGGGTTTTCATGACATTTATGGTTAGGATTAGGGTAATGTGTTGGGTTAGAGCTAATGTTAAGTCTGGTTTTAAGTTTAGGATTAGGGCTAGGGTTTAGGGTTAGGTTCAGGCTTACCATTTTCTTATGGTTTTGTTAAGGGTAAGGGTCAAGGATTGAGTAAGTGTTCGGGATTGGTTGAGGCTTCAGGTTAGAATCAGGGCTAGATATAGAGTTAGGGTTAAGGTTAGGGTTAAGGCTTGGTTTAGCCTTAGGTTTAGGGTTATGGTTAGAATAATGGATAGAGTTAGAGCTAGGGTTTTGGCTATGGTTATGGTTAGGATTATGGCTAGGATTGGAGTTAGTGTTTGGGCTTCGCTTACATTTAGTGTAAGGAAAAGGGTTTGAGCTAGTGTTAGTGCTAGGTCTAGATTGAGGATTAGGTTCAGCTTTAGGTCTAAGGACAGAATTATGGTTGGTTTAGGGACAGGGTTAAGTTTAGGGCTAGGGTTATCATTAGGGTTAGGATAAAGGTTAGGATATTGAATATGGTTATATGTAGGTCTAGGTTTAGGGTTAGGGTTAGATTTAGTTTAGGGTTCATGTTAAGGCGACGATTGTGTTTAGGTTAATGGTACGGGTTAGGTTTTGAGCTAGGGTAGAGCTATGGAGAGTGTTAGTTTTAGGATTAGGTCTATTGTTAGTTTTCTGGCTCGAGTTAGGGTTATGGTTAGGATTATGACTAGGGTTATCAATACAGTTAGCTGTAGGGTTGGGTAAGGTGTAGGTTTAAAGCTAGTTTTAGGGATAGGGTTAAGTTTAGGGTTAGGGCTAGGGTTAGGGTTTAGAGTAAGGTATAGGTCTAAGTTTATATTTATGGTAAGAATTAGGCTTTGAGTAATGTTTAAGACTAAGTCTAGGGTTAGGTTTAGGGTTAGGGTTAGGGGTAGGGTTAGGGTTGGGGTTATACTTAGGGCTAGATTTAGACCTCGATTTTGCTCTAGATTTTGTGTTAGATTAAGGCATAGAGTTAGGGCTATGGACACTATAAGAGCTAGGATTATGATTAGGGCTAGTTGTATGGTTAGGATTATGGCTATGTCTACTGTTAGTTTTAGGTTTTCGGTCAGGGTCTGGTTTAGATATAAGTTTAGTGATAAAGGCATGGTCAGTGTTTAGGTTAAGGTTAAAATTAAGGTTAAAGCCAAAATTGGGAGTAAGTTTATGTGTAGGGATAGGGTTACTCTTTGTGTTAAGTCAAGGGTTACTGTTAGGGCTAAGGCTAGGTTTTTGTTTATGTCTAGAGCTAGCATTCAGGCTAGATTTAGGATTAGATTTAGGTCTAGGGCTAGTGATAGAGTCGGGTTTAGGTATAAGTTTACTGGTAGGGCTAGTGTTACGGTTTGGTATAGCATTAGGGTCAGGTTTAGACCTAGGTTAGTGTTATAGTCAGAATAAGGGTCAGGGTTAGGGTTGAGGTTTGGGTTAGTGTTAGAGCTAGAATGAGGGCTAGGGTTGGGACTATTAATATGGTGAGAGTTTTGATTAGCCATAGGATTAGGGATAGGTTTAGGTTTACCATTAGGGTTAAGGTTTTTCTTACGGTTAGGGATAAGGTTAAAGCTAGTGTTAGGGGTAGGTTTAGGGTTAGGGTTAGGGCTAAAGATAGGTGTAGGGCTCGGATTGGGGCTAGTTTTTGTGTTAGTGTTTGGTCTATGGTTAAGGCAAAGGTAACATAAGAACCAGGGTTAAAATTAGGGTTAGCTTTAGGGTTTGGGTTAGGGGTAGTTCTAGTTTTAGTGTTAGATTTAAGGTTAGGGTGATATTTAGAGCTAGTTATTTTTAAGATAGAAGTCAGGGTCTGGGTTAGTTTTAGGGTTTGAGTTAGGACTCAAATTAGGGTTAGGTTTATTTTTAGGGTTCATTTAATTGTTAGCATCATGTTTACAGCTAGGGTGAGTGTTAGTATATGAATCAGGGTAAGAGTTAGTTTTTAGGTTAGGGTTAGGACTCCATTAGGGCAAGGATTAGTTCTTGTATTTGTTTAGGTTTTAGTTTAAGTTAAGGTTTACGTTAGGTTTATTGCTTGATTTTGTTTTAGTCCTAGAGTTAGGGTTAGGACAAATTTTATAATTAGTATTAGGGTTAGGGCTAGTGTTAAAATTGGCTTAGACTTAGGGTTAGGGTTACATTTATAGTTAGGTTTAGATCTAGGATTAGGCTAGGATTAAGAAAATGGCAAGGGTTATGGCCAGAGTTAGAGTTATGGTAAGGGATAGGGTTAGAACTAGGGATAGGGCTAGTGTGAGAGTTATAGTTAGTGATAGGGCTACAATTAGACTTAGGGTTTGGGATAGGGTTTAATTAGGGCTAGAATTAGGGCTAGGGTTAGTGTTCAGCTTAGACCTAGTGATAGGGATATGCTTAGGTTTAAGTTTAGGATAAAGAATGGTGTTATAGCTAGGTTTAGAAGTAGGGTTAGGGTTAGAGTTAAGGTTAGGGCTAGGGTTGGGGTTATGGTTTTGATTAAGGCTAGGTTTAGGGCTAGGATAAGGGATAGTGTTTGTTTTAGATTCAGGGCTAGGATTAATGCTAGAGCTAATATCATGTCTAGGCTCATGGTTAAAAATAGTTTTAGGGTTAGGCTTATGGCTACATAAGGGTTAGGTTTAGGGTAAGTGTCAGGTTTTGAGCTCGAAGAATTATTAGGATTAGGATTTGGCTTAGGTAAAGACTGAGGTATACTGTTCAAATTAGCATTAGGTTTAGTGTTAGGGTATAGTTAGGGTTTGTCTTAAGGTTCAGGTTTGGTTTAGGGTAATTGATACAGTTAGCGTTAGTGATAGGGCTAGGATTAAATTTAGGGTTAGCATTAGGGTAAGGTTTATGGTTAGAGTAATTGGTAGGGTTAGAGCTTAGGTTATAACTATAGTTATGGTTAGGAATATGCCTTGAGTTAGGGTTAGAGTTAGTGTTAGAACTAGAGTTAGGTTTAGGTTTAGGGTTATGTTTAGCATACAGGTTAGGTTTTGAGGTAGGGTTAGGGCTAGGTTTAGGGTTAGGTTTAGGGATAGGATTACGGTAGGTTTAGGGTTAGTTTGGTGGTTAGAGCTAGAATGAGTGTTAGGATAAGTCAGGTTCAGGGTTATTTTAAAGGTTATGATTAGGACTCGATTAGGGCTAGGGTTATATCTAGGTGTAGTGTTAGAGTTATGGCTAGGGTTATCATTAACGTTAGGGTTAGGATTAAGGTAATGGATAGGGTTAGGTTAGGTTTAGATTTTGTTTTATGGTTAGAATTAGTGATAGGGTTAGGATTAGATTTATGGTTATGTTTAGGTTAATGGTAAGGTTTATGGTTTGATCTAGTGTTAGGGGTATGCTGAGTGTTAATTTTAGGGTTATATCTATGGTTTGTTTTCTGGTTAGGGTTAGGGTTAACATTAGGGTTCAGGCTAGGATTACAAATAAGTTTAGGTTTAGGGTTAGGATAATGTGTAGGTTTAGAGCTAGGTTTAAGGCTTGGTTAAGTTTAGGATTTTGGCTAGGGTTAGGGTGAGAATTAGGGATAAGTCTAGGTTTATTTTTAGGGTAAGTGTTAGGCTTTGAGCTATCTTAGGACTAAGGTGAGGGCTAGTGTTAGGTATTGGGCTAGTGTTAGGGTTAGGGTTATGCTTAGGGCTAGGTTTAGGCCTAAAATTAGCTCTATGTTTAGGTTTAGGCCTTGGGTTACGGCTATGAGTAATGTAAGTTATAGGGTTATAATTAGGGCTAGTTTTAGGGTTAGGGTTATGGCTGGGTATAGAATTAGGTTTAGGTTTTGGTTAATTTCAGATTTAGAGGTAGGTATAGTGTTAAAGCCATGGTCAGTATTTGGGTTAGAGTTAAAGTTAGGGTTAAAGCCATAATTTTGACCAAGTTTAGGTCTAGGGGTAGAGTTAGTGTTTGAGGTAGGTAAAGGTTTTTGTTAGGGCTAGGACTAGGATTTTGTTTAGGTCTAGAGCTAGAGTTCAGGCTAGATTTAGGATTACGTTTAGGTCTAGAGCTAGTCATAGGGTTACTTTAGGTATATGGTTACAAGTAGGGCTAGTGTTAGAGTTTAGTTGAGGGTTAGGGTGAGGTTTAGACCTAGGGTTTATGTTATCATAAGAATAAAGGCCAGAGTTAGGGTTAGGGTTTGGGATGGCATTAGAGCTTGAATGAGATCTAGCATTAGGACTCTTAATAGGGTTAGGATTTGGTTAGCCTAAGGGTTAGGTTTATGGTTAGGGTTAAAGCTAGGTTTAGGGCTCAGATGAGGGCTAGTTTTGTGTGAGGTTTAAGGCTAGGGTTAGGGCAACAGCTAATATAAAACTAGGGTTACAATTAGTGTTAGGGATAGGGGTAGGTCAAGTGTTAGAAATATGATGTATCAAGAGCTTTGTAACGTTTTGAACAACCAATAAAAAAAATTTAAAAAAAAATTAGGGTGATATTTATAACTAGGGTTAGTGTTAGAATATTAGTCAGGTCAGGATTATTTTTAGGGTTAGAGTAAAGACTCAAATTAGGGCTAGGGTTACTGTCAGGGTTCAGTTTAAGTTTAGGGTGGTGTTTAGAGCTAGGATGAGTGTTAGGATATAAATCAGGTTCAAGGTTATTTTTAAGGTTATGATTAGGAATCGAATTAGGGCTAGGGTTAGATCTAGGCTTAGTTATAGGATTTGGTTTAAGTTAAGTTTAGTGTTAGGCCTGTTGATTGGTTTTGTTTTAGTGCTATGGTTAGTGTTAGGGCTAGTTTTATCATTAGCTTTAGGGTTAGGGCTAGGTTTATTGTTAGGTTTAGGATTCAGATTAGATTTAAGGCTAAGATTAGGGCTAGATTTTGTGTTAGGTTTAGGGCCAGAATTAGAGCTAGGACTAATGTCCAGTCTAGATTTATACTTAGTGATATTATTAGGGTTAGGTTTATGGCTAGGTCAAATTAAAGTGTTACATTTAGGGAAAGGGTCAGATAAAGAGCTGGAGTATTATTAGGGTCAGGTTCAGGCTTCAGGTTTGGATTAGATTAAGGTTTATGGTAAAGACTCAAATTAGCATTAAGGTTAGAATAAGGGTTAGGGTAATGATTAGTGTTAGGTTTAGGGTTAGGTTAGGTTTTAGGTAATGGATATGGCTAGGGTTTGTGATAGGTTTAGGGTTAGGTCTAGAGTTAGTATTAGGGTTATGGTTATTGTTAGGGTAATTTATAGGGTTAGACCTAGCATTAGGGCTAGTGTTAGGTTAGGATTAGGGCTAGAGTTAGGGTTAGGGTCAGGTTTAGGGTGAAGGTTACAGGTAGGATTAGGTTTAGGGTACGGTTTAGGGTTTGAGCTAGGATTTTTGCTATGGTTATAGTTAATTAAGGGATTGGTCTAGGGTTATGGTGATGGTTAATGTTACGGTTAGGGGTACAGTTATCATTAGAGTTAGGGTAATAGGTTTATGTGTCAGGTCAAAGATAGTGTTAGGTATAGGTTAGCATTAGGATTAGGTTTAGAATTAGGGTTATGGTTTGAGCTAGCTTAGATTTAGGGTTAGTGTTAGGTTCACTGTTAGTTCTAGGGTTAGTTTTATGTTTAGGGTTAGGGTAGGTTTAGTTTTAGGTCTAGTGTTATCATTAGGGTTAAGTTTAGAGTTAGGGTAATGGGTAGGTTTCGAGCTAGGGGTAGGGCTAGGGTTAAGTTTAGGATTAGGGCTGGGGTTAGGGTTAGGTTTAGGCCTTGGGTGAGTGTTAGGTTTAGGTTAATTATAAGGGTTAGGGATTGAGCTAGGTTTAGGGATAGGGCGCGGTTAGGGTTACAGTCAGGGCTAGGGTGGTGTTAGGTTGAGGTTTAGGGCTAGGGTTAGCATTGGTTTTAGGGTTATTATTAGTGTAATGAATAGAGTTAGAGCTAGGGTTTGGGCTATGGTAACAGTTAGGATTAGGGCTAGAGTTAGGGTGAAGTTTAGGGTTTGGGCTAGGGTTATGTTTAGGGTAAGGTTTAGGTTTTGAGCTAGGGTATGGCTAGAATGAGGGTTAGGGTTAGAACTAGGTCTAGAATTAGGTTTAGAATTATGCTTAGGGTTAGGCTTAGGGCTGTAATTAGGGCTAGGTTTTGTGTGAGGTTTAGGGCTAGTGTTAGGTATTTGCGTAATGTAAGAGCTTGAATTATGGTTAGAGCTAGATTTAGAGTTTGTCAAGTGTTAGGGTTAATTTTTGGGTTAGGATAAGGTGTAGAGCTAGGGTTTTTGTTAGGGTAAGTGTCAGGATTCAGGTTAAGATTAGGTTTGGGTAAGGTCCAGAATTAGGACTAGGGTTTGGTCTAGGGGTAGAGTTAGTGTTTGGTTTACATTAAGGGTTATTGTTAGGGCTAAGGCTAGAGTTATGGTTATATTGAGAATTAGGTTTAGGTCTAGGGCTAGAGTTAGTGTTTGGTTTGGAGTTAGGGTTACTGGCAGGGCTAATTTTAGATTTTGGATAAGGTTTAGGCTCAGGTTTAAACCTTGGTTTAGTGTTAGGGTAAGAATAAGGGTCATAGTTAGGTTTAGGGTTTGGATTAAGTTTAGAGCTAGAATGAGACCTAGGGTTAGGATTACTAATAGAGTTAGGTTTTGGGGTTGGCATGGAATTAGTGTTAGGACTAGGGTAGCAATAGGGTGAGAGTTTTACTAAGTGTAAGAAATGGGGTTAGAGCTAGGATTAGGACTAGGGATAGGTTTACCGTTAGGGCCAGGGTTAGGCCTTGGATTAGGGCTAGGTTTTGTGTTAGGTTTAGGGCTATGGATAATTTAAGAACTGGCTTTAAGATTAGGGCTAGTTTTAGAGTTAGGTTTAGGGATAGGTCTAGTGTTAGTTTTAGGTTTAGGTATATGGAGATAAGTAGACGTAGGGTTAGTGTTAAGATCAGAGTCAGGGTTAGTATTAGTTCTAGGGTAGGGTTAGGTTTTGAATTAGTGATAGGGTTAGGGCTAGGTGTAGTGTTAGGCTTTGGTTTAGGTTAAGGGTTAGGGTCAGTGCTATGGCTCAGTTTTTCTTGAGGGTTAGGGCTAGTTTTCAAATTAGCATTAGGGTTAGAGCTAGTGTTAGGGTGTGATTTAGGCTTAGTTTTAGGGTTAGATTTATTGTTAGAGTTAGATTTAGGTTTGGGCTTCAGCGAAGGTTAGTTATAGGGTTAGGGCTCCTTTAGAGTCATCATAAGGAATAGGGTTAGAACTAGGGATAGGAATAGGGCAAGAGTTAGAGCTAGTCTTAGTGTTAGGGTTAGAATTAGGGCTTAATTAGGGCTAGGATTAGAGATAGCATTAGTTTTAAGGCTGATCCTAATTTTATGGCTAGGGTTATGGTAATGGTTATGGTTAGGTATGATGTTATAGCTAGTTTCATAACTAGTGCAAGGGTTAAAATTAGAATTAGGTCTATGGTTAGGGTTATGTTTAGGATTAAGGCTCAAATTTTGGATAGGATTAGGGCTAGAGTTTGTTCTAAGTTTAGGTCTTCATTAGACCTAGGGCTAATATCAGCTCTAGGGTTATGGTTAGAGTTAGTTTTAGGGTTATGATTTTTAGGGTTAGGATTCAGTTTATTGATATGGTTAGGTTTAGGGTTCAGGTTAAATTTAGTGTAATGTACAGGTTTAGGGTTAGAAATAGGTTTAGGGTTACCCTAGGGTTAGCACTAGGTTTACGATGAGGATTAGCGTAATGGATAGGGTTACAGCTAGTGTTAGGGCTTGGTTTATGGTTAGGATTAAGGTTAGGTTTAGAGTTAGGTTTTGGGTTATGGCAAGGGTTAGGGTTAGGGTTGGTTTAGGGTAAGGATTAGGGCTAGAATTAGTGTTATAATTAGGGTTAAAGGTAGTGTAAGAGCTCTGATTAGGGATAGGTTTTGGGTTAGGTTAGGCCTAGGTTTAGGGCTACAGCTAATGTAAGAACTAGGGTTATGATTAGAAATAGTTTTAGGGTTAGGGCTAGGGCTAGGTCTAGAATTAGGGTTAGGTTTAGGTTTTGAGTTATGTTTAGAGCTAGGGTTAGTGTTAGGGTCAGAGTCAGTCAGGTTTTGTTTTAGGGTTAGGGATAGGACTCAAATTAGATCTAGGTTTAAGGCTAGGTGTAGGCTTAGGGTTTGGTTTATGTTAAAGGTTAGGGTTAGGGCTATGGCTAGGTTTATTTTAGGGCTAGGGCTAGGCTAGGTCTAGTTTTAAGATTAGCATTGTTGTTATGGCCTGTGTTAGTGAGAGTTTTAGCTTAAGGTTAGGGTTAGATTTAGAGCTAGGGTTAGATATAGGATTAGGGCTAGGATTAGGGTTAGGGCTAATGTAAAGCAAGTGATAGGATTATGGTAGGGGATAGGGTTAGAACTGGAAATAGGACTATGGCAAGAGTTAGAGTTAGTCTTAGGGCCAGGGTTAAGTTAGGTTTAAGGCTAAATTAGGGCCAGAATTAGGTCTAGCATTTGTGTTAGGGTTACGCCTATATTTAGGCTTAGGTTTATGTTTAGGCATAGGGTTAGGTTTAGAGGAAGGGATGTAGTTAGAGCTAGTTTTAGGGATAGGTCGAAGTTAGAATTTTAGTTAGGGCAAGAATTATGTTTTTGTTTACTACTAAGGCTAGTTTGAGGGCTAGGATAAGGGCTAGGGTTTTAAGGTTATGGAAAGAATTAGGGCTAGGACTTGTGTCAGGTCTAGGCTTATGTTAGGGATAGATTGAGGGTAAGATTTATTGCTAGGTCTAGTGTAAGGTTTAAGTATAGGATAAGAGTCAGGTTTAGAGCTACAGGAATTATTAGGGTTAGAATTAGGTTTCGGGTTTGGTTTAGGTTAGGGTTTAGGTTTAGAGCTTAAATTAGCATTAGGGTTTTAAGTAGGGTAATGATAGGTTTAGTTTTAAGGTTCATGTTAGGGGTAGGGTAATTGATAGGGTTAGAGTTAACAAAAGGGTTAGGGTTAGGCCTAGGGTTAGCCTTAGAGTTATGGTTGTGCTTAGGGTAAAGAATATATTTAGGGCTATTGTTATGGTTAGTATGATTAGGGCTAGATTTAGGGTTAGGCCTAGGGTAAGGGTTTGATTTAGGTTTAGGGTATGGTTTCGAGTTTGAGCTACAATTAGCATTAGGGCAAGGGTTATGTGTAGTGTTAGATCTAGGTTATAGTTACGGTTAGGGTCAAGGTTAGTGTTAAGTGTAGGGCTAGGGTTATCACTAGGTTTAGGGTATTGGATAGGGTTTGATGTCGTGTTAGGATTAGGGTTAGGATTCGGCTTAAAGTTAGGGTTAGGGTTAGGTTTAGGGTTAGGATTAGAATAATGGTTAGGGTTTGAGCAAGGGTTAGCTCTATGGCAAGGGTTAGGTTTATTTTTAAAACTAGGGTTAAAACTAGGGTTTGCTCTCAGATTAGGGCCAGGATTTGGGTTCAGTTGGGGCTAGTGTTAGGCCTACAACTAATGTATGAATGAGCATTATGATTAGAGTTACATTTTGGGTAAGTGTTATGGCTAGGTCAAGTATTAGGGTTAGGGTTAGCGTTAGTGTGATGTTTAGAGCTAGGGTTAGTGTTAGGGTCAGGGTCAGTGTTTGGGTTATATTTAGGGTTAAGGTTAAACCCAGAATTATTACTAGAGTTAGGTCTAAGTGTAGGGTTAGTGTTTGTTTTAGGTTATGGTTTATCATTAGGTCTAGGGCTAGGTTTTTGTTTAGGTCTAGGGATAGAGATATGGGTAGATTTAGGATTAGGTTTAGATCTAGGACTAGTGTTAGGGTTAGTTTTAGGTAAAGGTTTATTGCTATTGCTAGTGTTAGGGTTTGGTTATGGTTAGGTGAGAATTAGACATACGGTTTCTCTTAGGGTCAGAATAAGTGTCAGGGTTAGGGTTAGGTTTTGGGTTATGGTTAGATCTAGAATGAAGGCTAGGGTTTGGACTAGTAATAGGGTTAGAATTTGAATTAGGCTAAGGATTAAGTTTGGCCTAGGGTTAGCATTAGGGTTAGGGTTAGCTTAGGGTACGGGATAGATTTAGAGCTAGGCTTAGAGCAATGTTTAGGGTTAGGATAAGGTCTAGTTTTAGGTTTAGGTTTAGGGTTAAAGTTAGGGTTAGGTCTTGCATTAAGGTTAGGTTTTGTTTAGAGTTAGGGCTAGTTTTAGTGTTATGGCCCATGTATGGACTATGGTTAATATTTGGGCTAGTTATAAGATTAGGTGTAGGACTAGGTCTAGTGGTACGATTAAGTTTAACATTAGGGTGATGTTTACAGCTAGGGTTAGAGTTAGGGTCAAATTCAAGGTCAGAGTAGGTTTAGGATTAGAGTTTGAACGCGAATTAGGGCTAGGGTTAGGGCTAGGTGTAGGGTTAGGGTATTTTTTAGGTTAAGTTTTAAAGTTAGGGCTATGACTCGGTTTTGTTTTAGGGCTATGCCTATGTTTAGGGCTAGTATTAGGTTTAGCATTAGGTTTAGTGCTAGTGTTAGGTTTAGGTTTAGGCTTAGGGTTAAAGTTAAATTTAGATTAAGGGTTAAATCTAGGATTACTTCGAAGGATAAGGATAGGGTTACTGTTAGGTCTTGGTTTATGGCTAGGATTAGGGTTATGGTAAGGGACAGGGTTAGAACTAGGAATAGGGCTAGGGTGAGCGTGAGAGTTAGTCTTACAGCTAAGCTTAGTGTTTGGTATAGGACTTAATTAGGGCTAGTAATAGGGCTAGGTTTATGGTTATGTTCAGGCCTAGTGTTAGTTCTAGGCTTAGGGTTAGGTTTAGTTTAAGGGGTGGGGTTAGAGCTAGGGATAGGGCTAGGCTGAATGTAAGAATTATGGTTAGGGCTAGGTTTCAATTAGATTTATATTTAAGGTTAGGTTTAGGGCTAGGATGAGGTCTAGGTTTTGTTTTAGGGATAGGGCTAGAATTAGTGTTAGGGCAAATGTCAGGTCTAGGGTTACGGTTAGGGATAGTTTTAGGGTTAGGTTATGGCTATATTTAGTGTAAGTGTTAGGTTTATGGTAAGGGTAAAATTTAGAGCTAGGGGTATTATTGGGGTCAGGTTCAGGTTTAGGGTTTTGTTTAGGTTAGCATTTAGGTTTAGGGCTCAAATTAACAACAGTGTTTGGGTTAGGGTAATGATAGGGTTTGGTTTAGGGTTCAGTTTAGATTTAGCATAATGGATAGGGTTGTGGTGAGGGATAGGTTTAGATTTAGGCCTAGGGTTAGCATTATGATTAGGTTTATGTTTAGGGTAATTGATAGGGTTGTAGCTAAATTTAGGGCTAGGGTTATGGATAGGATTAGGGCTAGGTTTAGGGTTTTGTGTTAAGGTTAGGGCTAGAATTACAGCTAGGACAAATGTCAGGTCTAGGGTTATGGTTAGAAATAGTTTTAGCATTAGGTTTATGGCTAGGTCTAGTATAAATGATAGGTTTAGTAGTAGGTCAAGGTTAGAGCTAGTTATATTATCATAGAAAGGGTCATAGTTAGGGTTTGGGTTAGATTAAGGTTTAAAATTAGGGCTTGAGTTAGCATTAGGGTTAGGGTTAGGGTAATGAAAGGGTTAGGTTGAGCATTCAGGTTAGGTTTAAGTTAATGAAATAGGTTAGGGTTAGGGATAAGTTTAGGGTTAGGCCTAGGGTTACCATTAGAGTTATGGTTATAGTTAGGGTAATGGATAGGGTTAGAGCTAGTGATAGGGCTAGGGTTATGGTTAGAATTCCGGCTAGTGTTAGGGTAAGGATTAGGGCTACATTCTGGTTTAGGGTTAAAACTAGGATTAAGACTCAGATTAGGGCTTGGTTTGGGGTTTGGTTAGGACTAGGGTTAGGGCTATGGATAATGATTGAACTAATGTTACAATTAGTGCTAGTTTTAGGGTTAGGGTTAATGTTAGGTCTAGTGGTATGGTTAGGTTTAGGGTTAGGGTGAGTGCAAGGGTTATTATTAGAGTCAGTGTCAGAGTCAGGGTTACTTTCCTGGGTTGGGTTAGAACTCGAATTAAGGCTAAATTTACTACTAGGTGTATGGTTAGGAATTGGTTTAGGTTATGAATTAGGGATATAGATTGGTTTTGTTTTAGGGCTAGGGCTACCGTTATGCCTAGATTATGGATTATCATCAGGGTTAAGACTAGTGTTATGTTGAGGTTTAGGTTTAGAGTTAGGATTAGATTTAGTGTTAGGGTTATATCTAGGGTTAGGACTAGGGTTAGAACGAGGATTAGGGTTATGGTAACGAATATGGTTAGAACTAGGGATATGGCTAGGGTGAGAATTAGAGTTAGACAGAGTAATAGTGTTAGGGTTAGGGTTAGGTTTAGGGTTAGGGATAAATTAGGGCTAGGATTAGGCCTAGGGTTAGTGTTACACTGAGGGCTAAATTAAGACTAGTATTAAGGCTAGGGTTAGTTTTGGGGTTGGACCAAGGGGTTGGGCTAGATTAGGGTTATCATTGGTTTTAAGGTTAAGTTTAGGGTAATGGGTAGGGTTATAACTAGACTTAGGGCTAGGGTGAGGTTTAGAATTTGTATTAGGTCTAAGGTTATGGTTAAGTTTAGGATAAAGGCTAGGCTTAGGGCTAGGTTAAGAGCTAGGGTTTCTGTTAGTGTTATGGCTAGGAGCAGGTCTTGGGCTAATATCAGGTCTAGGTTTAATGTTAAGGATAGTTTTAGAGTTAGGTTATCACTAGGTGTAGTGTAAGAGTTAGGTTTAGGTTAAAGGTCAGCTTTAGAGCTAGGCTTATTATTAGGGTCAGGGTCAAGGTTAGCATTTGGTTTAGATAAATGTTTATGGTTAGGGTTTGAATTAGCATTAGGGTTCGGTTTAGGGTTAGCATAATGGATAGGGCTTAGTTTAGGTTTCAGTTAAGGTTTAAGCTAATGAATGGGTTAGGTTTAGCGATCGGACTAGGGTTAGCATTTGGGTTAGGTTTATGATTAGTGTAATGGATAGGTTTAGAGCTACGGTAAGGGCTAGATTATGGTTTGGATTAAGTCTAGGATTAGGGCTAGGCTTAGAGAAAGGGCTTGGGTGTGATTTAGGGTAAGTTTTCGGGTTAGGATAAGTGTTAGGTTTGGCGCTAGGTTTACGGTTAGCTTAGGGTAAGGGTTAGTGTTTGAGCTAGGGTTAGGGCTAGGGTGAGGGTTAGGTTTAGGTTTAGGTATAGGTTTACATTTATGGTTAGAGTTAGGTTTAGTGTTAGGGATAGTTTACTAATTAGGATTAGGGTTAGGGTTAGGGTAATGGATAAGCTTAAAGCTAAATTTCAGGCTAGGTTTACCGTTAGGATTAGGGCTAGAGTTAGGGTTAGGGTTTAGGATAAAGCTAGGGTTATGTTTAGTGTCAAGGTTAGGCTTTGAGTTAGGATTAGGTCTAAGGCGAAGCTTAGGTTATGGCAAGGTTTAGGTCTAGGGTTAGGCTAAAGGTTATGCTGAGAGCTAAGTTTAGGCCTAGGATTAGGGCTAGGTATTGTGTTAGGTTTAGGACAATGCTTAAGGTAAGAACTAGGGTTATGTTTAGGGCTAGTTTTAGGATTACGGTTATGGCTAGGGGTAGTGTTAGTTATAGGTTTTGTGTTAGTGTCAGGTTTAAAGCTAGTTTCAGTGTTAGAATAAGGGTCAGTTTTGGGGATAGGGTTAGGGTTAGGGTTAGAGCCAGAATTAGCACTAGGTTTAGGTCTAGGGGTAATGTAAGTGTTCGGTTTAGGTTAAGGTTTATAGTTAGGGCTTGTGCTAGGTTTTTTTTTTAGGTCAAGGGCTAGAGTTATAGCTATATTTAGGATTAGCTTTGGGTCTAGTTTTATTGTTAGGCTTAAGTATATGTATAGGGTTACCAGTAGGGCTAGTGTTTGGATTTGATTTAGGTTTAGGGTCAGGTTTAGACCTACGGTTATTATTAGGGTCAGATGAGGGTCAGGGTTAGGTTGAGAGGTAGAAAGAAGGTTAGGGATAAGACTAGTAATATGGTTAGAGTTGAAATTAAGCTAAGAATTAGGGTTAAAACTAGGGTTAGCATTTGGGTTAGGGTTTGACTTAGTGTAAGGAATAGGTTTAGAGTTAGAGTTAGGGGTAGTGTTAGGGTTAGGGTTAGGGCTAGTATTAAGATTAAAGCTAGGTATTGGTCTCAGATTAGGGGTAGAATTTGTGTTAGGGTTAGGGCTACGTTTAAGACAATGACTAATTTACGAACTATGGTTATAATTAACACTAGTTTTAGATTTAAGTTAAGGTTAGATATAGTGTTATTTTAATTTAAGGTTAGGATGATTTTTAGAGCTATGGTTAGTGTTAGGGTTAGTGTCAGCGTCAGGGTTAGTTATAGATTTAATTTTAGGGCTAGTTGTAGTGTTAGGGTTTGATTTAGGTTAAGGTTTAGGATTAGGGCTATGGCTTGGTTTTGGTTTATGTCTAGGGCTAGGGATTGGGCAAGTTTTAGGATTAGCATTATGGTTGGGGTAGTGTTAGGGTTTGGTTTAGGCTTATTATTAGAGTTAAATTTAGAGTTAGGTTTATCTTTAGACTTAGGCTTAGATCTAGGGTTAGGATTAAGGCTAAGGATAGAACTAGAGGCTAGGGCTAGGGCAAGAGTAAAATTTAGTCTTATGGCTAGGTTTAGGATTAGGATAGGATTAAATAAAGGCTAAGATTAGGGATACTTTTAAGGTTAGGGTTAGGGCTAGGTCTATTTTTAAGTTTGGGTATAGGGTTAGGGTGATATTTAGAGCTAGAGTTAGTGTTAAGGTCAGAGTCAGGGTCAGGGTTAGTTTTAGGGTTTGACTTAAAACTCGAATTGGGGCTAGAGTTATGGCTAAGTGTAGGGTTAGGGCTTAGTTTATATTAAGGGTTATGGTAAGTTCTATGGCTTGGTTTTGTTTTAGGGCTAGGGTTAGTGCTAGTTTTAGAATTATTCTTAGTGTTAGGGAGAGTGTTAGGTTTAGGTTTAGGCTAAGGGTTAGGGTTAGATTTAGAGTTAGGGTTAGACCTAGGGTTGCTGCTAGGGCTATGAATAGGGCTAGTGTTAGACCTATGGTTTGGGCTAGGATTAGGTTTCCAGTAAAGTATAGGTTTAGAACTAGGGTTAGGACTAAGGTAAGAGAGTTAGTCTTTGGGCTAGGTTTAGGGTTAAGGTTATGAATAGGGCTAAATTAGATCTACGATTAGGGCTAGGGTTAGTGTTAGAGTTAGGCCTAGGGTTATGGTTAGGGTTATAATTAAGGCTATGTTTAAGGTTAGGATAAAAGCTAGGGTTTGTGTTAGGGTTAGGACTTGTTTCATGGTTAGAGCTAATATCAGGTAAATGATTATGCTTAGGGATAATTTTATGGTTAGTTTTGTGGTTAGGTCTAGAGTAAGGATTAGGTATAGTGTAAGAGTGAGGTTCAGAGCTGGGGAAATCATTAGGGTCAGTATCAATGTTAGGGTTTGGTTTAGGAATGAGTTTAGGGATAGAGCTCAAACCAGAATGAGGGTTAGGGTTAGGGTAATGATAGGATTAGGTCTAGGGTTCAGGGTAGGTTTAGGGTAATTGATAAGTTTGGGGATAGTGATATGTTTAGGGTTAGACCTAGGGTTAGCAGTAGGGTAAGGGTTATGTTTAGGGAAATGATACAGTTAGACTTAAGTTTAGGACTAGGATTATGGTTAGAATTAGGTCTTCATTTAGGGTTAGGGTGAGAGTTAGAACTAGGCTTATGTTAGGGTTATGTTTAGTGTAAGGGTTAGGTTCTGAGCTATGGTTAGGGATAGGCTGAGAGTTAGGTTCAGGATTTGGTCTCGGAATAGGATTATGGTAGCTTTTGGGTTAGCGTTAGGGGTAGGATTAGACCTAGTAATCACTGGTAGGGTCAGTACAGGGTCAGGGTTAGTGTTAGGTTTTTTGATATGGTAAGACCCAGAATGAGGGCAAGTGTAAGGGTTATTAATAGGGTTAGTGTTTTGGTTAGCCTAAGGATTAGGGATAGGTCTAGGGTTACCCTTAGGTTTAGGGTATTTCTTATGTAAGGGATTGATTTAGAGCTAGGTTTAGGGCTATGGTTATAGTTAGATTTAGGATTAAACCTAGGTTTAGGTCTCGGATTAGGTCTAGGTTTTGTGTTAGGGTTAGGGCTAGGATTTGGGATAGGGTTAGGTTTATGGGAAGGGATAGAATTAGAACGAATGATAGGGCCAGTGTGAGAGTTAGAGTTATTTTTCGGGCTAGGGATAGGGTTATGAATAGAGCTAAATTACTGCTAGGGTTAGTGTTAGGTCTAGGGTTAGGTCTAATTTTAGAATTAGCATCAGGGTCAGAGCTAGTTTTAGTCTTAGGCATCGAGTTAGGGTTAGATTTAAAGTTAGGTTTTAATCTATTGTTAAAGCTAGTGCTAAGGATAGGGCAATTGTGATGACAAGGATTAAGGTTAGAGTTAGGGTTATGTTTAGAGTAAGAGATGTGGTTTTGGCTAGGTTTAGGGCTAGGGCAAGGGTTAGTATTAGGATTAGGGCTAGAGTTAGGCTTATGGTGATGATTAAAGGTCAGTGTATGGCTAGGATGAAGTTTAGGGTTTGTGTTAGGGTTAGGGATAGTATTAGGGCTAGGGATAATGACAGGTCTAGGGTTATTATTAGTGCTAGACTTATTGTTAGGTTTACGATTTGGTCCAGTGTAAGGATTAGGTTTAGGGTAAGATTCAGGTTTATATCTAGGGTTATTTTAAGGGTCAGGGTCAGGTTTAGGGTTTGGTTTAGGTTAGGGTTTAGGTTTAGGTTAATGACAGGGTTAGTTTTGGGTTTAGGTTTGGTTTAGTGTAATGGATAGATTAGGGTTAGGCCTAGGGTTAGCTTAAGGGTAAGGGTTATTTTTAGGGTAATGGATAGGTTTAGACCTAAGGTTAGGGCTAGGGTTATGTATAGGATTATGGCTATTTTTTGGTTAGGGTTAGTTTTAACTTTAGGGTTAAAGCATTAGGGTTAGGGTTAGTGTAATGATTGGGTTAGGTTTACGGTTCAGGGAAGGTTTAGGGTAATTGATAGGTTTGGGTAAAGCGATAGGGTTAGGGTTAAGCCTAGGGTTAGCAATATGGTAAGGGTTATGTTTAGCGTAATGGATACAGTTTGAGTTAAGTTTAGGGCTAGGGTTATGGTTAGAATTAGGTTTCGTGTTAGGGTTAAGATGAGGGTTAGAACTAGGATTAGGTTTAGGGTTATGTTTAGCTTAAGAGTTTGGTTCTGAGCTATGATAGGGCTATGAGAGTTAGGTTAAGAGTTAGTTCTAGTAATAGGATTATGGTAAATTTTGGGTTAGGGTTGGGGTTAGGGTTAGACCTAGGTTTAGTGTTAGGGTCAGAATAAGGGTGAGTGTTAGGGTTAGGGTTTGGGATAGTGTTAGAGCTAAAATGAAGGCTAGGGTTAAGACTATTAACAGGGTTATTGTTTTGTTTAGTCTAAGGACTAGGAATATGTCTAGCGTTACTGTTAGGTTTAGGGTTTTACTTAGGGTAAGGGATTGATTTAGATCTAGGGTTAGGACTATGGTTAGGGTTAGAGTTAGCATTAAAGCAAGATTTAGGGCTCGGTTTAGGACTAGTTTTTGTGTTAGGGTTGGGGCTAGGATTAGGGCAATGGCTAATGTAACAACTGGGGTTACCATTAGGGTTAGTTTTAAGGTTAGGGTTAGGGGTAGGTTGATTGCTAGGTTTAGGTTTATGGTTAGGGTAATATTTATAGCTATGATTCTTGTTAGGATAGGAGTCAGGGTCAAAGTTAGTTTTATTGTTAAGGTTAAGACTCTAATTTGGGCTATTTTTTAATGTTAGTGTTTGGTTTTGAGTTTAGGCGGTTTTTAGAGCTAGGCTGAGTGTTAGAATATGAGTCAGTGTCAGGATTAGTTTTAAGGTGAGGCTTAGGACTCGAAGTAGGGCTAAGTTTAAGTCTAGGTGTATTGTAAGTGTTTGGTTTAAGTTAAGGTTTAGGGTTAGGGCTATGGTTCACTTTTGGTTCACTGCTATGATTAGGGTATGGCTAGTGTTAGTGTTAGGCTTAGGCTTAGGTTTAAGGTTAGATTTAGAGTTAGGGTTAAGGCTGGGACCTACTTTATGGCAAATGTTATGGCTAGTGTTAGGTTTATGGTAGTGGATAAGGTTAGAACTAGGGCTAGGGCTAGGGCTAGTTCAAGAGTTAGAGTTAGTCTTAGGGCTAAATTTAGGATAGGGTTAGAGATAGAGCTAAATTAGCACTAGGATTAGGGCTGGGTTTTGTGTTTAGTTTAATCCTAGGTTTAGGGTTAGGGTTAGGTTTAAATTTAGGATAAGAGATGACATTATAGCTAAGTTTAGACTAGGGTGAATTTTAGAATTAGAGTTATGTAAAGAGCTAGAGTTAGGGTTATGATTAAGGCTAGGTTTAGGACTAGAATTAGGGCTAGGAGTGTTTTTAGGGTTCGGGCTAGGATTAGGGCTAGGGTTATTTTTCGGTCCAGAATTATGGTTAAAGATAGATTTAGGATTAGGTTTATGGCTATGTCTACGCTAAGGGTTAGGTGTTGGGTTATGGTCAAGTTTAGAGCTAGGGGTATTATGAGGGTCAAGGTCTGGGTTAGGGTTTTGGATAGGTTAAGGTTTCAAGTTTGGGCTTGAATTAGTTTTAGAAATAGGGTTAGGGTAATGATAGGTTTAATTTTAGGATTCTGGTTAGGTTTAGGTTAATGGAAGGGTTAGGATTCAGGATATGGTTAGGTTTATTTCTAGAGTTATCATTATGGTTATGGTAATGGTTATGGTAATGGATAGAGTTAGAAATCAGTTTAAGGCTAGAGTTATGGTTACAAATGGGGCCAGTGTTAGGGTTATGTTAGGTTTAAAGCTAGGGTAAGAGCTCTGATTAGGACTAGGTTTTGTGTTATGTTACAGCTAGGGTTAGAGTTACAGATAATGTAAGTGGTAGGTTTACAATTAGTGCTACTTTTAGCATTTTTGTGCTAGGTTTAATGTTAGTGATAGGTTTAGGGTTAGGGTGATGTTTATAGCTAGAAGTGCTAGGGTCAGCGTCAGGTTCAGGGTTAGTTTTAGGGTTCACCTTCCAACTCAAATTAGGGCTAGGATTAGGTCTTGGTGTAAGGTTAGGGGTTGTTTTAGGTTAATGGTTAGGGTTAGAGCTACAGCTCAGTTTTGTTTTAGGGCTAGGGCTAGGGTTAGGGCTCATTTAGTGTTTTGTTTTGGGCTAGTGTTAGGGTTAGGTTTATGCTTTGGGTTAGGGCTAAATTTAGAGTTACATTTGCCTAAGGTTAGTGCTAGGAATAAGAATAGGGCAATGGCTAGCAGTAGGGTTAGAGCTAGAGTGCGGGTTATAGTAAGGGACAGGGTTAGAACGAGTGATTGGACTAGTGTGAGAGTTAGAGTTAGTCTTAGGGTTTGGTTAGGGTTTGGTTTAGGAATACGGCTAAATTACGGCTAGGGTTATGTTAGGGCTAGGGTTAGGGCTAGATTTAAGATTAGGCTTAAGCATCGAATTAAGGTTTAGAGTTAGGTTTTAATCTAGGGTAGTACTAGGGCTAAAAATAAGACAAGGGTTACCATAAGGGTTAGGGTTAGTGTTAGGGTTTAGTGTAGGGTAAGGATGTGGTTATAGCTAGGTTTAGAGCAAGGGTGAAGGTTAGTATTAGGGTTATAACTAACGTGAGTGTTAGGGTTATGATTAAGGCTATGTTTAGGGCTACTATGAGGACTAGGGTTTGTTTTAGGGTTAGAGATAGTATTAGGGCTATGGCTAATATCAAGTCTAGGGTTACAGTTAGGGATAGACTTATTGTTAGCTTTATGGCTTGGTCAGTGTAATAGTTAAGTTTTTGGTTAGGGTCAGGTTTAGATCTAGGGTAATTTTTAGAATCAGGGTCAGGAGTAGGGTTTGGGTTAAGTTAGTGTTTAAGTGCAGGCCTCAAATTAGTGTTAGATTTAGGGTTAGGGTAATGACAGTGTTAGGTTTAGGGTTTAGGTTTGGTTTAGTGTTATGTATAGGGTTTGATTTAGACCTAGGATTATCAGAAGGGTTAGGGTTATCGTTAGGGTAATGGATAGGGTTAGTCCTAAGATTACTGCTAGTGTTATGTATAGGATTAGAATAGTTTTGGGAGTTAGGGCTAAGTTTAAGTTAAGGGCTAACGCTAGGTTTATGAGTTGGATTAAAGCTAAGTTTTGGGTTAGTTTAGGGCTAGGGTTAAGGCTACTTATAATGTATGAAATATGTTTATGATTACAGCTAATCATAGGGTTAGAGTTAGTTCTAGGTCTAGTGTTAAGGTTAGGTTTATGGTGATGGTGATGTTTAGAGCCAGGGTTAGTGTTAGTGTCAGAGTCAGGGTCATTCTTAGTTTTCAGGTTAGGGTTAGACTATAATTAGGGATAGGGCTAGGGCTAGGTGTATGGCTAGGTTTTGGTTTAGGTTAATGGTTAAGGTTAGCACTATGATTAGGTTTTGTTTTAGGGCTAAGGGTAGGTTTAGGGCTACTTTTAAGATTAGTCTTAGGGTTAGGGCTAGTGTAAGTGTGAGATTTAGGCTTAGGTTAAGTTTTAGGGATAAGAGTAGAGTTATTGCTAGATTTAGTCTTAGCGTTAGGGTTAAATTTAGAGTTAGGTTTAGATCTAAGTTTTGAGATAGGGCTAAGTATAGGGCTAGGGTAGAGCTACGTTTAGGGCTAGGTGTATGGTAATGGTAAGCGATAGGGTTAGAACTAGGTATAGGGCTAGTGTGAGAGTTAGAGTTAGTCTTAGGGCTAGGGTTAGGGTTAGGGATAGGGCTAAATTAGGGCTTGGATTAGGGCTAGTGTTAGTGATAGTGTTAGGCTTAGGGTTAGGGCTATGGTTAGTGTTAGGTTTGGGGTTAGGGTTACATCTAGGGTAAGGGATGGGAATATAACTAGTTTTAGGACTAGGGTGAGAATTAGGATTAAGGTTAATGTTAACGTTAGGGTTAGGGTTATGATTAAGGTGAGGTTCATGCCTAGGATGTGGGCCAAGTTTTGTATCAGGGTTAAGGCTAGGATTAGGGCTAGGGCTAATTTCAGGTCCAGGGTATGGTTAGAGATAGTTTTAGGGTTAGACTTATGGCTAGGTCGATTGTAAAAATTGTTTTTCTTGTTAGGGTCAGGTTTAGAGCTATAAGTATTATTTAAGTAAGGGTCAAGGTTAGAATTTGGGTTAGGTTAAGGTTTAGGACTCAAATTAGTCTTATGTTTAGGGAACGGGTAATGACACAGTTAGGTTTAGGGTTCAGGTTCGGTACTGGATAATGGACAGGGTTAAGGCTAGTGCTAGGATTAGGGTTCTGCCTTGGGTTAGCATAAGGATTATAGTCATCTCAGGGTAATGAATAGGGTTAGAGCTATGGTTAGGGCTTGGATTATTTTTAGGATTATCTCTAAGGTTTGGCTTAGGTTTATGGTTAAAGCTAGGGTTATGGTTACGGTTATCTTTAAGGTTAAATCTATGGTAGGGCTTGGATTAGGGCTAAGTTTTGTGATAGGTTAGGTCTATGGCTAATGTAAGAACGAGAGTAATTATTGGGATTGGTTTTATGGTTAATGCTAGTGCTAGGTGTTGTTGTAGGGTAAGTTTTAGGGTTGGGGTGAAGTTTAGAACTAGGGTTGGTGTTAGTGTCAGGGACAATTTTCGGGTAGGGTAATGGTTAGTGATAAACCCAGAATTAGGACTAGGGTTAGTTTTAGAGGCAGGGTTAGAGTTTGGGTTAGGTTAAGGGTTTTTGTTTTGGTTAGGTCTAGTTTGTCTTTATTTCTAGAGCTACAGTTATGGCTAGATTTAGGATTAGGTTTAGGTCTAGGGCTAGTATTATGCTTAGGTTTAGGTTTAAGGTTATCAGTAGGGCTAGTCTTAGGGTTCAGTTTAGGGTTAGGTTTTGATTTACACCTAAGATTAGTGTTAGGGTCAGAATAATGGTCAGGGATAGGGTTAGGGTTTGGGTTATGGTAAGATCTGGAATTAAGGCTAGGGTTAGGACTATTTATAGAGTTAGGGTTTTACTTAGGCTAAGGATTAGTGCTAAGAATACGGTTAGTATTAGGGTGAGGGTTTGGTTTAGGGTATGTAACAGGGTAAGTGATAGGGTTAGAGCTAGTGTTAGGACCAGGGTTAGGGTTAGGTTTAGTGTTGAAGCTCGTGTTAGGTCTTGGATTAGGGCTAGTTTTGTTTTAGGCTTGGGACTCGTGTTATGGTTTCAGCTATTGTAAGAACTAGGTTTACGATTAGGGTTAGTTTTAGGGTTAGGTTTACGGCTAGGTCTAGTGTTGGGGTTAGGATTAAGAATAGGGTGATGTTTAGAGCTAGATTTAGTTTTTGAATATGAGTCAGGGTCGTGGTTATATTTAGGGTTAAGGTTAGGTTTCAAATTAGGGCTAGGGTTAGGGCTGGTGTAAGGTTAGGCTTTGGTCTAGGGTAAGGGATAGTGTTAGGAGTATGGCTCCATTTTGTTTTAGGGCTAGTGCTAGGGTTAGGGCTAGTTTTAGAATCAGCATTAGGGTTAGAACTAATTTCAGGTTTTGGCTGAGGCATCGGTTAAGGGTTAGTTTCAGTGATAGGTTCGATCTAGAGTTAGTGCTAGTGCTAAGGATAGTGCAAGGGTTACGACTAGGGTTATGGCTTGGGTTAGGGTTATGGTAAGGGATAGGGTTAGAAGTAGGAATAGGTCTTGTGTGAGAATTATAGTTAGTCTTAATTCTAGGGTTAGGGTTAGGAATAGGGCTAAATTAGGGTTAGGTTTAGTGTTAGGGTTAGGGCTGGAGTTAGCGTTATGGTTAGGGCTAGGGCTAATGTTAGACTTAGGGTAAGGGTTAGGATTTAAACTGTTGATAGGGCTAGGGGGAGTGCTAGGTTTAGTGTTAGGTCTGGGTTAGGGTTTTGGTTATGGCTAGGGTTAGGGTTGGAGTTAGTGCTAGTGTTTTTATTAGGGTTAGTGTTAGCTTTAGAGTAAAGCATTGAATTCAATGTAGATTAGGTTTAGGGTTAAGTTTAGGTTACTTATGGTTAAATTTAGGTTTACGGATAGGTTTAGTTTTGATTTATGGTAAGGGTTAGGGTTAAATTTATGGCAAATGTTAGGTTTAGGGTTAGGTCAATGGTTAGGTTTATGATTAGAGTTAGGGATAGGGTTAGGTTTAGGGCTAGGGTTATTATTAGGGTTAGGGTTAGGTTTAGGGTAATGTTAGGGTTAGAGCTAGTATTAGTACTAGGGTTAAAGTTAGGATTAGCGCTAAGGTAAGGTTTATATTTATTAATAGGGTTAGGGTTATGTTTAGGCTAAGGGTTAGGCTTTGAGCTAGGGTAATGTGTAAGGCAACGGTTAGGGTCAGGGCTACATTTAGGATTATGGTTATTCTTAAGGTAGGTTTAGGCCTCAGATTAGGGCTAGGTTTAGTGTTAGGTTTAGGCCTAGGGTTAAGGCTAGGTGTAATGTACGATCTAGGGTTCTGATTAGAGCTAGTTTTAGGGTTAGGATTATGGCTATGTCTAGTGTTAGTTTTATGTTTTGGGTAAGGTTCAGGTTTAGAGCTAGGTTTAGTGTTAGTGTTTAGGTCAAGGTTTAGGTTAGAGTTAGGTTTAAGGTGAAAGCCAGGATTAGGACTAGAGTTAGGTCTAGGGATAGGGTTAGTGTTTGCTTTAGGTTAAGGATTATATTAGGGCTAGGGCTCAGGGTTTTTTTAGGTCTAGGTCTAGAGTTATGGCTATTTTTAGGATTAGGCTTAGGTATAGGGCTAGTGTTAAAGTTAGGTTTAGGTATAAGTTTACTGGTATGGATAGTTTTAGGATTTGGTTTGGGGTTACAGTCAGTTTTAGACTGAGGGTTTGTGTTAGGGAAAGATTTGAGTTAGGGTTAGAGCTAGAACGTCAGCTAGGGTTAGGACTAGTAAGAGTGTTAGGGTTTGGTTTAGGCTATGGATTAGGATTAGGACTAAGGTTAGCATTATGGATATGGTTTGGCTTAGGGTAAGTGATAGAGTTAGAGCTAGGGTTAGGTTTAGGGTCAGGGCTAGGGCTAGGATTAGTTTTAGGTTTACTTCTAGGTTTAGGGCTCATCTTAGGGCAAATTTTTCTGTTAGGTTTAGGGCTAGGGTTAGAGCTATGGCTAATATAATATTTAAGGTTATGATTAGAGTTAGTATTCGGTCTGGATCTTGCGTTAGCCTTATCTTTAGGATTAGTGTGATATTTAGAACTAAGGTTAGTGTTAGAATATAAGTAGGAGTTAGGGTTCATTTTAGGACCAGGACATGAATTAGAGCTAGAAGGCTATGGCTAGGTTTAGGGTTAGGGTTTGGTTTAGGTTAACATTTAGGGTTAGGACTATGGCTTAGTTTTGTTTAAGGGATAAGGCTAAGGATATGGTTAGTTTTAGGATTACTGATAGTGTTAGGTCTAGTGGTAGGTTAAGGATTAGGCTTAGGGTTGGGTCAAATGTAGAGTTATGGTTAGAACTAGTGTAGGATCTAGGGCTAAGTTTAGGCTAAGGTTAGGGCTTTTGTTAGGTTTATTTAAATGGATAGGGTTAGAACTAGAGATAGGAATGGTGGAAAGTTAGAGTTAGTTTTAGGCGAAGGTTAGGGGTAGAGTTAGGATTAGGGTTAATTTAGGGATAAGATTAGTGCTAGGGTTAGTATTAGGGTTAGGCCTATGGTTAGGGCTAGAGACATGATTAGTGTTAGGGTTAGGGTTAGTGATAGGTTAGGAGAAAGAATGGGGTTATACCTAAGTTCAGGTCGAGGGCAAGGGTTAAAATTAGAGATAGGGGTAGAGTTAGGGTTTGGGTTAGGATTAAGGCTAGGTATAGGCCTAAGATGAGGACTAGTGTTTGTGTTAGGGTTAGGCTAGGATTAAGGCTGGGGTTAATGTCAGGTCTGGGTTTATGTTTAGTTTTAGGCTTGGTTAATGCTAGGTCTAGTGTAAGAGTTAGGTTTAGGTTAAGGGTCAAGTTTAAAGCTATATGCATTTTTAGGGTCAGGATTTGAGTAGGGTTTGGTTTATGTTACAATTTAGGATTAAGGCTTGAATTATGGTTAGGGATAGGTTTAGGGTCCAGGTTAAGATAATTGATAGGTTTAGATTTAGTGTTCAGTTTATATTTAGAGTAATGAATGGGATTAGTGTCAGCAATAGTGTTAACGTTAGGCCTAGGGTTAGCATTTGGGTTTGGCTTATCTTTAGGTTAATGGAAAGGGTTAGAGCTAAGTTTAGGACTGTGGTTAAGGTTAGAATTAGGAGTAGGGTTAGGGTTACGCCTAGGGTTAGTGTCAGGGTTAGGTTTGGGGTATGTGTTAGCGTTTGAGCTAGGATTAGGCTAGCGTGAAGTTTAGGGTTAGAGTCAGGGCTAATGTTAGGTTTAGAGTTAGGGTTATGTTTAGATTAAGACTATAGCTTGAGCTAGAATTAGAGTTAGGGCGAGGGTTAGGGTTACGGTTAGGTCTAGGCTTATGGTTAGGATTTCAATAAGGGGTAGATTTAGGGCTAGGATAAGAGCTACGTTTGTGTGAGGTTTATGGCTAGCATTAGGGCTATGGGTAATGTAAGAGCTAGGGATATGGTTATGGCTAGTTTTAGGGTCAGGATTATGGTTAAGTCTAGTATTCAAGTTTGGTTTTTGGTTAGGATAAGATTTAGAGCTAGGGTTTGTTTTAGGGTAATGGTTATTGTTGGGGTTAGGGTTAGGTTTAAGGTGAGTGCCAGATTTATTACTAATATTGGGTTAGGTTTTGGATAGGGGAAGCGATGGTGTTATAGGTAGGTTTAGGGCTAGGATGAGGGTTAGAAATATGGTTAGGGCTAGTGTTAGGATTAAGGCTATGTTTAGTGCTAGGGTGAGCGTTTATGTTAGGGCTAAGGCTAGGATTAGGCACAGGGCTAATTTCAGGTCTAGATTTATGGTTAGTGTTAGTTTTAGGGTTAGGGTATGACTAGGTCTAGTGTAAGAATTAGGTTTACTTAAGGGTCAGGTGTATTATTAGTGTCAGGTTTCAGGTAGGGATTGGTTTAGTTTAAGATTTAGGGTTAAGGATTGAATTAGCTTTAGGGTTAGGTTTGTGAATAGGGTAATGTATAGGTTTAGGTTTAGGGTTCAGGTTACATTATGAGTTAAGGTTAGCATAAGGTTCAGGTTAGCATATGAGTTAAGCTCATCTTTAAGGTTCTAGTGTTAGCGTTAGGGCAATGTTTAGTGCTAGGGTTAGTGTTAGCAGCCGAGTCAGGGTCAGGTTTACTTCTAGGGTTAGGGTTAGGACTCAAATGAGGGCTAGGTTTAGGGCTAGGTGTGGCTTTAAGGTTTGGTTTAGGTTAAGGGTTAGGGCTATGGCTCGGTTTTGTTTTAGGGCTAGGATAGATTTAGGGCTAACTTTCCAATTAGTATTAGGGTTAAAGCTAGTGTTAGGGTGAGGTTGATACTTAATTTTAGTTTTAGATCAAGGGTTAATCCTTGGTAGAAGGTTAGGGCTAAGTTTGGGACAATGGATAGGGCTAGCATTTGAATTATGGTTAATTATAGGTTTAGAACTAGAGATAGAGCTATGCTGAGAGTTAGATTAGTCTTAGGGGTAGGGATAGGGTTAGGTTTAGTGTTAGGGAAAAATTAGAGCTAGGATTAGTGCTAGGATTAGTGTTAGATTTAGGCCTAGAATTAGGGCTAGGGTTAGGGTTTTCATTAGGGTTAAGATAAGATGTTACAGCTGTGTTTAGTCCTAGGACAAGGGATAAAATTAGGGTTAGTCTAGAGTTAAATGTAAGGTTAGGATTAAGTATAGGCTTAAAACTAGGATTAGAGCTAGGGGTAGGGCTAATGTCAGGTCTAGAGTTAAGGTTAGGCTAGGGTTAGGGATAGGCCTATGGCTCAGTTTTGTTTTAGAAATAGGCCTAGGTTTAGGGCTAGTTTTATGATTAGTGATAATGTTAGGGCAGGTGGTAGGGTGAAGTTTAGTCTTAGATTTATTTGTGTGGTTAGATCTAGGTTTAAGGCTATGGCTAGGGTTAGGGCTAAGGTTAGGGCTAATGTTAGGGTTATGGTGTTGGATAGGGTTAGAACTAGAAATAGGGCTAGGGCGAGAATTCGAGATAGTCTTTGGGCTAGGGTTATTGGTAGGTTTAGGGTTAGGGCTGAATTAGGGTTAAGATTAGCGGGTTAGGCCTAGGCTTAGGGTTAGTGTTAGGCCTAGGTTTAGGGTTAGTGTTAGTGTTTGACCTAGGGTTAGGCCTAGGGTTAGGTTTAGTGTTAGTGTTAGTGTTAGGATTAGATTTAGGGGAAGGAATGGGTTACAGCTAGCTTTAGGGCTATGGCAAGGGTTGGAATTAGGGTTAGGGTTAAGGTTAGGGTTTGGGTTAGGATTAAGGCTAGGTTTAGGGTTAAACTGAGAGTTTACATTAGGGCTAGGGCTAGAATAATGGCTAGGCCTCTTGTCAGGTGTAGGTTTATAGTTAATATTAGTTTTAGTGTTAGTTTATGGCTATGTCTAGTATAAGGGTTAGGTTTAGGGTAGGGGACAGGTTTAGAAGTAGGCGTATTATAATGATAGGTTCCGGGTAGGGTTTAGTTTAGGTTAAGATTTAGGATTAATGCTTGAATTACCAGTGGGTTACGGTTAGGGTAAGGGTAATGGATAACATTAAGTTTATGGTTTCTGCTAGATTTCGAGTGATGGATAGGTTAGTGTTAGTGATATGGTTATCATTAGGCCTAGGTATAGCATTTGAGTTAGGCTTATCTTTAGGGTACTTGATAGGGTTAGAGCTAAGGTTAGGGCTAAGTTTAAGGTTAGGCTGAGGGTTAGGCTTAGGGTTAGGCTTACGGTTAATATTATGGTTATGTTTAGAGTAAATGTAGGCATTTGAGCTAGGGTTAGGGCTAGGGCGAGGGTTAGGTTTTGTGTCAGGGCTAGGGTTAGGTTTAGGTTTAGTGTTATGTTTACACTAAGGATTAGAGTTTGAACTACTATTAGGGCTAGGGCAAGAGTTAGCATTAGGTTTAGGTCTAAGGTTATGGTTATGGTTATGATTAGGGCTAGGTTTAGGTCTAGCATAAGGGCTAGATTTTGTCTGATGTTTAGGGATAACTTTAGGGCTATGGGTAATGTAAGAGCTAGGGATATAGTTATGGCTAGTGTTAGGTACAGGGTTATGGATAAGTCTAGTGGTAGGGTTAGGTTTCGAATTTAGGATAAGGTTTAGAGCTACAGTTTTTATTAGGTTAAGGGTTATTGCTGGGTTAGGGTTAGTTTTATGGTTAGGGCAACAATTAGGACTAGCATTTGGTCTAGTTGTAGGTTTAGTCTTTACGTTAGGTTAAGGGTTATTGTTAGGGCTAGGGCTAGGTTCTTGTTTAGGGCTAATTCTATATTTATGATTCTATTTAAAATTAGTTTTGGTCTAGTGCTAGTCTTACTGTTAGTTTTAGGTATAGATTTAGCGGTAGAAGTAGTGTTAGGATTCGGTTTAGATTTAGGGTCAGGTTTAGATCAAGTGTTAGTGTTAGGGTCAGCATAAGCGTCAGGGTCCTAATAATCATCAGGTTTAGTTATAGATGTTGTATTAGGGTCAGGGTCCAGGTAGGGTTTGATTTAGTTTAAGATTTAGAGTTAAGCATTGAATTTGCATTAGGGTTGGGGTTAGAGTTATGGTAATGGATAGGGTTAGGTTTTGGGTTCAGGTTAATTTTAGAGTAATGGATAGGGTTAGTGTTAGCAATAGTGTTAGTGTTAGGCCTAGGGTTAGCAAATTAGTTAGGCTTTTCTCTAGGTTAAAGCTAGAATTAGGGGTAGGTTTAGGACTAGTAATAGAGTTAGGGATTGGGGCGAGCTAAGGATTAAGGTTAGGACTACAGTAGAATTAGGGAGAGAGTTCAGCTTAGGGTAAGTAATAGGGTTAGAGGTATGGTTAGGGTTAGGGTTAGAGTCAGGGCTCGGATTAGGATAGGATTTGTTTTATCATTAGGTTTATGGCTAATAAAAGAACTATGATTCCAATTAGGGCTAGTTCTAGGATTAGCGTTAGGGCAATATTTAGAGCTAGGGGTACTGTTAGGGTCTGACTCAGGGTCAGGGTTATTTCTATGGTTATGGTAAGGACTAATATTAGGGCTAAAATTAGGTTTAAGTGTAGGGTTAGTGTTTGGTTTAGGTTAAGGGTTAGGGTTAGAATTATGGCTCAGTTTTGTTTTAAGACTAGGATAGGGTTAGGGCTAGTTTTCCAATTAGCATTAGGTTTATGGCTAGTGTTAGAGTGAGGTTTGTGCTGAAGGTTAGGATTTATAACCAGGTTTAGTGTTAGGGTGATGGTTAGATTTAGGATTGGGGCTAGGGATATGGCTAGGGTTTGGGTTATGGTAAGGGACAGGTTTTAAACTAGGAATAGGGTTAGGACAAGAGTTAGTTAATCTTATGGCTAGAGATAAGATAAGTTTAGGATTAGGGTTAATTGAGGGCTAGGGTTAGCCCTAGAGTTAGTGTTAGGTTTTGGCCTAGAGTTAGGGCTAGGGTTAGGGTTAGGGTTAGTGTTAGTGTTAGGGTAAGGTATGATGTTATAGCTATATTTTGGGCTAGGGCATGGGATGAAATTAGGATTAGGGCTCAGGTTACGGTTAGAATTAGAATTAAGGCTAGGATTAGAGCTAGCATTAAGGGTAGTGTTTGTGCTAGGGTTAGGGCTAGGATGAGGTCTAGGTTTAATTTCAGTTCTAGGGTTATGTTTAGAAATAGTTTTAGGTTTAGGTTTATGACCGGGTCTGTTGTAAGGGTTCCATTGAGGTTTAGGGTCAGATTTACTGCTAGGGGTATTATTAGGGTCAGAATCATGGTTACAGTATGGGTTTGGTTAAGGTTTAGGGCTAGGGCAAATTTAGCATTAGGGTTAAGGTAATGGATATGTTTAGGTTTCAGGTTCAGGTTAGGTTTAGTATAATGGACAGGGTTAGGGTAAGTCATAGGGTTAGAGGTAGGCCTAGGGATAGAATTTTTTTAAAGATATGGTTCAGGTAATGGTTAGGATTAGAGCTACAGTAAGAACTAAGTTATGGTTAGGTTAGGGATATGGTTTGGGTTAGGCCTAGGGTTAAAATGTACTTAGGGTTATGGTTAGGGTAATGGATAAAATTATATCTAGGTTTAGCGCTAGTGTTATTGTTAGGAATAGGGCTATGTTTCGGTTTAGGTTTCGGGTTAGGACAAGGTTTAGATTTAGGTTTAGGTTTAGGTTAATTGTTAGGGCTCGGGATAGGGTTAGGGCTACGATGAAAACTAGGGTTAGAGTTTAGATTAGGGTGAGGATTTGAGTTAGGCTTGAGCTAGTTTAGGACTATGGCTAATGTAAGAACTAGGGTTACAATTAGGGCTAGTGTTAGGGTTAGCATTAGGACTGGGTATAATGTTTATATTAGGTTTAGGTTAAGGGGGATGATTAGATATAGGTTTAGTATTAGGGTTAGAGTCAGGATTAGTGTTACTTTTAGGATTAGGTATAGGACTCGAATTAAGGGGAGGATTATGGCTAGGTGTAGTGTTAGGATTTGTGTTAGGATTAGTTTAAGAATTAGGGATAACGCTAATGTCAGGTCTAGGGTTACGTTTAGGTTAGTGTTAGGGTTGAGGCTATGGCTCAATATTGTATTAGAGCTAGGGCTACAGTAAGGGCTAGTTATGGGATTAGTGACAGATTTATTGCTAGTAGTAAGGTGAGGTTTTATCTTATATTAATTATTATGGTTAGATCTAGGTTTAGGGCTAGGGCTAAGGTTAGGGTTAAAGATAGGGCTAGTGTTATGGTTATGATAGCAGGTAGGGTTAGAACTAAAAATAGTGCTAGGGCAAAAGTTAGAGTTAGTCTTAGGGCTAGGGATAGGGGTGGGTTTAAATTTAGGGCTAAATTAGTACTAGGAGAAGTGCTAGGGTTAGGGTTAGGGTTGCTGCTAGGGTTAGGGTTAGTGTTAGTGTTAGAGATAGGGTTAGTTTTAGGGAAAGGGATTGGGGTTATAGCTTGGTTTAGGAATAGGGCGAGAGTTAGAATTAGGGTTAGGTATAGGTTAGGGTTTGGGTTATGATTAAGGCTAGCTTTAGGTCTAGGTTTGAGGGTTTGTGTTAGGGCTAGGGCTAGAATTAGGGCTAGGGGCTAATGTCAGGTCTAGGTTTATGTTTAGGGATAGTTATAGGGTAAGGTTATGCCTAGGTCCAATGTAGGGATTACATTTAGGGTAAGGGTCAGGTTTAGAGATAGGTGTTTTATTAGGGTCAGGGTCCAGGTAGGGTTTGGTTTAGTTTAAGATTTAGAGTTAAGCATTGAATTTGCATTAGGGTTAGGGTTAGAGTTATGGTAATGGATAGGGTTAGGTTTTGGGTTCAGGTTAATTTTAGAGTAATGGATAGGGTTAGTGTTAGCAATAGGGTTAGTGTTAGGCCTAGGGTTAGCAAATATGTTAGGCTTTTCTCTAGGTTAATTAATAAGCTTAGAGCTAAGGTTAGTGCTAGGGTTAAGGTTAGGATTAGGGCTGGTGTTAGGTTTAGGCATAAGGTTAGTGTCAGGGTTAGGTTTAGAGTAAGTGTTAGGGTATGAGCGAGGGTTAGGGCTAGGGAAGTGGTTAGGGTTAGAGTCAGGGCTAGGTTTATGTTTAAGATTACAATTAGGGCTATGTTTAATGATAGAATAAGGCCAGGTTTGTATGGTGTTTATGGCTAGCTTTGGGGCTATCAGTTAGGGTTACGTTTAGGATTAGAGTTAAGGCCAGAATTAGGACTAGTGTTGGGTGTAGGGATAGGGTTAGGCTTTGGGTTAGGTTAAGAGTTATTGTTAGGGCTAGTGCAAGGTTTTTGTTTAGGGCTAGGGCTAGTTTATGACTCCATTTAGAATTAGGTTTGGTCTAGTGCTAGTGTTACTGTTAGGTTTAGGTACAGGTTTACTGATAGGTGTAGGGGTAAGTTCCGGTTTTTGGTTAGTGTGAGGTTTAGTTCTAGGGTTAATGTTAGAGTCAGAATTAAGGGTGAGGGTTTGGGTTAGAGTTACATCTAAAATGAGGGCTAGGTTTAGGAATAGTAATTGAGTTGAGGATTGGGGTAGGCTAAGGATTTGTGTTAGGACTAGGCAACATTAGGTTGTGGGTTTGGCTTAGGAAAAGAGATGGGTTTAGAGGTAAGATTAGGGTTAGGGATATGTTTAGGACTAGGGTTAGGGTTAGGGTTAATCTTAGGGTTTAGCCTAGGGTTAGAGTATGGATTAGCTCTAGGATTTGTGTTAACTTTAGGGCTATGGCTAATGAAAAAACTTGGTTTCTGATTAGGGCTAGTTCCAGGGTTAGCGTTAGGGTAATTTATACAGCTAGGGTTAGGGTAAGGATCTGAGTCAGTGTCAGGGTTATAGCTAAACTTAACCTTATCTAAGGTTAAGTTTAGCTCTCAAATTATGGAAAGGTTTAGGGCTAAGTTTAGGGTTAGTGTTTGGTTTAGGTTAAGGGTTAGGGTTAGGGTTATGGCTCTGTGTTTTTTTTTTTTTTTTAGGGCTAACGTAGGGTTAGGGCAAATTTTCCAATTAGCATTAGGGTCAGAGCTAGTTCTAGGGTGAGGTTTAGGCTTAAAGTTAGGGTTAGATCCATGTTTAGGACTAGGGCAAATGTTAGGGCTAAGGTTGGGACTAGGGATAGGGCTAGAGTTTGGATTATGGTAAGAGATAGGTTTAGAATTAGGGCTAGGGCTAGGGTGAGAGTTAGAGGTAGTCTTAGGGCTAGAGATAGGGTTAGGTTTAGGGTTAGGGCTAAATTATGGCTAGGATTTGTGCTAGCGTTAATGTTAGGTCTAGGCCTAGGTTTAGTTCTAAGGTTAGGGTAAGGTATCATGTTACAGCTACATTTGGGCTAGGTCAAGGGATAAAATTAGGGATAGGGCAAGGGTTAAGGTTATAGTTAGAATTAAGTCTAGAATTAATGCTAGGGTTGGCGCTAGGTTTTGTGTTAGGGTTTGTGCCTGGATTAGGGCTAGGGCTAATGTCAGGTCTAGGGTTACGGTTAGGAATAGTTTTAGGGATAGGTTTATATCCAAATCTATTGTAAGGGTTAGGGCTAGTGGTAGTATGAGGTTTAGGCTTATATTATTGTTATGGTTAGATCTAGGTTTAGGGCTAGGTCGTGCATTAGGATTAAGATTAGGGCTATTTTTAGGGTTATGGTAACAAATAGGGTTAGAACTAGAAATAGAACTAAGGTGCTACTAGAATTATTCTTTGGGCTAGGTTTATGGGTAGGTTTAGGGTTAGGGCTAAATTAGCACTAGGATAAGCACTAGGGTTAGTGTTAGGGTTAGGCCTAGGGCTAGGATTATGGGTACTGTTAGTGTTAGGTTTGGGGTTAGATTTAAAGGAAGGGATGCGGTTATAGCTAGGTTTAGAGCTAGGTTTCAGGTTAGAATTTGATTTAGGGCTAGGATTAGGGTTTGGGTTAGGATTAAGGCTACATTTAGTTCCAGGAATAGGGTATGTGTTAGGGCCAGAGCTAAGATTAGGGCTAGGGCTAATGTCAGGTCTAGGGTTATATTTAGGGATAGTTTTTGGGTAGGTTATGGCTAGGTCTAGTGTAAGGATTATGTTTAGGGTGAGGGTCAGTTTTAGACCTAGTTGAATTATTAGGGTCAGTATCTGGTAGGGTTTGGTTTACTTTAAGGTCTAGAGTTATGTGTTGAATTAGCGTTAGGGTGAGGGTTAGAGTTAGGGTAATGGATAGGATTAGGTTTAGGGTTCAGGTTAATTTTATAGTAATGGATAGGGTTAGTGTTAGCAATGGGATTAGCATTAGGCCTACGATTAGCATTTGAGTTAGGTTTATCTGTAGGTTAATGGATAAGCTTAGAGCTACGGTTAGTGCTAGGGTTAAGGTTAGGATTAGGGCTGGGGTTAGGTTTAGGCCTAGGGTTAGTGTCAGGTTAGGTTTAAGGTGTTAGGGTATGACCTAGGTTTAGGGCTTGAGTGATGTTTAGTGTTAGAGTCAGGAATAGGGTTAGGGTTAGGGTTATTGATATGATTAGGGAAAGGGTTAGAGTTTGAACTAGGTTTAGGACTAGGGCAAGGGTTAGGGTTAGGGTTAAGACTAGGGTTTTTTTAGGATTACAATTAGGGCTATGGGTAATGTAAGAGCTTGGATTATGGTTATGGCTAGTTTCAGGGTTAGTATTATGGATAAGTCTAGTGGTAGGGTTAGGTTTTGGTTTAGGATAAGGTTTAGAGCTACAGTTTCTATTAGGTTAAGGGTAATTGCTAGGTTAGGGTTAGTTTTATGATTAGGGCCACAATTAGGACTAGCACTTGGTCTAGTTGTAGGTTTAGTCTTTACGTTAGGTTAAGGGTTATTGTTAGGGCTAGTGCTAGGTTCTTGTTTAGGGCTAAGTCTAGATTTATGACTCTATTTAGGATTAGGTTTGGTCTAGTGCTAGTCTTACTGTTAGGTTTAGGTGTAGGATTTTGATCAGGGCTAGTTCTATCTTTAGCATTAGGTCAATGTTTACAGCTAGGGTTACTGGTAGGGTCTGAATCAGTGTTAGGGTTATTTCTACGGTTAGGTTTAGGACTCAAATTAGGGCTATGTTTATTGCTAGGTGTAGTGTTAGGGTTTGGTTTACTTTAAGAGTTAGGGTAAGGGTTCTGACTCAGTTTTGTTTTAGGGTTAGGGTAGTTTTAGGGCTAGTTTTCCAAATAGCATTAAGATTAGACCTGGTGTAAGAGTGAGCTTTAGGGTTAGAACCAGGTTTAGGGAAAGGGTGAAGGTTAGGGCTAGGATTGGGGTTAGAGATTGGGAGAGGGTTTGGATTATGGTAAGGTATAGGTTTATAACTAAGGATAGTGCTAGGGCGCTAGAGTGAGTCTTAAAGCTACGGATAGTTTTAGGTTTAGCGTTAGGGCTTAATTAGGGCTAGGATTAGAGCTATGGTTATTGGTAGCTTTAGGCCTAGGTTTAGGGCTAGGGTTAGTTCTAGCATTAGAGTTAGGGTAAGGTATGATGTTACAGCTACATTTAAGGCTAGGGCAAGTCATAAAATTAGAGTTAGGGCTCATGTTATTTTTAGGATTGGGATTAAAGCTAGGCTTAGGGGTAGGATTAGGGCTACAAGTTTGTTTGGGTTAGGGCTAGGATTAGTGATAGGACTAATGTCAGGTCTAGCATTGTATTTAGGGATAGTTTTAGGGTAAGGATTATGGCCAGTTCTATTGTAAGTGTCATGTTGAGGTTTAGGGTCTTCTTTACAGCTAGGGATATTATTAGGGTTAAAGTCAGGGTTAGGGTATGTGTTAGGTTGAGGTTTAACCTTAGGGCTCAAATTAGCATCAGGGTTAGTGTTAGGGTTAGAATAATGGATATGATTAGGTTTAAGGTTAAGGTTAGATTTAGAGTAATGCACAGGTTCAGGGTTAGGGATAGGGTTAGGTTTAGGACTAGGGATAGAATTCAGTTAGGGTTATGGTTAGGGTAATAGATTGTATTAGATCTACAGTTAAGGCTAGAGTTATGGTTGGGTTAAGGCTATGGTTTTGGTTAGGCCTAGGGTTAGAATTTAGTTAGGGTTATGGTTAGGGTAATGGATAAGATTAGAGGTAGGGATAGGGCTAGGATTATGGTTAGGATTAGGGGGATGGTTTGTGTTAGTTTTCGGGCTAGGACAAGGTTTAGGTTTATGGTTAGGTTTAGCTCAAGTGTTAGGGCTAGAGTTAGTGTTAGGGCTAGGGTTAAATCTAGGGTTAGAACTCTCATTAGTGCTAGGTTTTAGGTTAGGTAAGGGCTATGTAGGACTATGGCTAATGTTAGAACTAGGGTTATGATTAGGGCTAGTGTTAAGTTTAGCATTATGTCTGTCTAGTGTTTACATTAGGTTTTGGTTTAGGGTGATAAATAGAGATAGAGTTAGTGTTACCATCAGAGTCAGGATCAGTGTTACTGATATGGGTTAAGGATAGACTCGATTAGGGCTAGTGTTAAGGCTAGGTATAGGGTTAGAGTTTGTGTAAGGGTTAGGGTAAGACTTTGGGATAGGGCTAATGCCATGTCTAGAATTATGGTTTTGTTAGGGTTAGGGTTTGGATTTTTGCTCAGTTTTGTTTTACAGCTACAGCTAGGATTAGGGCTACTTTTAGGATTAGCAATAGTGTTAAGGCTAGTTGTATGGTGAGGTTTAGGCTTAGATTTATTGTTATGGTTAGAACTAGGTTTAGGGATATGGCTAGGTTTAGGTCTAAAGTTAGGGCTAGTGTAAGGTTATGGTAACGGATGGAGTTAGAAATAGTATGAGGGCTACGGCGAGAGTTAGAGTTAGTCTGGGAGCTAGGGTGAAAGTTACGTTTAGGTATTAGGTCTAGATTTAGGGCTAGGGTGAGTGTTAGGGTTAGGCCTAGAGTTAGGGCTAGGGTTAGGGTTAGTGTTAGATTTAGGGTTAGGGAAAGGGTTAGTGGAAGGGATGGGGTTATAGCTAGGTTTAGGGCTAGGGCAAGGGTTAGAATTAGTGTTTGGGCTAGGGTTAGTATTAAGGCTATGTTTAGGGCTAGGATCAGGATTTGTGTTAGGGCTAGGGCTAGAATTAGGACTATCACTAATGTAAGGTCTAGATTTATTGTTAGTGTTAGTTTTAGAATTAAGTTATGGCTAGGTCTAGTGTAAGGGTTAGGTTTAGGGTAAGGGTCAGGTTTAAAGCTAGGTATATTATTAGGGTCAGGGTCCAGGTAGAGTTTGGTTTAGGTTAAGGTTTAAGTTTAAGAATTGAATTAGCATTAGGATTAGTCTTAGGGTTAGGGTAATGGATAGGGTTAGGTTTAGGGTCCAGGTTAGATTTAGAGTAATGCATATTGTTAGTGTTAGTTGTAGAGTTAGCGTTGGGCCTAGGGTTAGCATTTGAGTTAGGGTTAACTTTCGGTTAATGGATAGGGTTAGAAATTATGTAAGGACTAGGGATAAGGTTAAGATTAGGGCTAGGTTTAGGGTTAGGCCTAGGGTTAGTATCAGAAATAGTTTCAGGGTTATGTTTAGGGTACAGGTTAGAGCTTGAGCTATGATTAGGTCTAGGGCAAGGGTAGGGTTAGGTTTAGGTGTAGGGTTATGGTTATGGTTACAATTAGGGCTAGGTTTAGGGCTAGAATAAGGCCTAGGTTTTGTTTGATGTTTAGAGCTAGCGTTAGGGCTATGGGAAATGTAAGAGCTACAGAAAATTCTATGGAAAGTTTTAGGGTCAGGGTTATGGAGAAGTATATTGTTAGGGTTAGGATTTTGGTTAGGATAAGATTTGGAGCTAGGGTTTGTGTTAGGTTAAGGGTCATTGTTCAGGATAAGTTTAGGGTTAGGGTGACTGCCAGAATTATGACTGGCATTTGGTCTAGGGATAAGGTGGGTCTTTACGTTAGGTTTATGGTTATTTTTAGGGAGAGTGCTATGTTTTTGTTTAAGGTTAGGGCTAGATTTTTGACTATATTTAGGATTAGGTTTGGTCTAGTCCTAGTGTTACTGTTAGGTTTAGGTATAGGTTAACTGGTAGGGGTAGTGTTAGGGTTCAGTTTAGTGTTAGTATCAGGTTAAGACATGGGGTTAGTGTTAGAGTCAGAATAAGGGTCAGGGTTATGGTTAGGATTAGAGGTAGAATGAGGGCTAAGATAGGACTAGTAAGAAATTTAGGGTGTGGGGTGGGCTAAGAATTAAGATTAGGACTAGGGTAGCATTAGGGTGAGGGTTTTACTTAGAGAAAGTGATAGGGTTTGAGATAGGGTTAGGGTTAGGTTTAGATTTAGGGCTAGGGTTAGGCTTAAGTTTAGGGTTAGGGTGAGGTTTAGGGTTAGTGTTAGGGTTAAGGATAGGGTAAGCATTAGGGTTAGTGTTAGGGTTAGGGTTAGTGTTAGGCATAGGGTTAGTTTTAGGTTTACGGTTAGGTTTAGGGTTAGGAGTATGGTCAGGTTTAGGCTTTGTGTTAGGGTTAGGGTTTGTGTTGGGTTTATGGTTAGGGTTAGGGTTAGGGTAGGGTTCTGGTTAGCATTAGATTTACGGTTAGGGTTAGTGTTATTGTTAGGGTTAGTATTAGGGATAGTGTTAAGGTTAGGGTTACTTTAAGGTTAGGGGTAGGGTTTGTGTTAGGGGTAGAATTAGGTTTAGGGTAAGGGTTAGTGTTAGTGTAAAATTTAGGGTAAGATTTAGGGTTAGGGTTAGGGCTAGGGTTAATATTAGGGTTAGGATTAGGGTTAGGTTTAACATTAGGGTTAGTGTTAATGTTAGAGATAGGATTAGGGTCAGTTATATTGTTAAGGGTAGGATTAGGTTTCAGTTAGGGTTAGTGGTATGGTTGAGGTTAGTGTTAGGGTTAGGGTAAGGTTTAGGGTTAGGGTTAGGGTTAGGATTAGTTTGAGGGTTAGAGTTAGTGTTAGGTTTAGTGTTAAGGTTAGATTTAGAATTAGGTTTAGTGTTGGGTTTAGGGTTTTGTTTACAGTTAGGGTGAGACTTAAGGTTAGGGTTACTGTTAGGGTTAAAGTTAGGGATAGTGTTAGGGTTTGGATTAGGCTTGGGGTTAATTATAGGGTTAGGCTTAAGGTTAGGTTTAGTGTTAGTGATAGAATTAGGGACAGAGTTAGGGTTAAAGTCACAGAGTGCCTATTATGGATAGGGTAAGGGTTAGGTTTAGGGTTAGTGTTAAGGTTAGGGTTAGTGTTAGTGTTGGGGTAGTGTTAGGGTAAGTGTAAAGGTAGGGGTAGGGTTAAGGAAAGGGTTAGTGTTAGTCTTAGAATTAAGATTACAATTTTTGTTAGGTTTAATTTTAGGGTTATGGTTAGTGTTAGGGTTAGGTTTAGGTTTAGGTTTAGGGTAAGTGTTAGGGTTTGGGTTAGGGTTTGGTTTACGGTTAGGTTTAGTGTTAGGGTTTCGGTTAGGATTAGGATTATGTTTTGTGTTAGGGTATTGGTTAGGGTTATGTTTAGTGTTAGGGTCATGGTGAGTGTTAGATTTAGGTTTAGGGTTATATTTTAGAGTTAGATTGAGGTTTAGTGTTAGGATTAGGTTTAGTCTTAGGATTAGGGTTAGGGATAGGTTTAGTGTTAGTGTTAGGCTTAGGGTTAGGGTAAGGATCATGGTTAGGGTTGGTGATAAATTTACAGTTAGGGATAGGGTTAGTGTTAGAATTAAGGTTACTGTTTGGGTTAGTGTTAGGTTTATGGTTTGGGTTTGTTTAGGGTTAATGTTAAGCTTGGGGTTACTGTTAGGATTAGGGTTAGGGTTAGGTTTAGGGTAACGGTTAGTATTAGGGTTAAGGTTGAGGTTAGAGTTTGATTAACATTAGGTTAGCATTAGGGTTTGCGTTAGGTTATTGTTATGGTTATTTTTAGTGTTAGGGTTGTGTTAGTGTTAAAGTAAGGAATAGTGTTAGGGCTAGGGTAAATGTTAGGGTTAGGGTTATGGTTAGTGTTAGGGTTAGGATTAGTTTAGTGTTACGGTTAGGATTAGGGTTAGGGTTAGTGTTAGGTTAAGGATTATGGTTAGGGTTAGTGTTACTTATAGAGTTATGGTTCGGGTTAGGTTTAATATTAGGTTTAGGGTTAAAGTTGGTGTTAGGGTTAGTGGAAGAAATGAATTATGGTTAATATTAGAGTTAGAGTTAGAGTTAGTTTTAGGGATAGGTTTAGTGTTAGGGTTAGTGTTAGTGTTGAAATTAGGATGATGTTTAAGGTTAGTGTTATGGTTAGCTTTAGACATAGGGTTAGGGTTAGGGTTAGGATTAGGGTTAGGTTTAGGGTTAGCGTTAACTTTAGAAACAGGATTAAGGTTAGGGTTACTGTTCGTGTTAGGGTTAGGCATAGGAATAGTGTTTGGTATAGGTTTAGAGTTAGGTTTAGCGATAGAGTTAGCATTAGGTTTAGGGTTAGGTTTTCAACTGTTAGGGTTATGGTTAGTGTTAGAGTATGTGTTATGGTTAGGGTTTTGGTTAGGTTAGGGTTAGTGTTAGAGTTAGGGTTAGGGTTCGCATTAGTGTTTGTATTAGGTTTATAGTTAGGTTTAGATTTAGTGTTAGGGATAGGGTTAGGGTTAGTTTTAGGTTTAGGGTTAGAATTAGGTGAGTGATAGGTTTAGAATTGGGGTCAGGATTAGGGTTTGTGTTAGTTTTAGGGTTAGGGTTAGGTTTATTTAAATGGTAAGGTTTAGGATTAGGTTAGGGATTGTGTTTTGGATAGAGTTAGGGTTAGGATTAGAGTTGTGATTAGGATTAGGGATAAGGTTTGGTTTATATTTAGGATTAGTGATCAGGTTAGAGTTAGGGTTGGGGTAATATTTAGTGTTGGTTTAGTGTTAATGTTAAGATTAGGGTTTGTTTTATTGTTAGGGTTAGGTTTAGGGTTAGAGTTAGTGTTAGGGTTATGATTTGCTTTAGGATTAGGCTTAGTGTTAGGGTTAGTGTTAGAGGTAGTGTTAGGTTTATTATTTGCATAAAGATTAGGGTTACAGTTAGGATTAGGGTTATGGTAAGAGTCAAGATTAGTTTTAGGTTTAAGGTTAGAGTTAGGATTAGGGTTATGGTTAGTGTTAGGTTTAGTATTAGTGTTTTTGATAGGGTTAAGGTTTAAGTAAAGATTCAGATTAGGGCTAGTGTTAGATTTACATTTAGGTTTAGGGTTAGGTTTAGGGTTTGTGTTAGGGTTACAATTAGGATTAGGGTTACGGTGAGGGTCAGGATTAGTGTTAAGTTTAGGGTTAGGATAAGGGTTAGGGTTAGGATTAGTGTTAGGTTAAGTGTTAGTATTTTTGATGGTGTTAGGGTTTAAGTTAGGATTCAGATTAGGGTAAGCATTAGATTTAGATTTAGGTTTAGGGTTAGGATTAGGCTTAGTGTTAGGGTTAGTTTTAGGGTTAGGGTTAGGGTTAGTGTTAGGTTAAGGATTACAGTTAGGGTTAGTGTTACTTATGGAGTTATGGTTCAAGTTTGGGTTAATGTTAGGTTTAGGGTTAAAGTTAGTGTTAGGGTTAGAGGGAGAAATGAATTACAGTACAAGGGGTAGGGAAAGAAGATGGGAGGGGAGGGGAGGGGCGGGGAAGAAAGGGGAGGGGAGGGGGATAGTAGAGGATAGGAAAGGCAGCAGAATACAACAGACACTAGTATGGCAGTAGGTAAAAAAGTGGATGTGTAACCGATGTGAATCTGCAATATGTATATAGGGTAAAAATGGGAGTACATAATCTGCTTGAATCAAATGTATGAAATATGATATTTCAAGAACTTTGTAATGTTTTGAACAAATAATAATAAAAAATTTAAAAAAATAAAAATAATAAAAAACACATAATACTGAGTCTGAGTGGGAAAATAAAATCTCATTTAAAAAAGAATTTGGGTTAGGGTTAAGGTTTGTGTTGGGTTAGTGTTGGGGTTAGCGTTGTGGTTAGGGTTAGGGTTAGAGTTAGTGTTAGGGTTAGGCTCTGTTTATGGTTGATGTTAGTGTTAGAGTTAGGGTTAAGTTTAGTGTTAAAGTTAGTGTTAGGGTTAGTGTTAGCGTTAAGGTTAGGTTTAAGTGAGGGTTTGTGTAATGGTTATGGTTAGGGTGTGGGTAGGTGTTAGGGTTATTGTTAAGGTTAGGGTTAGGGTGTTTTATGGGTAGGGTTACGGTTAGTGTTAGGGTTAGGTGTAGGTTCATGGTTAGAATTAGTCTTAGTGTTATGGTTAAGCTTAAGGTTATGGTTAGAATTAGTGTCTGGGTTAGGGTTAGAGTTAGGTTTAGTGTATGTGTTAGGGTTAGGGTTAGGTTTATGGTGAGGTTTAGTATTACTGTTGGGTTAAGTGCTATAATTAGGGTTAGAGTTAGGTTTAGTGTATGTGTTAGGGTTAGGGTTAGGTTTATGGTGAGGTTTAGTGTTACTGTTGGGTTAAGTGCTATAATTAGGTTTAGTGTTATAGTAAGGGTTAGGGTTAGGGTTAGGTTTAGGGTTTGTGATAGGGTAGTGTTAGGGGTAAGATTAGGTTTAGAGTTAGGGTTAGGGTTAATGTTAGAATTAGATTTTTCACTAGAGTTGTGGTTTGGATTAGTGTTAGGGTTAGGGTTAAAGTTAGGGTTAGTGTTGGTGTTTGGGTTAGGGTTATAGTTAGGTTTAGGATTACATTAGGTGAGTGTTAGGATTAGGTAAGAGTTAGGGTTAGGGTAAGTGTTAGGATTAGAGACAGGATAAGGGTAAGGGTTAAGTTAGGGTTTGTGTTAGGTTTAGCGTTAGGGTTAAGGATAGGGTTAGTGTTACTGTTAGTGTTAGGGTTAGGATTAGTGTTATGGTTAGGGTAAGGGTTTGTGTAAGGGTTAGGATTACATTTAGGTTTAGGGTTAGGTTTACAGTTAGCATTAGCATTAGGGTTAGGGTTAGTGTTAGGGTTAAGGTTAGGGATAGAATTAGTGTTAAAGTTAGAGTTATGGTTACGGTTGGTGTTAGTGTTAAGATTATAGTTAGTGTTATTTTTAGGGTAGGGTTAGGGTTAGAGTTATTGTTATGGTTAGTATTAGAATTAGATTTAGGTTTAGTGTTATGCTTAGCTTTAGGATTGGAGTTAGGGTTAGGGTTAGTGTTCGCCTTAGGTTTAGGGTTAGAGGGTTAGATTTGGGTTTAGTGTTATGATTAGTGTTAGGTTTAATGTTAGAAGTAGTGTTGGGATAGGATTAGGGTTATGGTTAGTGTTAATGTTCGGGTTAGGGTTGAGGTTAGGGTTAGGGTTAGTGTTAGTGTGCGAGTTAAGTTTTGGGTTAGGGTAAGGTTTAGGGTTAGTGTTATTCTTACGGTTAGGATTAGGGTTAGTTTTAATGTTAGGCTTAGGGTTATTATAAGGTTAGTGTTAGTGTTAAGGTTAGGGTTAGGGTTAGGGTTAGGATTAGTGATGGGGTTTGTGTTAGGGTTAGTGTTAGGTTTAGTGTTAGGGTTTGTATTAGGGTTAGAGTTTGGGTTAGGGTTAGGGTTACAGTTAAGATTAGGTTTACGGTTAGTGTTAGAGTTAGTATTAGGTTTAGGGTTACTGTTAGGGTTACTGTTATGGTTAAGGTGAGTGTTTGTAATAGAATTAGGTTTTGGGTTAGGTTTTAGGCTAGGCTTAGTGTTAGAGGTAGGGTGAGGGTTGGCTTTAGGGTTAGTGCTAGAGTTAGCTTTAGGGTTAGAAATAGGATTTGTGTTAGGGTTAGGGTTAAGGTTATCATTAGGGTAACGGTTAACAGACACTTCACAGAGGAGGACATACAATCAATCAACAAGTACATGAAAAAATGCTCACCATCTCTAGCAGTCAGAGAAATGCACATCAAAACCACCCTAAGATACCATCTCACTCCAGTAAGATTGGCAGCCATTATGAAGTCAAACAACAATAGGTGTTGGTGAGGATGTGGGGAAAAGTGTACACTTGTACACTGCTGGTAGGACTGCAAATTGGTGAGGTCAATTTGGAAAGCAGTATGGAGATTCCTGGGAAAGCTGGGAATGGATGCACCATTTGACCCAGCTATTGCCCTTCTTGGACTATTCCCTGAGGATCTTAAAAGAGCGTACTATAGGGATACTGCCACATCAATGATCATAGCAGCACAATTCACAATAGCTAGACTGTGGAACCAACCTAGATGCCCTTCAATAGATGAATTGATAAAAAAATGTGGCATCTATACACAATGGAGTATTACGCAGCACTAAAAAACGACAAAATCATAGAATTTGCAGGGAAATGGATGGCATTAGAGCAGATTATGCTAAGCGAAGCTAGCCAATCCTTAAAAAACAAATGCCAAATGTCTTCTTTGATATAAAGTGAGCAACTAAGAACAGAACAGGGAGGAAGAGCATGAGGAAAAGTTTAACATTAAACAAAGATGAGTGGGGGGAGAGAAAGGGAGAGAGAAGGGAAAACATATGGAAATAATAGGAGACCATCAATGTTACACAAAATTACATATAAGAGGTTGTGAGAGGAAAGGGAGAGAATTGAACAATAGCAGAGGAGGTAGAGAGGGAAGATTGGAGGGGAGGGGAGGGGGGATAGTAGGGGATAGGAAAGTTAGCAGAATACAACAGTCACTAATATTCCATTATATAAAAATGTGAGTGTGCAACCGATGTGATTCTGCAATTTGTATTTTGGGTAAAAATGTGAGTTCATAACCCAATTGAGTCAAATGTATGAAAGATGATATATCATGAGCTTTGTAATGTTTTGAACAACTAATAAAAAAAGATTATAATATATGCTAAAAAAAGAGAGAGATAGGATAAGGGTTGGGATTAGTGTTTGGGTTAGTGTTAGAGGTAGGTGTAGGTTTAGTGTTAGGGATAAAGTTATAGTAAGTGTTAGGGTTAGGGATATATATGGTGAGATTTGGTGTTAGTTTTAGGGTTAGGGTTAGTGTTAGTGATTGGGTTAGGGTTAGGTTTAGTGTTACTTTTAGAATTATGGTTGTGGTTAGGGTTAATATTAGGTTTAAGGTTGAAGTTAGTGTTTGGGTTAGTGTTAGATTTAGGGAGTGGATTAGTATTAGGGTTAGGGTTCGTGTAAGGAGTAGTGTTAGGGTTTTTGTTAGGGTTAGTGTAAGGTCTAGGGTTAGGGTTATTGTTAGGGTTAGCTGTAGGTTTTACGGTTAGAGTTAGGTTTATTGTTCTGGTTAGGGTTGGGGTTAGGATTAGTGTTTGTGTTAGGGTTAGAGTTAAATTTAGGATAAGTGTTAGGGATAGGGTTAGAGTTAGCGTTAGGGTTACGTTTAGTTTAATAGTGAGGTTTAGTGTTAGTGTTAGTGTTAACATTAGGCTTAGGTTTAGTGTTAGGGTAAGTGTTAGTGTTAGGGTTAGGATTTGAGTTAGTGTTAAGGTTGGGATTATGGTTAGGATTAGGGTTTGTGTAGGGTTAGCGTTAGGGTTAGGGTTAGGGTTAGGGTTAGGGTTAGGATTAGGTTGAAGGTTAGGGTTAGGGTTACTGTTAGAATTAGTTTTAGAGTTAGAGTTTCAGGTTGGGTTAGTGTTAGCATTAGGGTTAAGGTTAGGGTTAGTGTTAGTGTTTGGTTTAGGGTTTTAGTAAGGTTTAGGATTAGTGTTAGGTTTAGGGTTATGGTTAATGTTAGGTTTGGCGTTTGGATTAGGTGAGTGTTAGGGATAGGTTTAGGGTTAGGGTTAGGGTTAGGGTTAGTGTTAGGGTTAGGGTTAGGCTTTGGTTTAGGGTTAGGCTTAGGATTAGTGTTTCACTTAGGGTTAGAGTTAAGTTAAAGGTTGTGTTAGGGTTATGGTTAGAGTTAGTGTTAGGGTTATGCTTAGGTTTAGAGTGAGGCTTAAGGTTAGTGTTAGGGTAAGTGTCAGGATTAGGGTTATTTTTAGGGTTAGGGTTAGTGTTTTAGTTTAATTTAGAGTTAGGTTTAGGGTTATTTTTAGGGTTAGGGTTACAGTAAGGGTCACTGTTAGGGTTTCAGTTTGCTTTAGTGTTAATGTTAGGGTTAGGGTTACGGTTAGTGCTACGGTTATGGTTAGGGTTTGTGTAAGGGTTAGGTTTATTGTTAGGATTAGTGTTAGTTTTAGGGTTTGTTTAGGTTTGTTAGAATTAGGGTTTGTGATAGGGTTTGGGTTAGAGATAGGGTTAGGATTAGGGTTAGGGTTAGTATTAGGTTTAGGATTAGAGCTTGGGTTTGTGTTAGGGTTATTGTTAGTGTTTGAGTTAAGTTTAGGGTTAGGTTTAGGGTAAGGTTTAGGCTAAATTTAGTGTTAATATTAAGGTTAGGTTAGGGTTAGGGTTATAATTAAGGTTAGGGCTTATTTTATGGTTAGTTTTAGGGTTAGGATTAGGATTAGGTTTAGGTTTAGTGTTAGGGATAGTGTTAGGATTAGGGTCAGCGTTAGGGTAATGTTTAGGTTTAGGTTTATAATTAGAATTGTGGTTAGTGTTAGGGTTAGGTTTAGGGTGAGTGTTAGGGTTATGATTAGTGTTAGTGTTAGGGTTAGGATTAGGTTAGGCTTAGGGTTAGATTTAGGGTTAGTGTTAAGTTTAGGTTAGGTTTAGGGTAAGGATTAGTGTTTGGGTTAGAGTTCAGGTTAGGGTTAGGGTCAGCGTTTGTGTTAGTGTTAAGGTTAGGGCTAGGGTTAGCGTTAACGTTTGGGTTTGGGTTATATTTAGTTTTAGTGTTAGTGTTGGGGTTTGAATTAGGGTCATTATTAGGTTTAGCATTTGGATAAGGGTGAGGGTTAGAGTTATGGTTCGGGGGAGGGTTAAGCTTAGGGTTAGGAATGGGATAGGCTTAGGTTAGACTTAGGATAATTATTTGGGTAAGTGTTTGTGTTACATTTAGGGTTTGGGTTGGGGTTAAGGTTACATTAGTGTTAGGGTAATGGTAAGGGTTAGGGTTAGGATTCAGTCTAAGCTTAGGTTTAGGGTTATTGGTAGTGTTAGGGTTACGGTTAGGCTTAGGGTTATGTTTAGGTAAGTGTTAGGCTTAGGGTTAGGGTTATGGTTAGGATCACGTTTAGGTTTAATTTTAGAATTAGGGTAAGTCTTACAGTTAAATTAAGCGTTAGGGTTAGTGTTAGTATTAGTATTAGCGTAAGGTAATTGTTTGTGATAGAGTTATTATTAAGTTTAGGATTGTTTTATGGTTAGAATTACAGATAGTTTTACGGTTAGTGTTAGGGTTCGAGTGAGTCTTAAGGTTAGTTTTAGGGTTACGGTTTGGGTTAGAGTAAGTGTTAGGTTTAGGGTTAGGGTTAGGTTTAGTAAAGTGTTAGGGTTGGGGTAAGTGTTAGTGTTTAGATTTTTGTTTGAATTAGTGTTAGGATTAGATTTAGGGGTAGGGTTAGGGTTATGTAAGGGTTAGGGTTAGGGTTAGTTTAGGGTTAGGGTTATGGTTTGGATTACAGTTTTTAGGGGTAGGTTTAAGATTAGGATTAAAGTTACATTAGGGTTAGGGTTAGGGTTAGGTTTGGGGTTAGGGTTTGTGTTAGGGTTAGTGTTAGTTTTAGGTTTAGGTTTAATGTTAGGGTTATGGTTAGGTTTAGGGCTAGTGTTACGTTAGGGTAAGTGTTATTTTTAAGGTTAGGTCTAGGTTTGGGGTTAGTGTTAGGTTTAGGGTTCGAATTAGGGTTGGGGTTAATGTTCTGGATAGATTAGGGTTACATTTTGAGTTATGTTTAGGGTTAGGGTTATGTGTTACCTTTAGGGTTAGGGTTAAGATTAAGGTTAGTTTTAGGATTACGGTTAGGGTTATGATTAGGGTTAGTTTTTGGGTTAGAATTAGGGTTAGATTTAGGGTTTGGGTTATGTTTAGGGTTAGTTTTAAAGTGTGTTAGAATTAGGATTAGGGTTAGTGTTAGGTTTAGAGTTAGGGTTTGTGTTAGGGTAAGTGTTGTGTTTAGGGTTTGTGTTAGGGTTAGATTTAGATTTAGGGTGTGGGTTATGGTTACTAAGAGGGTTAATGTGAGGCCTAGGGTTAGAGTTAGGGTTAGATTTTGGGTTAGAGTTAGCGTTAGTATTAGTGATAGGGTTAAGGTTAAGGTTAGGGTTTGGGTTAGTTTTAGGTTTAGGATTAGGTTTAGGGTTAGGGTTAGTAATAGTTTAGGGTTGGTGTTAGGGTTAGTGTTACGATTAGGGTTAGGGTTAGAATCAGGTTTAGTGTTAGGTTCTTGATTAAAGTAAAGAAATGGTTAGGGTTAGTGTTATGTTAGTGTTAGTGCTATGTTTTGGGTTAGGGTTTGTTTTAGGGTTATGGTTAGGTTTAGGGTTAGGGTTACTTTAGGCTTAGGGTTAGGGTTAGTGTTAGGGTTAGGATTACGGTTACTATTAGGGTTAGGGTTATGGTTACGTTAGTTTTAGGGTAGTGTTATGTAAATAGTTAGGGTTAGGGTAGGGTTTATTGTTAGTGTTAGGGTTAGGGTTTGGCTTTGGGTTAGGGTTATGTTTAGGGTTAGTTTAAGGTTACAGTTTGGTTTAGGTTTTGTGTTAGTGTTACGGTTAGAGTTAGTGTTACGGTGAAGGTTAGTGTTTGGGATAAATTTTGGTTAGGGTTAAGGATTGGGTTTGTGTTAGGGATAGGATTAGGGTAAGTGTTAGGTTTAGGTTTAGGGTGAGGATTAGAGTTAGATTTAGGGTTACTCTTAGTGTTATGTTTGTTATATGGTTAGGGTTAGGGTTAGTGTTACGGTTAGAGTTAGGGTTTGGATTATGTTTAGTGATAGGGTTAGAGTTAGGGTTAGAATTTGGTAAGGGTTATGTTAAGGTTAGGGTTAGGGTGAGGGTTTGTGCTAATGTAAGGGTTAGGGTTATAGTTAGGTTTAGGTTTAGGGTTTGGGTTAGGGTTAGCGTGAGGTTTAGCATTATATTTTGGGTTAGGGGTATAGTTAGGTTTAGGTTGAGTGTTATGGTTTGGGTTATGGGTATAGTTAGGTTTAGGTTTAGTGTTACAGTTTGGGTTAGTGTTAGTGTTAGGTTTAGTGTTAGGGTTAGGGTGAGGGTGAGGATTAGGGTCAGGGTTTGGGTTAGATTTAGGGTTAGGGTTATTGTTACAGTTACAATTAGGGATAGGTTTATGTTTAGGTAAGTTTTAGGTTCAGGGTAGGGTTACGGTTAAGATTAGGGTTAGGTGTAGGTTTAGGGTTAGGGTTAGTTGTGGGTTTAGTTTTACCCTTAGGGTTAGTGTTAGGGTTACAGTTAGGATTAGGGTTAGAGTGAAGCTTAGGTTTAGGGTTAGGGTTATTTTTAGGGTTTCGGTAGAATTAGAGTAATGTTTAGGGTTAACGTTACTATTATGTTTAGAGTTAGGGTTAGGTTTAGGGTTACTGATAGGCTTAATGTTGCAGTAAGTGTTAGTGTTAACATTTTGGATAGCATTAGTTTTAGTTTAGAGTTAGGCTTAGGGTTACGGTAAGTTACTGGTTAGGGTTTGGTTGGGGTTAGGGTTATGGTTTGGGTTAGGGTTTGTGTTAGGTTTAGGGTTAGGGTTAGTGTTACATTAGGGTTAGTGTTACAGTAAGGGTTAGGGGTATGGTTAGGTTTAGTGTTAGTGTTAGTGTTACTTTTAGGGTTAGGGTTAGGTTTAGGGTTAAGTTTAGTGTAAGGTTTTTGGTTAGATTTAATGTCAGTGTTAGGATTAGCATTAATGTTAGTTTTAGTGTTAGAGATAGGTTTAGGATTAGTGTTGGTGTTACAACTAGGGTTACGTTTAAGGTTAGGGTTTGTGTTAGGGTTAGGGTTAGTGTTAGGGTTATGTTTAGGGTTTGGGGTAGGGTAAGAAGTAGAGTTAGGTTTAGGGTTAGGGTTAGGGTTAGGGATAGTTTTAGAGTTAAAGTTAGAGTAGGGTTAGGATTAGTTTAGGGTTAAGTTTAGAGTTTGGTTTAGGGTAAGGTTTAGGGTTTGGGTTAGAGTTATGGTTACAATTTGGTTTAGTGTTAGTGGTAGTAATAGGGTTAGGGTTATAGGTAGTGTTAGGGTTAAGGTTAGGTTTTGTGTTAGGGTTACGGTTAAGGTTCTGGTTACGGTTATGGTTATGGTTAAAATTAGGATTATTGGTAGGGGTAGGGGTAGGTGTAGGGTTAATGTTAGTTTTAGGTTAGGGTTAGTGTTAGGTTTAGGTTTAGGTGCAGGGTTAGAGTTATTTTGACTGTTAGGGTTAGGATAAATGGTAGGTTTAGGGTTAGGTTAAGGGTGAGTTTTAGGGTTACAGTGATGTTTAGTGTTCGGGTTAGAGTTAGGGTTAGTGTTAGTGTTAGGGTTAGGTTTAGGGTTAGTGTTAGTGTTAGTGTTAGGGTTAGGGTTAGTGTTAGTGTTTGGATTAGGTCTAGATTTAGGGTTAGTATTAAGTTATGACATAGGTTTAGGTTAGTGTTATGGTTAGGGTTAGGGTTACTGTTACGGTTAGGGTTAGATTAATGGTTAGGTTTAGGATTAGGATTAGGGTTAGGGTTAGCATTAGCTGTAGCATTAGGGTTAGGGTTAGTGATAGGGTTAGGTTTAGGGTTAGGGTTAGGGTGAGTGTTAGGGTTAGGGTTAGGGTTTGGATTAGGTTTAGGATTAGTGTTAGGGTTAGGGTTAGGTTTTGTCTTTGGGTTAGGTTTAGGGTTAGTGTTAGGTTTAGGGTTTGGTTTAGGTATAGGTTTAGTGTTAGTTTTAGTGTTAGGGTCGGGTTAGTGTTAGTATTAGGGTTAGGGTTAGGGTTAGGGTTCATCTAAGGTTTAGGGTTAGGGTTAATGTTAGTGTTAGTGTTAGGGTTAAGGTTAGGGTTAAGTATAGTGTTTGGGTTATGATAGGTTTAGTGTTAGTGTTAGGGTTATAATTAGTGTTAGTGTTATGCTTAGGGTTAGAATTAGGTTTAGGCTCAGTGTTAGGGTTAGGGTTAGTGTTAGAATAAGTGTTCATGTTCGAGTAAGTTTTAGGATTAGTATTTGTTTTAGGATTAGGGTTTGGGTTAGTGTTAGTATTAGGGTTAGGGTGAGGGTTAAGATTATTGTTAGGGTTAGGGTAAAGTTTAGGGTTAGGTTTAGTGTTAGGGTTAGGTTTATGTGTAGGTTTAGGGTTAGTATTATGGTTAGGGTTAGTGCTACAGTTAGGGTTATCATTAGGGTTAGGGTTAGTGTTAAAATTAGGGTTAAGTTTAGGGTTAGTGTTAGGGTAAGTGTTAAGGTTCGGGATATGTTTGAGGTTAGGTTTAGGGTTAGGTTTATGGTTAGTTTTAGAATTAGGTGTAGTTTTAAGTTTAGTGTTAGTGTTGATGTTAGAGTTAGGGTTAGGGTTAGTGTTAGGGTTAGGGTTAGTGTTAGGGTTAGGCTAGTGTTAGGGTTAGGGTTAGGGTTAGCTTTAGTGTTAGGGATAGGGTTATTTTTCGTGTTAGGGGTAGGGTTAGAGTTGGATGTAGGGTTAGAATTAGGTTTAGAGTTAGGTTTAGTGTTACAGTTAAGGTTAGGATTAGGGTTAGGTAAGTGTTGGATTTGGGTTAGGTTAGGGTCAGGATTATTGTTTAGGTTAGGGTTTGTGTTAGGTTTAGTTATAGAGTTAGTGTTAGTGTTAATTTAGGGTTAGGTTTAGTGTTAGTCTTTTTGAGAGAGAGAGAGAGAAAGAGAGAGAGAGAGACAGAGAGAGAGAGAGAGAAGGAGAGAGAGACAGAGAGAGATTTTTAATATTTATATTTTAGTTTTTGGCAGATGCAACATTCTTTTTTATATGTGGTGCTGAGGATTGAACCCAGGCTGCACACATGCCAGGCGAGCTCTACCTGCTTGAGCCAAATCCCCAGCCGCTTAGTGTTAGTATTAATATTAGGATTAGGTTTAGGTTTAGGGTTACTGTTAGGTTTAGTGTTAGGGTTTGGTTTAGGGTTAGGGTTAATGGTATGATTATTGTTTAGGTTTGTGTTATGATTAGGGTTAGGGTCAGTGTTAGGTTTAGTTTTAGGGTTAGGGTTACGGTTAGGGTTAGGTAAGGTGAGCATTTGAGTTAGGTTAGGCTTATGGTTATGGTTTTGGTTAGGGTTAGGTTTACGGTTAGGGTTAGGGTTAGTGTTCGGGTTAGTGTTAGGTTTAGGGTCACCATTACACTTAGGGTTAGTTGTAGTGTTAGGATTAGAATTAGGTTTAGGGTTAGTGTTAGTGTTAGGGTTAGGTTTAGTGTTAGGATTAGGGTTAGGTTTAGGGTTTGTGTTAGGATTAGAGTTAGAATTATGGTTCTTCTTTGAGTTAGTGTTAGGTTTATTGTTAGTATTAGGTTTAGCATTAGGGTTAGGGTTAGGATTAGTTTTATGGTTAGGTTTAGGGTTAGCGTTAGGATTAGCGTTAGGGTTAGGGCGAGAGATAGGTTTAGGGCTAATGTTAGGGTTAGTATTATGGTTAGGGTTTGGTTAGGGTGAAATTTAGGGTTAGTATTGGGTCTAGGGTTTGCGTTAGGGTTAGTGTTAGGATTAGTGTTTGGTTTAGGGTTAGGGATAGGGTTTGTGTTAGAGTGAAATTTACAGTTAGAGTTACAGTTAGTGTCTAGGTTTGGGTTAGGCTTAGGTTTCAGGTTAGGTTTAGGGTTAGGGTTACAGTTAGGATTAGGGTTAGTGTTGGTGTTTGAATTATTATTAGGGTTAGGATTAGGGTAGGGTCAGTGTTAGGGTTAGGTTTAGGGTTTGTATTCTGGTTAGAATTAGGGTTAGGTTAGAGTTACGGTTAGGATTAGGGTTATGTTTAGGTTTAGGGTTTGGATTAGTGTTAGAGTTAGTGTTAGGATTAAGATTAGAGATAGGATTAGGGTTAGGATTAGGGTAAGGTTTAGTGTGTAGTTTTGGGTTAGTGTTAGATTTAGGGTTAGAGTTCTGGATAAGGTAATGTTTCGGTTTAGGGGTAGTGATAGGTCAAAATTGTGGATAGGGTTAGTGTTAGAGTTAGGGTTAGGGGTAGTGATAGGGTTAGTGATAGGGTTCCAGTTAGGGTTAGGGTTAAGTAAGGCTTAGGTTTTGGGGTTAGGTTAGAGTTAGGGTTATGTTTTGGTTTAGGGTTTGTGTTAAGGTTAGGATTATGTTGGTGTTACGGTTACTGCTATAGTTAGAGTGAGAGTTAGGTTTAGAGTTAGTCTTAGGTTTAGTGTTAGGGTTCGTGTTAGGTTTAGGGTTAGGGTTAGCTTTAGGTTTTGTGTTAGGTTTAGGGTTAGGTTAGAGTTTGTTCAATGGTTATGGTTAGAGTTAGTGTTCATGTTAGTGTTAGGGTTATGTTAGGATTAGGGTTAGTGTTATGTTTAAGGTTAAGTGTAGGGTTAAAATTAGTGTTTTGGATAGGGTTAGAGTTAGGTTTATGATTAGTGTTAAAGTCAGTGTTAGGTTAGAATTAGGGTTAGAATGAGGTTTAGGGTTAGTGTTAGCGTTAGGTTTATGGTTATGGTTAGTGTTAGGTTTAGGTTAAGGGTTAGGTTTAGTGTTAGGTTTAGGAATAGGATTAGGTTTAGTGTTAGGGTTAAAGTCTGGGTTAGGGTTAGGATTCATGTTAGAGCAGCATTAGGTTTAGGGTTTGTGTTTTGGTTAGGGTTAGGGTTACAGTTAGGGTTAGGTTGAGGGTTACGGTTACAGTTGGGATTAGCATTAGGGTTGTAGTCTGGATTAATTTTAGTGTTAGGTTTAAGATTAGGGTTAGGGATTAAGATTAGTGTTAGGGTTAGGGTTAGGTTTAGTTTTAATGATAGGTTACGGTTAGGGTTAGTGTTATGTTTAGGTGAATGGAAAGGGTTAGGTTAGAGATAGAATTAGGAATAGTGTTGGGTTTAGCATTAGTGTTGGCTTAGGGTTATAGATAGGTTTAGGGTTAGTGTTAGGATTAGGGTTAGATTTAGTGTTTGGTTTAGGATTAGGTTGAGGGTGAGGTTTAATGCTAGGGTTATTGTTAGTGTAAGTGTTAGGGATAGTCATAGGGTTTGGTTTAGAGTTAGGGTTAGTGTTAAAGTTAGTGTTATGTTACTTTTAGGTGTAAGGTTTAGTTTTAGAATTAGAATTCGTGTTAGACTTAGGGTTAGGGTTAGTGTTAGGTTTGGTATTAACTTTAGGGTTAATGATAGGGTTAGAATTATTTGAAGTGTTAGGATTAGTTTTAGGGTTAAGTTTAAGGTTCGTGTTAGGGTTAAGTTTAGGATAGTGTTAGGGTTAGAATAAGGGTTAGTGTTTGTGATAGGTTTAGGGTTATATTTAGGGTAAGTGTTACAGTTAGGGTTAGGGTAGGGTTAGTGTTAGGCTTAAGGTTAGTGTTAAGATTAGTGATAGGGTTAGGTTTAGGGTTAGGGTTAGTGTTAGGTTAGGGTTGGGTTAGGGTTAGGGTAAGTTTCGTTGGGTTAGGTTTGGGGTTTGTGTTACTTTTAGGATTAGAATTAGGGTTAGTTTTAGGGTTAGGGTTAAAGTTAGTGTTAGGGTTAGGGTTAGGTTTAGGTTAAAGTTTAGGGTTAGGTTTATGGTTATGGTTAGAATTAGTATTAGTGTAAAGTCAGGCTTAGGATTAGTGTAGGGTAATCGTTAGTGTTAGGGTTAGGGTTAGGGTTTGTATTAGGGTTACTGATAGAGTTATGTATAGGGTTAAGATTACTGTTAGGATTAGGGTTAGGGTTAGGTATAGGCTTATGGTAGGTTAGGGTTAGGGTTAGTGTTAAAGTTATTGTTATTGTTAGTGTTAGGGTTAAGTTTAGGGTTACTTTTAGTGTTAGGGTTACTGTTAGGGTTAGTTTAGGGATAGGGTTAGGATTCGTGTAAGGTTTAGGCTTAGGGTTAATGTTAGGTTTAGATTTAATATTTGAGTTAGCATTAGGGTTAGGGTAAGGGTTAGCATTAGTGTTTGGTTTAGGGTTATACTGGGGTTTAGGGTTCATGTTAGTGTTAGAGTTAAGGTTAGGGTTAATGTTAGGTTTTGAGTGTGGGTTATGGTGAAGGTTAGGTTAAGAGTAGTTTTAGGTTGTTTGTAGGTTAAGGGTTAGTTTTAGGGTTAGCGTAAAAGTTAAGGTTAGGTTTAGTGTTAGGGTTAGGGTTAGAGATAGGGTTAAGTTTTCTGTTAGGGTTAGGGATAGGGTCAGATTTAGAGTTAGTGTTCTGTTGGGGTTATGGATTTGGTGAGGGTTAGGCTTAGTGGTATGGTTAGGTTGAGGGTTCGTGTTAGGGTTAGTGTTAGGGTTAGTGTTAGTATTAGGATTTGGGTTTGGTTAGGTAAGCGTTAGCATTAGGGTTAGGTAAAATTTAGGGTTATGGTTTGGATAGGGTTGTTGTTATGTTTAGGATTAGGGTTAGGGTCAGAGTTAGGGTTGGGGTTAGGGTTAGGTTTTGTGTTATGGTTTCGATTAGTTTTATGGTTATGTTTAGGGTTACGGATAGTGTCAGAGTTTAGGTAATGATTAGGGATAAGATTATGTTAGGGTTAAGGTTAGGGATAGGGTAAGGGTTAGGTTAGGGTTAGTGTTGGTTTTAGGTTTCGTGTTGGGGTTAGGATTATTTATAGTGTTAGGTTTAAGTTTAGAATTAGGGTTACCGTTAGTGTTAGGGTTAGGGTTCACATTAGGGTTACTTTTAGTTATTGCTTTAGGGTTATAGTTAGGTTAAGGTTTAGTGTTAGAGTTAAGGTTAGGTTTAGGGTTAGGGTTAGTGTTAGTTTTAGGGTTAGGGTTAGGGTTAGGGGTAGGGGAAAAGTTAGGTTTAGTGTTAGGTTTAGGTTTGGGGTTAGGGTTAAGATTCATGTTAGTTTTAGGGTAAGGGTTAAGATAAGTGTGAGGGTTAGGATTAGGGTTAAGAATAGATTTAGTGTTAGGTCAGGGTTAGGGTTAGTGTTAGTGTTATGGTTAGGGATAGGATTCGGGTTCATGTTATGGTTTGGTTTAGCATTAGTGTTAGGTGTACGTTAAGGGATAGGGTTAGGGTTTGTGTTATGGTTAGGGTTAGGGTTAGAGTTAGTATTAGTGTTTAGTTTAGGATTAGAGTTAGGTTTAGGGTTAGGGTTAGGTTAGAGTGAGGTTTAGGGTGAGTTTTAGAGTTAGTACTAGCGTTCGAGTTAAGGTTTGGATTAGGGTTAGGTTTAGTTTCATGGTTAGGATTACTGTTAGGGTTAAGATTAGGGTTAGTGTTTGTACTAGAGTTAGGGTTAGAATTATGGTTACTGTTTGTGTTAGTGCTCGGGTTGGTATTTGGGTTAGTATTAGTGTTAGAGTCAGGGTTAGTGTTAGGTTTTGGGTTAGGATTAGGTTTAGAAGAAGGGTTAATTTTAGAGTTTGTGCTAAAGTTAGGATTATGGTTAGGGTTAGGGATAGTGTTAATGTAAAAGATAGTTTTAGGGTCAGGGTTAGTGGTAGGGTTATGATTAGCGTCATGATTATGGTTAGGGTTAGGTTTAGGGTCAATAAATGGGTGAGGTTTAGGTTTAGATTTAGTAAGTTAGTGTTAGGGTTAGGGTTATGTTTGGTGTTAAGGTTAGGATTAGATTTAGGGTTAGTGTTATGGTTAGGGTTAGCCTTAGTGTTAGGGTTAGAGATTGTTGTAGAGATCATGTTAGCATTACATTTAGGATTAGGGTTAGTGTTGTGTTAGGGTTAGGTTTTGGATTAGGATTTGTTTTTGGTTTGAGTTTAGGAATAGAGATAGGATTTAGTGTTATGGTTAAAGTTAGGTTTAGGGTTAAAATTTGTGTTTTGGTTGGAGTTAGGTTTATTGTTATGGTTAGGTTTAGGTTAGAGTTAAAATTAGTGTTAGTGTCAGTGTAATGGCTAGGGTTTGGTTTAGGGTTAGGGAGAGGGTTAGGGTTAGTACTAGGTTTAAGGTTAGGTTTAGTGTTAGGTTTAGTGTTAGATTTAGGGTGAAGTGTAGGGTTTGGGTTAGGTTATTGTTAGAATTAGGGTTAGGGTTAGGGTTAGTGTTATGGTTAGGGATAGGGTTTGGATTAGGGTTAGGTTTTTGTTATGGTTAGGGTTAGGTTTAAGGTTAGGCTTTTTTTAGGTTTAGGGTTAGTGTTATGTTTGGGGTCATGGTTAATGTTAGTGTTAGTGTTTGGGTTAGGGTTAGGGTTAGTGTCTGATTTAGGGTCAGGGTAAGGTTTAGGGAAAATATTAGGGTTAGTATTAGGGTTAGGGTTAGGGTTAGTGCTAGATTTAAAGTTTGGTTTAGTGTTTGGTTTATTGTTAGATTTAGGGTGAAGTCTAGGTTTAGGGTTTGAGTTATGATTTGAATTAGCATTAGGATTAGTTTTAGGGTTAGGTTTAGGTTTAGCATTAGTGTTAGGTTTAAAGATAGGGTTTAGGTTAGGTTTAGGGTTAGGATTTTGTTATGGTTAGGGTTAGGTTTAGGGTTAGTGTTTTTGTTAGGTTTATGGTTAGGGTTAGTGTTAGGATTATGATTAGAATTAGGGTTATGGTTAGAGTTGGGGTTAGTGTTAGTGTTAATGTTAGGGTTAGGGTTAATTTTAGGGTTAGGTTTAATGTTTGTTTTAGGGTTTAGATTACTCTTAGAGTTAGGGTTAGGGTTAGGGTTAGTGTTATGGTTAGGCTTATGGTTTGTGTTAGGGTTAAAGTTAGGGTTAGGGTCACCGTTAAGATTAGTATTAGGTTTAAGTGTAGTGTTAGGGTTAGGGTAAGGCTTAAAATTAATTTTAGTCTTAGAATTATGTTTAGGATTAGGTTTTATTTTAGCATTAGTGTTAGGTTAAGGGTTAGAATTAAGGTCAGTGTTTGGGATAGGGTTGGGTTTAGGGTAAAATTTAGGCTTAGAGTTAGGGTTATGTTAGTGTTAGTTTTAGGGTTGGGGTTAGCATTTGTGTTAGTATTAGGTTTATATTTAGGGTTAGGGTTAGTGTTAGTTTTAGAGTTAGGGTTAGCATTTGTGTTAGTATTAGGTTTATATTTAGGGTTAGGGTTAGGGTTAGGCTTAATGTTAGGGTTAGTGTTACGGTTTGTGTTTGGTTTAATGTTAGGTTGGGGTTACAGTTAGAGTTATTATTAGGTTTAGGGTTAGCGTTAGGTTAGGTTTAGTGTTAGAGTTAGTTTTAGAGTTTGGGTTAGTTTTAGGGTTAGAATTAGTGTTTGTATTAGGGTCAATATTAGGATTAGTGTTACGGTTAGGGTTACAGTTAGGGTTAGTGTTAGTGTTTGGGTTATGGTTAAATTTAGGTTTAGAGCTAGGGATAGTTTTAGGGTTAGGTATAGGGATAGAGTTAGTGTTTCAGTTAGTGTTAGTGTTAGGGTTAGGGCTAGTGTTAAGGTTACTGTTAGGTTTAAGGTTAGGTTTTGTTTTAGGGTTTGGGTTAGGTTTAGTGTTAGAGTTAGGGTTAGGCTTATTGTTATGCTTAGGGTTAGGTTTAGTTTTAGGGCTAATGTTAGTTTTAGGTTTAGGGTTATGATTAGTGTTACTGTTATGGTAAGGCTTAGGGTTAGGGTTAGTGTTAGGGTTAGGGTTTGTGTTCGTGTTAGTTTTATGGTTGGCATTAGTTTTAGTTAAGGTTTAGTGTTAGTGTTAGGTTTACGGTTAGGTTTAGGGTTAAGGATAGTTTTAGAATTAGGGATTGGGATAGAGTTAGTGTTTTGGTTAGGGTTGGGGTTAGGGATAGGGTTAGGGTTATGGTTAAGTTTTGTTTTAGGGTTAGTGTTAAATTTAAGGTTAGGGTTTGTGTTATGATTAGGATGAGTGTTAGTGTTAGAGTTAGGGTTACAGTTAGGATTAGGGTTAGAGTTTGTGTTAGGGTTTGCCTTAGGTTTGGGGTTAGGATTAGTTTTAGGTTTATAGTTAGGGCATATGGTTAGTGTTAGGGTTACGGTTAGGTTTAGGGTTAGTGTTACTCTTAGATAAGGGTTAGGGTTATGATTAGGGTTAGAAATAGTGTTTTGTTAGGGATAAGATTAGCGTTAGTTTTAGAATTAGATTTAAAGTTAGGCTTAGTTTTAGAGTAAAGGGTAGGGTTAGGGTTAGATTTCGGGTTAGGCTTAGTGTCAGGGATAGGGTTAGGGTTTGTTTTAGAAATATGTTTAGAGTTACGGTTTGTGTTATTGTTAGTTTTAGGGTTATTGTTAGGGTCACAGGCAGGATTAGGGTTAGATTTAGGTTTAGGGTTAGGGTTATGGTTAGTGTTAGGGTTACGGTTATGTTTAGAGTTACGGTTAGTTTTAGGGTTAGGGTTAAGTTTAGGATTTGTGTTAGTGTTTGCATTAGTGTTAGGGAAAGGGTTGGTGTTATGTTCATGGTTAGGTTTTGGTTTAGTGTTAGTGATAGGGTTAGGGTTGGGGTTAAAGTTAGTGTTAGGTTTAGGGTTAGGGTTAGTGTTAGAATTAGTTTTAGTATTAAGTTAGGTTTAGTGTTATTATTAGGGTTAGAGGTAGTGTTAGAGTTAGGGTTAGAGATAGGTTTTTGGTAAGTGTTAGGTTTAGGATTAGAGCTATGATTAGTGTTGGTGTTAGGGTGAGGGTTATGGTTAGTATTAGGGTTAGGGTTAGGGTAAAGGTTAGAGTTAGTGTTGGGGTTAGGGTTATGATTTGTGTTAGGGTTTTTTAGTGTTAGTGTTACGCCTACGGTTACATTTAGTATTCGTATTAGAGTTAGGTTTAGGGTTAGGTTTGGGGTTTTAGGTTTAGGGTTAAGTTTTGTGTTAGGGTTGGATTTAGTTTTAGGCCTAGTGTTAGAGTTAGTGTTATGTTTAGGGTTAGTGATAGGGTTAGGGTAAAAGTTACTTTTAGGGTTATGTTTAAAGTTAGGGTTAGACTTAGGTTATGGTTAGGGTATGGTTAGGGTTAGGGTTTGTGATAAGATTAGGGTTAGAATTAGTGTTAGGGTTAGTGATACAGTTAGGCTTAGGTTTAGGGTTAGTGTTAGTGTTAGGAATAGGGTTAGCATTAAGGGTAGGGATAATGTTAGGTTTATGGCTAGGTTTGGGATCAGTGAGTGTTAGGGTTAGGGTTATGTTTAGTGTTATGTTTTGTATAAGGATAGGGTTAGGTTTAGGGTTAGGGTAAGGGTTAGGGTTATAATTAGAATTAGGGTTAGTGTTAGGGTTAGGGTTAGAATTAGGGTTTGCGTTAGTTTTAGAGTTAGTTTTAGGGTTAGGTTTAGGGTTAGTATTAGGTTGATTGTTAGGATTAGGGTTAGATTTAGGGTTAATGTTATGGTTAGTGTTATAGTTAAGGTTAGGGATAGTGTTAGGCTTAGTATTAGAATTGAGGTTAGGGTTAGTGATCGGGTTAGAGTTAGGTTTAGGCTAAGGTTTAGGGTTAGGGTTAGTTATAGTGTTACGGTTAGAGTTAGTGTTAGGGTTACTGGAATGGTTAGGATTTGTGTTAGGGTTAGATTTAGGGTTAGGATTAGGGTTTGTGTGAGGTAGAGGTTAGGGTTAGTGTTAGGGTTACTGTTACAGGTAGGATTAGGGTTAAGCTTAGGTTTAGTGTTAGTGTTAGGTTTTGCATTAGGGTTTCTGTTAGGGTTAGGTTTAGGATCAGGATAAGGTTAGCGTTAGGCTTAGGTTTAGGGTTAGGGTTAGTTTTAGAATTATGGTCAGGTTAACAGTTAGTTTTAAAGTTAGGGTTAGGGTTAATGTTAGTTTTAGGGTTCGGGTTTGTGTTAGGGTTAGGTTTATGTTTAGGGTTCATGTTAGGGTTCGGGTTATGGTTAGGTTTCATGTTAGGGTTAGGGTTAGGGATAGTGTTAGGGATAGTGATAGGTTTGGGGTTTGTGTTAGGGTTAGTTTTAGAGTTATGGTTATTGTTTGTGTTAGGGTTAGGTTTAAGGTTAGGGTTAGTTTTATGGTTAGGTTTAGGATTAAGTTTAGGTTTAGTCTTTGGGTTAGTGTTAGTGTTAGGGTAAGATTTAGGGTTAGGATTATGATTAGGTTTAGGGTTAATGTTAGTTTAATGGAGAGTGTTAGGGTTAGGGGTAGTGTTAGTTTTAGGTTTAGGATTCTGTTTAGGGTTAGTGTTAGGGTTAGTTTACATTTAGGTTTAGAGTTAGGGTTAGTGTTCGTGTTAGGTTTAAGGGTTAGGGTAAGGGTTATGGTAGGGTTAAAATTAGGGTTAGTGTTACAGTTAGGGTCAGGTTTGGTTTAGGTTTAGGTTTAGTGTTAGGGTATGTGTCAGTATATGAGTTAGCATTAGGGTTAGTGTTAGGGTTAGTGTTACGTTTAGGATTAGTGTTAGTGTTAGGCTTAGGGTTATTTTTAGGGTTAGTGATAGGGTTAGGATTAGGGTTTGTTTAAAGGTTAAGATTAGGGATAGTGTATGGTTAGGATTAGTGTTAGTGTTAGTGTTAGGGTTAGTGTTAGTAATAGTTTAAGTTTAGGGATATGTTGAGGTTGAGTGTTAGGTTTAGGGTTAGGGTTAGGGCTAGAATTAGGGTTAGGGTTAGGGTTAGTGATTGGGTTATGGATGAGTTAGGGTTAGTGTTAGGGTTAGGGTTAGGGTTAGAGTTAGCAATAGTTTAAGTTTAATGATAGGTTGAGGTTTAGTGTTAGTGTTAGGGTTAGGGTTAGCAATAGTTTAAGTTTAATGATAGGTTGAGGTTAAGTATTAGGGTTAGGGTTAGGGTTAGTGATAGGGTTATGGATGTGTTAGGGTTAGTGTTTTTGATTGGGTTAGGGTTAAGGTTTGTGTTAGCATTAGTGTTAGGGTTAAGTTTAGGGTTAGGGAATGGGTTAGTGTTATGGTTAGGGTTAGGTTTTTGGTTAGTGTTAGGGTAATGTTAGAAGTAGGGTTAGTTTTAGGGTTAATTTAAGATTTAGGATTATGTTCAGGGTTAAGGTTTGTTTTAGGGTTGGTTTTACAGTTAGGGTTAGGTTTTTGTTAGGTTTAGGGTTAGGGTTAGAGGTATTGTTAGGGTTAGGTTTTTGGTTAGGTTTAGTGTTAGGGTTTTTTAGGGTTAGGGTTAGTGTTACAGTTAGAATTACAGTAGGTTTTGGGTTAGTGTTAGGAGTAGAATTAGGTTTAGGTTTATGGTTAGGGGTAGTGTTATGATTAGGGTTATGCTTAGGATTAGTGTTAGGTTTAGGGTTAGGTTTAGTGTTAGTATTAGGGTTAGTATTAGTGTTAGGTTTAGTGTTAGTGTTAGGATTAGGGTTAGTGTTAGGTTTAGGGTTAGACCTAGGGTTTGTGTTAGGCTTAGGGTTACAGTTAGTGTTAGACTTTCTTTTAGGATTAGGGTTAGGGTTAGGGTTAGTGTTAGGGTTAGGGTTAGGTTTTGTGTTAAGTTTAGGGTTAGGGTTAATGTTAGGTTAAGGTTATGTATAGGATTAGAGTTAGGGTTAGGTTTATTATTAGTGTTAGGTTTTGCGTTAGGGTTAGTGTTCTGGTTAGTGTTAGTGTTAAGGTTAGGTTTGGATTAGGCTTAGTGTTAGTGTTAGGGTTAGGGTTTGTGTTAGGTTTAGTGTTAGGGTTAGGGTTAGGTTTAGGATTAGTGTTACAGTTAGTTTTAGGGTTAGTGTTAGGGTTAGGGTTCTTCTTATATTTAGGGTTAGGGCTAGGCTTAGGCTTTGTGTTAGTGTTAGGTTTAGGGATGAAATTTGAGTTAAAAATAGTGTTAGTGTTAGGGATAGGTTTAGGGTTAATAATAGGGTTAGGGTTAGGATTAGGGTTAGTATTATAGTTAGCATTAAAGCTAGGGATAGGGTTAGTATTATGGTTAGCATTAAGGTTAGGGATAGTGTTAAGGTTAGCATTATGTTTAGGTTTAGGATTGGTATTAGGTTTTGTGTTAGGGTTAGTGAAAGGTGTAGTGTTAGTTTTAGCATTTGGGTTAACGATAGGGTTAGGGTTAGTGTTATGTTTAGTTTAAGTTTTAGGGTTAGGTTTAGGGTTAGGTTTATCGTTAGAGTTAGGTTGAGTGTAAGTATTAGGGTTAGGGTTATGGTTACGGTTAGGCTTACTGTTAGTTTTATGATTAGGTTTGGGGTTAGGATTAGTGTTAGGTTTAAGGTTAGTGTTTGTGTTAGTGTTAGAGTTAGGGTTACAGATATAATTTTTGTTAGGTTTATGGTAGGAGTTAAGGTTAGGGTTACGGTTAAGGTAGGGTTCATGTTAGTGTTAAGGTTAGGGTTAGTTTTAGGGTTAGTGTTACGGTTGGTTTAGGGTGTGTGTTAGGTTTAGGGTTAGTCTTAGAATAGGATAACATGTAGAATTAGGGTTAGGGTTACTTTTAAGGTTAGTTTTAGTGTTTTGGTTTGCATTAGCATTAGGAATAGAGTTAGTTTTAGGGTTAGAGTAAGGGTTAGGGTTAGGGTTTGTGTTAGTGTTAGTGTTAGGGTTAGAGTTAGGAATAGGATTAGTGTTAGGGTTAGGGTCAATGTTAGTTCTAGGGTTAATATTAGGGTTAAGTTAGGGTTACGTTTTGTGTATGTTTTGGGTTAGTGGTAGTGTTATGGTTAGGGGTAGAGTTAACAATAGGTTCTTATGAATAGGTTGAGGTTTAGTGTTAGTGTTAGGGATAGGGTTAGGTTTAGTGTTATGTTTAGGTTTAAGTTAGTGTTAGGGTTAGTGATAGGGTTATAGATGGGTTAGTGTTAAATTTAGTGTTTGGGTTAGGGTTAAGTTTTGTGTTAGGCTTAGTGTTAGGGTTAAGGTTAGGGTTAGGGAATGGGCTAGTTTTAGGTTTAGGGTTAGGTTTACGATTAGTGTTAGGGTAATGTTAGGTTAGGTTTAGGGTTAGTTCTAGCATTAGGGTTACGTTTATAGTTAGGGTTTGTTTTAGGGTTAGTTTTATGGTTAGGGTTAGGTTTTTGTTAGGTTTAAGGGTTAGGGTTAGAGGTTTTATTAGGGTTAGGTTTAGTGTTAGGGTTGGGTTAGAGTTAGGGTTAGTGTTAGGGTTAGCATTACAGAGGGTTTAGGTTTAGTGTTAGGGGTAGCATTATGTTTAGAATTATTGTTATGGCTAGTGTTAGTGTTAGGGTTATGCTTAGGGTTAGTGTTAAGTGTGGGGTTATATTTAGGTTTAGGTTTATTTTTCACATTAGTGTTAGGGTTAGGGTTAGCATTCATTTTAGGGTTAGGTTTAGAGTTAGGGTTAGGTTTAGGGTTAGTGTTGGGTTTAGTGTTAGACTTAGGGTTTGTTAGGGTTAGAGTTTCAGTTAGGATTAGGGTTAGAGTTAGGGTTAGGGTTGGGTTTAGGGTTAGTGTTAGGTTACAGTTACGTGTAGAATTATAGTTAGGCTTAGGTTTAGGGTTAGTGTTATTGTTAGGTTTTGCATTAGGGTAAGTGTTCTAGTTAGTGTTAGGGTTAGGGTTGGGTTAGGGTTTGTGTTAGGGTTAGTGTTAGAATTTGGGTTAGGTTTGAGTTAGGTTTAGGATTAAGTATAGGTTTAGGGATAGGGTTAGGTTTAGGTTTAGGGTTAGTGTTAGGGTTAGGGTTCTTCTTAGGTTTAGGTTTAGGTCTACACTTAGGCTTAGTGTTAGCGTTTGGGTTAGGTTTAGGATTAATTATAGGTTTAGGAATAGGGTTAGGTTTAGGTTTAGGGTTAGTGTTAGGGTTAGGGTTCTTCTTAGGTTTAGGTTTAGGTCTACACTTAGGCTTAGTGTTAGTGTTTGGGTTAGGTTTAGGATTAAAAATAGTGTCAGTGTTAGGGTTAGGTTGAGGGTTAATATTAGGGTTAAGGTTAGGATTAGGGTTAGTGTTATGGTTAGGTTTAGGGTTAGGAATATGGTTACTCTTAGGGTTAGTATTAGTTTTAGGTTAGGATTAGTATTAAGGTTTGCATTAGGGTTAGGGTAAGAGTTAGTGTTAGTGGTAAGGCTTATTGTTAGGTTTAGTGTTAGGTTTAATTTTAGGGTTAGGGTAAGAGGTAGTGTTAATGTTAGAATTTGGGTTAATGTTTGGGTTAGGGTTAGAGTTTGTGTTACGTTTAGTTTTAGCATTAATATTAGAGTTAGGGTTATGGTAAGGATTAGGGTTAGTGTTAGAATTAGTGTTTAGGGTTAGTGTTTTTGTTAGGGTTAGTTTTAGGGTTAGTGTTAGATTTAGTGTTAGGGTTAGTGTTATGTACTCTTAGGGTTAGGGTTAGTGTTAGGGTTATGGTTAGGTTTATGTTTAATGTTAGGGATATGCTTAGGGTTAGAGTTAGGGTTACGGTTAGGGTCATTGTTAGGGTTAGGGTTATGTTTTTTTTTTAGGGTTAGTGTTAGGGTTAGTGTTAGGATTTGTCTTAGGCTTATAGATAGATTTGGATTTAGCATTAGATATAATTTTAGGGATGGGGTAAGTTAGGCTATGTTTTTGTTAGGTTAGGTCTAGGTTTAAGGCTATGGATAATGTATGAAGTAGGCTTATGATTAGTGTTAGTCATAGGGTTAAGTTTAGGGCTATGTCTAGTGTTAGGGTTAGGTTTTCGGTTAAGATGATGTGTAGAGTATAAGTGTTAGGGTCAGAGTCAGGGTCAGTATTAGTTTTCCTGTTAGGGTTAGGACTAGAATTAATGATAGGGTTAGGGCTAGGTGTAAGGTTAAAGTTTTGTTTAGGTTAAAGGTCAGAGTTAGTGTTAGAGTCTGTAAACAAGTCAGGATGGCGCCTGGCATTTTGCCAGAGAAATGTTACAGTCCGTAAACAAGTCTGGATGGCGCCTGGGAAAATGCCAGAGGAAGTGGTTTGTGAAATAATGCCAGAAAGCCATTAAGTGTGGAGATTCCTATTGGTTGACTGCTGTTTCTAGTTTATGTTAATTAAGATAAACTGTGTGGAATGTATAAATACCTCTGTTGTCCTACAATAAACGGATTCCACTCCTGCTGTATCAATGTACACAAGTTCCTCGTCACCCCCCGGTTATTTTGCTGCAGCTGGACTGCGGCAGATGCTGGCCCGTACCTGGAGCTCTGGGACACTCAGGGGTAAGTGATGAAAAAGAAGCTGCTCGTCCATAGATAGGACGGGAGCAAATCTGCTCGTTTCTAGGCAGATAGGGCGAAAGAAAAAATGGCCATTTTGAAAAAAATGGAGAAGATTGATACAGCATGTTTGTGTCTTGTTTTGTCTTGAAGTGTTGTACTGTCTTTGTGATGAGAATATGGAAGGGGTGAGAAGTAAATTACTAAGAGAAAGAGGCACCCCAGTGGAACCAAGAATAGTTAGGGCATGTGTTGATGGAAGCCCAGGAACTCTAGTCAGAAAGAAGAACTTTCAGAGTAGGAAGGATTATCAGGAAAAAAGTTGTAGCAAAAGGCTATTACTGAATACTTTTCATTACCAGAGGGTGCATAAATTGGCGGCGGCTGCCGCGTGTGCAAGCCGGTCATGGCGCAGCAAGGACTTTCCAAGCGGCAGCAGCCGGCTCTTCCACTGCTGTGAGCCAAAATCTAGACCTGACCTGGAGGCACGGCCTCACAGGCTCTTGCTCCCTATGCCAGGTGGCAGTTTGAGCCCTGGACACTCTCCGGGGCCATCTGGGGCTGCCGGGGCACTGTAGGCAGAAGATCGCCCACGTCCCTGAAGTTTGATCATTTCCAAGGCCAGTAACTACAATAATTCTCCCACACCTGAATTAAGGCTTATTTCAAATGTTAAAAAAAAAAAAAAAAAAACTTGAGATAATGTACTAAATTGTTCAGAAGGTTGTTTTCTTAGTTAAATGCTACAGGATTTTTTTTAGCCATCCGAAGTTTCTGCCTTTGTCCCAGTGCTGGTGAAAACAAAGGTGGGAGAGAACCGGACGAGACTTCGGATCAAGCTAGCTGCCTGCAGAACTTACCTGGACTGTGATTTAAGCTAGCTGCCTACAGAACTTACCTGGACTGTGATTTACCTGGAGTGTGAGTTAATCTATTGAAACACTTCTTTACCTGGACTGAGACAACAGTCTTTGCTAAAGGGGGCATTGCTGGTATAATTTTTCCAAGGGCTTCTTGCATGGAGCCATCAATTGGCTTGGTATTGTGGCATTTTGTATCCTCCCCTTCTGCTTGTAGCAGATTAGTTATGGTGTTTGTGTAAAAACCACTATGGTTGTTATTTAAATTAAACCAAAGGGGGAAATGTTAGAGTTTGTAAACAAGTCAGGATGGCACCTAGCATTTTGCCAGAGAAATGTTAGAGTCCGTAAACAAGTCTGGATGGCGCCTGGCAAAATGCCAGAGGGAGTGGTTTATGAAATAACACCAGTGAGCCATTAAGTGTGGAGATTCCTTATTAGTTGACTGCTGTATCTAGTTTATGTTAATTAAGATAAGCTGTGTGGAATGTATAAATACCTCTGTCCTGCAATAAATGGTTCCCTCTCCTGCTGTATCAACATACACAAGTTGTTCGTCACCCCTCGGTTATTTTGCTGCAGCCGGACTGCGGCAGGTTAGGGCTATGAGTCAGTTTTCTTTGAGGGCTAGGGATAGTGTTAGGTCTAGCCTTAAGATTAGCATTAGAACTAGGGCTAGTGTTAGTATGAGCTTTAGGTTTAAAGTTAGGGTTAGATTTAGAATTAGATATAGATCTAGGGTTTTAGCTAGGCCTAAGTATAGGGCTAGGGTTAGGGCTAAATTTAGAGCTAGGTTTAGGGTTACGGTAAAGTATATGGTTAGTACTAGGTATGGAGCTAGGTCAAGAGTTACAGTGAGTCTGAGAGCTAGGGTTAGGGTGAGAGTTATACTTAGTCCTTGAGTAGTGTTATTGTTAGCTCTAATGTTTAAAGTGAAGGTTAGTTTGAGGTTATGAGTCAGAGTTAGGTTTAGAGGTAAGGATAGGGCTAAATTGGGGCTGGAATTAGGGCTAGGTTTAGTGTTTGGGTAAGGTCTAGGGTTAGTGTTAGTGTTACGCTTAGGGTTATTTTTAGGTTTAGGGTAAGGGATATTATTGTAGCTAATTTTAGGGCTAGGGTGAGGGTTAGGGTTAGGCTTTTGATTAAGGCAAGGTTTATGGCTAGGGTGTGGGCTAAGGTTTGTGTTAGGGTTAGGACTAGTATTAAATTTAGGGCAAATGTCAGGTGTAGGGTATTGTTAGGGATACTTTTAGGTTGATTTTATGGCTAGGTCTATTGTAAAGGTTAGTTTTATTGTTAGGGTCAGGTGTAGACCTAGGGGTATTTTAGGGCTCAGGGTCTGGGTTATGGTTTCTTTAGGTTAAGGTTTAGGGTTAGGGCTCAAATTAGCTTTAGGTTTAAGAATAGGGTAACTATATGGTTAGGTTTAGGGTTCAGGTAAGGTATAGGTTAATGAATAGGGTTAAAATTAGGGATAGGATTTAGGTTTCACACAGGGTTAGCATAAAGGGTTAGGGTTACTCTTATGGTGATAAATAGGGTTAGTGCTAGGGATAGGGCTAGCATTAATGTTAGGATTAGGCCTAGGGTTAGGCTTAGGATTAGGGTTATGGCTAGGGTTATGTTTAGAGTTAGCTTTAGTGTTAAAGCTAGGGTGGGATTTGAATTAGGGAAAGGTTTTTGGATAGGTTAGGGCTATGGCTAATATAAAACTAGTTTTATGTTTAGGGCTAGTTTTAGGGTTAATGTTAGGGTTAAGTGTAGTTTTAGGTTTAGTTTTACGGTTAGGATGATGTTTTAGAGCTAGGGTTATTGTTAGTGTCATGGTCAGTGTTCTGGTTAGTGTTGTGGTTAGGATTAAACCCAGAATTAGGACTAGAGTTAGATCTAGGGGTAGAGTTTGTGCTTGGGTTAAGTTAAGGTTTATTGCTAAGGCTAGGTCTAGGTTTATTTCTTTAGGTCTAGGACTAGAGTTATGACTAGATTTAAGATCAGTTTAGGGTTAGGTTAAGGTTTAAACCTACAATTAGTGTTAGGGTCAGAATAATGGTCAGGGTTAGGGTTGGGGTTTCGGTTATGGTTAAAGCTAGAATGAGAGCTAGGGCTAGGACTAGTAATAGGGTTAGGGTATGGGTTAGGCTAAGGATTAGGATTAAAACTAAGGTTAGCATTAGGTGATGGTTTGGCTTAGGGTAAGAGATGGGGTTAGAGCTGGGTTTAGGGCTAGGGTTAGAATTAAAGTTAAGATTCAATTTAGGGTTAAATCTCTGCTTAGGGCTCAGATGAGAGCTAGTTTTGTATTAGGGTTACTGCTAGTGTTAGGCTTATGACTATTGTAGGAACTAGGGTTATATTTAGAGTTAGTTTTAGGGTTAGGTAAAGGGCTACTTCTAGTTTTAGGGTTAGGTTTAATGTTAGGGTAATGTTTTGAGCTAGGGTTTGTGTTAGGTTATGAGTCAGGTTCATGGTTAGATTCAGTGTTAGGGTTAGAACTCAAATTAAGCCTAGGGTTAGGGCTATCTGTAGGGTTAAGGTTTGGTTTAGGTTAAGGGTCAGGATTAGGGGTATGGCTCGGTTTTTTAAAGGGCTAGGGCTAGGGTTAGGACTAATTTTAGGATTAGCATTAGGGCTAGAGCTGGTTTCAGGTTTAGACTTAGGCCTCAGGTTATTGTTAGATTTAGAGTGTTAGTGCTAGGGCTAAGGATAAGGCTAAGTTTATGACTAGCTTTAGGGCTAGGTTAAGTTTATAGTAAAGGATAGGGTGAGAAATAGGGATAGATCTGGCATAGGAGTTAGAGTTAGTCGTAAGTCTAAGATTAGGTTTATAAATAGGGCAAAATTAGGGCTAGGATTTTGCTAGCTTTAGTGTTAGGATTAGGGTTAGGGCTAGAGTTACGCTTAGTGTTAGGGATAGGGCTAGGGTTAAAATTAGGGTAAGCATTAGGGTTCAAACTAGGGTTAGGGAAAGGGCAAATTTTAGGTTTAGTGTTAAGTCTAGTATTCTTGTTATGATTATAATTGTGGTTAGGTTTGTGTTAGGGCTAAGGTTTTCATTAGGTTTAGGTTTATGGATTGGGTTAGATGTAAGGTTAGGGTTAGGATTTTGGTTAGGTTTATGGTTAAAAATAGGTTTATGGAGCTGGGGATGTGGCTCAAGCGGTAGCCCGCTCGTCTGGCATGCGTGCGGCCCAGGTTCGATTCTCAGCACCACATACAAACAAAGTTGTTGATCCAACATGGCGGCGGGTAGAGAGGCTGCGCTTTTAATGCACTCCCAGTGATGGGGTCATAAAGTCGCAAGGATAACTCTTGGATTCTACCAATGGAGATTCTCCTAGCAAAATTCCACTGAAGAGAGACCGCCCGGGAGCTACTAGGATTTTTTTTGAAGCGTCTGTGTGACCCAAACGAGTGGGACCCTGCCATGAGACGCAGAGTTCCAGATCCAACAGCCACAGTCCGCGCACCGTGGGCACAGCTGCAGATCCATCCACCAGCCCTCAGCCAAAGTGACTGGGTCCTGCTAGACGCCGAGACACAGCTTGGCAGGAAGAAGTCTTTAGCCAAGCCTCCACGAGCCAGGAGCTGAGGTGAACCGGGCCAGACCAGTCAAACCCCTCCCCTCGGACACTCTGGCAAGGAGCCTGGGGCCCACCATAGCAGAGAGGTGACTTCATCGGAGTTCGGCCGGTGGAATTCCTTCCCAGCAGAATCCACTTTAGCAGGTGCGTGACACCCCATACTGATACAAGAAGCCAGGAAACTTCATTGACTTCTCAGGGGTCATGTCAGTAGGGAAGAAGAAGGGATCCCAGACCCCCAGCCCCCCATATCACCAGCGGTGACCCCCAAGGTCTTAGTCACCAGTTTACCACAGCACTGGGGCTTAAAAGGGACACGCGGTGGGGCTGCAAGTGTAACTAGATCTTTGGGGAATCACTTCTGGAGAACAGGACTTGGCTGGCAGGCTGACAGGAGAAAGGGGGTTAAGAGCTGTAGAAGTGAAATGGCTCTGGACTGACAAGTCCGAGAGACCCCCAGGAGACGCCCTACAGAGATAGCTCTCGGCAGGTAGAGAGCAGACGCTCCGCTTGGAGGGCACGGCTCCGCCTACTGAAAGAGAAGAAGGTGGATCTCTAAGACTTTAATTTTTTGTTGTTGTTGTTGTTGCTGTTGTCAATATTTTTTTCTCTCCTTCTTCTCTCCCTGTTCCTTTCTCCCCTTTTTCTTCTCTCTTTCTATCTCATTTCAAGTTTTATTGTTCTTTTCATTCCCCTCTAATCTATCTCTCCCTCTATCCTTTTGTCTTTTTAACAGCTCCTTGATTCCCCTACCCCCCAAATCTCATCCCAAGCATTACATCTTCCATTGCGTGTAATTGTCTAAATGCAAATAGGTGAATGTCTCGAGGCTGTCTATAAGACTCCTAAATACCTAGCTACTACCAACACCCTGATCCAATTGCCTGGTAGTATCCACCTTCAGTGGAGCAATCTTCTAAAGTAGCCAAGACATACTAACCATCGTACAACCAGAGCACCCAACCTAAACATATAGTCCTAAGAACAAACAGCAAATCATTATATGCATACAGAACCTAGAAGCCTTATATGAATTGAATGAATCAGCTTTAAAGTACAACAAAGCCCAACATTTCTAGGCATAATATCCCACCACAAAAGAGAGACAACAGAGATATACAAAGCCAAAACAAATGTATAGGAGAAAGCAGTTACAAAGCAGTCAAACAGAGCTGGAAAGCAACGTGAACAATATAAAAAAACAAGGGAAAAAAGGGTTACAAACAATGCAGGACAACCTAAATATACAGGACGACCTAGAAGAATCAGAAACATGGACAGGGAAAGAAATGAAGGCATACCTAATTCAGATGGAACGGAATATTAGAGAAGACATGAGACAGCAAATCCAAGCATTGAAAGTATATTTTGAAGAGAAACTAATCACACAAATTTAATCCTCATAGAATGAGCATTATCAGGAGATAGAAGTGTTAAAAAAATCCAGCTGTAATCATAGAAATGCAAGAAATCGTAAATCAGATTAAAAGCACTAATGAGAATATTACAAACAGACTAGATCAAGTAGAAGTCAGAACATCAGATAATGAAGACAAAGTTTATCAACTTGAAAAGAATATAGTCAACACAGAAAAGATGCTGAAATCTCACGAGCAATCTATCCGAAAGATATGGGATCTCATCAAAAGACCAAATTTGAGAGTCATTGGGATAGAAGAAGGCACAGAGAATCAGTCCAAAAAAATGGATAGCTTACTAAATGAGATAATACTAGAAAACTTCCCAGAGATGAAAGATGGAATGGATTGCCAAATCCTGGAAGCTTACAGGACCCCAAACATCCAAAACCATAATAGACCTACTCCAAGACACATAATTATGAAGATAGGTAACATACAGGACAAGGAGAGAATACTAAAAGCTATGAGAGAAAGGAGGCAGATTACATTTAGGGGTAAACCAATTAGGTTAACGACTGATTTTTCATCACAGACTTTGAAAGCGAGAAGATCTTGGAACAACGTATTTCAAACACTGAAAAATAATGGATTCCAACCAAAAATACTGTATCCAGCAAAACTAAGCTTCAGATTTGACAATGAAATTAAAATCTTTCATGATAAACAAAAGCTAAAAGAATTCACAGCCAGAAAACCAGCACTGCAAAGCATGTTGAGCAAAATATTACAAGAAGAGGAATTGAAAAATAGCGCTCAAAACTAACAGTGGGAGGTATCTCAGTAAAGGGGGAGAAAAATAACCAAAGAGGGAAAACCAGCCAATCTAAAATAAATAAATAAATAAACATGACTGGAAGTACAAACCATATTTCAATTGTAACCTTAAATGTTAATGGCTTAAATTCACCAATCAAGAGACATAGGCTAGTAACCTTGATTAAAAAAACAAATCCAACAATATGCTGCCTTCAGGAGACTCATATGATAGAAAAAGACATACACAGACTGAAGGTGAAAGGTTGGGAAAAATCATACCACTCACATGGCCCTCGGAAGCAAGCAGGAGTGGCCATTCTCATATCGAATAAATTCAACTTCAAACCTAAGGTAATCAAAAGGGATAAAGAAGGACACTATATACTGTTAAAAGGAACCATCCACCATCAAGACACAACAATTATCAATTTGTATGCACCACACAATGGTGGTGCAACGTTCATAAAACAAACTCTCCTCAAGTTCAAGAGTCAAATAGACTACAACACAATAATTATGGGGGACTTCAACACACCACTCTCACCATTGGACAGATCCTCTAGACAAAAGCTGAACAAAGAAACTATAAAACTCAATAACGCAATAAATAACCTAGACTTAACCAACATATATAGAATATATCAACCGTCATCAAGTGGATACACATTCTTCTCAGCAGCACATGGATCCTACTCAAAGATAGACCATATATTATTATGCCATAGGGCGACTCTCAGTAAATATAAAGATGTGGAGATAATACCATGCACCATATCTGACCATAATGGAATGAAACTGGAAATCAATAATAAAAGAAGGATGGAAAAATCCTGCATCACCTGGAAAATGAACAATATGGTACTGAATGATCAGTGGGTTACAGAAGATATATAGGAGGAAATCAAAAAATTCCTAGAGATAAATGACAATACAGACACAACATACCGGAATCTATGGGACACAATGAAAGCAGTTTTAAGAGGGAAATTCATTTCCTGGAGTTCATTCCTCAAAAAAAGAAAAAACCAACAAATAAATGAACTCACACTACATCTTAAAACCTTAGAAAAGGAAGAGCAAAACAACAGCAAATATAGCAGAAGACAAGAAATAATTAAAATCAGAGCGGAAATCAACAAAATTGAAACAAAATAAAAAACATTGAAAAAATTGAAAAAACTAAAAGTTGGTTCCTTGAAAAAATAAATAAGATCGACAGACCATTAGCCATGCTAACGAAGAGAAGAAGAGAGAGAACGCAAATTTCTAACACACGGGATGAAAAAGGCAATATCACAACAGACACTACAGAAACACAGAAGATAATTAAAAAGTCTTTTGAAACCCTATATTCCAATAAAATAGAAGATAGTGAAGATATCGATAAATTTCTTAAGTCATATGATCTGCCCAGATTGAGTCAGGAAGACACACACAATTTAAACAGACCAATAACCAAAGAAGAAATTAAAGAGGCCATCAAAAGACTACCAAATAAGAAAGGCCCGGGACCGGATGGGTATACAGCAGAGTTTTACAAAACCTTCAAAGAAGAAATAATACCAATACTTTTCAAGCTATTTCAAGAAATAGAAAACGAAGGAGCTCTTCCAAATTCATTCTATGAGGCCATCCTAACCGTGATCCCAAAACCAAACAAAGACACTTCAAAGAAATAAAACTATAGACCAATATCTCTAATGAACTTAGATGCAAAAATTCTCAATAAAATCCTGGTGAATCGAATGCAAAAGCACATCAAAAAAATTGTGCACCATGATCAAGTAGGATTCATCCCTGGGATGCAAGGCTGGTTCAATATATGGAAATCAATAAATGTTATTCACCACATCAATAGACTTAAAGATAAGAACCATATGATCATCTCGATAGATGCAGAAAAAGCATTTGACAAAGTACAGCATTCCTTTATGTTCAAAACACTAGAAAAACTGGGGATAACAGGAACTTACCTCAACATTGTAAAAACTATATATGCTAAGCCTCAGGCTAACATCATTCTAAATGGAGAAAATCTGAAGGCATTCTCTCTAAAATCTGGAACTAGACAGGGATGCCCTCTCTCACCACTTCTATTCAATTTAGTTCTTTAAATACTAGCCAGAGCAATTAGACAGACAAAAGAAATTAAAGGCATAAAAATAGGAAAAGAAGAACTTAAATTATGGCTATTTGTGGATGACATGATAATATACTTAACACACCCAAAAGGGTCTACAAAGAAACTGCTAGAGTTAATAAATGAATTCAGCAAAGTGGCAGGATATAAAATCAACATGCATAAATAAAAGGCATTCCTGTATATCAGCAACAAAACTTCTGAAATGGAAATGAGGAAAACCATTCCATTCACAATATCCTCAAAAAAAAATAAAATACTTGGGAATCAACCTAACAAAAGAGGTGAAAGATTTATACAATGAAAACTACATTGAGAGAGAGATAAAAGAAGATCTTAGAAGATGGAAAAATGTACCCTGTTCATGGATAGGCAGAACTAACATTATCAAAATGGCGATATTACCCAAAGTTCTCTACAGGTTTAATGCGATGCCAATCAAAATCCCAACGGCATTTCTTGTAGAAATAGATAAAGCAATCATGAAATTCATATGGAATAACAAAAGACCCAGAATAGCAAAAACAATTCTAAGCAGGAAGTGTGAATCTGGAGGTATAGCGATACAAGAGTTCAAACTGTACTACAAAGCAATAGTAACAAAAACAGCGTGGTACTGGTACCAAAACAGGCAGGTGGATCAATGGTACAGAATAGAGGACACAGAAACCAATCCAAAAACTTACAACTTTCTTATATTTGATAAAAGGGCTAAAAACATGCAATGGATGAAGGATAGCATCTTCAACAAATGATGCTGGGAAAATTGGAAATCCATTTGCAACAAAATGAAACTGAATCCCTTTCTCTCGCCATGCACAAAGTTAACTCAAAATGGATCAAGGAGCTTGATATCAAATCAGAGACCCTGCACCTGATAGAAGAAAAAGTTGGCTCCGATCAACATAGTGTGGGGTCAGGTTCCAAATTCCTTAATAGGACGTCCATAGCCCAAGAGTTAATAACAAGAATAAACAAATGGGACTTACTTAAACCAGAAAGTTTTTTCTCAGCAAGAGAAACAATAAGAGAAGTACATAGGGAGCCTACATCCTGGGAACAAATCTTTACTCCTCACACTTCAGATAGAGCCCTAATTTCCAGAATATACAAAGACCTCAAAAAATTAAACAATAAGATAACAAATAACCCAATCAACAAATGGGCCAAGTTCCTGAACAGACACTTCTCAGAAGAGGACATACAATCAATTAATAAGTACATGAATAAATGCTCACCATCTCTAGCAGTCAGAGAAATCCAAATCAAAACCACCCTAAGATACCATCTCACTCCAGTAAGATTGGCAGCCATTAGGAAGTCAAACAACAATAAGTGCTGGCGAGGATTTGGGGAAAAGGGTACACTTGTACATTGCTGGTGGGACTGCAGATTTGTACGGCCAATATGGAAAGCAGTATGGAGATTCCTGGGAAAGCTGGGAATGGAACCACCATTTGACCCACCTGTTGCCCTCCTCGGACTATTCCCTGAGGACCTTAAAAGAGCATACTATGGGGATACTGCCACATCAATGATCATAGCAGCACAATTCACAATAGCTAGACTGTGGAACCAACCTAGATGCCCTTCAATAGATGAATGGATAAAAAAATGTGGCATCTATACATAATGGAGTATTATGCAGCACTAAAAAATGACAAAATCATGGAATTTGCAGGGAAATGGATGGCATTAGAGCAGATTATGCCAAGTGAAGCTAGCCAATTTTTAAAAAACAAATGCCAAATGTCTTCTTTGATTTAAGGAGAGCAACTAAGAACAGAACACGGGGAAAGAGCATGAGGAAAAGATTAACATTAAACTGAGATGAGTGATGGGAGGGAAAGGGAGAGAGAAGGGAAATTGCATGGAAACGGAAGGAAACCCTCATCATTATACGAAATCACATATATGAGGTTGTGAGGGGAAAGGGGGGAGAAGGGAGAGAATGGAACAACAACAGATGAGGTAGAGAGGGAAGATGGGAGGGGAGGGGAGGGGTGATAGTAGGAGATAGGAAAGACAGCAGAATACAGCAGTCACTAATATGGCATTATGTAAACATTGTGAATGTGTAACTGATGTGATTCTGCAATTTGTATTTGGGGTAAAAATGGAAATGCATAACTCACTTGAATCAAATGTATGAAAGATGAAAAAAAAACAAACAAAGATGTTGTGCCTGCCGATAACTAAAAAATAAAAAAAAATTTTCTCTCTCTCTCTCTCTCTCTAAAAATAGGTTTATGGCTAGGTTTAGAGTTGGGTTAAGGGTAAGTGTTAGGGTTTGAGTTAGGGTTAAGGCTATGAAAAGGGTTACATTTAGGATTAGGTCGAGAGTTATGTTTATAATTAGGGTTGGGAATAGGGTTAGTTTTAGAGCTAGCATTAACATTAGAGTTTGTGTTAGTTATAGGATAATGGCTAGGTTTAGAGCTAGGGTTAAGGTTAGGACTAGGGCTAGAGTTGGATTTATGTTTAGGGAGAGGTCTAGGGTTACATTTAGGCTAACGGTTAGGCTTCGAGATAGGGTTTTGTGTAAGGTGAGGGTTAGCTTAGGGCTATGTTTAGGATTAGGGTTATGCTTATGGTAGGTTTAATCCTCAGATTAGTACTAGGTTTTGTGTGAGGTTTGTGCCAAGGGTAAGGGCTATGGGAAATGTAAGATCTAGGGTTCTGATTAGAACTAGTTTTAGGGTTAAGATTATTGCTAGGTCTAGTGTTAGGATTATGTGTTGGGTTAGGGCCAGGTTTAGAGATAGGTTTAGTGTTAGTTTCAGGGTCAGTGTTCAGGTTAGGGATAGATTATAGTAATGTTATGGCTACATCTAGTGAAAAGGTTACATTTAGGGTAAGGGTCAGGTTTAGAGCTAGGGCTATTATTAGGGTTAAGGTCAGGGTTAGCATTTGGTTTAGGTTAAAGTTAGGTTTAGAGTTTGAATAAGTTTTTGGTTAGGCTTACACTTAGGGTAATGGATAGGGTTAGGTTTAGGTTTCGTTTAAGGTTTAGGGTAATGCATGGGTTAGGTTTAGCGATAGGGTTAGGGTTAGCATTAGGGTTAGGGTTATGTTTAGTGTAATGGATAGGTTTAGAGCTCAGGTTAGGGCTAAGTTATAGTTTGAATTAAGTCTAGGATTAGGGTTAGGTTTAGGGATAGGGCTAGGGTTTAGTTTAGGGTAAGTGTTAGGGTTAGGGCAAGGTTTAGTGTTTGAGCTAGGGTTAGGGCTCTGGCGATGCTTAGGATTAAGTTAGGTCTAGAGTTATGTTTATGGTTAGGGTTTGCCTTAGGGTTAGGTTTATGGCTATGGTTTTCATTAAGGTTAGGTTAAGGGTAATGGATAATGTTAGAGTTAGGGTTAGAGTTAGAGTTAGAGTATGTGTTAGGGCTACTCTTAGGATTAAGTTTAGTGTAAGGCTTAAGGTTACAGCTAGTGTAAGGGCTATGGTAAGGGTTAGGTTTAAGGTTAGGTCAAGGGTTACACTTATGGTTAGGGTTAGGGTTAGTGTTAGGGATAGGATTATAATGATGGTTAGGGAAAGTGTTAGGGCAAGTGGATAGGATTAGAGTTAAAGATTGGGATAGAATTAAGGTTAGGTTTAGAGCTAGAGTTAAGGTTAGGGTTTAGGATATGGCTAGTGTTATGTTTAGTGTAAGGGTTTGGCTTTGAGATTGGTTTAGGTCTAAGGCAAGGGTGAATGTTAGGGTCAGTGTTAAGGCAATTGTTAGGGTTAGGATTATACCTAGGGCTAATTTTAGGCCTAGAATTAGGACTAGGATATTGTGCTGAATTTAGGACTAGGGTTAGGGCTGTGGGTAATGTAAAAGCTAGGTAATGTAAAAGCTATAATTAGAGCTAGTTTTAATTTCAGGGTTTTGGCTAGGTCTAGTGTTAGGTCTAGGTTTTGGGTTAGGGTCAGGTTTAGAGCTAGATTTATTTTTAGGTTCAGAGTCAGTGATCAGGATAGGGTTAGGATTAGGGTTAGTGCCAGAATTAGGACTAGTGTTAGGTCTAGGGTTAGGGTAAGTGTTTGGTTTACGTTAAGGGTTATTTTTAGGGCTAGAACTAAGTTTTTCTTTATGTTAGGGCTAGTCTTATAGCTTTATTAGTATTAGCTTTGAGTCTATGTCTAGCGTTAGGCTTAGGTATAGGTATAGGGTTACTGGTAGGGCTATTGTTAGGGTTTGGTTTAGGGATAGGGTCAAGTTTAGACCTAGGTTTACTGTTAGGGTCATAATAAGGTTCATGGTTAGGGTTAGATCTAGAATTAGGGCTAGGGTTAAGACTAGTAATAGGGTTAGAGTTGAAGTTAGGCTAAGAATTAGGGTTAGGACTAGGGTTAGCATTTGGGTTAGGGTTTGGCTTAGGGTAAGGGAAAGGGTTACAATTAGTGTTAGGGCTCGGATTAGGGTAGGATTTGTGTCAGGGTTAGGGCTAGGGTTAGCACAATGACTAATATATGAACTAGGTTATGATTAGGGCTAGTTTTAGGGTTAGAGTCAAGGCTAGGTATAGTGTTGGGGTAATTTAAGATTAGGGTGATGTTTAGAGCTAGGATTAGTGTTAGGTCAGCGTCAGGATCAGGGTTATTTTTAGAATTAGAATTAGGTCTAGGTTAGGGTTAAGGTTTGGTTTAGGTTAAGGTTTATGGTTAGGGCTATGGCTTGGTTTTGTTTTATGGCTAGGACTAGGGTTAGGGAAAGTCTTAGAATTAGCGTTATTGTGAGGAGTATGTTAGGGTTTGGTTTAGGCTTATGGTGGCGATTAAATTTAGAGTTAGATTTAGAGCTAGGGCTAAAGATTGATCTAAGGATAGGGGTAGGGCAAGAGTTAGAGTTAGACTTAGGGCGAGGGTTAGGGTTAGAATATGAGTTAATTAGGGCTAGGATTAGTGCTAGACTTAGTGTTAATGTTAGGCCTTTGGTTAGGGCAAGGATTAGGGTTAGGTTTTGGGTTATGGTTAGGTTTAGGGTAATGGTAATGTTTAGGGTAAGGAATGGAGTTATACCTAGGTTTAGGGCTAGGGTAAGGGTAAGAATTAGGGTTCAACTCAGAGTATGGTTTGGTTTATAATTAAGGCTAGGTTTAGGGCTAGGATTAGGGCTAGGGTGAATTTCAGGTTCAGGGTTTTGGTTAAACATAGTTTTAGAGTTAGGTTTATTGCTAAGTCTAGTGTAAGGGTTAGGTTTAGTGTTAGGTCAGCTTTAGAGCTAAGGGTATTATTAGGATCAGGGTCACGATTAGTGTTTAGGATAGGCTAATGTTTAAATTTAGAGCTCAAATTAGCATAAGGTTAGTATTAGGGTAATGATAGGATTATGTTTAAGTTTCAGGTTAGGTTTAGGGTAATGGATAGGGTTACGAATTGTGATGTGGTTAGGTTTAGGCCTAGGGTTAGCAATAGGGTTAGGGTTAGGGTTAGTGTAATGGATAGGGTTAGAGCTAGAGTTAGGGTTAGGGTTATGGTTATGATTAGTGCTAGGTTTAGGATTAAGGTTAGGGTTAGTGTTAAAGCTTGGTTTAAGGCTCAGATTAGGGCTAGGTTTTGGGTTACATTAGGGCTAGGATTAGGGTTACCACTAATGTAAGTACTAGGGTTACAATTAGGGCTAGTATTAGGGTTAGGGTTAGGGCTATGTCTAGTGTAAGGTTTAGGTTTGGGGTTAGGGTGATATTTAAAGCTAGGGGTAGTTTTAGGGTCAGAGTCTGGGTCAGGATTAGTTTTAGCATTCAACTTAAATCTTGAATTAGGGCTAGGGTTAGGGCAATGTGTCGGGTTTTGGCTTAGTCTATATTAAGGGTTAGGGTTAGAACTATGTCTCAGTTTTGTATTAGAGCTAGGGGTAGAGTTAGGACTAGTTTTAGGAATAGCATTAGTGTTAGGGTGTTAAGCCTAGTATTAGGTTTAATTTAAGGCCTAGGGTTAGGGTTAGATTTAGAGTTAGGTATAGATCTATGGTTAGTGCAAGGGCTAAGAAAACGGCTATAGTTAGGCCTAGGGTTAGGGCTAGAATTAGGGTTCTGGTAAGGGATAGGTTTAGGACTAGTTTTAGGGCTAGGTTGAGAGTTAAACTTAGTCTTAGGGTTAGATTTAGAGTTAGAGTTAGGCATATGGCTAAATTAGAGCTAAGATTAGGGCTAGGGTTAGTGTTAGCATTAGGCGTAGGCTTAGGGTCAGGGTAATGATTAAGACTATTTGTAGGACTAGGATAAGGGCTAGGATTTGTGTTAGGGTAAGGGCTAAGATTATGTCTAGGTCTACTATCAACTCTAGGGTTATGTTTAGGGATAGTTTTAGGGTTAGGTTTAGGGTAAGAGTCAGGTTTAGAGCTAGGGTTATTATTAGCATCAGGGTCAGGGTTAGGGTTTGATTTAGGCTTGTTTTTAGGGTTAGAGCTCCAATTAGCATTAGGGTTATGTTTAGAGTATTGATAGGTTTATGTTTAGGGTTCAGGTTATGTTTAGGTTAATTGATAGTGTTGGAGTTAGCAGTAGGGTTAGGGTTAAGCCTAGGGTTAGCATTAGGGTAAGGGTTATGTTTAGGGTAAAGGATACAGTTAGAGTTAAGGTTAGGGCTAGAGTTATGGTTAGGATTATGTCTTGATTAGGGTTAGGGTGAAGGTTAGAACTAGGTTAGTCTTAAAGTTATGTTTAGGGTAAGGGTTGGGTTCTGAGCTATGGTTAGGTCTAGAGCAAGGGTTAAGTTCAGAGTTAGGTCTAGGGTTAGGGTTACAGTAGTTTAGGGTTATGGTTAGGGTTAGAGGTAGGGTTATCAGTAGGGTTTGGGTTAGGGTTATGGTAAAGAATATGGTTAGATGTAGTTTTAGGATTAGGGTTAGAATTAGATTTAGGTTTAATGTTAGAGTTAGGGCCATGGTTATGTTTAGGTTTATATTAAGGGTTAAGGTTTGAGCTATGGTTAGGGCTATAGCAGGTGTTAGGTTTAGGGTTAAGTCTAGGGTTAGTTTTCATTTTAGAGTTGGGCTTAAATCTAGAGTTACCAATAGGGTTAGGGTAAGGTTTAGAGTAATGGAAAAGTTTAGAGCTAGGGTTAGGGCTAGGGTTAAGATTAGGTTTAGGGCTAGTGTTAAGGCTAGGTTTTGTGATAATTCTAGGTTTATGTTTACAACTAAGGGTTAGGCTTTGAGCTAGGGTTAGGACTAAGATGAGGTTTCAGTTAGGTTTAGGGCTAGGGTTAAGCCTAGGATTAGCTCTAAGTTTTGTGTTAGGTTTAGGCCTAGGGTTAGGGCTGTGGGTAATGTAAGATCTAGGGTTATAATTAGGTCTAGTTTTAGGGTTAGGGTAATGGCTACGTCTAGTTTTAGGTATAGAGTTTTGGTTAGGGTCAGGTTTAGAGGTAGGTTTACTATTAAAGGCAGGGTCAATATTTGGGTTAGAGTTAGATTTACTGTTACAGCCAGAATTTGGACAAGGATTTGGTGTAGGGGTATGATTATTGTTGGGTTCAGGTAAGGGTTATTGTTAGGGCTAGGACTAGGATTTTGTTTAGGTCTAGGGCAAGAGTTAAGGCTAGATTTAGGATTAGGTTTTAGTCTAAGGCTTAGTGGAAAGGTTAGGTTTAGAAATAAGTTTACTGGTAGGGTCAGTGTTAGGATTTGGTCTAGGTTTAGGATCAGGTTTAGACCTAGGGTTAGTGTTAGGCTCAGAATAAGTGTCAGGATTAGCATTAGAATTTGGGATAGGATTAGAGATAGAATGAGGCCTAGGGTCAGGACTATTAATGGGGTTAGGTTTTTGGTTAGGCTAAAGATTTGGAATAGGTCTAGGTTTACCAGTAAGGTTAGAATTTCTCTTAGGGTAAGGGATAGTTTTAGAGCAAGGGTTAGGGCTAGAGATAGGGTAGTGTTAGGGTTAAAGCTAGGTTTATAGCTCAGAATAAGGCTTGTTTTTGTGTTAGGGTTAGGGCAATCGCTAATGTAAGAACTAGGGATAAAATTAGGGTTAGTTTTAGGGTTAAGGGTAGGGGTAGGTCTAGTGTTAGGGTTAGGATTAAGATTAGGGTGATATTTAGAGCTATAGTTAGTGTTAGGATATGAGTCAGGGTCAGGATTAGTGTTAGGACTCAAAAAAGGACTAGGGTTACTGTTAGGTTTTGTTTTAAGTTTTGGATGGTGTTTAGAGCTAGGTGAGTTTAGGATGAGTCAGGGTCAGTGTTAGTTTTCAGGTTAGGGTAGGACTTGAATTAAGGCTATGGTTAGGTCTAGGCGTAGTGTTAGGGTTTGCTTTAAGGTAAGGTTTAGGGTTAGGGCTATTTCTTTTTTCTTTTTTTTTTTACTGGTAGGGTTAGGGTTAGGGGTAGTTTTACAATTAGTGTTAGGGTTATGGTTAGTGTTAGTGTTAGGCTTAGACTTAGGTTTAGGGTTAAATATAGAGTTATGGTTAGATCTAGGGTTTGGGCTAGACTAAGGATATGGCATGGGTTAGGGCTAGGGTTAGGGCTAGGACTAGAGTTATTGTAAGGGACAGGGTTAGAACTAGGGATAGGGCTAGTGTGAGAGTTAGAGTTAGTCTTAGGTCTGAGATTAGTTTTATAATTAGTGTTAGGGCTAAATTACGGCTAGGATTAGGGTTAAAGTTAGTGTTCATCTTAAGCATCGAGTTAGGGTTAGATGTAGGATTAAGTTTAGGGTAAGGGATGGTGTTATACCTAGGTTTAGAGGACGGGTGATGTTTAGAATTAGGGTTAGGTCTATGGTTAGTGTTAAGGTTATGCTTAAAACTAGGTTTATGGCCAACATGAGGTTTAGGGTTTGTTTCAGCATTAGGGCTAGGATTAGAAGTACAGCTATTTTCAGGTCTAGAGTTATGTTTGAAGATATTTTTAGGGTTAGAATAATGGCTACTTCTAGTATAATGATTAGGTTTAGGGTTATGTTCAGGTTTATGGTTAGGGGTATTATTAAGGTGAAGGTCTGGGTTAGAGTTTGGGATAGTTTAAGGTTTAAATTTAGATATCAAATTCACAATAGAGTTAGGGTTAGGGTAATGATTGGTTAACATGATAGGGTTCATGTTAGGTTTATGGTAATGGATAGGGATAGGTTTATGGTAATGGATAGGGATAGGAGTAGAGATATGCTTAGGTTTAGGCCTAGGGTTAGCACTTGGGTTAGGGTTAGGGTTACGGTAATGGATAGGGTTAGAGCTAGGGTTAGAAGTAGGGTTATGGTTATTATTAGGGTAGGTTTTGTGTTACGGTTAGGGTTAAAACTCATGTAAGGGCTCGGTTTAGTGCTAGGGTTAGGGTTATGGCTAATGTAAGTACTAGGGTTACAATTAAGAATAATTTTAGGTTTAAGATTAGGGCTAGGTTTAGTGTTAGCATTAGGTGTAGGGTTAGGGTGATGTTTAGAGCTAGATTAGTCTTAGTGTCAGAGTCTGGTTCAGGGTTAGTTTTAGGGTTCGGCTTAAAAGTTAAATTAGGGCTAGGGTTAGGGTTATGTGTATGGTTAGGGTTTGGTTTAGTTTAAAGTTTAGGGTTAGAGCTATGGCTCGGTTTTGTTTTAGGGCTATGGCTAGGGTTAGGACTAGTTTTAGGATTAGTGTTAGGGTTAGGAGTAGTGTTAGGCTTAGGCTTCGAATTAGATTTAGTGTTAGATTTTTATCTAAGGTTAGTGTTAGGGCTAATGATAGGGCAAGGGTTAGAACTAGGGTTATGGCTAGGGTTAAATTTCCAGTAAGGGATAGGGTTAGAACGAGTCATAGTGCTAGTGTGAGTGTTAGTCTTAGGCCTAGGCTTAGGGTTAGGTTTAGGGATAGAAGTAATTTACGGCTAGGGTTAGTGTTAGGGCTAGTGTTAGGGCTAGCTTTAGGATTAGTATTATGGTTAGGGATAGTTTTAGTGTTAGGCTTAGCCATCGAGTTAGGGATAGATTTAGATTTAGGTTTCGGCGAGGGTGATGACTAGGTTTAGGGTTAAAGTTAGGATTATGTTTAGGGTAAAGGATGTGGGTTATAACTAAGTTTAGGGCTAGGGTGAGTGTGTATATTAGGGTTCCGTCTACGGTTAGAGTTAGGGTTATGATTAAGGCTAGGTTTAGGGCTAGGATGAGGACTAGTTTTAGTGTAAGGGTTAGGACTAGAAGTAGGGATAGGGTTGGGGCTAGGTTTAGGGTTAGAATTGGGTTTATGTTAAGGGTTAGGTTAGGGCTATGACTCAGTTTTGTTTTAGGGCTAGGGGTAGTTTTAGGGCTAGTTATAGGATTAGCATTAGGGTTAGGGCTAGTGTTAATTTTAGCTTTAGGCTTAGGGTTAGGTTTTGAGTTAAGTTAGGTATAGATCTAGGGTTTCAGCTAGGACTAAGGATAGGGCTAGTGTTAAAACTAAGTTTAGAGCTAGGTTTAGGGTGATGATAAGGGGTAGGGTTAGAACTAGGTATGGGCAAGGGCAAAATTTAGAGTTAGTCTTATGGCTATTGTTAGGATTAGGGCTAGGCATAAATTAGGGCTGGGATTACGGCTAGGTTTAGTGTTAGGGTTAGACATAGGTTTAAGGCTAGGGTTAGTGTTAGGGTTAGGTTTAGGTTTAGGTAAGGGATGGGATTATAGCTAGTTTTATTTCTAGGGTGAGTGTTAGGATTAGAGTAAGGGTTAGGGTTATGATTAAAGAGAGGTTCATGGCTAGACTGTGGGCTAAGGTTTGTGTTATAGTTAGGGCTAAGAGTAGAGCTAGGGTTAATGTCAGGTATAGGGTTATGTTTAGGGATAGTTTTAGGGTTTCTTTTATGTCTAGATCTTTGTATGGATTAGGTTTATTGTTAGGGTCAGGTTTAAAGCTAGGTGTATTATTAGGGTTAGAGTCAGGGTTAGGGTTTGGGTTAGGTTAAGGTTAAGGGTTAGGAATAAAATTAGCATTAGTATTAGGGATAGTGTAACTATAGGGTTAGGTTTAGGGTTCAGGTTAGGTGTAGGTAAATGGATAGGGTTAATGATAGGGATAGGATTAGGGTTCCAATAGGGTTAGCATGATAGTTAGGATTATCGTTAGGGTAATGAATAGGGTTAGAGATAGGGTTAGGTCTAGGGTTATGGTTAGAATTAGGTCTTGGGTTAGGCTTAGGGTTATGGTAAGGGCTAGGGTTATAGTTAGTTTTAGCTTTATGGTTAAAGCTAAGGTAGGGCTTGGATTAGTGCTAGGTAAATGGATATGTTAGTGCTGTAGCTAATGTAAAAACTAGTGTTATGATTAGGGCTAGTTTAGGGTTAATGTTTGGTCTAGGTGTAGTTCTAGGGTCAGGTTTAGGGTTAGGGTGTTGTTTAGAGCCAGAGCTAGTGTTAGTTTCAGGGTCAGTCTTCTGGTTAGGGTTATGGTTAAGGTTAAAGCCAAAATTAGCATTAGGATAAGCTCTAGGCATAGAGGTAGAGTTTGGGATAGGTTAAGGATTATTGTTAAGTCTAGGTCTAGGTTTTTCTTTTAGGTCTAGGGCTAGAGTTATGGCTCAATTTAGGATTAGGTTTAGGTCTAGTTCTAGTTGTAGCATTAGGTTTGCGTATAAATTTACCTGTAGGACTACTCTTAGGGTTCCGTTTAGGGTTAGGTTCAGGTTTAGAATTATGATTAGTTTTAGGGTCAGTATAAGGGTCAGAGTTAGGGTTAGGGTTTGGGTTGTGGTTAGAACTAGAATGAGGGCTATTTTAGGACAAGTAATAGGGTAATTTGGGTTAGGCTAAGGATTAGGGTTAGGACTCTGGTTAGCATTAGGGTGAGGGTTTGGCTTAGGGTAAGGGATATGGTAAGAGCTAGAGTTAAGGCTAGGTTTAGGGATAGGCTTATGATTAGTTTTAGGGTTAATGCTCGGGTTAGGACTCAGATTAGAGATAATTTTGTATTAGTGTTAGGGCTCGTGTTAGGGTTATGGCTAATGTAAGAAGTAGGGTTACGATTAGGGTTAGTTTTAGGATTAGGTTTAGGACTAGGGATAGTGTTGGGTTATTTTTAAGGTTAGGGTGATGTTTATATCTAAGGTTAGTGTTTGCATATGAGTCAGGGTCATGGTTAGGTTTAGAGTTAGTGTTTGGACTTGGATTAGGGCTAAGTTTAGGGCTATGTGTAGGGTCAGGGTTTGGATTAGGTAATGAGTTAGGGTTAGGAGTATGGCTTGGTTTTGTTATAGGTCTAGGGCTAGGGTTAGAGCTACTTATAGAATTAGCATTAGGGTTAGGGCTAGTTTCAGGGTTAGGCAAAGGCATCAAGTTAGGGTTAGATTTTCAGATAGGTTTTGATCTAGAGTTAGTGCTAGGGCTAAGGATATGGAAAGGGTTATGATTAAGGTTAGGGGTAGGTTTAGGGTTATGAAAATAAATAGAGTTAGAACTAGAGATAGATCTGGTGTGAAAGTTATGGTTAGTCTTAGGTCTAGGGTTATGGTTAGGGTTAGGAATAGGGATAAATTAGGGCTAGGATTAGGGTTAGGTGTAGTGTTAGGGTTAGAGCTAGAGTTAAGGTTATGGTTGGGCTAAGGCTAGGGTTAGGATTAGGGTAAGGGTTAGGGTTTAAGCTACAATTAGGGCTAGGGCGAGTGTTTAGTTTAGTGTTAGGTCTAGGGTTAGGGTAATATTATGGTTAGAATTAGGATTAGGTGAGGGTAATGGATTGGGTTAGATGTAAGGTTAGGGTTAGGGTTATGTTTAGGCTTATGGTAAATTTATAACTAATTGTTAAGTTTAGATTTAGGGTCAAGTTAAGTGTTGGTTTAGGGTAAGAGTTAGGGTTTTAGTTAGGGATAAGGCTATGGCAATTGGTAGGTTTAGGGTTAGATCTAAGGTTAGGTTTATGATTAAGTTTAGGGATAGGATTAGGGTTATCATTAGGATTAGGGTTAGAGACAGGGTTAGTGCTAGGGTTAAGGTTAGGATTAGGACTAGGGTTATGATAATGGTTAGGGTTAATGGCAAGGGTTACATTTAGGCTAAGGGTTAGGCTTTGAGATAGGGTTAGGATTAAGGTGAGGGTTAGGTTTAGGGTTACATTTAGGGCTAGGGTTATCCTTAGGGTAGGTTTAGGCCTCGAATTAGAGCTAGTTTTTGTTTTAGGTTTAGGCCCAGGGTTAGGGATATAAGTAATGTAAGATCTTGGGTATTGATTAGGGCTAGTTTTAGGGTTAGAGTTATGGCTAAGTCTAGTGTTAGGTTTAGGTTTTGGGTTAGGGTCAGGTTTAGAGCTTGGTTTAGTGTTAGTGTCAGGTTCAGTGTACAGGTTAGAGTTAGAGTTATTGTGAAAGCTAGTGTTAGGACTAGGTTTAGGTCTAGGGGTAGTGTTAGTGTTTGGTTCAGGTCAAGAGTTACTGTTAGGGCTAGAACTAATTTTTTTAGGTCTAGGGCTAGAGTTATGACTAGATTTGTGATTACGTTTGGTCTAGTGCTAGTGTTAGTGTAGGTTTAAGTATGAGATTACTGGTAAAGCTAGTTTTACGGTTCGGGTTAGGTTTAGAGTCAAGATTAGATAAAGGGTTTGTGTTAGGGTTAAGATTTGGATTAGGGTTAGAGCTAGAATGAGGTCTAGTTTTAGGACTTTAATAGGCTTAGGGTTAGGGTTAGGCTACGGATTAGGATAAGGTCTAAGGTTAGCATTATGGATAGGGTTTGGCTTATGGTAAGTGATAGAGTTAGAGCTAGGGTTACGGCTAGGATTAGGGTTAGTGTTAGGGTTAGGTTTAGGTTTAGGGTTATATCTAGTTTTAGGGCTCTCATTAGTGTTAGTTTTTTCTGTTCAGTTTAGGACTAGGGTTAGGGCTATGGCTAATGTAAGAATGTGGGTTATGATAAAGGTTAATTTTAGGGTTAGTGTTTGGTCTATCTTTGGTGTTAGCATGATCTTTAGGGTTAGTGTGATATTTAGATCTAGGGTTAGTGTTAGAATATAAGTCAGGGTCAGCGTAAGTTTTAGGCCTAAGACTCGAATTAGAGCTAGGTGTTTGTGTCTAGTTGTAGTGTTAGGATTTGGTTTAGGTTAACATTTAGGGTTAGGGCTATGGCTTGGTTTTGTTTTAGGGCTAAGGCTAGGGTTAGGCCTGGTTTTAGGATTACTGAGAGTGTTAAGTCTAGTGGTAGGGTGAAGTTTAGGTTTAGGGCTAGGGATAGATTTAGAGTTCTTTTTATATCTAGGGTTAGGTCTAGGGCTAGGGTTAGAACTAAGGTTAGAGCTTGTGCTAGGGTTATGGTAACAAATAGGGTTAGAAATAAAAAGAGGGCTAAAGAAAGAGTTAGAGTTAGTCTTAGTCTAGGTTTAGGGATAGGGTAAAAGTTAGAGCTAAGTTGGGACTAGAATTAGCGCTTGGGTTAGTGTTAAGGTGAGGCCTATGGTTAAGGCTAGAGTTAGGTTTAGTAATAGAATTAGGGTTAAAATTAGGGTTAGAGTTAGGAAAAAGAATGGGATTATATGTAGGTTCATGACTAGAGTGAGGGTTACTATTAGGAATAGGGGTATGATTAAGGATCAGGTTAGGATTAAGGTTAGGTTTAAGACTAAAAGTGAGGTTTTTGGCTAGGCTGTGGGCTAAAGTTTTTTCTAGGGTTATGGCTAGAATTAGGGCTAGGGCTAATTTACCATCTAGAATTATGGTTAAAGATAGATTTAGGGTTAGGATTATACCTATGTCTAGTTTAAAGGTTAGGTTTAGGGTTAGAGTCAGGTTTATTTCTAGGGGCATTGTTAGGTCAAGATCTGGGTTAGTGTTTGGAATAGGTTAAGGTTTCAGTTAAGGCTTGAATTAGTGTTAGGTTTAGGGTTAGGGTAACAACAAGGTTAGGTTTAGTGTTCAGGTTAGGTTTTGGGTAATGGATATGGATAGGAATAGGGATGAGGTTAGGTTTAGGCTTATTTTATGATTAGGTTTAGGGCTAGGGTTATGCTAATAGATAGGCTTATGGCTAGGGTTAGGGCTAGGGTTCTGGTTATGAATATGGCTAGGGTTAGAGTTAGGGTTAGGGTTAAATATTAGGTAAGGGCACGTAATAGGGCTAGGTTTTGGATTAAGTTAGTGCTAGGATTAGGGTTACAGCTAATGAAAGTAGCTGTATATGGTTATAATTAGGGCTAATTTGAAGGTTAAGTTTAGGCCTGGTTTTGTGTTAGGGTTTGGTTTAGGGTAAAGATGATGTTTAGAGCTAGGGTTAGTGTTAGTGTCAGAGTCAGGGTCAGGGTTAGTTTTAGGGTTTGGCTAAAAACTCAAATAAGGCTAGGTTTATAGTTCGGGTTAGGGTTTGGTTTAGGTTAAGAATTAGGGTTAGCACTATGACTTGGTTTGGTTTACGGCTCGGGCTTGGGTTAGGGCTAGTTTTAGGATTAGCATTAGGGTTAAGGCTAGTGTTAGTTTAGGTTTAGGCTTAGTGTTAGAATTAGATTTAGAGTAAAGTTATATGTAGTTTAGGGCTAGGGCTAAGAATAGGGCTAGAATTAGGGTTATGGTAAGGGATAGGGTTAGAACTAGGTATAGCACTAGTATGAGAGTTACAGTTGGTCTTAGGGCTAGGGTTAGTGAAGGGCTAATTTATGGTTAAGATTAGGGCTAGGGTGGTGTTAGGGTTAGGCCTAGGGTTAGGGTTAGGGTTATCATTAAGGCTATGTTTAGGGATAAAATAAGGGCTAGGGTTTGTGTTAGGGTTAGGCCAGAATTATGGCTATGGCTAAAGTCAAGTCTATGGTTATGGATAGGGATAGTTTTAGGGTTAGGATTATGTCTAGGTCTATTGTAAACGTTATGTTTATGGTTAGGGTCATGTTTCAAGCTAGGGTTATTTTTAGGGTCATGGTCCGGGTCAGGATTATGGTTTGGGTTAGGTCAAGGTTAGGCGTTGGGGTTCAAATTAACATTAGGTTTAGGGGTAGGGTAACTATACAGTTAGGTTTATTGTTTAGGTTAGGTGTTGAGTATTGCATAGGGTTAGAGCTAAGGTTAGGACTAGGGTAATGGTTAAGATTAAGTCTATGGTTAGGCTTAGAGTGAGGGTTAGGGTTTAGGATAGGGTTAGCTTTAGATTTAAAGCTAGGGTAGGTCTTGGATTAGGGCTATTTTTGTGATAGGTTAGGGCTACGTCTAATGTAAGAACTAGTGTTATGATTAGGGCTAGTTTTATGGTTAATTAGAGGGATAGGTATATTTTTACAGTTAGGTTTATGCTTACGATGATGTTTAAAACTAGGGTTACTGTTACTGTCAGTTTCAGTGTTTGGGTTAGGGATTTGGTTAGGGTTAAAGACAGAATAAGGACAAGGTTTAGGCCTAGGGAAAGGATTAGTGTTTGGGTTAGGCTAAGGGTTATTGTTAGGGCTAGATCTAGGTATTTCTTTGGGTCTAGGGCTAGAGTTATGGCTAGATTTAAGATTAGGTTTAGGTCTAGGGCTATTCGTACCTTTAGGTTTAGGTATAAGTTTAGTGGTAGGGCAGTGTTAGGGTTTGGTTTAGGGTTAGATTCAGGTTTAGACCTATGATTAGTGTTAGGGTTAGAATAAGGGCACGGTTAGGGCTAGGGTTTGGGTTATGGTTAGAGTTAGAATGAAGGCTAGGATTAGGACTAGTAATAGGGTTAGGGGTTGGGTTAGGCTAAGATTAGGATTAGGATTAGGGTTGGCATTATATTTAATGTTTGACTTAAGGTAAATGATAGGATTAGAGCTAGGATTAGGGCTAGGGTTGGGTTAAAGCTAGGTTTAGGGCTCGGGTTAGGGCTACTTTTTGTGTTAGGATTTGTGCTAGGGTTAGGGCAAAAGCTAATGTAAAAATTGGGGTTACAGTTAGAGTTAGTTTTAGGGTTAGGGTTAAGGGTATATAGAGTGTCAGGGTTAGTTTAAGGTTAGGGTGATACTTAGAGCTAAGGTTAGTGTTAGGAGTCAGGATTAGGCTTATTTTTAGGGTTTAGGGTTAGGACTCGAATCAGGGCTAGGGTTACTGTTAGGGTTCAGTTTAAGGTTAGGATAGTGTTTGGAGCTAGGGTACGTGTTAGGATGTGAGTCAGGGTCAGGGTTAGTGTTAATGTTAGTGTTAGGACCTGAATTAGGGCTAGAATTAGGTCTAGGTGTGGTGTTATGGTTTGGTCTAAGTTAAGGTTTAGGGTTAGGTCTATTGCTCGGTTTTTTTTTTACTGCTAGGGTTAGGTTTAGGGCTAGTTTTATGATTAGCAATAGGGTTAGGGCTAGTGTTAGTCTTAGCCTTAGGATTAGGGTTAGGGTTCAATTTAAAGTTAAGTTTAGATCTAGGATTAGGGCTAAAAATTAAGATAGGGTAAGGGTTAGGGTTATGGTAAGGGATAGGGTTAGAACTATGGATAGGGCTAGTGTGAGAGTTAGAGTTAGTTTTAGCGCTAGAGTTAGAATTAGGGATAGGATTAAGGTTATATTAGGTCTAGGATTAGAGCTAGGGTTAGTGTTTAGCTTAGACATAGCAATAGGGTTATGGTTAGTGTTAAGTTTATGGTAATGGTTGGTGTTATAGCTAGGTTTAGAGGTAAAGTAGGGTTAGAATTAAGTTTAGGGGTAGGGTTAGGTTTAGGGTTATGATTAAGGCTAGGTTTAGGGCTAGGATGAAAGCTACATTTTGGGGGGTGGTTTTAGGGCTACAATAAGGGTTTAGGGCTAATATCAGGTCTACAGCTATGTTTAAAGATAGTTTTGGATTAGGTTTATGGCTAAGTGTAGTGTAAGGGTTCGGTTTCAGGTTAGGGTCAGGTTTAGAGCTAGGGGTATTATTAGGGTCTGGGTTAGAGTTTGGGATAGGTTAAGGTTTAAAGTTATAACTTAGTATTGGGTTAGGGTTAGGGTAATGATAGGGTGAGGTTTAGGGTAAGGTTTGGTTTAGGGTAATGGTAGGGTTAGGATTAAGAATAGGGTTAGGTTTAGGCCTAGGGTTAGAATTAGGGATAGAATTATGCTTATGTTAATGGATAAAGTTAGAGCTAGGGTTAGGGCTAGGTTTATGGTTATGATTCAGCCTGTGGTTTGAGTTAGGGTTAGGATTAAATCTAGGATTAGGGATCAGATTAGGGCTATATTTTGTGTTAAATTAGGGCTAGGGTTAGGGTTATGGCTAATGTAAGTACTAGAGTTATGATTAGGGATAGTTTTAGGGTTGGAATTAGGCCTAGGTTAAGTGTTTGGATGAGGTTTGCGGTCAGGGTAATGTTTAGAGGTAGGGTTAATGTTAGGGTCAGAGTCATGTTCAGGCTTAGTTTTAGGGTTTGGCTTAAAACTCGATTTACAGTTATGGTTAGGTCTATTTTTAAGTTTAGGTTTTGTTTTTCGTTAAGAGTTATGGTTAGGGCTATGGCTTTGTTTTGCTTTAGGGACTTGGGGTAGGATTAGGGCTATTTTTAGAATTAGTTTAGTGTTAGAGATAGTGTTAGGTTTATGTGTAGGCTTAGGGTTAGGGTTAGATTTAGGATTTGATCTAGGGCTAGACTTAGGGCTAGAGTTAGGGCTAAGATTAGGGTTCTGTAAGGGATAGGATTAGAACTAGGTAAAGGACTAAGATGAGAGTTAGAGTTAGTCTTAGGTATAGGGTTAGGGCAAGGGTTAGGGATGGGCTAAATTAGAGAAAAGATTAGGGCTAGTGTAGAGTTAGGATAAGGCATAGAATTAGGGTTATGATTAAGGCTAGGTTTAGGAGTAGCCTTGGGATAAGGCCTGAGGTTTTTGTTAGGGTTAGGGCTAGGATTATGGCTAGGGCTAATGCCAAGTCTAGTTTTATGGTTATGGATAGATTTAGGGTTAGGTTTGTGGCTAGATATAGTGTAAAAGTGAGGTTTAGAGTATGGGTCAGGTTTAGAGCTAGGGGAGTAATTAGGGTCAGGGTATGGGTTAGAGTTTGTTTTACATTAGTGTTTAGGGTAATGGCTAAAATTAGCATTAAGATTAGAGTTAGGGTAATGATATGGTTAGGATTAGGGTTCAGGTTAGGTTAAGGGTTACTTGTAGGGTTAGGTTTAGGCTTATGGTTAGCATTAGAGTAAGGGTTATGATTAGGGTAATGGAAAGGTTTAGAACTAAGTTTAGGGCTAGGGTTATTGTTAAAAATAGGTTAGGGGTAGATTTAGGGTTAGGGTTAGAAGTAGGATTAGAGTTATGGTTATGTTTAGCATAAGGGCTAGGCTTAGACCTAGGGTTAGGGCTAGGGCGAGGGTTAGGTTTAGAGTAAGATCTGGGTCTAGGATTATGGTAGGATTATGGATAGGGTGAGGATTAGGGCTGGGATTATCATTAGGATTACAGTTATGGTTAAGGTAATGGATACGGTTAGATTTAGGTTTAGGGTTAGGGTTATGGCTATGTTTCTGTTTAGGTTTATGGTAAGGGTTAGGATTTGAGCGAGAATTAGGGCTATGGTGAGTGTGAGGCTTAGGTTTATATCTAGAATTTGTTTTCAGGCTAGGTTTAGGGTTAGGGTTAGGCCTATGGTTATCACTAAAGTTAGGGTTAAGGTTTGGGTAATGAGTAGTTTTAGAGGTAGGTTTAGGGTTAGGGTTAAGGTTAGGATTAGGGCTAGGGTTAGGGTTAGATTTAGGGAAAGGTCTAGGTTTATGTTTAGGGTAAGGGTTAGCTTTGAGCTAGGGTTAGGACTAAGGCGAGGTTTATGTTAGGGTTAGGGCTCGGGTTAATGTTAGGAGTACACTTAAGGCTAGGTTTAGGCCTAGGGTTAGCTCTAGATTTTGTATGAGGTTTAGGCGTAGGGTTAGGGCTATGAAAACTGTAAGTGCTAGGGTTATGATTAGAGTTAGTTTTAGGGTTGGGTTTATGGCTAGGCTTAGTGTTAGGTTTTGGTTTCCATTTAGGGTCAAGTTTAGAGGTAGATTTAGTCATAAGGGCAGGGTCAGTGTCCATGTTAGAGTTAGAATTAGGGTTGCAGCCAGAATTAGGACCTAGGGGTATGGTTAGTGTTTGGTGTAGATTAAGGGTTATTGTTAGGGCTAGGGATAGGTTTTTTTTATGTCTCGGCTAGAGTTAAGGCTAAATTTAAGATTAGGTTTTGGTCTAGGGTTAGTGGTAGGTTTATGTTTGGGTATAAGGTTACCAGTAGGGCTAGTGGTAGAGTTTCATCTAGAGTTAGAATCAGTTTTAGAAATAGGGTTAGTGTTAGGGTCAGAATAAGTGTCAGGTTTAGCATTAGGGTTTGGGATAGGGTTAGAGGTAGAGTAAGGGCTAGGGTTAGGACTATTAATAGGGTTAAGGTTTTGGTTAGCCTGAGGATTAGTGATAGGTCTAGGATTACCATTAGGGTTAGGGTTTTGCTTAAGGTACGGGATAGGGCTAGAGCTAGGGTTAGTGATAGAGTTAGAGTTAGGTTAGTGTTAAATCTAGTTTTAGGGCTCAGATTAGGGCTAGTTTTTGTAAGTGTTAGGGCTAGGGTTAGGACAACGGCTAATGTAAGATCTAGGGTTAGTTTTAGTGTTAGATTTTGGGCAAGGTCTTTGTTAGCATTAGCTTTAGGGTTAGGGTGATATTTAGAGCTAGGGTTCGTGTTTGGATAAGAGTCAGGGTTAAGGTTAGTTGTAGGCCTAGGACTCCAATTACAGCTAGTGTTATAGCTAGTTATAGGGGTAAGGTTTCCTATAGGGTAATATTTAGCATAAGACCAATGGCTATATTTAGTTTTAGGGCTAGGGCTAGGATTGAGCTAGTTTTAGGATTAGTAATAGTGTTTGGACTAGTGGTAGGGTGAGGGTTAGGCTTAAGGTTAGAGTTGGATTTAGAGTTATGGTTATATCTAGGGTTAGGGCTATGGCTTGGCTTAGTGTAAGGGTTATGGTAATGAATAGGGTTAGAAATATAAATAGGGCTTCATCAAGAGGTAGAATTAGTCTTAGAAGTAGGGTTTGGGATAGGGTTAGGGTAGGAATAAATTAGGGCTATGATTAGCACTAGGGTTAGTGTTAGGGTTAGGCCTATGTTTACGGCTAGTTTTAGGGTTAATGTTAGGCTTAGGATTAGGGTTACTTTTAGGGGAAGGAATGGTTTTATAGCTAGTTTAAAGGCTAGAGCGAGGTGTAAAATTAGGGATAGGGCTAGGGTGAGGGTTTGGGTTAAGATTAAGGCTAGGTTTATGGATAGGATTAGGGCTACGGTTTGTGTTAGGGTTAGGGCTAGGATAAGGGCTAGGGCTAATGTCATTTCTAGGGTTATCATTAGGGATAGTTTTAGGGTTAGGCTATGGCTAGGTCTATTGTAAGGGTTAGGTTTAGGGTCAGTTTTAGAGCTAGGTGTATTATTAGGGTCAGAGTCTAGGTTAGGTTTTGTTTTAGGTTAAGGTTTAGAGTTAGTGCTCAAATTAGCACTAGGGTTAGGGTTAAGGTTAGCGTAATGAATAGGTTCAGGTCTAGGGTTCAGGATTGGTTTAGAGTAATGTATATGGTTAGTGTTAGCGATAGGGTTAGGGTTAGGCCTAGGATTAGCATTTGGGTTAGGCTTATCTTCAGGGTAATGGATAGCGCTAGTGATAGTGTTAGGGCTAGTGTTTAGGTAAGGGTTAGGGCTAGTTTTAGGGTTAGTACCAGGGTTAGTGTTAGGGTTAGGTTTAGGGTTTGAGCTATAAATAGGGCTAGAATGAGGGTTAAGGTTAGAGTGAGGGATATATTTATGGTCAGGGTTAGCATTATGGAGAGGGTTAACATATGGTTAGGGTTATGTTTAAGGTAATGGATAGAGTTAGAGCTAGGTTTTAGGCTATGATCACAATTAGAATTAAAGCTAGGGTTAGGGTTGGGTTTGGGGCTAGGGTTTATTTTTTAGGTTAAGAGGTAGACTTTGAGCTAATTTTATGGCTAGGGCAAGCATTAGGGTTAGTGTTAGGGCTAGGGTTATTGTTAGGGTTGTGCTTATGGCTAGGTTAAGGACTAGGATTAAGACTAGGTTTTGTGTGAGGTTTAAGGCTAGTGTTAGGGCTATGTGTAATGTGAGATCTAGGTTTTTGTTATGGCTAGTTATAGGGTTAGGTTTATGGATAGGTCTAGTTTTAGGGTTAGGTTTTGAATAAGATAAGGTTTAGAGCTAGGGTTTGTGTTATAGTAGAGGCCAGTGTTCAGGTTACTGTTGGGTTTAGGGTTAGGGCCAGAATGACAGCAAGGGTTAGGTCTAGTGGTAGGGTTAGTCTTTGCTTTAGGTTCACAGTTATTGTTAGGGCTAAGGCTAGGTTTTTGTTTGGGGCTAGGGCTAGAGTTATGGCTATATTTAGTATTAGGTTTAGGTCTAGTGCTAGTATTATGGTTAGGTTTAGGTATAGGTTTACTGATAGGTCCAGTGTTAGAGTTTGCTTTGGGGTTAGGGTCAGATTTAGACCTAGGTTTAGTATTAGGGTCAGAGTAATGATCAGGGTTAGGGTTAGGGTTTCAGTTAGGGTTAGAGATAGAATGATGGATAGAGTTAGTATTAGCATTAGAGTTAGGGTTTGAGGTAGGCTAAAAATTAGGGTTAAAACTATGGTAGCATTAGGGTGAGAGTTTGGCTTAGGTTACCCTAATGGGATAGGGTTAGATCTAGAGTTAGGGCTTCTGTTAGGGTTAGTGATAGGTCTAAGGTTAAGGTTAGGGTTAGGGTTAAAGCTACAATTAGGATTCAGATTAGGTCTAGGTTTTATGTTAGGGTTAGGGCTATGGCTAATTTAATAACTAAGGTTCCAATTAGGGCTAGTTTTCTTGTTAGGTTTAGGTCAAGGACTAGTGTTTGTTTTAGGTTTAGAATTAGGGGGATGTTTAGAGCTAGGGTTATTGTTAGGGTCTGTGTCAGGGTAAGGGTAAGTTCTAGAGTTAGGTTAGGACTTGAATTAGGGTAGTGTTAGGGCTAGGTGTAGGTTTGGGATTTGGTTTAGGTTAAGGATTAGGCTTAAGCCTATGACTCAGGTTTGTTTGAGTGCTGGGGCTTGGTTTACGGGTAGTTTTCAAATTAACATTAAGGTTAGGCTAGTATTAGGGTGAGCTTTATGCTTAGGGCTAGGGTTAGATTTAGAGTTATGGTTAGAAATATGTTTGAGGAAAAATATACGGCTAGAGTTGGGTCTAGTTTTAGGGCTAGGGTTTTGGTTATGACAACAGATAGGTTTAGAGCTAGGGTTAGGTCTAGGGTGTGAATTATAGTTAGTCTTAGGGTTAGGATTCGGGTTAGAGTTAGCGATAAATTAGTGTGAGGATTAGCACTAGGGTTAATTTGAGGTCTAGGCCTAGGTTTAGGGCTACATTAGTGTTAGGATTAGGGTAAGGAATGATGTTATAGCTAGGTTTAGGGAGAGGGTCAAAGTATGGATAGGGTTTTGGTTAGGTTTAGTATTAAGGCTAGTTTTAGGGCTAGGTTTTGTGTTAGGGTTAGAGCTAGGATTAGGGCTAGGGCTAATGTCAGTTCTAGGTGTATGGTTAGGGTTAGATATAGGGTAAGGTTTATGGCTAGTTCTAGTGTAAGGGTTAGGTTTAGGGTTTGGGTCAGGTTTAGTGATAGGGTTATTATTAGGGTCATGATCAAAGTGAAGACTTAAGTTAGTAAATCAGATTAGCATTAGGGTTAGAGTTAAGATTAGGATAATAGATATGGTTAGGTTTAGGGTTCAGGTTAGGTTTAGAGTAATGTATATGTTTAGGGTTAGAAATAGGGTTGGGGTTATGCTAGGGTTAGCATTAGGATTAGGTTTATGGTTAGGGTAATGGGTAGGGTTAGAGCTAGGATTAGGTTTAGTATTATGGTTAGGATTAAGGCTAGGGTTAGGGTTAGGTTCAGGGTTAGATGAGTTTTAGAGATAGGGTTAGGTTTAGGGTAATGGTTAGAGCTAGGGTTAGGGTTAGGGTTAAAACGTTGTGTAGGACTCAAATAAGGGCTAGGTTTTGGGTTAGGTTAGGGATAAATTTAGGGCTATGGCTAACGTATGATCTAGGGTTATGATTAGGGCTAGTTTTTGGATTAGGGTTAGGCCTACATCTAGTTTTAGGTTTAGGGTTAATTTTTAGGGTGATGTTAGAGCTAGGGTTAATGTTATGATCCGAATCAGGGTCAAGGTTAGTTTGAGGGTTAGGGTAGGACGGGAATTAGGGCTAAGGTTAAGGATAGGTATAGGGTTAGGTTTTGGTTTACGTTAAGGTTTAGGATTAGGGCTAAGGGTCTGTTTTGTTTGGGATAGGACTTAGTTAGGGCTAATTTTAGGATTAGTGTTACTGTTAGGGCTAGAGTTAGTGTGAGGTTTAGGCTTAACGTTAGGTTTGGATTTAGAGTTATGGTTAGAATTAGGGTAGAGCTAGGGCTAGGGTTATCTCTAAGGTAAGGACAAGTGTTAGGGTTATGATAAGGGATAGGGTTAGAACTGCAATTAGGGCTAGGGCAATTGTTAGATTTAGTCTTTGTGTGAATTTTAGAGTTAGGGTTAGGGCTAAATTAGGGCTAGGATCAGGTCTAGGGTTAGTGTTAGGATTAGGTCTAGCGTTAGGAGTAGGATTAGGCTTAAGGGAAGGGTTCATAACTAAGGTGAGGGATAAAATTAGGGATAAGGCTAGAGTTAGGGTTTAGGTTAGGATTAAGGCTAGGTTTAGGGCTAGAATGAGGACTAGCATTTTTGTTAGGGTTATGGCAAGTATTAAGGCTGGGGTTAATAACAGGTTTAGGGTTATTGTTAGGAATAATGTTAGGGTAAGGTTCATGGCTAGGTCTAGTGTCAGAGTTTGGTTTAGTGTAAGGTTCAGGTTTAGAGCTTGAAATATTATAAGGGTCAGGGTCAGATTTGAGTTTGGGTTAGGTTAAAGTTTAGGGGAATGGCTCAAATTAGTGTTAGGGTTACAGTTAAGGTAAGGGTAATGGATAGGGGTAGGTTAGGGTTTAATTTAGGTTTAGGGTAATGGATAGGGTTTGGTTTAGGCCTAGGGTTAGCTTAAGGTTTATGTTTATCTTTCAGGTAATGTATAGGGTTAGAGCTAGTGTTAGGGCTAGGATTATGGTCAGGATTAGGGCAAGAGTAAGTGTTAGGGTTAGGGTTAAGGCTAGGGTTAGGTTTATGTTTAGGGTATGGTTTAGGGCTTGAGTTAGTGTTGATGCTAAGACTAGGATTAGGATTCGAGTTAGGTCTAGGGTTAGGGTTAGGTTTTCTATTAGGGTTAGGGTAATGGACAGAGTTAGATGTTGGGTTAGGGTTAGGATTTTTGTTAGGTTTAGGACTAGGGTTAGGGTTTGAGCTAGGGTTAGGACTACAGCAAGGGATAGATTTACGGTTAGGTATAGGCTTATATTTACCATCAGGATTAGAGTAGATTAATGGTTCACGCAAGTTTTATCATCAGGTTTATGATCGGGTTTAGGGTAATGGGTGGGTTAGAGCTAGGGTTAAGGCTAGGGTTAAGTTTAGGATTAGGGCTAGGGTTAGGGTTAGTCTTAGGGTTACTGTTACGGTTAGGTTAAGTGTAAGGGTTCAGGGATTGGTTAGGGTTAGGGCTAGGGTGAGTGTTCAGCTTAGAATCAGGGATAAGAATAGAGGTACTGTTAAGTTTAGGGCTAGGGTTAGCATTAGGTTTAGGGTTATGGTTAGTGTAATGGATAGAGTTTGAGCTAGAGTTTGGTCTATAGTTGTGGTTAGGATTAGAGCTAGGATTAGGGTTAAGTTTTGTGCTAGGGTTATTTTAGGGTAAGAGTTAGAGTTTGAGCTAGAGTTAAGGCTAGGGCTATCTCGAGGTTTAGGTTTAGTGTTAGGTCTAGGAATAGGACTACAGTTGGTTTATGGTTAGATTTAGGGCTAGGGTTATCATTAGGGTTAGGATTTGGGTTAGGGTAAAGGATATGGTTAGATATAGGTTTAGATGTAGGGTTAGGGTTAGATTTAGTTCTAGGGTTAGGGTTAAGGCTATGCTTATGTTTAAGTTTATGGTACAGGTTAGGGTTTGAGCTAGGGTTAGCGCTATGGTGAATGTTAAGTTTAGAGTTAGGTCTAGGGTTAATTTTCTAGTTAGGGTTAGGTTTAGTGTTAGGGTTAGGGTTATGGCTAGGATTATCAATAGTGTTAGAGTTAAGGTTAGGGTAATTGTTAGGTTTAGAACTAGGTTTAGGGCTATGGTTAATGTTAGGATTAGGGTTAGGGTTAGGTTTAGAGTTAGGGATAGGTCTAAGTTTATACTTAGGGTAAGGGTTAGGCTTTGAGCTAGGTATAGGATTAAAGTTAGGGTTAGGGTTAGAGTTATGCTTAATGCTAGGTTTAGGCCTAGGATTCACTTTAGGTTTCGTGTTAGGTTAAGGTTTAAGAATAGTGCTATGGGTAATGTAAAATCCAGGAATATGATTATGTCTAGTTTTAGGGCTAGGGTTATGTCTAGGTCTAGTGATAGGTTTACATTTTCGGTTAGGGTCAGGTTTAGAGGTAGGTTTACTCTTTTTTTTTTTAAGATAGAGAAGAGAAGGAGAGAGAAAGATAATTTTTTAATATTGTTTTTCAGTTTTCAGTGAACACAATATCTTTATTTTTTTAAAAATTTTTATGTGTTGCTGAGGATTAATCCCAGCACCCCACACATGCCAGATGAGCGTGTTACCGCTTGAGCCACATCCTTAGCCCCAAGTTAACTCTTAAAGGCAGGGTCAGTGTTTGGGTTAGAGTTAGAGTTAGGGTTACAGCTAGAATTAAGACTTGGTTTAGGTCTAGGGGTAAGGTTAGTGTTTGGGTTAGGTTAAGGGTTATTGTTAGGGCTAGGGCTAGGTTTTTGTTTAGGTCTAGGGCTAGAGTTAAGGCTAGATTTAGGATTAGGTTTAGGTCTAGGGCTAGTTTTAGGGTTTGGTGTAGGTTTCGGTTAAGGTTTTGACCTAGGGTTAGTGTTAGGATCAGAATAAGGTTCAGGGTTAGCATTAGGGTTTGGGATAGGGTTAGTGCTAGAGTGAGGGCTATGGTTAGAACTATTAATGGGACTAGGATTAGGGTTAGGATAATGGGTAGGTTTACAGCTTGGTTTAGGGCTAGGGTTAAAATTAGGATTAGGGCTAGGGTTAAGATTAGGATTAGGGCTAGGGTTAAGTTTAGAGTTAAGTATTGGTCTAAGTTTATCTTTAGGGTAAGGATTAGGCTTTAAGCTAGGTTTAGGATTAAGGGTGTGTTTAGGATTAGGTTTAGGGCTAGGGTTAGGTTTAATGTTATGCTTAGGGCTAGGTTTAGGCCTAGGATTTGCTCTAGGTTTTGTGTTAGGTTAAGGCGTAAGGTTTGGGCTATGTAATGTAAGAGCTAATGGTATAATTAGGGCTATTTGTAGAGCTAGGATTATGGCTAGGTCTAATGTTAGGTTTAGATTTTTGGTTAGGGTCAGGTTGAGTGACAGTTTTAGTGTTAAAGGCAGTTTCAATGTTCAGGTTTATGTTTAGATGTAGGGTTAGTCTTTGTGTTAAGTTAAGGGTATAGTTAGACCTAGGGCTAGGTTTTTGTTGAGGTCTACGGTTAGAGTTAAGGCTAGATTTGGGATTAGGTTTAGGTCAATGGCCAGTGATAGTGTTAGGTTTAGGTATAAGTTACCAGTAGGTCTAGTGTTGGGGTTTGGACTAGGATTAGGGTCAGGTGTAAACCTAAGGTTAGTGCTATGGTCAGAATAAGGGTCAGGGTTAGGGTTAGTGATTGGGATAAGGTTAGAACTAGAATGAGAATATGGTTAGGGTTTTGGTTAACCTAAGGAATAGGGATGGGTATAGGGTTACCATTACCATTTTGCTTAGGTTTAGAGATAGAGTTAAAGCTAGTGTTAGGGATAGGCTTAGGTTTAGTGTTATGGTTACCTTTAGAGTTAGGGTTAGATCTATGGATAAGGCTAGGACTAAGGATAGGGCAAGGGTTAGGTCTTTGGTTAGGGCTAAGATTAGGGTTACAGTAAGGGGTAGGGTTAGAACTAGGGATAGGGCTAATAAGAGATTTAGAGTCAGTCTTAGGGCTAGGGTTAGGATTAGGTTACGGATAGTGTTAAATTAGGGCTAGGATTAGGGCTAGGGTTAGTATTCAGCTAAGACCTACTGTTAGAGTTAGGGTTAGAGTTAAGTTTAGGATAAAGGATGAAATTATATATAGTTTAAGAGTTAGGGTGAGGGTTTGAGTTAGGGTTAGGGGTAGGGATATGTTAGGGTATGATTAAGGCTAGGTTTAAGGCTAGGATGAGGGCTAGAGTTTGTTTTAGGGTTAGGGCTAGGGATTAGGGCTTGGGCTAATATCAGAACTAGGGTGATGGTTAAAGATAGTTTTAGGGTTAGGTTTATGGCTACGTCCAGTGTAAGGGTAAGGATTAAGTAAGGTTCAAGTTTAGAGCTAAGGGAATTATTAGGGGAAGGGTCAGGTTTAGAGCTAGGGGAATCATTATGTTTAGGGTCAGGGTTAGGGTTTGGTTTAGGTTAGGATTTAGATTTAGGACTCCAATTAGCATTAGTTTTAGGATTAAAGTAATGGTAGGGTTTGGTATAGGGTTCAGGTTAAGTTTAGGGCAATTCATAGGGCTAGGGTTAGTGATAGGGTTAGGGTTAGGCCTAGGGTTAGCATTAAAATAAGGGTTATGGTTAGGGTAGTCGATAAGGTTGGGCTAAGATTAGAGCTATGGTTATGGTTAAGAATTGGTTTTGAGTTAGGGTTAGGTTTACGGTTAGAACTAGGGTTAGGTTCATGGTTAGGTTTTGAGCCAGAGTTAGGCCTAGGGTGAGGATTAGGTTTAGGGTTAGGTCTAGGAATAGGATTATGGTAAGGTTAGGGTTAGGGTAATGAATACGGTTAGATATAGGGTTAGGGTTAGGGTTAGATCTTGGTTTAGGATTAAGGTTCGGGCTAGGGCTTGAGCTAGGTTTAGGGCTATGGCGAGTGTAAGATTTAAGGTTAGGTCTATGAATAGATTTCCAGTTAGGGTTATGGTTAGCATTAGAATTTGGTTAGTATTTCAATAGGATTAGGGTTAGGGTTTGGCTTAGGGTAATTGGTAGGTTTAGAGATAGGTTTATTAATAGGGTTAAGTTTAAAATTAGGGCTAGGGTTAGGGTTAGAGTTAGGGATAGGTCTAGGTCTATATTTAGGGCAAAGGTTAGGTTTTGAGCTAGGGTTATGATAGAGTTAGTGTTTACCTAGGTTTAGGGCTCAGATTAGAACTAGTTCTTATGTTAGCATTAAGACTAGGGTTAAGACAACGGCTAGTATAAGACCTAGGGTTACAATTAGTGTTAGTTTTTTGGTTAGAGTTAGGGATAGGTCTTCTGGTAGGGTTAGGATTAAGGTTAGGGTAATACTTATAACTAGGGTTAGTTTTAGGATATGAGTCAGAGTCAAGGTTAGTTTAGGCTTAGGGTTAGGACTCGAATTAGGGCTAGGTTACTGTTAGGTTTCAATTTATGTTTAGGGTCTTGTTTAGAATTAGGGTGAGTGTTAAGATATGAGTCAGAGTAAGAGTTATTTTAAAGGTTAGGATTAGGACTCAAATTAGGGCTAGGGTTAGGTCTAGGTGTAGTGTCAGGGTTTGGTTTAAGTTAAGGTTTAGGGTTAGGCCTGATTCTTGGTTTTGCTTTAGTGCTAGGGTTAGGGTTAGGGTTAAGGCTATTTTTAGAATTAGCATTAGGGTTGTGGCTAGTGTTATGTTTCATGTTAGGATTAAGACTAGGTTTACGGCTAGGAATAGGGCTACGTTTTGTGTTAGTTTTAGCGCAAGAATTAGGGCTAGGGCTAATTTCAGGTCTAAGGTTAGATTTAGAGATAGTTTTAAGGTTAGATTTATGGGTACGTCTGGTTTTAGGGTTTTGTTTAGGGAAAATTTCAGTTTTAGAGACAAGGGTATTATTAGGATCAGGGTCAGATTTTGGGTTTTGGTTAAGTTAAGGTTTATGTTTAGGGCTCAAATTAGCATTAACGTTAGAGTTAGGTGTCGAGTAACAGGATTGGGTTTAGGGTTCAGGTTATTTTTAGGATAATGGATATGGTTAGGGTTTGTGATAGATTTAGGGTTAGGCCTAGGGAAAGCATTAGATTTATGGTTATCATGGGTGTAATTTATAGGGTTAGGTCTAGAGTTATTTTTAGGATTAGGGCTAGAATTACGGGTAGGTTCAGGGTTATGTGTAGGTTTATGGTTTGGTTTAGGTTTAGGATATGGTTTAGGGTTTGAGCTAGGGTTGTTGTTAGGGCTAGGGTTAGGTTTAGGTTTTGCTCTAGGTTTATGGTTATGGTTAGTGTTAGGACTAGGGTTATCATTAGAGTTAAGGTATTTGATAGGGTTAGATGTCGGATTAGAGTTAAGGTTAGGTTTATGGTCAGGGTTATGTTTAGGTTTAGGATAAGCTTTAAGGTTTGAGCTAGGGTTAGGGATAGGGTTAGGGTTTGGTTTATGGTTAGTTCTAGGGTTAGGTTTATGTTTAGGGTTATCGTAGGTTTAGGTTTAGGTCTAGGGTTATCATTAGGGTTAGGTTTAGGGTCAGCGTAATGGGTAGGGTTTGAGCTATGGTTACGACTAGTGTTAAGGTTAGGATTAGGGCTAGAGTTAGGGTTAGGTTTAAGGTTAGGACTTGGGTTAGTGTTAGGGTTATGTTAAGGGTAAGGGTTAGGGATTGAGGTAGGGTAAGGAATTGAGCTAGGGTTAGGGCTAGGTTGAGGTCAAGGGTAGTTTAATGGATAGGGTTAGGGCTAGGTTTAGCATTAGGTTTAGGGTTATGGTTAGGGTAATGGATATAGTTGGGGCTAGGGTTTGGGCATTGATTATGGTAAAGATTAGGGTTACAGTTATGGTGGGGATTAGGGCTTCGGCTAGGTTTATATTTACAGTAAGGTTTAAGATTTGAGCTAGGGTTAGGACTAGGGCGAGGGTTAGGATTAGGTTTAGGGCTAGTTTAGCGGTAGGGTTTTTCTTAGGGTTAGGTTTAGGACTAGGATTAGGCCTAGTTTTGTGTGAGGTTTAGGGCTAATATTAGATTTATGCGTAATCTAAGAGCTAGGGTTATGGTTATAACTAGTTTTAGGTTTAGTCTAGTGTTAGGGATAATTTGGGGTTTAGGATAAGATTTGGAGCTAGGTAAGGGTCGGTGTTTGGGTTAGGGTTAGGGTTAGGGCCATAATTAGTACTGGGTTATGTCTGGGGGTAAGTTAAGTTATTGGGTTAGGTTAAGGGTTATTGTTAGGTCAAGGGCTAGAATTATGGCTATATTTAGGATTAGGTTTATGTGTAGGGCTAGTGTTAGTGTTAGGATTATATATAGGGTTAGGGGTAAGGATAGGGTTATGTTTTGGTTTAAGGTTAGGGTCAGGTTTAAAACTGGCATTAGTATTAGTGTCAGAATAAAGATCTGAGTTGAGTTAGTGTTTCAGTTAAGTTTAGAGCTAGAATGAGGGTAAGGGATAGGACTAGTAATAGAGTTAGTTTTTGAGGTAGGCCAAGGATTAGGGTTAGGACTGGGGTAGCAATAGGGTGAGGGTTTGACTTTGTTTAAGGGATAGGGTTATAGCTAGGGTAAGGTCTATGGATAGGATTAGGGTTAGGGCTAGGGTTAGGGTTAGGATTAAAGTTAGGGTTAGGGGTTCGATAAGGGCTAGGTTTTGTGTTAGGGTTAGGAATATGGCTAAGGTAAAAACTGACCTTATAATTAGGGCTAGTTTTATGGTTAAATTTAGGGTTAAGTCTAGGTTAGGATTGATTGATTGTTAGGGTGATGTTTAGAGCTAGAGTTAATGTTAGGGTCAGAGTAAGAGTCAGTATTAGTTCTAGGGCTAGGGTTAGGACTCATATTAGGACTGTGTTATGGCTAGGTGTAGGTTTAGGGTTTGTTTTAGGTTAAGGGTTTGGGTCAGTGCTGTCTCAGTTTTGCTTGAGGGCTAGGTCTAGGGTTAGGGCTATATTTCAAATTAGTGTAGGGGTTAGAGCTAGTGTTAGGGTGTGGTTTAGGCTTAAGATTAGGGTTAGATTTAGAGTTACGGTTAGATCTAGTTTTAGGACTAGAGTGAAGGTTAGGGATAGGGTTGGGGCTAGAGTTAAGGCTAGGTTTTGGGTTACAGTAAGGGATAGGGTAAGAACTAGGGATATGGCTAGGGTGAAAGTTAGAGTTAGTCTTAGGGTTAGAGTTAGGTTTGGGTTTAATGTTAGGGTTAGGGCATAATTAGGACTAGTTAGACTTAGTATTATGGCCAGGCCTAGTTTCAGGGCTAGGGTTAGGGTTATGGTTAGTGTTAGGTATGATGTTATAGCTAGTTTTAGGGATAGGTCCAGGATTAAAATTAGTGTTAGGGCTAAGGATAGGGTTAGAGTTAAGATTAAGGCTAAGTTTAGGGCTAGGATTAGGGCTAGGGTTTGTGTTATGTTTAGGGCTAGCATTAGGGCTAGTGCTAATGTCAGGTCTAGGGTTATGTTAGGAATAGTTTTAGTGTTAGGATTATGACGAGGTATAGTTTAATGCTTAGATTAAGTTTTAGGGTAAAGTTAAGATCTAGTGGTATTTTAGGGTCAGGTTCAGAGTTACAGTTTTGGTTAGGTTAATTTTTAAGGTTAGGGCTCAAATTAGCGTTAGGGTTAGTGTTAGGGTTAGGGTTATGGATATGGTTAGGTTTAGGGTAATGGATAAGTTTAGAATAGGGTTAAAAATAGGTTTAGGATTATCCTAGGGTTAACATTAGAGTTAGGGTTAGGGTAATAGATAGGATCATAGGTAGGGTTAGGGCTAGGGTTACTGTTAGTATTCAGGCTAGGGTTAGGTTTAGGGTTAGGGTTAGGTTTAAGGTAAGTGTTAGGGCTAGGATTCGGGGTATAGTTAGGGTTAGGGCAATTGTTAGTGATCCATATAGGGCTAGGTTTGGGTTAGGTTAGGGCTAAGGTTAGGGCTATGGCTGATGTAATAACTAGGGTTACAAATAGGGCTAGTTTTAGGCTTAGAGTAAGGGCTAAGTCTAGTGTTAGGCTTAGGTTTTGAGTGATGTTTAGAGCTAGGATTATTGTTAGGTTCAGGTTTAATTTTAAGATTAGGGATAGAACTCATAAGAGGTAGGTTTAGTGATAGGTGTAGAGTTAGGGTTTGGTTTAGGTTAAGGTTTAGGGTTAGGGATATGGCTCAATTCTGTTGTAGGGCTAGGGCTAAGTTGGGGCTAAGTTAGGGCTAGTTTTAGGATTAGTGTTAGTGTTACAGCTTGTGTGAGAGATTTAGGCTTAGGGTTAGGGTGATATTTAGAGTTAGGGTTAGATGTAGGATTAAGGCTAGGGCAAGAATTAGGGCTAAGGTTAGGGCAAGTGTTAGTATTATGGTAAGGGATAGGATTAGAACTAAAAATAGGGCTAGGGTGAAAGTTAGTCTTAGGGCTATGGTTAGGTTAGGTTAGGTTTAGGGCTACATTATGGTTTGGATTAGGTCTAGGGTTTGTGTTAGGGTTAGGCCTAGTCCTAGTCTTAGGTTTAGGTTTAGGGATAGGGATATGTTTAGTAGAAGGGATGGGCTTATAGCTAGGTTTAGGGATATGTCGAAGTTCAGAATTATGGTTAGGGCTACAGTTATGATTTGGGTTAGTAATAAGGTTAGATTTAGGCCTAGGATGAGGGCTAGGGTTTGTTTTAGGTTTATGGCAAGAATTAAGGCTAGGGCAAATGTCAGGTCTAGGGTTATGTTTATGGACAGATTTGAGGTTAGGTTTATTGTTAGGTCTAGTGTAAGGGTTAGGTTTAGGGTAAGGGTTATGTTAATGGGCATACTTGGGGTTAGGTTTATTGTTAGGTGTAATGTAAGGGTTAGGTTTAGGTTGAGGTTCCTAATTTGGTTTAGTTTACAATTTAGAGATAGGGCTTGAATTAGCATGAGGGTTAGTTCTAGGGTAATGATAGGGTTAGCTTTAGGGTTCAGGTTAGGTTTAGGGTAATTGATAAAGTTATATTTAGCAATAGGGTTAGGGTTAGGCCTCGGGTTACCATTAGGGTAAGGGCTATGTTTAGGGTAATGGATAGTTATAACTAGGGTTAAGGCTAGGGTTATGTTTAGTGTTAAGGCTATAGTTAGGGTTAAGGTTAGGCCTAGATATAGAATTAGGATTATGGATAGGGTATGGTTTAAGGTTTGAGCCAGGGTTAGCACTAGGGTGAGGGTTAGGTTTAGGGTTAGGTCTAGGTTAGAATTACAGTAAAGGTCATGATTAGTGTTAGGGTTAAGGATAGGGTTACCATTAGGTTTAGGGTATTGGATAGAGTTAAATGTCAGGTTAGTGTTAGGGTTAGGTTTAGGATTAAGGTTAGGGTTAGGGTTAGGTTTAGGTTTAGGATAATGGGTAGGGTTTGAGCTAGGTTTAGGTCTGTGGCTAGGATTAGGTTTATGGTTATGTCTAGGGTTAGGTTTGCAGTTAGGGTTAGGGTACATTTAGGTTAGGGCTAGGGTTATCATTAGTATTAGGGTTAGGGTAATAGGCAGGGTTAGAGCTAGTGTTATGGCTAGGGTAAGGTTAGGATTAGGGCTAGGGTTACGGTTATTGTTGGGTTTAGGCCAAGGGTTAGTGTTAGTGTTAGGTTAAGTTTAAGGGTTAGGGATTGAGACTGAGCTAGCGTTTGGGCTAGTGAAAGGGTTAGGGTTATGTCTAGGTCTAACGTTAGTGTTAGGTTTAGGGTTACAGTTATGTTTAGAGCTAGGATTAGTGTTAGCGTCCAAGTTTGGTTCAGGGTTAGTTCTAGGGTTAGAGTTAGGACTTGAATTAGCACTAGGGTTAGGGCTAGGTGTAGGATGAGGGTTTGTTTTTTGTTAAGGGTTACATTTAGGGATATGGCTTGGTTTTGTTTTAGGGCTAGGGCTAGGGTTATGGCTAGTTTTAGGATTAGCATTTGTGTTATGGCTAGTGTTAGGGTGAGGTTTAGGCGTATGATTAGGGTTTATTTAGAGATCGGGATACAGATAGGGCAAAGGTTGGTGCTCAGGTTTGGGCTAGGGTTGGTGCTACTTTTGGTGTTATGGTGAGGGATGGGTTTAGAAATACTAATAGGGCTAGGTTGACAGTTAAAGTAGGTGTTAGGGCTAGAGTTAGGGTTATGGTTAAGGTTAGAGCTAAATTAGGGCTAGGATTAGGGCTAGGGATTATGGTAGGGTTAGGCATAGTTTTGGGTCTGGAATTAGGGTTAGGCTTAGGTTTAGGGTAAGGTATGATGTTTCAGCTAGGTTTATGGATAGGGCGAGGGCAAAAATTAGGGTTAGGTTTAGGGTTAAGTTTAGGGTTAAGATTAAAGCTTGTGTTAGGGCTAGGATTAGGGCTAGGTTTTGTGTTAGGGTTAGGGCTAGCATTAGAGTTAGGGCTAATATCAGATTTAGGGTTATGGTTAGGGATAGTTTTAGTGATAGGTTTATGGCTAGGTATAGTGTAAGAATTATGATGAGAGTTCGTGTCAAGTTTAAAGGTAAGGGTATTATTAGGGTCAGGTTAGGTTTAAGGTTTGGTTTCGGTTAAAGTTTAGGGTTAGGCCCGATTGAGCATTAAGGTTAGAAATAGAGTTAGGGTAATGGATATGGTTAGGTTTAGGGTTCAGGTTATGTTTAGGGTAATGGATAGGTTAGGGTTATTGATAGTGTTAGGGTTAGGCCAAGGATTAGCATTAGTATTAGGTTTAGGGTTAGGGTAATGAATAGGTTAGAGCTAGTGTTAGCGCTAGGGTTATGGTTAGGGTTAGGTCTATGTTTAGAGTTGGGTTTAGGGCTAACACAAGGATTAAAGTTAGTGTTAGGTTTAGGATAAGGGTTAGGGCTAAAATTAGGGTTAGAGTTAGGGTTAAAGCTAGGTTGAATCTCGGATTATGGCTATATTTTGGGGTAAGTTAGGGCTAATATTAGGGATATGGCTAATATAAAAACTAAGGCAACAATTAGAGCTAGTTTTATGGTTAGGATTATGGCTAAGTTTAGTTTCAGATTTAGGTTTAATTTAGGGTGATGTTTTGAATTTGGCTTAGCAGTAGGGCCAAAATCACAGTCAGGGTTAGTTTTAGGGTTAGGAATAAGACTCAAATTCGGGATAGGCTTAGGGATAGATGTAGGGTTAAGATTTGGTTTAGGTTAAGGATTAGGGTTAGTGCTATGGCTTGGTCTTGTTTTAGGGCTAAGTCTAAATTTAAGGGTGGTTGTACACTTAGTGTTAGTGTTATTGCTAGTGTTAGGATGAGTTTAGGTTTAGAGGTAGATTTAGAGTTATGATGAATTCTAGGGTTAGGGCTATGACTAGGGATAGGGCTAAGTTTAGGGTTAGTGTTTGGGTTATGGCAAGCAATAGTATTAGAACAAGTAGTAGGGCTAGGGAAAGAGTTAGAGTTAGTCTTTGGTCTAGGGTTAGGGTTACGGTTAGGGCTAAATTAGGTCTAGGGTTTGGGTTAGGCCTAAATTACGGCTAGAAATAGGTCTAGGATTAGTGTTAGGCTTTGGCCTATGATTAGGGCTGTTTAGGGTTAGGTTTAGGGTTAAGTTTATCGGAAGGGATGGAATTATAGCTGGTTTAGAGCTTGGGTTATGATTAGAATTAGGTTTAGGGCTAGGGTTAGGTGTGTGTTAGGATTAAGACTACGTTTAGGGCTAGGATTTGGGCTAGGTTTTGTGTTAGCGTTAGGACAAGTTTAAAGGCTAGAGATAATGTCTAGTTTAGGGTTACAGCTAGGGATAGTTATAGGGTTAGTTTCATGGCTAAGTCTAGTGTAACGGTTAGGTTTAGGGTAAGGGTCATGTTTAGAATTATGTGTATTTTTAGGGTCAGAGTCAGGCTTTTGGTATAAATTAGGCTAAGGTTTAGGGTTAGGGCTCGTGTAAGCCTTAGGGTTAGATTTAGCATTAGGGTAATGGATAGGGTTAGGTTTAGGATTCAGTTTAAGATTATGGTAATGCTTTAGTGATAGGTTAGTGATAGTGTTAGGGTTAGGCCTAGGGTTAGCATTTGGGTTAGTGTTATTGTAAGGGTAATAGACAGTGTCAGAGCTAGGGTTAAAGCTAGGGTTTTGGTTAGAATTAGGGCTAGAGTTAGGGTTAGGATTAACGCTAGCGCTAGGGTTAGGGTTTGGGTTAAGTTTAGGGTATGGGAAAGGTTTTCAGCTAGAATTAGTGCTAGGGTGAGGGTTAGTTTTAGGGTTATGTCTAGGGTTAGATTTATGGTTAAGGTTAGGATTAGTGTTAGCGTTAGGGCTAAGAGTATCTTTAGAGTTAGGTTGGTTAGATGTTGGGTTAGGGTTAAGGTTAGTTTTAGTTTTAGGGTTATTATTAGGGTTAGGGCTAAGGTTATTATTAGGGTTAGGGTAATGGATAGGACTAGATTTCAGGTTAGGGTTTGGGGTATTTTTAGGTTTATGGTTAATATTAAGGTTTGGGATAGGGTTAGGGTTAGAGTAAGGCTTAGTGTTTGATCTAGGGTTAGGGCTACGATGATGATTAGGTTGAGGGTTAGGTCTAGGATTAGGTTTACAGTTAGTGTTAGAGCTAGGGTTATCATTAGGGTCAAGGTTAGGTTTAGGGTAATGGATAATTTTAGAGATAGTATTAGGGTTAGTGTTAATGTTATGATTAGTGCTAGGGTTAGAGTTAGGTTTAGAGATAGGGCTAGGTTTATGTTTAGGGTTAGGGTTATTGTTTTTGCTAGGATTAGGTCTAAGGCGAGGGTTAGGGTTGTGTTAGGGCGAAGGTTAGGGTTAGGGTTAAACTTAGGGCTAGGTTTAGGCCTAGGATTAGGGCTAGATTTTAGTTTTAGAGCTAAGGTTAGTGCTATGGTAATGTAATGGCAAGGGTTATGATTAGGGTTAGGGCTAGGTCTAGTGTTAGGTTTTGGTTTCTGGTCAGGTTCAGTTTATTTTTCTATTTTTTTCTATTTTTGATAAATTTATTTTTTTAAAATTTTTATTGTTGGTTGTTCAAAACATTACATAGTTTTTGATACAGGTTCAGTTTTAAAGCTAGTGTGAGGATCAGTGTTTGGGTTAAGGTTAGGGTTAAGGTTCCTTTTAGAGTTAGGGTTAAGTCTAGGTATAGGGTTAAGGTTTGGTCACAGTTAAGGGTTAGGGTTAGAGCTATGGCTTGGTTTTGTTTAATGGCTAGGACTAGGGGTAGGACAAGTATAGGATCAGTTTTATGGTTAAGCCTATGTTAGGGTTTAGTTTAGGCTTTTGGTTACATTTCAATTCAGAGTTATGTTTAGATTTAGAGTTAGGCTTATATCTAGAGTCAGGGCTAGGGCTAAGAATACTACTAGGGTGAGGGCTAGGGCAAGAGGGAGCATTAGTCTTAGGGCTAGGGTTCGGGTTATGATAGGTTTAAATTAGGGCTAAGATTAGTGCTAGGCTTAGTGTTAGTGTTAGGCCTAGGGTTAGGACAAGGATTAGGATTAGGATTCGAGTGATGGTAAGGTTTAGAGTTAATGTTAGGTTTAGCGTAAGAGATGGGGTTTTAGCTAGGTTTAGGGCTAGGGTTATGGTTAGAATAAGGGTTAAAGCTCGATTTATGATTTGGGTTATGATTAAGGCTAGGTTTTGTGCTTGGAGTAGGGTTCGGACTAATTTCAGGTCCAGCATTGTGTTTAAAAAATAGTTTTAGGGTTAGGTTTATGGCTACATTTGGTGTAAGTGTTAGGTTTAGGGTTGGGGTGAGGTTTAGAGCTAAGGGTATTATTAGGGTCAGGGTCGTGATTAGTGTTTGGGATAGGTTAAGGTTTAAATTTAGGGCTCAAATTAGCATAAGGTTAGGATTAGTGTATCGATAGGATTAGGTTTATGTTTCAAATTAGGTTTAGTGTAATGGATAGGGTTTCGATTAAGGATAGGGTTATACTTAGGCCTAGGGTTAGCATTAGGTTTAGGATTATGGTTATGGAAATAAATTGGGTTAGACCCCTTGGGTTAGGACTAGGGTTATAATTATCATTAGTTCTAAGTTTAGTGTTAAAGTTATGGTTGAGTTAAAGCTGGGTTAAGGCTCAGATTGGGGCTAGGTTTTGGATTAATTTAGAGCTAGGTTTAGGGTTACGGCTATTGTAAGTACTGGGGTTACAATTAGGGTTAGTTTTAGGTTTAGGGTTAGAGCTAGGTCTAATGTTAGGTTTAGGTTTAAGGTTAGGTTAATGTTTAAAGCTGGGGTTAGTTTTAGTGTCAGAGTCGGGTTCAGGATTAATTTTAGGGTTCGGCTTAAAACTTGAATTAGGGCTAGGGTTACGGCTAGGTGTATGGTTTTGGCTTGGTCTAGGTTAAGGGTTAGGGTTAGGGATATGGCACAGTTTTATATTAAAGCTAAGTCTAGTGTTAGGACCAGTTTTAGGAATAGCTTTAAGGTTGGAGTTAGGGCTTGTGTTAGGTTTATGTTTAGGATTAGGGTTAGAGTTAGATTTAGAGTTTGGTTTAAATCTAGGGTTAGGGCAAGGGCTAAGGAAAGGGCTGGGGTTAGGCCTAGGGTTAGGGCTAGGATTAGGTTTCTTGTAAGGGATAAGTTTAGGGCTAGATTGATAGTTAGACTTAGTCTTAGGGCTAGGCTTAGAGTTAGGTTAGTGATAGGGCTAAAATAGGGCTAAGATTAGGTCTAGGGTTAGTGTTAGCATTAGGCCTAGGGCTAGGGTTAGGGTTATGATTAGGCTATAATTTGGGCTAAGATAAGGGCTAGGATTTTTTTTTAGGGTTAGGGCTAGCATTATGTCTAGGGCTAATGTCAGGTCTAGGGTTATGGTTAGGTATAATTTTAGGGTTAGGTTTTTGACTAGGTCTAGTGGAAGGGTTAGGATTAGGGTGAGGGTCAGGTTTAGATCTAGGGGAATTATTAGGGTCAGGGCCAGGTTTAGGGTTTGGTTTAGGTTTGAGTTTAGGGTTAGGCTTCGAATTAGCATTAGGATATGCTTTAGGGTAATGATACCTTACGTTTTGCGTTCAGGTTAGGTTTAGGGTAATTTATAGTGTTAGGGTTAGCAATAGGTTTAGGGTTAGGCCTAGGGTTACCATTAGGGTAAGGATTATTATTAGGGTAATGGATAGAGTTAGAACTAACTTTAGGGCTAGATTATAGTTAGGATTATGTCTTGAGTTAGGGTTCATGTGAGGGTTAGAACTACGGTTAGGCTTAAGGTTATGTTTAGCATAAGAGTTAGGTTCTGAGCTATGGTTAGGGCTAGAGAAAGGGTTAGGTTCAGGGTTAGGTCTAAAAATATGATTATGGTAGGTTTAGGGTTAGGGTTAGAGTTAGGTCTAGGGTTAACACTATGGTTAGGGTAAGGGTTAGGGTAATGAATATGGTTAGATTTAGTTTTAGGGTTAGGTTTAGATTTGCATTAGGGATATGGTTGTTTAGGTTTATAATAAGGGTTAGGGTTTGAGCTATGGTTGGGGGTGTAGCAAGTGTTAGGTTTAGGGTTAAGTCTATGGTTAGTTTTCTGTTTAGGGTTAAGGTTAGAGCTAGGGTTACCAATAGGGTTAGTGTTAGGTTTAGAGTAATGGTTAGGTTTAGAGCTAGGGTTAGATCTAAGGTTAAGGTTAGGATTAGGGCTAGGGTTAGGGTTAGATTTTGGGATAGTTCTAGTTTATGCTTACAGTAAGGATTAGGCTTTGAGTAAGGGTTAGGACTAAGGTTTTATGATTAGGTTTATGATTAGGTCAAGTGTTAGGTTTAGATTTTTGGTTAGAGTCAGGTTTGAGGTAGGTTTCCTCTTAAAGTCTGGGTCAGTGTTGGGTTAGAGTTAGAGTTAGGGTTACAGCCATAATTAGGACTATGTTTAGGTCTAGAGGTAGGGTTAGTGTTTGGGATATGGTAAGAGTTATTGTTAGGGCTAGGACTAGGTTTTTGTTTAGGTCTAGGGATAGAGTTAAGGCTAGATTTAGGATTAGTGTTTGGATTAGGGCTAGTGTTAGGGTTAGGTTTAGAAATAAGATTACTGGTAGGGCCAGTGTTCAGATTTGGTTTAGATTTTGGTCAGTTGTAAACCTAGGGTTAGTGTTAGGCTCAGAATAAGGGTCAGGGTTAATGTTAGATTTTGGTATAAGATTTGAGATAGAGTGAGGGCTAGTTTCAGGACTATCTATGGGTTAGGATTTTGTTAGCCTAATGATTAGGGATAGGTCTAGGGTTATTATTAAGATTAAGATTTTGCTTACGGTAAAGGATAGGGTTATAGATAGGGTTAGGGATTGATTAAGGGTAGGGTTAGGATTAAAGCTAGGTTTAGGGCCCAGAATAGAGCTAGTTTTTGTGTTATGGTTAGGGCTAGGTTTAGGGCTATCGCTAATGTAATACTAGGGTTACAATTTGGTTTATTTTCAGGGTAGGGTTAGTGGTAGGTCTAGTGTTAGGGTTAGGTTTAAGGTTAGGGTGATATTTAGAGCTAGGGTTAGTCTTAGGGTATGAGTCAGAGTCAGGATTCGGGTTAGGACTCAAATAATGGCTAGGGTTAATGTTAGGTTTCCATTTAAAGATTCTCTGGTGTTTAGAGATAGAGTGAGTTTAGGACATGAGTTAGGATCAGAGTTAGTTTTCAGGTTAGGGTTAGGACTCAAATTAAGGCTAGGGTTAGGTCTAGGTGTAGAATAAGGGTTTGGATTAAGTTTAGGTTTAGAGTTACGGTTATTGCTCGTTTTTTTTTTTATTGCTAAGGTTAGAGTTAGAGCTAGTTTTATGATTAGCTTTAGTGTTAGGGTTAGTGTTAGTGTTAGGCTTAGGCTTAAGTTTAGGGTTAGATTTAGAGTTAGTGTTAGATATAGGGCTTGGGCTAGACCTAAAGATATGCCAAGGGTTAGGGCTAGTGTTATGATTATGGTAAGGGATTGGGTTAGAACTAGTGATAGGGCTAGTGTGAGAATTAGAGTTAATCTTAGGGCTAAGATTAGAGTTAGAGTTAGGGATAGGGTTAAATTAGGTCTAGGATTAGGTCTATGGTTAGTGTTCAGGTTAATCCTTGGGGTTAGGGTTAGATTTAGGATTAAGTTTAGGGTAAATGTTTCTGTTATATCTAGGTTTAGAGGTAAATGAGATTTAGAATTAGAGTTAGGGCTGTGGATAGAGTTATCATTAAGGCTAGATTTAGAGCTAGCATGAGGGCTAGGGTTTGTTTTATGGTTAGGGCTAGGATTAGGAGTATGTCTAAATTCAGGTTGAGAATTATGTTTAAAGATAGTTTTTTAATTAGGATTATGGCTATGTCTACTATAAGGATTAGATTTAGGGTTAGGGTTAGGTTTAGTGTTAGGGGTATTATTAAAGTGAAGGTCTGGGTTAGGAGTTGGGATAGGTTATAGTTTAAATTTAGAAATAGCATTAGCATTAGGGTTAGGGTTAGGATAATGATAGGGTTAGTATTAGGGTTCGTGTTAGGTTTGTGGTAATTGATAGGGATAGGATTAGAGATAGGTTTAAGTTTAGGCCTAGTGTTAGTATTAGGGTTAGGGTTAGGGTTATGGTAATGGATTCATTAGATCTACGGTTATGGTTATGATTAGGGCTATGGTTAGGGTTAAGAGTAGGGTTAATATCAGGTTAGGGCTAGGTTTTGGGTTAAGTTAGTGCCATAGTTAGGGTTATGGCCAATGTACGTTCTAGGGTTGCAATTAGGGCTAACTTTAGGGTTACGTTTAGGGCTAGGTTTAGAGTTAGGGTTAGGTTTAGGGTTAGGATGATGTTTAGAGCTAGGATTAGTGTTAGTGTCAGAGTCAGGTTCAGCGTTATTTTTAGGGTTCGGCTTAAAACTCAAATTAGGGCTAGGGTTGGGGGTAGATTTATGGTTTGGTTTAGTTTAAGGTTTACGGTTATAGCTATTGCTTGGTTTTGTTTTAGGGCTAGGCCTATGATTAGGGCTAGTTTCAGGATTAGTGTTAGGGTTAGGGCTAGTGTTAGGGTTAGGCTTAGGCTTTGGTTTAGGATTAGATTTAGAGTTAGGTTTTGATTTAAGGTGAGTGCTAGGGCTAAGGACAGGCAAGGGTTAGGACTAGGGTTATGGCTAAGGTTAAAGTTCCAGTAACAAATTGGGTTTGAACTAGTGATAGGGCTAGTGTGAGAGTTAGAGTTAGTGTTAGTGCTAGGGTTAGGGTTAGGAATAGAGACAGGGCTAAATTACAGATAGGGTTAGTGTTAGGACTAGGGTTAAGGCTAGTTTTAGAATTAGTATTAGGGATAGGGCTAGTTTTAGGTTTAGGCATAGGCATCGAGTTAGGTATAGATTTAGAGTTAGGTTTCCATCGAAAGTTAGTGCTAGGGCTAAGGATAGGTCAAGGGTTACAACTAGGGTTAAGGTTAGAGTTAGGGGTAAGGTTAAATAAGGGATGTAGTTATAGATAGGTTTAGGGCTAGGGTGATGGTTAGTATTAGGGTTAGGGCTAGGGTTATTGTTAGGGTTATAATTAAGGTTAGGTTTAGGGCTAGGATGAGGACTAGGGTATGTGTTAGGGTTAGGGATAATATTAGGGATAGGGCTAAAGTCAGGTCTATGGTTACAGTTAGGGTACATTTAGTGTTAGGTTTATGGCTTCGTCCAGTGTAAGTGTTAGGGTTAGGGTAAGAGTAAGATTTAGATCTACAGTTATTTTTAGGGTCAGGGTCAGTGTTAGAGTTTTGGTTCAATTAGGGTTTAGATTTAGGCTAAAATTAGCATTAGGTTTAAGATTATGGTAATTACAGGGTTAGTTTTAGGGTTTACATTTGTTTTAGTGTAATTGACAGGATTACAGTTAGGCCTAGGGTTAGCAAAAGTGTTAGGGTTATCATTAGGGTAATGTATAGGTTTACACCTAAGGTTAGTGCTAGGGTTATGTATACTGTTTGGGTTAGTGTTAGGTTTAATGTTAGAGTAAAAGCTAGGTTTAGGACTCAGATTAAGGCTAGGTTTTGGTTTAGTTTAGGGCTAGGTTTAAAGCTATGGCTAATGTATGAATTAGGGTTATGTTTAGCATGAGTTATATGGGTAGGTCTAGGTCTAGTGTTAGGGTTAGGGTTATATTTATGATGATGTTTAGAGCCAGGATTAGTGTTAGGGTCAGAGTTAGGGTCAGGGTTAGTTTTCGGGTTGGGTTAGGACTAGAATTTGATATAGGATCAGGACTATGTGTAGGGTTAGGATTTGGTTTAGTTTCAGGTTTAGGGTTAGGGCTGACTCGGTTTTGTTTTAGGGCTAGGAGTAGGTTTAAGGCTAGTTTTAGGATTAGTGTTAGGATTAAGGCTAGTGTTATTGTGAGGTTTAGGCTTAGGGTTAGTGTTAGATTTAGAGTTAGGTTTAGATCTAGGGTTTGAGCTAAGGCTAAGGATAGAGCTGGGTTATAACTAAGTTTAGGGGTAGGTTTAGGGTGATGATGAAATATAAGGTTAGTGTTAGGGTTAAGGATAGGTCTAAATTAGGGCTGGGATTAGGGCTAGTTCTAGGGTTAGGATTAGGACTAGGTTTAGGGCTAGGGTTAGTGTTACAGTTAGGGTTAGGATTAGGTTAAGGGTAAGGCATGGGATTATAGCTAGCTTTAGGGCTAAGAAAAGCATTAGGTTTAAGGTTAGGGTTAGGCTTGTAATAAAAGTGAGGTTTTGGCTAGGCTATGGGGTAAGGTTTGTGTTAGGGTTAGGGCAAGAATTAGACCTAGGGCCATGTCAGGTTTAGGGTTATGTTAGGGAGAGTTTAAGGGTTAGATTTATGGCTAGGTCTATTGTAAGGATTAGGTTTATTTTTCGGGTCAGGTTTAGAGCTAGGGGTATTATTAGGGTCTGAGTCAGGGTTATGGTTTGGTTTAGGCTCAGATTTAGGGTTAGGGACTGAATAAGCATTAGGGTTAGGTATAGGGTAATGATAGGGTCAGGTTTAGGGTTCAGATTAAGTGTTGGTTAATGGATAGGGTTAATGTGAGTGATATGATTAGTGTTCCCATAGGGTTAGCATAAGAGTTAGGGTTACCATTAGGGTAATGGATAGGGTTTGAGCTAGGGCTAGGGCTAGGGTTATGGTTTTAATTAGGTCTAGGTTTTGACTTAGGTTTAGGGTTAGGGCTAGGGTTATGGTTAAATTTAAATTTTAGGGTTAAAGCTAGGTTGGGGCTTGGATTTAGGGCTAGGTTATTGGATAGGGTAGAGCTATGGCTAATGTAAGAACTAGTGTTATGATTAGGGCTAGTTTTAGGGTTAATAATGTCTAGTTGTAGTTTTAGGGTTAGGTTTAGGGTTAGGGTGATGTTTAGAGCTAGGGTTAGTGTTAGTGTCAGGAACAGTATTCTGGTTAGGGTTAGGGTTAAGGTTAAAGCCAGAATTAGGACTAGCATTATGTCTAGGGGTAGGTTTAGAAATTGGGTTAGGTTAAATGTTATTGTTAAGGCTAGGTCTAAGTTTATCTTTAGGTCTAGGGCTAGAGTTATGGCTAAATTTAGGATTATATTTAGGTCTAAGGATAGTCATAGCATTAGGTTTAGGTATAAGTGTACTGGTAGGGCTAGTGTTAGGGTTCCATTTAGGGTTAGGTTCAGGTTTAGACCTATGATTAGTTAAAGGGTCTAAATAAGGGATAGGATTAGGGTTAGGGTTTTGGTTATGGTAAGAGCTAGAATGAGGACTAAGTTTAGGACTAGTAATATGGTTAGGGTTTGGGTTAGGTTAAAAATTATGGTTAGACTATTGTTTGCATTAGGGTGATGGTTTGGCTTAGGGTTAAGAATAGATTAAGAGCTAGTGTTAGGGCTAGAATTAGGGCTAGTCTTAGGATTAGGTTTAGGGTTAAAGCTCAGGTTAGGACTCGGATTAGCACTATGTTTGTATTAGGTTTAGTGCTAGTATTAGAGTTACAGATAATGTAAGAACTAGGGTTATGATTAGGGTTTGTTTTAGGATTAGGTTTAAGGCTAGGGCTAGTGTTGGGTTAGATATAAGTTTAGGGTGATTTTTATAGCTAGGGTTGGTGTTTGGATATGAATCAGGTTCATGGTTAGGTTTATGGTTAGGGTTAGGACTCAAAATAGGGCTATTTAGGGCTATGTGTATGGTTAGGGTTTGGTTTAGGTTAGGGGTTAGGGTAAGGGGTATGGCTTGATTTTATTATAGGGTTAGGGCTAGGGTTAGAACTACATTTAGAATTAGCATTAGGGTTATGTCTAATATCACAGTTAGGCTTAGGCATCAGGTTAGGTTTAGATTTACAGGTAGGTTTTGATCTACAGTTAGTGCTAGGGCTACTGATAGGGCAAGGGTTACCACTAGGGTTAGGGCTAGGTTTTGGGTTATGGTAATAAGTAGGATTAGAACTAGGAATAGTTCTGGTGTGAGAGTTATAGTTAGTCTTAGGTCTAGGGTTAGGGTTAGGGTTAGAAATAGGGATACATTAGTTCTACGATTAGCATTAGGTATAGTGTTAGGGTTAGCATTAGGGCTAGAGTTAGGGTTATGGTTAGGTCTATGGCTAGGGTTAGGATTACTGTAAGGGTTAAGGTTTAAGCTAGGGTTAGGGCCGGAGTGAGTGTTAGGTTTAGTTTTAGGTCCAGGGTTAGGGTTAGGGTGAGGGTAATGGATTGGGTTAGATGTAAGTTTACGGTTCGGGTTAAGGTTAGGTTTAGGATTAATGGATAAGTAATGGGTAGGTTTAGATTTAGGGTCATGTTTATTGTTGGTTTAGAGTAAAGTGTTAGGTTTTGAGTTAGGGTTAAGGCTATGGTAAGGGTTAGGTTTAAGGTTAGGTCTAGGGTTAGGTTTATGATTAGGTTTAGGGATAGGGCTTTCATTAGGGTTAGGATTAGGGTAAAGGTTAGGATTTGAGTTAGGGTTAGTGCTAGGGTTAAGGTTAAAATTGGGGCTAGGGTTAGGTTTATAGTCAGGGATTGGGCTAGGTTACAATTAGGCTAAGGGTTAGGATTTGAGATAGGTTTAGGATTTACGGGAGGGTTAGAGTTAGGGCTACGTTTAGGGTTAATGTCATGCTTAGGATAGTTTTAGGCCTCAGATTAGGGCTATGTTTTTTGTTAGGTTTAGGCCTAGGGTAAGGGCTAAGGGTAATGTAAGATCTAGGGTTCTGATTATGGTTAGTTTTAGGGTTAGTGTTATGGCGAGGTGTAGTGTTAGGTTTAGGTTTTAGGTTAGGGTCAGTTTTAAGGCTAGGTTTAGTGTTGCTTTCAGGAGCAGTGTTTAAGTTAGAGTTAAGGTTACAGTCAGAATTAGGACTAGATTTACGTCTAGGCGTATGGTTACTGTTTGCTTTAGGTTAAGGGTTATTATTAGGGCTATGGCTAAGGTGTAGTATTATGGCTAGATTTAGGATTAGGTTTATGTCTAGGGCTAGTGTTAGGTTTAGGTTTAGGTATAAGATTACTGATAGGGCTAGTTGTAGGGTTCATTTTAGGGGGAGAGTCAGGATTAGACTGAGGGTTTTTGTTAGGATTAGAATTTGGGTTAGGGTTAGTGCTAGAATGAAGCCTAGGTTTAGAACGAGTAATAGGGTTAGGGTTTGAGTTAGGCTAAATATCAGGATTAGGACTAAGGTTAGAATTACGGATAGAGTTTGGTTTAGTGTAAATGATGGTGTCAGAGCTAGAATTACGGCTAGGTTTAGAATTAGGGTTAGGGTTAATGTTAGGGTTAAGTTTAGATTTAGAGTTACATTTAGGTTTAGGGCTCAGATTAGTTTTTCTGTTAGTTTAGGGCTAGGGTTAGGGCTACGGCTAATGTAAGAACTAAGGTTAAGATAGGGTTACCTTTTGGTCTAGGACTAGTGTTAGCATTATCTTTAGGTTTAGTGTGATATTTAGAGCTGGGTTAGTGTTAGGATATAAGTCAGGGTCAAGGTTAGTTGTAGGCTTAGGACTTGAATTAGAGCTAGAGGTTTATAGTTAGGGTTAGGGTTTGGTTTAGGTTAAAATTTAGGATTAGAGGAATGGCTCAGTTTTGTTTTAGGGCTAAGGCTAGGGTTAGGGCTAGTTATAGGAATACCAATAGTGTTAGGTCTAGTGGTAGGGTGAGGTTTATGCTTACGTTAGGTGTAGATTTAGAGTTATGGTTAGATATATGGTTAGGTCTTGGGCTAGGGTTAGGGCTAAGATTAGGGCTTGTGATAGGGTTATGGTAATTAATAGGGTAAGAAATAGAAATAGGGCTAGGATGTGAGTTTGAGTTAGTCTTAGGCCTAGAGTTAGAGGTATGTTTAGGGTTAGGGTTAATTTAGGGCTAAAATTAGTGCTATTTTTAGTGGTAGAGTGGGGCCTGTGGTTAGGGCTAGAGTTAGGGTTATTTTTAGGGTTAGAGTTAGGGCTAGGGTTATTGTTGTTGGAAAGAATAGGGTTATAACTATGTTCAATGCTCGAGTGAGGGTTAATATTAGGGATTGGGGTAGGATTAGGGTTTGAGTTGGGATTAATGGTAGGTTTATGTCTAAAATGAAGACTAGGGATTGTGTGAGAGTTAGGGAGAAGATTAGAGCTAAGGCTAATGTCAGTTCTAGGTTCATGTTTAGGGATAGTGTTAGGGTTAGGTTATGGTTAGGACTAGTGTAGGTTTGGGTTTAGTGTAAGGGTCAGGTTTAGAGCTAGGGGTATTATTAGGGTCAGGGTAAGCGTAGGGTATTTTTTAGGTTAAGGTTTAGGATTAGGGCTTGAATTAACATTAGGGTTAGGATTAGGGTAATGGATAGGGTTAAGTTTAGAGTTCAGGTTCGGTTTAGAGTAATGGATAGGTTTAGTGTTAGTGATAGTGTTAGGTTAGGCATAGTGTTAGTTTTTGGGTTAGGCTTATCTTTATGGTAATGGATAGGGTTAGAGCTAAGTTTAGGCCTAGAACTAAGGTTAGGATTAGGGCTAGTGTTATAATTAGGATTAGGTTTAGGGTAAGTGTTAGTGTTTGAGCTAGTGTTAGGACTAGGGTGAGTTTTAGGGTTGGAGTCAGGGCCAGGGTAAGGGTTAGAGTTAGGGTTATGTTTAGGGTAAGTGTTACAGTTTGAGCTAGGGTTAGGACTAGGGCAAGCATTTGGTTTCGGGTTAGTTCTTGTTTATGGTAGGGACACAATTAGTGCTAGGTTTATGGCTAGCATTAGGCCTATGGGTAAAGTAATGGTTTAGGGTTAAGGCTTGAATTTGCTTTAGGGTTAGGGTTAGGGTTAGTATAATGGATAGGGTTATGTTTAGGGTTCAGGTTAGGTTTAAGGTAATAGGTATGGTTAGTGTTAGCAATAGGGTTAGCGTTAGGCCTAAGTTTAACATTTGGTTAGGCTTATCATAAGGGTAATGTTAGAGCTAATGTTAGGGCTAGGGTTAAGTTTAGGTTTAGTGCTAAGTTTAGAGTTAGGCCTAGGATTAGTGTTGGGTTTAGGCTTAGGGTAAGTATTAGTGTTGGAGCTAGGGTTAGGACTAGGGTAAAGATTAGGGCTAGTGACAGGACTAAGGTTGGTGTTGTGGTTAGGATTATGTTTAGGTAAATTTTAGAGTTTGAGCTAGGGTTAGAGAAAGGGCGAGGATTAGGGTTAGGGTTAGGTCTAGGGTTACAGTTAGAGTTATGATAAGGGCTATGATTAAGGCTAGGATAAGGGCTAGGTTTAGTGTGAGGTTTATGGCTAGCTTTAGAGATATGAGTAATGTAAGAGCTAGAGTTCTGGTCATGGCCAGTTTTAGGGTTATGGTTATGGATAAGTCTAGTGTTTGGGTTAGGTTTTGGGTTAGGATAAGGTTTAGAACTAGAGTTTATATTAGGGTAAGTTTCCTTCTTCGAGATAGAGTTAGGTTTAGGTTTAGTGTTAGGGACAGAATTAGGACTAGCGTTGGATCTAGGAAGAGGGTTAGTCTTTGTGTTGGTTAAGGGTTAATGATACGGGTAGTTCTAGGTTTTTTTTTTTTTTTTTTTTAGAGCTAGGGCTTATTTTATGTCTTATTAGGATTAGGGTTTGTCTAATACTAGTGTTACAGTTAGGTTTAACTATAGGCTTAACTGGGGGGGGTGGGTTAGGTTTTGCTTTAGGATCAGGGTCATGTTTAGACCTAGGGTTAGTGTAAGGGTCAGAATAAGTGTCAGGGTTAGGGTTAGTGTTTGGTTAGGGATACAGCTAGTATGAGGGCAAGGGTACAACTAGAAATAGAGCTAGAATTTGGGGTAGGCTAGGAATAGTGTCAGGACTAGGGTAAAATTAGAAACTTAGGCTTTTTCTTAGAATATAGGATACTTTTTGATGTTGGGTTAGGGGTAGGTTTAGCATTAAACCTAGCATTAGGGCTCGGATTAGGGCTAGGATTTCTGTTAATATTAGGGCTACAGCTAATGTAAGAAATAGTGTTTTGATTAGAGCTAATTCTATGGTTAGTGTTAGGGTCAGAATAGGGGTCAGGGTTAGGGTTAGGGTTTGAGTTGGAGTTGGAGCTAGAATGACGACAGGGTTAGGAATCGTAATAGAGCTAGTGTCTGGGGTAGGCTAAGGATTAGTTTTAGGACTAGGGTAGCATTAGGGTGAGGGTTTGGCTTAGGAAAAAATAGGGTTAGTGATAGCATTAGGGTTAGGGTTAGGGTTAGGTCTAGGGTCAGGGTTAGGTTTAGTGTTAAACCTAGGTTTAAGGCTGGGATTAGGGCAAGGATTTGTGTAGAATTAGGGCTACAGCTATTGTAAGAGCTAGGATTCCAATTAGGTCTAGTTCTAGAGATAGCATTATGGTATTGTTTAGTGCTAGGGTTAGTGTAATGGTCTAAGTCATGATAACGGTTTTCTCTAGGGTTAGGGTTAGGACTCATATTAGAGCTAGATTTAGGGCTAGGTGTAAGGTGAGAGTTTGGTTTAGGTTAAAGTTTAGGTGTAAGGTTATGGCTTTTTTTTTTTTAGGGCTAGTGTAGGATTAGGGCTAGTTTTCCAATTAGCATTAGGGTTAAGGCTAGTGTTAGGGTAAGGTTTAGGCTTACATTTAGAATTAGACCCAGGTTTAGGGCTAGGACGAAAATTAGGGCTAGGGTTGGGCATAGGTCTAGGGCTAAGTTTTGTGTTATCTTAAGGGATAGGTTTAAAATTAGGGAAATGGCTATGGCGAGAGTTAGAGTTAGTCTTAGGTCTAGGGATAGAGTATAAGTTTAGGGTTATGGCTAAATTAGGGCTAGGATTAGCGCTAGGTTTAGAGTTAGTGTTAGGCCTAGGGTACTGTGTAGAGATAGGGTTAGTGTTTGGGTTAGGGTTAGAGTTAGATTTAGAAAAAGGGATGGGGTTATACCTAGTTCTAAGGCTAGGGTTAGGGTTTGGGTAAAAATTAATGCTAGGATTAAAGGTAAAATGAGAGTTTGTGTTACAGCTAGGGCTTGGAGTAAAAGGAGAACTAATGTCAGGACTAGATTTCTGGTTAAGTTTAGATTTTGTTAGAGGTTATTGCTAAGTCTAGTGTAAGGGTTAGATGTAGGGTAAGGGCCAAGTTTAGAGCTGGGTGAATAATTGGGGTTAGGGTGCAGATAGAGTTTGGTTTAGGTTAAGTTTTAGGGTTAAGGCTTGAATTAGTGGTAGGGTTAGGGTTAGTGTTAGGTAATAGATAGGGTTAGCTTTAGGGTTCAAGTTCGGTTTAGCGTAATGGATAAAGTTAGTGATTGTGATAGGGTTAGATTTAGGCCTAGGGTTAGCATTTGGTTAGGCTTAGTATTAGGGTAATATTAGAGGTAATATTAGGAATAAGATTAAGGTTATGATTACGGCTAGGGTTAGGGTTAGGCATAGTGTTAGTGTCAGGGTTAGTTTTAGGGTAAGTGATAGCCTTTTAGCTATGGTTAGGGAAAAAATGAAGGTTAGACTTAGAGTAAGAGCTAAAGTTAGTGTTGGGGTCAGGGTCAGGATTAGGGTTTGGGGTAGGGTTAAGTTTAGTGTTAGGGTTAGGGTTAGAATTAGGGTTTGTGTTAGGATTAAGGTTTGGGTTATGGTTAGTGTTAGGGTTAGGGTTAGGGTGAGGCTTAGGTCCAGCGTTAATGTTAGGATTCGGGTTTGGGTTAGGGTAAGTGTTTGGGATAGTGTTAGGGTTAGGGTTATGATAAGGGTTATGGTTAATATTAGTATTAGGATTAGGGTTTGGGTTAGGTTTAGGGTTAGTGTGAGGGTTTGGGCTCGGGTTAGGGTTAGGGTTAGTGTTAGGTTTATGGTTAGGGTTAGGGTTAATATTAGGGTTAAGTTTAGGTTTAGTGTTAGGGTTAGGGTTATGGTTATGGTTAGGATTAGTGTTAGGGTTCAGGTTAGGTTTAGGATAAGGGTTAATGTTAGGGTTATGGTTATGGTTAGGGTTAGGTTTAGTATTAAGTCTAGAGTTAGGGTTAGGGTAATGGTTAGGATTAGGGTTAGTACTAGGGTTAGGGTTAGTGTTAGTGTCATTATTAGGGTTAGAGTTAAGATTAGCGTCAGTGTTAGGGTTAGGGTTAGGGTTTGTATTAGGGTTAAGTTTAGGTTTATTGTTAGGGTTGTGGTTAGTTTTATGGTTAGGATTAGTGTTAGGGTTAGGGCTAGGATAAGGGTTAATACTAGGTTTAGGGTTATGGTTAGGGTTAGGGTTAGTATTAATTTTAGGGTTAGGGTTAGGGTACAGTTAGGATTAGGGTTAGTATTAGGGTTAGTGTTAGTGTCATGGTTAGTGTTAGAGTTAGGGTTAGAGTCAGTGTTAGGGTTAGGTTTAGGGTTTGGATTAGGGTTAGTGAAAGGATTAGGGATGGGTTTAGTGTTAGAATTAGGATTTGGGTTAGGTTTAAGTTAGGGTTTCTGTTAGGGTTAGGGGTAGGTTTAGGGTTAGCGTTAGTATTAGGGTTAAGTTTAGGGTTAGATTTAGGCTTAGTGATAGGGTTAGGATTAGGGTTATGATTATGGTTTGTATTAGGGTTAGGATAAGAATTAGGGTTTGTATAAGTGTTATGGTTAGGGTCAGGGTTAGTGTTAGGGTTTAGGTTTGGATAAGGGTAAATATTAGTGTTACAATTAGGGTTAGAATGAGAGTTAGGGTTAGGGATCACATTAGGATTAGTTTCATGGTTAAGACTAGGGTTATGGTTAGCATTAGTGTTAGGGTTATGTTTAGGGTTAGGGTTAGTTTAAAGTTAGGGTTAGTGTTAGCTTTGAGCTTTGGTTTAGTGTTAGAGTTAGGTTTAGCGTTAGGGTTAGGATTTTGGTCAGTGTTAGGGTTAGGGTTAGTGTTAGTGCTATGGTTAGGTTTAGGGTAAGGGTTAGTGTTAGTGTTCTGGTGAGGGTTAGTGTTATGGTTATGGTTGGGGTTAGATTTAGGGTTCTTTTAGAGTTGGGGTTAGTTTGAGAGTTCAGGTTAGGGTTAGAGTTAGGGTTAGTCTTAGGTTTAGGGTTAGTGTTAGGGTTAAAGAGTGGGTTAGGGTTAGGATTAGGGTTAGGTTTAGTATAAGGGTTAGGGTTAGGGTTAGTGTTAGTGTTAGTGTTAGAATTATGGGTAGTGTAGGGTTAGGGTTAAAGTTTGGGTTACTGTTAGGTTTAGGGTTAGGAGTAGGGTTAGTGTTAGTGATAGGGTTAGGGTTAGAATTAGTTTTAGGTTTAGTGATTGCATTAGGGTTAGGGCTATGTTTAGGGATAGTGTTAGAGTTAGATTTAGGGTTAGAGTTAGTGTTAGGTTTAGAATTAGTGTTAGGGTTAGTGTTAGAATAGGGTTAAGGTTAGGGTTAGGGTTAGGGTTAGGGTTAGGGTTAGGGTAGAGTTAGGATTAGTGTTAGAATAGGGTTAGGGTTAGGGTTAGCCTTAGGTTTAGTATTAGGGTTCGAGTTGGGGTTAGGGTAGTGTAAGGGTTAGGGTTACGGTAGGGGTTAGGGTTAGGGTTAGTGTTAGATTTAGTGTTAGGTTTCGTGTTAGGGTTAGACTTAGGGTTACGATTAAGGTTTGTTTTTCAGATAGGGTTAGGGTTAAGGTTAGAGTTAGGTTTGGGATATTTGTGGTTAGGACTAGGTTTAGGTTTAGGGTTAAAGTTGGTATTAATTTTAGGATTACGTTTACGATATGGTCACAGTTATGACAAGGGTTATGGTAACGGTTAGGGTCACTGTTAGGGTTATGGTTAGGTTTAGGGTAATGATTAGATTTAGTGATTGTGTAAGGGTTAGGTTTAGGGTAAGTGTTAGGATTAAGGATAGGATTACTGTTAGCTTTAGGGTTATTGTTAAGCTTAGGTTTGGGGTTAGTGTTAGGGAAGGGTTAGGGTTATTGTTAATGTTAGGGATAGTGTTAGGTTTCGAGTTAGGTTTAGGGTTAGGATTAGTGTTAGAGTTAGAGGTAGAATTAGGATTGGTGTTAACTTTAGGGTTAATGATAGTATTTGGGTTTGGGTTAGTTTTATGTTTAGGGTTAGGGTTAGTGTTAGATTTAGGGTTAGTGTTATGTTTAGGTCTAGTGTTAGGGTTAATATTAGAATTAGGGTTAGGGTTAGGGTTAAGTTTAGTGTTAGAGTTAATGTTAGGGTTTAGGTTAGTGTTAGTGTTAGTGTTATGGTTAGGGTTATATTAGGGTTAGTTTTTGGTTTAGGGTTTCATTCAGTATTAGAATTAGTTTTAGGGTTAGGATTAGGGTTAGGTTTAGGCATAGGGTTAGGGTTAGTGTTCGGGTTATTGTCAGGGTTAGTGTTATGTTTAGGGTAGATTAAGGTTAGGGTTAGGTTTAGGTTTAGGGTTAGTGTTTTGCTTAGGGTTAGGGTTAGGATAAGGATCAGTGTTAGCGTTTGGGTTAGGTTTAATGTTAGGGTTAGGGTCAGTGTTAGGGTTAGGTTTAGAGATAGGGTTAGATTTTGTGTTAGTGTTAGTTTTAGGTTTAGGGTTTGTGTTTTGTTTATAGTTACGGTTAGGGTTAGTGTTACAGTTAGAGTGAGGTTTAGTCTAAGGTTCATGGTTAGACTTAGGGTTAGGGTTATGATTAGAGTAAGGGTTAGTCTTAAAGTTAGGGTTAGGGTTAGGGTAAGGGTTAGGGTTAGTGTTTGTGTTATGGTAAGAGTTAGGGTTCTTGTTAGGTTTAGTGTCAGTGTTTGGGTTATGGTAATGGTTATGGTTATGTTTAGGGTTAGTGTTAGGGTTAAATTTAGGAATAGGGTTAGAGTTAGGGTTTGATTTAGTATAAGGGTTAGAGTTAGTGTTAGGTTTTGTGTTAATTTATGGTTAGAGATACGGTTAGGTTTCATGTAGGGTTATGGTTAAGGTTAGTGTTACTCTTAGGTTTAGGGTTAGGGATAGGGTTAGTTTTAGGTTTTGTGATAGGGTTAGGCTTAGTGTTAGGGTTAGGGCTATGGTTAGTGTTAGCATAAGTTTTAGGGTTAGGGTTAGGGTTAGGTTTAGTGTTTGTGTTAGGGTTAGTGTAAAGATTAGTGTTAGAAAAAGGGTTATGTATATGGATAGGGTTAAGGTTAGGGTAATGTGAAGGTTAGGGTTAGGTTTGGGGTAGCGTTAATGTAAGTGTTAGGGATAAGGTTAGGGTTAGAGTTAGGGTTAGTGTTAGGGTTAGGCTTAACTTTAGAGTTTTTGTTAGGGTAAGGGTTAGGGTTAGTTTTAGGTTTAGGTTTAGCTTTAGGGTTACTATTAGGTTTAAGTTTATTGTAAGGGTTAGGGTTAGGGTTAGTGTTAGGGTTAAGGTTAGAGTTAGTGTTAGTGTTAGTGTTAAGGTTAATATTAGAATTAGAGTTAGTATTAGGATTAGGGTTATGGTTAGATATAGGTTAAGTGTTAGGGTAAGTGTTAGATTAGGTTTGGTTTAGCTTTTGATTAGGGTTAGGGATAGCATTAGGATTTGTGTTAGGGTGAGGATTAGAATAAGGGTTAGCTTTATGTTTAGGGTTAGGCTTAGGGTTAGGGTTAGTGTTAACCTTAGAGATAGAGTTAGGGTTAGGGCGAGTTTCAGGGTTAGGGTGATTTTTAGGTTTAGTTGTAGGGTTTGGTTTGCAGTTAGTGTTAGTCTTAGGGTTAATGTTATGGTTAGGATAAGGATTAGGATTAGTGTTAGAGTTAAGATTTGGTTTAGTATTAGGGTTAAAATTAGGCTTAGGATTAGTGTTCATTATTCAGTTCAGGTTACGGTTAAGGTTAGTGTTAGGTTTGGGTTAGTTTTAGGGTCAGGGTTAGGGTTAGGGTTAGGGTTAAGTTTTTGGTTTAATGTTAGGTTTAGATTTAGGGTTAGTGTTTGTATAAGGGTTAGTGTTAGGGTTATGATTAGTGTTAATGTTAGGGCTGGGTTAGGGTTAGGGTTAGTGTTAAGTTTAAGGTCAGGGTTAGGGTTTGGGTTAGTGATAGGGTTAGAGTGAGGGTAAGGGTTAGATTAGTCTTAGTGTTAATGTTAGGGTTAGTAATATGGTTAGGTTTAGGATTTGAGTCAGGATTACTGTTGGGGTTAGTGTTAGTGTTAGTGCTTTGGTTAGGGTTAGTGCTATGTTTGGGGTTAGTGTGAGGTTTAGGGATAAATTTAGGGTTAATGTTAGGGTTAGGTTTAGTGTTAGAATTAGGTTTAGGGATAGGGTTAGTGTTAGAGTTAGGCTTAGGTTTAAGTTTAGATTAAGGTTTAGTAGAAGGTTTAGGGTTAGGGTTAGGGTTTTGCTTAGAATTAGTGTTAGGTTTATGGTGAGTGTTAGGATTAGGTTTAAGATTAGGTTGAGTGTTACTGTTAGGGAAAGGGTTAGGATTAGTGTTAGGCATAGCATTAGTGTTATGGTTAGTGTTAGGTTAAATTTATGTTAGTGTTAGGTTAGGGTTAAGTTTAGGTTAGGTTTAGGTTTAGTATTAAATTTAGTGTTATGGTTAGTGTTAGACTTATTGTTAATGTTAGTGTTAGGGTTATATTAGGGTTAAGGTTAGTGTTAGTGTTAGGTATAGTGTTAGTGTTAAGTTTAGGGTTAGTGTTAGGGTTAGTTTTAGGGTTATGCTAGAGTTAACGTTAGTGTTAGGGTTATGTACAGTCTTGGGTTTAGGCTTACTATTAGTGTTATTGTTAGGGTTAGGGTTAGGGTAAGGTTAGGGTTAATTTAGTGTAAGAGTTAGGTATAATGTTAGGGTTAGAATTAGTGTTAGTGTTAGGGGAAGGATTAGGTTTAGGGTTACTTTTAAAGTTAGTGATAGGGTAAATGTTATGGTTAGGTTTATGGTTAGGGTTAGTATTAGATTTAGGTTTAGGATTGGGTTTAGGGTTATGTTTGGTGTTAGATTAGGGTTAGATTGAGGGTTAGTGTTAGGGTTAGGTTTAGAGTTAGATTTACGGTAAGGTTTAGGGGTAAGGTTAGTGTTAGGTTTAGTGTTAGGGTAGGTTTAGTATTAGGGTTAGAGTTATAGTTAGTTTTAGTGTTAGCATTAGGGTTAGTGTTTGGTTTTGTGTTCAGGTTAGGATTAGTGTTAGGGGAAGTGTTAGGTTTAGTGTTAGTGTTAGGGTTAGGGTTAGGAATAGTTTTAGTGTTAGGTTTAAGGTAAGGCTTAGTGTTATTTTTAGGGTAAGGGTTAGTTTTAGTGTTAGGGTTAGTGTTAGGTTTAGGGTTAACTTTTAGATTAATATTAGGCTTAGGGTTAGTGCTTGGGTAAGATTAATCTTAATGTTAGGATAAGGGTTTGGGTGAGTGTTAGCCTTAGGTTTAGTCTTAGGGTAAGTGCTAAAATTAGGGGTAGTGTTAGGTTTAGGGTTAAGTTTATGGTTAGTGTTAGGGTTTTTGTTAGGTTTAGTGTTAGTTTTAGAGTTAGTGTTAGAATTAGTGTTAAGGTTTTGGTTATAGTTGGTGTTAGGCTTAGGGTTAGGTTTAAGGTTAATGTTAATGTTAGAAAAAGCGTTAGTTTCAATGTTAGATTTAGTGTTAGGCTTAGGATTAGGGTTAGGGTGTGTGTTAGGTTTAGGATTAGTGTTAGAATAGGGTTACATGTAGGATTAGGGTTAAGGTTATTGTTAGAGTTTGGGATTGCACCAGGTTTAGTAACAGGGTTAGTTTTAGCATTACTGTTAGGGTTTGGGTTAGTTTTGGGATAGTGTTATGGTTTGCGATAGGTTTGTGCTTAGAGATAGTTTTAGGGTTAGGGTTAGGTTTAGTGTTAGTGTTACGGTTAGGGTTAATGTTAGTTTTAGGGATAGTGTTTGTGTTAGGGTTAGGATTAGTGTTATGTTAGGGTTAGGGTGAGGGTTAGGATTAGGATTAGTGTGAGGACAAGGGTAAAAGTTAGGATTAGGGTTTGTGTTAAGGTTAAGGTTAGGGTTAGGTTTCGGGTTAAAGTTTTGGGTAGAGTTAGGGTTTGGGTGGGGTTAGGGTTATGTTTAGCATTAGAGTTAATGTTAGGTTTAAAGTTAGGTTTATGGTAGGTAAAGGTTTAGGTTTAGGATTAGTGTTAGTGTTAGGGTTAGGTTTAGGGTTAGGGTTAGTTTTAGGCTCAGAGTTAGGTTTCAGGTTAGGATTAGGGTTAGCGTTAGGGTTAAGGTTAGAAATAGTGTTAGGATTAGTGCTAGTGCAAGGGTTAGGTTTAGGGTGAGTGTTAGGGTTAGTGTTAGGGTTACCATTAGGGTTAGTGTTAGGGTTTGGGTTAGGTTTAGGGTTAGTTTTAGTGTTAGACTTAGTGGTAGGGTTCGAGTTAGGGTTAGCTTTAGGCTTAGTGTTAGGGTTAGGATTAGAGATAGGGTTAATGTTAGGGTGAGGGTTATAGTTAAGGTAAGTGTTAGTATAAGGGTTAGGGTTAGAATAAGGGTTAGGGTTAGGGTTAGCGTTAGAGTTAGGCTTAGTGTTAGCGATAGGGTTAGGGTTAGGATTTGGATTAGGGTTACTATTAGTGTTAATGTTTTGTTTAGGGTTAGTGTTAGGGTTAGGGTTATGGTTAAAATTAGTGATAGTGTTTGGGTAAGCGTAAAAGTAATGGTTACTCTTAGGGTTAGTGTTATATGTTAGGTTTAGAATAGGGTTAGTGTTAGGTTAAGTGTTAGTTTTAATATAAGGGTTAGGGTTAGCATTAGGGTTATTGTTATGGATATGGTTAGTGTTAGTGTTAGGCTGGGTTATGGTTAGGGTTAGTGTTAGGTTTAGGGTTAGTGTGAGTGTTAGTGTTAGGGTTAGATTTAGAGTAAGGTTTAATATTAGGGTTAGAATTAGGTTTAGGATTAGTTTTAGGGTTAGGGTTAGAATTAGGGTTATGGTTAGGGTTAGGTTTAGGGTTAGTGGTAGATTTAGGGTTAGGGTTAGAATTAGTATTAGGGTTAGTTTTACGGTTATAGTTAGTTTTAGTGTTAGTGGTAGGGTTAGGGTTAGGGTTTGGGTAGTTTTAGGGTTAGTGTTAGGGTTAGATTTAGGGTTTGGGTTAGGGTTAGGGTTAAATTTAGGGTTAATGTGAGGGTAAAAGTTAGGTTTAGTGTTAGTGCTAGGCTTAGGATTGGAATTAGTGTTAGTGTTAGTGTTAGTGTTAGGGTAAGGTTAGTGTTAGTGTTAAGTTTAGTGTCAGTGTTAGGGTTAGGGTTAGTGTTAGTGTTAGGTTTAGATTTAAGGTTATGGTAAGTTTTAAAATTTTTGTTAGGCTTAGTGTTAGATTTACAGTTAGTGTTAGGGTTTTTTTAGGTTTAGTGTTAGGTTTAGGGTTAGGATTAGGGTTTATGTTAGGGTTAGAAATATGGTTAGGGTTAGTGTTAGATTTAGGGTTAGTGTTAGGTTTAGGGTTAGGGTAAGTGTTAGGGTTAGGGTTAGGGTTTGTGTTAGATTTTGGTGTAGGGTTAGAATTTGCTTTAGTGTAATGTTTAGAGTTAGGGTTAGGGTTAGGTTTAGAGTTAGTGTTAGGGTTCATGTTAGGGATAGGTTTAGGTTTGGGTTAGTGTAAGTGTTTGGGTTATGGTTAGGGATAGCTATAGTGTTAGATTTAGGGTTAGGTTTAGTGTTAGGTTTAGGATAAGGTTTAGAGATAGGCTTAGGTTTACGGTTAGGTTTAGTTTTAGGATTAGGTTAAGGGTTAGGGTTAGCATTTGGTTTAAGGTTAGATTGAGTGTTAGTGTTAGTGTTAGGTAAGGTTAGAATTAGTGTTACTGTTAGGAGTAGGGATAGGGTTAGGGTAAGTTTTACTGTTATAGTTAGAAATAGGTTTATTTTTAGGTTTAGAGTTAATGTTAGGCTTAGGGTTAAGTTTAGTGTTAGTGTTACTTTTAGGTTTAGGGTTAGGGTTAGGCTTGGGGGTAGTGTTAAGTTTAAGGTTAGATTGAGGTTTACTGTTAGTGTTAAATAGGGTTAGAATTAGGGTTAGTGTTAAGGGTAGGGTTAGATTTAGGGTTAGAGTTAGTGTTAGTATTAGGGGTAGGGGTAGTGTTAGTGTTAGGGTTAGGTTTAGGGTTTGGGTTAGGATTAGTGTTAGGGTTAAGATTAGGATTAGTGTTAGTGTTAGGTTATAAGTTAGGGTTAAAATTAAGGTTAGTGGTAGGGTTAGATTTAGGATTGAGGTTAGTTTTAGGGTTAATGTCAGGTTTAGGGTTAGAGTTAGCATTAGTTTTAGGGGTAGGGTTAGGGTTGGTGTTAGGGTTAGCGTTAGGGTTAGGATTAGTGTTAGTGTTAGTGTTAGGGTTAAGGTTAGGATTAGTGTTAGTATTAGGTTATGGGTTAGGGTTAAAATTAAGGTTAGTGGTAGGGTTAGATTTAGGGTTATGTTTAGGGTTGGTATTACAGTTAGGGTTAGGTTTAAAGTTAGGGTAAGTGTTAGGTTAGTATTAGGTTTAGGGTTAGGGTTAGATTTACGGTAAAAGTTATTGTTAGGATTAGGGTTAGGGTTAGTATTGGGGTTAGTGTTAGTGCTGGGTTAAGGTGAGGGTTAGTGTTAGGTTTAGGACTAGGGTTAGGGTTTGGGTTTGTGATAAGCTTAGAGTTGGAGAAACGGTAATGGTTAGTGTTAGGGTTAGGGTTAGGTTTATGGTTAGTGTTATGTATAGGGTTAGAATTAGTATTTGGGTTAGAGTAAGTGTTAGGCTTAGTGTTAGTGTTAGTGCTAAGTTTAGGGTTAGGGTTAGAGTTAGGTTTAGGATTAATGTTAGGTTTAGGTTTAGGGTTAGGGTTAGGTTTTGTGTTAGGTTTAGTGTTAGGGTTAAGGTTATGTTTAGGGTTAGGTTTAAGATTAGTGTTAGTATTAGGGTTAGTGTTAGGTTTGCAGTGAGCATTAGGGTTAAGGTTAGGTTTAGTGTTAGGGTGAGTGTTAGTGTTAGGGAAAGGGTTAGGGTTAGTGTTATGGCTATTTTTAGTGTTATGGATATGGTTAGGTTTACTGTTAGGTTTAATGTTAGTGTTAATTAGGGTTAAAGTTAGTTTTAGGACTAGGGTTAGTGTTAGTGTTAGGGTTAGGGTTAATGTTAACTTTAGTGTTAGTGGTAGGGTTAGGGTTAGTGTTAGTTTTAGGCTTAGATATAGGATTAAAGGTTTGGTTTGTGTTAGGATTAGGGTTAGTGTTAGGTTTAGATTTAGGATTAGGTTTAACGTTGGTTTAGGTTTTAGGTTTTGTGTTAGATTGAGGGTTAGTGTTAGTATTAGTGTTAGGGTTAGATTTATATTTAGGTTTAATGTTAGGTTTAGGATTAGGTTTAGGGTTGGTGTTATTGTGAAGTTTAGAATTAGGTTTACAGTTAGGGTTAGGGTGTGTGTAAATTTTAGGTTTAGGTTTAGGATTAGAATTAGGTTTAGATTAAGGTTTATAGTTAGTTTTAGGGTTTAGGATTAGGGTTTGGGTTAGTGTTAGGGTTAAGGTTAGGTTTAGGGTTAGGGTTAGTTTTAGTGTTAAGGGAATGATTAGGCTTAGTGTTACTGTTAGGGTTTGTTTTAGGATTAGTTTTAGTTTTAGGATTAGGGTAAAATTTAGTGTTAGTATTAGGTTTAGGTGTAGGGTTAGTGTTAGTGTTAGTTTTAGGATTAATTTTAGGGTTAGGGTTAGTATTGGGGTTAGAGTTAGGGTTATGATTAATTTCAATGTTAAGATTAAGTTTTGGGTGAGTGTTAGCATTTGGGTTATGTTGGGGTTAGGGTTAGGGTTAGGTTTAGGGTTAAGTTTATGGTTAGTGTTAGAGTTTCTGTTAGGGTTATTGTTAGTTTTAGGGTTAGTGTTTGGGTTAGTGTTAGGGTTTTGGTTATTGGTGGTTTTAGGTTCAGGGCTAGAGTTAGGGTTAATTTTAGGGTTAGAAATAAGGTTAGGGTTAGGATTAGGTTTAGGGTCAGTGTTAGGGTTAGGGTTAGGATTAGGGTTAGTGTTAGAGTTGGCTTACGAATAGGATTTGTTTAAGTGTTATATTTAGAGTTAGGGTTAGGTTTAGGTTTATGGTTAGTCTTAGATTTAGGGTTAGGTTTGAGTTAATGTTAGGGTTGCAATAGGATTAGAGTTTGGGTTAGGGTTAGGATTCAGGTTAAGGTTAGGCTTAGGTTTAGGATTAGTGCTAGGGTTAGGGTTTGGGTTCAAGTTAGTGTTAGTGTTTTCATTAGGGTTCGGTTTAGTGTTAGGTTTAGTGTTAGTGTTAGAGTTAGGGTTAATATTAGGATTAAGGTTTTGGTTTGGGAATGCTTTAAACAAAAAGAATGAAATTTGGCAAGCTAAGTGCAACTGGATTACTGATGATTCCTGCAACATACCAACAAGATCTGGTCAAAATATATTTCATGAGATTTCAGTAAACTCGCAGTCCTGTGGAAGCCTGGCAAATGCTTTCAAATGAAAGTGTTTTTCCTTTGCCTCTGCTTATGGCTACTCCAAGAGGGAACAAAGCATAGAGAGCTCAGAGAGAACTGATTCAGTGTGTCAAGTTTCAAGCAGCTACCAGAAAGTGTTTTTGATTTAGAGTTCCAAATGCATTATCCCTAAAGGGGAAAATGAAGTGAAACATAAAATTTCAAAGTGTTCCTACAAACGAACGCTTCCACCTAGAAGAACGAATTTTGGGGGTGAAGTGTGACTGGACTTCTGATCATTACTGGCACGTATCAAAAAATTGGGTGAAAAAAATATTTGCTGGGATTTCAGGAAATTCGTGCCTCTGTGGAAGCTTAGCAAATGCTTTTAAATGAAAGTTTTTTTTTTTCTTTGCATATGCTTAGGGCTAGTGTAGGAGGGAACAAAGCATAGAGAGCTCACTGAGAACTAATTCAGTGTGTCAAATTTCAAGCAACCAGCAGAAACTCTGTTTGATTTAGAATTCTAAATGCATTATACCTACAGGGGATAACGAAGTGAAACCTACAATTTCAAAGTGTTGCTGCAAGCGAACGCTTTAACCTAGAAGTACGAAACATGGGGAGCAAAGTGCGGCTGGAGTACTGATGATTCCTGCAACATATCAAAAAGATCGGGTGAAAAATATTTCCAGAGATTTCAGTGAAATCGCAGTTATGTGGAAGCTTGCAAATGCTTTCGAATGAAAGTGTTTTTTCCTTGCCTCTGATTAGGGCTACTGCAAGAGGAAACAAAGCATAAAGAGGGCACCTAAAACTAATTCAGTGTGTCAAGTTTCAAGCAGCTAGCACAAACTGGCTAAATGGCAGTATAAATGGCAGTATACCTATAGAGGAAAACGAAGTGAAACCTAAAAATTCAAAGTGTTCCTGCAAAAGTATGCTTTAACCTAGAAGTACAAAATTTGGGGAGCCAAGTACAGCTGGAGTACTGATGATTCCTGCAATGTATCAGAAAGATCAGGTGGAAAAATATTTCCTGAAATTCCATAAACTCACACTTCTGTGGAAGCCTGGCAAATTCTTTCAAATAAAATTGTGTTTTCCTTGCCTGTGCTTATGTCTAATGCAGTAGGGAACAAAGCATAGAGAGTGCACTGAGAAGTAATTCAGATTTTCAAATTTCAAGCAGCTAGCAGAAACCATGTTTGATTTAGAATACCAAATGCATTATCCCTATAGGTGAAAACGAAGTGAAACCTAAAATTTAAACTGTTCCTGCAAATGAATGCTTCAACCTAGAAGAACGAAATTTGAAGGGGCCAAATGTGACTGGAGTACTGATCAATAATGACAAGTATCAAAAAGATTGGGTGAAAAAAAATATTTTCTGGGATTTCAGTATACTTGGAGGTCTGTGGAAGCTTGGCAAATGCTTTAAAATGAAAGTGATTTTTCCTTCACTGACAAGTGTCTATTCTTAGGGATACTTCAAGAGGGAATATAGCATACAGAGTGCACTGAGTACTAATTCAGTGTGTCAAATTCAAGCAGCTACCTGAAACCCATTTTGATTTAGAATTCCAAATGTATCTATCCCTATAAAGGAAAACGAAGTGAAACATAAAATTACACACTGTTCCTGCAAAAGAACACTTGAACCTAGAACAAAATTTAGGGGGGCCAAGTGTGACCACCAAGTATCAAAAAGATTGAGTGAAAAAAATATTTGCTGGGATTTCAGTAAACAAGGAGTTCTGTGGAAGCTTGGCAAAGGCTTTCAAAAGAAATTGTTTTATTCCTGCCTTGCCTTCAGGCTACTTCAAGCGGGAACAAATCATAGAGAGCACACTCAGAACTAATTCAGTGTGTCAAGTTTCAAGCAGCTACCACAAACCCTTTTTGATTTAGAGTTCCAAATGGGAGTATACCTATAGGGGAAAACGAAGTGAAACCAAAAAATTCAAAGTGTTCCTGTAAAGGAACTCTGCAACCTAGAGGTGCAAAATTTGGGGAGGCAATTGCAGCAAGTACTGATTCTTGCATCTTATCAACAGGATCAGTTGAAAAAAATATTTGTTGAGATATCAGTGAACTCAGATTTCTGTGGAAGTCTGGCAAATGCTTTCAAATGAAAGTGTTTATTACTTGCCTCTGTTTAGGACTACTGCAGGAGGGAACAATGCATAGAGAGTGCACTGATAACTTATTCAGTGTGTCAAATTTCAAGAACCTAGCAGAAAGTGTGTTTGACCTAGCGTTCTAAATGCATTATCCCTATAGAGGGAAACAGAATGAAACCTAAAATTTCAAAGTGTTCCTGCAAACGAAAGCTTCAACCTAGAAGAACTAAATTTGGGAGGCCAAGTTCAATTGTAGTACTGATCATTACTACCAAGTATCAAAAAGATTGGGTGAACAAAATATTTGCTGAGATTTCAGTAAACTTGGATGTCTGTGGAAGCTGGGCAAACACTTTCAAATGAAAGTGATTTTTCCTACACTGAGAAGTGCCTCTGCTTAGGGCTAATTCAAGAGGGAACAAAGCACAGTGATTGCACAGAGAATTAATTCAGTGCTTCAAGTTTCAAGCAGCTAGCACAAACCCTGTTTTATTTAGGGTTTTAACTGGCAGTATACCAATAGGGGAAAATGAAGTGAAACCTAAAAATTCAAAGTTTACCTGCAAAGGAATGTTTTAACTTAGAAGTACAATGTTTGAGGAGCCAAGGGCAGCTGTAGTACTGATGATTCCTGCAACATATCAACAAGATCAGGTGAAAAAAAATATTTTCTGAATTTTCAGTAAACTTGCAGTTCTGTGGAAGGTTGGCAAACGATTTCAAATGAAAGTGTTTTTTTTTCCTTGCCTCTGCTTAGGGCTCCTGAAGGAGAAAAGAAAGCATAGAGAGCTCACTGAGAACTAATTCAGTTTGTCACATTTCAAGCAGCTAGCAGAAACCATGTTTGATTGAGAATTCCAAATTTATTATCGCTATAGGGGTAACCAAAGTGAAACCTAAAATTTCAAAGTGTTGCTGCAAATGAACGCTTCAACCGAGAAGAATGAAATTTGGGGGGCCAAATGTGACTGGACTACTGATCATTACTGTCAAGTATCAAAAAGATTGGGTGAAAAAATTATTTGCTGGGATTTCAGTAACCCAGAGGTTTGTGGAAGCTTGGCAAAAGCTTTCAAATGAAAGTGATTTTTCCTTCACTAACAAGTGTCACTGCTTAGGGCTATTTCAAGAGGAAACCTAAAAAACACAGCCCACTGAGAACTAATTCAGTGTGTCAAATTTCAAGCAGCTAGCAGAAACACTGTATGATTTAGAATTCCAAATGTTTCTATCCCTATAATGGAAAACAAAGTGAAATCTAAAATTTCTCACTGTTTCTGCAAAAGAATGACTCAACACAGAAAAACAAAATTTGGGGAGTCATGTGCGACTGGAGTAATGATCATTACTGCCAAGTATCAAAAAGATTGGTTGAATAAAACATATGCTGAAATTTCAGTAAACTCAGAGTTTTGTGGAAGTTTGGCAAATGCTTTAAAATGAAATTGTTTATTTCCTGCCTCTCCTTCGGGCTACTTTAAGAGGGAACAAATCATAGAGAGCACACTGAGAACTAATTCAGTGTTTTAAGTTTCAAGCAGCTGAAAGAACCCCTGTTTGATTTAGAGTTCAAGCTGAGAGTAAACCTATTAGGGAAAACAAAGTGAAACCTAAAAATTCAAAGTGTTACTGGAAAGGAACGCTTTAATGTAGAAGAATAAAATTTTGGGGCCCAAGTGTGACTGAAGTACTGATTATTACGGACAAGTATGAAAAAGTTGGGGTGAAAAACATATTTGCTGGAATTTCAGTAAACTTGGAGGTCTGTGGAAGCTGGGTAAACGCTTTCAAATGAGTGATTTTTCCTTCACTGACAAGTGCCTCTGCTTAGGGCTACTTAAAGAGGGAAAAAAGCATAGTGATTGCACAGAGAACTAATTCAGTGTGTCATGTTTTAAGCAGCTAGCAAAAACCCTGTTTTATTTAGGGTTTCAACTGGCAGCATACATATAGGGGAAAACAAAGTGAAAAATAAAAATTCAAAGTGTACCTTCAAAGGAATGCTTTAACTTAGAAGTACAAAATTTGGAAAGCCAAGTGCAGAGTACTGATGATTCCTGCAACATATCAAGCAGATTGGGTGAAAAAAATATTTTCTGAATTTTCAGTAAACTCACAGTTCTGTGGAAGGTTGGCAAACGATTTCAAATGAAAGTGTTTTTTCCTTGCCTCTGCTTAGGGCTCCTGAAGGAGAAAAGAAAGCATAGAGAGCTCACTGAGAACTAATTCAGTTTGTCACATTTCAAGCAGTTAGCAGAAACCATGTTTGAATTAGAATTCGAAATGCATTATCCCTATAGGGGTAACCAAAGTGAAACCTAAAATTTCAAAGTGTTCCTGCAAATGAATGCTTCAACCTAGAAGAACGAAATTTGGGGGGCCAAATGTGACTGGACTACCGATCATTACTGTCAACTATCAAAAGTATTGGGTGAAAAAATTATTTGCTGGGATTTCAGTAACCCAAAGGTATGTGGAAGCTTGGCAAATGCTTTCAAATGCAAATGATTTTTCCTTCATTGACAAGTGCCTCTGCTTAGGGCTACTTCAAGAGGGAACATAGCTTACAGAGCTTACTGGGAACTAATGCAGTGTGTCCAAATTCAAGCAGTTAGCTGAAACCCCTTTAATTTAGTATTCCAAATGCATCTATCCCTATAATGAAAAACAAAGTGAAACATAAATTTTTACACTGTTCCTGCAAACAAATGCTTGGACATAGAAGAATAAAATTATGGGGGCCAAATGCAAAAGGAATATGATTATTACTGCCATGTATCAAAAAGATTGAGTGAAAAAATATTTGCTGGGATTTCAGTAAACTCTGAGTTCTGTGAAAGCTTGGCAAAGGCTTTCAAATGAAATTGCTTTTTTCCTGCCTTGCCTTCGGGGTACTTCATGAGGGAACAAAGCATTGAGAGCATACTGAGAACTAATTGACTGTGTCAAGTTTCAAGCAGCTAAGACAAACATATTTGATTTAGAGTTCCAAATGTGTTATACCTATAGGGTAAAACAAAGTGAAAACTAAAATTTCAAAGTGTTCCTGCAAAGGAATGCTTTAACATAGAAGTACAAAATTTGGGGAGCCATGTGCAGCTGGAATACTGATGATTCCTGCCACGTTTCAACAAGATCTGGTGAAAAAAATATTTGCTGAGATTTCAGTAAACTTGAAGTTCTGTGGAAGTCTGGCAAATGCTTTCAAATGAAAGTTTTTTTTTTCCTTGCCTCTGCTTTGGGCTACTGCAAAAGAAAACAATGCATAGAGAACACACTCAGAACCAATTCAGTGTGTCAAGTTTCAAACTTCTAGCACTAACCCCGTTTGATTTAGAGTTCCAAATGGCAGTATAACCATAGGGGAAAATGAAGTAAAACCTAAAATTTAAAAGTGTTCCTGCAAATGTAAGCTTCAAACTAGAAGTACAAAATTCAGGGAGCCAAGTGTGGTTGGAGTACTGATGATACCTGCAATGTAGCAACAAGATCGGGTGAAAAAATATTTGCTGAGATTTCAGTAAACTTGCAATTCTATGGAAGCCTGGCAAACACTTTCAAGTGAAAGTGATTTTTTCTTCACTGACAACTGCCTCTTCTTAAACCTAACATTAACCCTAATCCTAACGCAAACCCTAACCCTAACCCTAATCTTATTTGTAACCCTAACCCTAAACCTAAACCTAACCCTAACACAACAACTATCCCTAACCTTAACCATAACACTTACACTAAAAGTAACCCTAAAACTAAACCTAAACCTAACTTTTAAACTATCCAAATACTTACCCTAACCCTAATCCTAAACCTGAACCTAATACTAACCATAAACCTAAACCTAACTCTAAATGTAACCCTAACCCTAAAACTAAACCTAACTCTTAATCTAACCTCAACAATTAACATAACCCAAATCCTAACTGTGACCATAACACTAACCCTAACCATAACCCTAAATGTAACACTAACCCTAACCTTGAACCTATCCCTATTTGTTCACTAAACCTAAACCTAACCCTAACCCTAACACTTACCCTAAACTCTTTCCTGAACCCAACACTAAACTTAACCCTAACCTTTACACTAACACTTACACTAACCCTAATCCTAACCCAAGGATAAACCGGAAAACTAACCCTAACAGTAACCCTAAACATAACCCTAATCTTAACCCTAACCTAATCAATTACACTAATCCTAACATCAACACTAACCCTTACACTAAAACTGAACCTAACATTAACCCTAACCCTAACACTAACCCTAATTCTAACTGTAACCCTAACACTAACACTAACCCTAACCATAATCCTTACCCTAACACTAACCCTAAACCTAACACCAAACCTAAACCTAAACTTAACCCTAAGCCTAACCCTAATACTAACCCTAAACCCAAACCTAACCCTAAACCTAATGCAAATTCTAACCTTAAGCCTAATGATAACCCTAACACTAGCCCTCACCCTAACCCTTACACTAACAGTAACACTAACACTAACCATCACCCTAAACCTAAAACTAAACCTAAAAACAACCCTAATCATATCACTAATTCTAAACATAAACATAACCCTAAACCTAGCACAAATCCTAACTCAAACCAAAACACTAAAGCTAACACTAACCCTAACCCTAACTGTAACCCTAACTATAAAATTAAACCTAACCCTAACCCTAAATATAAAACTAACACTAACCCTAACACTAATCCTAATTCTAAGCCTTAAACTAACTCTAACCCTAACCCTAAAACTAACACTAATCCTAACCCTAACCATACACATAACACTAACCCTAACCCTAACCCTAACACTATTTCTAAACCTATCCCTAACCCTAACTATACTTAACCGTAACCCTAACCCTAACCCAAACACTAAACTAAACCTCACCCTAACCCTAAACCTAAAACGCAAGCTTAACCTAATCCTAACTGTAACCCTAACACTAACCCTAAAGTTATAACTAACCCTAACCCCAAAACTAAGCCTAACCCTCAACCTAACCCTAATCTTAACACTAACCCTAACATTAACAGTAAAGCAAAATTAAACACTAACATTTACCCTAACACTAAGGCTAATCCTAACCATAACACTAGTCCTAACACTAACCCTAACCCTAACCCTAACCCGAAACCTAACCCTAACACTAATCCTATCCTTAAACAAAACCCTACCCCTTACCCTAACACTAACCTAACACTAACCCTAACACTCATCCTAATTCTAAGGCTACCCCTAACCTTAACACTTACCTAAACCTAACCCTAACCCTAAAATTAACCCTAAACCTATTCTTAAACCTAACACTATCCCTAACCTTAACCCTAACAGTAACACTAACCCTAAACTTAACCCTAACCCTAATTTTAGCACTAACCTTTACCCTAAAACTAAGATGAACCTTAACCCTAAACCTAACACTTACCCTAACACTAACACTAACCTAACACTAACACTAACCATAACTCCAACTCTAACACAAACCCTAACACTATCCGTAATCCTAACCCTAACACTAACATTAATACTAACCCTAATGCAAACCCTAACATTAACAATAATCCTAAAACTAACCCTAAAGATAACGGTAAACCTAAAACTAAGCCTAACCCTAACCCTAACAAAAACCTTAACCCAAATCCTAACACTAAACCTAACCCTAACACTAACCCTAAAGCTAACTCTAATGCTAACCTTAACACTAACCATATCCCTAACCCTAATGCTAACCATAACACTAAACTTAATCTTAACCTTAACTGTAACACTAACCCTAAACCTATCTCTAAACAAAAAACTATTGCTAACCCTAACCCTAACTCTAACACTAATCCTATCCCAAACCTAAACCTAACCCTAACTCTAACCCTAATGCAAACCCTAACACTAACATTGACACAATCCCTATCACAAATCCTACCTGTAACCTAACACTAAACCTAACACTAAACCTAAACCTAACCCAACACAAACCCTAACCCTTACCCTAACACTAACCAAAACACAAAACCTAACCCTAACACTAAATCAACACTAAACCTAACCCTAACCATAATTGTAACACTAACACTAAACCTAACCCTAAATCAAAACCTAAGACTATCCCTAAACTTAACCTTAGCACAAATACTAAACATAAACCTAACATTAACCCTGACCCTAACCCTAAAACAAATCTTAACCTTAACTAAACCTAATACTAACCCTAACATTAAACATAACACTAACCATAGCCCTAATCCACATCATAACCCTAACCTTAATTCTAACCCTAAACCTAACCCTAATACAAACCCTATCACTAACTCTAACCATGACCCTGCCCTAACATTAGCCCAAACCCTAACCAAAACCTAAAACTAACCCTAACTGTAATCTTAAACCTAACACTAACCCTAACCTAAAACATACACCTAACCCTAACTCTAACACAAACACTAACCCTAACCCTAATTCTAACCCTAAATTTAACCCTAACCCTGTAACTAACCCTAACTCTAATCCTAAACATAACACTAACACTAAATATAAACCTAAACATAACCCAAACCCTAAAAATAACACTAACCCTAACCCTAAACATAACACTGTCCCTAACACTAACCTAAACCTAATGCGAACCCTAACACTAACCGTAAACATAACTATAATGCTTAACCAAACACTAACCCTAACCCAAACCTAACATGAACCCTTACCCAAACCCTATGTTTAACACTAAGCCTAACCTTAACTTCAACCCTAACACTAACTCTAAACTTAACACTAAACTAAATGCTAAACCTAAACTTAATTGTAATCCTAACACTAAACCTAACACTACAATAAACCCTAAAGCTAATCAATCATAACACTAAACCTATTCTAACCCTAAAATTAACACTAAAAAAACCCTAAAACAATCACTAACCCTAACCCTAAAACACACCCTAACACTAACCCTAACACTAACCCTAATACAAACTCTAACCCTAATTTTAACTCTAATTCTAACTCTATCCCTAATACTAAAAAACAACCTAACCCTAACCCTAACAAAAAAACTTAACCCTAACCCTTTCCCTAACACTAACTCAAACCCTAACCGTAACCGTAATACTTACCATAACTCTAACACAAACCCTAATGCTAACCATAACCCTAACAATAACCTAACCCTAACCCTAATCCTAACCTAAAATTTACCCTAACCCTAACCCTAAAACTAATCTTGAAACTAACCTTAACACTAAATCTAATAATAACCCTAACACTATCCCTACCCAAAAACTAACCCTAAATCTAACCCTAACACGAACCTTAACACTAACCCTAAATCAAACCTAACCCTAACCCTAAACCTAAACTGAATCCTAACTGTAACCATAACCCTAAACCTATCCTTAACCGTAACCCTAACAGAAACCCCAACACTAAACCTAAAAGTAACCTTAACCCTATATCTAACCCTAACACTAACTGTATCCATAACCATATCTCTAAGCCTAAGCCTAACACTATCTGTAACTCTAACCCTAATCCTAACCCTAAAACTAACCTTACACTAAACTTAACCCTTTCCCTAACACTAACACTAAAACTAACTCTAAAACTAACACTAACATAACTCTAACCATAACAATAATCTGAACTGTAAGCCTAACCCTAATATTAACAGTAACCCCAACACTAAGCCTAAAACTAACCCTAACCCTAACACTAACACTGGTCCAAACACTAATCATAACACAAATCCTAACACTAAACCTAACCCTAACCTTAAATCTAACTCTAAAAATTACCCTAACCTTAAACTTAACCTAACACTAACCCTAAACCTAACACTAACAATAACCCTAACACTAATGCTAACTCTATAACTAACCCTAACTCTTACCCTCATCCTACAGCTAACAGTAACTCTAACACTAACCTTAACCCTAACACAAACCCTAAACCAAATTATAATCCTAAATCTAACCCAAGCGTAACCCTAACTTTTACCTAATCATAATGTAACCCTAACACTAATTTTAACACTAACTCGAATACTAACCCAAATCCGAACCCTTACATTATGACTAACCCTAAACCTAATCCTATCCCTAAACCTAACAGTAATGCTAACGTAACCCTAACACTAACCCTAACTCTCATCATAATACTAAACCTAACCCTAAACGTAACCCTAAGATTAACGCTAGCTCTAACCCTAAACTTTAATCTAACCACAAACTTATCTCTATTACTAAACCTAACTCTAACTCTAACACCAAACCTAACCCTAACTCTAACCCTATTCCAAACTTTAAAATTAACCCTAGACCTAACCCTAACCCTATTCATAACCCAAACCCTAAAGCTAACCCTAACCCTTACCCTTAACCTAGCACTCACACTAACACTAACTTAACCCTAACAAAAACCCAATTCTAAACATCAACCTAACCATAACACTAACCCTTACCTGAATCCTTACCCTATCACTAAACCTAACACTAACCCTAAACCGAAACCTAAACCTAAAACTAACTTTAACCCTAACTCTAATCCTAACATTTACCCTAACCCTAACTGTAACCATAACACTAACTCTGACCCTAAACTTAACCCTAACTCTAACACTAACTCTAACCCTAACATTTAATCTAAACGTAATCCAGTTTGTATTTCTAACCCTAAAGCTAACCCAAACACAAATCCTAACCCTTATCCTAACGTTAAAACTAACCTTAACACTAACCCTAACACTATCCATAAATCCATAAACCTTACTGTAAAACTAACCCTAACCCTAAAATTAACCCTTACCCTTAACTAAATACTAACCCTAAAACTAACTCTAACCTTAACAATAACCCTAACAATAACCCTAACCCTAACCATAACCATAACACTAATCCTAACACTACCAATAACACTAACCCTTACCCTATTGCTAACCCTGACAATATACCTAAACATAACTCTAAATTATCCAAATCACTAACCCTAATTTTAACCCTAACCCTAACACAAATTCTATCCCTAAGAAAAACCCTATTCCACACCATAATCCTAAACTTAACCTAACCCTAACCCTAACCCTTAAGTAACCGTATACCTAAACCTAACCCTAACACTACCTCTAACACTAACACTAACCCTAACCTTAACACTAACCCTAACCCTAAACCTAAAACTATCACTAACCCTAACACTAAACCAAAGCCTCAACCTAAAACTAACCCGAACCCTCTCGTTAAGCCTAACCCTAAACCAAAACTAAAGGTAACCCTAACCATAACCCTAACACTTACCCTAACCCTAAGTCTAATTCTAACTCTAACCCTAGTCCTATACATAACCTTAACTCTAACCCTGAACCTAACCCTAAAACAATCCCTAACCCTAAACCAAAACCTAACACAAATACTAACCCTAACCCTTACATTAACCCTAAAACTAACCACAACCATAACGCTAATCTAACTCTTAAACTAACCCTAACCCTAAATCTTACCCTAGCAATAAACTTAACCCTAACACTAACAAAAACCCTAACTCTAGCCCTAAAACTGACACTATCTGTAAACCAACCATAACCTTATCACTAACCCTAAATCTAACCCTAACCCTAAACCTAATACTAACCCTAACCCTAAACCTAACAATAAACCTAAACCTGTTCCTAAACCAAATACTATTTCTAACCCTATCCCGAACCCTACCCCTAACACTAATCCTAAACCTATGCCTAATCTTAACATTAACCCTAACGGTAACACTAAGACAAACCCTAAACCTAAACCTAACACTAACCCTAACCCTAACCCTAACCCTAACCTAAACCTTACCCCAACCTGAAATTTAAAACTAACCCTAAAACGAATCTTAACCCAAAATCTAACAATAACCATCAAACTAAGATACCCAAAACCTAACCGTAAATCTAACCCTAACTCATACCTTAACTCTAACCCTAACCCAATCCTAACCCTAACCCTAACCCTCACCTGAATAGTAAACATAATCATAATTCTAAACCTAAACTTAACCCTCACACTCACAGAAACCGTAACCCTAAACCTAACCCTAACACTAAATATAAACCAAACCCTAACCCTAACAGTAATACTAACCCTCACCCTACACCTAACAGTAACTTTTAACCTGTCGCTAACGATAACACTACCCTTAAACGTAACACTAACCCTAACCCAATCACTAACACCAACCCAAATTATAAACCTAACCACACCCCTAACCCTAACACTCACTCTAAGCATAACCAAAACATGAACCCTAACTTTAGCCTAACCCTAATCCTAACCCTATCTCTAATACTAACCCTAAACCTAACTCTTACCATAACTCTAAATCTAACCCTAACACTAACCCTAAACCTAACCCTAACCCTAACACTAACCCTAACCCTAAATCTCCCCCTAACCCCAATCCAAACTGTAAGCCTAACCTTAATACTAAACTAACCCTATCACTAAGCCTAAAACTTATCCTATCCCTAACCCTAACACTAACCCTAACCCTAATGGTAACCAAAATTTTAAGACTAAACCTAACCCTAACCCTTACTGTAGCCCTAAAAATTACCCTAAACCAAAACTTAACACAAACACTAACCCTAACCCTAACCTTAACCCTAAAACTAACCCTAACCCTAACCCTAACAATAACCCTAACCTTAACCCAAAACCTAATCCTAATACTAAACTTAACCCAAATTCTAAGGCGAACTGTAACCCTAACCCTAACACTATTCCTAGCCCTGAACCTATCCCTAAACCTAAGCCTATTCCAAACACTAACCCGAAACCTAAACCTCACCCTAAATGTAACACTAACCTCAAAAATAACCTTTAACCTAACCCTAAACATTATTGTAAACCTAACCCTAACCCTAACCATATCACTAATCCTAACACTAACCCTAACATTTACACTAACCCTAACCCCAAACATAACCCTATCAATAACCCTAACCCTAAACCTAATACTAATCCTAACTCTAACATTAACTGTTACCCTAAAAATGTCCTTAAGCCTAACACAAACCCTAGACCTAACACTAACATTAATATTAAGCATAACCCTAATTCTAAGTCTAATCTTATCTGTAACCCTAACCAAAAACCTAACCATAACAACCCTTAACCGTAACACTAAACCTAAAACAAACCCTAACACTAACACTAACACTAATCATAAAAATAACCATAACCCGAACCCTAACCTTAACCCTTAAACTTACCCTAACTCCAACCAAAACCCTAACCCCAACCCTAACTCTAACACAAACACTAACCCTAAACCTAACACTAAACTTAACCTAAACTTTAACCCTAACACTAACCCTAAAACGAAAAATAATATTAACTTTAACAGTAACACTAATCCTATCTGAACCATAACGTTATGACTAAACCTAAACCTAACACTAAACATAACCCTAACAGTAAACCTAAACCTATTCCTAAACCTAACACTATCCCTAACCTTAACACTAAGAGAACCTTTAACTAACCCTAACACTAATCCTAACCATACACCTACCCATAAGCCTCTTCTTAACACTAACCCTAAACATAACCATAACCCTAACCCTACACTAATGTTAACCCTGAAAGTAAACCTAACACTAAAACTAACCCTAAACCTAACACTAACCATAATGCAAACCCTAACCCTAACACTAATCCTAACACTAACCCTAACCCTAATCCTACCCCTAACCCAAACATTAACCCTAAACCTATCTCTAACACTATCACTATTGCTAACCCTAACCCTAATAATAGAACTAACACTAATCTTAACGCTAAGCCCAGCCCTAAACCTATACCTAAAAAGAACTCTGACCCTAACCATAGAACTAACGCTAAACCTAACCCTATTTCTAACCCTAACAATAATCCTAAACCTAACCTTAACCATAACACTAAACCTAATATAAAACCTAACCCTAACCCTAAAACTAACCTGAATACTAAATCTAATGCAAAACCTAACACTAACACTAACTCTAAAGCTAAATCTAATCCTACAAATAACCCTTACCTAACACTAACCATAAACCTAATCTTAACACAAAACCTAAGCCTAATGCTAACACTAACACTAACCCTAATGGTAAACCTAAAACTCATCCTAAACCTAACTCTAACAAGAACCCTAATCTTAACTGAAACTCTAACCCTAACCCTAATATTAACCCTAAACCTAAGCCTAACCTAAACCTAACAGTATTCCTAACACTAACCCTAAACCTAAACCTCACACTAACCCTAACTCTAACTCCAAAACTAACCTTAAACCTAACCCTAATCGTTACTGTAAACCTAACCCTAACACTAACCCTAACCATAATATAAACCCTATCACTAACCCTAACCATAACCCAAACCCTAACCCTAAAACAAACACTAATGCTAATCCTAACACTAACCCTAAATCTAAACCTAACCGTAGCTGTTTCCCAAACCCTAAATTTTATTCTAACCCAAACACTAACCCTAACCATAAGCCTAACCATAACAATAACTCTAACCATAAACCTAACCCTAACCGTAAGCCTAATCCTAATTCTATCGTAAACCTAACACTAACCCTAAAACTAACCCTGACCCTAACGGTAATGCTAACCCTAACACTAAACTTTAACATAACCCTAAAGCTAACCCTATCCCTAACCCTAACCCTAAACATAACCCTAACCCTAACCCTAACATAAACCCTAATTCCTAAAACTAACACTAACCCTAAACCTGACTCTAACGCTAACCCTAACACTAACCCTAACCCAACCCTAACAGTAACCCTAAAACTAACCATGTTACGAAACCTGGTGCAATCCCAAACTCTAACAATAACCTTAACCCTAATCCTACAAGTAACCCTATTCTAACACTAATCCTAAATCTAACACACACCCTAACCCTAACCCTAAGCGTAACACTAACTCTAACCTTAACCGAACACAAATTCTAAGACTAAACCTAACCCTAACACTAACACAAACTCTAATCCTAAACCTAACACTAATCCTAACCCTAACCCTAAACCTAAAACTAACCCTAAACTTAACCTTAACACTAATCCTAATGCTAACTCTAACCCTAAACCTAACACTCAACCTAAAACTAACCATAACCCTAACCCTAAACGTAACACTAACTATAACCCTAGTCCTAACCCTAATACTAAACTGAAATCTAAACCTTAACATAACCCTAAAACTAACCCTAATCCTAAACCTAACCCTAACCCTAAATCTAATGCTCATGCTAATCATAACCCTAACACTATCCCGAACATGAACCCTAACACAAACTCTAACCCTAACACAAAACCTAACACAAACCTTAAACTTAACAGTAACACGAAACCTAACACTGACCATAAGATTAACTCTAACTGTAACTCTAAAACAAACGCCAACACCAACACTATTGCTAATCCTAATCCTAACTGTAACCCTAACCCTAACTCTAACCCTAAACCTAACACAAAACCTAAGTCCAGCCCTAAACCTAACCTTAACACATACACTAACCCTAACTCTAACACTAACCCTAAACCTACCTCTGACCCTAACCCTAACACTAACCTTAAACCTAACCCTAACCCTAACACTAACACAAACACTAATCCTAACCCTAACACTAACCCTAACCCTACCTTTAACCCTAACCCTAACACTAACACTAAACCTAACACTAATCCGAACTCTAACTTAAAACTAAATCTAAGCCTAACCATAACCATAACCTTAAAACTGAACCTAACCCTTATCATAAGCCTAACTGTAACACTAACCATAACCCTAAACATAAACCTAACACTAATCCTAAACTTAAGACTAACCCGAAACTTAACACTAACCCTAACCTAACCCTAATGCTAACCTTAACACTAACACTAATACTAAAAAAACCCAAACACTAACCCTAAACTTACCCAAACTCTAACACTAACCTGAACCCCAAACTTAACCCTAAAACTAACCCTAATCCGAACCCCAACCAAACCTTAATTTTAACCATAATCGCAACCCGAACCCTAACCCTAAACCTAAACCTAACAATAATCCTAAACTTAATACTAACGTGAAACTTAACACTAACGCTAACACTATCCTAAACCCTAAAACAAACCCTAACACTAACCCTAACACTAACCTTATCCCTAACCCTAACCATAAGCCTAAATGTAACCCTAAACATAACACTAACACTAACTCTAATTCTAAAAATAAAACCTAATCAAAACCCAACACATAATCCTAACACTAACCCTAATGGTAACCCTAAACTAAAATAAACTCTAAAACTTAACTCAATGCTAAACCTAATTCTAAACCTAACCCTAACACTAACCCTAATCCTAAACCTAACCCTAACCTTAACATGAACCCTAAGTCTAACTGCAACCCTAACACTTACACTAAACTTAATACTAATCCTAACCCTAACAATAACCCTAACCCTAACACTAACACTAACCCTTACCCTTACCCTAACCCTAACACTAACCCTAACATTAACACTAACTGTAACTCTAAACCTTACCATAATCCTAACACTAAACCTAACCCTAATTCTAGCCCTAAATGTAACCCTAATTTAATCCAAAACAATAAACGTAAACCTAACCCCAACCCTAAAAAAACCCTACTCGTAAACATAACCCTAACAGAAATCCTAACCCTAAACCTAACACAATACTTAACTCTAACTCTATCCTTAAATCTAAAACTAACCCTAACCCTAAAACAAACTTTAAAACTAACCTTAATCGTAACCCTAAACATAACTCTTACCCTAACACTAACCCTAAACCTATCCCTAACCCTAACCCTAATACTAACCATACCACTAACCCTAACCCTAACACTAACCCTAACCGTAATCCTAACTATTACCGTAATCCTAACACTAACCCTAAAATTAACCCTAACCCTAACACTAAAACTAATCCTATCTCTAATTTACCCCTAATTCTAACACCAAACCTAACCCTAAACCTAATCCTAATACTAAACCTAACACAAAATTTAACAATAACATTAACCCTAACCCTATCCTAATCCTAACTGTAACCCTAATCCTAACAATAACCGTAATCTTAACCCTAACTCAAACCCTAAACTTAAACCTAACAGTAACAGTAACCCTAAAACTAACCCTAACCCTAACCTTACCCTAACACTAATCTTAACAATAAACCTAACCCTAACACTAAATCTAAACCTAACAATAAGCCTAACACAAATTCTAAATATCTCTAACCCTAACACTATAATGAACCCTAACCCTAACTATAACACACACCTTAACCATAACAGTAACCCAAACCTATCTCTAACCCTAACTCTAACATTTACAGTAACCCTAATCCTAACACGAACACTAATTCTAACCCTACACTAACCATAACCCTAATCCTAACCCTTAAATTAAATCTAACTCGAACATTAAACTTAACCCTAATACTAATCCTAACCCTAACCCTAATAATAAACCTAAGCCTAATTCAAACCAAACCCTAACCCTAACCCTAATCCTAACCCTATTCCAAACCATAACCCTAACTCTAACACGACTCGAAGTCTAACCCTAACCATAAGCCTAACACTATCACTAAACCTAAAGCTCATGCTAACACTAATACTAACCATTACAATAATCCTAACACTAACCCTAACAATAAACCTAACCCCAAAACTAATCATATCAATAATTCTAACCCTAACCATAACGCCAAACCTAACACTAACCCTAACCATAACCCTAACACTAACCCTACCTTTAACCTTAACTCTAACACTAATATTAACTCTAAATCTAAACCTAATCATAACCCTAACACTAAATCTAACCCTTATTCTCACCATAAATATAACCCTAATCTTATCTGTAACCCTAACAATAACCCTAACCTTAAATTGTAACACAAACAATAACCCTAACACTAAAAGTAACTCTATATGTAAACCTTACCATGATCCTAAAACTAGAATAAACCCTAATTCTAACCCTAAGTATAACCCTAATCCTATCCAAAAGCCTAAACCTAGACCTAACTCTAACCCTAACCCTAAAAAATCCTTACCCCTAAACTTAACCCGAACATAAACTCTAACCCTAACCTTAACAATAACCCTAACTCTAACTCTGAACCTTTTCTAACTCTAATTCTAACACTAAATATAACCCTAATCCTATCCGTAACCCTAACACTAACCCTAACCCTAACAAAAACCCTAACCCTAACCAGAAACCTAAACATAAACCTAACCCTTAACTAACACTAAACCTAACCATATCCCTGACCCTAACACTAACCCTAAACCTAACCTTAACCCTCACTATAACCATAATCCTATTACTAACCCTAAACTTAAACCTATGCCTAACTTTATACCTATCCCTAACCTTAACACTACCCCTAACCTTAACACTAACCTTATCCCTAACACTAAAACTAACCCTAAACCTAATCCTAACCTTAACATGATTCCTAACCCTAACCCTACCAGTAACCCTAATCCTAATACAAACTGTAACCCTAATGCAAACATTAACCCTAAATCTCTCCCAAACACAAACCTTAACCCTAACACTAAACCAACCCTAACCCTAACCCAAATCAGAACACGAACCCTATACCTAACCCTAATCCTAACCCTAACACTAACCTTAACGCCCACCTAACCCTAAAACAAACCCTAACCCTTACCATATCACTAACCCTAACCCAAAACAAAACCCTAAACCTAACCCTAACATTAATCCTAAAACTAACCCTAACTCTAAGAAAAAACACTAACCCTAATTCTAAATCTAAACCTAACCCAAACTCTGATACTAACTCTAACCTTAACCCTAAAAATAACCTTAACTCAAATCATAACCCTGATTGTAACCTAAGCTAAGACTAACCCTAAACAAATCCTAAACCTAACCCTAACCCAAACACTATCCCTAAACCTAAAACTAACCCTAATGCTAACCATAACCCTAACACTAAACCTAACCATAACCATAACCATAACACTAACTGTCATCATAACCCTAACCATAAATTTAACACTTACCCTAAATGTAAACCTCGAACCCTAACCCAAATCTAACTCTAACCTAAAACCTAATACTAACCATAACCCTATCACTAATGCTAACTGTAACACTAACCCTAACCCTAACACTAACTCTAATACTATACCTAACCGTAACACTAACACTAACCCTACAGAAAATTCTAACACTATCACTACCCGTAAACATAACCCTAACCTGAACTAGAACCGTAATTCTAAACTTAACACTAATTCTAAAGTTAACACTAAACCTAACCCTAACCATAACCCTTACCCTATCTCTAAACCTAACCCTAAACCTAACACTAAATCTAACACTAATCTTAACCCTAAACATAAACCTAACCCTAATCTCAACCATAACTCTAATCATAAACCTAATTCTAATCCAAATACAAAACCTAAATCTCACCCTATCACTAACCCTAACCCGCACCCTAACCCTAAGCCTAAACCAAACACTAACCCTAAATCTAACACTAACTGTCACCCTAACCATAATCGTAAACTGAACCCTAAGCATAACCAAAACAAGACACTAATCCTAATCATAACCCTAACCCTATCACTAACCCTAAAACTAACCCTAAAATAGTTCTACACCTAAAATTAATGCTAAAACTCAGCCTAGGCTAACCCTAACACTAACCCTAACACTAACTCTAAACCTAACTCTAACCATAACTTCAAAACAAATCCTAATCCTAACTGTAACTGTAACCTATAACCCTAACCCTAAACCTAAACCTATTCCTAAAAATAACCCTAACACTAAGCCTAACACGAACCCTAACCATAACCCTAACCCTAACATTAATACAAAACCTAACCCCAAGACTAACACTAACCCTCAACCTAACCCTAACCATAAGACTAAACCTAATCCTAACCATAACGCTAACTCTAACCCTAACACTAACCTTACCTATAATCCTAACCCTATAACTACCCCTCAAGCTAACCCTAACCCTAATAAGATCCCTGACTCTATACCTAAGACTAACCCTAAACTTAACACTAAACCTAAGCCTAACAATAACCCTAATCCTATCTCTAACACTAACCCTAACACCAAATCTAATACTAATCCTAACCCTAAATCTAAACCTAACCCTAACTCTCACCCTAAACCTAATCTTAATTCTAACCCAAACTCCAAACCTAACCATAACACTAACTGTAACCCTAACCATAAACCTAACCAGACCACTAAGCCTAACCAAAACCCAGACACTAACCTGAACCCTACGTCTATGCCTAACCTTAACTCTAACCCAATACTAACCCTAACACTAACCCTAAACCTAGTTCTAACCCTAATTCCAACACTAATCTTAACCGTAATCCTAACCCTAACTGTAACACTAACCCTAACCGTAACACTAAACATAATCCTAACATTAACACTAATGGTAACCCTAATACAATCCCTAACACTAACCGTAACCCTAATCCTAACACAAACACTAAACCTAACCCTAACCCTAACACTAATAGTAAACCTAACACTAACAATAACACTAAATCTAAATATAAATTTAAAACTAAACATAACCCTAACCATAGCGCTAACCCTAACCCTAACACTAACCCGAACACTAACCCTTACCCTAACCCTAACCGTAAACCTAAACCTAACCCTAAATGAAACCATCACCATAACCCTAATTGAACCCATAACCATAACCCTAACATAACCCTGAGTCTAACCTTACCAACCCTTACAGTAAACCTAACGCTAAATCTAAACCTAACACTAACTTTAACCCTAACCTTAAAACAAACACAAACACTAATCGTACCACTAAACCTAACCCTAAAACAAATGCTCAATCTAAACCTAACACTAACCTTAAACCTAACACTAATACTAACATTAACACTAACACTAACCATAAACCCCAAAATAACACAAACCCTAACCTAAACAATAACCATGACCCTAACCTAACCCTAACTCTCACACTTAACTAATCCTAATCCTAACACTAATTCTAATCCTTAACCTAACAGTAACCCTAAACCCAATCCTAACCCTAAATCTAACCATAACACGAAACTTAACTTTAACCCTAACACGAAAAATAACCCTAAAACTAAATTTAACCCAACCCTAACACTAACCCTAACGTTAACCCTAACACTTACCCTAAAACTAAACTTAAACCTACACCTAATTCTAAAACTAACCCTTACCCTAACCCTAAACTTGACACTAACCCTAAACATATCCCGAACCGTTACATCTAAACTAACACTAACACTATCTCTAACCCTAATCCTAACACTAAACCTAACCCTAACACTAACCCTAAACATAACACTAACCCTAACCCTAACACTAGCATTAACCTTAAACCTTCCCGTATACCTAAAACTAAACCTAACACTAAACCTTATCCTAAACTTAACAGTAAACTTAAACCTAACCCTAATACAAATACTAACACTAACACTAACCATAACCATAACATTCCCTAAAACTAACCATAACCATAATCATAACCCTGAACCGAAACCTACCATTAACCCTAAATCTTACCTTAACACTGACATTTACAATAACATTAACCCTAACCCCAAACCGAACACTGACCCTAAAACTAACTCTACCCTAACCATAACACTATCTCTAACCGTAACACTAATCCTAAACCTATCCGTAACCCTAACACTATACTTAACCATAACTTTAAACCTAACCCTAACACTAACACTAAACCTAACCTAAACCTAACCCTTACCCTTAGATGAACCCTAACCGTAACTCTAATACTAACCCTAACTCTAATAATCACCTTAAAACTAACCCTAACCGTGACTCTAACCCTAACAATAAACCTTAACCTAACCCTAAACCTACACTTACCCTATCCCTATCCAAAGCACAAAACCTAACCCTAAACCTAACACTAACCTTAACCCTAACCCTAACACTTACCCTAAAACTAAACGTCACCCTAACCCTAAAACTAACCCTAGCCCTAAACCTAAACCTATCACTTATCCTAACCCTAAACCTCTCCCTAACTCTAACCCTGAAACTAAACCAAAACCTAACACTAACCCTCATCAAATACTAAATCTAACCCTAACGTAACACTAAACCTAACCTTATACCTGACCCTAATCCTAACTATAACCATAACTGTAACCATAACCATAACCATTAACCTACCTGTAACCCTAACACAAATCCCACACTTAATCCTAACACTAAACATAACCCTAACACTAACACTAACACAAACTGTAACCGTAACCAAATCCAAACCCTAATCCTAACCCTGACCCTAAACCTAACACTAATCATAACCCTAACCCTAACCCTAACACTATTCCTAACCCTAACACAAAACCTAACCCTAACACAAACTCTAACCTTAACCCTAAACCTAACACTAACCCTAAGCCTTACCCCAACCCTAAAACTATCCCAAACACTAACCCTAATTCTAACCCTAAACTTAACAATAACCTTAACACTACCACGAAACCTAAAACTAAACCTAACCCTAAACCTAACACTAACACTAACACCAACCCTAACCCTAAACCTAAAGCTAATACTAACAATAACCTAACACTAAAAATAAACCTAATCAAAAACCTAATACTAAACTTAACCCCAACTTAACCTTATCCTTAACACTAACCCTAAAATTAACATTAAACCTAACCCTAACCTTAATCATAACCCTGACCTTAACACTAAAACTAACCCTCACCGTAACCCTAAAACTAAACATAAGCCTCACTCTAACCCTATTAATAATCATAAAACTATCCCTAACCATAACCCTAACACAAATCCTAAACCTAATCCTAACCCTATCAGAAATGATAACCCTAACACTAACACTAAAACTAATGCTAAAACTAACTCTAAGACTAACAATAACCCTAAATTTAAAACTAACCCTGATTCTAACCATAACCTTAACCCTAAACATAAAACTTAACTAAACATAACCCTAACCCCAATTTAAAAATAACCAAAAACCTAAACCTAACCAAAATCTAACCCCCAATCCTCTCCCTAACCATAACTATAATGCAATTCTAACCCTAACCCTAACCCTAATTCTAACACAAACTCTAACCCATACCATAACTTTATACCTAACCTAATCCTAACACTAACCCTTACCTAACCCTAACCCTAATCCTCACCTGAAACCTAAACCTAACCCACTCCCTAACCCTAATTCTAACCTAAAACTAACTCTAATTCACACCCTAACACTAACCCTAAACCTAACTATAAACCAAACCCAAACACTAATGCTATTTCTAACCCTAACCTTAACACTAACACTAAAACTAAGCCTAACCTAACACTAACCCCAACCCTAACCCTAACACTAACACTGATCTTAAACCTAACATGAAACCTATTTCTAAAACTAACTCTAACCCCAAACCTAACCCTATCACTAAACCTAACCTTAACCCTAATGCTAAATGTAACATTAACCCTAACCATAACCCTAACACTAACACTAACCTTAATTTTTTCCTTAACCCTAAAACTAACCCTACCCTTACCCTAACCCTAACTTTAAACCTAATCCATCCATAATTCTAAACCTAACCCTTACCCAAACCCTACCCAAATCCTAACCCTAACCCTAAGCCTAAATCTATCCTTAAACCCTAACCCAAACACTAAGCCTAACCCTAACTCTAATCCTTATCCTAAGTCTAACACTAACCCTAACCCTAATCCTAACACTAACCCTAACCCTAAACCTAACACTAAATCTAACTCTAATTCTAAACCTAACCTTAACACAAACCCTAACCCTAACCCTAACTCTAACACTAAACCTAAATTTAATTGTAACTCTATCACTATCACCAACCCAATCCCTAACCCTATAACTAACACTAAATCCAAACCCAGTCCTAACTATAACATTAATGCTAACCCAACACTTACACAAAACCTAACCCTAACACTATACCTAAATCTGAACCTAACACTAACCTTAACACTAACCCCAAACCTAAACCTAAATCTTACACTAACACTAACACTCACCCAACCCTAACACTTATCCTAACCCTATCCCAAACCCTAACAGTGACCCTAACCCTAACCCTACAACAAGGCCTAACCCTAAAAAGAACCCTACACCTAACAATAATTCTTACCCTAATCTTAACCATAACCCTAACTTTATCCTAAACATAATCCTTATCCTAACACTAACACTAACCCTAAACCTAAACCTAAAACTAACATTAACCCTAAACCTAATCCTAACCCTATCACTAACACTAACCCTAACACTAACACTAAACTTCACCATAAAAGTAACCCTCAAAAAACTTACTCTATACGTAACCCTTAAAACTAACCCTAAACCTTACTCTAACACTAACTCAAAAAATAATCCGACCTTTAAACCTAACCCTAACTGTACACTAACACTAACCTTAACCTAGCTCTAACATTAGACCTAATCCTAACACTATCCCTAGCTCTAGTCCTAGCCCTAATTTAGCCCTAACCCTAATCTTACCCCTTACCCTAGCCCAAAGAATAACTTTAATCACAACCCAGTTCTATTTCTAGTTGTAACCGTATTTGTTACCATAACCCTAACACTAGCCCTAACCTTAACCCTAATGCAGGCCTTAGCCCTAAACCTAGAACTAACCATAACAATAAATCTAAGCCTAATCCTCTTTCTACCACTAGCCTAACACTATCGCTAATCCTAAAACTAGCCCCAAACCTAGTCCTACCTCTAAATAAAAACTGAGGCATAGCCCTAACCTTAACCCTAACCCTACCTAACACTAACGCTAGAACTAGCCCTATCCCAAATTTTTACCCTAACCCTAATACAAAACCTAATCCTAAACCTAGCCTAAATCCTAGCCCTAATTCAAGTCCTATCATTAACCCTGATTAGTAACACTGATCTTGACTCTTACCCTAACATTAATCCTATCTCAATCATCTCCCTAAACCTAAACCTATTCTAAAAACTAGACCTAGAACTAATGGTAACTATAAAACTAGCACTAATCTTAACTGTAGTTCTTACAATAGTCATAGTCCTACCTTATCCCTAACCTAATGCAAAACCTAGCCCTAATCTGAGTGCTAACCCTAGCTTTAACCCTATCACTAACCTTAAACCTAGCCCTAACACTTAACCTAAACCTAACCCCAAAACTAAAACTTGACCGAACCCAAACAATGCCCTAATCCTAACCATAACCCTAGTCCTAACCCTAGATCTAATCTTATTTATTAACCTAACCATAACCCTAACCGAATTCTAACACTAGGCCTAACAATAACCAAAGCCCTAACCTAACAATAACCCTAGCCCTATCTGAGGCTGTAATCCTTCCATTACCCTAACTTTAACCCTAACTGAAATCTATCCCTACTCCTAACCTTAACACTATCCCTAACCCTAAGTCTGTTCATTACCCTAAACCTAAACTGAACCCTAAAACAAACCGTATCCATTACCCTAACTCTAACACTAACCCTAATGCTAAATTCATACCTAACCTTAAAACTTAACCTAACACATACCCTGATTCCGACCCTAAGAATACCCTAATAATATCCTAATCATAATGATTCCGACCCTAATAATACCATAACTGCAAAGCTTACCCTAACACTCAACCTAAAACTTACAATAGATCTGGCTATAAACCTAAACCTAAACCTAAATATCCCTAACCATAACCTTAGACCTGACATTAGCCCTAGCCCTAATTCTAATCCTAATGCTAACCCAAACGCTAGCCCTAATTCTAGCACTAACCCTAGCCTTAATCCTAACCATAACATTAATCCTAGTCTTATCCCTAATTTTATACCTTGACCTAGCCCAAAATGTAGCTGAACATCATACTTTAATGTAACCCTAGCAACTAAACCTAGGCCTAAACCTAACACTAACCAAAGCACTAATCCTAGCCCTAATTTAGCCCTAACCATATAAACCTAACCCTAGCCCTAGCCCTAGACTAACTCTACCTCTCACCCTAGCCCTATCCCTAGTTCTAAACATATCATTTACCATAACCCTAACTCTAGCCCTAACCCTAACCCCAACCATAGCCCTAACATTTGCCCTAGCCTAAACATGGATCTAACCTTAATCTTAAGCCTAAAGCTCACCCTAACACTATCCCTGACCCTAATGCTAATTGACATACTAGCCCTCACCCTAACCTAGCCCTAAAACAAAACTGAGCAATAACCTTACCCCTAACCCTTAACCTATACAAAACACTAACCGTAAACCTAGCCCTAAACCTTGCCATAATTTGAGTGCTAAACCTAACACTAGAAGTAACACTAACACTGACTCTGATCATAACACTAACCCCAGCCTTATACATTGCCCTAACGCTAACCCTGCCACTAGCTGTAATTAGAAACCAAGATTTTTCATTACCAGTAGCCCTAAAACTAACACAAATCCTAGTGTTAATCCAAGCTCTAACCCTAGGTTTAACCCTAAGACTAACCCTAACATTATCCCTAGCCCTAAACCTATCACTAATCCTAATCCTACCTCTAAACCCATCCCATTTCCTAAGCCAAACACTCACCCTAATGATACATAGTTTTAACCTTAATCCTTAGCCTACCCCAATCACCAACTCTATTACTATTCCTAACCCTAGTCCTCATTCTAGCTGTAATTCTAACCCAAACCCTGACCATTTTTCTGACTCTAACACTAACCCTAGAACTAAACCTCTCACTAACCCTAAACCGGGCACTACCCCTACTCCTACCAGTATGCCTGTACCTAAACCTAACAGTAACACTAGCACTAGACCAAACCTAATCCTAAATATAAACATAAACCTAGCCCTAGCCCTAAACAAAAACCTTGCAATAGCCCTAAAAATAACCCTTAATCTAACCCAAAGACTAACCCTATCGCTATACCCAACACTAGTCCTAATTCTGGCCCTAACTCTATCCCCAAACCTAACCTTACCTGATAGCCCTAATGCTAGCCATAAACACCACACAAACCTAGCCTAATCCTAGCCCTAAACCTAAACCTAATTGTAACCCTAACCACAACCCTAGCCCTGACTCTACCCTAACTATCGCCCTAGCCCTAAACCTGGTTCATACCCTAACACTTACCCTAAAACTAACCCTGACACTAACCCTACACCTAATCCTAGCCTTAACCGTAGCACTAAACTTAACTCTAACCTTATCTTTTAACCTAAAGATAAGCCTAAGTCAAATGCTAATCCTAGGCCTAATGCTAACCCTATCACTAACACTAAACCTATCAATTACTCTAAACTTAACCTGAACCCTAAACCTTACCCTATTTATTACCCTGCCTCTAATCCTAACCCTACTGCTAATTCAACCCTTAACTGTAAACCTTGAACTAAACCAAACCCTCCCCGGACCCTGACCCTTATAATACACCTAGCTCTAAACCTGATGCTTACCCTAAACGTAATCCTTACAGTAAACCTAGCCATAACCTAACCCTCAAACTATCCATAATCATAACACTCGACCTGACATTAGTCCAAGCGCTAATCCTATTCCTAGCCCTAACACAAACCCTCAAACCTAGCCCTAAATCTAGCCTTAATCATAACCCAAACCCTAATCTAGCCCTAACCCTAATTCTCACTCTCGTTCTATCCCTAAACCTAGCTATAACCCCATCCCTTTCTATAAACCTAACCCTATCCCTAACATTAACACTAACCCTAACCCTAGTGTTAATCCTAGCCCTAATTTAGCCTGAACCTTAAACTGTCCCCTAACCCTAGCACTAAGATTAAGTCTAACTCTCACACTAGCCCTATTTCTAGTACTTACCCTATCTTTTATCAGAACCGTAACACTAACACTAACTTTAGCCCTAACCATAGCCCTAGCCCTAAACCTAGATCTAACCATAATAATAAATATAAGATTAAACCTCACCTTACTAATAGGCCTAACATTAGTGCTAATCACAAAACTAGCCTGAAATCCAGCCCTAGCTCTAAAACAAAACTGAGCCATAGCCCCAACCCTAATCCTAACCTAAATGTAACTCTAGAGCTGATATTAGCCCTATCCTTAATTCTTATCTTAATCCTAACACAAATCTTAACTCTACATCTTAATCCTCACCATAATTTGAGTCCTATCCCTAATCCTAAAAGTAACACTGATCCTGAAAATGACCCTAACACTAACCCTATATCTAATCATCCCCCTAAACCTAAACCTAATAAAATAAACTAGACCTGGTCATAATGCTAGTCCTAATACTATCCCTAATCGTAACCCTAGTTCTTACATTAGCTGTCATCCTAAACAAGCCCTAACCTAACCCAAAACTTAGCCCTAATCAGAGCCCCAACCCTAGTTTTAATCGTAGCCCTCACCCTATCCCTAGCCCTAATATTTAACCTAAACCTAACCCTAAAACTAAACCTTGTACTAACCCCAAACCTAAACCGAATCATAGCCCTATTCCTGACCATAACACTAGCCCTAAACCTAGATATACTTTTATCCATTAACCTAACCATAAGACTAAGCAAATTCTAACCCTAGGCCTAACCTAACCATAGCATTAACCTAAGCATAACCCTAGTCCTAATTGTAGCTCTAATCCTATTCATTAACAGAACCATATCTTTAACCAAATTCTTTCAATAGTCCTAACTCTAACCCTATGACTTTCCCTAAACCTGTTCATTATACTACACCGAACCTGAACCTGAAACCTAACCATATCGATTACCCTAATCCTAAGGCTAATTTTAGCCCTAACCCTAAATGTTAACCTAAGCCATGTCCTAACCCTGACTCTGAACCTAATAATACCCCTAGCTGTAAACCTGACCCTAACCATCAATGTAACCCTTACAGTAGACCTGGCCTTAAACCTAAAACTAAAACTATACCTAACCATAACCCTAGAACTGACATTAGCCCTAGACCTAATCCTAGCCCTAACCCTATCACAAACCCTACCCCCAATCCTAGCCCTAAGTCTAGCCTTAACACTAAACCTAACTTTAACTGGAGCCCTAACCCTAATTTTATCCCATGCCCTAGGCCAAAATGTAGCTGTAACTTTATACATTAACCTAACCCTAATGCTAACCCTAACCCTAGCCTTAACTCTAGGCCAAAGCTAATTCTAGAGTAACAAATCTTAGCCCTAAACAATAACCTAGCACTGGCCCTAACAATAACCCATAGCCTAACATAAAGACTAAACTTATCACTAGACCATGCGCTAGTCCTAATTGTGGCCCTAACCATAAAACTAACCCTAACCCAACAATGACCCTTAACCTAATAGAAATCCTAGCTCTAAACCTTATCCTAAACCAAAACCTAACCCTAACACTAGACTTATGCATAATGCTGAGCCTAACACTGGCTATAACCATATCCCTCGCTCTTACATTACCCGTAGCCCTAACATTAGCCGTAAACATCTCACAAAACCTAGTCCTTATCCTAGTCCTAAACCTATCCCTAATCATAACCATAACCATAACCTTAGACATAACCCTAATGCTAAACCTCACCCTAGCGTTAACCCTAGCTCAAACTGTAATCCTTAGTCTACACATAAACCTGACCCTAAACCTAACCGTAGCCCTTACTCAAACCCAAACCCTCTTCCTAGTCCTAACCCTAGCTCAAATGCCTACACTTACCCTATAACTAACCCTAATATTAACCCTAGGCCTAACCCTAACCCTAAACCTAATCCTAACCTTAACCCTATCCCTAAGCTTAGCTCTAACCATATCCATTACCCTAAAGATAAGCCTAACCCAACTGCTATCCTTTTGCCTAATGATAACCCTATCACCCCCACTAACCCTATTCATTACTCTAAACCTAACCAGAACCAGAAAACTAATTCATTCCATTACCCTAACCCTAACCCTAAACCACCACAAATTCAAGCATTAACCCTAAATGTTAACCTAAACCAAACCCTAGCCAGATCCTTACCCTAATAATAAATCTAGCTCTAAATTTGACCCCTACCTTAAACCTGACCCTTATAAAAGACATAGCCATAACCCAACATAAAAACTAATACTAACTATAAACCTAGACCAGAATTTAGCCCTGGCCTTAATCCTAGCCCTAGCCCTAACACAAACCCTCAGCTTAACCCTAAACCAAGCCTTAATCCTAACCCATACCCTAACGTTATCCCTAAACCTAATTCTAAACCTCGCTGTAGCTCTAAAGCTATCTATAACCCTTTTCCTTCCCCTAAATCTAATCCTAAACCTAACACTAACACTGACCCTAACCCTAACACTAACCCTAGCACTAATCCTAGCCCTAATTTAGCCCTAACCCTTAACCAACCCTTAACCCTAGCACAAAGACTAACTCGAACTTTTGCCCTATCCCTATTTCTAGTTCTAACCCTCTCCGTTACCATAACCCTAACCCTAGCCCTAAACTTAGCCCTAAACCTAGCCATAGCCCTAAACCTAGATCTAACCATAACAATAAATCTAAGCCTAAACTTCACCCTACCACTAGCCCTAACACTATAGCTAATCATAAAAATAGCCCTAACACTAGGCCTAGTTCTAAAACAAAACTGAGCCATAGTCCTATCCCTTACCCTAGCCTAACCTTAACCCTAGACCTGACATCAGCCCTAGCCCTAGACCTAATCCTAGTTCTTGGCCTAGCCTTAATCCTAACCCTTATCTTAACCCTATCCCTATCCCTAATGTTATCCCTTGTCCTAGCACTAAACATAGCTGTAACATCATACCTTACCCTAACACTAACGCTAAAATTAATCCTAGCCCAAAACCTAAGACCAAACCTAACACTAACTGTAGCACTAATCCTAGCCTGAATTTAGCCCTAACCCTAAACCTAAACTTATCGCTAGCCCTAAGTCAAACTTTAGCCCTATCCCTAGTTCTAAACACATCCCTTATCATAACCCAAAACCTAGCCCTATCACTAGAACCAACTTTAGCCTTAACCTTTTTCCTAACCCTAAATATGGCTATAACCCTAACCTTAAGCCTAAAACTCACCCTAACACTAGCCCTGACCCTAATGATAATTGGAAAACTAGCCCTAAACCTAACCTAGCCCTAAAATAAAACTGAGCCATAAACCTAACCATAAACCTTAACCTAAACCAAACACTAACCCTAAACCTAGCCCTAAACTTTGCATAATTTGAGTGTTAAACCAAACCCTAGAAGTAACCCCTGACCCTGACTCACATCCTAACACTAACCCTAGCTCAAAACTTGCCTTGATGCTAAACCAAGAAGTAGCCCTAATCAGAAACCAAGTTCTTTTATTAGCTGTAGCCCTAATGCTAACACATATTCTAGCACTAATCCAAGCCCTAATTCTATGTTTAACTCTAAGACTAACCCTAACCCTAACCCCATCCCTCACCCTATCCCTAATCCTAACCCTACCTCTAATCCTATCCCTTACTCTAAGCCAAACCCTCACCCTAATGCTACCCTAGTCCTAAAATTAATCCTTAGCTTATCCCAAACCCTAACTCCATTAGTAGTCCTAAACTTAGGCCTCATTCTAGCTCTAGCCCTAACTCAAACCCTGACCATTCTTCTGACTCTAACACTAAACCTAGGTCTAAATCTGACACTAACCCTAAACCAGAACTTAAATCTACCCCTACCAGTAAACCTATACCCAAACCTAAAAGTAACACTAGCATTACAGCAAACCTAATCCTAATAAGCCATAAACAAATTCAAAACTCTTATATTTCTCATAGCCCTAATGTTAGCCCTAAACCTCACAAAAAACCTAGCCCTTATCCTAGTTGTAAACCTAGCCCTAAATGTAACCCTAACCATAATCCTACACCTAAGACTAATCCTACTTTCATCCTAGCTGTAAACCTACCTCAAACACTAACCCTTAACCTAAACATAATCCTAACCTAACTCTAGCCCTGACTCTATCCTAACTCTTTCCCAAGACCTAACCCTAGATAAAATACTAATACTTACCCTAAAACTAAGGTTAGCCTTAATCCTAACCCTAGCCCTAACTCTAATTCTATCTCTCGCCCTAGCCCTAAACCTAGCTATAACCCCATCCCTTCCCCTAACCCTAACCCTAACCCTAGGCCTATTCCTAACACTAACTCTAGCCTTAAATCTAGCCTTAATTAAGCCCTAACCCTAAACCTAACCCTAACCCTAGCCCTAAGATAAACTCCAACTCTTGTCCTAGACCTATTTCTAGTTCTAACTCTGTTAATAACGCTAACACTAGCCCTAAACTCAGCTCTAAACCTAGCCATAGCCCTAAACCTAGATCTAACCATAACAATAAATTTAAGCCTAAAACTCACCATACCACTAGTGCTAACACTATCACTAATCCTAAGAGTAGCCCTAGCTGTAAAACAAAACTTACAAAGTCCTAATGCTAACCCTAACCAAACCATAATCCTAGACTTGACATTAGACCTATCCCTAGTTCTTACCCTAACCCTTACACAAATCCTAACCCTACACCTAGCCTTAACCCTAGCCCTAATTCGAGTCTATCCCTGGCCCTGATCAGTAACACTGATTCTGATTCTTATGGTAACACTAACCCTATCTCTAATTATCACCTTAAACCTAAACCTAATCTACACAGTAGATTTAGACATAATGCTAAACTTAACACTAGCCGTAATCATAACCCTAGTTCTAACATTAGCCGGGTCCTAAATAGCCCTAACCTAACTCAAAACATAGACTTAATAAGAGCCATAACCCTAGCTTTAAACCTAACCCTAATCCTAACCCTAGCCCTAACACTTAACCTAAACCTAACCATAAATCTAATCTTGTCCTAACACGAAATTTAACCCAAAATATAGCCCTAATTCTAACCATAATCCTAGCCCTGTCCCTAGCTCTAATCTTATCCATTACCCTAACCATAACCCTAACCAAATTCTAACCCTAGGCCTAATCCTAACCATAGCTCTAATCTAACCATAACTTTAGTCCTAAATTTAGCTCTAATCCAATTTATACCCTAACCATAACCCTAACCAATTTCTATCCCTAGGCCTAAAACTAACCCTATACCTAACCCTAAACCTGCCCATTACTCTAAATCTAATCTTAACCCTAAACTTAACAGTATCCATTACCCTAACCCTAAAACTAACCCTAATGCTAATTTGAGACCTAAGCCTAATCCTTAACCTAACCCATACCCTAACACTGACTCTGACCCTAGTAGTATCCCTAGCTGTAAACCTGACCCTAACTTCAACCTAACACTCACAATAGACATAGCCATAACCCTTACCCTAAAACTATTCCTAACCATAACCCTAGAACTGATATTAGCCCTATCCCTAATCCTAGACCTAACACTAACACAAATCCTAGCTCTTATCTTATCCCTAAGCCTAGCATTAATCTTAATCCTAACATTAACCCTAGCCCTAACCCTAATTTTATGTTTTGACCTAGCCCTAAATATAGCTGTAACATCATACTTTACCCTAACCCTAATGCTAACCCTAACTCTAGCCCTAAACCTAGGCCTAAACCTACCACTAACCATAGCTCTAATGTTGCCCTAATTTAGCCCTAACCTTAAACCTAACACTATTCCTAGCCCTAGGAATAGCTCTAACTCTCGCCCTAGAACTATCCCTAGTTCTAAACATATCCGTTACCATAACCCAAACCCTATCTCTATTCCTAGATCCAACCCTAGCCCTAACTTTCACGCTAGACTTATACCTAGATCTAACCTTAACCTTAAGCCTAAAGCTCATTCTAACACTAGCCATAACCCTAATGCTAATTTGGAAAACTAGCCCTAACAGTACCCTAGCCCTAAAACAAAATAGAGCAATAACACTAACCCTAAACCTTAACCTAAACCAAATGCTAACCCTGCATTTAGCCCTAAACATAGGCCTAATGTGAGTCCTAACCCTAGCCCTAGAAGTAACCCTGACCCTTACTCGGACCCTAACAGTAACCCTAGCTCTAAACATTGACCTAACACTAACCCTGACACTAGACATAATCAGAATCCTAGTTTTTCATTAGATGTAGCCCTAATGTTAACACAAATCCTAACCCTATTCCAAGCCCTAAACCTACCCTAACCCTAACCCTAACCCTAACCCTAACACTACCTCTAAACCTATCCCTTACCCTAAGCCAAACGCTCGCCCTAATGCTACCCTAGTCCTAACCATAATCCTTAGCCTACCTAAAACTCTATTTCTAATACTAGTCCTAAACCTAGCCCTCATTCTAGCTCTAACCCTAACTCTAATGCTGAACATTATTCTGACCCTAACACTAACCCTAGGTCTAAACCTGACATTAACCCTAAAGCAAATTCTAACCCTTCCCCTACTGGTAAACCTATACCAAAACATAACAGTAACACTAGCACTAGACAAAACCTAATTCTAAATAGAGCCATAAATCTAGTCTTAGCCCTCAAGAAAAACCTAGCACTAGCCTGAACAATAACTGTTAACCTAACTTAAAGACTAACTCTATCCCTAGACAAAACCCTAGTCCTAAATCTGGCCTTCATCCTTAACCTAATACTAAAATGAACAATGACACTTACCCTAAAAAGACCCTAGCTCTAAAGCTTAACCTAATCCAAAACCTAACTAGAACACTAGACTTATCCTTAACCCTAACCCTAAAACTAGCCATAAACATATCTCTAGGACTTACATTACCCATAACCCTAGTGTTAGCCATAAACCTCACACAAAACCTAGCCCTTATCCTAGCCCTAAACCTATCCCTTTTTGTAAACCTAACCATAAGTCTAGACCTATCTCTAACCCTAACCCTCGCCCTAAAACTAATTCTAGCTCAAACTCAAAACTTAATCTAAACATAACCCTAACCCTAACTCTAACATTAGCCCTCAATCTAACCCTAACCCTCTCACTAGCCCTAATCCTAGCTCAAACGCTAATACTTACGCCAAACCTAACCCTGAAATGAACCCTAGCCCTAACCCTAAACCTAGTTCTAATTCTAACCTTAACTCTAGCACTAATCTTACTTCTAACCCTATCTATTACCCTAAAAAAAAGCCTAAACCAAATGCTAACCCTAGGCCTAACGCTAACACTATTGCTAACACTAACCCTGTTCATTACTCTAAAACTAACCTGAACCCTAAACCTAACCCTATCACCTAATCCTTTTGCTAATTCGAGCCCTAAACCTAAACCTTAACCCAAACCAAACCCTAACTTTGACCCTGCCTATTATAATATAGCTAGCTCTAACCTTGACCCTACACCTAAACCTAACATTTATACTAGACCTAGGCATAAAACTAACCCTACCTCTAGATGGAAATCTAGTGACAATTCTGGGTTTAAACCTAATGCTAACTATGACCCAAACACTGACCCTGACCATAAAAGTAACCCTAGCTCTAAACTTCACGCTAATAGTAAACCTAACCCTAACACCTGACCTAGCCATAAGAGTTACCCCAAAAGTAGCCCTAATCATAACCCTGGTTTATACATTAGTTGTAGGCCTAAAATGAGCCATAACGTAACTACAAACCTGGCCCTAATCTAAGTGCTAACTCTAGTTTTAACCCTAACCCTAAAACTACCCCTAACTCATACCCTAACCCTTGCTCTGATCCTATCTCTAACCCTATCCATTACCTTAAGCTATACCCTAAACCTTATGCTAACCCTCGTCCTAAAACTAATCCTTGGCCTAAGTGAAACTCTAACCCTATTACTAGTCCTAACCCTAACCTTCGTTCTAGTTCTAACCCTAACTCAAACCCAAACCCTAACCCTGACACTTATTCTAACCCTAACGCTAACCCTAGGTCTAAACCTGACCCTAACCCGAAATCAAACGCTTATATTAGCCCTACCAGTAATCCTATACTTAAACCTAAACATAACGCTAGCCCTAGACTTAAACCTAATCCTAAATCTAGCCATATATCTAGCCTTAGACTTGAATAACAACCTAGCCCTAGCCCTAGCTCTAGCCCTAACAATAACCCTTAACCTAATACGAACACTAACCCTACTCCTATACCTAACCCTTGTTCTAATTCTGGCACTAATCACAACACTAACTCTAACCTGAACACTGGCCCTGAACCTAACATAATCCTAGCTCCAAAGCTCACCCTAACCCAAAAACTAATTATAACACTAGACCTAGCCAAAACCCTAACCCTAAAACTAGCCCTAATCATAACCCTATCTCTTTCATTACCCATGGCCCTAACCCTAGGCCTAAACTAACACAAAACCTAGCTCTAATCCTAGGCCTGAATATAGCCCTAAGTGTAACCCTAAATCAAACCCTAGCCCTAACCCTAAACCTACACCTCACTTTAGACCTAACCCTAGCTTAAAGCCTAACCTTTATGCTTAACATAACCCTAGCCCTATCCCAAACCCTAACCTAACACTAGCCCTAATCCTAACCTTAACCATATCCTTAAACATAGCTCTAATTATATTCAATATCCTAACTCTAGCCCTAATCCTAACCATAACCCTAGCCCTAACCCTAGCTCTAATTCTATCCATTACCCTAATCATAATCATAACTGTAATGCTAACCCTAGGCTTAACCCTAACCCTATCGCAATTCCTAAACCTATCCATTGCCCTAAAAGTAACCTGAACCCAAATCCTAAGCTTATTCATTATCCTAACCCTAACTCTAACCCTAATGCTAATATAAGCCCTAAACCTAAACCTTAACCCAAACCAAACCTTAAGCCGTGCACCGACCCTAATAATACACATAACTGTAAACTTGACCCTTACTCTAAATCTAACCCTTACACTAGACCTAACCGTAAACATAACTTGAAACTTATCCCTAACTGTAACTCTGAACCTGACATTAGCCCTTTCCCTAATCCTAGTCCTAACCCTAAAACAAACAGTAGCTCTCATCCTAGCCCAAAACCTAGCCTTAATCATAAACCTAACCCTAATTCTAACCCTTTCTCCAGACCTAAACCTAGTTGTAAACGCATTGCTTACCCTAAACCTACCCGAAACCCTTACCCTAAAACTAACCCTAGCCCTAACATTAACCCTAGGCCTAACCAAAATCCCAGTCCTAATCCTAAACTTAACCCTAACTCTAAGACTAACTATCACTCTCTCCCTACCCCTAGCCCTAATTCTAATCCTATCACTTATTTAACCTTATTCATAGCCATAGCCTAGAATAACACTAGCCATAACCTTACACCTTGCCCTAACACTAGATGTAAACTTAACTCTAAATCTAACCCGAACTCTATACCAAAACCTAAACCTAACACTACCCTAACCCTAACGCTAATCCTAAAACTATCCTAAACATGGGCTTAACCCTAAAACAAAACTGAGCCATAACACTAACCCTAAACTTTTACATAAACCAAACCCTAACCTTACCTATATCCCTAAGCTTAGCCCTAATTCGAGTCCTAATCTTAACTCTAAAACTACCCCTGAACCTATCTTTGACATGAACACTAACCCTACCTCTCAACATCACCCTAATACTAAACCTTAACGTAACACTAGACTTAGTACTAACTCTAATTCTAAAACTATTTCTAATCATAACCCTAGACTATACACTAGCCATAACCTTTATCCTAATGTTATTCAAAACCTAGCACAAATCTGATACCTAACACTAGCTTTTAACCTAACTCTAACCCTAACACTAGCCCTAACCCTAACTCGAAGCATTTCTCTAACCCTAGCTCTAATCTTATCCTTTATCCTAGCCAATCCCGAACCCTAATGCTAATCCTAGTCATAAAACTAATCTTTAGTCTAACCCAAAGCCTAACCCTATTACTAGTTCTAAACCTAGCCCTCATTCTTGTTAAGCCATAACCCAAATCCTAACCCTAACCCTGACACTTTTTCTGACCCTGAACCTAAACCAAACCCTAACACTAGCCCTACCCATAACCTTATATCTAAACCTAACCCTAACACTAGCCCTAGATTAAAGCTAATCATAAATCTAGCCATATATTTAATAAAGACCTAAACAAAAACTAGCCCTACCTCTAATGATAACCCTTAACCTAAGCCAAACATTAACCTCACCTCTAGACTTAATCAATCCTAATTCTTACTCTAGTCCTAACCCTAAACCTAATCCAAACACAGATCCTGACACTAACACTAACCCTAGCTATAAAACTGACCCAAACTGAAACCTAAACCTCACACTAGAAATAGCCATAACCATAAACATAACCCTAAAGTTCCCATAGCACTATAACTAGCTCTAAACCTAACACAAAACCTACTCCTAATCTTAGGCCTAGATCTAGGCCAAAGCCTAACCCTAACCCTAACCTAACCTTATGCCTTACTCTAACCCTAACCCTCACGCTAACCCTAACCCTCAGCTTAGACCTAACCCTAAATAAAACCCAAAACCAAAACATAAACATAACCCTAACCCTATCCCTAAACCTAATCATAATACTAGCCCTAATAATAATATTAAAATTAGCCCTAATACTATAACAAAAATTATCCATTACCCTAAACCGAAACTTAACCCTAATGATAACCCTACCTCTAATCCTAATTGTAATCCTAATCTTAGACCTAACCCTCAACCTAACCCTCATCGTAGACTTAACCCTAGATAAAACCCGAACCCTTACTATAACACTAACCCTTCCCAAACTCTAACACTAACCCTAAACCTAAAACTACCTCTAACCCTAACCTGACATCTAAAAATATTCATTACCCTAAATCTAATAATATTCTTAGCCCTAACCCTAACAATAACCCTAAACCTAAAACTACCCCTAATCCTAACCTGATATCTAACCTTATCCATTAACTTAACTCTAAAGATAACCTTAGCCCTAACCCTAACACTAACCCTAACCTTAACCATAAATCAAGCCCTAGAAATATTCCTAAACCAAACCCTCACCCTTGCACTAACCCTAGCTCAAAACCTAACCTGTACCCTAAATCTAATCCAAACCCTAACTCTAGCCCTAGCCTAACCCTCACCCTAACTCTAACCCAAATCCTATCCAAACCCCTATCCCTAACCCTAGCTCTAATGCTATTTATTACCCTAACAATAACCCTAAACCAAATGGTAAACCTAGGCCTTACCCTAACTCAATCACTAACCCTAACCCTACCATTACCCTAACCTTATCCTGAATCCTAAACCTAAACCTATCCATAAACATAACCCTGATTCTAACCCTAATGCTAATTTGAGACCAAACCCGAAACCTGACCCTGACCCTAAAAATACACCTTCCCTTTAACCTGGTCCTTGCCTACATATAACCTTAGACCTAGACATGAACCAAACCCTATAACTATCTTTACCTGTAACCCTAAACCTGACATTATCTCTATTGCTAAACTTGTCCTACCCTAACACAAACCTGAGCCCTCATTCTAATGCAAAATCTAGCCTTAATTCTAACACAAACCTAACCCTAGAACTAAACCTAATTCTAATCATTGCACTAGACCTAAACCTAGCTATAACCCATTCCTTCACCTAAACTTAACCCTAAACATAATCCTACACATGGCCCTAACCCTAGGACTAACCCTAACACCAATCCTATACATATTCTTCTCCCTAATTTAGACCTAAACTTAACAATAACCCTAGCCTTAAGACTGACTCTAACTATTGCAGTAGCTCTATTCCTATTTCTAACCCTATCCCTTACCGAAACCTAAACACTAGACCTAACCTTAGCCCTAACCATAGCCATAACACTAGCCCTAGAATTAACCATAATTCTAAATGTACCCCTAAGCCAAAACTCACCCTATCACTAGCAATAATACTAACATTAATCATAAAACTACTTTTAACTTTAGCCTTATTTCTAAAACATAGTGAGCCATAACACTAACCCTAACCCTTAACCTAAACCAAATCTGAACCCTACATCTAGCCCTAAGCCTACCCATAATTCGAGTCCTATCCCCAATCTTAAAACTAACCCTGAATCTGACTCTGAACCTAACATTAACCCTAGCTCAAAACATTACCCTGAACTAAAATCTAACCATAAAACTAGTCTTAGCCCTAACCTTAACCCTAATATTAGCCCTAATATTAACCCTAGCACTTACATTAGCTGTAGCCTAACACTAGCACTAATGTAACCCAAAATCTAGCCCTAATGCAAGCCACAACCCTAGCTTTAACCCTAAATTTAACCTAAACCATGTCCTAAACCATACCCTAAATTTAATCCTTTCACTAACCCTAATGCTAACACTAAACCTAACCATAACACTAACAATAACCCCAGGCCTAACCCTAGTTCTAAGCCTATCCATTACACTAACCCTATCCATAATCCTAACCTTAATGCTAACCATCGGCCTAACCCTAACACATTTACTAACCCTAAACTATCCATTACTCTAAACATTACCCTAACCCTAAACCTAACCAAACACTAAACCTAGACGTAACACTTACCCTAAAACAAGCCCTAAATGTAACCCTAGTTCTTACATTAGCTGTACCCCTAAAGGTAACACAAAACCTGGGCTAGCCCTAATCCAAGCTCTTACCCTAGCTTTAACCCTAACCCTAAACCTAACCCTAGCCCTAACCCTAACCTTAAACCTAGCCCTAACACTACCACTAACCCTATCTCTTAACCTAAGCCAAACTCTAACCCTAAAACTACCCTAGTACGAAACCTAATTCTTAGCCTAACCCAAAACCTAACTCTATTACTAGTCCTAACGCTAACCCTCCATCTATGTCTATCACTATCCGAAACCCTGACCCTAACCCTGAACCTTATTCTGACCCAAACACTAACCATAGTTCTAAACCTGACCCTAACCCTAAAACGACCCCTAACATTAATACTACCTCTAACTCTATACCTAAAAATAACCCTAACCTAGCCCTAGTCCTACACTTAATCCTTCATCTAGTGATAACTCTAGGCCTAGCCCTAAACAAAAACTTAGCCCTAGCTCTAATAATAACCCTTAACCTAGCCCAAACCCTAACCCTACCCCTAGACAAAACCCTAGTCCTAATGTTGGCCCTAACAATAAACCTAACCTGAACCCAAACACTGACCCTTACCCTAACACAAAACCTAGCTTTAAACCTCATCATAACAAAAAACATAACCCTAACACTAGACCTAGTCATATTTCTAACCCTGAAACTAGCCATCACCATAGGCAAAAATCTACCTCTAAATCTATCCATGACTCTAAGACTAACCATAACCCTAACCCTAATGCTAACCTTGTTCCTAATCCTCAAATTGAATCTAACCCTAATACTTATCATAGTTCAAACACTAGCTCAATCCCTAACCCTTAAGTTTACCCTAACCCTAACACTAACCCTTGGCCTAAACCAAAACTTAACCTTAACCCTAGCCCTAATCCTAAACTTAACCCTAGCCCTAACCCTAGCACTAATCCTACCCATAACCCTAACCCTAACTCTAACCCTGATGATAATCATAGCTCTTACCTTAAATCTACCTTAAACCTAACCCTAGACTTAACCATAAACCTCTCGCTTGTCATAGAACTAGCACTTGCTCAAACCCTAACCATTACCCTAAACATAATCCTAAAACTATCCCTGAACCTAACCTTCAGCCGAATCCTAACCCTAACTCTAACCCTAATGGGACATCAAACTCTATCCAATACCCTAAACCTAATGATAAGCCTACTCCTAACCTTAACACTAACCTTGACCCTAACCTGAACTATAACCTAGACCTAACCCTAACCCTAAACATTGCCCTAGCGCTAACCCTAGGTCAAACTCTAAACAATAACCTAAACCTAAACCTAACCTTAAACCTAAGCCTAACCCTAACTCTAGCCATAATACTAACCATAACCCTAGCCCTAACCCTATCCATTATCCTAAGCACAACCATAACCCTAAGGCTAAACCTAGGCCTAACCCTAATCCTTTTGATAACTCTAATCCTATCAATTACTTTACACCTAACATGAACCCTAAACGTAAACTAACATTATCCTAAAAAAAAAAAAAAAAAAACATAATGCTAATTCAAGCTCAAAACCTAAACCCTAACATAAAGCAAACCCCAAACCTAATTCTAACCCTAATAATACCTCTAGCACTAAACCTGATGCTTACCCTAAACCTAACCCTTACACTAAACCTAGCCATAAATCTAACCCTCAATCTATCAATAATGTAAGCCTAGAACTGACACTAGCCCTAGCTCTAATTCTTGCCATAACCCTAAAAAAAACCCTATCCCTCATCCTAGCCCTAAAACTATCCTTAATACTAAACCAAACCACAACCCTAGCCCTAACTTAAATTCTAATTTTCGACCTAGGCCTAAAACTAGCTCTAACCCCATCCCTCCTGCTAAACCTAACCCTATCACTAAACCTAAACCTAAGCTTAAATCTTGGCCTAACCCTAATACAAACATAGACATAATCCTAGCCCTAATTTACCCCTAAACCTAACCTAACCCTTGCCATATGTCTAATTCTAACTCTTGCCATTATCGTATTTCTAGTGCTAACCCTATCTCTTATTATGTTCCTGTCACTTGACTTTACATAAGCCCTAACCCTAGGTCTAGCCCTAATCATATATCTAATCCAAACACTAAATCTAACCCTAACCCTAATGTAAACATCTCACTAACAATAGCCAAAATACTAATGTTAATCCTAAAACTAGCCCTAACCTTTTAGCTGTACAAAAAAAAAAAAAAAAAAAAACAAGTCATATCTCTAACACTAACCTTTAACATAAACCAAAGCAAAAGCCTACACCTACCCCTAAACCTAACTCTAATTCGAGTCCTATCCCTAATCCTAAAACAAATCCTGATCCTGACTCTGACCCTAACACTAACCATAGCTCTAAACTTCACTCAAATCCTAAACCTAAACCTAACCCTAGATCTAGCCCTAACCATAACCCTAAAACTTGTTCTAATTGTAACCCTGGTTCTTACATTAGCTGAAGCCATAAACCTAGCCCTAACCTAACCCAAAACCTGGCCCTAATCAGAGCCCTAACACTACCTTTAACCCTAACCATAACCCTAAATCTAGCCCTAACACTTACCCTAAACCTAACCCTAACCCTAACCCTTGCAATAACCCAAAACCCAAGCCTAACCTTAGCCTTAATTCTAACAATAAAGCTAGTCCTAACCCGAGCTGTAACCCTATCCATTACTCTAATCTTAATCCTAACCCTAATGCTAACTTTAGGATAACCCTAAACCCATTCCTAAACCTAACCTATACATTACCTTAAATCTAACCTGAACCCTAAACCAACCATATCCATTAACCTAATCATACCCTAATAATCTTAACCCTAAAACTATCTCTAAATATAACCCTCGACCTGACATTAGCCGTAGCCCTAATAAAGCCCTAACGCTAAAACAAAGTATAACTCTAATTCTAGTCCTAATCTTAGCCTTAATCCTAAACCTAACACTAACCATAGACCTAACCCTAATTTTAACCCTCACCCTAGTTCTAAAGCTAGCTATAACATCATACCTAATCATAACCATAACTATAAACCTAGGTTCAGCCTTAATACTAATCCTATCTCGAATCCTAGTCATTATTAAGCCTTAATTCTAAATGTAAATCTAACCCTAACAATAAGACTAACTCTAACTCTTGCCCTAACCCTGTCTATTATGATAATTTAAACCCTACTCATAACCCTAGCCCTAACCTTCACTGTAGCCGTAAACCTAGATCTAACTCTAACTCTAAATCTAACCCTAACCCTAACCCTAAACTACAACATAACACTAGCTCTAACCCTAATGCTAATTTGAAAACTACCCCTAACCCTTGCCCTAGCCCTCAAGAAAAACTGAGCCAAAACACTGATCCTAACCCTTAACCTAAACCAAACACTAACCCTACACCTAGCACTAACACTAGCCCTAATTCGAGTTCTAACCCTAACCCTCGAACTACTACTAACCCTAACTCTGACCTTAACACTACCTCTAGCTCTATGCACCACCCTATCCCTAAACCTAATCCGTACACTAGAACTCACCCTAACCCTAACTCTAAAATTGTAATGCCAGCTTTAAATTAGCCGTAGCCCTAAACCTAACACAAAACCAAGCCCTAATCCAAGGCCTAAACCTACCTTTAACCCTAACCCTAAGCCTGGCCCTAACCCTAACCCTATCCCTAGTCTTAATCCTAGCTATAACCCTATTTCTTACACTTAGTCAGACCCTCACCCTATCGCTACCCTAGTTTTAACCCTAAATCTATGCATACCCCAAACACTAACTCTATTACTAGTCCTAAATCTAGCCCTCATTTTAACTCTAAACTTAACCCAAACCCTAAACCTAATGCTGACTTTTATTCTGACCCTAACACTAAACCTAGGTTTCAACCATACCTTAACCCTTTTCTGAAACCTAACACTAGCCCTACCAGTAACCCTAACCCTAAACTTAACACTAACACCAGCCCTAGACCTAAACCTAATCCTAAATATAGCCATAACCCCTAGCCTTAGACCTAACAATAACCCTTAACCTAAACCAAGCACTAACTCTACCCCTCTACCTAACCCTAGTCCTTATTCTGGACCTAACCCTAAATCTAATCCTAACCTGAACCCTGACACTTACCCTAACAAAAACCCTAGCTCTAATACTTATCCTAACCCAAAAACTAACCCTAACACTAGACGACCTCTAAATCTAGCCATAACTATAACTCTAGCTCTTACATTACCCATATACCTAACACTAGACCTAAACCTCACAAAAAACCTAGCCCTAATTACAGTCCTAAACTTAACGCTAAGCATAACCCTAACCCTAAACCCAGCCCTAACCCTAACCCTAACCCTCGTTCTAGCCCTAACCCTAGCTCAAACCCTAAACCTTACCCTAAACATAACCCTAGCCCAAACCTGAACTTCACCCTAACTCTTGCCCTAATTTTAACTGTAACCATAGCTCAAACCCTGACTCTATTTCTATATTACACTAATCATAACCCTAAAACTAATACTAAACCTAGCCCTAAACCTAACCCTAACTCTACCCTAGCCCAGACTGTAACCCTATCCCTCATCCTAGCCCTAAACCTAGCTTAATCCACAATCCTTACACTTAACCTAACCCTAACACTAAATCAAGGCCAAACCCTAACACTAACCCAAGCCCTAATCTTAACCTTAACCCTAGACCTAACACTAGTTCAAAAACTACCCATTACCCTAATCCTAAACTTAACCCTAATGATAACACTAGACCTAAAGCTAAACCTACCCTAAACCTAAACATAAACCTAACCCTAGAAATAACAGTGAACCTAATCCTAAAACTAAATCTAAGCTAGCTCAAACCCTAATCCTAATTCTAAACCTAAACCTAAGTCTAACGTAAACCTAACCCTATCTTTAACCTAACATCTAAACCTATTACCCTAAACCTAATGATAACCCTCACCCTCACCATACAACTAACCATGACCATAACCCTAGACCAAACCTTATATTAACTTAGCCATAGCAAAAATCCTAGCTCATACCCCAAACCGTACCCTAAACCTAATCCTAAGTGTAAACCACACCATAACCCTGACCCTAACCCTAACTCTAGACCTAATCCTATCCATTACCTTAGCCCTAACCCTAGGTCTAACCCTATAAATTACTCTAAAAATAACCATAACCCTAATGCTAACCCTAGGCCTAACCCTAAACCTATCACAAACCCTAACCATATCCATTACTTTAAACCTAAACTGAACCCTAAACCTAACACTATCCATTACCCTAACCCTAATTCTAACCTTAATGCTAATTTGAGCCTAAACCCTAAACCATAACCTAACTAAAACCTGAAGCCTGATCCTTACCCTAAATGTAACACTTTAATTTAACCTAGCCATTAATAATACCCCAGGTCTTTATCTGACTTTTTTTTTAAATTTAACACTTTAATTTAACCTAGCCATTAATAATACCCCAGGTCTTTATCTGACTTTTTTTAAAATGTAACACTTTAATTTAACCTAGCCATAAACATAACTCTAAAAATATCACTAACTATAAACCTAAAGCTGACATTAATCCTAGCCCTAATTCTTGCACTAAACCTAACACAAAACCTAGCATAAACACTAGCTTTAAATCTAACCTTAATCCTAAACCCAACCATAACCATAGCCCTAACCCTAAAGGTAATTATAAAACTAGTACTAACCCTAACCATAGCACTAAAACAAAACCAAGCAACAGGTCTATCACTAACCTTAACTTAAACCAAACCCAAGCACTACACTTAGATCTAACCATAGCCCTAATTAGAGTCCTAATCATAACCTTAAAAATAACCCTGAATCTGACTTATATCCTAACACTCATCCTAGCTCTAAACACCAACCTAAATTTAAACTGAACCCTAAAAGTAACACTAGCCCTAATTTGAGTCCTAACCATAACACTAAAACTGACCCTGACCTGACTGATATTCAAACACTAACCCTAGGTATAAATACCACCCTAATCTTAAACTTAACCCTAACACTTGAACTACCCATACCTCTAACACTAATTTTAACCCTAGTTCTTACATTAGCCATTGTCCAAACCCTAGCTTTAAACTGCACACAAAAACTAGCCCTAATCTGAGCCCTAAAACTAGCTTTAACTCTAGCGATAAACCTAACCCTGTCCCTTACCCTATGCCTTACCTGAGCAAAATCCTAAACCTAATGAAAACCCTAGACCTATCCCTATTCCTGAGGCTAACCAAATCTTAATCCTATAAATAATCCTAACACTAGATCTCATTCTTGCTTTAATGCTATCCCAAACCCTAACACTAACACTGACCCTTATTCTGACATAACATAAACCCTAGGTCTAAACCAGACCCTAACCCTAAACCAATTCCTAACACTAGCCCTAATTGTAACTTTATTCCTAAACTGAAGCCTACCACAAGCTCTAGACCTAAACCTAATCCTTAACATAGCCTGAACTCTAGCTATAAAACTAAACAAAATCCTAGCCCTAGCCCTAACAAAAACCTTTACTTAACCCAAAAACTAATTCTACACCTATACCTAAACCTAGTCCTAATTCTGGTTTTAACCCCAACTTTAACTCTAACCAAAACACTGACCCTGCCTTTAACACTAAACCTACCTCTAAACCTGACTAACCGAAACCTAAACCTAATTCTAAACCAAGCCATAACTCTAACTCTAAAACTAGCCCTAATCATAACCCTAAATCTTACATTACCCATAGCCCTAACCCTAGGTCTAAACCTAACAGTAAACATAGAGCTAATTTTAGGCCTAAACCTAGCCCTAAGCATTACCGAAACACTAACACTAGCCCTATACCTAACCGTAGCCCTTGCCTTAGTCCTAAGATAGCTCAAAGCCTAACCTTTAACCTAAACATAAACCTAGACCTATCCCTATCTCTCAACCTAACCCTATCCCAAATCCTAAACTTAACCTAGCCCTAAACCTAGCTCTAAACCTACCCATTACTTGAACCCTAAACCTAAACTTATTGTTAATCCTGGCCCGAACACTAATGTTAACCCTAACCCTAACTAGAAAACTAACCATAGATATAACCCTAAAATTAACACTCAGCATAGCCCTAACTCTAGATCAAACCATAAACCTAACTATAAATGTAAACTTAACCATAGCTTTAATCTTAAAGCTATCACTAATTCTAACTCTAAACCAAAATCTAAACCTAATCAAAACCTATCTGTTAACTTAAACCTAACCCTAACATTAATGATAACCCTAGCCCTAATTCTAACCCTAATTCTAAAACTACCATAATCCTATCCCTAGACCTAACCCTAAACCTAGCCCTAACCTAAGCTCAAATCCTAAACTTTATGCTAAACATAACCCTAAACCTAACCCTAACCCTAGTTATAACACTGACTCTAACCTTAACTCAAGGCATATTTCTAACCATAACTCTAGTTATAACCTAAGCTCTAAGCCTATCAATTACCCTAACAATAACCCTTACCCCAATGCTAACCCTAAGCCTAAACCTAGCCCTATCACTAACGCTAACCATATCAATTACCCTAAACCACTCCTGAACATTAAAACAAACCCTAACTATACCCTAACCCTAACCCTAATGCTAATTTGAGCAATAAACCTAAATCCTTACCTAAGCCAAATCCTAATCCAAATAATTCCCCCGAGCTCTAAACCTGACCCTTTCCCTAAAATTAACCCTTACACTAGACATAGCCATAAGCCTAACTCTAAAACTATCTTTAACCACAACCCTAGACCTGATATTAGCCCTAGCACTGATCCTAGCCCTGAATCTAAACAAACAATAGCCCTCACCCTAACCCTAAACCTAGCATTAATCATTACCCTAACCACAACCCTAATTCTAGCCCTAACTCTAACCCTAACCCTATGTCTAAACCTAACTGTAACACCATTCTTTGCTGGGAGCAATCAGCCAAGTAGGTATGACAATTTCCTTGCCAGCTACTCCCATGCTGTCTAGTGGAAGGACTCCTGAAAGGTGACATTGCTCAAGGACCAGGGCGGATCCGTGTTTAGGGTGTCCCCGGTTTAGCATAATAGAAGATTAGGGTGTTACCCCTTTAGAATAGGGCAGTTTAGCATAATAGGAGATTAGGATGTTCCCCGTTTAGAATAGGGGGTATCCTGCTGCTGAGTTCCTCTTGAGTTCTTAGGGTCAGACAATATATTTGGGAGACAGAAGCCCAGGAGTAGTGGATTTGGGCAGAGAACGTGGATTCCCCCAGAACGTGTTTGTAGACGGCCGGTGTGAGTTCGGGAATAAAGAATTGCTGTTTGAATCTACAAGCTGTGTGGAGACTCGTGATTTGTGCTCAGCCAGAGACTGTGGCAATTCTTTATCCTAAACTTAAACCTAACCCTATCCCTATCACTAGGCCTAAACTGAACACTAACCCCAGCTCTAATCCTAGGCCTAATTTAACTCTATTCCAAACCCTAACTTTAAAATTGGCGGTATCACTAACTCTAACTCTCACACTAGCCTTATCCCTAGTTCTAACCCTATTGCTTACCATAACTCTGACCCTGGCACTAACCCAACCCTATACTTAATCCTAGACTAATCCAACATCTAAACCTAACTATAAATGTAAGCCTAACCCTAAGTCTAAGCCTAACACTAACAATAGCCCTAACCCTAATACTAATTGTAAAACTTGCCCTAACCCTAACCCTAGGACTAAAACAAAACCGAGCAATGGACCTAACCCTAACCCCTAACTTAAAATAAACCCAAAACTATTACGAGAATGAATCCTAGTCCTAATCGAGTCATAATCCTAACCTTAAAACTAACACTGACCCTGACCCATTTTTTAACACTCACCCTAGCTCTAAACATGACGGTAACCTTAAACCAAAACCTAACAGTAAACCCAGCCCTAACTCGAGTCCTAACTCAAACCCTAAAGCTAACCCTGACCCTGAATCCTATCCTAAAATAACTCTAGCTCTCAATATCACCCTAATCTTAAATCCAACATTGACAATGGAACTACCCCTAAACCTGACCCTAAAGTTAACCCTAATTGTAACCCTAGTTCTTACATTACCTCTTGCCCTAATACTAGACCTAACACTAACAATAAATGAGCCCTAATCCGAGCCCTACACCTAGCTATAACCCTAACCCTAATCTTAACTCTTCCCCTAACACTAGATCTAACCCTATCCCTAACCCTTAGCAAAATCCTAACCCTAATGGTAACTCAAGGCCTATCCATAATTCTCAGGCTAATCAAAACTCTCACCATATTAATAGTCCTAACCCTTGCCCTTATTTTAACTCTAACCCTATCCCAAACCTTAACCCTAACTCAGACCCTTATTCTGACCATAACACTAACCTAGGTCTAAACCTGAACCTAACGCTAGTTCAAACCATAACACTAGCCCTACCAATAAACTTATACCTAAACCACACCATATCACTAGCCCTAGACCTAAACCTAATCCTAAATCTAGCCTTAACTCTAGCTCTAGACCTAAACAAAAACCTAGCCTTAGGCCTAACACTAACCCTTAACTTAACGCAAAGACTAACCCTACCCCTAGACATAAACCTAGTCCCAATTCTTGCTTTAATCTTAACTCTAACTCTAACATGAAGAATGACCCTGCCTTTAACACTAAACCTATCTCCAAACCTGACCCTAACAAAAACCCTAAACCTAACACTAGACATAGTCATAACCCTAAGCCTACAACTAGCCCTAATCATAATCCTAGCACTTATATTACCCATAGCTCTAACTCTATGCCTTAACCTAACACAAAACCTACAGCGAATTCTAGGCCTAAATCTAGCCCTAAGCATAACCCCAACCTTAACACTAGCAATAACCCTAACCCTAAACCTAACCCTAGCCTTAGTCTTAAATATTACTCAAAGCCTAACACTTATCATAAATATAAACTTAGACCTAAACCTTGCTCTAAACCCTAACCCTAGCCCTAACCCTAAACTTAAACCTAGCCCTAAACCTAGCTTTAAACCAACACCTTACCTAAACCTGCAACTAACTGTATTGATAACCCTAGCATTAACCCTAACCATAACCCTAACCCTAACCAGAAAACTAATAGACCTCACCCTAAAAGTAACACTCACCATTGCCCTAACCCTAGCTCAAAACCTCACCCATACTAAACCTAAACATAACTGTAGCCTTAATATTAACCCTATAACTAAATCTACCCTAAACCTAAACCTATATCTAACCATATGCATTACCGTAACCCTTATCATAACCCTAATGATAACCCTAGCCCTAACCTAAACCCTAACCCTAAACTTACCATAATCCTGTCCCTAGACATAAGGCTGAACCTAAACATCGACCTAGCCCTATCACTAACACTAGCTCAAACCTAGCCCTTACCCTAAACATAACCCTAGCCCAAAACCCAACCCAAATCCTAGCCCTAATCATAACTGTAACCATAGCCCAAAGTCTAGCTCTAACTCTATATATTACCCTAACCATAACTGTAAACCTAAGGCTAAACCTAGCCCTAACTCTAACGCTAACCTTAACTCTATCTCTAGCTAGATTTAGGCCTAGAATTTGCTCTAACCTGAAACCTCAACTGAGTCCTAACACTTACTCAATCCCTGACCCTTACCCTTAACCTAACTATAAAAAATGATAAGCCTAACCCTAACACTAACCCTAAACTTACCTCTAATCCTAAACTTAAAACTAGACTTAACCTTAGCTCTAACCCCATCAATTACCCTAAACCTAACCATAAACATCATTATAACCTTAGCCTGAATCCTAAACCTACTGTAACCCTAACTGTAAACCTAACCCAAGATCTAACCATAAACCTAACCCTTGGCATAGTCCTAACCCTAGCTCAAACTCTAACAATTATGCTAACTTAACACTAACCCTAGTCTTAAACATAAACCTAGCCATAAACCTAACCCAGCATATAAACCTGTTTATTACCTTAAACCTAATGATCACCCTAATACTAACCCTAGACCTAACACTATTCATAGCACTAACCCTAGCTCAAACCCTAACCCATACCTTAAACCTAACCCTAGCCTTAACCCTAAACCTAACCCTAACTCTAGCCCTAATCCTAAGCATAACCATAGCCATAACCCTAGCTCAAACCCTATCCATTACCCTAATGATAACCATAAACCTAATGCTAACCCAAGCGCTATCCCTAAACCTATCCATTACCCTAAACCTTATCTGAGCCCTGAACCTAAACTGAAGCCTAAACCTAACCTTATCCATTATCCTACCCTAACTCAAACCTAATGCTAATTTGAGCTTCAACCCTAAACCTCAACGTAACCCAAACCCAAAACCTTACTCTGATTATTATAATACCCCTAGCTCTCAACTTGTACCTCACCATAAACCTATCTCTGACACTAGACCTAGCCATAAGTCTTTCCATAAAAGTATCTCTGACCATAATCCTAGACCTGATATTAGCCCTTCCTCTAATTCTTGCCATAACCCTAACACAAATGCTAGCCCTCATCCTTGCCCTAAACCTAGCCTTGATTCTAACCCAAATGCTAACTCTAGCCCTTTTTCTATTTTGATCCCTCACCCTAGTTCTGAACCTTGCTATAACCTCATCCCTTTACCCAAATCTAACCCTAACTCCAACTCTAGACTTAACCCTTACATTAATCCTATACCTGATCCTAGCCCTAACCCTACCACTAGCACTAAGACTAACTCTAATTCTCGCTGCAGACCTATTCCTATTTCTAACCCTATCTCTTACCATAACCCTAACACTTGCCCTAACCTTAGCCATAATACTAGCCGTAGCCCTAACCCTAGAACTAACCCATAACTCTAACTCCAACCCTAACCCTAACCCTAACCATAAACCTAACTCTAACCCTAGCCCTAACACTAAACCTAAACCACAACCTAAGTCTACACCTAGCCCCAATCTTAGCCCTAATTCCAGTTCTAACCTAAGCCTAAAACTAACCTTGAGCCTGATTCTGACCTTACACTAACCCTAGCTCTAACATCACCCTAAAAGTATACCTAATCCTAAAACTAGAACTCGCCCGAACCATAACTCAAAAGTAGCCCTAATAATAACTCTAGTTCTTACATTACCCATAGCCCTTATCCTAGCCATAACCTAACCTAAAACCTAGCCCTTAACTGAGCCCTACACCTCATTAAAACCCTAACCCTAGCCCTAACAATTACCTTATACCAAATCCTAACCCTAAAACTGACCCTAACCCTAAACCTAACCCTGGACTTTATCCTAACCATAATCCTAGCCCTAACTCTAGCTCTAATTCTATCCATTATCCTTAACATAACCCTAACCCTAATGATTAACCTAGCCCTAAACTTAACCATAATCTTAAACCTAGATCTGACACTAACCCTAACCATCGCCCTAGCCCTAACCATAGCTCAAACTCTAACACTTACCCTAAACCTAACACTAACATTAACTGTAGACCTAACCCTAACCCTAGCCATAATTCTAACAATAACCCTAGCCCTAACCTATCTATTTTCATAATCATAAGCTTAACCAAAACTAGCTCTAACCCCCCCATTATCCTAACCCTAATATAAATGTCATGATAACACTAGCCCTCACCCTAAACCTATTCTAACCCTAACTGTTAACTTAACCCTAGTCCTAAACCTAAACCTACACTAACCCTCACTGTAAACATAACCCTAGACCTAACCATAAACCTAACCCTTGCCATAGTCCTAATCCTAGCTCAAAATCTAACAGTTATGCTAAACCTAACACTAACCCTAGTCCTAAAACTAAATCTAACCCTATTCATTAGGCCTAACTCTAAACCTAATGCTAACACTAACCTCATCCTTACCTAAACCTGACCTAAACACTAAGCCTCACCCTATCAATTACTCTCACTCTAGCCCTAACCCTAAACCTGATTTTATTTCTAGCCCTAACACTAAAACTGAACCTAACGAAAACTCTTAACAAGACACTAACTCTAATAACACAACTAGCTCTAAACCTGACCCTTACCCTAAACATAACCCTTAAACTAGACCTAGCCATAAAACTAACACTGAGTATCCATAACCGTAACCCTAGAACTGACATTAGCACTATACTTAATTATTTCCTTAAACCTAACACAAAGCAGAGCCCTCATCTTAGCCTAAACCTAGCCTTAACCCTAACCTGAAACATAACCCTAGTCAAAACCCTAATTTCCACCCTCACCCAAAATCTGAACCTAGGTATAACCACATTCTTTCCCCTAACCCTAAACCTCACACTATCACTAACACTAAACCTAGCCCTAACTCTAGACCTAATTCTAACAGTAACCATAGCTTTAATCCAAACCCTAATTTATTGCTAACTGTAACCCTAACTCTAATTGTAGCCCTAAGATTAACCCTAACTCTAGCCTTAGACCTATTTCTAGTACCAACCTTATCTATTGCCTAACCCTAACACTAGCCCTAAAATTAGTCCTAACCCTAGCCATGGTCCAAAAACTAGAACTAACCCTAACTCTAATTCTAACCCTAACTCTAAACCTAAACCTCACCCTAACACTAGCCCTAACCCTAATTCTAATTTGAAAATTAGCCCTAAACCCTAGCTCTAAAGCTTATTCTAACCCAAAACTTAAACCTGACACTATTCATATGTATAAACCTAACCCAAAAAAACTAGCCATAACCATAAACCTAGCTCTTGCATTACCCATGCCCTAGTACTAACCATAAATGTCACACAAAACCTAGCCCTAATACAAGCCCTAAATGTAGACCTAAAAATAACCTTAACACTAACCCTAGCACAAATTCTAAACCTAAAGCTTGCCCTAGAAATAATCCTAGCTCAAACTCTAACCCTTACTCTAAATATAATCCTAACTGTAACACTAACCCTTACCTTATTTCTAATCCTAACTGTAATCATAGCCCAAATCCTAGCTCTAAATTTATTCATTACCTTAAACATAACCCTAACCCTAATGCTAACCCTAGCCATAACCCTAACCCTAACCCTAATCCTTACTGTAACCCTGATTCTAAACCAAACCCTAGCTCTATCCCTGATCCTCGCTCAAACCCTAATATTTACCTTAAACCTAACCCTAACACTAGCCCTAGGGGTAAACCAAACCCTAGCCCTAATCCTAACCTTAACCTGAGCACTAACACTAACACTAGCACTAAACCTATTCTTTTCTCTAAACATAAGACTAAACAAAATGCTCACCTTTGGCCAAACCCTAACCCTATAACTAACACTAACCCTATCCATTACTCTAAACTTAACCTGAACTGTAAACCTAACTCTATCCATTACTCTAACCCTAACCCTAACCCTAATGCTAATTTGAGCCCTAAACTTAAACCTTAACCCAAATCAAACCCTAACCCAGACTCTGACCCTAATAATAACTTAGCTCTATACTTGACCCCTACACTAAATCTAACCCTTACACTAGATCTAGCAATAAACCTATCCCTTACACTATCCCTAACCATAACCCTAGACCTCACATTATCCCTAGCCCTAATCCTAGCCCTAACTGTAACACAAACACTAGCCCTCATCTAGCCCTAAAGCTGGACTTAATCCTAACCCGAATCCTCACCCTATCCGTACCCCTAAAAATAACACTTGCCCTAGCACTAAACCTAGTTATATAACCCCAAACCTTCCCCTAAAACTAACCCTAACCTTATTCCTAACCATAGACCTAACACTAACAAGAATCATAGCGCTAATCCTAGCACTATTTGAACACTAAACTTAACCCTACCCCAACCCTAGTAACTCACACCCTAGCCGTATTTTTATTTATAACCCTATTAACCCTGAAAATATCCCTAAACTTAACCCTAACCCTAGCCATAGCCCTAACCCTAGATCTAACCAAAACTCTAAATCTAAGCCTAATCTTAAGCCTAAACCTCATTCTATAACTAGCTCTATCACTATTGCTAATCTTAAAACTAGCCCTAATCCAAGAACTAGCCCTAAAACAAAACCAAGCCTTTGCTCTAAACCTAAGCCTTAATCTAAACCAAACCCTAACCTATAACTAGCCATAACCTGAGCTGAAATTTGAGTCCTAGGTCTAAAACTAACACTCACCCTGACACATATCCAAACACAAACCCTAGCTCTAAATATCACCCTAACACTAAACTAGCTCTAATGAGAACCATAGATCTTATGTTACATATAACACTAATCCTAGGCCTAATCCTAACACAAATTTAAAATAACACTAACTCTAATCAAGGCCTGAATCTACCCTAAGCATAACCCTCACACTTACCCTAACCCTAGTTCTAACCCTAAACCTAATCCTCACCTTATTCCTAACCCTAGCTCAAAGGCTAACCCTTAGCTTAAACATAACCCTAGCACTATCACTAACCATAACCCTAACCGTAACCCTAACCATAGCCCTAATCCTAACATTAAACCTAGATGTAACACTAGCTCTAACCCGAGGCATTACCCTAAATCTAACCCTAAACCTAATGATAACCCTATGTGTAACCTTAAGCAAAACCCTCACCCAAACCATAAACCTAACACTAGACCTAAACCTAAACCTAAACCTTCCCATAACCTTAATCCTAACTGAAACTCTAACTATATATTAAAACCAACAGTAAACCTAGCCCTAAAACTAAACTTAAACCTAAACCTAAACTTTAACATAAAGCTAAACTTATATCTAACCCAATCTATTACCCTAAACCTCATCCTAACGCAAATGAAAACCCTAGTCCTAACCCTAAACCTAACCCTGACCATAACACTAAACCTAACCCTCGTCCTAGACCTAAACCTAGGTCAAAACCTAACCCTTAACCTAAATCTAACCCTAACCCTACCCTAAGCTACAGTTACTAGCCCTGACCCAAAATCTAACCTAAATCTAGCCCTAATCCTAATTTAACCTTAGCCCTAACCATAGCTCTAACCTTATATATTATCCTTATGATAACCCTAAACCTAAAGCTAACCCTAGGCTTAATCCTAACACTTTAGCTAACCCTAAAGCTTTCCCTTGCCCTTAACCTACCATGAAACCTAAACCTATCCCAATAAATTACCCTAACCCTAACCGTAACCCTAAAACTAATGCTCATTTGAGCCGTATCACTAAACCTTAACCTAAAACAAACCCTAACCCTGATCCTGACCCTAAAAATACACCTAGCTCTAAACCTGACCCTTACCCTAAACCTAACATTTACACTAGACTTAGACACAAACCTAACCCTAAATCTAACCAAAACTGTAACACTAGACCTGACATTAGCCCTAGCCCTAATTCTAGAACTAACCCTACAACAAACCCTAGCCCTCATCCTAGCCCTAATCCTAGCCTTAGCCACAAACCTAACCCTCATCCTAGCGCTAACCACAATTCTAAACCTCACCCTATCTCTAAACCTAGTTAAAACACCATACCTTATCCTAAAATTAACTATACCCCTAGCCCTAACACTAGTCCTAAGCTGAACACTAACCCTAGCCCTAATGGTAGCCCAAACTTAGATCTATCCCTAAAACTAACCAAAACCTAGGCCTAAGACAAACTCTAACTCTCACCCTAGCCCTAGCCCTAGTTCTAACCCCATCTGTAATCATAAACCTAGCCCTAGTCCTTGCCCTATAGTTAGAACTTGCCGTATTCCTAGATCTATTGCTAAATCCAAGTCTAACCCTAACCCAAAGCCTAAGCCTAACACTAAAAGTAGCCCTAACTCTAATGCTAATCTTATAAATAGTCCAAAACCTAAACCTAGTACTAAAACAAAACTGAGCAACAGTCCTAACCCTAAACCTTAACTTAAATGAAACCCTAACACTACACCTAGACATAACCCTAGCCCTAATTCAAGTCCTAACCCTAACCTTAAAACTTACCCTGACCCAGACTCATATTCTAACACTGACCCTAGCTCTAAAGACCATCCTAAACTTAAAGAAAATCCCAACAGTAACACTAGCCCTAATTCAAGTCATAACCCTAACCTTAAAGCTAACCCTGATTGATATCCTAACAATCACCCTAGCTCTAAACACTGCCCTCACCTTAAACCAAACACTAACTGTAACCCTAGCATTTATTTGAGTCCTAACCATAACCCTAAAACTAACCCTGATGCTGACTCATATCCTAACAATAACCCTAGCTCTAAATATTACCCTAACCTTAAACCTAAAACTAACACTAGACCAACCCCTAACCCTAACCCTAAAATGAACCCTAATTGTAACCCTAGCTCTTACATTAGCCAATGCCCAAATGTAGCCCTAACCCTAACACAAAAAATAGCCCAAATCTGAGCTCTAAACCTATATTTAACCCTAACACTAAACCTAAACCTAATGCTAGCATTTACCTAGCTCTAATGCTATGCCTTAACCTAAGAAAAACCCTAACCCTAATGGTAACCCTGGACCTATCTCTAATCTTTAGGCTGACCAGAATCCTAACCCTATTAATAGTCCTAAACCTAGCCCTCATTCTACCTCTATCCTATCCCAAACCCTAACGCTAACCCTGACCCTTATTCTGACCTGAACACTAACCCTAGGTCTAAAACTGACCCTAACCCTAGACCAAACGCTAACACTAGCCCTAGACCTAAAGCAAATCCTAAATCTAGCCTTATCTCTAAACCTAGACCTAAACATAAACCTAGCTCTAGCCCTAATAATAATCCTTCACCTAACTCAAACACTAACCCTAATCCCAGAGCTAAACATAGTCTTAATTCTGGCTGAAACACTAACACTAACTCTAAACCAAACACTGACACTGCCTTTAGAGTAAACCTATCTCTAAATCTGACCCTACCCCGAAATTCTAAACCTAACACTAGGCCTAGCCATAACACTAACCCTACCACTAGGGCTCAACATAACCCTAGCTCTTACATTACCCATAGCCCTAACCCTAGGCCTAAACCTAACACGAAACCTAGAGCCAATCCTAGGCCTAAATCAAGCCGTAAGCATAACCCTAACCCTCACCCTATCCCTAACCCTAACCTAACTCTCGCCCTAGTCGTAATCCTAGCTCAAAGTCTAAATATTACTCAAAACATAAACCTACACCTATCCCTCAATCTAACACTAACCCTACCCTAATCCTAACCTTAACCCTAGCCCTAAACTTAGCTCTAAACTACCCATTACTCTAAACCTAAACCTAACCTTATTGATAATCCTAGGATTAATGATAAACCTAAACCTAACTGGAAAACTAACCCTAGACCTAACGTTAAACATCACACTTGACATAGACCTAACCCTAGCTCAAATCCTAACCCTTACTATAAACCTAAACATAACCATAGCCCTAACTCTAAGCATAAACCTCAATCTAATGTTAAACATAGCCCTAAATATACAAGTAATTGTATACATTACCCTAACCCTAACCTTATCCGTAATGACACTAGCATTAATCTTAACCCTAATAATATGAGCACTATAATCTTATTCCCAGAAGTAATCCTAAACCTAACCCTCACACTAGCCCTAACCCTAGCTCAAAACCTAACCCTGTCACTAAACATAAACATAAGCTTAACCCTAGTTTTAACACTAATATTAATTCGAGACCTATTCCTAACCATAAACATAGCACTAAACTTAGCTCTAATCCTATCCATTATACTAATCATAACACTTACCCTAATGCAAACTTTTGGCCTAACCTTAATCCTATCACTAACCCTAACTCTATCAATTACACTAAACCTAATGTAAACTCTAAACCAAAACCTTTCGTTACTCTGACCCACACCCTAGTGCTAATTCAAGCCCTAAAACTAAACCTTAACCTCAAACAAACTCTAAAACTGACTCTGACCCTAATAAATTTCCTAGATCTAAAGCTGACTTTTACACTAAACCTAACCCTTACACTAGACCTAGCAATAACCCTAATCCTGAAACTATCCCCAACCATAAACTTAGACCTGACATTACCCATAGTCCTAATCCTAGCCCTAAACCTAACACAAACCCCGCTATTATCCTCACCCTAAACCTAGCCTTAATCCGAGCCCTAAACCTAACTTTAGGCCTAACCCAAAAACTAACCTTAGGCCTAATCTTATTTCTAATTTAGTTCTATTCCTAATCCTAGCCCTAACCCTAGCCCTAAGGCTAAATCTAACTCTCACCCTAGCCCCATCCCTAATTCTAACCCTATCCATTACTGGAACCCTAATCCTAGCCCTAACCCTAGTCCTATAATTAGCTCTAGTTCTAACCTAGATATAATTTTAACTCAAAATCAAACTCTAACTGTAGGCCTAACCCTAACCTAATTCTAACTCTAAATCTAACTTTAACTCTAGTCCTAAAACAAAACCGAGCCATAGCCCTAACCCTAACCCTTAACCTAAACCAAACCCTAACCCTAAACCTAATCTTTGCTCTAATTCTGGTTTTAAGCTGAAAACTAGAACTCACACTGACCCTGACTCTGACTATAATACTAACTCTAGACTAAACATCACTCTAACCCTAACCCTTAACCTAACACTAGATCTATCACTAACCCTAACAATAAATTTAACCCTAATTGTAACCTTGGTACTTATAGTAGCCTTATGTCTAACCCTAGCACTAACTTAACCTCGAACCTAGACCTAATCCAAGCCCTATCCTGAGTTTTAATCCTAACCCTAATCCTGACACTCACCCTAATCAAAACCAAAACCCTAGAGCTAACCCTATCTCTACCCCTATTCATTGCCTTAACCATAACCCTAAACCTAATCCTAAAGCTATCCCTAATCCTAAACCTATGCATTGTTCTAAACCAAACCTAAACTCTAAACCTCACCCTATCATTACACTAACACTAACCATGATGGTAATTCGAGCCCTTAATTTAAACCTTAACCTATCCCAAACTTCTAACCCAGAACTTGACCCTAATAATACCTCTAGCTCTAAACCTGACCCTAACCATAAATCTAACCCTTACATTACATGTAGCCATAAACCTAACCCTAAAACTATCTTTAATCATAACCCTACATCTGATATTAGTCCTAGACCTAATCCTAGCCCTAACCCTTAAATAAAACACAGCCTTCATTCTAGCCCCAAACCTAACCTTAATCATAACCATAACCCTAACCATAGCCCGAAAACTAATTTCAACCCTCTCTCTCTTTCTAAACCTAGGTATAATGCCATTCCTTACACTAAACTTAACCCTAACACAAACCCTAATGCTAGGCCTAAGATGAACACTAACCCTAGCCCTAATTCTAGCCCTAATTCGATCCTATACCTATCCCTAACCCTAACCCTAACTCTAAGCCTAAGCCTAATATTAACACTAGCCCTAGCCCTAATGCTAATTATAAAACTAGCACTAATCCTAACCCTTACAGTAAAGCTAACCCGATCAATAGCCCTAACCCTAAACCTTCACTTAAACCAAACCTTAACACTACACGTAGACTTAACCCTAGTCCTAATTCCAGTCTTAATCTTAACCGTAATACTAACCCTAAATCAGACTCATATCCTAACACTCATCCTAGCTCTAAACATGACTCTAACTGTGATCCGAACCCTTACAGTAAACCTAGCCTTAATTTGAGTCCTAACCCTAACCCTGACTATAAACCTAACACTAACACTAGCTCTAAATTTCACCCTAACCTTAAACCTAATCCTAACACTAGAGGTTTAACCCATAACCATCAGCCTAAAACTAACCCTAAAAACCATAGCTCTTACATTAATAATTGCTCTAACCCTAGCATTAACCCTCACACAAAAACTAGCCCTAATTTGAGCCCAAAACATAGCTTTAACCGAACCCTAGCCCTAATCCAGCCTCTAACCCTATCCACTACCATATGCCAAACCCTAAACCTAAAGCTAATCCTAATCCTAATCTTAATCCTAATCCCTAACCTTAACCAAACCCTAACCCTACTAATAGTTTTAGGTTTTGGATTAGGTTAAGGATTAGGATTAGGATTAGGTTAGACCTAATCCTTCACCTAACTTAAAACCTAACCCTAGTTCTCATTCTAGCTCTAAACATAAACCAAACCCTAACCTTAACCCTGACCCTTATTCTGACCGTTACAATAATCATAGGTCTAAACCTGAACCTAACCCTAAACCAAACCCTAACACTAGCCTTGCTGGTAACCTTATACCTACACCTAAACTTAACACTAGCCCTAGACATAAACCTAATCCTAATCTATCCATAACTCTAGCCCTAGACCTAAAGAAAAACCTAGCACTAGCCCTAATATTAACCCTTATCCTAAAGCCAAAAACTAACCTTTCTCCTTATCTTAACCCTGGTCCTAATTCTAGCTTTCACATTAACCATAACCCTAAACGAAACACTGACATTGACACTAAAAATAAACTTACCTCTAAATATCACCCTAACCCTAAACCTAACCCTAAAACTATACTTAGCTCTAACATTAACCCTAAAACTAGCCCTAATCATAACAAAGTTCTTACATTTGCCATAGCCCTAACCTATTACAAAACCTAGCCCTAACCCAAGCCCTACCCTAGATTTAAACCTAAAGCTAAGCATAACCCTAACCTTAGCTCTAACCCTAAACCTAAGCCTAACCCTAGACCTAATCCTAAGCATAACACTAGCCCTATCACTAGATCTAACCCTATCCTTTACCCTAATGATAACCCTAACGCTTCTGCTAACCCTAGGCCAAACCCTAATCCTATCCTTAACCCTAACCCTACCTATTACCCTACACTTAACCTGAACTCTAAACCTAAAACTATCATTAACCTATCCCTAACAGTAATGATAACTCAAATCTTAAAAGTAAACCTTAATCTAATAAAAACCCTAACTCTGACTCTGACCCTAATAATAGCCATAGCTCTAAAACTGACCCTAATAAAAACGTGACCCTTACAATAGACCTAGCTATAAACCTAACCCTAAAACTTCCCCCTAACTGTAACCCTAGACCTGACATTAGCCATAGCTCTAACCCTAGACCTAATCCTAACACAAACCATAGTCCACATTCTAGCCATAAACCTCACCTTAATCATAAACTTATCCCTAACCAGAACCCTAAATTTAATCCTCACCCTACTTCTAAAAGTACCTAAAATCTCATCCCTTAACCTAAACCTAACCCTAACCCTAACACTAACACTAATCCTGGCCCTAAACCTAGGCCTACCCCTAACACTAAACCTAGTCCTAATCCCAGTCCTAATTTAGCCCTATTTCTAACCCAACTATAACCCTAGCCCTAAGAAAAACTCAAACTCTCGCCCTAGCCATATACCAATTTCTAACCCTATTCCTTACCATCACCCTATACCTAGTGCTAACCTTAGCCCTAACCCTAGCCCTATACTTACCCCTAGCTCAAAGCCTAGATCTAAATTGAACTCTAAATCTAACCCTAAACCTAAGCCTAAACCTCACATTAACACTAGCCCTAATCCTAAAATTAATCCTAAAACTAGACCTAACTCTACTGCTAGCCCTAAAACAAAACTGAAAGATAACCTAACCCTAACAATTAACCTAAAGCAAACCCTAACTCTACAAGTAGTCCTAATCCTATCTCTAATTCTAGTCCTAACCCTAAACTGGAAACTAATCTGGACTCTGACTCTGACCCTAACATTAAGCCTAGTTCTATGTATCATCATAACCATAAACTTAACCCTAACACTAGACCTAGCTCTAACCCTGACCCTATCACTAGATCTAATCATAATACTACTTTGTACATTAGCCATAGCCTTAACACTTGTCCTAACCCAACCCAAATCCTAGCCTTAATACGAATCCTAAACCTAGTTTAAAAAAAAAAAAAAATAATTATTTTTTTTAGTTTTCAGTGGACACAACATCTTTATTTTATTGGTATATGGTGCTGAGAATCAAAACCAGTGCACTACGCTTGCCAGTTTAGCACGCTATTTCTTGAGCCACATCTCAGCCGCTAAACCTAGCTTTAATCCTAATCGTAAATCTACCCCTAAACCAAAAAAAAAGCCCTAATCCTATACATAACCCTACCCCTAATCTTAGGTCTAACCCTATCCATTATCCTAATGATAACCCTTATGGTAAACCTAGGCCTAACCCTAACCCTATCCATTACACTAAACCACACCTAATGCCTAAACCTAACCCTTTCATTACCTTAACCTTAAACCCTAATGATAATTCAAGCCCTAAACCTAAACCCTAACTTAACTCAAAACCTCAGCTTGATCCTGACCCTAATAAAAACCCTAGCTCTAAAACTGACCATTAGTATAAATCTAACCTCTACACTGGACCAAGTCATAAACTAACACTGAATCTATCCCTAATTGTAACCCTAGACCTGAAATTAGCCCTAGCCCTAATACTAGCACTAACCCTAACACAAACATTAGCCCTCATCCTAGCCCTAAACCTAGCCTTAATTATAACCCTAAACCTAAACCTAGAAATAACCCTAATACTAACCGTTGCCCTAGCCCTCAAACTAACTATAACCCAATATCTTACCCTAAATGTAATCCTCACTCTAAACTTAATGCAAGGCCTGAACCTAAAACTAACACTAGCCCTAATTTAGCCCTATCCCTAACCCTAATCCTAACCCTAACCCTAACCCTAAGACTAACTCTATCTCTCACACTAGCCTTATCACTAGTTCTAACCCTATCTCTTACCATAATCCTATACCTAACCCAAAACCTAGTTCTAACTCTTGCCCTATCCTTAGCCCTACACCTAACCATAAATCAAAATCTAACTCTAAATCTAACCCTAACCAGAAGCCAAAGCCAAACTATTATAAATACATTTATACTTAGACTCTGTGTGTACAGATATTGGCTTCAATTATTATTTAGAGAATACTCATTAATTTCATAAAAGGCATACCATTTCTGGTGGTGTACAGAGAACTGAGCGTCAAGGGTAGGATGCTATATTATGGGGGAAAGGAATGAGGGTATGTGATTAATCTAACTTAGCAACTTTGGAGGAGAAATCTAATGAATAGACGGGAAATTTATGGAAGAAGGTATAAATTCAAACTCCTTTTCTGTATTTAGAAAATTACCCTATGTATAAACATTAAAATTTAGGAGCCTGAAAGTGGGATAGAGGGAGAAAGAAAAAATAACAAGGAAAGGAAGAAAGAGAGAGAGAAAGAAAATAAGAGCAAATAAAGAGGTGGTGAGGTGAGACCTATGCAATTCCTCTATATTATACTATTCTAGTGATTCAGTTCTTAAAGTCCAATTTCATGGAAAGTTCTTGGTTTCACATATGTTGATGTTATGTGAACCAGAGGGGAAGGGTAGAGGAGAATGGATGAGAAGAGCAAAAAAAGAAACGTAAGAAAAAATAAAAGTCTCTCAGAACTATGTTTTCTTTTCTTGCTGTAGGTGGAGTTGTCTATTCCTAGCTTGAGTCTCTGTGCTCAGGGTGGTGGAGGTAGCCATGGTGAGAGGGCTTGAGCTTCTACCTGGAGCTTTCCTACTCTTAGTGTCTAAATGGAAACCAGGTGTCTGTACAGTTGCTCTTCTGTATTGATAGCTACACCCCCCCCCCAAAAAAAAATGCTTGTGAGAAAAATGTTGAGTTATCACAATTGGAGGCAGGGGCGTTGGAAACCGGTTACCTGATAAGCAGCAGAACCGAGCAGTTAGCCATGCCCACTGATGGATAGTGAGTTAGGTTTTGCAAGATGGATTCCATCTAAGAGCCATGTATGGTGTTTTGTGTCGTGGGTAGTTCTGGAGTGACCTTGTGCTGTGTCCAGAGCTCTGTCTGTTGACTCTCAAGCTGAGCCTCTGTATTCTGTGCTGCCTTCCATCTGCACAGGGAGTGCCCATGCAGCAGAGACTGCTGTCTATGCCCAGAGAATCTGCTCACCCAAGCATTCCATCTGAGCTGAAAGAACCCATGTGGCCTGAATTTTCTTCAAATTTCAATGATATTGGGCAGGATTCACCTTTTATTTAGCCTTACTATGCTTCACAGTTTTGGACCTTCTTGGTTCAATGGCTTCCTGTCAGGAACAGTTTGTATTTTAAGGTTTCCCTTCATTATGACTTATTGATGTGAATAAAAATTTAGCTGGAAATCAAACAGGGTTGGTAAGAGGTGCTTGAAACTTCACACAATCAGTTCTCACTAGGCACTCTCTGATTTCTTTCTTTTGAAGGTAGGCCAATAATAAGCATGAAAAACAAACTTTATCTGACAGCCCTTAAGGAGAAAACAGAGAAACATGTATGTACTGAAATAAGTCTCCAAACAATTTGATCAGATTTTTTTGATACTGCACAGTATTCATCTTTTAGCTTGCTGCACTAGGCTTCCCAAGGTTGGCACTTCTATGATCAATGGTTTTCTAAACAGGTAAGTGTTAGTGTTACAGTTAGGGTTAGGGCTAGCTTTAGAGCTGGTGTTAAGTTTAGAGTTTGTTTTGTTAAAATTTCTTTGATACTGGCAAGATTTATCTTTTACCTAGCCTTCAATGTGCCCCAGTTTTGGGCCTTCTCGGTTCAATGGTTCACTGTTGGGAAGAGTTTGTTTTTAATGTCTCACTTCATTTTAACCTATATGGGTAAATAAAAAAAGGAGCTGAAAAATCAGAGGGTTGGTGTTAGCTGGTCGAAACTTCACATACTCCATCAGTTGTCTGTGGGCACTCTCTGGTTTCTTTTTTGTAAAAGTAGCCATAAGCTGAAGCATGCAAAACAACTTTATCCAAAAGCACTTTAGGAGAAAACAGGGCAATATGCATGTACTGAAATACCTCCCTAAATTATTTGTGCAGATATTTTTTGATACTGTGCATGATTCATATGTAAGATTGCCCCTATAGTCTTCCCAAGTTTGAAACTTTTGGGATCAAAGTTTCTCTTAACAGGTTAGGCTTAGTGTTATGGTTAGAGTTAGGGCAAGGGTTAGAACTAGTATTAGGGTTAGAGTTAGATTTTTTTCAACTTTTTGAATACTCGGCAGGATTTACCTTTTTTCTATTCTTAGTATGCTCCCCATGTTTGGGCTTCCTAGATAAAAGGGATTGCTCTCAGAAGAAGTTTTAATTTTCATGTTTCACTTTATTTTGCCCTATAGGGATGAATGGGAATGGAGCTGCACTCAAACAGGGTTTGTGCTAGCTGCTTGAAATTTCACACACTCAATGAGTTCTTAGTGAACATTTTCTCATTTATTTCTTGTGGTAGTAGCCCAACGCAGAATTAGAAAGAAACAGGTTTATCTGTGGGCACTTTAAGAGCAAGCTTCAATTTTTTTGCATGGATTACTTTGTTATTTTTTAGGATTTATCCTTTTCCCAATCTTAGTAGGATCCCCAAGTTTGGGTTTTCAAGGTTTGCCACTTCCCTGTCAGGAACAGATTGAATTTTTAGATTTCACTTTATTATGACTTATGGATGTGAATGAAAATGGAGCTGGAAATCAAACAGTTAGTACTAGCTGCTTGAAACTTCTCAAACTCAATCAGCTCTTTGTGGGCACTCTCTGGTTGTTCCTCATGAAAGTACCTTAAACTGAAGCATGAAAACATAATTTATCTAAGAGCACATTAGAAGACAACAGGGAAATATGCACATAATGAAATACCTCCCCCAATTATTTGATCAGATTTCTTTGATATTGCACAGGATTTATCTGTTACCTTTCCCCACTGGGCTCCTTTATTTGGGGACTACTATGACCAAAGGTTTTCAAAACAGGTTAGGTTAGATTTTGTATTAGGTTAGAGCTAGGGTTACAGCTACTGTTTTGTTAGATTCAGTTTTGTTCAAATTTATTTGATACTGGGCAGGATTCAACTTTTACCTAACATTACTATATTTTTTACGTTTGGGCCTTTTGGTTCAAGAGTTTGCTCTCCTGAACAGTTTGTATTTTAAGTTTTCATTTCATTTTGACCTATGTGTGTAAATGGAAATAGAGCTGGAAATCCAACAGGGTTGGTGCTAGTTATTTCAAACCTCAAGCACTCGATCAGTTTTCTATGAGCATTCTCTGGTATGTTTTTTGTAAAAGTAGCCCTAAGCTGAAGGATGCAAAGCACCTTTATGTAAGAGCACGTTAGGAGAAAACAGGGAAATATGCATGTACTGAACTACCTCCCCAATTATTTGGTCTGATTTATTTGATATTGTGAAAGATACATCTGTTAGACTACCCAACTTGGCTCCCCAAGTGTGCGACTTCTAGGAGCAAAGGGACTCTAAAAAGGTTAAGGTTAGTGTTAGGGTTAGCGTTAGTACTAGCATTAGACCTAGTTTTAAGGTAAAAGTTAGTTTTGTTTTCAAAATTCTATGATACAGTGCAGGATTTATCTTTTTCCTATTTTGACTATACTCCAAATGTTTGAGCCTCCTACGTAAAGGGTTTGCCTTCAGGAACTGTTTCAATTCTCTTGTTTCTCTTCCATTTTCCGTATAGGGGTGAATGGACATGAAACTGGAAATCAAACAGGGTTTGGGCTAGCTGCTTGAAACTTCACACACTCCATCAATTTTCAGTGAGCATAATCTGGTGTTTGCCATGGAAATAGCCCTTAGATGAAGTAGAAAGTAACAGCTTTATCTTTGACTGCTTTAGGAGCAATCTGAATACACATGTACTGAAAGAGCTTCAGGTTTTTTTGGCTGGATTAATTTGATACTGAACAGTATTCATCCTTGACCTAGTCTTAGTAGGCTCTCCAAGTTTGGGCCTTCAAGGTTCCGTGGTTCAGTGTAAGGAACAATATGAATTTTTAGGTTTTACTTCATTATGGCCTATAGGTGTGAATGTAATGGATCTACAAATCAAACAGGGTTGGTACTAGCTTCATGAAACTTCACACACTCAATCATCTCTCTGTGGGCAATCTTTGGTTTTTCTTTGTGAAAGTACCTTAAGCTGAAGCATGAAAAACAATTTATCCATGAGCACTTTAAGAAAAAAACAAAACAGGGAAATATGAATGTACTGAAATACCTCCCCCTATTTTTCATAAGATTTCATTGATACTGCCCAAGATTCATCTATTTAATTGCACCACTAGACTCCCCAATTTGGGACTTCTATGATCATAGGTACTCTAAACAGGTTAGAATTTGGTTAGGGTTTGTTACATCTAGTTTTAGAGTTAGAGTGAGTTTTGTTCAAATTCATTTGATACTTGGCATAATTCGTTTTTTACTCAGCCTTACTATTTTTCCCAGGTTTGGGCCTTATCACTTCAATGGTTTGCTGTCAGGAACAGTTTGTATTTTAAAGTATCCTTCATTTTGACCTATATGGGTAAATGGAAATGGAACTTGAAATCAAACAGAGTTGGTGCTTGCTGCTTAAAACTGCTCACACTAGGGGCTGGAGATGTGGCTCAGGTGGTGGTGCATTTGCCTAGCATGCATGCAGCCCGGGTTCAATCCTCAGCACCACGTACAAACAAAGATGTTGTGTCCGCCGAAAACTAAAAAATAAATATTAAAAAAAATTCTCTCTCTCTCTCTCTTAAAAAAACTGCACACACTCAATCAGTTCTAGGTGGGCACTCTGGTTTCTTCCTTGTGAAAGTTTCACAAAGCTAAAGCATGCAAAAACATCTTTATTTGAAAGTACTGTTGGAGAAAACAGGGAAATATACATGTACTGAACTACCTCCCCACATTATTCGGTCAGATTTCTTTGATATTACACAATATTCATCAGTTAGCTTTCCCCACTTGGCTCCCATAATTTGGGTCTTCTATGATAAAAGTTTCTCTATATATATTAGGGTTAGGTTTATGGTTAGGTTAACTGCTAGGTTTAAACCTAGTGTTAGGGTTAGAGTCAGTTTTTTTCATGTATCTTTTATACTGGGCAGAATTTATCTTTTACCTAGGCTCACAATGTTCCCTGCTTTGGGCCTTCTCCGTTCAATGGTTCACTGTCAGGAACAGTTTGTATTTTAAGATTTCACGTTATTTTGAACTATTCTGTTGAAGAGAAATGGAGCACAAAATCAAACAGGGTTGGTGCTAGCTACTTGAAACTGCACACACTCAATAAGTTATTTGTGGGCACTCTCTGGTTTGTTCCTTTTGAATGTTGCCCTCAGCTGAAACATGCAAAGCCACTTTATCCCAGAGCACTTTTGGAGAAATCAAAGAAATATGCATGTACTGAAAGAATTCACCCAATATTTGCTCATATTTCTTTAATACTGTTCAGAATTCATCTGTTACCTTGCCCCACTAGGCTCCCTTAGTTTGGGATTTCGATGACCAAACATTCTCTAAATATGCCAGGGTGAGCTGTAGGGTTAGGATTAAGGGTAAATCTAGTATTAGGTTTACAGTAGTGTTATTCAAATTTCTTTGATACTAGGCACGGTTTATCTTTTACCTATCCTTCCCCACGTTTGGGCCTTATATGTTCACTGGTTTGCTGTCAGTATTTCAGTTTTTATTTTAAGGTTTCATTTCATTTTGACCTATATGGGTAAATAGAAATGGAGCTGGAAATCAAAGAGGGTTTTTGCTAGCTGCTTGACACTTCACACACTCAATCAGTTCTCTGTGAGGATGCTCTGGTTTTATACTTGTGTAAGTATCTCAAAGATGAAGCATGCAAAAATAACACTATGTGAGAGCATTTTAGGAGACAACAGGAAAATATGCATGTACTGAACTACCTCCCTCAATCATTTGGTCTGATTTCTTTGATACTGGGCAGGATGCATCTGTTAGCTTTCTCCACTAGGCTCCTCATATTTGAGACTTCTATGATCAAATGTTCTCTAAACAGGTTAGGTTAGAGTTAGGTCTAGTGTTAGGGTTAAAGTTTGTCTTGTTCAAATTTCTTTGATACTGGGCAGGATACATTTCTACCTAGCCTTACTATGTTCCCAAAGTTTAATTCTTCTCAGTTCAATGACTTTGTATTTTACGGATTCACTTCATTTTGACCTACATGGGTAAATGGACATAGAGCTGGGAATCAAACAAGGCTGGTGCTCACTGTTTGAAACTGCACAAACTCAATCAGTTCTCTGTGGGTACTCTCGGGTTTGTTCCTTGTCAAGTTAGTAATAAGCTGAAGCATGCAATACCAATTTATCTGAGAACACTTTAGGAGAAAACAGGCAAATATGCATGAACTGAAATAGCTCCCCCAATTATTTTGTCAGATTTCTTTGAAACTACCCATGATTCATCTGTAAACTTGCCCCGCTAGACTCCCCAATTTTGAAACTTCTATGATCAAAGTTTCTCTAAACATATTAGGTTTAGGGTTTGACTTAGTGTTAGGACTAGGTTTAGACCTGGTGTTGGAGTTATAGTTAGTTTTGTATTTTTTTAAAAATTTCTATGATACTGGGCAGGATTCACCTTTTTCCTATTTTGACTATGCTCCAAATGTTTGGGCCTTCTATGTAAAAGGATTTTCTCTCAGGAACAGTTTCAATTTTCATGTTTCTCTTCTTTTTGCTCTATAGGGGTAAATGAAAATGTAGCTGGAAATAAAATAGTGTTTGTGCTAGCTGCTTGAAACTTCACACACTCAATCAGTTCTCATGAATATTCTCTGTTTTGTTTCCTGTTTAGTATCCCTAAGCTGAAGTCGAAAGAAACAGCTTTATCTCTGAGTGTTTTAGGGGCAAGCAAAATACACATGTACTGAAAGATCTTCAAAATTTTTTTTTGGTCAGATTAGTTTGATAATGTAGAGGATTCATTTTTGACCAACCTTAGTAGGCTTCCCAAGTTTGGGTCTTCAAGGTTCAATGGTTAATGTCAGTAACATTTTGAATTTTTAGTTTTCACTCAATCACTTCACTTTGGACATGCTCTGGTGTGTTCCTTGTTAAAGTACCTTAAGCTCCAGCATGAAAAAATAATTTATCCAAGAACACTATAGGAGAAAACAGGGGAAATAGGCATGTACTGAAACACCTTCCCCAATTATTGTTCAGAATTTTCGATACTGGGCAGGATTCATCTGTTACCTTCCCCTACTGGGCACCCCAAGTTTGGGCCTTTTATGATCAAGCTCTATAAACAGGAAAGGTTTAGTTTCAGGATTAGGGTTAAGGCTAGTGTTAGAACTAATGTTCGCGTGAGAGTTAGTTTTGTTCAAATTTCTTTGATAATGGTCAGAATTCATCTTTTACCTAGCATTACCATGTTTCCCAGGTTGGGCCTTCTCAGTTCAAGGTTCGCTGTCAGGAACAATTTGTGTTTTAAGGTTTCACTTCACCTTGAATTCTATGGGTTAGGGATAGCGTTAGGGGTATAGCTCAGTTTTGTTTTAGGGTTAGGGCTAGGTTTAGGGCTAGATGTTTAATTAGTGTTAGGGTTAGGGCTAATGTTGGGGTGAGGTGTAGTCTTAGGGTTAGGGTTAGATTTAGAGTTAGGTTTAGATCCAGGTTTAGGGTTAGGGCTAGAGTGAGTGTTAGAGTAAGGGATAGGTTTAGAACTAGGGAAATGGCTAGGATGAGAGTTAGATTTAGATTTAGGACTAGGCTTAGGGCTAGGGTTACAGTTAAAACTAAAATAGGGCTAGGATTAGGGCTAAGGTTAGTGTTAGGGTTAGGCCTAGGGCTAGGGCAAGGTTTAGGATTAGCGTTGGGGTTAGGATTAAGTTTAGGGGAAAGGGTGGGGCTATAGCTAACTTTAGAGCTAGGGTGAGGGTTACATTTAGGATTAGTGGTAGGATTAGTGTTTAGGTTAGGATTAAGGCTAGGTTAAGGGCTAGGGTTTCTGTTAGGTTTAGAGCTAGGACTAGGCTAAGGCTAATGCCAAGTCTAGGGTTATGATTAAGGATAGTTTTAGGGTTAGATTATTGCTAGGTATATTGTCAGAGCTATGTTTATGGTAAAAGTCAAGTTTAGATTTAGGGGTATTATTAGGGTTAGGGTCAGGGTTAGCATTTGGTTTAGGTCAAAGTTTAGGTTTAGGGCTTGAATTAGTGTTAGGTTTAAGCTTAGGGTTAGGGTAATGGATAGGGTTAGGTTTAGGTTTCAGTTAAGATTTAGGGTAATGAATGGGTTAGGTTTAGCACTAGGTTATAGTTATCATGAGGTTAGGTTTATGTTTAGTATAATGGATAGATTTAGAGCTAGGGTTAGGGCTAGGTCATGGTTTGGATTAAGTCTAAAATTAGAGTTAGGTTTAGGGATAGGGCTAAGCTTTGATTTATGGTAAGTGTTAGGTTTAGGGCTAGGGTTATTTTTAGGTTAGGTTAGTGTTTCAGCTAGGGTAATGGCTAGGGCAAAGGTAAGGTTTACATTCAGGTCTTGAAATATGTTTATGGTTAGGGTTTGGTTTAGGGTTCAGGTAATGACTAAAGTTTTCATTACAGTTAGGGTTAAGTTTAGGGTAATGGATAATGTTAGATTTAGGGTTAGGGTTAGGTTAGGGTTAGTGTTAGGGTATGGATTAGGAGTAGTCATAGGATTAGGGTTAGTGTAAGGCTTAATGTTTCTGTTAGGTTTAGGTCTATGGTGAGGTTTAGGTTTATGGTTAGGTCTTGGGATTCGTTTATGGTTAGGGTTAGTTTTAGTGTTAGAAATAGGGTTATAATTAGGGTTAGGGTTAGGGTAATTAACAGGGTTAGAACTAAAATTTGAGCTAGGATTAAGGTTAGGATAAGAGCTAGAATTAGGGTTATGGTTTAGAATAGGGCTAGTGTAATGTTTAGGGTAAGGGTTTAGTTTGGAGCTAGGGTTAGTTCTAAGGAAAGTGTTAGTTTTAGGGTTAGTGTTAGGGCTATGGTTAGGGTTAGCGTTATGCTTAGGGCAAAGTTTAGGCCTATGATAATGGCTAGGTTTTGTTTTAGGTTTAGAGCTAGGATTAGGACTATGGTTAGCGTTTGGGCTACTCTTAGGGTTCAGATTAGGGTTAAAATACGGTTAGGGCTAGGGTTATATTTAGGGCTAGTATTAGGGTTAGGGTTATAGCTAGGTTTAATGTTAGGACTACGTTTTGGGTTAGGTTCCAGTTTAGAGATAGGTTAATGTTAGGGTCAGACTCAGTGTTCCAAATAGTATTAGGGTTAGGGTTAAGGCCAGAATTAGGAATAGTGTTAGGTCTAGGGGTAGGGTAAGTTTTTAGTTTAGGTTAAGGGTTATTGGTAGGGCTAGAGCTAGGATTTTGTTTAGGTCTAGGGCTAGAATTATAGCTATATTTAGTATTAGTTTGGGGTCAAGTTATAGTTTTAGGGTCAGGTATAGGGTTAGGGTTAGGTTTAGGGTTAGTGATATTGTTTGGTTTAGGGTTAGGGTTAGGTTTAGACCTAGGGTTACTGTTAGGATCAGAATAAGGTCAGGGTTAGGGTTAGAACTATAATGAGGGCTAGGGTTCGGACTAGTAATACTGTTAGTATTTAAGTAGGTTAAGGATTAGGGTTAGGAGTAGGGATAGCATTTGGTTTAGGGTTTGGCTTATGTTAAGCGACTGAGTTAGATCTAGGGTTAGGGCTCAGGTTAGGGTTAGGGCTAGGGTTAGTTAGGGTTAAGATTAGGGTTTAAACTAGGGCTAGGACTAGAATTAGGGGTAGGATTTCGATTAGGGTTAGGCTTAGGGTTATGACAATGACTAATGAACAACCTAGGGTTATGATTAGGACTAGTTTTAGGGTTAGGGTTAAGTCTAGTTCTGGTGTTTGAGTGTTAATTTAAGGTTAGGGTGATGTTTAGATCTATGATTAGTGTTAGGAACAGTGTCAGGTTCAAAGTTATTTTTAGAGTTAGGGTTAGGGCTAGGTGTAGGTTTATGGTTTGGTTTAGGTTAAGGGTTAGGCTTAGGGATATGGCTTGGTTTTGTTTTAAGGCTAGGGCTAAGCATAAGGCAAGTTTTAGGATTAGCATTATTGTTAGGGCTAAGGTTAGGGATTGGTTTAAGATTATGTTTATGGTTAAATTTAGAGTTAGGTTTAAATTTAGAGCTAGGTTTTGATCCAGGTTTTGGCTAGGGCTAAGGATAGAATTAGGGATATGGCTATGGCAAGAGTGAGTGTTAGTCTTAAGGCTAAGTTTACGGTTAGGCTAGGACTAAATTAGGGTTAATGCTAGGCTTAGTGTTAGGATGAGGCCTAGGGATAGAGCAAGGGTTATGGTTAGGTTTAAGATTATGGATAAGTTTAGGGTTATGGTTAGGTTTAGTGTAAGAAATGGGATTATAGCTAAGTTTAGGGCTAGGGCAAGGGTCACAATTAGGGTTAAACCTCGGATTTTTTTTTTTTTTTTTTTTTGCGTTAAGACTAAGCCTAGGTTTAGGCCTAGGAATACTGCTAGGACTAATTTCAGGTCCAGCTTTACTGTTAAAGATAGTTTATGGTTAGGTGAGATGTAGTGTAAGGGTTAGGTTTAGGGTTAGGGTCAGGTTTAGAGCTAAGGGTATTGTTTGTGTCAGGGTCGTGATTAGTGTTTGGGATAGATTAAGGTTTAAATTTAGGGCTCGAATTAGCATAGGTTTAGGATTAGGGTAATGATATCATTTGGTTTATGTTTCATGTTAGGTTTAAGGTAATGGATACGGTTAGGATTAGGGATATGTAAAGTTTAGGCCTAGGATTAGCATTAGCGTTAGGATTATGTTTATGGTAATTGATAGGGTTAGAGCTGGGGTTACAGCTAAGGTTATGGTTTTTATTAGTGCTATGTTTAGGGTTACCATTAGGGTTAGGGTTAAAGCTTGGTTTAGGGCTCAGATTAGGCTAGGTTTTGGGTTAAGTTAAGGCTAAGATTAGGGTTATGGCTAATGTAAGTACTAAGGTTAAAATTGGGGCTATTTTTCAGGGTTAGGGTTAGGGTTAGGGCTAGGTCTAGTGTTATGTTTAGGGTTATTTTTAGGGTGATGTTTAAAGCTAGGGTTTTTGTTAACATCAGAATCAGGGTTAGGGTTAGTTCTAGGGTTCTGCTTGAAACTAGAATTAGGGATAGGGTTAGGGTTAGGTGTAGGATTATGGTTTGGTTTAGTTTAAGGGTTAGGGTTAGGCATATGGATTGGTATTGTATTAGGGATTGGCCTAGAGTTAGGGCTAGTTTTAGGAGTAGCATTCGAGTTAGGATTAGGGTTACTATTAGGTTTAGGCTTTGGATTTGCATTAAAGTTAGATTTAGAGTTAAGTTTAGATCCAAGTTAGGGTTAGGGCTAAGGAAATTCCTAGCATTAGGCCTAGGGTTATGGCTAGGTTTAGAGTTCCAGTAAGGGATAGGGTTAGAACTAGTTTTAGGGGTAGGGAGAGAGTTAGACTTAGTTTTAAGGCTAGGGTTAGGGTTAGGGTTAGGGATAGGGCTAAGTTAGGTCTAAGATTAGGGATAGGTTTTGTTTTAAGTTAGGCCTAGGTTTAAGGTTATGATTATAATTAAGGCTATGTTTAGTGCTAATATGGGCTATGGTTTGTGTTGGGGATACGGCTAGGATTATATCTAGGGCTAATGTCAGGTCTAGGGTTATGGTCATAGATAGTTTTAGGATTAAGTTTTGGTTAGGTCTAATGTAAGGATTAGGTTTAGGGTAAGGGTCAGGTTAGATCTAGGTGAATTATTATGGTCAGGGTCATGGTTTGGGTTTCTTTTAGGTTTGAGTTAAGGATTAGGGCTCAAATTAGCATTAGGGTTATGATTAGGGTAATTTTAGGATTAGATTTTGGGTTCAGGTTAGGTTTAGGGTAATTGATATGTTTTGATTTGTGATAGGTTTAGGGTTAGGCCTAGGCTTAGCATCAGGGAAAGGGTTTTGTTTAGGATAATGGATACAGTTAGAGTTAAGATTAGGGCTAGTGTTATGATTATTATTAAGTCTTGAGATAGGGTTAGGCCTAGAATTACCATTAGGGTATTGGTTATGATTAGGGTAACGGATACAGTTAGAGCTAAGGTTATAGATAGACTTATAGTTAGGATTAGGTTTTGAGTTAGCATTAGGGTATGGGTTAGAACTAGAGTGAGGTATAGTGTTATGTTTAGAGTAAGAGTTAGGTTGTGAGTGATTATTAGGGTTAGAGCAAGGGTTAAGTTCAGGGTTATGTTTAGTGATAGGGTTATGGTAGGTTTAGGGTTAAGGTTAGGGTTAGGGGAATGGTTATAATTAAGTTTAAGTTTACGGTTAGGGAAATAAATACAGTTAGATGTAGGTTTAGGGTTAGGGACAGGGCTAGATTTAAGTTTAAAATTAAGATTAGGTCTATGGTTATGTTTAGGTTTATGGTAAGGGTTAGGGTTTTATTTATGATTAGGGCTATAACAAGTATTAATTTAGGGTTAGGTCTAGGGTTAGTTTCCTGTTCAGGATTAGAATTATGGTTAGGGTTAAGGCTAGGATTGCAATTAGGGTTAGGGTTAGGGTTAGAGTAATTGGTAGGTTTAGAGCTAGGGTTAGGGCTAGGGTTAAGTATAGGATTAGAACTAGGTTTAGGGTTAGATTCAGGGATAGTTCTAGGTGTATGTTTATAGTAAGGGTTAGGTTTTGAGATAGGGTTATGACTAAGGAGAGGGTTAGGTTTGGATTAGGGTTATGCTTAGGGCTAGGTTGAGGCCTAGGATTAGCTATAGGTTTTGTGTTAGGTTTAGACCTAGGGTTAAAGCTGTGGATAATTTAAGAGCTAGGTTTATGATTATGGCTAGCTTTAGGGTTAGGCTTATGCCAAGATCTTGTGTTAGGTTTAGATTTTCAGTTAGGGTCAGGTTTAGAATTAGGTTTACTGTTAAAGGCAGAATCAGTGTTTAGAAGAGAGTTCACGTTAGGTTTATAACCAGAATTAGGAGTAGATTTAGGTTTAGGGGTAGGGTTAGTGTTTTTGTTAGGATAAGGCTTATTGTAAGGTCTAGGACTAGGTTTTTGTTTAGGGCTAGGGCTAGAGATAAGGTTAGATTTAGGATTAGGTTTAGGTCCAGGGCTAGTGTTAGGTTTTAGTCTAGTGTTAGGGTCAGGTTAAGAACTAGGGTTTGTGTTAGGGTCAGGATAAGAGTCATGGTTAGCATTTAGGTTTGGAATAGGATTAGACCTAGAATGAGGTCCAGGGTCTGGACTATTAATAAGGTTAGGATTTTGGTTAGCCTAAGGATTGGGCATAGGTCTAGGGCTACAATTATATTTGAGGTTATTCATAGTGTAAGTGATAGCCTTAGAGCTAGGGTGAGGGCTAGTTAGTGTTAGGGTTAAATCTAGGTTTAGGGCTCAGATTAGGGCTACTTTTTGGGTTAGGGTTAGGGCTAATGATAGGGTAATGTCTAGTGTAAGAACTAGGGTTACAATGAAGGTTAGTTTTAGAGTTAGGGTTAGTGATAGCTCTAGTGTTAGGATTATGTTTAAGGTTTGGATGATATATAGAGCTAGGGTTAGTGTTAGGATATGAGTCAGGGTCAGAGTTAGGTTTAGGACTCAAATTAGGAATAGGTTTACTTTTAGGTTTCAGTTTAAAGTTAGGAGGGTGTTTAGAGCTTGGGTCAGCTTTAGGCTATGAGTTAGGGTCAGGGATAGTTTTAAGGTTATTGTTAGGACTCAAATTAAGGCTATGGTTAGTCTATGTGTAGTGTTAAGGTTTCATTTAAGTTAAGTTTTATGGCTAGGGCTATTGCTCAGTTTGTTTTACTGCTAGGGTTAGGGTTAGGGATAATTTTACCATTAGCATTAAGGTTAGGGCTAGTTTTAGTGTCTGGTTTAGGCTTAGGGTTAGTGTTAGATTTCAAGTTACGGTTAGATCTAGGTTTAGGGCTAGGAATAAGGATAGGGCAAGGGTTAGGGTTAGGGTAATGGATAGGCTTAGAACTAGGAATAGGGATAGTGTGAGAGTTAGAGTTAGTCTTAGGGGTAGGGTTAGGTTTAGGTTTAGGTATAAATTAGCGGTATGGACAGTGTTAGTGTTTGCTCAAGGTTTAGTGTCGGTTTTTGACCTGGGGTTTGTGTTATGGTGAGAAGAAAGATCAGGGTTAACGAAAGGGTTTGGTATAGGATTAAAGCTAGAATGAGGGCTAGGAACAGGACTATATATAGGGTTAGGATTTCGGTTAGCCTAAGGATTAGGAATAATTCTAGGTTTGCCATTAGGTTTAGGGCTTCATTTAGGGTAAAGGATAGGTTTAGAGTTGGGTTAGGGCTAGATTTAGGGTAGGGTTAGGGTTAAAGTTAAGTTTAAGGTTCAGGTTAGGGCTAGTTTTGTTTTAGGGATAGGACTACTGTTAGGGCAATCACTAATGTAAGAACTAGGGTTACAATTAGGGTTAGTTTTAGGGTTAGGGTTAGGGTTAGGCATAGTTTTTCTCTTAGGGTTAAGTTTAAGTTTACGGTGATATATAGAGCTAGGGTTAATTTTTGAATATGAGCCAGGGTCAGGGTTAGGTTTAGGATTCAAATAAGGGCTAGCATACTGTTAAGTTTTGGTTTAAGTTTAGGATGGTGTTTCAAGCTAAGGTGAGTTTAGCATATGAATCAGTGTCAGGTATACTTTTAAGGTTAGGGTTAGGACTCTAATTAAGGCTATGGTTAGGTCTAGGTGTAGTGTTAGGGTTTGGTTTAAGTTAGGTTTAGGATTAGGTTTATTGTTCGTTTTTTTTTTTTTTCTGCTAGTGGTAAGGTTAGGGCTAGTCTTAAGAATTAGTGTTAGGATTAGGTTTTGTTGTTAGTGTGAGGCTTAGGCTTAGGCTTAGGGCTAGGACTAAAGATTGGGCAATGGTTAGTGCTAGGGTTAGGGTTATGGTAAGGACTAGGATTTGAACCATTGATAGGACTAGTGTGAGAATTATTGTTAATCTTAGGGCTAAGTTTAGGGTTAGGGCTAGGTTTTAGGGCAAAATTAGGGCTAGGATTATGTCCATGGTTATTGTCCAGTTTAAGCATAGTATTAGTGTTAGATGTAGGATTTATTTTAGGGTAAGAGATGGTGTTATGCTAGTGTTAGAGGTAGGGTGATGTTTAGAATAAAGTTTAGGTTTAGGATTATGATAAAGGCTATTTTTAGGAAAGGATGAATGCTAGGGTTTGTTTTAGGGTTAGGGCTAGAATTAGAAATATGGCTAATTTCAAGTGTAGACTTATGCTTAAAGGTAGTTTTAGGGTTAGGATTATGGGTACATCTAGTGTAAGTTATAGGTTTATGGTTAGGGTCAGGTTTAGGGCTAGGGGTATTATTAAGGTGAAGATTCTAGGTTAGGGTTTGGAATAGGTTAAGGCTTAAAGTTGGGGATTGAATTAGTACTAGGGTAAGTGTTTGTGTAATGATAGGCTTAGTATTAGGGTTCATGTTAGTTTTAGGGAAATGGATAGGCATAAGATTAGAGATAGGGTTAGGTTTAGGCATAAGGTTAGCATTAGGGTTAGGGTTATTGTTATGGTAATATATAGGGTTAGAGAGAGGGTTTGTTATGATTAGGGCTAGGGCTAGGGTTAGGGTTAGGTTTATGGTTAAAGCTCAGGTTATGGCTTGAATTTGGGCTATGAATTGGGTTAACTTAGTGCTAGGGTTAGGATTATGGCATTATAAGTACAAGGGTTACGATTAGGGCTAATTTTAGGATTAAGATTAGGGCTAGGTTAAGTGTTAGGTTTAGTGTTAGGATTAGGGTAAGGGTAATGGTTAGAATAATGGATAGGGTTAGAGCTAAGAGTAGGGCTAGGTTTATGGTTAGGAATAGGTCTTAAGTTAGGGTTAGGGTTAGGGTTAGAACTAGTGTTAGTGTGAGGGTTATGTTTAGAATAATGGTTATGTTTTGATCTAGGTTTAGGGTTAGGGCGAGGGTTTAGTTTAGAATTAGGTCGAAAGATAAGATTAGAGTATGGTTAGGGTTAGGGTTGAATTAGGGCTAGCATCATCATTAGTGATAGGGTTAGGGTGAGAGTAATGGATATGATTAGGTGTAGGCATAGGGTTATGGTTAGTGTTAGATTGAGGTTTAGGTTTAAGGTTAGGGCTATGGTTATGTTTAGGTTTATGGTGAGGGTTAGGGTTTGAGCTAGAGTTACGTCTATGGCGACTGTGAGGTTTAGGGTTAGGTCTAGTGTCAGTTTTATGGTTAGGGTTTGGCCTAAGTTTATCAATAGGTTTAGGGATAGTTTTAGGGTAATGGGTAGGTTTACAGCTAGGTTTAAGTTTAGGATTAGGGGCTAGTGTTAGGGGTATCTTTAGAGATAGGTGTACGTTTATCTTTAGGATAAAGGTTAGGCTTTGGGCTAGGGTTAGGACTAATCAAGTGTTAGGTTAGGGTTAGGGTTACAGATATTGTTAGGCCTAGGATTAGCTCTAGGTTTTGTGTTAAGGCCTAGAGTTAGGGCTGTGGGTAGTGTAAGAGCGAGGGTTATGATTAGGGCTAGTATTAGGTTTAGGATTTTCGCTAGGTCTAGTGTTAGTTTTAGATTTTTTGTTAGGGTCAGGTTTAGAGTTAGGTTTACTCATAAAGGCAGGGTCAATGTTTGGGTTAGAGTTAGAGTTAGGGTTACAGCCAGAATTTGAACTAAGTTTATGTCTAGGGGTAGGGTTTGTTTTTGTGTTAGGTTAAGGGTTTGTTTAAGGGCTAGGGATGAGTTTTTGTTTAGTCTAGGGATAGAGATAAGGCTAGATTTAAGATTTGATTTAGGTCTAGCCCAAGTTTTAGTGTTTGGTCTAGGGTTAGGGCCAGGTTTAGAGCTAGGGGCAGTGTTAGGGTCAAAATAATGGTCAGAGTTAACATTATGGTTTAGAATAGGGTTAGAGATAGATTGAGGGTAGGGTTATGACTATTAATTGGGTTAGGGTTTTGGTTAGCTTAAGGATAACTGATAGGTCTAGGGTTACCATTAGGCTTAGGGTTTTTCTTTGGGTAAGGGATAGGCTTAGAGCTAGGGTTAGGCTTAGAGTTAGGATTACGGTTAGGGTTCAATCTAGGTTTAGGGCTCAGATTAGGGCTAAATTTTGTGTTAGGTTTAGGGCTAATGCTATGGAAATGGATAATGTAAGAACTAGGTTTACAATTAGGTTTAGAGTTGGGGTAGGTCTAGTGTTAGTGTTAGGTTTAATGTTAGAGTGATATTTATAGCTAGCTTAGTTTTAGCATATGATTCAGAGATAGTGTTAGTTTTAGGGTTAGGGTTAGGACTCAAATAAGACCTAGGATTACTTTTAGGGTTCAGTTTAAGGTGAGGGCTGTCTTTACAGCTAGTGTGACTGTTAGGATATGAGTCAGGCTCAGGGTAAGTTGTAAGGTTAGGGTTATAACTCGAATTAAGGCTAGGGTTACTTTTAGGGTTCGGTTTAAATTTAGGTTGGTATTTAGACCTAGGGTGAGTATTAGGATATGATTCGGGGTCAGGGTTAGTTTAAGGTTATGATTAGGACTCAAATTAGGGCTTGTGTTTGGACTAGGTGTAGTTTTAGGATTTGGTTTAAGATAAGGTTTAAGGTTAGGAGTATTGCTTAGTTTTCTTGAGAGGAGAGAGAGAGAGAGAGAGAGAGAGAGAGAGAGAGAGAGAGAGAGAGAGAGAGAGAGAGAAAGAGAGAGAAAGAATTTTTAAATATTTTTTAATTTTTTTAGTTTTTGCTAGACACAACATCTTTTTTAATTATATTTTTATTGTTGCTGAGGTTGAAGCCAGCACCCCACGCATGCCAGGTGAATGTGCTACAGCTTGTGCCACATCTTTAGCCTCTATTGCTCAATTTTGTTTTAGTCCTAGGTTATATGATTAGCCTTAGGGTCAGGGCTAGTGTTTGTGTTAGGCTTAGGCTTAGGGTTAGGTTAAGACTTGGAGTTAGGTTTAGATCTAGGATTAGGGCTAGGTCTAATGATAGGGCAAGCTTTAGGGCTAGGTTCAGTGTTGTGGTAAATAATAGGGATATAACTAGGAATAAGGCTAGGGAAAAAGTTAGAGTTAGTCTTAGGGCTATGGTTATGGTTAGTTTTAGGGATAGGGCTAAATCAGGGCAAGGATTAGAACTAGGGTTAGTGTTCAACATAGGCCTAGCATTAGAGCTAGGCTTAGGGTTATGTTTAGGGCTAGGGTTAGGGTAGTGTATAGAATTAGAGCTATGGTTAGGGCTATGGTTAAGGTTAGAATTAGGGCTAGGTTTAAGTTATGGTTTGAGATAGGGCTACGGTTATGTTTAGGGTAAAGTTTAGGCATTGAGCTAGGGTTAGGTCTAAGGGGAGAGTTAGAGTTAGGGTTAGGACTAGGGTTAGTTTAGAGTTACACTTAGGGCTAGGTTTAGACCTAGGATTAGGGCTAGGTTTTGTGTTATTTTAGGCCTAGTGTTAGGGCCATGGGTAGTTAATAGCTAGGGTTATGATTAGGGCTAGTTTTAGGGTTAGGATTATGGCTAGGTGTAGTGTTAGGATTAGGATTTGAGTTAGGCTGAGCTTTGAAGCTAGGTTTATGTTAGGGTCAGGGTCAGTGTTCAGGTTAGAGTGAGTGTTGCAGTTAGTGCTAGATTTAGGACTAGGGTTAGGTCTAGAAGTAGGTTTAGGGTTCGGCTTATGTTAAGTTTGATTGTTAAGGCTAGGGCAAGAATGTTCTTCAGGTCTAGAGGTAGAGTTATGGCTAGATTTGGGATTAGGTGAAGGTCTAGGACTAGTGTTAGGTTCAGGTTTATGTTTAGAATTACTGGTGCATCTAATGTTAGGGTTCAGGTTTAGGTTAGGTTCAGGTTTAGACCTAAGGTTATTGTTAGGGTCAGTATAAGTTTCAAGGTTAGGATTAGAGTTTGGGTTATGGTAAGAGCTGGAATGAGGGCTAGGGTTAGGACTAGTAATAGTATTAGGGCATGGGTTACGCTATGGATTAGGGTTAGGACCAGGCTTAGCATTAGTTTTAGGGTTTGGCTTAAGGTAACAAATAGGATAAGAGGTAGCGTTAGGGAAGTGTTAGGTACTGGCTTAAGGCTAGGGTTAGTGTTAGGGTTAAGTCTAGGTTTAGCACTCGGAATAAGGCCAGGTTTGGGGTTAGGTTAGGGCTAGTTATAGGGCTACAGCTAATGTACAAACTAGGGTCATGATTAGTGCCATTTTGGGGGTTAGTGTTATGGCTAGGTCAAGTGTTAGGGTTAGGATTAGTGTTAGTGTGAAGTTTAGAGCTAGAGTTAGAGTTAGGAACAGGGTCAGTGTTCAGGTTAGAGTTAGCTTTATGGTTAAAGCCAGAATTATCACTAGGGTTAGTTCTAAGGGTAGGGTTAGTGTTTTGGTTATATTAAAGTTTATTATTAGGGCTGGGGCTAGGTTATTGTTTAGGTTTATACCTAGTGTTAGGGTTCATTATAGAGTTAGGGTCAGATTTAGACCTATGGTTATCATTAGGGTCAGAATAAGTGTAAGGTTTGAGTTATGGTTAGAGCTAGAATGAGGGCTAGGGTTAGTACTAGTAATAGAATTAGGTTTAGGACTAGCGTTGACATTAGAATTAGGGTTGCCTTAGGGTAAGGAATAGGGTTAGACCTAGGGTCAGGGCTACATTTAGGGTAGGGTTAGGGTTAGTGTTAGGATTAGGTTTGGGGTTAAAGCTAGAATTAGGTTTCAGATTAGGGCTAGAGTTAGGGCTACTAGGTTCAGAGTTACAGCCAATGTTTGCAGTAGAGTTGGGATTTGGGCTAGTTATAAAATTAGTATTAGGACTAGGTCTAGTGTTAGGGTTAGGTTTAACATTAGGGTGATGTTTAGAGCTAGGGTTAGTATTAGCGTCAAAATTAAGGTCAGGGGTAGTTTTAAGGTTAAGGTTTTCACTCGAATTAGGGCTAGGGTTAGGGATTGGTGTAGGGTTAGATTTTGGTTTAGTTTAAGCTTTAAAGTTAGGGATACGGCTTGGTTTTGTTTTGGGGTTAGGGCTATATTTAGTGCTAGTTTTAAGATTAGCATTAGGTTAAGGACTAGTTTTTGGATTAGGTTTAGTCTTAGGTTTAGAGTTAGATTTAAAGTTTGGATTAGATCTAGGGTTAGGTCTAGGGCTAAGGATATGGTTAGCGTTAGTTCTAGGTTTATAGCTAGGATTAAGGTTATGATAAAAATAGCTTTAAAACTAGGGCTAGGGATAGGGCAAGAGTGAGAGTTAGTCCTTGGGCTAGACTTAGGGTTTGGTTAGGTATAGGGCCTAATTAGGGCTAGGAATACAGCTAGATTTATGTTTATGTTTAGGCCTAGGGTTAGCTTTTGCTTTAGGGTCAGGTTTAGTGTAAATGATGTGGTTAGAGCTAGGTTAGGGATAGGACGAAGGTTAGAATTAGGGTTAGGGCTAGGGTTTCATTAGAGTTATGATTAAGGCTAGGTTAAGGGCTAGGATGAGAGCTAGGTTTAGGATTAGTGTTAGGGCAAATGTCAGTTCTAGAGTTGTGGTTAGCAATAGTTTTAAGTTTAGGTTTATGAATATGTTCAGTGTAAGGGTTAGATTTAGGGTAAGGGTCAAATTTAGAGCTAGGGGTATTATTAGGGTCAGGGTCATGTTTAGGGTTTTGTTTATTTTAGGGTTTAGAGTTAGGGCTCATATTAGCATTAGGGTTTGGGTTAGGATAATGATAGGTTTTAGTTTAGGGTTCAGGTTAGGTTTAGCATAATGGATAGGGTTATGATTAGGCATAGGGTTACATTTAGGCCTAGGGTTAGCATTAGAATTAGGACTATGTTTAGGGTATTTGATAGGGTTAGAGCTAAGTTTAGGTTATGGATATGGGGCTAGGGTTAGGGTTAGAGTTAGGGTTAGCGCGATTGTTTGTGTTAAGGTTAGGGCTAGAATTACAGCTAGGACAAATTTCAGGTCTATGGTTATATTAGGAATAGTTTTAGAGTTAGGTTTATGGCTAGGTCTAGTATAAGGGTTAGGTATAAGGGTAAGGTAAGGGTTAGAGCTAGGTATATTATTACGGGAAGGGTCAGAGTTTGGGTTTGGCTTATGTTATGTTTAGGATTAGGGCTCAAATTCTCATTAGGGTTAGGGTTAGGGTAATGATAGGGTTAGATTTATGGTTCAGGTTATGTTTAGGCTAATGAATAAGGTTAGGGTTAGCAATAAGGTTAGGGTTAGGCCTAGCGTAACCATTATGGTTATGGTTAGGGATAGGGTAATTGATAGGGTTAGAGCCAGTGATAAGGCTGGGGATATGGTTAGGATTATGGCTAGGGTTAGGGTAAGGTTTAGGGCTAGGTTTGTGTTAGGGTTAGGTTTAAAACTAGGGTTTAGTCTCAAATAAGGGCTAGGTTTTGGGTGTGGTTAGGGCTAGGGTTAGGGCTAGGGCTAATGTATGAACTAGTTTTACAATTGATGCCAGTTTTAGGGTTAGGATTAGGGTGATGTTTAAAGAAAGGGTTATATTTAGGGTCAGTGTCAGGGTCAGGATTGGTTTTAGAGTTAGGTTTAAAAATCGAATTAGGGCTAAAGTTAGTGCTAGGTATAGGTTTAAATTTTGGTTTAGGTTAAGGATTATGGTTAGGGCTATGGCTTAGTTTTGTTTTGGGGCTAGGGCTAGGGTTAAGGCTAGATTTTGGATTAGCATCAGAGTTAGTGCTAGTGTTAGAGTGAAGTTTAGGCTTAGGTTTAGCATAATAATTAGATTTAGAAATAATCTAGGGTTAGGGCTCATGCTAGGGTTAGTGCTAGGGTTAGGGTTATGCTAAGAAATATGGTTTGAACTGGGGATAAGTCTAGAGTGAGAATTGGAGTTATTCTTAGGAGTAGGCTTAGGGTAAAGATTAGGTTTAGGGTTAAATTAGGGCTAGGATTAGGACTATGGTTAGTGTCAGGGTTAAGACTAGGTGTTGGGCTAGAGTTCGGGTTATCACTGTGGTTAGGGTTAAGTTTAGGGGGATGGGTAGGTTTATAGGTAGGTTTAAGACTAAGGTGAGGGTTAGAATTAGGATTAGGATTAGGGTTATGGTTCAGTTTAGGATTAAGGCTAGGATTAGGACTAGAATGAGAGGTAGGTATACTGATAGGGTTCGGGCTAGGACTCAGGCTAGGGATAGTATCAGGTCTAGGGTTATGTTTAAGAATAATTTTAGGGTTAGGTTATGGCCAGGTCTAGCATAAGAGTTAGGTTTAGGTTAAAAGTTAGCTTTAGAGCTAGAATCTTTATTAGTGTCATGGTCAGGGTCAGGGTTAGCGTTTAGTTTATGTTAAGGTTAAAGGGTTAGGGCTTGAATTAGCTTTAGGGTTAGATTTAGAGTTAAGGTAATGGAAGGGTTTACTTTAGATTTTAGTTAAGTTTTAGTAAGCGGTGGGTTAAGTTTCAGCAATCCGGTTAGGGTTAGCATTAGGGTAGGGTTATGTTTAATGTAATGGATAGTTTTAGAGCTAGGGTTAGGGCTAGGTTATGGTTGAAATTAAGTCTTGGATTAGGGTTAGGTTTAGGAATAGGGCTAGGGTTTGGTTTAGGGTAAGTGTTAGGGTTAGGGTAAGTGTTAGTTTGTGGTTAAGGTTATGTTTAGGTTAGGATAAGTGTTAGTGTTTGAGCTAGGGTTAGAGCTAGTGCTAGCGTTAGGTTTATGTTTAGTTCTAAGTTCAATATTATGGTTAGAGTTAGGTTTAGTGTTAGTGATAGTTTTACTTAGGGTTAGGATTAGGGTAATGGATATGGTTAGAGCTAAAGTTTGGCTAGGGTTAATGTTAGGATTAGGACTAGGGTTAGGATTAGGATTTAGAACAGGGCTAGGGTTATGTTTAGTGTAAGGGTTAGGCTTTGGGCTACGGTTAGTTCTAAGGAGAGGTTTAGGGTTAGAGTTCGGTTTGGGGTTAGGGCTAGGCATAGGTTTATGCTTAGAGCTAAGTTTAGGTCTAGGATTAGCTCTAGGTTTTGTGTTAGGTTTAGGGCTAGGGTTAGGACTATGGGTAATGTAAAAACTAGGGTTATGTTTAGGGCTACTTTTAGGTTTGGGGTTATAGCTAGTTCTAGTGTAAGGTCTAATTTATTTTGGTTAGTGTCAGGTTTAAAGCTCGTTTAAATGTTAGCATCAGGGTCAGTGTTTGGGATAGGTTCAGGTTTAGGTTTAGAGACAGAATTAGGACTAGGATTAGGTCTACAAATAGGATAAGTGTTTAGTTTAGGTTAAGGGTTATTGTTAAGACTAGTGCTAGGATTTTGTTTAGGTCTAGGGCTAGAGTTGTAGCTATATTTAGGATTAGCTTTCGGTCTAGGTGTAGTATTAGGCTTCGGCATATTTATAGAGTTACCAGTAGGTCTAGTGTTAGGTTTTGTTTTAGGTATTGGCTCAGGTTTACACCTAGGGTTACTTTTAGGGTCAGATGAGGGTCAGGGTTAAGACTAGCAATATGGTTAGAGTTGAAGTTAGGCTAAAAATTAGGGTTAGGACTAGGGTTAGCATTTGTGTTAAGGTATGGCTTAGGGTAAGGTATATGGTTAGAGCTAGGGTTAGAGCTATTGTTAGGGTTAGGTTTAGGGCTATTGTTTCAGTTAAGATTAGGGTTAAAGCTAGGTTTAGGGCTTGGATCCAGGGTAGGATTTGTGTTAGGGTTAATGCTAGGGATAGGACAATGACTAATGTATGAACTAGGGTAACAATTAAGGCTAGTTTTAAAGTTACAGTTAAGGCTAGGGCTAGTTATAGGTTTAATTTATGTTAGGGTGATGATTAGAACTAAAATTAGTGTTAGGGTCAGCGTCAGGGTCAGAGTAATTTTTAGAGTTAGGGTTAGGGCTAGGTATAAGGTTTGGGTTTGGTTTAGGTTAAGGGTTTGGGTTAGGGATATGGATTGGTTTTGTTTTATGGCTAGGGTCAGGGCTAGGGCAAGTTTTAGGATTAGCATTATGGTTAGGGGTATTGTTAGGGTTTGGTTTGGCTTATGATTACAGTTAAATTTAGAGTTAGCTATAGATTTAGAGTTAGGTTCAGATCTAGAGTTTTGATAGGGCTAAGGATAGAACTAGGTCTAGAGATAGGGCAAGAGTTATAGATAGTTTTAGGGCTAGGGTTAGGGTTAAATAGGATAAAATTATGGCTAGGATTAGTGCTAGGCTTAGTGTTAGAATTTGTCCTAGGGTTAGGGCAGGGGTTAGGGTTAGGTTTAGAGTTATGGTTAGGTTTTTGGTAAGGGTGGGGGTTATAGGTAGGTTTAGGGCTAGGGTGAGGGTTAGAATTAGGGTTAGGGTTTCAGTTTATGGTTTGAGTTAAAATTAAGGCTAGGTTTAGGGCTAGGATTATGGTTAGGGCTAATTTCAGGTCTAGGGTTATGGTTAAACATAGTTTAAGGATAGGTTTATGGCTATGCCTTGTGTTAGCATTAGGTTTAGGGTTAGAGTCATGTTTAGAGATAAGGGTATTATTTGAGTCATGGCCACTATTAGTGTTTTGGATAGGTTAAGGTTTAAAGTTAGGATTCGAATTAGCATTAAGATTAGGATTAGTGTAATGATAGGGTTAGGTTTAGGTGTCAGGTTAGATTTAGGGTAATGGATAGAGTTAAGATTAGGGATAGGGTTAGGTTGAGGCCTAGGGTAAGCATTAGGTTTAGGGTTATGGTTAGAGTAAAGGATAGGATTAGAGCTAGTGTTACAGCTAGGGTTATAGTTACAATTAGTAATAGGGTTAGAGTTAGGTTTAGGGGTAAAGTTAGGGTTAGGGCTCGGAATAGGGCTAGGATTTGGGTTAAGTTAGGGCTAGGGTTAGGGTTATGGCTGATGTAAGTACTAGGGTTATGATTAGGGCTAATTTTAGTGTTAGGGGTTAGGAGTAGGTCTAGTGTTAGGTTTAGGTTTAGGGTTAGGGTGATATTTAGTCCTAGGGTTAGTGTTAAGGTAAGAGTGACGGTGAGGATTAGTTTTAGGGTTCAGCTTAAGTCTCGAATTATTGCTAGGGTTAGGGCTAGGTGTAGGATTTGGGCTTGGTTTATGTGAAGGATTAGGGTTAGGTCTATGGCTCTGTTTTGTTTTAGTGCTAGGGCTAGGGTGAGGGCTGGTTTTAGGATTAGCCTTAGCGTTAGGGCTAGGGTTAGGTTTAGGCTTAGGCTTATTGTTAGGGTTAGATTTAGTGTTAGGGTTAGATCTAGGGTTATGGCCAGGGATATGAATAGGGCTAGGGTTAACCTATGGTTCAGGCTAGGATTAGGCTTCCCGTAATGTATAGGGTTAGAACTAGAGTTAGGGCTAAGGTGAGAGTTAGAATTAGTCTTTGGGCTAGGGTTAAAGTTAGGGTTAGTGATAGTGCTAAATTAGGGCTAAGATTAGGCCTATGGTTAGTGTTAGAATAAGGCCTAAGGTTAGTTTAGTGTTATAATTAAGGCTATGTTTAGGGCTAGGATAAAAAATAGGGTTTGGGTTAGGTTTAGCGCAAGGATTATTGCAAGGGCTAAAGTCAGATCTAGGGTTATGGTTAAGGATAGTTTTAGTGTTAGGTTTAAGAATAGTGTAAGGATTATGTATAGGGTAATAGTCAGGTTCAGAGCTAGGGGAATTATTAATATCAGGGTAAGTGTTATGCTTTGGTTTAGGTTTGAGTTTAGGGTTAGGGCTCGAATTAGCATTAAGTTTTGCATTAGGGTAATGATAAGGTTAGGTTTAGGGTTCAGGTTAGGTTAAGGTAATTGACATTTGGGGTATAGTTAAAAGTTTAGGGTTAGGCCTATCATTAGCATTAGGGTAAGGGTAATGTTTAGTGTAAAGGATACAATTAGTGTTAAGGTTATGGCTAGGGTTATGGTTAGGATTAGGTCTTAATTTATGTTTAGGGTGAGGGTTAGAACTATGGTTAGGTTTAGTGTTATGTTTAGCATAAGAATTAGTTTCTGAGCTATGGTTAGGGGTAGCCAGGGATGTAGCTTCAGGGTTAGGTCTAGGAATAGGTTTACCATAGGTTTTGGGTTAGAGTTAGGGTTAGAGTTAGACCTAGGAATAGTGGTAGGGTCACGATAGGGGTTAAAATTTGAGATAGTGTTAGAGCTAGAATGAGAGCAAGGGTAAAGGCTATTAATAGAGTTAAGTTTTGGTTAGCTTAAGAACTATGTATGGGTCAAGTGTTACCCTTATGTTTAGGGTTTTGCTTAGGGAAAGCGACTGGTTTAGAGCTAGCGTTAGGACTATAGTTAGGGTTGGAATTAGGGTTAAACCTAGGTTTAGGGCTCATATTAGGGCTAGATTTTGTGTTAGGGTTAGGGATAGGATTAAGGCCAAGTCTAATGTAAGATCTAGGGTTAAATTTAGGTTAATTTTAGTGTTATGGTTAGGTTTCGTGTTACGTTAGGTTTGAGTTTAAGGTGATACTTATAGCTAGGGTTTTTGTTTTGAAAAGAGTCAGTTCAGGGTTCATTTTAGGGTTCGGGATAGGACTCCAATTATTGTTATGGTTATCCTTAGCGTTTGGTTTAAGGTGATGGCGATTTTTAGAGCTAGGTTGAGTGTCAGGATATGAGTCAGGGTCAGTGTTAGTTTTAAAGTTAGTGTTAGAACTAGAATTAGGGCTAGGGATAGTTCTAGGTTTAGTGTTAGGGTTTGGTTTAAGTTAATCTTTAGGGTTAGGGCTATTGCTTGGTTTTGGTTTAGTCCTAGGGTTATGTTTAGAGACAGTGTAAGTGTTAAGCTTAGGCTTAGGTTTAGGGTTAGATTTAAAGTTAGCGTTAAATCTAGGATTTGGCTGGGACTAAGGATAGGGCAAGGGTGAGGGCTAGGGATAGTGTTATGGTAAGGGATAGGGTAACAACTAGGGATAGGTATAGGGCGAGGATTAGATTGAGTCTCAGGGCTAGTTTTAGTGTTAGGGTTAGAGATAGGGCTAAATAAGTGCTAGGATTAGGGCTACTTTTATTGTTTTGCTTAAGTCTTGAGTTAGGGTTAGGGTTAAGGTTAAGTTTAAGGTAAGAGATGGCATTATAACTAGATATAGAGGTAGGGTGAGGGTTAGAATTAGGGTTGGGTTATGGTTAGAATTAGGGTTATGTTTAGGGGTATGATTAAAGCTAAGTTTAGGGCTAGTATGATGGCTAGTTTTTTTTTAGGTTTAGAACTAGAATTAGGGCTAGGGTTACTTTCAGGTTCAAAATTATGATTAAAGATAGTTTTAAATTTAGGATTATGGCTACGTTTAGGGTAAGGGTTAGGTGTAAGGTAATATTCAAGTTTAGAACTAGAGGTTTTATTAGGGTCAAGGTCAGGGTTAGGGTTTGGGATAGGTTATGGTTTAAAGTTAGGGCTTGAATTAGTGTTAGTGTTAGAGTTAGAGGAAAGATAGTGTTATTTTTAGGTTCAGGGTAATAGATTTGGTTAAGATTAGGGATAGGTTTAGGTTCATGACTAGGGTTAGCATTAGGGCTATGGTTTTGGTTATGGTAATGGATAGAATTAGAGATCGGTTTAGGGCTATGTTTATGGTTATAAATAGGGCTAGAGTTAAAGCTAGGATTAGGGCTAGGTTTTGGATTAAGTTAGGGATAGGATTAGAGATAGGGCTAATTTAAGTACTTGGGTGATGTTTAGGGCTAGTTTTATGGGTTTAGGGCTACAGTTAGTGTTAAGGTTAGGTTCAGGTTTAGGGTGATGTTTAGAGCTAGTAGTGTTAGGGTCAGTGTCAGGTTCATGGTTACTTTAAGGTTTCGACTTAGAACTCATATTAGGGTTAGGGTTAGGTTTAAGGTTAGGGATTGGTTTATGTTAATGGTTAGTGTTATATCTATAGCTCGGTTTTGTTTTAGGGCTATGGCTAGGGATAGGGCTGGATTTAGGATTAATGTTATGGTTTGGGCTAGTGTTAGGGTTTGGCTTAGTCTTCGGGTTGGGGCTTGATTTAGAATTAGATTTTGTCTAAGGTTAGTGCTAGGGCAAAGAATATGGCAAGGGTCAGGACCAGGTTTAGGACTAGGATTAGGGTTAAGGTAAGGGATAGAACAAGTGAAAGGTCTAATGTGAAAGTTAGAGTTAGTCTTAGGACTAGGGTTAGGGATAGAGCTAAATTAGGCTAATATTAAGGCTAGGGTTAGTGTCTGGGTTAGGCCTAGAGTCTGGGTTAAAATTGTAATTAAAGCTACGTTTAGGGCTAGGATAAGGGCTAGGGTTTGTGTTATGGTTTGGGCTAGAAATATGGCTAGGTCTAATGTCAGGTCTAGGGTTACAGTTAGGGATAGTTTTAGGAAAAGGTTTACAGATAGGTCTACTGTAAGTCTTAGGTATACGGTAAGAGTCAGGTTTAGAGCTAGGGGAATTATTAGGGCCAGAGTCACTGTTAGGGCTTGGTTAAATTTTGAGTTTAGAGCTATGGCTCGAATTAGAGGTAGGGTTAGGGTTAGGGTAAAAATAGGATTAGGTTTAAGGTTCAGGTTGGATTAGGTAATTGATAGTTTTGTGGATAGTGATAGGGTTTGGGATAGTCCTAGGGTTAGAATTAGGATAAGGGCTATGTTTTGGGTAAATGATACAGTTAGATTTAAGGTTAGGGCTAGGGTTATGGATAGGATTAGGTCTTGGGTTAGGGTTAGGATGAGGGTTAAGATTGAGGATAGGTTTACAGCTCAGAGGAGGGTTTGTGTTAGGACTAGGGCTAGGATCAAGGCTAGGGTTTTGGTTAGGATTAGGACTAGTGTTAGGGTTAGGGTTAGGTTTAGGGTAAGTGATATGGTTGGAGCTATATTTCATGCTAAGGTGAGGGTTAGGGTTAGAGCCGGTCTAGGGTAAATGGTAGGGTTATGGCTACGTTTAGCATTAGGGTTTAGGGTTAGAGTTATGATAATGGATAGCATTAGAGTTAGGGTTTGGGCAATAGTTACAGTTAAAATTAGGGTTAAAGTTAGGGTTAGGATTAGGGCTCAGTTTAGAGTTAGTGTTAGGGTTAGAGTTACTTTATTCAAATTTTTTTTTGTAACAATCCCAGATTCATTTTTAACTAACCTTACTCCATTTCCCAGGTTTAGGCCTTTGGGTTCAACTGTTTGGTGTCCAGAACAGTTAATGTTTTCATTATACTTCAATTTGGCCTATATGAGTAAATGTAAATGAACTTGAAAATCAAACAGAGTTTATGCTAGCTGCTTGAAACTGCACACTCACCCTCAATTCTTTATGGGAGACAATGTGGTATGATCCTTGTGAGTGTAGGCCTTTGCTGAAGCATGCAAAAACAACTTTATCTGAGAGCGCTTTAGGAGAAGGCAGGGGATATGCATGCACTGAAATTCCTCCCATAATTATTTTGTCATATTTATTTCATACTGAATAGGATTAATTATTTAGCTTTCCCCCACAAATCTGTCCAAGTTTGGGACTTCTAGGATCAATGGTTCTCTAATCAGGTTAGGGTTAGTGTTAGGTTTAGGGTTAGGGATTGTGTTTGACTTAGTGTTAAGGTGAGAGTAAGTTTTGTACAAATATCTTTGATACTTGGAAGGAGTCATCTTTTACCTAGTCTCAATATGCTTCTCATGTTTGGGTATTCTCATTTCAATGGTTTTCTAACAGAGACAAACTGTATTTTAAGGTTTCACTTCATATTGACATATATAGGTAAATGAAAATGGGGGTTGAAATCAAACCGGGTTGGTGCTAGCTGCTTGAAACTTCAAACACTGAATCAGTTCTCAGTGGGAACTCTCTGGTTTATTCTTTGTGAAAGTAGCCCTAAGATGAAGATGGCAAAAACAACTATATCCGAGAGCTCTTTAGCAGAAAACAGAAATATGCATGAACTGAAATACCACCTTAAGTTTTTGGCCGTATTTATTTGATACTGCATACAATTTATCTGATAGCTTAGCCCACTAGGCTCTCCATGTTTGGGACTTCTAGGATAATCAATTTTTCAATCAGGTTAGGGTTTGTGTTAAGAATAGTGTTAGGGCTAGTGTTGGAGCTAATGTTAGGGTTAGAGCTACTTTTTAAAATTTCTTTGATACTGGGCAGGAATTATTTTTCTCCTAACCTTACTATACTACACATGTTTGGGCCTCCTAGGTTCAATGGTTCACTATAGGAAACAGTGTGCATTTTAATGTTTCAGTTCATTTTGTCCTATACAAGTAAATGGAACTGGAGCTGAAAATCAAACAACATTCGTGCTAGCTGCTTGAATTTTCACACTCTATCAATTCTCTATGAGCAAGCTCTGGTTTGTTCTTGTGACCATAGGCCTAACCTGAACCATGTAAAAACAACTTTATCCAAAATTCCTTTAGGAGATAACAGGAAAATATGCATGTACTGATATGCTCTATTAAATTTTTAGACAGATTTCTTTGATAATGTGCAGTGTTCATCCCTTAGCTTTCCACACTAGGCTGCCCTAGTTTGGAAATTCTACAGTCAAAGGTTTCATAAAAATGTTAGGGTTAGGGGAGAGCTAGGGTTAGAGCTACTGTTAGAGTTAGTTTTATTCAAAATTCTTTGATACTTGGCAGGATTTATCATTTAGCTAGATTTACTCATTCTCCAGGTTTAGGTCTTCTCCATTCACAGGTTTGCTGTCAGGAACATTTTGTATTTTAAGATTTCACTTCATTTTGACCTATACGGGAAAGATAATGGAGTTGAAAATCAAACAGGGTTTGTGCTAGCTGCTTGAAACTTGACACACTTCATAAATTCTCTCTAGGGACTCTGGTATGTTCCTTGTAAAAGTAGGACTGTGCTTAACCATGCAAAAAAAAGTTAATCTGAGAGCCCTTTAGGAGAAAACAGGAAAATATGCATGTACTGAAATACCTTCCATAATTATTTGGTCAGATTTTTTTGATGGTGCATACGATTCATCACTTAGCTTGTCCCAGAAAACTTCCCAAGTGTGGGAATTCTAGGATCAATGGTTCTCTAATCAGGTTAGGGTTAATATTATGTTTAGGTTTAGGGCTAGGACTAGAGTAAGAGGTAATGTTAGGGTGAGAGTTAGTTATTTTCAAATTTCTTTGATACTGGGCAGGAGTCACCTTTTATCTATCCTTAGTATGCTCCCAAGGTATGTTCTTCTCAATTCGATGGTTCGCTATCATGAACGCTTTGTATTTTAAGGTTTCACTTCATTTTGACACCTATGCGTAAATGGAAAAGCAGGTGGAAATCAAGCAGGCATCCCTTCCCCTTAACTTAACTCTAAACGTAACCTTAAAAATAGCTCTAATCCTAGGCCTAAGCCTAACACTAACCCTAGATCTATCTTAGCCCTAATTTAGCTCTAACCTTAACCTAAACTCTAGCCCTAAGACTAACTCTAACTCTTGCCATAGCCCTATTTCTAGTTCTAACCCTATTCTTTACCATAATCCAAACACTAGCCCTAATCTTAGCTCTAACATTAGCCATTGCCCTAACCCTAGAATTAACCAGAAATCTAAATTTACTCCTAAGCCTAAACTCACCCTATCAGTACCAATAACACTAACGCTAATCATAAAACTACCCTTAACTTTAGCTTTAGGCCTAAACCAAAATTGAGCCATAGGACTAACCCTAACCCTAACATAAACCAAGTCCTAACCCTACATCTAGCCCTAAGCCTACCCCTAATTTGAGTCCAATCCCTAACCATAAAACAAACTGTGACTCTGAAGCTGACCCTAACACCAACCCTATTTAAAAACATCACCCTAAACCAAAACCTAATCCTAAAACTACACTTAGTCCTAAATGTAATCCTAAAACTAGCCCTAATCATAACCTTAGTTCTTACATTAGCTGTATCCCTAAAAAGAGCCCTAACATAACCCCAAAACCTAGCCCTAATCCAAGACCCAAACTTAGCTTTAACCCTAACTCAAAACCTACATCTAGCCCTAACCTTTACCCTAAACCTAACCCTAACTTTAATCCTTGCACTAAAACAGAACCTAACCCTACCGTTAGCCCTGATTCTCAACATATACCTAGTCCTAACCCTAGCTCTAACTCTATCCATTACATAAACCATAACACTAACCCTAATGCTATTCCTCAGGCTATACAGCACTATACCTAAAACTAAGCTATCCATTACCCTAAATCTAACCTGAATGCTAACCCTAAAAATATCACTACTCTAAATGTAACCTTAAACCTAATGCTAACTCGAGCCCTAATCCTAACACTAAACCTAACCCTAACCCTAATCCTAACCCTAACACATTGCTAACACTAACCCAAAACCTAAACCTAACCCTAAACCTTACACTAACCCTTACTCTAACCCTAACCCTAACGCTAACCCTAAACCTAAAACTAAGTTTAACCCTCACCCTAACACAAAGCCTAACCCTAACAGTAAAACTAACCCTAACCGTAAAACTAAAACTAACTCTATCTGTAACCATAACCCTAATCAAAACACTTTCCCTAATTCTAACACTAACCTTAAACCTAACCATAACACGAAACATACCCCTAAACCTAAGCCTAAAACTAACCTTAAAACAAACTTTAACCCATCCCTAACACTAACACTGATCCTAACACTAATCCTAACCCTAACACTAACACTAAACCTAACACCAACCCTAACCCTATTACTACCACTAACCCTAAACATAACCCTAAATGTATCACTAACCCAAACCCTAAACCTAACCCCAACACTAACACTAAACCTAACCCTTACCCTAACCCTAACCTAACAGTAACACTAACACTAAACTTAAAAATTAATGCAAACTTAACACTAAACCTAACTCTAACCCATAACCTAACACTAACCCTATCCGTAAGCCTAATTCTAACACTAACCCTAAACCTAACCCTAACCCTAACACTCACACTAACACTAACCCTAAGTCTAACACTAACCATAAACCTATCCCTAACCATAACACTATCCTTAACTGTAACCCTAACACTAACCCAAATACTAAAACTAATCCTAACCCTAAACATAACACTAATCCTAACCCTAACACTCACCCTAACCCTAAACCTGACACAAACACTAACCCTAACTTAACATTAAACCTAACCCTACCCCTAACCCTAACACAAACCCTAACATAACTCTAACCCTAACGCTAACCCTAACCTTAACACTAAAACTATCCATAACCTTAACACTAAAACTATCCCTAACCTTAACACTAAACCTAACCCTAATCCTAACTGTAAATCTAAACCTAATACTAAACCTAACCCTAATACAAACCCTAACACTAAGCTTAAAACACATCTTAACCTTACCCTAACACTCAATCAAACCCTACCCTAACACTAACCCAAACCTTAAACCTGAATGTAACCCTAATACTAAACCTTACCCTAGACCTAAACTAAACCTGAGCCTTAACCCTAAAGCTAGCACTAACCCTAACAATAACACTAACATTAACACTAACCCTAACTCTAACCCTTAAACTTACCACACCCGTACCCCTAAACCTAACCCTAATGCTAACCCTAACACTAATTCTAAACCTAATAATAACACTTACCCTAACCGTAACCAAAACCCTATCCCTACACCTAGCCATAACTCTAACCCTAACAATAACCTGAACACAAACCCTAACACAAAACATAACCATAAACCAAACCCAAACCTAACCCAAACCCTTACCAAACCCTAACACTAACCCTAAAAATAACCTTAAAACTAAACCTAAAACTAAACCTAACCCTAACAATAAGCCTTACCCTAACCCTAATTGTAGCACTCTCCCTAACCCAAACCCAAACACTAACACTAAACTTAAACCTATCACTAAACCTAACACTATACATAACACTAACCATAACCCTAACACTAACATTAACCCGAACACTAAACCTAACTCTAACTGTAATGCTAGCACTAACAGTAGCAGAAACCCTAACCCTATTCCTAACACTAACACTATCCCTAACCGTATTACTAACACAAATCCTAACCCTAACCCTAACACTAAACATAATCTTTACCCTAATCAAATCACTAACCCTAACCATAACCCTAACAAGAAACCTAATATAAACCCTAACCCAAACCCTAAAACTAATTTAACCTTAATCCTAAACCTTCACTAACCATAACCCTAAAACTAACCCTAATGGTAAACCTAACCATAACCCTAACACTAACACTAATTCTAACCTTAACACTAACTCTGTAACTAAACCTAACCCTAACCCAAAACCTAACCCTAACCTTAACCCTAACCCTAACACTAACTTTAAACCTAACCCCAAACCTAACACTAATACTAACACTAACCCTAACACTAACCCTGACACCAACAAGAACCTTAACCCTAAGCCTAATGATAACTCTAACCCTAACCCTAACCCTAACACAAACCTTAACCAAAACCATAACCCTAACACCAAAATAACCCTTACCCTAACCAAATCCTAACCCTAACAATAACCATAATTTGAATCCTAAATCTATCAAAAACTCTAAGCCTAAATCTAACCCTAACCCAAACGCTAATACTAATCCTAAACCTCAACATATCCCTAACCCTAACCCTAATACTATCACTAAATCTAACACTAAACCTAACCTAAACATTAATCCTAAACCTAACACTAATCGTAACACTAAATCTAACCCTAAAATTAACCCTAACACTAACCCTAACCCTAAAACTTATTCTAACCCTAATACTAAACATAATGCTAAACCTAACCCTTACCCTAAACATTTTTCCTGTTATTTAGTATTGGATAATAGTTATTAACTCTAACCCTAAGCCAAACCTAACCCTAACCCTAACACTAAAACCTAATCTGAATCATAAAAGTAACCATAAACCTAACCCTAACCCTCATCTTAACACTAACCCTACTGCTAAGCTTAAGCATAATCCTAACACTAACCCTAACACTAACACTAACTATATCCATAACCATAAACCTAACACTAACACTTAACATAACCCTAACTCTAACACTAACAAAACTCTAACAATAAAACTAACCCTAAACCAAACACTAACCCTAACCCCAACCCTAACCCAACACTTAACCTAAGCCCAACATAAGCCTAACACTAACCCTAAGCCTATCCATAACCATCGCACTATCCATAACCCTAAACCTAACCCTAAACCAAACATTAAAACTAACCCTAACCCTAAACCAAACCTTAACCCTAACCATAACACTCACCCTCACCTTAACCCTAACACAAATCCTAAACTTAACCCTAACACTAACCCTAACCCTATACCTAACACTAACCCTAACACTAACCGTAAACCAAACCCTTATCATAACTTTAAACTAATCCTAAGCCTAACACTAACCCTAAATTCTAACCCTAACCCTAACCCTAAAACGAACTTAACTGTATCCCTAATACTAAACCTAACCCTATCACAAACGCTAACACTAAGCCTAAAACTAACCCTAAATTAAACCTAACACTAACCCTAAACCTAACCCTAACCCTAAAACTAAACCTATCCCTAAACTTAACACTATCCTTAACCCTATCTCTAACACTAACACTAAACATAACACTAAAACTAAACCTAACCTTAACACGAAACCTAAATCTTACCGTACAACTAACACTAACCCTAACCCAAATTCTAACCCTCAATCTAACCCTAATCTTAATCATTACCCCAATACTAACACTAAAACCAACCCTAACTGTAACCCTAAAGCTAACTCTAACCCTTACATAAACTCTAACCATAATATTAATCCTAACACTACCCCAAACCTAATCCTAACTTTAACCCTAACATGAACCATAACCCTAACCCTAACCTGAGTAACACAAACCCTAATCCTAAACAAAAACTTAACACTAACCCTTATCCTCACGATAAAACTATCCCTTACCCTAAACCTTACACTAACCCTAAAACTAACATTAACCCTGTCCGTAATATTAACCCAAACCTAAGACTAACACTTACCCTAAATCTATCCATAACCCTAACACTATCCATAACCCTTACCCTAACTTTAACCCAAACACTAAAACTAACACTAACCCAAAACCTAATCATAACAATAAAACTCACCCTAACCCTAACCCTAACAAAAAACCTAACCATAACCCTAACCCTAACACTAACCCTAACCCTAACACTAACCCTAACATTAACACTAATCCTAACCCCAAACTTAACTCTAATCCAAACTGTAACCCTAAACCTAATACTAACACTAAACCTAACACAAACCCTAACACTAAGCCAAAAACTAACCCTAAACTAACTCTAACACTAATGTTCACCCTAACCCTAACACAAAACCTAACACTAAAACTAAACTCAAAACTAAATCTAACCCTAAACATAAACCATAGCCTAACCCTAACCCTAACCCGAGCACTAACCCTAACACTAACCCTAACACTAATTCTAACCTGCAACTCTAACCATAACCAAACACTAGTCCTAACACAAACCCTAAAGCAAACCATAACCCTAACCATAACCAAACCCTAACACTATCCCTTACCTCACCCTAAACTTAATCCTAACACTAACCAGAAAACTAATGTTAAAATAAACCTTACCCTAATAATAACCCTAACCTAACACTAACTCAAACCTTAACACTAAATATAACCCTATCCCTAACACTAACACTATCCCTAAACCTATCCCTAAACCTAACAATATACCTAACCCTAACCATAACACTTCACTAACACTAAAACTAACACTAAACCTAAACAGAATACTAACCTTAACCCTATCCTTAACACGAAACCTAACACTAGTTCTAACACTAAAACTAACCCTAAACGTAATCCTAAAATTAAATTTAACCCTGTCCCTAACCATAACCTAACACAAAAGCTCAACCAAAACCTAACCCTTATTCTCTCACTAATCAAACACTAACCATAAGCCTAGTCCTAAGACTAACGGTAACCATAAAACTAACTATAACCCTAACAGTGAGACTAAATTTAACCCTAACACTAAACCTGTCAAAAACCACAACTCTAAACTTAAACCTATTTCTAACCCTAACCCTAACACTAATATTAACCCTAACCCTAACACTAACATTAACCCTAACCCTAACCCTAAATGAAACACTAAAACTAACCCTAACAGTAACACTTACCCAAACCCTAACACTAACACTAAACCTACGCTAAATATAACTGAAACCCCAAACCTAAACCTGACAATAACACAAACCCAAACCCTAAACCTTACATTAAACTTAACAAACTATTACTAACCCTAACCTAACTCTAAACCTTTACCTAAGACTAACCAGAACTATAACCCTAACCGTAACCCTTACCCTAACATTAACACTAATTATAACACTAACATTTTCACTAACAGTAAACATAACCACAACCCTAACCATAAAACTAAATCTAAACCTAACCCTAACCCTAACAGTAACCCTAACCCTAAACCTATTCTTAACACTAAACCTAACACTAAGCCTAAACCTATCCCTAACACTATACCTAACACTAACCCTCACCCTAACCCTAAGACTAAAAGTAACCCTAACATAAACTGTAAAACCTAACCCTACCAACATTCCTAAACCTAAGCAAAATTCTAACCCTAACCCTAAGACTAATTTTAACCCTAATCCTAACCATTTCCCTAATACTAACCCAAACAATAACCCTAAACCTAACTGCAAAGGTAAACCTAAACCTAAACATAACCCTTACAAAAGCTTTATGCCTAATCTTAACCCTAACATCAACCCCATCCCTAACCCTAACCCTAAAACTAACTCTAACCCTAACTCTAACCCTAAACCTAACCCTAACCCAAACGTTAATTGTAACCCTAGACCTCATCTTACACCTAATTCTAAACCTAACACTAACACTAATTTAACACTAACCCTAACAAAATTATTTATCCTAACGCCAACTCTAACCTTAACACTAACGTTAACACTAAACCTAAACCTAACAATAACCCTAAACATACTGCTAACACAAACCCTAAACCTAACCCTAACCGAAAATCTAACATGAACCCTAATCAATACCCTAATCCTAACACTATCCCTAACCCTAACCCTAAATCTAACACTAACCCTAAACCTAATCCTAACCCTAACACTAACCCTAACCCTCAACGTAATCCTAACCCTAACCCTAACACTTTCACTAAACCTAAACTTAAACCTAAACCTAACCATGACCCTAACCCTAACCCTAACCCTAACCCTAACACTAACCCTAAACGTAAATATATCCCAAACATTAACACTATCCCTAACCCTAACCCTAAACCTATCCCTAACACTAACCCTAACTCTAATGCTAACACTAAATCTAACACTAATCCTAAACTTAACACTAACCCTATTCTTAACCCTAACACAAAACTTAACCCAACTCCTTACACGAATTCTAAACCAAACCCTAACCCTAACCCTAACCCTAATTCTAACCCTAACACTAACCTAAGCTTAACCCTAACATAAACACTAATGCTAACCATTACCCTAACCCTAACATAACCCTAACCTAAATCTTACCTTAATGCTAACCCGGACACTAACCCTAAAACTAACCTTAACCTAAATCTAAAGATAACACTACCAATAATCTTAACCTTAAACATAAACCTAAATCTAACCCTAACATAAACCTTAACCGTAACCCTAACTTAAACCTAACCCTAACCCAATCCTAACCCTAAACTGAATCCTAACCATAACTGTAACCCTAACCCTAACCTCACCCTAACAAAAATCCTGACACTAATTCGAACACTAACCCTAAACCTAACCTTAACCCTAATCCTAAAACTAACCCTAACACTAACACTAACACTTCTGTAACCATAACCCTAACCCTAAAACAAACCCTAACCCTAACACAAACCCTAACCCTAACCCTAACACTAACTCTAACCCCAACCTTAACCCTCTCCCTAACACTAACACTAACCCTAACCCTAACACCAACCCTAACCCTATCGTTAACCATAGTGTTTACACTATACCTGACACTATCACTAACCCTAACCCAAACGCTAACACGAACACTATTGCTAAACTAATCCTAACCATAAATATAAACACTAAGACTATACCTAACCCTAATACTAATACTAACCCTAAACCTAACACTAACCCTAACAATAATCATAACACTAAATCTCACCCTAATCCTAACCGTAAACCAACCACTATCTCTAACTCTAATCCTAACACTAACCCTAAACCTAAATATAACTCTAACCTAAACACTAATGCTCAACCTAATCATAACCCTAACACTAACCCTAACCCTAACCCTCACCCTAAACCTAACAATAACACTAAACCTAACTTTAACATGAACTATAACCATAACCCTAAACCTAACCTAACCCTAACCCCAACCACAACCTAATTCAAACCATAATTTATCCTAACACTAACCCTAACATTAACATGAACCTTAAACACGACCCTAACCCTAATCCTAACCTTAACCCTAACCTAACTTCTCCACAATTTCACCTTTTTATGAAGTCCTTGTTGGGGACCTCAGAGCTGGTATACATGGCCACCTATCACATGGTAGATAAGTTGTGATCCCATGCAGAGGGTTCCAAAAGAAAGCAAGAGACCTGGAATTTGGAGCTAGACCTGCCAGAGTCCATGGAGGAGAGGGGGCGGTGGCTAAGGAGAATGGGATCCCAGAATAATGCAGATGGCTTTGGGGACAACTGGTGGCTCAAGCCAATTTTGGTTGCTCTACTATCTCAGACTCCAATCTCCTCCAACCCTTCTGGTTTCTAAAATTTTCCCCCATGTGCCCCAAAGCACATGCAGTGCCTCAAATGGCAGATTGTCCTAAGCAGACAGCGCCTGGGGCCCATCTGCTGTCATAGCCTGTTAAAGGCCCTCTATGAATTTAACTGCCCATCAATCTGTTTGTTTGGTCGCTTCTTGATTTTTGGTTACAGAGAAACTGTCTATCCTGGAGTTAAGTAGAAAATTGGATTCCTTCAGCTTTTTGGGTTTTAAAATTTTAATTTCTGCACTATTGCCATTAACTTGCTGAGATGAAAACATAAAATAAAACAATGAAAAATGGCTATGGATGTAGTTCAGTGTAGAGTGCCTGTATGTTCATGCTGCCTTACTGAAAACAAGAATAAAAGCTGGTTTTTTATTAGCAATGATATAAGTTTCATAAAATAATAGTCTATGTCCTATAATATTTTTATTCAATTCCAGTGTATGGTCTGTCCTAATTCTAAGCTCAATACTGCTTAAGCAATACCATATATCCAGTGATGTGTCTCATCCTTGAGTCAAGACTGTCAGAAAACATACCGTGTGTGGGCTGTGAGAGTGTGGTGAGAGGAGGTTTGAGGTCAGTGGCTCTGGAAATCCTAAACAACTCGATTCCTGGTACCCTCAAGTCCAAGTGGGCATAAAGAAGTACAGACATCATATGGGTGTTATAGAGATTAAATATGTTTAATATAAGTGAATGCTCAATGAAAGGAAGCCAAGATTGGAAGAGGTAGGTTAAATGTCATCAGAGGAATCTAGACTGTGATGTGGGCTAGGGCGGGGCTGAGTCCATAGCCCCAGGGACCCAGTCTGGGCCTGGGGCAAGGGGCGTGGTATGGGTATCACTCAGGGGTGGAGCCATTTGTGGGCGTGTCCAGAGTGGGGTATATTAGAAGATGCTGCTCCAGAGTTCCTCAGTTTAGCAGGGAGAAAGCCTGAGGAGTAGAAGTGCAAAATGGCTTCCTAAGGTGGGGTTCTTTAGTGGAGGATTGAATTATGATATTTTATGGTAGGGTGTGGACTGCGTGCAAGAGATTTCTTATAAAATTTGGAGACATTTGGAAATATTTCTAATCAAAAGCATATATCTGGTAGTCCCACTTAAAACACACACACACACACACACACACACACACACACACACACACACAAATTAAGTGGTATGCCTAGAAGATGTGCAGCATGATTGAGTGGATCAAGTAAGTTTGGCCCTGTAAGGCTCTGGGTTGAGGTCCTGGGATAAGTTCTTTGGGTTCTCAGTCTCTTTCTCCTTTCCTGTGAGATGAAGAGTTAGGCAGGCATGGTGTGTGTGTGCCTATCATCCCAGCTATGTGGGTAGATGAGGCGGGAGGATCCTGACTTCATGGTCAGTCTAGGAGTTTTTAGATATTAATGGGGACAGAGGTGGTAAAGGGCCCAGAGTGAAGAGAAAAATAAAGTCAAATCAACAGGATAGGCTGGGGTGTGTCTTAGTAGCAGAGTGTTTGCCAAGCAGGCAGGAGCCCATATACATGCAGCCCTGGGTTCTTTCTGGCTTCCTCCAGCCCCCCCCCCCAAAAAAAAAGAAATCAAAAGCAAACAAAGACATGGGCATAGCTTAATGGTAGGGTACTTGCCTAGCATGTCTCAGGTCCTGAGTAAGATCTCCTGAACCCAAGGATCGGGGAGTGGGTGAGAAAATATTCTAGAATAATTTAATGAGTGATCCTGAGGATTGTTTATAGAGTTCTTTTTTTTTTGATATTCTGTGGAATTTAGAAATACATTGGAAAAATTTAAACCTAGGATAGTGGAAGATATTTTGGCACAATCTTTTGTGTGCAGAGTGGACATTCAAAAGTCTTTGTTGTAGGGCTGGTGATGTGACTCAAGTAGTAGCACACTCGCCTGGCATGCGTGAGGCCCGGGTTCGATCCTCAGCACCACATAAAAACAAAGATGTTGTATCCCTTGAAATCTAAAAAATAAATATAAAAAATTCTTTCTCTCTCTCTCTCTCTCTCTCTCTCTCTCTCTCTCTCTCTCTCTCTCTTTAAAAAAATTCTTTGTTTAGTTATGATTTCTTTTTGTTGATGAGCCCTTGTTGAAAGGTGAAGGCTGTGGGTTCAGCTGTTGCTGTCTTGCAACTTACATGACACTCCTCCCAAGTATACATAGTGGACTCTGGAGTCCACTGGGCACATGGTCTCAGAGGCAAAAATGTTTAGAAAACTCCCCCTCCCCCCAAAACAAAAACAGTGCTGAATTATTGCAGTCTGTACGGGATGTGAATTTCTCCACAAAGCCATCATGGATCTCAGGTAAGTAGGCACCAGAGGCCCTGCTTCTACCCATGGTGCTACTGCAGTTCACAGGATGATATCTTTGGTTGCTGTTTTTCTACTGAGCTTTGACTTCCAAAATCCTCATGTTTTTCAAACATTTGAAGCATGAACATTTGCTTTTCAGAAAATCTGAAACTTTTGTATATGAGTTTTTGGGTGAGGAGTGGGATGAACCAGACCAGAAGCTTGTCTGAAATCTTGGCTGTGCTCATCTGGACTCCCCAAGTGTGATTTTGCTGTGAAGAGGTGATTTTTGTTGCTGTTGTTAAATTTTAAATTTCCATTTTGATGTGGTTTCCAAACATTTGGGAACTTGAATTCTCATGGCTAGTACCATCTTTGATGGTTCTCTAGAACAAGTGGTTGAAAAGTGGTACTGCTTATGAAAAGTTGAAGAAATTCTCTGTCTCCTAGGTCCCATTATTTAAATCATTGCTTTTTAAATTCTTCTCAGCAGCCTCTTCTTTCTAGTCAGGGAGAAGTCTCAAATGTATTCTCCTGACCTCACCATGATGATTAAATTCCATGTTCAAATTTTTTTCTATACGAAATTATTCTTTGCTCCATAAGACAGAAGTGAAAATGCCCATATTTTAAGAGGAACTGTATTTCTCATATTTAAATCATTAAAAAGCACAAAACAAAAGAAAAAAAGTTCCCACTCACTTATTTCTTAATGGTGAGAGGATTGTTACTGAGAAACATATGAGCAGATTTTTCTTGTGTGAACAATAATAGAGTTCACTTACAAAATCTAACATAATTCTGTTGTCAATAGTAACTCAATGATATACCCTGAAGCATCACGATCATATATCTAGTCCATCCTTGGCCACAACATTGTTATTTGTTGCATGACTGAGAGGGAATAGCTCTGGGCTCAGTCTAACTGGAATGGAGGCAGTGTTGAAGCCCCTGAAGTTTCTGTGTGAAAAACGCATGTGCCCTGCAACTTTATTTGTAGGTTGGGCCTTTAAAGCCAAAGAGGTTCCACTTTGAGAGTGAATTAAATCTGTTTTCAGGCACAGGTTAGTTATCATATAAGTGACTTTACTGCAAAAGTAACCTATGTTTGTGTAAAGTGTACAGATTCAGATTTTTTTAGGTCTATTTCCTTTTATTATTTTTTTTAATTTTAATAAAACAGGTAATATTTACCCTCACCACTATTTTTAAATGTACACTTCAGTTGCATCACCTACATGTTATTGTCCTGCAACCATTACCAGTAAATCTACACAGAGCTCTTTTCACCTTGTAGAACTGATACTTTTTGACAATTAAAGCACAACACCCCCCAGAGCCCTCTCTTCAGTCCCTGAGAACTATCAATGTACTTTTGTCCAGATGACTTTGACTACTCTAGGTACCTCATACAAATGATATTGCTGGATAATATAGTAATTTTTAATTATTTTTGAGCAATGACTATATTTTTTTCCATTGTAGCTACCCCATTTTGTCTTCCCACCCATAGGGCATCAGTGGTTCCAGTTCCTCTGCACCTCCTCTGCAGTTGTTTTGTTTTGCTTATTTGGTTTGTGGATAGTAGCATTGGTGATGGAAGTGAGGTTTGATTTTCCTGTGAATTTGAATTTGGTTTTCTTAATGATTTGTTATGTTGACCATCTTTTCACAGGCTTAATGACAATTTGTTTATCTTAGTTGGAGAAATGTCTACTCCAATCCTATGCCTACTTTAGAGATATGGTTCTTTATGTCTTGATATCAGCACTCTATCGGGTGTGGTTTTCAAAGGGATTCACCTGTTCCACAGATTGTTTTTTTCATTTTTTTCCTTGTGTTCCTTCATGCACAATTTTTATTTAGTTATATTTTAATAAATTTTGTGCTTGTGCTTTTAATGATATATCTATAAAATCATGGCCAAATTCAATATCACGAAATCTTCTCCCAAGTTCTCTTTTTTTGCAGCAAGTTTTATGTTTTTTTTCTAGCTTTATTCATAATTTTTTGAAATTTGAGTTAATATTTTTCTATTGGGTAAAAGGTCCAACTCTATCTTTTGCATGTGTATATCCAGTTTTCTCAGGACCAGATGTTAAATCCTGTTTGGTGTTTCTTTTGAATCAAAAATGAATGTCCCTTTTTTGTTTTCTATGGAAGAATGGATGCCTTCCAATTAAATTAGGTCACCCAGGGAAGAGAGGGTAGAAACAGAGAGGGTGTATCAATCAAACACGTTTTTATGAATGGTTGAGTGTGTCACGCAAAATCCAATATTCTGTACAGTTAACTAGTAGCAGGGCATGGGGTGCATGTCTGCCAGGGCAGTGACAACTAGAGCCTGAGTTAGGATGATCTCAAGTTTGAGATCCGTTTGTAGGACCCTGTCTCAAAATAAAAATTTTAAAAGGGATGGAATGAAGTACAACTAGTGTGACAACAAGTGGGTTTATTCCCTTCCCATTTGAAAAAATAATGGGAAACCAAGCCACTGGAGTGAGCGAAGGCCCAAAAAGGAGGGAATAGAAATAATACAGGCATTTTTTCTTGTTTGGTGTATTTTACAGGAGTGTATGTGTGTGTGTGTGTGTGTGTGTGTGTGTGTGTGTGTGTGTGTGTGTGTTTCTACCACCTTTGTTCTACTGCTTTGACATATTTTTCTTTCTTTTATTTTTGATATTGGCTTGTTTTCACTTTCTTGTCAATTTCCTTTGTATCAATTCTGTAGCTTTTTTTTTACAGAAAAGATAATTAAAGTCACAATATTTTATTTTCCTGTTAATACTAACTTAACTTCAATCTCATAAAGATACTGTACCTTTAGAGTTCTATCTCCCACTGTATGTTCTCATTTTTCTTCCTTTAATTTGGTGTTGTGCTGAGATAGAACTCAGGATGATGTAGCACTGAGCTATATTCCTATCCATTCTTTATATTTTAGCTTTGAGTGTGACCAAGTGGTAGAGTGTTTTCCTAGCATGCCTGAGGCCCTGGCTTCAATTCTCACTATCATGAGACAAATATACTCTGTATGCCTGAACTGACATGCTGTATCCATTATTTTAAGGCTGCTACCCTATTGAAGAGGGTTTAAAAATGGATCTTGAAAGTCATGTAAACATGCTCCTCAAACATCAAGTATACTTTACTTGTTATGTTGAAGACTAAGCTTATTTTGAATGTTATTGTATGAGCAAAAAATCAATGTGTACATTATGATAAATACTTGTCCTATCCCAATGCTTTCTACCTATTTTATATAATCTTATTCATCTTATACTTTTCCACCAATCATTTTAGTATTGGTTATCAGATTGATATGATCTAGTTTATCTGTATTTCCTCAATTATTGTTATAACTGAACATTTTTTATTTGTCTCTTTTTATATATTTTGAATTTTGGCTAGACTAAAATTCTCTTCCATGCAGATTATAATCTCATGTTCTCCTCATATTTTTAAGGATCAGCAGTTAATTCATTTTTGGTGTTATTAATATGAATAAGGTGTGAGGCAGAGCTCTGCATTGTTAAAATCTTGGTGAACAAATAATATTTTTTTCCTCTGGATTCTACTTTCAATCCTCAATTGTTTTATTTCTCTTTCTGCACTTTTAGCATCTTCAGTTGAAGATAGTCCTATGGAAGTAGAAGAAACAAAACAGGAAAAAAGGATTAGGAAAACCATGGCACAAATTTACAAAACATGACCTGGAGATTCTTAATCGATCATTTGAACAGAATTCCTACCCAGATTTTGAGACCCGGCAAGAGCTGGCCAAGCAAATGCATTGCCCCATCAGCTCAATCAACGTAAGTCAAAATTTGGAAAACTTGCATGAACATATCTTTTTATATATTACAGTAAATACAAAGATTGTTTGAAAATGTCTCATGTCATTTCTTCACATAGGATATTATTAATCTTTCTCACAGTTTCATTGCAGTGTGAGTGTGAATTTTTTATGTTACTTTTATGAAAAAATGTCAAGAACTGTGTGGCAACTTTGGGAGTAGGCACCTATTAACATGCTCAGTAATTATTCAGAATAGGAATTTAGCCAGTTTTTCATCATCGTATTGGCTATGGAATTATGGAAAACTGGGAAGATTGGATATTTCTAAATTGGAACAAAGAGTTTGCAGGAATGTTGAGTATTCAATGATAAAATTTAAGGATGGCACTTCAATTTGTCCTGATTTTTTTTTGGAAGAGACATTAGAGGTTTTTGTTTGCAATCTGCTCACTATGATATGCCAATATAACTACCAAGAGGTGATTGCCCAAGGTGCAGGAGATAGACTTGGTTCAATTATGTCCCATATGTGGCATCTCATAGCATTAGTAGGCACTTTGTAGCCATTTGAGACATGAGCCAATATTTTGTTTTGGGAATTTCTAATATGATGATTTCTGTGAATTATTGTTTATGCTGCACAAAGTTTTACTCTATTGGGATTGCCCTAATGTATAGTGAATTGGGTTTGCATATATCTCTTTTATATCAATATCCAATGCTTATTGAAAATATTTGTTGTCTGAGACTAGAAGAACATTTTCTTAGAGAAAATAAGAAAGGGAATGTAATAACAGTGTTGAAAAATAAAAGAATAGCAAATTCTCTGTCAACTATAAAGTTATTGTATTTCAAAAGTTCCATGAACTAGAAATATTTCAAACATCCTGCAAATCAATGATGCTATACTAAGAAGTAGAAAATCATAAACAGATAATGTCAGGGAGAGGAATTTGTTTGAAAACAGTGCAACAGTTTAGAATAAGCCCATGTGATGTGGAAGCGAGTAGGTTAGGGTGAGGATCCTGGGAAATATGGAAATGGGAAAGGGAGCACATGCCTTTTGGTCTCATTATTTTGAACCCACCTGCTACATGTTGACAAATTATGGATGGTCACATCATATTTTTTTGTGTTTATTATGTTGGAAGGGAAAATGAGAGCATGTATTTAGAAGAACAAGTTTTGTTATGTAGAGTTACAATTTTAAACCCCCTAAGTGTGGATTAAAGATTTTCCTAGATGTTAACCTAACTTCACCCTGATTGGGAGATGGGTTTCAGGAGTAACAAATATCAAAAGGCTTCCAGAAACTCATGACTGTGATCCTCTCCAACCCTAGCTAAATAAATTACCTACTCTAAAAGCATTTTGTCATTTTTAAACACATACCTCAAAGCTTTGTAGATTATGGCTGCCATTGCAATTATCCTGAATTGATGCAGGAGAACAAATGCAGACTAGAGTTGCTCTATTAAGTTGTTAAAATCACATCTATAATACACTGTCCAGTTTTGAAAAACTTTTGTTTGTTCTGTTGTTTATTCTGTTTATGGCTTTTAAATGCAAAACATTTATGAATAACCTTACAGTACATGGAGTCATAAATGGGTGTTGATGGGGCAGCTTGGGAAAAATCAAGAGGCAGTGGGAAAGTGTGCAGGGCACCTGGGACTCCCCTTGGTTGCAGAGAGGTAGTTGGGAGACATTGAAAAGCTATGTTCACATACACTGAAGTGTTTTGGTAGATTCTGGGAAAAGTTGGGAGTTTGGAACTGTGCACTGATCATAACCTCCACAACAACCTCCAAGGTTCATCCCAGGATGGATTGCCTTTTTTGTGTCTACACCAGGCCAATCAGCAAATCAGTGATAATGCAGAAACTAAGCTTTACTAAACAAATATTTTATTGAAATTAATTTCTTTCTTTTTAGATTTGGTTTCAAATTAAAAGATCCAGACTACTACTAAAAGAGAAACAGAGAGCGGTTGTCGCCAGGAGATGACATGAATACCCTGTCCAAGGGCATCATCTTGTTTTAGATCACCAGGCAGCCCAGATGCAATGTGACAACAGCATCACTGAACAGCCTTCTTGCCTCCAGCAGGCTCCACAGGGAAAAGCTGGCTACTTTCCTGTGGAGACATGGGGACTCCACACTGAAGAGAATAGCTCATGTGACTCTTTTGTGTTAGATGGACAGCAATTTAATGAGAGTAGCCCAGCTCCCCAAAACAGCAGGTCTTGGGTGAGGGCTATGAACTATTTGATGGCTTGGCTTTGCTCAGTGTCGATAGTGTGCAGGGAAAGATGCAGCAGCAGGATATGGACCTCTTTGGTCTGTGGGGATATTATAATCCACAGCTGCAACTCCCCCAGAGTTACCAAGAGAAGCTGCCAGTTCAGGACCCACTTTTAATATCTGAGAAGCATGATGACTTGGAGCAGCAGTTTTCCTCTCTTCCAAAAAAGCAGGATGTGGATTCTCAAAAGAATGGAAAGGACTCAAGTTCTCAGATTCAGTGCACATCTACTTCACAAGTGGAGTTGAGTGTCCTTCCAAATCCTTTTGCATTAGGTGGACAGCAAGTTCCTAGAGAGCAGCCCAGGTCCCCAAACCAGCAGTTCTGGGGTGAGGGGTATGAACTATTTGATGACTTGCCTTTGCCCTGTGTCAAGAGTGTTCAGGGAAAGATGCAGCAGCAGCAGAACATGGAGCTCTTTGATTTGTGGGGAGCACAGCACCAGAGTGACTAGTTTTATTACAATCCATAGCTGCAACAGACACAGAGTTACAAAGAGAAGCTGCCAGTTCAGAGCCCACTTCTAAAGTCTCAAAATCATGATGACTTTTTGCAGCAGTTTTCCTCCCTTCAACAAGAGCAGGATGCAGATTCTCAGAAGCATGAAGAAGACTCAAGTTCTCAGATTCAGTGTGCATCTCCTCCACAAATGGAGTTGAGTTTTCATCCAGGGACTTTTGTATTATATGGACAGAAAGTGGCTACAGAGCAGCCCAGAATTCCAACTGAGCAGGGGTATGACAAATTTGATGACATGGCTGAAGTTTTAACTGAATTTCTTGGTATCAAGTTTTAGTGACCTATAGTCAGAAGTCATCCTGTAATCGTCCACTCAGGGCCAGGTCTAAAACTCTCTTCAATATGCACAGAAAGATGCTCAGTGAAGGAAACTTTCTTCAAAAAAACAACAAAAACAAACAAACAAAAAACACACAAAAAATCACAAATGCCCTAGAAAATTAAAAAATAAACACACAAAAAATATTAAAAATAAAACAACTCCCCCCAATCCTTCATAAATCCCCCTTTATCCAAGCTAACAGCCCTCTCCTCACAGCTTTCTGAACTCTCAGTGTTTTCTGAAGGTGTAGCAGTATCCTCTAGTGGTATATCCCTGACCGTGCCTCTCCTAGTGCTCTGGAGAAAGTCGGACTCATACAGCCACTTCCACAGCAACAGGCACAAATACAGCACTTGCCAGATTCAAAACAAAGTATGCTTAGGAGATCCGTCTTGCACAGTCCTGTCTCACAAATTATCTCAACCTTGGAGATAAGATTATCTACAGAGCTTTTGGATGGAAGTTTCTGCAGGCTGTTGCTCTCCTCCCTGAACCAGAACAGCATCTTCAGGATATTATAGACTGCCAGGAAAACCTGGTGTGGGGAGCCATTCTTGCACGTGATTGGGCACCTACCTGTTCGGGTGTGAGGTGTTCTAGCCAAACTGTGTGGGAGCTAATCCCCACCCTCTCCAGGTGCGAGAGCCTGTCCATGTGGGGGTGTGACTGACCACTGACCCTGAGGCCAATCACTGACCCTGATCTTGGAATGCTGCTCCCCTCGACCTTCTTTGGATGGAATTTTCCCCTGAATTTCTTGTACCCCAATAAAAGTTCACTCCCTGGTGTTCTCTCTCTCTCTCTCTCTCTCTCTCTCTCTCTCTCTCTCTCTCTCTCTCTCTCTCTCTCTCTCCTGTTAGTCCTGAGTAAGCATTGCTGCCCCACCAGGTGGTTTGAGGTGAAAGCCAGAGGCGAGAGTTGTCTGGGACCTATTCATAGAAAAAGGTAATTGAGTCTCTGTGTTTATTTCTGTACCACTAGTTAACTTTTATTCTAGAAACCTGTTGAATGAAACCAGCATGTTGGTCACGCAGTGGAGCCTGGACTCTCTGAAATTTGACAGTGTCATTGGTATCACTATGGATTTTCATGTGTGTCCACCATCACCAACAAACCAACAAAAACCAAGCCAGGACATTATGAAGGAAGACATCTCAGCCACGATTGCTTGACAAGAATTTACAAGAGTCTGCTGGAATTCAGCCTTTTATAACAGACTTCTGCTGGGATGTGTGCCCAGAAACTGTCTGTTTAACTTTGAACTTACATCTCTCTTGTTCTTTACCTAAGTTGCTAAGACTTATTATGTTGATATATGTGTTGTAGTTCTCCCACAGACCTCAACTCTCCCACTGTGCTCAGAGTGAATGTGCCTGTGGTGTACTGTGGCAGGCATGTGACTGGTACTGTGTCATTCAATTTCTAAATCACATTTTTGGCAGAATCTTTCTCTGACCATAATTTAGTTGGATTCCTGCATCCTCCTACATGGGCTACCTTTTGTGTTACATGGACAGCAAGTTGCCAGAGAGCAGCCCAAGTCCCCACTGAAACCAGAACTTGTACTGAAGCCACAGGTTCAGCTACTGCATCTTCAAGAACTCCTGGAGACTCCTGCACTGAGATGAGTGCCCCTATTTGTGAATCCAGAGTGTTCTGACAGTCACCTGGGCATACAGATAAATGATATCTGAGGGTGCACAGGGAAACTTTGGATATTATTTATCTGAGTTTTTGAGACAAACTTCAAAGACAGTGGTATCATGGAACTTTTCACTTGGAACCAGTTTTGCAATTTGGGACTCTATGACATAGAACACCATGAAGTCTTCCACCAGAGAGTTTCCTGTCTCTCCAACAGCTCCTGTGGACCCAGCTCCGCAGGTTACATCACTCAGGCCACTAGGGGCACCATTCACACATGCAGATGGAGATGCTCTTTCGGAATATCCTGTTGACTCCTGGGGTGTTTTGTGTAGAAGCAGGCAAAGGCTAGAGGATTTTTTGTCAGTACTTTTTATTTTGCGTCATTATGTTTGATTACAAAAGAGGGTATACTCTTTCTTGTAATTTAAGCAACACTAGGAGTAGTGAAGAAATCTTGCATTTATGGTTGTCCTTTGCCCACCCTCTTGGAACCATTGTGTGGAGTTTCAGATGCTATGTTTGTCATGTATCTCACATTTATTTAAGTGTGAAATTCTGAAATGATATTAAATGAGAGAATTAAATGTGTTTTGCATACTTGTAAAAGACGTGTAGCATACAAATCTTTATTATGTAAATGTTTTCCTTCCTATAATGAGACTGAGAATAGGTGAAAAAATAGCAACTCTAACAGGGAAAATGTCTTATATTTGGACAGTCACTTGGAATATTGATTGAAGTGTCAGATGCCTAGCAATTCTGCTTCTAAATATTTCCACAGGAAAATGCTATGCTTTCTTACAGAACACTGAATCCTCAGATAAGAAGGCTCACATAAAGTTATCAAGTTAGATGTGTTAATTTTTCCCTACAACATTTAATAGCTCTGATAAAGTGTATTTTAAGGTGTTTTTGTTTTTGTTTTTTTGCCTAAATGTTGAATCCAGGGGACTTCTCCACTTAGCTAGTTGCCAACCCTCTTTCTATTTTTTGAGACACAGTGTTGCTTACTTGGTTTTGAATTTGTGACCCTCCTTTCTAAACCTCCAGAGTTGTTGGAATTATAGGTGTTGTCCACCTTACCAGAACTAGTTCATGGTTTGGGAGGTTTCAGTCCCTAGACAGTTGCCATGAATTTCTCATACTTGGTTAGACATTCTACAGTAGTTTAGCTCAGTGGGAAATTATCAAAGAATATTTAAATCCACAAAAATTCTTATAGTTCAAAGTTAGGAATTGGTTGCCTAATATTGTGAATTTAAGATTAGAAACACCAACTCTCACACACACAAACACACACACACACTCACACTCACACTTTGATATCTTGTTATGTTAGATCACAAAGTAATAAAGTATAAAATGCAAAACATCAAACTCCTCCCTGTCACTAATTTCCTCTGCCCAATAATTTCAGTTCAGTTCCAATAGCATGGCGGACTGTCCTATTTCTTCTCTACATATTGCCTGTATTTTCAGTATATATGGAGAAAAAAATATAAACAGGGTATTAAATAAAAATGGTTTGCTTTCACATTCATGTCTACCTGTGTCCTAGCATCAATTTTTGGGAGACTATCAAAAAATTGAAAAAAGTTTATGAAAGTGAGTACACATACATCTACTTTATACCATGTAGGAGCTACAAGGGAGCCTGTGCATGGATATACCATTATTTACCAAGACAGTGCCCTATTCATGAACAAATGGACTGTTTCTCTTTTCCCCCAAATAAAACATGCTTCATGAACATACTTGCACATATATCTTTTTAAGAGTTGCGTGTATTTATTTATTTAGGTACTGGGGAACAAACCCAGAGACATCCCACCATTGAGCTATATCCCCAGAACTTTTTGAGTTGTAAATTTGAGACAGGGTTACACTAAGTTCTAGAGTTGTCTGCCCCTGAACTTGCAATCCCTTGACCCAACCTCTGGAATACTTGAGTATACCAGCATGTGTCACAGTGCCTGACTTCCTATATTTTAATTGTAAATGTATAAAAACAGTACAGAGATGGACAGTATTAAAAATCTGCACTAGCATGTAGGACAACTCAGAAAGGCATAGTGAGTGAAATCCAGTATATGATCACAATTCAACAAATGATATTTAGCGGCTTTCACGAAGAAGTTAACTCAGTTTTTAGAAAATCTAAATGTTAGCATGGTCATTGGAAAAAAAAGCATTAGTTTATAATCCTTATACAGTTGAATTGCCAGAAGTTGTTCTCTGAAACATTTTGATCTGCATTACTGCTTTGCATACTTAACATTTACATTAAAAATTCACACACAAATGAAAATGGAAAATCTGCAAATACCTGATTCTTCTCCCCTACTTTTCTACTTATAATAATCTAGTGAGGCACCTTTTTACACCATGGGGACAGAGGGGATATTTTACATCAGACCTACCAATAGTGGTTTTGTTTTTTGTTTTTGAGATGCTGTGGATTAAACACAGAGCCTCGTGCATGGGTGGCTTTCACAGAGCTACACACACACCCAGCCGCAGAGTAGGTTCTTACATAAGTTCTCAATGTGTCAGAGAGCTATTTGGAGGTCATTTGGCCTAAGTACTGCATGTTTGGCATGGATAGCAGAGATCTTATTTGTGTCTTCTAAAAAGACAACCAGAGAGTCTTCATTTGCTTCCTACAAATCAGGAAAGCTGCCCTCTGGAATAACAAATCTGCTTTTAAATCAGAGCAGTTTCTCACACCAGACACTGGAAGAGGAGTTAAGTAATCTGAAATTTAGTGGACAAACTAGATTTCAGAGCACCACAACACTGGGCCTGTAACTCTGAGTTTTCTTCTTTTCTACACTAGAAGGTGCTCGTTTCAAGCGATTTTTGTAGCCAAGTGCTTCTTGGGGGGTTAACTACTTGTGGTTTGGGAGGTAGTGGACTTTGTTGGAGGACTTGTTTTGAGACCTTCTTGCTCCCTTCTACTGAAATTCAGCGCACTTGAAGTCATGCAGGCGTTAGAGAGAGAGGGAGCTGTAAATACCACATTTCTTTTTTTCTCCCTCCCTTTATCCCTCTCTTCCATCCTCTCTCTCTCTCTCTCTCTCTCTCTCTCTCTCTCTCTCTCTCTCTTTCTCTCTTTCTCTCTCTCTCTCCCTCTCTCTCTTTCTCTCTCTGTCTCTGTCTGTCTCTCTCTCTCTCTCTTTTCCCCCTGTGCTGGGGATTGAACCCAGGGCCTGCATGTGCTAGATAAGTACTCAACCACTGAAGCACATTCCCAGTCCCCATATTCATGTATTCTGGAAAGGTTAGATTCCTGGCAGGAAATCACAGAATGAGAGAACCTTTATTTTTCATCCATAAGGTAAAAACTGCCCCCTACTTTAAATAAACTACAGATAAGCGAGGGCGCACCCAACTCTGACATCACTGTCTCTGTTGTAATAGTGTGGAGGAGGTGTCCCTCATATAAAATACTTCTGGAGAGGCAAGACCTGAGTTCATAGACACAGGTGTCCAGGGCTGTCCCCCAACACCTATTTTTTTTTTAATAAAACCATCCTATGCTTCAAAATGGTACCCTCTAGTTGGTATTATTTAGTTGCTGCTATTAAGAAGTGAGATTGTGTTGCATTTGCCAACTCAAATACTATTCCTTTCTATTTCCTCCCTTTCCTTTGTATATTCTGATTTTTAAGTAAATGCATTTTATTGGTGCTGGCAATTTTCCCCAGACCTCCCTTTAACTATCTTTTTGGTGTATTTGCTCAGGAAGTTTAGATATTAGGTAGCCAAATTTCTCAAGATTTTCCTTTGTGACTTCTAGAGTTTACAATTTGCTTATGATTCCACACTTCAAAATTATAAAAAATATTTTCCATTATTTTCTCCAAGTAGTTTTAAAGGTTATTAAATTTGTAATCTCATTTCCATTTATAATATTTCTATGGTTTTTGAAATGTATTTGAAAAAATATTTCTAACTTAATTTTTTTTCCCCAGAAATGGACGTCTAACTATCCTACTGCTCTAAATTATAGGCTATCCTATGCTGCTAATTTTCTTTCCTTCTTTCTTTTTGTATTAGGGTTTTAACACAGAGGTATTTTACCAATGAGCCACATTCCCACATTCCTGGACTATTTATTTTTTATTTTGAGTGTCTCACTAAGTTGCTTTGAGACTGGCTAAGTTTCCACCTGACCTTGAACTTGTGATCCTCCTGTCTCAGCCTCCCAAGTCAGCCAAGTCATTTAACTGATAATTGAAAATAAATTATATTGTTGACTGACTATTCCTTCCCAAATGTTATTCTGAAAAATTTTCGGGCCACCATGCCTGTCTAATAGTTAAAGAAACAAAAATCAAAATAATGGTATCATTTCAAAAAATACTTAATTATTGAAATTAAACAGCCATTGATGACTTATCAATAATGATAAACTCTAAGGTATAGGTTAAGGAATATACCCATGGAAAATTACTTCTTTATTAATCAAAGAGTTGCCACATGCATAGAAAATAAAAGACAGCTGTGTTCCTTTTTTTAATCATTTTTGTTCAGAGGATTGAACCCAGGTGCTCTTAATCCCTGAGCTGTATGAACAACATCCCTAGCCTTTTTTATATTTCTATTAGGGATTTAAAACAGGTATATTTTTTAAATTTAAAAATGTTTTCTATATTGAAAGACAGGGTCTTTCTAAGTTTTTTAGGACCTCTCTAAATTTCTGAGCCTGGCTTTGAACTCTCAATGCTATTGCCTCAGCCTTCCCAGCCATCGGAATACAGACATATGCCTCCTTTCATGGCCTTTGTTCTTTCTTACTCCAGGAAAAGGAAGTGATGCTGACATTGAATTAATTAATGAATCAAGTACTCAAGGGCAGTTCAAGGCAATAAAGGACAAATCAAAAGAGGCGGTATTGTGAAAGAGACAAATTATTGCTATTAGTAGAAGATTTGCTTACCTAGAAAATATTGTAGGACCAGAACTACTTGAATTATTCCAAAAACTGCCAGAATTTATGGCAACTATGTGTTTCTTTCCTTACACTTAAAGAAACCAGCCCAATGTATATGGGATATTTCTGGGCAAGAAGATTGTAAGGGCCCAGTTTACAGAAGTCCCATATTCTCTCTCTTAAAAAAAGCCATCAAATTCAAAATTGGAAAGAATGGCATTAGTGAAAGTAGCTAACAGAATATACCCACCAAATTCCAGGGCACAAAGCACACTGGTGGCCAGCAAGTACCATCATTTATTAATATTCTGTCATTTGCTGGATGCCTTCTCTAATATCGGTGGTGTTTAGCACTGTACATGTCTTTCTCATTTAACCCTTGGACCAGGTATATATCTTCATCCCCATTTTTCAAGGAAAATGTATGAATATATTTAATTTATGTTCAGAAAGTCACAGCTTTCAGGTTGGAGGGCACTTAGGTTTGCCTGCAAAATCCACATCTTAAGCATTATGGAGCCTCTTAACTCTCAGGTCCGAGGAAAATCATAGATAAAGAGGGAATGTGGAGGGTGAACCAGGTGAGAATGAAGCTACTAGGGTGTTTGGGGGTCTCTAGCCATAAGCCTCCTGCTGCCAGGAAAAAAACATTCTTGGTCTGAGCTAATGAGTCACCCTTGTGCAGGAGCCTCCAGTCTCTCTTTTCTTTAATGCTCCCTTACCCTGCAGGTTGCTTTGAAACCCATGCTGAATGCAAGGTGTATTTGGGAGGATCAAGGAGGTGGCCCAAAGTACACAGAGACTATGTACAGGTATGGGGATTTGCCCCCATGGTGCCAGGATGTACCAGTGCCCAAGGTGTGTACTCAGGTTTGCACTTGCTCTGGGTCTTGCTTACATTGCTCATGCCCAAAGCCAGGGTCCAAGGACCCAGGAAGCGGGGGGTGGCCCTCTCTGAGGACTGACATGGGGTGAGAGACTGCCCAAATGGAAATCCTCTTGGCTGGGAGTGCCTGAACAACACAATGCGTCCTTGTGTTTGGCTTTAGGCACCAGGAAAGATTTCCAGATCCACCAGTGAGACCCAGCCAGTAGAGTGCTCAGTCATGCCCTATGAGGCAGCCTGCACTTTGCCTAGGAGGCTGCTAGCCAAGACAAAGCAAGCTATAGCAAGAGAAGAGAACCAGGACATCCTGGGCAGCGTGAGAAAAGGAGGGAGAGAACTTGAAAACTTGAGATTTAGGAAGCTTTTTGGTTGTTTATATATTGTTTTTATTCTAACATCTTTTTAGTATGCAGTCCTAAACTCTGGCCAAGTGGGAAATGATATAAGAGGAGAGGAGGGTCTGCTTGGTACAGGGGGAAGTGAAATGCAGGGTGAGCAACAAGGTTTAGTGTTAATAAATATTGTAACAGTAACAACAGCTCAAATGTCATGATTCATCCATTCTGACTTTGTGGTCAGCTCCTGTGAAGTGGTGTAGAGTGTTTCTCAGTCCATCCCATCAAGGGCTGGGAGGTGGCTCAGTAGTATGTCCAGCTCCCCTAGGCTCAATGTCCATTAATGGGGGCAAAGAAGAGGTTTGATAAAGGTGATGGCTGCATGATCTCTCTACTGTAAAATTTTCCTTTTGTTATAAATATCTCATGGGACATCCTTTAATAATATGTAAATATCTTATCATCATATGTTTACCTACTAACCTTTCATTCATTGCTAATTCCTGGCTCACTATTCATGAACACTGTGTTTCCATAGAATGGTTTTCTAGATGTAGAAGATCTTAGGCAGTCAGGGCAAGATGACGAATGAGGAGGTGAGGAGTGGGGCCAGAAAAAAAAAGCAGGGAGAGGGCTTTCTGATGAGGAAAATTTCCTGTTTGATGAAAGTGCTCATGTTGGACACAAGTGGAGGACCCAATCAGAGAAGCACTTTTGCATTCATGCTTCTAATAGGGGTTGCAATAGAAAAAACTAAAACAGATGCATGGACAGAGTGGGACACCAATCAATAATAGTGAGGTTCACATGGACAGGAGAGGAGATAAGGAAAGGAGGAAATTCCAGAGATTATAAAAAGAACAAGACAAAACTCATCCATTGAGTTTCCAGCTCTGGGGCCCCTTCTCTTCAGAGAAGCCTATGGCTGTTACTCTGTTGCTTTTACAATAAGCCTACTTCTTGCTTGCTGTTTTTGTGTCCTGTTCTTCAATTCTTTGCTAAACAGAGACAATAAACACAGCATCCCTAACCAGTAACACATTCAACAATTTCTTATATATTTATTAATTTAGTTTTGTAGTGCTTTGGATGGAACCCATGTCTTTGCACATGCCAGGCAAGTCCTCTACCATTGAGCAATACCACTTAGATATTTAAATTTTATTTTGAGCAGGGTCTCACTGTGTTTTTCAGGTTGGCCTCAAACTTGTGATCCTCCTGCCTCTGCCTCCTGAACTCCTAGGACTACAGGTGTGCACCACTGCATCTGGCCTCTGCTTCCCTTTCTTGGAGTTCTGTTTGTGCTCATTGATATGGGAGTGCTATTGCTCCCAGGCCCTCTCAGCAGACACAGCTAGGGAATACAGGTTAGCAATTCTGAAATTATTTAACAGGTTTCTAGGATTGAGCAAATAATAAACATGCTATATAGAGTGGGATCTAGTTTTCTCACTCTGGATGAAATGAACTACAAATAAAGAAAGGGAGAGGGTAATGGAAGCTTGTTGTGTTAGATTAGATCAAAGATTATCAGAGTGAATTCATGTTTTAGACAAAAGGAGAAATAAATGTGACTTAGCAATTCTACTGTAGAAATTGCATTATTGTTAAAATACCCCAATAGGAATGTTTATAATTGCTCTCTCATAATAGTCCTAAATGGAACTACCCAAATGTCAATTGACATCAGATGTGGTAGTAAATATTTTACCACTGTATGCAAACATGTGGATGGAAATATAATCAATGAGAGGAACTTTCACAATAATGCTGTGATTCACTTTGTATGAAATTCAAAAATAGGCAAGACTAATCCAAGCTTTGAGAACTCAGTGTCACATTCTTTTGTGGGCTGGGGGAGGGTAGTGATCCTTATAAAAATCAGGAAGTCCCTGATATTGTTCTGTCCTTTGACCTGGATGCTGGTTACACAAGTGTGTTCAATTCTTTTATTTTTGGTATTCAACATTGAACTCAGAGGCACCTGGACACTGAGCAACATCCCCAGTCTTATTTTGTATTTTTTTTAGAGACAGGGTCTCTCTTAATTGCTTAGGGTCTCACAGTTTCTGAGGCTAGCTTTGAACACAAATTCTCAGCCTCCCAAACTGCTGGGACTAAAGGCGAGAATTCAACTCTAAAGCCTAAGGTTTGCCTTGTTTGTAATGAACATTTACCTTGTGCATTGTCTGAAAAAATATATTTTTAAAAGGTCAAATCATGACCTTCAAACAGAATAAAATGAACACTTGCTAAGGATTTTCACTAAATCAATGAAAAGACTAGGCAGATTATAACTGACTCAAAGGAGAAGTCAAAAAGCACAGACTTATATCAATCAAAGGAAAGTCAAAGCAGAAGCAGAGACAGAGCTCAAATAAGCTTCTTCAACAGATGGAAAGGAAGTTAGCTGAACCCGGCTGCCACAGTCAAATGTACCTGGGTAGATGTGAGGAATATTTTGCCTTGCTATTAGCAATCTATATTTTGCAGAATTGTAAAATAGCTTCCATGAAATCAAAACCAAATAAGGTGGAAAGTTGTGCTATAGACAATGCTTCTTTTGACTTCAATGTGGAAAGAAATATTGATAAAAAACCTCATTTATTCACAAGCAATTCATCAAGTAATCATATCAAAGAGACCTAATGTTTCTGACACCTGTTTTTATAAGGGAGAGTCACAAAGTTTTTGAGATTTTCAATAGGCTTTCATGAAGAGCCCAGCTATCAATAGTTTTATTCCACAACATTTGTTTGTTGGTACTGGGGATTTAACCCAGGGACAATTAATCAACTAGTCTACATCCTCAGTCATATATATATATATATATATATATATATATATATATATATATATATATATATATATATATATACTTTATGTAGAGACCTCTCTAAATTGCTGAGAATGGCTTTGAATTTGAATTTGCTATTCTCCTGCCTTAGTTTCTGGAGCTGCTGTGATTACAGGCATGCACCACCACACAAAGCCTGTTATTCCACCTGTAGAACTGATTTGAGGAAGCAGAAAATCCAAAACTGTTCAGTGTGAATCCTTAGTTTAGAGCCATGTGTTCTTGAGAAATAACAATTTTTTTCTCTCTTTGAAGGGGACATTTAAGAATAAACCTAGGAACAGACAGGAACTGTAAATAAGTTTAGCTCTCTCCTCAGTGAGAAATTTTATTTTCTTAAATAATCAAGGACATAATAAAGTCAATGTAAAAGTTAGAAAATTATTCTGGTAAAATAAAGCCAGAATACTTCAACATAGATAAGTTATATAGAAAAAAAAAGAAAAACCCTTTGTATCATAGGTGAAGATGGCAAAGAACAAATCAAGGAAATGAGGCCATAAAAATGACACAAAGTTTTCTAATGCAGAAGGTTGAAACTACATTATTTTTTAGTGTAAAAAAGTGTATGATATATTTTTACAGACTTTTCTTTTGTTTTTAGTTGTAGATGAGCACAATAACTTTATTTTATTTATTTGTATGGTGTTGAGGATTGAACCCAGTGCCATGTGAGACAGCAGCTCTACCTCTCACAACCCAAGGCCTCTATGATACATTTTATATATTTATCTGGTACTAGAGATTGAACCCAGGTGCACTTTACTACTGAGCTAAACCCCATTCTTTTTAAATTTATTATTGTGAGACAAGGCCTCACTATGTTGCTGAGGCTGACCTCCAACTTGTGAACTTCTTGCCTCAGCGTCTCCAGTAGCAAGGATTATAGGCATGTACCACCTGGAGTGGTTTTTCCTATGATGAATTTTATAAGCTTTGCATGTTATATGTTATAAATATTATTATATACTGTGTTAATTTTGTATGTTAAAATTCATAGTGTAATAAAAGCAACTTTTTAAAATATTTTTTTAACATTTGAAATCATCTTTAACCTATTTCAGACTCAAGTATTATAAACAAAGCAAATAAAATCTAATTTATTAAATTTTTCCTGGGCTGGTGAATGAACCCTTGGCTTGCTCTTGCTGGGTAACTGCTCTCCTACTGAGCCATATTTCTGGCCCTACAACTCATTTTAAATTTTTCATTAAGCTTTTTCATATTCTATAACAAAATGATTCTTTCATTAGGACTAATTTCATTCTTTTTATAATTTCTTTTTTTGGTACTAGAATTGAACCCAGTTGTGCTTACTACATTCCCAGCAGTTTTTTTTTATTGGTTGTTCAAAACATTACAAAGCTCTTGACATATCATATTTCATACATTAGATTCAAGTGGGTTATGTACTCCCATTTTTACCCCAAATACAGATTGCAGAATCCCATTGGTTACACATCCACAATTTTTTATTTAGTGAACTGGGCCTCTTCTAGGTTGCTGAAGCAAGCTTTGAATCTTTGAACTCCTGCCTCAGCCTCTGGAGCTACAGGGATTACAGGTGAGCTCCACCATGCCCAGTCCTAAAACTAATTTCAAGGGCGCAGGAGGTTGAAACTAATTTCGGTGAAGTGTATTCATCACAATTCACCCAATGTTTCTATTTTGAAGTGAATTGTGAGAAAAATCATTTAAACAATTTTAATTTCTGTTTCTAATATAGTAAACATAACTATTGTTAATCTAAATATTCTCCTTCATATCCTCAATATGATTGAAAAGTGTAAAGCATTTCAACAAAATACAATATAAATGTTTGCAGACTGTTTGTGGACCCCAAGCTTAAATCCTCTGTTATAAGACTTATACAGGGTGAAGGTCAAGTTCACTGATGAAGGCTAGGTTCTGCAAGGGAATCATGCTCTCAATCCTGCAATGTCACAGGATGATTGAGCTTGTCAAAGTTCTTGCCCAAATTCCTTTGATTGTTCCACCCCCTCCAATCCAAAAAGCCTCTTAACGTACAACTTGGTCTTGCTTGAAGAAGTTCCATCTCTGGTTCACAACCCCTGCAGGTAAATGTCCATTTACTGATCTGCTCCATCTAATCTGGGTGTGTTTTCACACTGGAAGTGGAACCTGGTGGAACCAGTTTAGAGGAGCTGCATGGGTATCACCACACCCACAGCAACCATGGGAGAACAGCTTGTGCACCTGCTCAGGAAAGGAGCCTGGCCACACCCACCCAAAGCCCCCAGTGCCACTGTCCAGAACTTGGATGGATGCCCCGGGACCCTGTGAACCCCTCCATGTAATCTTGTGCTCCTGAGCAGGCCTCTCCTATTCTTCCTCTTGAATTAATAACTTATAATTCCAAAATAGAAGTAGCACTGGGGTCTTTTACAATGCCCAGTTGCTGCCATGCAGCTTCTCTGGGGCCTAAGAGGACGGTCCTCTGGTCAGTTCTTGCTCAGATTCTTGTTGTGTCTTCTCCTCCTGGATGCAATTTAACATCATTTCAATTGGACTCCTTGCTTAAAGCTGAAATGAGGTAATTTCTGTATAACAAATTAGACAGTGGAATCAATATACATCCATATTTCACTGTGAATACATTGCTATCAGTTTGGACTAAATTACTGGTTACCTCAGTATTTACAACTGGTTGTCTCTGAACAGGTTACCAAGATAGGCTTTGGAGCTACAGGGATTTAGGTTTGATTCCTGGATCTACCACTCACGATACTGATTGCAAAGAAGCTACTAATTCCTCAGACCCACTGGGAATAATGGCTAGCAGAATTTGTTTCCTAGGGTTCAAAGTGAGGGTTAGATGATAGAATACAAGTTAGGCTCTTAGCACAATGCCTGGCCCACAGTTATCATTCAGTTGATATTTTCTCTTATTATTATTAATATTAAAACTGTTCTGTGGGATTCCTGCAGATGCAAAGGACACCATTGGATGATGTAAAGATACCTTTCTCTTCAAAAGAAAAAAAAATAATCCCTCCTCTGGTCAAATTTTTGCTGCAGGCATGACAGAATCCAGGATAACAGTATTGACACATTAAGCTTTGGAATTTTATAATGTATTTATATTCAGTTTTCTAGAAAGTACTCAGAACATAAACCCATAAACTCTGGCTGTGCAGATGACAAAATTTCAAAAATGTTGTAAATACCTCCATCCTTTGTACATGTGCAAAATATTATTGCTGCCATTAACTGAGGGCCAGAAGAACTCTAGGTCTGCAGGGCGTTCAAAATATTTGAGCATTGCCATGGATACACTATCAACTTCAACCACAAGTAATATAAATAGGACACAGGAAGTTAAGGCCACTAACAGTGACAGAGACTATTCTCCCTTAATGCATCATTCTTGGAAGAGATTTACAAAATATTTGGGAGGTGAGGCATGTTGTTGAATGTTACTTTGGAAGCTTCATCAAAAACTGCTGACAGGCATTTTGGCAGAATAGCAAGACATGAGGGACACAGGTCTGCCACCCAATTGGCTGTGGGATGTTGTTGTTTATTTTCCTTAGTTTCTGCCAGTGTAAAACAAGGTGTGTTTGTGGTGAGGGAAGTGCTTTGCAGTTCTTGCCAGCATTCTGATTAGAAGTGGATGGCAAAGATGATTTCATGTCATATCCAGTGTGATTGAATGCAACTCAAATTGAAGTTACTTTTTGGCGGCATCCAAATTAGCTACCATAATTGGTTAGACCATGGCTTTTTTCTGTTTGTCTTGTTTAAAATTATGTAGATTTAATTTGTAGGTTTCATCTCAATGTGACTTTCACATGGAACAGGGAACTTGAATTTTGTAACCTCAAGACTTCCTGGCTGTTGTCCCTTCTGAGCTGGCAGAAGACTTTCTTACCCCTGAACCTTCTCCTTTCAGGATGCTTCTGATGACCAAAACATGGAAAACAAGAGTTGAATTCTTTCCCCCCATAAGATGGCCTATGACGTATGAAGACACACTTTCACTATTACTGACAGTAATAATAAAAACCATTGGTATTTGACGTGCAAAACCCAATAAATAGATCAATGGGAAACAATACCCATTAATAGAGCTCATATATCCAAGCACTTATTTTATGACGAAGGTAACATTTTAAATTAAGGAGGAAAAATAGGCAATCAGATAAATTATTTTGGGGCAATTACTTAACTATTTGGGTCTCACTGATTTGCTGAGGTGGACCTTGGACTTATGGTCCTTCTGCCTCAGCTCCCTGAGGTCAGGGATTATAGGCATACTCCCACCATGTCTGACCTAGTTATCTTTTTGGGAAAAAATATTTGAAATTTCACTCCCATCCCCAAACACAAATTCTCAGTGCAGTATCACAGGGTATAGGAATATACAGTACCTGCAGGGGTGTTCTGATGAGGTGGCTAGAGAGTAGAATGGGCATATGCAAAGATGTAACAGACTTTTTTTTCCACAGTTATACAGGATCATAATGGGGGGCAATGTGAATAATTTTTTTAACAATAAAATGCATTCTATTTCCAGATATTCAGGCGAAGGTTTTTTTTTTTTTTTTTTTTTTTTTTTTTTTTTTTTTTTTTTTTGCTTGTAGAAACAAATGTGAAATTGAGTGAAGGAAGATGAGGATGGGAAAGCAGAAAGGTTCCTGATTATGAATGACACTGGATATCAGCCTGTTATGATCATACAGCTGAAGCAAGTTAGGGAATGTTTTTTGATTAATTATTTTACATCAAGGTATTGAAAATATCTGTTGTACATTGGATGCAAGTAAAGTTGGAAGCAGGGGAAATAAAAGATTAACAAAGCTCTATATGATGGGACTGGAAGAAAGATTTCATCATTCCCTCAAATCTTGAGGAAATATTTCTGTGGGCCCATTTAGTGCATGGGTAATGGTTCATTCCAGAGATACACAGTAAAGAAGACAAATGCAGCCTGAGGGCTCTCAGTTTGGGTTCAAGTAGGTCAGCTGACAGGAAAATCAATAATAGGAATTAACTAGACATGGTGTCGGTGTCTATTTTTGCAATGATCCTGTATTCAGGAATTGTGACCATGAATATCCTCAGACATTTGATTAAGTAAAGAAAAAAGGAGGCAGGGATAATCAGTAAGGTGTGGAGACATTGTGGGGCAAAGGGGGCACCAGAGGTTATTTTTCTGGTTAAAAATCTACAAATTTCACCAAAAATCCCAGTGACATGGGAGGCTGCCAAAGAGTTGGGAGCTCAAGGCCAGTCCCAACAGTTTAGTGAGACTATCTACATTTTTTTCTACCCTGTAGATCATAATCTCATACTTCTAAGATTGGCTTTTAACCCATTGTTTAACATATCTCTTTGTACATGATACAAAATATACAAAGATTGTTTGAAAAATTTTTATGCCATTTCTTCACATAGGACAATTTTGATATTGTCATGTATTCATTTTAGTGTGTGTGTGTGTGTGTGTGTGTGTGTGTGTGTGTGTGTGTGAATGTATGATGATTTTTTATGGAAAAATGAACTATTGTGAGGCAAGTATGGGAATAGACACCAATTAAGATGCTATTGTAATTATTCAGGTTACAAAATTTGCAGTCTTTATTCAGCTATTGAATTCTACAGAACTAGAAAGAATGAATATTTTGAAGGTGGACCTGATAGTTTGCAGAGGTGTTTAGTATTCAGTGAGGAAATTTAAAAATAGCTGTACAATTTTGTCCTGATCAGTTGTATGCCGAGACATTAGCAGTTTTTACTTTAGATATATGAAGTTTGGTATGCCAGCAGACTCCCAGATATGATGGCCTAAATGCAGAGGAAAGGGCTTGGTTCAATTATGTCCTATATATGCATTAGTAGGTACCTTTTAGCCATTTGTTACATATTTTCTCTTAAAAATTTCTGGTGTAGTTATTTTCATAAATTCTTTTTAAAACTCCCCCCAAATTTTACTATATTAGGATTGCCCTAATATATACTGAAGAGAGTTTCTCTATATTTCTATTCTGTCATTATACATGAGTCAGTAAATTTGTTGGTTGTTTGACACTAGGAGGACATTTTGGAGAAAATAAGAAAGGGAATATAGGAACAGGTTTGAAAGATACAGGAATCACAAAATCAATGAAGTTATTGTATTATAAAAATTCTGTGAAGTGGAAGCATTTCAAATATCTTGCAAATCAATGATGTTTTTCAAATAAGTAAAAAATAACTGAACAAAGTATTGACTTGGAAAGAAATTTGGATTGAAATGAGTTACATGTGCTTAGAGAATGCTCATGTGATCAGAAGCCAGCTTGACAAGAGAGAGGATCCTAAGAGGTTTGGTTTTGAAAAAAGGAGCACCTGAATTTTGGTTTATTTTTTTTCACCTACATGCTCAAAGCTCTGTAAATGCTGACAAATTATGGTCTCTTGCACCACATCTTTCTGTGTATAATTATATTGAAAAGAGAAAATGAGAGTGTGCTTTTAGAGGTACCAGTTTTGTTATGTACCCTGACAATTTTAACAATCCTAAGTATATATAGTAGATCCTTCCAGCTCTAAACATAAATCTATATCTAAACCTAAAGATAAATATCAAAAGGCTTCCAGGCACTCTTGCCTGTTCTCCTCTACAACCCTAGCTAATTGTGTTGTATAGTCTAAAAAGCATTTTCTCATTTCCATATACCCACTTCAAAGCCTCCGGGACTATGGCCAGCATTGCAAATATCCTCATTTGATGCAGGAGAACAACATGAAGACTCGAATTGTTCAGTGCAGTTATTAGAATCATATGTACAATGCCCTGCCCAGTTGTGACAAATTCTTGTTTGTTCTGTATGTGGTTTTCAAATACAACAAATTTTAAAATGTTTTGACAATACAATGAGTTGTGACTGTACCTTGATGGGGTGACTTAAAATAATACAGAAGTTGTGGGAATGTGTGGAGAGCAGCTCCGATCTGTTCATTCTAAAACAGAGGTTATTGAGAGGTTGCTGGGAGACTTTGAAAAGCCTGGGTTTTCATGGACAGAAGACTGCTGTAGACTGTGGGGACAGTTTGGAATATGGAATTGGGCACCATTCACAACCTCGATTATATGAAGAACCCCAGAAGGATTGCCTTTTCTGTGTCTACTCAAGGTCAAGAATCACATCAATGATAATGCTGAAATTAAGCTTAAGTATAAAATATTTGATTAAAATAATTTCTCTTTCTTTTTAAAATTGGTTCCAAAAAAAAAATCATACTACAACATAGAGCAAAACAGAGAATGTTTGTTGCCAGGAGACAACATGAGTTCCATGATCAAGGTCATCCTGTTTTAGGTCACCAGGATGCCCAGATGCAATGTGACAACTGCACCACTGCACAGCCTCCTCCACTCCCAGCAGGCTCCACTGGAAGAAACTGGCTACTTTCCTATGGAGACATGGAGACTTCCCAGTGAAGAGCATGGCTCATGTGTCTGCCTGTTCCCAGGCATGAGGAAGGAACCAAGTTGTGTTTTGCTGGGTCAAGGGTCCAGAGGAAGTGGACCTTCTCCCAGCTTCACTTCAGCCACATATTTTCATCCTGCTTCATCTTTGCAGCATTTTCAGAGGGCCATGTTCATGACAGAGGAAAGCCAGAACAGAAGCCCTTGCCTTTGCCCAATGTTAACAGAGTGTAGAGAAAGATGCAGCAACAGAAGGAGCAGGAGCTCTCTGGTCTATGTGGAGGACAGCAGCAGAGTGACCGGGGACATTATAATCCACAGCTGCAAGAGCCTCAGGATTACCAAGAGATGCTGCCAGTTCAGGACCCACTTCTAATGTCACAGGAGCATGGGGATTTAGAGTATCAGGTGCCCTCCCTCTACAACAGCAGGATACAGGTTGTCAAAAGAATGGAGAGACCCTGATCTCTGAGATGCAGTTTACATCTCCTCCACAATTGGAGGTCAGATTTCTGTCAGTGCTATTAGGGCAAAATGGACAGCAATGTGCTACAGAGCAGCCCAGGTCCCCAACCCAGCAGCTCTGGGATGTGGGGTCTAAAGAGGGCTATGACTGGGCGTTAATTATAACTGGAGAACATGGAATTCAATTTTAGAGAGTTATTATCCTAGGACATTCTGTATTCAACCATAAAGGCTCAGGAAAACAGACTATCTTGAATTTGTACATGTTGATACTAAGTTCAGGGGGCTGTGGCTAGCACTCACTGGTAAAGTGCTTGGCTAGCCTGTGTAAAGCACTGGGCTTAATCCTCAGTATCATATAATAATAAATAAATAAAATAAAGATATTGTATCTATCTACAACTAAAAATATTTTTTTAAAAAGATGCTGAGCTCAGGATATCTCCATGAAAAATACCAAAAAAACAAAACTAAACAAAACAAAGTACATAAAAGAACCCCCAAAAACAACAACAAAAATAAAGGGACAAAAATATAAAAAAACCCAAATCCCCCAATCCTTCATATAATCCCCAGCCTCCCAGCAAAAATAAACACACTCACATAGCTTCCTAAATTCTCAGTGTCTTGATGGGACAGAAATACACACCAGTGGTGGATCTCTGATTGTTCATCTTCTAGTACCCTGGAGAAAGTTGGACTCATGCAGGCACTTCCAAACCAACAAGCAAGAAGACAGCACTTGCCACATTCATACCAGTGTGTGTTTTAGGTAGACACATTTGACACAGCCCTGCCACACATTATCTCACCCTTGGAAGTAACATCCTCTAGTGTACTTTGTATAGAGGGGTATGAAGGCTGTTGCTCTCCTCCATGGACCAGGACAGCATCTTCAGGACACAGTATAGCCTTCCAGGTCAGCCTGAACTCTCTGAAAGTAGTCAGCATCATCAGTATCAAAATGGATTTGGTTATGTGTCAATCAAAAAAAATCTAGCATGTTATGAAGGAAGCCATCCCACCTGGTATTGCCTGATAAGAATTCTCAAAATTCTGCCAGAATTCAGCCTTCTAAGAAGAGACTTCTGTAAGGATATCTGCCCAGGCACTGTCTGTTTAATTTTGGACTCAAATCACTCTTCTTATGAGCCATTATTGCTAAGACTTACTACTTGGAAATATCTGTTTTACTTATTTTTTACTTTTGCCTTTAAAAATCTTCCCCATGCCTAAACTCTCCCACTGTGCTCACAGTGAATGTGCCTGGAGTGTACTGTGGCAGGCATGTGCCTATTGACAGGTCATTTCATTTCCAATTCCCATTATTGGCAGAATCTTTCTCTAACCATTATTTAGATGGACACTTCCATTCACCTAAAAGGCACAATGCTACCTGAGTTTTCCACACTGAAAGCAGGGCTTCCACTGAAATCACAGTTCCAGCTTCTGCAATCACAAGAAACCCTGAGGCACTTGCACTTGCCTGAGAACCCCTCTTTGGGAATCCAGAGTGTTCTGACAGTCATTTGGGCATGTGGGTCCAAAATATGTGAAGGGTGCCCAGTTGAATATTTGGATACTGTTGGTCTGAGTTTCTGATACAGGTTTCAAAGTGAGAGGTATCTGGGAAACTCCTACTTTTGAAAACATTTTCATAATTTTGGGCTTTGAGACTTTGAAAATTTTAAAGTATTCCAGAGATTTTCTTGTCTCTCCCACAGCTCCTGCCAACACAGCTCTGTAGGATACATCCCTCAGGCCACGGGGGCACCATTCACACAGTGCCAGTGGAAGAGAGCAGCAACCCCTCCTGAATCGCCAGTTGATTCCTGGGTTGTTTGTATACAATCAGGCAAAGGCTAGAGCTCTCTTTGCTACCTCTTTCCATTTTTGCTCTAAATATTTAATTACAAAACAGTGTATACTGGTTTTGATCATTTAACCAACACCTGGAGTAGTGAAGAAAGCTTGCACTTGTGATTCTTGCACTTATCATACCCTCTTGTAACCATTGTGAAGAGTCTCACATGCTATATTTGTCATGTGTCTCCTATTATTCTGATTGTGAAATTATGAAATACCAATTATATTACATAGTAAAGCATGTTTTCCATGAATTTCCAAGGTGTGTAACATACTTATCTTAAATTTGTAATTACCTTTCTTCCTATAATGAGACTGAGAGAAGATGGGGAAATAGCAACTCTCTAACATGAAAAATAAAAAAAAGTTTGCACAATTACTTTGGAGAGTCTATTGTAATGTTTATTGAACTTGAAGATTCCTAGCAATTCTGTTACTAGATGTTTCCAAGAAAAATTTTTATCTCTTCTTGCAGAACACTGAATTCACAGATAAGAAGGCTCATGAAGTAATCAAGCTCTCTGTTTTGGTCAGCTGTCAAGCACTATAATTAATACCTGAGAGAAGGCATATTTTTTCTTTATTTTATTTATTTATTTTCTGTGGTCTAGGGTTTGAATCCAGGGGACCTCCCCACTGAGCTACTTTATCAGCCCTTTTTATTTTCTGAGACATGTTTTTACTAAGTTGCTCAGGTAGGCATTGAATTTTTGACCCTCCTGCCTCAGCCTCCTGAATTGCTGAGATTATTGGTGTTGTCCACCACTACAGGCTTGGTATATGTTTTGAGGGTTTCAGTTCTTAGTAAGTTGTCCCCATTTCTTTGGGATTGAGGGGAGACACCACATCAAGGAAGTTTAAAACTGTCAACCATATGACCAGGAAGTTGGGGGAAGAAAGGAGGGGCCAGGTCCCCACAATCAATCCTTTTGAAGGCCTGTTTGCAATGACCTAAAGATATCCCACTAGGCCCAACATTTTAAGTATTCCAACATGTAGAAGTGTCACCACAGTAGGGACTAAACCTTTGCCCCATGTAGCTTTAAGGGACATTTATGATCTAAGGTACAAGCAGAGCATAGTTAAAAATAATATACTAGTTCTACGTTATTATAAGGGTGTTCTATGTGACAATGTGCGGTGAAATATGATGTTTACAAACTAGTTTTATAGCATGATTTCTGTAAAAATGAAACAGGGGTTGAAAGGGTAATGATTATACTGGATTCACACATATGCATTCACCCAGTAAAAATACAAAACTATGGACTGAATTTATATACACTAAATTAGTTAAAGTTACATTTGGACATGGAGGAAACAATTTTGTTCTCTAATATTATGAGAAATTCTTAACTGAAATTCTTTATACCTTCCCTCCTTATAGATTTTAAATTTTAAAGCACAGTTTTCATTGATTGCAAGAATATAACCTAGTCACATGCTGATTTGCAGAGATTTTTCGGATGGCTCTAAAATTTTGTCCTGATCAATTTTATGCCAGACTCATTAGGAGTATTTACTTAGATCTGTTAATTTAGTATGCCAATGAAACCTCCAATAGAAAATCACATAGACTGAAGGGGAAAGGAATTATTTTGATTGTGTCTCACATAGGGCAACTCAGAGTACTATATATATGTACTTAGCCATTTGATATGTGAGCTAATATTTTGTTTTGGGAATCTTATATGGTTATTTTGTAAAATATAGCTGCACAAAGTATTACTCTACTAGGATTGCCCTAACATACACTCAATGAAGAAGGTTTCCATAGATCTCTATTCTGTCATTATCTATGGTTCATTGAATATTTCTGTTGCTTGCTAGTAGGAGGACATTTTCTTAGAGGAATTGGAATATAAGAACAGCATTGGATAATAAATTAATAGCAAATACTATGTAAACATGAAGTTATTGTTTTATAAATTTTCATGAATTAGAAATATCTCAAAGTTTCTGCAAAGCAATGATGTTATATGAATAAGTAGAAAATCTGAACATGATAATGACTGAAGAGAAATGTGAATTGAAATGAGGTGCATGTGCTTAGAGAAGTCCCATGTGATCAGGAAGCAAGCCTGGTTGTGGAGAGGATCCTCGTAGGTCTGAATGTAAGATAGGGAGCACCTGCCTCTTGGTTTCATCATTTTGTCACTTACCTGCCACCTGGGTCTGTTACCACTGACACATTATAGATACTTGTACCTCATCTTTCTGTGTGCAATTATATTGGAGAGAGAAAATGAGAGCATGTATTTAGAGGCACCCGTTTTGTTATGTATAGTTACAATTTAAATCGTCTTAAGTGTGGATCAAAGATCTTTCTACCTGTTAACTGAAAGCCAGTTTGAACTTGGAGATGGGTTCTAGGAGTGATCAAATATCAAAAGGCTTCCAGACACTTTTGCCTGTGCCCTTCTAAACCTCAGCTAATTGGGCTATTTAGTCTAAAAAGCATTTTATCATTTCCATACACCTACCTCTAAGCTCTGGGGACTATGGCCCACATAGTCCTCTATTTATGTTGGAGTAAAATATGAAGACTAGAGTATTCAATGCACTTACTAGGACCAATTGTAAAATGTACTGTCCAGTGATGACAAATCCTTGCTTTTTATGTTTGTTGCTTTTAAACACAAAAAAGTTAAGAGTATTTTTACAATACATTTAGTCATGAATGTACCTTGATGGGGCATCTTGAGAAAAATAAAGAAGTTGTGGGAATGTATGTAGGGCAGCTGAGAAATCTGTTCAGTCTAAATACAGAGTTTGCAAAAGGGTTGCTGGGAGAATTTAAAAAGCCTGGGTTCACATGGACAGAAGTGCTGCTTCAGATTCTGTGGACAGTTGCGAGTTTGGAATTATGCACCATTCAGTCATATGGATATCCCAGGAAGGACTGCCTTTTTTTTTGGGTCTACTCAAGATCAAGAAGCAAGTCAGTGATAATTCTGAAACTAGGCTAAACTACTATATATAGTTATATTTAGAAAGAGAGAGGGAGAGAGAGAGAGAGAGAGAGAGAGAGAGAGAGAGAGAGAGAGAGAATTTTTTAATATTTATTTTTTAGTTTTCGTTTTCGGTGGACACAACATCTTTGTTTGTATATGGTGCTGAGAATCAAACCAGGGCCACATGCAGGCCAGGCAAGCATGCTACTGCTTGAGCCACAGACCCCATATATAGTTTTTAAAAATATTTTTTGTTATTATTATTTATTTATTTATATGTGGTGCTGGAATTGAACCCAATGCCTTACACATACCAGACAAGTGCACTACCACTGAGCCACATCCCCATCTTCTACCTTATATTTTATTACAAATAATTTCTCTTTCTTCTTAGATTTGGTTTCAAAACAAAAATGCCAGACTATGACCTGGGGAGAAAACGAGATTTTTTGTCACCAGAAGATGACAACCAGCCTGGTCTTTCCAATAGAGCCTGCTGGGAGAAAGAGGGCAGGACAGTAGTGCTGTTGAGAGATGGCATCTTGGGAATCTTGGTGGCTTATAATAGGATAACCTTGAAACAGGTTGCTAAAAACAAAAAAGATGCAGCAGCATCAGGACCAGGAGGATACTTGTAAGTATTTACTGTATGAAGGAGAGCAGTAGAATGACTGAGGATAAAAATTATCTTCAGCAGCTTCAATAACCCTAGAATTGCCCAAAGAAACTGCCATTTCAAGACTGTTTCTAATGTCCAAGAAGCATGGGGACTTAAAGCAGCATAGGCCCTCCCTTCTACAGCAGCAGGGACCAGGTTGTCAAAGGAATGGAGAGGTCCTAAGCTCTCAGATATACATGTCCTCTACAAATAGTACTCAGTTCTCTGCCAGGGCCCATTGAGCAAGTTAGACAGTAAGGTGCTGCAGAGCAGCTCAGGTCCCCAACACAGCAGCTTTGTGATAAGGGATCTTAAGAGGTCTATGACTGGGCCAAAATTATAACTGGAGAACAACATGGCATTAAGTTTTAGAGCTATAGACATAGGTCATTGTCTATCCACAGAAGTTCACGTCAAAGGACTCTCTTGAATCTGCATACAAGTTATTGAGTTCACGAAGGCTCTATAAAGAAAACAAGCAAAAAGCAAAAGCGTACACACAAAACATAACAAAGGAAAAAACCCAAATCCTTCTTCCAAACACCTGCTCCCTAGAAAACACACACACACACACACACACACACACACACACAGAGAGAGAGAGAGAGAGAGAGAGAGAGAGAGAGAGAGAATACCCTAAATTGTCACTGTATTGTGATGGGGCACTAGTAACCTGGGGTAGATCCCTGACTGTGCATCTTCTAGTGCTTTGGAAAAAGGTGGACTTATGCAGCCACTTCCATGGCAAACGGCACAAAGACAGCAAGACAACCCCCCAAATAACAGCAGTTTCTAAATTCAAACCAACTTGTGCTTTAGTAGACACTTCTTGCACATTCCTACCTCACAACTTATCTCCTCCTTGGAGGTAAAACTCTAAGCTCCCTTTGTATGGAGGGGTCCACAGCCTGTTGCTCTCCTCTGTGGCCCAGGAAAGCATCTTCAGGACACAGCATAGCCTTCCAGGACAGCTTGGACTCTATGAAAGTTATCAGCATCATTGGTATCACAATGAATTTGCTCGTGTGCCAACCCTAAAAAAAAAAAAGAAAAAGAAAAAAAAAAAAGAAACAAGGGAGGAGGTTATGAATAAAGCCATCTCACCCATTATTGCTTGACAAGAATTCTACCAGAATGAAGCCTTAAACAGAACCGACTTCTGCAAGGGTGTCTTCCCAGCAACTATCTGCTTAACTTTGGACACTCACGTACCTTTTTATTCACCAATGTTGCCGAGACTTATTGTTTTGAAATATATGTTGTAATTCTTTTTATTTTTGCCTTTAAAAATTCTCAAAAAAAAAAAAATTCTCCCAAGCCCTACTGTACCACTTTGCTCACAGTGAGTGTTCCCGGGGTTTTCTGTGGCAGGCATCTGCCTATTGCAGTGTCATTCTACTTCCAAGAACTATGTAATGTTTTGAACAACCTACAATAAAAATTAATTAAAAAAAAAATAACAGGACTTGATAAAAGCCACAAACTACAAAAAAAAAAAAAATTCTCCCAAGCCCTACTGTACCACTTTGCTCACAGCGAGTGTTCCCGGGGTTTTCTGTGGCAGGCATCTGCCTATTGCAGTGTCATTCTACTTCCAATCCACATCCTTGGCAGACTCTTTCTCTGTTAGTTTGATTGATTCCCTCCATCCACCTAAAAGGAACAGTGCTACCTTAGTTCTTCCCACTAAAGGCAGGGCTTTCACTGAAGCCACCGTTCCAGTTTGTGCAATGTCAAGAACCCTAAGAGGCTTCTGCACAGGTCTGAGATCCCCTGTTTGGGAATCTAGAGTGTTCTGACAGTCACCTGGGCATGTGGGTCAATGATATCTGAGAGGTGCTCAGGGAAGCATTTGGATATAGTTGATCTTCATTTTTGAGACAAAAGTTCAAAGTGAGGGTATCTGGGAAAGTCTCACTGTGAAAACGTTTTCATAATTTTGAGCCTAAGGTATAGAACTCTTTGAAGAATTCCAGAGAATTTTCTGTTCCTGGAATAGCTCCTGCCAATACAGCTCTGCAAGCCACGTCCCTCGAACGATTAGGGGGGAATATTTACACAGTGTCACTGGAAAAGTGGAGCAACTGCTGAATTCCCAGTTTCTCCTGGTGTGTTTTGTGTAGAGGCAGCCCAAGGCTAGAGCTCTCTTTGGTAGTGCTTTCCATTTTCCTCTGGCAATATTCGTTCATAAAACAGGATATACTGCTTATGATTGTTTAAACAACAGCAGGAATTGTAAAGAAAGCTTGCATTTGCGGTTCTTGCACTTTGTCCACCCTCTTAGAACTATTGTGAAGTGTGTCAGATGCTGTTTGTGATGTCTCATATTTGATAGTGAAATTATGAATTATTATACTAATTAAACTGCACAACAAATCGTTTGAATTCCCAAGGCATGAAACATACAAATCCTAATTTTGTAAATATCTTCCTTCCTATAATGAGATAGAGAACTGGGGGAAATAGCAACAGTCCAACTGGGAAAATGTATTATCTGCACAATCACTTCGAATGGTTACTTGGAATATTGATTGAAGTTACAGATGCCTAGTAATTCTGCTACTAGATGTTTTTTTTACAGAAAAATACTTATACTTTCTTACAGACAACAGAACCCCTAGATACAAACGGTCATATAAAGTAATCAAGTTAGGTGTGTTAGTTTTCCACTACTATATCTAATACCTGTGATGAGACTTATTTTGACTTGGTGTGTGTAGTCTGGGGACTGAATCCAGGGTTCCTCTACATTGAGCTACTTTCCCAGCCATCTTTATTTTTTGAGACAGGGTTTCACTCAGTTCCTCAGGCTGGCCTTGAATTTGTGATCCTCCTGCCTCAGCCTGCCAAGTTGCTGGGATTATGGGTATTGTCCACCACATCAGGCTCCGTTCATGGTTTTGGAGATTGTAGTTCCTAGTCAGTTGGCCCCATTTTTTTGGCCAAAGGGGTAACAGCATATTAGAGTAAAACTATCAACCACATGACCAGGAAGTCATAGGTTAAAAGAGGGAGGTGCTAGGGCCCTATAATCCCCTTGAGAGCCTGCCTCCAATGACCTAAAGATCTCCCATGAGGCCCCATCTCTTAAACATGCCACCATGTTGTTGTGTCTCCATGGTGATAACTAAATCATACCATGTGTAGATTTAAGGGATGTTTAATATCTTAGGTTTCAGAACAGTGCAGTAAAAAATAATAGACTAGTCCTATTTTATTTTGAGAGTGTTCAAGGATTCACTTTCCACTGAAATATCAAGTTTCTAAATTAGTTTTACAGTATGTTGACTGAAAATGAAATAAGGAATGAAATGATAATGATCTATCTTGGAATCAGACATATGTATTCACCCATTGAAAACAAGAACATGAACTAGATTTATGTACAGTAAATTAGTGACAGTTGCATTTGGACATGGAGAAAAGATTTTATTTTATTCAATATTATGAGAAATTCTTAACTCAGTTTCTTTTTTATTTATTTTTTAAAAGTGGTGCTAAGATTAAATGTATGCTTCAGTGGTATCACCTACATTACATTTCCTTGTAAGTACCACCAGCAACTGTCCATAGAGCTCTTTTCATCTCATAAAACTAAAACTTTGTAAGCATTAAAGCAGAACTCCCCAATGTGCCCTCTTCATCCCCTGAGGACTATCACTGTATTTTTGTCTCCTTGATTTTGACTACTCTAGGTACCTTGTACAAATTATATTGCTGGATATGTTAATTTTATTTTTATTATTTATCTATTTATTTATTTTTTGAGCCATGATCATATTTTTTCCCACAGTACCTTCTTCATTTTGCCTTCCCACCAACAGTAATGTTGACCATCTTTTTACATGCTTATTGAAAATTTGTTTATTTTCTTTGGTGAAATGTCTATTCTAATACTTTGCGTACTTTAAATTACAGTTGTGGTTCTTTATGTCTTGATATCAACACTTTATCAGATATGATTTTCAAAAGCATTATCCTATCTACAGATAGTCCTTTTATTTTCTTCATTGTGTCCTTTGATTCACAGTTCTTTATTTAATTGTAGTCTAATATATTTTTGTTTTTGTTTGTGTTTTTGGTGACATACTGATAAAATTGTTGCCAAATTCAATATTATAAAAACTTCCCCCAAGTTTTCTTGCAGCATGTTTTATGCATTTTTTCCATTTTGAGATAATATTTGCCTATGGGTTTAAAAGTTCAACTTGATTCTCTGCACATGTATACCTAGTTTTTTCCACCATTTGTTAGCTTCTGCCTAGTGTTTCTTTTGAATCAGAAATAAATGGTGCATTTTTTTTATATGGAAGAATGGATTCCTTGCAAGTGGATTAGGTCACCCACAGAGGAGGAAAGGACTTAAAAAAAAGGAGGGAGTATCAATCAAACATTTCTTTAATATTTGGTTACGTGTGTCATGCAGAACCCCATTATTTTTTAGAATTAACACTGTACTAATAGCAGGGCACAGGGGTTCGTGCCTGTCATTGCAGTGACTAATTTAGCCTGAGGCAGGAAGATCTCAATTTTGAGGCCACTTTGTAAGGCCCTGTCTCAAAATAAAAATTAAAAAGGGCTGGATGAAGCTCTGTGGTAAAGCCAGTGAGACAGCTGCTGGGTTTATTCCCTGCCAAACTGAAAAATACCAAAACAAAACATCAAAAAACAAGCCACTGGGGGGAGAGAGAGGCAGGATGAAGAGGGAATAGGACTATTCTGGCCATTTATTTTCTTTGATATATTTTACAGTGTTCTCTCTGTCTCTCTCTCTGTCTCTCTCTCTCTCTCTCTCTCTCTCTCTCTCTCTGTGTGTGTGTGTGTGTGTGTTTGTGTATTTTTGTTTCTCCACTTGTTATTCTACTGCTTCAACTTTTTTTTTCCTTTTTTTTTTGTAGTGGCATGTTTTGACACCTTTGTCATTTCCTTTTGTGTCATATCTGTAGTTATTTTTCTTACAGAAAAAAGAATTAAAGTTACAATATGTTATTTTCATGTTAATACTAACTAAGCTTCAATTTCATAAATATACTAATCCTGTACAGTCCTATCCCCCACTTTGTATTCTCATTTTTCTTTATTTTTTAGGTCATTCTGGGATTAAACCCAGTGGTGTTCTCCCACTGAGCTACATGCCTAGCCTTTTTGCTTTTTCTATTTTGAGTGTGACCTAGTGGCAGAGGCTTTGCCCAGTATGCCTGAGGCTTTGGCTTCAATCCTCACTACCATCAAACAAACATACTCCCCAACAACCCTTGACTTTCTATGTCCAGTTTTTTAACACTACCATCCCATTGGAGGGGATGAGGAAAGAGTAATAAACATGTTCCAAAACTTGAAGTATCATTTATTTGATTGCTATGTTAAAGGATAAGCTTACTTTGAATGTCATAGTATGAGCAAAAACCCAAAATAGTCAGAATCATCCACACTTTTCCCATCCCAATGCTTATTCCCTATTTTACTTAATATTATTTGATCCTATTCTTCCACCAATGGTTTAAAGTGTTGGTTATCAGGCTGATGTGAACTGTTTTATTTGTATGTCCTTGATTACTGTTATAGCTGAGCATTTTTTATTGGTCTCTTTCTATACATTATAAATTTATGTTAGACTAAAATCCTTTCTGACCCTACAGATCATAATCTCATGTTCTTCTCATATTTTTAAGGATCAGCCATTAATCCAATGTTGGTTTTATTATTAGGAATCAGCTGGGAAACAGAGCTCCACCTTGTAAAAATCTTGGGGAACAAATGTTCTTTTCTTTCCTTGGATGCCTCTAGTATTCCTCAATTCTTTTCTTTCTGTTGTGATATTTTTTCAGCATCTTCACTTGATGATAGTCACAAGAAAGTAGGAGGAACAAAACAAAACAGATGAAATGAAAAACCATGGCAAACATGTGGGAAAAATGATTTAGAGATTGTTAATTGATCATTTGTACAGAATCCATCCCCAGATTTTCGAATCAGAAAAGAGCTACCAAGGAAATGCATTGCCATATATGTGAAATCAATGTAAGTCAAATCCAAAAATTTGCAAGAACATATTTTTTTAGATGACACAGAACATACAAATTTTACTTTGAAAATATTTCATGTCATTTATTCACATAGGATATTGTTGACCCTTGTCACATATTTATTTCAGTGTGGCTGTGAATGTATCATATCACTTTTATGAAAAAATCAAATATTGTGAATCAGTTATTGGAGTAGACACCAATTAAGATGTTCTGTAATTATACAGAATAGGAATTCTGCTGAATTTTTATCATGGTGCTGGCTGTGAAATTAAACAGAACTAGAAAAATTGAATATTTTCAAGGTTTAATTGGTAGTCTGCAGAGATGTTGGGTATTCTATGAGAGGAGTTAAGGAGGACTCTATAATTTGTCTGATCAATTTTTGATGAAGATATTCGAAGTTTTTACTTGAGATCTGTTAAGTATGCCAATCAAACCTCCAAGAGGTGATCCCCTAAGATGCAAGAGAAAGGATTTGGTTCTCGAACATGTGGCACTTCATAGTATTAGTAGGTACTTTCTAGCCATTTGTTACATGAGCCAATATTTTGTTTTGGGAATTTCTGATATGATATTTTTTTGAATTATTATTAAAGCTTCACAAAGTTTATTGTATTGGGATTGCACTAATATACACTGAATCAGGTTTCCATATATCTCTCTTCTATCATTATTTATTGGTTATTAAAAATATTGGTTGCTTGAGAGTAGGATGACATTTTCTTAGAGAAAATAAGGGAATATAAGAACATTGTTGCAAAATAAAAGAATAGCAAATTCTGTGTAATCTATGGTGTTATTGTGTTATAAAAGTTCCATGAACTGGAAACATTTCAAAGGTCCTGTCAACCAATGATGCTGCACAAATCAGTAGACAATCTGAACAAGATAATGACTGAGAAAGAAATTTGTTTGAAAAGCAGTGTAACTGTTTAGAATGGGCCCATGTGATCCAGATGCAAGCATTCTCAGGGAGAGGATCTAGGAGGTCTGGATATCAGAAAGAAAGCATCTTCCATGTGGCTTCATCTTTTTGTAACAGACCTGCTAACTGATCTGCATCCATTAAAAAAATTATGGATACTAGCACCTTATTTCATTGTGTCTAATTATATTGGAAGAGAAAATGAGAACATGTGTTTAGAGGTACCAGTTTTGTTAAGTATAGTTACAATTTTAACCATCCTAAGGGTCGATCAAAGATTCTTCTAGATATTACCTAAATCCATTTTGAGTTTGGAGATGTGTTCCAGGAGTGATTAAATATCAAAGGGCTTCCAGACATTCTTGCCTGTGACCCTCTACAACCATACATAATTAGGTGGCATAGTCTACAAATCATTTTGTCATTTTTAAGCAAATGACTCAAAGTTTTGGGGATTATGGCTGGCATTGCAATTATCCTCAATTGATGCAGGGGAAAAATGTAGACTAGAGTTCTTCTGTGCAATTATTAAGATCACACCTATAACACACTGTCTAGTACTTATAAACATTTTTTTCTGTTTATGACTTTTATATGCAATGCATTTAAGAATAATCTTACAGTACATGAAGTTGTAAGTTGATGGGACAACTTAAGAAAAAATGAAGAAGTTGTGGGAATGTGCATATGGTAGCTGGGAGTCTTCTCAGTCTAATTGAAGAGGTTGCAGAGAGGTTTCTAGAAGACTTTGAGAAGCCTGGGTTTACGTGGATAGAAGGGCTGCTGCAGATTCTGAGGAAGTTGGAAGTTGGGAATTGTTCACCATTTATAACCTGCACAATAACTTCCGTGATTCAGCCCAGAAAGGATTGCCTTTTTGGGGGTATATTCCAGGTAAATAAGCAAGTTGGTGATAATGCTGAAACCAAGGTTTACAATAAAATATTTGTCTGAAAATAATTTCTTTCTTTTTAGGTTTGGTTTCAAAATAAAATATCCAGACTATGATGTGGAGAGAAACAGAGAATGTTTGTCGCTAGAAGATGACATGATTTCCCTGTCCGAGGTAATCCCATTTTAGGCCACCAGATTGTCCAGATGAATTATGACAACAGTGCCACTGAACACACCTTCCCCCAAGCAGGCTCCACTGGAAGGAGTTGGCTTCTTTCCTATGGAGACCTGGGGACTTCCCAGTGAAGAAGATGGCTCATGTGATTCTGTGTTCCAAAGGCATTAGAAAACAGCCAAGTTCAGCTTCACAGGGTAAAGGGGCCACAGGAAGTGAAACTTCTCCTAGTTTCAGTTAAAACATCTGTATTCATCCTGCTTGATCTCTGCAGCATTTTGAGAGGGCCACATTCATGACAAAGGAAAGCCAGCAGAGCTGTCCCTTGCCTTTGTCCTATGTTGATAGGGTGCAGGGAAAGACACACTATCAGCACAACCAGGAGCTCTCTTGTCAGTACTGGTTATGTGAAGGAAAGGAGTAGAGTGACAGGGTTTATTATAATCCACAGCTGCAACAGCCCCAGGAATACCAAGAGAAGCTGCCATTTCAGGACCCACTTCTAATGTCCCAGCAGCATGAGGACTTAGGGCAGAAGATGCCCTTCTTTCTACAACAGTAGGGTGCAGGTTGCCAAAGGAATGGGGAGACCTCATGTTCTCTGATGCAGTGCACATTTCCTCCACAAATGGAACTCAGTTCTCTGCCAGAGCCTTTTGGGAAGAGTGTCGATGATATCTGAGCATGTCTAGGTGAGCATTCAGATACTGTATCTGAGTTTTTGAGAAAAACTTTGAAGAAGGTAGAATCGTGAACTTCCCATTTTGAAATCATTTTCATAATTTTAAGCTTTAGGATATGAAGCACCATGAAGTCATTCAGAGAGTTTCCTGTCTCTCCATCTCCTGCTAGCACAGCTCTGCAGGCGACATCCCTCAAACCACTAGGGGGCACCATTCACACAGTGGCAGTGGAGAAGGGGAGTTGCTCTTTTTGAATTCCTAGTTGACTCCTGGGGTATTTTGTGTAGAAGTAGACCAAGGCTAAACTACTCTATGTCAGCTCTTCCCATTTTGCTGTCAGAATATTTAATTACAAAACAGTGTACACCGGTTATGATCATTAAGCAATACCAGTAGTAGTGAAGAAAGCTTGCACTTGTGGTCATTGCCCTTTGCCCACCCTCTTGGGAACATTGTGAAGAGTCTCATGTCTTATGTTTGTCATGATTCTCACATTTAAGTGTGAAATTAAAAGATAATATTAAATGACACAAAAAAGCATGTTTTGTATGAATTTCCAAGGCATGTAATGTACCAATCTTCATTTTATAAATATCTTTCTTTATATAATGATGCTGCAAACAGGTGGGGAAATAGCAACACTTTAAACAGGAAAATGTATTATTTGCACAATCAATCACTTTGTATGGTCACTTAGAATTTATATTGAATTTGCAGAAGATGTCTTGCAATTCTGTTTCTAGATGTTTCCACAGAAAAATGATATGCTTTCTTACAGAACACTGAATCCCTAGATAAGAAGGCTCACATGAAATAATCAACTTAGCTATTTTAGTCAGTTTCCCACCACTATATCTAATACCTGTGATGAGATTCATTTTGACATTTTTTTTCTTGTCGTCTGTGGATTGAATCCAGGTATCTTCTCCACTAGGCTATTTACCAACCGCCTATTTTTAAAGGCATGATGTCAGTAAGTTGTTGAGGCTGGCCTTGAGCTTGGGACCCTCCTCACTTAAGTCACTGGAATTATAGGTGTTGTGTACCTTGCAAGGATAAGCTCATGGTTTTGGAGGTTTCAGTCTCTGGTTAGTTGGCCCCATTGCTTTGTGCCTGTGGGGAGACAGCTCATCATGGTAGAATAAAACACATGAAAAGGAAGATATAGGAAGAAAGAGAAAGGGGCCAGGTCCTCACAATTCTCTTGGGGGCCTGCCTACATAGACCTAAAGATCTTCCACTAAACCCCACCTCATAAATGCTCCATTATGTTACAGTGTCACCACTGGGGACTAAACCTTTACCACATGCAGATGTAAGAGACATTTAAAATCTAAGCTATTAGTATAGCACAGTTAAAAATAATTGAAAAGACATACATTATTTTGAGAGTGTTGTAAGATACATTGTCTAGTGAAATATCAAGTTTAAAAATCAGTTTGTACTGTGATAATTATGAAAGTGAAAAGGGGTGAAATGTTAATTATTGCTCATGGATACACACATGTGCAGTCATCTAGTGAAATCACAAAAACATGAACCAGATTTCTATACAGTAAATAGAGAAAGTTGCCTTTGGAAATAAAGGAAATGGTTTTTTTTGTTGTTGTTTTGTTTTGCTTTCTTCAATATTATGAAAAAATATTAACCAAGTTTTTTTTTGTTGTTGTTTTTGTTCTTACTATTTTTAAAGTGGTTCTAAGGATCCAACCCAATGCCTCACACATGCTTGGCCAGCACTCTACTACTGAGCCAGAACCCAGCCTTTAATAGAACTTCTTTATGCCTTCACTGTCTTTATATTTTGAATTTTGAAATGATGTTTTCACTGACTGCAAGAATATATCCTAGTCATATATTGATCTGCATAGATTTTTTTTTCTTAAGAACATAGCGTTCATTGAGATACCAAAGGAACTCATGAAACATGCATTCTATTTATGTATGGCTAGATTAAGTTACCTAATATTTCAATTAAAATTATTGCACCTATTTTCAGGAACTACCTCTTACTCAGTTTTTATTGCTTTTAGTTGCTGATAGATCTTTTTTATCATTTATTTTTGTGGTGCTGAGAATGGAACCTGGTGTCTCACACATGGTAGGCAAGAGCTCTACTACTGTGCTACAATCCTAGTCCTCATATCCAGGTTTTTGCTAGAACTATTTTCAAGCCTTAGTATCTAGAAGGTGTGTCACCTCTTTAAATATTCTCTAAAATTTTGTGCAAATTTACATGTATTCCTTTAGGAAATATTTGGATTTTCCAGTGACTGAGTCTGACCTTTCCATTATAGAAAGATTTTTCTACTGATTATGTATTTTTTAATGTTTCCATCTGGTTTTCCCTGAATTATTTTTGGGAAGTTGAATTTTCCCAAAAATATATTTGTGAAAGATGAAAAATTTACTCTCATAAAGTTATTTAAAATATGCTGGTAAATTTCATGGCTAGAGCAAGTGTAGCTGAGTGTTATTCCCATGTTATATGTTGGCAGTTTGTATGTTCTATTGCCCTGCTTGATGTCCCAGACCTGATAATGACAGGCTCTGAGGTCTGTCCGGGTGGGGGCAGTGCAAAGTCTCAGGGCTTGTTTCCATCAGGGAAACTCTCTGGGGCTTGGTGGATTTTTGTCAAAAGGCATCTGAGACTCCCAGGCGGTGGCTCTGGACTCAGTCTTAGGTGTCCAAGCTGGAATATGTTGGTGGTCAGCATATGTTGTGAGTTGGTGTCCAGGTGTTTATGGACCTCTGCAAGTCATCAGCACACAATGGGGGTTACCTCAGTGACTCCATGAGAGCTTCCCTGCTTGCTCTTGCCCCTGAGAACTGAGGAGCTGGAGTGCAAGAAACAAGTTTCAGTTCTTGCCAGTCAAGTTCTCTCCTGGTCCCTTTGGAAAAGGCACTGTCTGGTGATGTCCTACTAAAGCAAGGACAAGGCCTTTGCAGGAAGAAGCTAGCACCATTCACTTTCTGGAGCCCTGGAGATATAGCAGAGCAAGGCATAATAAGGCTTCAATTGACAGATCTTATGTGGAATTTCCCACACTGAAGAGCAATGTCAGAGCATGGTTTCTGGCAAGAGGTAGGACTGAATTCCCAGTAGGGGAGTTGAAATTTCTCACAGACCCAGAGTAAGAAGTTTGTTTCTGTTCACAAACAATGATACTTACTTTGCCAACTGTATCTGAAGAGCTCTGTCAGCTCCAGCAGTGGACCAAGATCCCCAGGGACAGTGAAGCATTAGGAACAGCCATTCATGATACATGGAGAGGATGACAAGGGGACTAGGCCATTTTTGGTCACCTATGACCTCTATTTAAAAGTATGTGTGCTTTGGAGATGCAGCATCCTTTCTCAAACCTCTCCTGTCTAAAAGGAAGCCAGGTGGATTCAGAATTCTCAGGTGAATAAAGGATTTAGACTTTTAAAAATTCTGTCATCATTTGGCTCAGGATGTGTTCAAAACAAACTGCCACATGGAATTTCACTGGTATTCTCATCAATTTACAATTGTGCCAAGTAGATTCTGAACTATTTTATATATGTAGTTTTGGAAAATTGGGTTCTTAAACCTTGAGCCACAACACCAACAGATTTTTTACTGTTTTTTTTTCCCTTAAAGTCTTGCTAAGTTGCTGAAGTAGGCTTTGTACTTGGTGATTCTACTGCCACATTGTCCTGAGCTGCTGGGATTACATTCAAGCACCACTGTGAAAGAGTCATGTAGCTTTTTTCTCTTTCTTCACTTCGTGGTTGGTGGGTCATGACAACAGTGGTTGAAATGCAGTCATAGGAAAAACCAGGTTCACATTTCTGAGCTATGCCATAACAAAGTGTCTCATGAGGAATCTGCCCATTTCCATGTCCAATATTCAATTGTTAAAAAGTCAAACTGAGTTTTATAAAGCCTAATAGAAAGAGAAAAACAATAAAATATAAAATTTTTCCAAAAGGTTATTAATTTACTTAGACACATGTGAACTACATCTATGCATCTATCACCTATCTTCTTCATCCATTCATCTATTTCAGTTGACAAAAGGATTCTCAGATGCAATTATAATAAATGTATATCTAGAAATTTAATTAACATTTTAAAAGACTAAATTGTATGATACAGTTTTAAAATACAACAGAAGTTCTGTAGATTGGTCATTTTGTCTATATAGTGTCATGGTAATAAATAACTCCAAAGATTACATTAAATTCATAAATGCAATAAAATGGTTATTCATAAATTTTTAAAGAAAAGAAATTGCCTAATAGATGATAAATCTTTCTCATTATTACACACATTACAATCTACTTATATTTTATTGGTTGATGAAAGTCACAAAGCAAACTTAAATTCAAAGCTTTAAAATCTACTATTCTTGAAAGACATAACCTGGTCAGCCAGCTCCAATGAATATAATCAAAGAACATTTGCCCTCATAAAAGAAACCGTGGCAATCCTATTTGGGCCAGGAGAAAGGCTGCACTTCATGGTGACAGCATGTATTGAAACAAAACCACTCACCTTAGTCCTGGGTTGAGGATCAGTGGTAGCACTTGCTAGCATGTGTTCAAGAGGAACTAGTTGGATTCTCAGTATAAATAAATGAATAAATACAACCAAAAATCCCTTGCCTCTGAGAGCCCACCCTCAGTGACCCAACAACTTTTCCCTAGGCCCCACCTCTGAACATTCATCATTTCCCAAGGGCACCACCCAGTGGAACAATTCTTGAATACCTTGGCATTTGGGGGACTCTCAAGTCCAAACCATGGCAATCTCTTAAGTAAAAATAAATATAATAATAAGAATAATAATAATGATTATATGCACACAGCCATCCATCCTTCCCTGTCCCTTTCTCCTGCATACTTCCTCCTCTCCAGGCCCTGATTTCCACCATGGGCGGGGGTGGGCACTGGCTGCCAGCATGAGTTCCTTTAGCTATGAGCCTAGACCTCCTAGAAGCGGTGGTATGTGGAGACTCCACCATTGAGCAACAACCCCAGCCCCTATAATCTAATTTTTAAAATGCTTACATCGGGATTATGATGCCCAGATGAGCTGGGCTAGAAGGAAGGGTTTATTTAAAGAATGCATTGAATTTATCATACTTGGTTGGACATTCCACAGTAGTTTAGCTCAGTGGGAAATTATCAAAGAATACTTAATTCCACAAAAAATCTTATACCTCAAATTTAGGGATTGATTGCCTAATATTATGAATTTAAGATTAGAACACACACACACACACACACACACACACACACACACACACTGAATTTCTTGTTATGTTAGAGCACAAAGTAATAAAGCATAAAATGCAAAACATCAAAATTCTCGCTGACACTAATTTCCTCTACCCAATAATTTCTTTTCAGTTCCATAGCATGGTGGACACTTCCTATTTCCTCTCTACATATTCCCTGTATTCTTAGTATGTATGGAGAAAAAATATAAACATGGTATCAAATAATATATATTTTGCTTTTAAATTCATGTCTACCTCAGTCCTAGCATCAAACCTGGGAGATCATTAAAAAATTTGGAAAAAGTTTATGAAAGTGAGTACACATAAATCTACTTTATTCCCTGTAGGAGCTGCAAAGTATGCTGTGGATGGGCATACATTATTTATACAGACAGTGCCCTATTTATGGACAAATGAACTGTTTCTTTTTTCCCCAATATAAAACATGCTTCGTGAACATACTTGTGTATGTATCATTTTAACAGTTTTATGTATTTATTTATTTAGATACTGGGGATTAAACCCAGAGAGATTTCATCACTGAGCTATATCCCCAATCCTTTTTAACTGTCTATTTTGAGACAGGATCTCACAAATTTGCAGCGTTGTCTGCCCCTGAACTTGAAATTCCTTGCCCCAACCTCTGGTTTACCAGAGATTCGTGAGATTACCAACATGTAGCACAGTGTCTGGCCTCTTATATTTTAATAGCAATTTCATAAAAGCAGCCTAGAAGATGGACAGTATTAAAAATCTGAAGTAGCATGTAGGACAACTCAGAAAAGCATAATGAGTGAAATCCACTGTAGGATCAAAATTATACAAACGACATTTAGTGAATGTCAGTAAGAAGTTAACTTAGTTTTTTAAAAAATATAAATGCTGCCATGGTCAAAAAAGAAAAGAAAAAAGAAGAAAAAAAGCAGACCTTTATAATCGTTATACAGTTGAATCGCCAAAAGTTGTTCACTGAAACATTTTGATCTGCATTCCTGCTTTGCATACTTAACATTTATATAAAAAACCCACACACAAATAAAAATGGAAAATCTGCCAATACCCGATTCCTCTACCCGAGTTTTCTACTTATAATCATCCACTGAGGCATCTTTTGACACCACAGGAACAAAGGGGATGTTTAACATCAGACCTACCAAGAGTGGTTTGGTTTGTTGTTTTTTGAGATGCTGTGGATCAAACCCAAGGCCTGGTGCATGGGTGGCTTTCACACAGCTACACATACATCCAGCCCCAAAGTAGGTTCTTACATAAGTTCCCAAAGTGTCAGAGTGCTATTTGGAGGCCATTTGGCATAACTACTGCATGCTTGCCATGTATCACACAGATCTTATTTGTGTCTTCCAAAAAGACAACCAGAGATTAGGCCCAGTGACCCGCGGAGCGGCAGAGCCACCCCCGTGCCGGCAAGGTAGGCGCACTTGCCACCCACCGGCAGGTTAGGCCCAGAAACTCTCGGAGGGACACAGCTGCTCCACATGCATGCAAGGTAGGCGGAACCGTGACAACCAACAAAACAGGCCCAGTGGCCCGCCAGACACATCGCCCTGGTTGGGGGAGGGGCAGAGCCGCAGGGCGCCTGCAAGGTAGGCAGACCTGCGACTCATCAGCAGATCAGGAACAGCAACCCGCGGAGCGGCAGAGCCACCCCCGTGCCTGCAAGGTAGGTAGACCTGCGACCCACTGGCAGGTCAGGCCCAGCTACCTGCGGAGGGGCACAGCTGCCTCACACGCCTGCAAGGTAGGCGGAACCGTGACCACTGACAAAACAGGCCCAGTGGCCCGCCGGACACATCGCCCCGATTGGGGGAGGGGCAGAGCCGCCACCAGCACCTGCTAGGTAGACAGACCTGCAACCGACAGACAGAACAGGCCTAGTGGCCAGCGGAGAGGCAGAGCCACTGCTCGCGCCTGAAAGAAAGCTGTACCTGCAACCACCGAAAGAACAGGCCCACCGAAAGTACAGGCCCAGTGGCCTGCCGGCGTGGTAGGCACGTTGCCCCAATTGGAGGAGGGGCAGAGCAACAGCCAAAGCCTGAGAGGGAAACTTTGCAACTATACAACAGCAATATAAATATATAGGGGAAAAAATCAATGACACAACAGTTTCACCAAGCAGAAAAAAATGCGATCAGTATGAAAAGTCAAGGAAAGAAAGGACCACAAGCAATGCAGGTCAACTCAACTTTAGAAGAGGTAATATCTGCAGCAGATGGAATGTCAGATAAAGAATTCAGGATATACATGCTTCAGATGATCTGGAGTCTCAAGGAAGACATTAGACAGCAAAATCAGACAATGAAAGACCACTTCGACCACTTCGACAATGAATTACATAAACAAATCCAAGAAGCAAAAGATCAATTATACAGGGAGATAGAGGTTATAAAAAACAAACAAACAGAAATCCTGGAAATGCAGGAAGCAATAAACCAACTTAAAAACTCAATTGAGAATACAACCAGCAGAGTAGAACACTTAGAAGATAGAACATCAGACAATGAAGACAAAGTATTTCAACTGGAGAAGAACATAGACAGCTCAGCAAAGCTGTTAAGAAACCATGAGGAGAACATTCAAGAAATATGGGATAGCATAAAGAGACCAAACTTAAAAGTCATTGGAATCCAGGAAGGTAGAGAGGTCCAAACCAAAGATTGAGCAATCTATTCAATGAAATAATACGAGAAAACATCCCAGACTTGAAGAATGAGACAGAATCCCAAATCCTAGGAGCCTACAGGATGCCGAATGTGCAAAATCATAAGAGATCCACACCTAGACACATTATAATGAAGATGCTCAACATACAAAATAAGGAGAGAATTTTAAAAGCTACAAGAGAAAGGAAGCAGATTACATTTGGCGGTAAACCAATCAGGATAACAGCTGATCTTTCAACACAGACTCTGAAAGCTAGAAGATCCTGGAATAACATATTTCAAACACTGAAAGAAAATGGGTTCCAACCAAGAATTGTGTATCCAGCGAAATTAAGCTTCAGAATGGAAGATGAAATTAAAACATTCCATGATAAACAAAAGTTAAAAGAATTTGCAGCTAGGAAACCATCTCTTCAAAACATCCTCGGCAAAATATTACAGGAAGAGGAAATGAAAATTACCAATGAAAACCAACAGCGGGAGGTAGTACAGTAAAGGGGGGGGGGATAATCAAAGATAAAAACAAACCATGTTTAGTAACATAAATAAACAAATATGGCTGGAAGAACAACCCATATCTCAATAATAACCCTAAATGTTAATGGCTTAAACTCACCAATTAAGAGACACAGGCTAGTAGAATGGATCACAAAACAAGACCCAACAATATGCTGCCTTCAGGAGACGCATTTGATAGGAAAAGACATACATAGACTGAAGGTGAAAGGTTGGAAAAATCATATCACTCATATGGACTTCGGAAGCAAGCAGGAGTGTCCATACTCATATCAAATAAAATAGATTTCAAGCCAAAGTTAATCAAAAGGGATAAAGAGGGACACTACATACTGCTCAAGGGAACCATACACCAACAAGACATAACAATCATAAATATATATGCCCCAAACAATGGTGCAGCTATGTTCATCAAACAAACTCTTCTCAAGTTCAAGAGTCTAATAGACCACCATACAATAATCATGGGAGACTTCAACACACCTCTCTCACCACTGGACAGATCTTCCAAACAAAAGTTGAATAAAGAAACTATAGAACTCAATAACATAATTAATAACCTAGACTTAATTGACATATATAGAATATAACACCCAAGATAAAGCAGTTACACTTTTATCTCAGCAGCACATGGATTTTTCTCAAAAATAGATCATATATTATATCACAGGGCAACTCTTAGAGAATATAAAGGAGTAGAGATAATTCCATGCATCTTATCTGATCATAATGGAATGAAATTTAAAATCAACGATAAAAGAAGTAAGGAAAAATCATGCATCACTTGGAGAATGAACAATAGGTTACTGAATGATCAATGGGTTATAGAAGACATCAAGGAGGAAATTAAAAAATTCTTAGAGATAAATGAAAACACAGACACAACATATCAGAATCTATGTGACACATTGAAAGCAGTTCTAAGAGGAAAATTTATTGCTTGGAGTTCATTCCTTAAAAAAAGAAAAAAAACAACAAATAAATGATCTAATACTTCATCTCAAAATCCTTGAAAAAGAAGAGCAAAACAACAGCAAAAGAAGTAGAAGGCAAGATATAATTAAAATCAGAGCTGAAATTAATGAAATCAAAACAAAAGAAACAATTGAAAAAATTGACAAAACTAAAAGTTGGTTCTTTGAAAAAATAAATAAAATCGACAGACCCTTAGCCATGCTAATGAAGAGAAGAAGAGAGAGAACTCAAATTACTAGCATACGGGATGAAAAAGGCAATATCACAACAGACACTTCAGAAATACAGAAGATTATCAGAAATTATTTTGAATCCTTATACACCAATAAAAGATAGTGAAGGCATCGATAAATTTCTTAAGTCATAGGATCTGCCCAGATTGAGTCAGGAGGATATTGACAACATAAACAGACCAATATCAATTGAGGAAATAGAAGAAACCATCAAAAGACTACCAACTCAGAAAAGCCCAGGACCGGATGGTTATACAGCAGAGTTTTACAAAATCTTTAAAGAAGAATTAATACCAATACTTTTCAAGCTATTTCAGGAAATAGAAAAAGAGGGAGAACTTCCAAATTCATTCTATGAGGCCAACATCACCCTGATTCCTAAACCAGACAAAGACACTTCAAAGAAAGAAAACTACAGGCCAATATCTCTAATGAACCTAGATGCAAAAATCCTCAATAAAATTCTGGCAAACTGGATACAAAAACATATAAAAAAAATTGTACACCATGATCAGGTAGGATTAATCCCTGGGATGCAAGGTTGGTTCAATATATGGAAATCAATAAATGTTATTCACCACATCAATAGGCTTAAAAATAAGAAACATATGATCATCTCGATAGATGCGGAAAAAGCATTTGACAAAGTACAGCATCCCTTTATGTTCAAAACTCTAGAAAAACGAGGGATAACAGGAACATACCTCAATATTGTAAAAGCAATCTATGCTAAGCCTCAGGCTAGCATAATTCTGAATGGAGAAAAACTGAAGGCATTCCCTCTAAAATCTGGAACAAGACAGGGATGCCCTCTCTCACCACTTCTGTTCAACATAGTTCTCGAATCACTGGCCAGAGCAATTAGACAGACAAAAGAAATTAAAGGCATAAAAATAGGAAAAGAAGAACTCAAATTATCACTATTTGCAGATGATATGATTTTATACCTAGCAGACCCAAAAGGGTCTACAAAGAAACTATTAGAGCTAATAAATGAATTCAGCAAAGTGGCAGGATATAAAATCAACACGCATAAATCAAAGGCATTCCTGTATATCAGCGACAAATCCTCTGAAATAGAAATGAGGACAACCAATCCATTCACAATATCCTCAAAAAAAATAAAATACTTGGGAATCAACCTAACAAAAGAGGTGAAAGACTTATGCAATGAAAACTACAGAACCCTAAAGAGAGAAATAGAAGAGATCTTAGAAGATGGAAAAATATACCCTGTTCATGGATAGGCAGAACTAACATCATCAAAATTGCGATATTACCAAAAAGTTCTCTATAGGTTTAATGCAATGCCAATCAAAATCCCAATGGCATTTCTTGTTGAAATAGAGAAAGCAATCATGAAATTCATATGGAAAAATAAAAGACCCAGAATAGCAAAAACAATGCTAAGCAGGAAGTGTGAATCAGGCAGTATAGCTATACCAGACTTCAAACTATACTGCAGAGCAACAGTAACAAAAACAGCATGGTACTGGTACCAAAAAAGGCGGGTGGACCAATCGTACAGAATAGAGGACACAGAAACCAATCCACAAAATTACAACCACAAAATTACAACTATCTTATATTTGATAAAGGGGCTAAAAGCATGCAATGGAGGAAGGATAGCATCTTCAACAAATGGTGTTGGGAAAAGTGGAAATCCATATGCAACAAAATGAAACTGAATCCCTTTCTCTCGCCATGCACAAAAGATAACTCAAAGTGGATCAAGGAACTTGATATCAAATCAGAGACATGGCGTCTGATAGAAGAAAAAGTTGGCTATGATCTACATACTGTGGGGTCCAGCTCCAAATTCCTCAATAGGACACCCATAGCACAAGTGTTAATAACTAGAATCAACAAATGGGACTTACTCAAACTAAAAAGTTTTTATTGGTGCTGGCAATGTTTTCCCTACATCTCCCTTTAACTATCTTTTTTTGGTGTCTTTGCTCAGGAATTTTAGATAATAGGTAGCCAAATTTCTCAAGATTTTCCTTTAAGACTTCTAGAGTTTAAAATTTGCTGATGATTCCACACTTCAAAATATAAATTTGATTTCCGTTATTTTCTCCAAGTATTTTAAAGTTTATTAAAAACATAATATCTATTCCATTTACAACTTTTCTGTGGTTTTGAAGAAAGAAAAATATTTCTAACTTAATTTTTTTTCTGCAAATGAACATCTAAATATCCTTTTGCTCTATTGTATAATCTATCCTTTAGCTGCTATTTTATTTTTCTTCTTTCTTTTTGTATTAGGGATTTAAGAAGAGGGTAATTTACCAATAAGCCACATCCCCACATCCCTGAGACTTTGCTGTGGACAATGGGGAATGCAAGAACTTTCTAGGCAAAGGACATGGATAAAGGCGAAGTCATGGAGTGCTTGAGAAATTGAAAGAAATCCAGTTTGATTTAGTACACACAGCAATAAGAAGGCAGAACTCAATTCAGAAAGAAAAGCAGAGACTCAATCCTTGCAACATAAATTACCATTAAATTGAATCTTAAGGGCAATAGTAAACATATATTAAGTGATCTTATTCTTTTAAATCATTTCAGAAGATAAAAATATATAATTGAGGAAAAAAAAAAAAAGAAAGAAAAGAGGGGAATGAGAGACCCAGCCTAATTTTCTCTAAAAATTGGGAGCCATCCTGCCACAAAGCCATGAAAAGCTAATTTCAGCTTCACTATAAATTTCTGCAAATTCTGAACCTGCTTGTAATGCCTGCCCGGCCTTGATCTCACCCATGCCTGGCTCTCTCTGAGCAGATAGCAGCCCCCTCTGAAACTTTAATGATTTTTCCCAAATCTAGGCCTTCCCTGTTCAGATAATGACCCTCTCTGAGGCTCTAATGACTTTCATAAATTTTTATGTAAGGGCCAGCAAAAATGTAAACTAACATTTGTGTTACGCTTGTCAAAGTTTTGTTATCTATAACCCCCACTTTGTGTAACTTTCTGGGCTATAGAACTGGGCTGCAAAAAACCCGTGGCTGCTATCTTGTTCCTGTGGTTTGTGCTGGGAGAGGCAGCCCAGGTGGTCAAAATAATAAGCTTACTTTAATTTGATTTTAACTGGAGTCAGTGGTCTTTTCTTCCATCCTGGTCTAACAATTGCCTCAAAGTTGCTGAGGATGGCTTTGAACTCAATTTCTCTTGTCTCAGCATTCCAAACTGCTGGGATTACAGGTGTGTGCTACCACCGCCGGCAAGTGTGTTCAATTCGGAAAATGTCTTTGTTACTTCAATATAAAGTTTTTCAAAATCTTTATCTTTTGTTCTAAATCTCTTGCAACCCTCATTTCAACTCAGGAGTTACAAAGCCTCATTAAAAAAATAGACAATTCTGAACAAGCCCACCCGGCTTTTTCTTCCAGACCATATTGCATAAGCATGATGATAACGGTTTCATGACGGACAACATCTCTAATCCAGGAGCTGAAGGGATTACTGTCACCTCACCTACCTAGGAGCACAGTGGAAGGGAATGAAGTGACCTGCCCCAGGTTTACCCTTTGAAGAGACAGAGAAGTACTGCAGAGCTGTTGGGGGTTAATCCAGCTAGCCATCTTTCCTTCTAGAATTTTCCACCTAGTTAATGCCCTCTAGGGATTTCCCACCAAGGTTAAAGGTGAGAATTAAACTCTAAAGCCTAAGGCATGCCTTATTTTTAATTAACATTTACCATATGCATTGTTTGAAAACATATTTTTAAAAGTCAAATCATGACCTTCAAACAGATATAAAATGAACACTTAGTAGGGATTTTCACTGAATCAATGAGTAAACTAGGCAGATTATAACTGACTGAAAGGAGAAGTTAAAAAGCACAGACTTATATAAAGCAAAGGAAAGTTAAATCAGTATCCCAGATAGAGCTAAAATAAGCTTCTTCAATGGTCAAAAAGGAAACTTAGCTGAACCTGTCTGCTACAGCAGAATATACCTGTGTAGAGATGAGGGATATTTTGCCTTGCTATTAGATATCTATATTTTGCAGAATTGAAAAATAGGTTCCATGAAATCAAAACCAGATGAGGTGGAAAGATATGCTATACACAATGCTTCTTTAGACTTCAATGTGGGAAGAAACATTGAAAAAAAACTCATTTATTCACAAGCAGTAATCCTATCAAAGAGGACTAACATTTATGGCACCTGTTTTTGTAAGGTAAACTCACAAGTTTTTGTGATTTTCAACAGGCTTTCATGATGAGCTCAGCTATCATTAGTTCTATTCCACACCCTTTTTTCTTTGTTGGTACTGGGGATTGAACCTAGGAACACTGAACTAACTAATCTACATCCTCAGCCCTTTTTTAAAGTTTACTTAGAGACAGGGTTTCACTAAATTGCTTACATCCTCTCTAAATTGATGATATTGAATTTGAATTTGCTATTCACCTGCCTTAGTCTCTCGATCTTGGGATTACAGGCGTGCACCACCACATCAAGCCTTTAATTCCACTTTTAGGACTGATTTTAGGAAGGTGAAAATCCAAAACTGTTCAGTGTGAAACATTAATTTAGAGCCATGGGTGCTTGAGAAATAACACTTGTTTTCCTCTTTGAAGGGGACATTTAAGAATTAACCTAGAAACTGACAGGATCTGTAAAGTTTAGCTCTCTCCTCAGTGAGAAACTTTATTCTATTAAATAATCAAGGACATAATGAAATCAATGTAAAAGTTAGAAAATTATTATGGTGAAAGAAACCCAGAATCTTTCAACATAGTTAAGTTACATTGAAAAAAAGAAAATCCTTTGTATCATCACTGAAGATGACAAACAGCAAATCAAGAAAATAGGGTCATCAAAATTACACAAATTTTTCTAAGATTTTTAAAGTATTTTGTAGTGTAAAAAAAAGTATGATATATTTTTAAAGACTTTTGTTGTTGTTTTTATTTGTAGATGAGCACAATACCTTTATTTTATTTATTTTTGTGGTGCTGAGGATTGAACCCAGTGACCCCCACATGTAAGACAAGGCCTCTACTACTGAGTCACAAACCCAGGCCTCTATGAAACATTTTGTTTATTTATTTGTTTCTAGGGACTGAACCCAGGGACACTTTACCACTGAGCTAAACCCCATTCTTTTAAATTTTTTTTTTTTGAGACAGGCCTCACTAAATTGCTGAGGCTGGCCTCCAACTTGTGAACTTCTTGCCTCAGGCTCTCCAGTAGAAAGGATTATAGGCATGTACCTCCTGGAGTGGTTTTGCATATGATGCATTTTATAAGCATTGCATGTTTTCTGTTATAAATATTATTATATACCGTGTTAATTTTGTATGATAAAATTCATAGTGTGATAAAAGCAACTTTTTATGATATTTTTAACTTTTGCAATCATATTTAACCCATTTCACACCCATTTTTAACCCATTTAATCATATTTAACCCATTTAACCCATTGAACCCTTGGCCTTGCTCTTGCTGGGTGAGTGCTCTCCTATGAGCCATATTTCTGGCCCTACAACTCATTTTAAATTCTTCATTGTGCCTTTTTATAGTCTATAACAAAATGATTCTTTCCTTAGTACTAATTTCATTCTTTTTAAAATTTCTTTTTATTATACTAGAATTGAACCAATTAAGATGTAGTTCATGGAAAAGCTTGGTGAGGGTCTCCTTTATGGTGAGGTTAATGCTTTCTACCTTGCCTGAAGAGGTGGAATGATACAGGGTGTGTAGATTCAAGGGAATATTGAGAGCCCCAGCAATGCATTGTGTGATTTGAGGAGCAGGAAGTTCTCAAGATTGAGAACAACTTTGTTGGACCCTGTCTCAAAATAAAAAAAATAAGAAAGGGTTGGAATGAAGTTCTATGGTAAAGACAGTGGAACAGCTACTGGGTTTATCTGTTACCTTCTGAAAAATACTGAAAACCCAAGCCACTGGATAGAGAGAGAAGTGTGATAAAAAAGTGTGGGGGGGCTACTACTGCCATTTTTCTTCTTTGGTATGCCTCACACCTGTGTGTGTGTGTGTGTGTGTGTGTGTGTGTGTGTAGTGTGTGTGTTTGTGTGTCCCTACTTTGTTCTTACTGTTTTAATTTGGGTTTTTTTCTTTTTTCTCTTGATACTGGAATGTTTTGACTCTCTTCTCATTTGCTTTCCGGTCAATTCTGTGTACATTTTTTCTTATGGAAAAGAAAATAAATGTTACAATATTTTTTCCTCTTATTAATAACTCTAATCTAATAAAATATCTATTCCCCATTTTAGACTCTCATTTTTTTTTCATTTCTATTTTGTTGTTGTTGATTTTGTGCTGGGGATTGAACTCTAAGGTGGTCTACCACTTATCTACATGCCCAACCTTTTACCTTTTCTATTTTGAGTGTGAACAATGGAAGAGTGCTTGCCTAGCATGCCTGAGGCCCTGGCTCAATCCTCAGTACCACCAAACAAACAAAGGCCCCATACAAACTCTTTGTGAGCCCTTGGCAACAGTGTTTTAAGAGTGTCATCCTGTTGGAGAGGGATTAGGAAGAGGTCATGTAAACATCAGTATCTTTTATTTGATTGTTATGTTAAATAGCAAGCTCACTTTGAACTTCATATTATAGAGCAAAAAAATGAAGGTGGTCATAAAACATCAATACTTGTATCATATGAATGCTAACTCCTTATTTTATTTCATCTTATTCCTCTCCTATTCTATTACCAACCACTTAAAGTGTTGGGTGTGAGATTGATGCGAGCTGATTTATTTGTACTTTCTCAGTTACTATTAAGGCTGAACATTTTGCATTAGTCTCTTTCTTTATATTTCAGAATTTTTGTTAGACCATAATCCTTTCCTTGCCTGCAAATCATAATATTATATTATACTTATATTTTGAAAGATAGGCCCTTAATCCATTTATTATTATTATTATGAATAAGGTGTGAGACACAGCTCCACCTTTAAAAATTCTTAGTCAACAAATAAACTTTTCTTTCTCTGAATGCCTCCAGTATTCCTAAAATCTGTTCTTTATGCTTCCATCTTTATCAGCATCTTCAGTTGAAGATAGCCATGAGGAAGAAGAAGAAACAAATCAAGAAAGAGGAAATAAACTGTCACACAAGTTTACAAAAGATCATTTAGAGATTTGTAGTCAATCATTGGAACAAATTCCATACCCAAATTTTGAGAACTGGAAGGAGCAGGCCAAGCAAGTTTTGCCAAATATGTAAAATCAATGTAAGTCAAAAAGTCCAAAAATTACACAAACATATCTTTTTGTAGGTGACATTGAAAACAGAATGTTTGAAAAAGTTTTATGTCATTTCTTCATATAGGAAAGCATGATACTTTGTCACATATCAGTTCACTGAGTTTGTGAACGTACCATATGACTTTTTTGGAAAAATCAACTCTTGTGAGGCAAGTTTGGGAGTAGGCACCAAGTAAGGCACTCGTGTAATTATCCAATATATTGCCTGTGCAGTTTTGATCAGGGATCTAACTGATCAAAGACCTATAAAGATTAAATATTTTGAAGGTGGAACTGATACTTTTCAGAGATGTTGAGTATTAAGTGAGAGGATTTAAGGATGGCTGTACAATTTTGGCCTGATCCATTTTATACCAGGGACATGAGGAGTTTTTTCTTTAGATATGTGAGGTTTTTTATGTCAATCAAACCTCCAAGAGGTGATGGCCTAGGGTGCAGGAGAACGGGCTTGGTTGGATTATGTCCCTCACTTGGCATTTCACAGCATTAGTAGGTTCTTTTAGGAATTTGTTACATGAGCCATTTTTTTAAAATTTCCAATGTAGTTGCTTTTGTAAATTAGCTACATAATAACAAAATAGTTGCTAAAGCTGCACAAAATTTTAACATCTCAGGATTGCCTTAGTATACCTTGAAGAGGGTTTTTCATATATCTCTATTCTATCATTATACATGGGTCAGGAAATATGTTGGTTGTTTGACACAAGGAAAAGCATTTTGGAGGAAATAAGAAAGGAAATATAAGAACAGCTTTGGAAGATACAGGAATAGTAAATAGTATGCTAGCAATGAAGTTACTGTGTTAGAAAAATTCCATAAAATGAAGCATTTCAAAGATCCTGAAAATCAATGATGGCAGACAAATGAGTTGAAAATATGAACAAGGTAATGACTGGGAAAAATTTTGAATTGAAATGAGATACACTTTCTTAGAGAATGTCCATGTGATCCAAAGGCAGCATATTCAGGGAGAGGCTCATAGGCGGTCTGGATGTGAGAACAGAATCACCTGCTTTATTGCTTAATTTTTGTAACCTACTTGCTAATTTCTCTGTCACCACTGACAAATTATGGAATCTTGCACCTCATCTTTCTATTATAATTATGTTGGAAAGAGAAAATGAGAGCTTTGGAAAGAGAAATAAGAGGGCCCAGTTGTCATGTATAGTGACAATTTTAACAATCTTAAGCATGTATGGAATATAACTTCCAGCTCTTAACCTAAAGATATTCTGAACTTGGGGACAGGTTCCAGGAGTGATCAAATATCAAAAGGCTTACAGACATTCTTGCCTGTGCCCCTCTACAACCCTAGCTAATTGGGTTGCATAGTCGAAAAAGCATTGTCTCATCTCCATGCACTAACCTCTAAACTCTAGGGACTACTGCTGGCATTGAGGTTATCCTCAATTGAAGCAAGAGAAAAACAACAAGATTAGAGTTTTTCAGTGAAGTTGTTCAGATCACATGTACAATGCTCTGCCCAGTTATGACAAATGCTTACTTGACCTGAATGTGTAATTTAAATACAACAAATTGAAGAATATCATTACAATATACTGAGTAATGATTTTGATGGGGCAGCTTGAGAAAAATAAAAAATTTGTGGGACTGTGTTTATGGCAACTTGGGATCTTTTTATTCTAAATACAGATGTTACAGAGAGGTTGCTGGGAGACTTTGAAAAGCCTGAGTTCTCATTAACAGAAGGGCTGCTTCAGATTGTGGGGACAGTTTGGAATTTGGAATTGGGCACCATTCACAACCTTCATTATATAGATAGCCCAGGAAGGATTCTCGTTTTTGTGTCTACTCCAAGTCAAGAAGAAAGTCAGTGATAATGCTGAAACTAAGGTTACCTATAAAATATTTGAGTGAAAATAATTTGTCTTTCTTTTTATAATTGGTAACAAAACAAAAAATCCAGACTACCAGCTAGAGAGAAACAGAGGATAATTGCTGCCAGGAAACAACAGGAGTCCCTTGCCCAAGTTTATCCAGTTTTCTACCACCAGGGTGCCCAGAGGCAATCTGACAGCCTCACTGCACAGCCCTCTGGCCCCCAGCAGGCTCCACTGGAAAGACCCAGCTACTTTGCATTGGAGACACAGAGAGAACCTAGTGAAGAGGGTGGTTCATGTTACTGGGTATTCCCAAGTATGAGAAAGGAACAAAGTTGTGTTTCTCTGGGTCAAGGGGCCAGAGAAAGTGGACCTTCTACTAGTATCACTACAGCCCTCTATAAGGCCACGTTCATGATAGAAGAAAGCCAGCAGAGCAGGATTTGAATTTGCCCTTTGTTAATAGTGTGCAGGGAAAGATACAACAAGAGCATGAGAAGAGCTCTCTGGTCTCCCTAAAAGACAGCAGATGAATGACTAGAGATATTCTATTTTACATCAGCAACAGCCCCGAAACTACCAAGAGAAGCTGCTAATTCAGGACCCATTATTAATCTCCCAAAAGCATGGGGACTTAGGGCGTCAGTTGCCCTCTCTTCTACAAGAGCACGATGCAGGTTGTCAAACAAATGGACAGGCTTCAATTGCTCAGATGCAGTTTGTATCTCCTCCAGAAATGGAGGCCAGTTCTGTGCCAGCACTTTTAGGGCAAGATGGGAAGCAAGGTGATACAGAGCAGCCCAGATCCCCAACCCAGAATCTTTGAGATGAGTGGGCTAAAGAGAGCTTTTACTGGACCAAAATTATAATTGGAGATCATAATATTAAAATTTGGAAAGCTATAGTCATAATCATGATGGAATCATCCACAACAGCTCAGTGCAAAGGACTGTCTCAAATCTTTATAGAAACATGTTGAGTTCAGAATCTCTATGAAAACAACAACAAGCACCACAGAAAAATCTTGAAAGAAAAGAAGAGAAAAATTAAAGAAAAACTGGATCCTTCATACAACCGCCATACCACCCCAGTGAACACACACACACACACACACACACACACACACACACACACACTCAGACTTCTGATCTGTCATTGTATTCTGGTGGAGGAGCAGTACCCACCACTAGTCAATCCCTTACTGTGCATCTTCTAGTGCTCTGGAGAAAGTTGGACCTATGCAGGCCTTCCACAGCAATAGACACAAAGAGAGCACTTGCCAAATTTAAACGAACATGTGCTTTTGGTAGACACTTCTTGCACAGCCCTGCCTCAGACATTTACTTCCACTTGGAAATAAGATCCTCTAAGGTTTCAGTGTTTGGAGTGTTCTGCAGCTGCTGCTATCTTCCATGGACCAGCACAGTATCTTCAGGACACAGAATAGCTTTCCAGGACAGCCTGGACTCTCAAAAAGCTGTCAGCATCATTTATATCAAAATGGGTTTGTTTCTGTGACAAATCTAATAACAACAACAACAAAGAACAACAAGTAGACAAGCTAGAATATTATGAAGAAAGCTTTGTCACTCAGGATTTCCTGACAAAAGTCCACAACATTTTGCCAGAATGCAGCCTTCTAGGAACAGACTTCTGCAAGAAGGTCTGTCCGTCAACTGTCTATTTTGCTTTAAACTCACACAATCCTTGTGATTAACCATTGTTGCCAAGACTTATTGTTTTGAAATTTCTTTTGTTGTTCTTTTTAATTTTGCCTTTAAAAATCTTCCCCAGCCCTAAGCTTTTCCACTGTTCTCATAACGAATATATTCAGGCAAATGTGGCCGGTATATGCCTGCCTACTATACTGTGGCAGGCATATGCCTATTAGAGTGTCATTCCATTTTCAATTGCTATTCTCAGAAGCAACTTTCTCTGTTATTTAAATAGACACCTCCATCCACCTAAAAACAGCAGTACCTGAGTTTTCCCCACCAGAGGCAGGGCTTCCACTGAAACTGCAGCTCCAATTACTGAAATCTCAAGAACCCCTGGAGCCTTCTGCACTGGGATAAGAGTCCTTGTTGGGATTCTATTGTATTTTGACAGTCACGTCGGCATGTGGGTCAATGATATCTGAGAGTGCCCAGGTGAGCATTCAGATATTGTCAATCTGAATTTTGAGACAAATCTTCAACGTGGGGAGTAACTAGGAACCTCCCATTTGAAACTATTTTCAGCATTTTAGTTTTAGGACTCAGAAAACTTTAAAGTATTCCAGAGAGTTTCCTGTTCCTTCCAGAGCTCCTGCAAAAACAGCTCTGCAGGCTACATCCCTCAAATCACTAGGGGCACCATTAACACAGTGCCAATGGAAAAGAGGAAAAACAACTTTTGAATTTCCAGTTGACTCCTGAGGTGTTTTGTATAGAAGCAGGCCAAGGCTAGAGTTCTCTTTGGTAGCACTTCCCATTTTATTCTAACAATATTTAATTACAAAACGGTGTATACTGGTAACTATCATTTAGTAACACTAGGACTTTTAGAGAAAGCATGTACTTGTGTTTATTGTACTTTGCCCACGCCCTCATAACCATTGTGAATAATCTGATATGCTATGTTTGTCATGTATCTCATATTTATTAGATTGTGCAAGTACAAAATACTATATTTATTAAATTATACTATAAAGCACATTTTGTATGAATTTCCAAGGTGTCTAATGTAAAAATCTCTTTTTGAAAATATCTTCCTTTCTATAATGAGATTGAGAATAGATGGGGAATCAGCAACTCTCCAACAGGGAAATCTGTTATTTACACAATCACTTTAGGTAGTCACTTGGAATGTTTATTGATGTTGCAGATGTCTATCAAGTGTGCTACTGGATGTTTCCATAGGAAAATGATGGTTCTTTCTTACAGAACATAAAAACCCAGATAAGAATTTTAATATAAATTAATCTAGCCAGCTGTGTTAGCTCTCCACCACTATAAGTCATACCTGTTTCAAGGCTTGTTTTGACTTTTTTTAAAGTTGTCTCTGGATTAAATCCATGGTTTTTTCACACTGACCTACTTTCCCAGGTGTTTTTATTCTTTGAGACATGTTCTCACTAAGTTGCTAAGGCTGGCCTTGAACTTGTGGTATTCCTACCTCAGACTTGTGGGTTTCTGGGATTATATGTGTGGTTGAACAGGCAAGGCTTGGTTCTTGGTTTTGGAGGTTTCAGTTCATGGTCAGTTGGGCCTGAAGGGAGACAGCGGATCAGGGTAGAGTAAAACTGCCTACCACCAGGAAGACATAAGGAAAAAGAGGAAGGGGCCAAGGGACATAATCCCCTTGAACATCTGCTTCCAATGACCTAAAGTTCTTCCCATAAGACTCACCTCTAAAATGTTTCAATATGTCTCAGTAGCAGCACAGTTGGAGCTAAAACTTTACAACTTGTAGCTTTAAGGGATGTTTAAGATTTAAGGAATTATCACAGCACAGTTAAAAATAGCAGACTAGTACTGTTATTTTGAGAATGTTCTAGGATATAATGTCCACTAAAATATCAAAGTTTCAAAATTAGCTTTAAAATATGATAATTCTGAAAATGAAAGAAGAGCTGAAACAGTAATGCTTATTCTTGAATTTACACATAGTAAAAAACCAAAAACATGGACTAGATTTATATGCCCTAAATATTTTTAAATATCTTTTTTTTTTAGTTGCAGTTGGATGTAATGTTTTTATTTTATTTATATGTGGCACTGAGGATAGAACCCAGTGCCTCACTTGTGGTATGCAAGCAGTCTACCTCTGATCCATAACCCCAGCCCCTGCCCTAATTTTTTGAAAGTTACATTTGGACTTGGACAAAAGCATTTTTTTCTCCAATATTATGAGAAAACTCCACTGGGTTTGTGTTTAACTAACTAGCTAACTAATTCATTTATTTACCTTTAAATGTTTTTTGATTTTCAATGGATCTTTATTTTAGTGATTTATATGCTATGCTGAGAATCAAACACAGTGCTTCTTCCATGGTAGGCAAGCACTCTCCCACTGAACCTCAACCTCAGTCATTACATGAATTTATTTATGCCTTCCCTTTCTGTAGATTTTGAATTTTCAAATGCTGTTTTCATTGATTGCAAGATTATAACACAGCCGTATAGTAATCTGCATAGATTTTTCTTAAAGGAAAATTCTTTTCTTTGACAAATCCTAGTAGATCATCATACATGTATCCTATTTATATGTTTCTACATTAAGGTACCTAATACTTCAATTAAAATTTTTGCACCTATTTTCAGGAATTTCCTGATACTCACGTTTTTGCCAGCTCTATTTCAAAGTTTTGAGTCATAAGATAGCTTTAGTATGAATTAGGTATGTCATCTCTCTTGCTCTTCTCTAAAATCTTGTGCTAATTTACATGTATAACTTTTTGAAATGTTTGGATTTTTCAGTGACTGAGTGTGACCTTTCCTTTACAGGAAGATATTTTTATGACTGATTCTGTATTTTTCAGAGATTCCCAGTGGTTCTCTTTGATTCATTTTTGAGAAGTTGAATTTTTCCAAGAATATACTTATTGAAAGGTATCCAATGTACTCTCATAGAGTTGTTCCAAATAGACTGGAAAATTTCAAGCCCAGAGCAAGTGTAGTGGGTTGTTCTTTTCAGGTTATATGTTTGTAATGTGTATGTTCTATTGCACAGGTTGGTTTTGCAGGCCAGGGCCTGTGACAACCTCTGGGGTCTGCTGGAGTGGATTCCATATGTGGGTCCAGGTGGGGTTTCATCAAAAAGCATCCGCAAGCTCTCAAGCAGGCCAACTTTAGACTCAGCCTATTTATCCAAGCTGTAAGAGGTTTCTGGATGAGATGCCAGGCTGGAAAAGTGGGTTTCAGGGCCTCTGCAAAGTCACCTTTCTACAATGGGGATTAGTTTGGTGACCCCATGAGGGGTTCCATGCCACCTATTGAACCTGAAAACTGAGATGCTGAAGTGCCCAGTACCAAGTCACATTTCTTCCCTGTGAATTCATGTTTTTCATTGTTTGTTTTTTGTTTTCTTGGATGCCAGGCACTGTCTGATCACCTCCTCTAAAGCAGGGAGAAAGCCTTAATTTGAAGAACCTGGCACTGTTCTGCTTCTGGAGGAGAAATCAGGCTTTAGACCAGCGAGGCGCAATGAGATATCTCTTGACAGCTCTCAGGTGGGATTCCCCCACTGCCAAGCAAAGACCAAGCAGGGTTTCTGGCTGGAGCTGGGGACTGAATCCCTAGCAGGGCAGTTGACACTCCACACAGGACAGAAGTCAGTAGTAGTTTGTGTCTGGTTACAAACAAATGATGCTTACACTGCCTGGTGTCTCTGAGGGACTACATCCAGCTCTACCAGGGGAACAAGGTTCACATATATAAGAAAGCCATAAGACAAGGCAGACCTGATACATCAGAATCCTGACAAGGGCACTCTGCTACTTTCTGGTCACCCCAGACCTCTCCTTAAAGGTCTTTGTGTGCTCCAGGTGGCAGGGACCATTCTAAGATCTCCCCCGTGTATTAGGAACCCAGGTGGGTGTATGTAGAATTTTCAGGTGAATAAAGGATTCAGTCTTTAAAGTGTGTCATTGTTTGCTTCCCATAAGGTCTACTCAAAACAAATTTCCATATAAAATTTCACAGGTATTTCCATCAATTTGCAGTTGCTCCATGTACATTTTGGTTTATTTTACTTTATTTATTTATTTTTGGTAAATGGGGATGCTTGTAATTTTTTTTTAAAAAATATTTATTTATTTTTCCCAGTTATGTGTATATAACAGCAAAATACATTTTTATTTACTGTAGACAAATGGAACACAATTTTTCATTTCCTGGTTGTACTCTATGTAGCTTTGCACCATATTTGCAGTCATAAATATACCTAGGGTAATGATGTGCTTCTCATTTAATCATCTTTCCTGCCCCCAGCCATCTTTCCTTTCCATCCCTCCCTTTTGCCTAATCAAAGTTCTTCAATTCATCTCATTCCCCTTTCTCCATTATGGATCAGCATCCACTTATCAAGGAGAACATTTTAGTTTGAATCCATCCCATTTATTGATTCTTGGCTTTAATTTTTGCACTATAGGAGTCTTATTAATGAAGTTGGGGCCTAATCTGACATTGTAGAGATATGAGTGCAAAGTCTCAGGCTGAATTCCTTGGTCCTCGATCTACTTAGTGTTGATTTTTGTGCATGTTGAGAAACAAGGTGTTTTTTTAAGAGAGAGAGAAAGAGAGAGAGAGAGAGAGAGAGAGAGAGAGAGAGAGAGAGAGAGAGAGAGATTTAAATATTAATTTTTTTTAGTTTTTGGTGGACCCAACATCTTTGTTGGTATGTTTTGCTGAGGTTCGAACCCGGGCTGCACACATGCCAGTCGAGCACGCTACCATTTGAACCACATCCCCAGCCCGAGAGACAGAGGTTTAATTTCATTTTGTTACATATGGATTTCCACTTTTCCCAGCACCGTTTGTTGAAGAGGCTATCTTTTCTCTAATGTACATTTCTGGCACCTTTGTCAAATACTAGATAACTGTAGTTACCTGGGTTAATCTCTGTTTTCTGTATTCTGTACCATAGTGTACAGGTCTGTATTGGTGCAAATAACATGTTGTTTTTGTTATTATTGCTCTGTAGTATAGTTTAAGGTATTGAATAGTAAAGCCACCAGGTTCACTCTCCTTGCTAAGAATAGCTTTGGCCCTTATGGTTCTCTTTTTTATTCCAGATAATTTTACAATTGCTTTTTCTATTTCTATGAGAAATGTCATTGTGATTTTGATTGGGATTGCATTGAATCTGTATAGTGCTTTTGGTAGTATGGTCATTTTTACAATATGAATTCTGCCTATCCAAGAACAAGGTAGGTCTTTCCATCTTCTAAGGTCTTCTTTAATTAATTAATTAATTAATTAATTTACTTATTTTAGCATGCTGTAGTTTTATTGTAGGTCTTTCGGCTTTTTCATTAAGTTTATTCCCAAGTATTTTATTTTTTTAGAGACTATTGTAAATGGGGTGGTTTTCCTAGTTTCTCTCTCTGAGGATTTGTCACTGATGTGCAGAAACGTTTTTGATATAGGTGTTGAATTTATATCCAGTTACTTTACTTAATTCAATTGTTAGTTCTAGATAATTTTTGGTGGAATGTTTGAGGCCTACTAGTTATAGAGTCCTATTGTCTGCATATAGTGATACTTTGGGTTCTTCTTTTTTTATTCATATCTCTTTACTTTCTTTTGTCTGTCTGATTGCTGTGGCTAAAGTTTCAAAAAATATGTTATATTGAAGTGGTTAAACATGGCATCCCTGTCTTGTTCCAGTTTTTCGTGGGAATGTTTGCAATTTTTCAGCATTTAAAATGACGTTGGCCTGGGGCTTAGCATAGATAGCCTTTACAAGTTTGAGGTATGTTCCTGATATCCCTATTTTTCTATTGTTTTGAGCATGAAAGAATGCTGTATTTTGTCAAAGGTATTCTCTGCATCTATTGAGATGATCTTATAACTTTCTCTCTGAGTCAATTGGTGTGATGAACTATTTTTAATGTTTTTCATATGTTGAGTCAACCTTGAATCCATTGGATGAACCCTACTTGAAAATGTACTATCTTTTGGTTGTGTTTCTCTATTTGATGTGCCAGAATTTTATTGAGAATTTTTGAATCTGTTTTTATTCAAGATATTCATCTGAAGTTTTCTTTTTTTTCATATGTCTTTGTCTGGTTTTGAAATCAGGGTGATATTGACCTTACAGAATGTGTTTAGAAGTGTTATGTGTTTCTATTTCATAAAATAGTTTGGAAATTATTAATGTTATTCCTTCTTTAAAGGTCCTACTCATCTGTGTATCCATTTGGTCCTGGTCTTTTCTTGGTTGTTAGGCTTCTGATGTCATCCTCTATTTAATATTAAGGTCATTTTGATGATATGAATTCTTCCTGTCTCAGAACATGAGAGATCTTTCCATTACCTAATTACTAAGCCAGATTTTCAGAAAAGTATTTTTTTGTTGCTTGATCATTTTTTTTTTGAGACAGATTTTTGCAATATTTCTGGGAGCCTTTTTAAGTTGATGAAGCTGACTTTGAACTTGCAGTACTCCAGAGTTTCTGGTATTACATTCATGCACCAATGTGCCCAGCTTCATACAAATTTTAAATCTTCCTTCAATTTATGGTAGGTAGGTTACCACAACAGTGGTTGAAATGCAATTATAGAAAAAGCCAGATCCACATTTCAAAGGCATATCATAACAAGGTGTCTCATGAGGGAGTTTGTCCATTTACAGGTCAATTATGAAGTTTTGAAAAAGTCCAAGTGTGTTTTATATATCTTGACAGATACATGAAATGAGAGAACAGAGGGTAAAAACAAATGTGGTTTGAGCAAAAGTTCATTCATTTCTTCAGACACATGCAAGGTCAATATAACTGACATTTATTTTCTTTATATATTCGTCTGTCAAAGACCACTTGCATGATAGATAGGGCTGCCCAATAGAAGCACACCTTACATTCTTGGAATGTTATTTTGTTCATAATAAATGGACTCATGCCACATCTTCTCTCAATAAAAGGTACTTGAAAGAAAATATGATTTGCGGAATGTGTGATCCCTGTACAAATTGAAAAGGGTAAGCTGAGAATGAGAAAGCAAAATGGCCTGGTTTTTTTTTGCAGTTTGCCATTACGCCCATGGTTGTGACTGAGCACCATGGAATTATGGTTAACTCCCTGAGCTAGACTGTAAAATCTGCTGTTAAAGCTTCATTGAAAGTGATGGGCTGCTCTCAAAGATTGGTTTGCAGAATAGACATGGGTGCTAAACAATGTCTTTGACTTGGATTCAGTGAAGCATCCCTAATGAGCAGGGCTGCCACTTTTACTTGTTGTGTGTGCAGGAGCATTCTAGATCATTGTTTTTGACTTGTGGATTGTGAGTACCTGCCCTCCTCTTCTTCATGAAGTAAAATTCCAAGTGACATTGCCCTTTCCCTAAATGGATGCCTGAATAAGCTATAAAATATCTCAGATGAGATTAATTCAAAATTAGTTTATTTAAGAAACTAACAAAAATGACTTGTAAATCAGGTAGATTTCAGAATCAGAACAGATTTGAAGAACTTTAGGCAATAATGTAATTATGCAGGATTGATAGAAAACAGAAGTGATGTATAGAGACAATTTAGTTGCTTACAGCTGAAATGATTTAAATGTTTTCACAGGAACCAAAACTCAATTTTAGCTTTCCATTGCTGTGACAAAATACCTGACTTAAGCAACTTCAAAGGAGTTTTTGAGGTTTCAGTCCATGATCTCTTGGTCTCATCCCTTTGGCCCTGTGGTAAAGCTGAACATCATGGTGGGAAGCATGTGGTTGAACAAAACTTCTCACATCATGGTAGCCAGGAAGCAAAAAGTGACCAGAGAAGAAAGGTCAGGATCCCTACATTACTTCAAGTACGTGAACCCAAACACTTAATGCCTTCTAATGTGTTTCTACCTGAAGTTGCCTCCTGATGTTTCTCCCACATCCTAGTGGTACCAAAACCTGACAACCCAACCTGCAGCACATGGCTTTTAGAACAATTTGAGATCCATAGAACTCAACTACTGGGATGGAACTCCATGTTGATTTGGTCTGTTTCTTCTATTTTGGACCCTAGGCAAAATCAATGTCTTCCCACATGTTTTATTTTACAACCCCAAATCAGTTTCTGCACATGATGTAAGCAGCAGAGCAAATGCCTTTCCATGATCCTGGAAGGGTGTGGATATTAGGTTCTACCACTTCATTTTTGAGCTTGAAAAGAGAACAAGCCTCTTGAAGCATTTCAATAAGGAAATGGGTTTTCCTCTAAGTTTTACAGAAAGTATATTTCGATTGACAAAAGTATTCTCAGATGCAATTATAATAAATGTATCTGGAAATTCAATAAATATTTTCAAAGACTCAATTGTATGATTCGGTTTTGATACAACAGAAGTGTTGTAGATCAGTCATTTTTGTCTAAATATTGACATGGTAATAAATAACACCAAACATTGCATTAGATTCATAAATAAAATAATATTGTTATTTGTAAATTAAAAAAAATATGCCTAATAGATGATAAATCTTTCTCATTATTACACACATTACAATCTACTTATATTTCATTGATTGATGAAAGTCACAAGACTAAATTGAATTCAAAGCTCTAAAGTCAACTATTCTTATAAGACATATCCTGGCAAGGCTGGTCCAATGAAGATATGCTAACATCATTTTGCTCTCATCAGAGAGATCATGGTTCAACTAGGATTATTAGTTTTCTTTCTTGTTTCTGTCAGCTTTCTTTAAGTATACCAAATACCTTAGATAATCAAATTGTAAAGAAGAAGGGATTTTTTTGAGTCAGTTTTGGAGATTTTACTTCAATGTCAATTTGGCACACTGCTTTTGGGTCTGGTGAAAGGGTTCACTTCATGAAGAAAGCATGTGTTGAAAAAAAAAAAACTGCTCACCTTAGTCCTGGGTTGTGGATCAGTGGTAGCGCTTGCCTAGCATGTGTGCAAGAGGCACTGGTAAGATTCTCAGTCCCAATATCAATAAATGAATAAAATAAAATCAAAAATCACTTGACTTTGAGAGCACACCCCCAATGACCCAACAAATTTCCACTAGGCCTTACTTCTGAACATTCATCATTGCCCAAGAGTACCATGCTGGGGACAAATTCTTAAACATCTCAGCATTTGGGGGATTCTCAAGTACCAAACTATGGAAGACTCTTAAGTAAAATAAAGAATCTTCTGCAGATCTGTGACCCACCGGCAGAACAGGCCCAGCATGGTAGCCACATCACCCCAATTGGAGGAGGGGCAGAGCCACCACCCGTGCCTGCAAGGTAGGCAGACCTGTGACCGACTAGCAGAACAGACCCAGCAGCCAACCAGCATGGTAGACACATCACGCCAATTGGTGGAAGGGCCCAACTGCCGCCTGCAATGTAGGCAGACTGCACGTCCCAGAGAAGGGGCCCAGTGGCCTGCTGACCTAGTTGAAAGATCACCCCAATTGGAAGAAGGACACAGCTGCCACTTGTGCCTGCAAGGTAGGCAGACCTGCAACCTGGAGAACAGGCCCAGTGACCCGCCAGCATGGTAGACAGATCACCCATATTGGAGGAGGTGCCCAGCCTTTTTCCGCATGGTAGGCAGACCACGTGACCAGAGAAGGGGCCCAGCGGCCCCTCCGGCATGATAGACAGATCACCCCAATTGGAGGAGGAGCACAGCCACTGCCCACGCCTGCAAGGGAGACTTTGCAATTATACAAGTGCAACATAAATATATAGGGGAAAAATTTAATAATACAACAGTTTCACCAAACTGATAGAAATGAGAGCAGTAGGAAAAGACAAGGAAAGAAAGGACCACAAGCAATGCAGATCAACTCAACTTTAGAAGAGGTAATATCTGCAGCAGATGGAGTGTCAGATAAAGAATTCAGGATATAGATGCTTCAAATGATCTGGAGTCTCAAGGAAGACATTAGACAGCAAAATCAGACAATGAAAGATCGCCTCGACAATGAATTACATAAACAAATTTAAGAAGCAAAAGATCAACTATACAGGGAGATAGAGGGTTATAAAAAACAAACAGAAATCCTAGAAATGCAGGAAGCAATAAACCAACTTAAAAACTCAAATTAGAATATTACCAGCAGAATAGAAAACTTAGAAGACAGAATATCAGATAATGAAGACAAAGTATTTCAACTTGAAAAGAACATAGACAGGTCAGCGAGACTGTTAGGAAACCAAGAGCAGAACATCCAAGAAATATGGGATAACATAAAGAGACCAAACTTAACAGTCATTGGGATACAGGAAGGTATAGTGGTCCAAACCAAAGAAATGAGCCATCTGTTCAATGAAATAATACGAGAGAACATCCCAGACTTGAAGAATGAGACAGAATCCCAAATCCTAGAACCCTACAGGATGCAAAATGTGCAAAATCAAAAGAGATCCACACCTAGACACATTATAATGAAGATACCCAACATATAGAATAAGAAGAGAATTTAAAAGCTACAAGAGAAAGGAAGCAGATTACATTTAGGGGTAGACCAATCAAGATAAGAGCTGATCTTTCAACACAGACTCTGAAAGCTAGAAGATCCTGGAATAATATATTTCTAACGCTGAAAGAAAATGGGTTCCAACCAAGAATTGTTTATCCAGCAAAATTAAGCTTCAGGATGGAAGATGAAATTAAAACCTTCCATGATAAACAAAAGTTAAAAAAATTTGCAGCTAGAAAAACATGTCTTCAAAACATCCTTGGCAAAACATTACAGGAAGAGGAAATGGAAAATAACAATGTAAACCAACACTGGGAGGTAGTACAGTAAAGGAAAAAATAATCAAAGAGAAAAAACAAACCACGTTAAGTAACATAAATAAACAAATATGGCTAGAAGAACAATCCATATCTCAATAATAACCCTAAATGTCAATGGCTTAAACTTGCCAATTAAGAGACACAGACTAGTAGAATGGATTAAAAAAAAGATCCAACCATATGCTGCCTACAGGAGATGCATTTGATAGAAAAAAGACATACATAGACTGAAGGTAAAAGGTTGGGAAAAATCATATCACTTATATGGACTTCGGAAGCAAGCAGGAGTGTCGATAAGCAAATAAAATAGATTTCAAGCCAAAGTTAATCAAAAGGGATAAAGAGGGACACTACATACTGCTCAAGGGAACAATACACCAACAAGACATAACAATCATAAATATATATCCCCAACAATGATGCAGCTATGTTCATCAAACAAACTCTTCTCAAGTTCAAGAGTCTAATAGACCACCATACAATAATTATGGGAGACTTCAACACAACTCTCTCACCACTGGACAGATCTTTCAAACAAAAGTTGAATAAAGAAACAATAGAACTCAATAATACAATTAATAACCTAGACTTAATTAACATATATAGAATATACCACCCAACATGAAGTAGTTACACATTTTTCATAGCAGCACATGGATCCTTCTCAAAAATAGATCATATATTATATCCCAGGACAACTCTTAGACATTATAAAAGAGTAGAGATAATACCATGCATCTTATCTAATCATAATGGAATGAAACTGGAAATCAAAGATAAAAGAAGGAAAGAAAAATCATGCATCACTTGGAGAATGAACAAGAGATTGTTGAATGATCAATGGGTTATAGAAGACATCAAGAAGGAAATTAGAAAAACCCTTAGAGAAAAAATGAAAACACAGACACAACATATCGGAATTTATGTGACACAATGAAAGCAGTTCTAAGAAAAAAATTCATTGCTTGGAGTTCATTTCTTAAAAAAAAAAAAACAACAACAACAAATAAATGATCTCACACTTCATCTCAAAATCCTAGAAATAGAAGATAAAAACAGCAAAAGACTTAGAAGGCAAGAAATAATTAAAATCAGAGCTCAAATTAATAAAATTGAAACAAAAAAAACAATTGAAAAAATTGACAAAACCCAAATTTGGTTCTTAGAAAAAATAAATAAGATCAACAGACCCTTAGCCATTCTAATGAAGAGAAGAAGAGAGAGAACTCAAATTACTAGCATACGGGATGAAAAAGGCAATATCACAACAGACACTTCAGAAATACAGAAGATAATTTGAAATTATTTTGAATCCTTATACTCTAGTAAAATAGAAGATAGTGAAGGCATTGATAAATTTTTTAAGTCATATGATCTGCCCAGATTGAGTCAGGAGGACATAGACAACCTAAACAGACCAAAATCAATTGAGGAAGTAGAAAAAGCCATCAAAACACTACCAACTAAGAAAAGCCCGGATGGTTATACAGCAGAGTTTTACAAAACCTTTAAAGAAGAATTAATACCAATACTTTTCAAGCTATTTCAAGAAATAGAAAAAGAGGGAGAACTTCCAAATTCATTCTACGAGGCCAACATCACCCTGTTTCCTAAACCAGAAAAAGACACTTCAAAGAAAGAAAACTACAGACCAATATCTCTAATGAGCCTAGATGCAAAAATCCTCAATAAAATTCTGGCGAATCGGACACAAAAACATATCAAAAAAATTGTGCACCATGATCAAGTAGGATTCATCCCTAGGATGCAAGGCTGGTTCAATATACGGAAATCAATAAATGTTATTCACCACATTAATAGACTTAAAGCTAAGAAGCATATGATCATCTAGATAGATGCAGAAAAATCATTCGACAAAGTACAGAATCCCTTTATGTTCAAAACTCTAGAAAAACGAGGGATAACAGGAACATACCTCAATATTGTAAAAGCAATCTATGCTAAGCCTCAGGCTAGCATCATTCTGAACGGAGAAAAATTGAAGGCATTCCCTCTAAAATCTGGAACAAGACAGGGATGCCCTCTCTCACCACTTCTGTTCAACATAGTTCTCAAAACAATGGACAGAGCCAATTAGATGAAAGAAATTAAAGGCATAAAAATAGGAAAAGAAGAACTTAAATTATCACTATTTGCATAAGACATGATTCTATACCTAGCAAACCCAAAAGGGTCTACAAAGAAACTATTAGAGCTAATAAATGAATTCAGCAAAGTGTCAGGATATAAAATAAGCACGCATAAATCAAAGGCATTCCTGTATATCAGTGACAAATCCTCTGAAATGGAAATGAGGACAACCACTCCATTCACAATATCCTCAAAAAAAAAAAAATAAAATACTTGGAAATCAACCTAACAAAAGAGGTGAAAGAATTATACAATGAAAACTACAGAACCCTAAAGAGAGAAATAGAAGATCTTAGAAGATGGAAAAATATACCCTGTACATGGATAGACAGAACTAACATCATCAAAATGGCGATATTACCAAAAGTTCTCTATAGGTTTAATGCAATGCCAATCACAGTTCCAACAGCATTTCTTGTAGAATTAGATAAAGCAATCATGAAATTCATATGGAAAAATAAAAGACCCAGAATAGCAAAAACAACTCAAACCAGGAAGTGTGAATCAGGCAGTATAGTGACACCAGACTTCAAACTATACTACAGAGCAATAGTAACAAAAAAAGCATGGTACTGGTACCAAAACAGGCAGGTGGACCAATGGTACAGAATAGAGAAAACAGAAACCAATCCACAAAATTACAACTATCTTATATTTGATAAAGGGGCTAAAAGCATGCAATGGAGGAAGGATAGCATCTTCAACAAATGGTGCTGGGAAAACTGGAAATCCATATGCAACAAAATGAAATTGAATCCCCTCCTCTTGCCATGCACAAAAGTTAACTCAAAATGGATCAATCAGCTTCATATCAAATCATAGACATGGCGTCTAATAGAAGAAAAAGTTGGCTACGATCTACATACTGTGGGGGTCGGGCTCCAAATTTCTCAATAGGACACCCATAGCACAAGAGTTAATAACTAGAATCAACAAATGGGACTTACTCCAACGAGTTTTTTTTTTTTTCTCAGCAAAAGAAAGAATAAGAGAGGTAAATAGGGAGCCTACATCCTGGGAACAAATCTTTACTCCTCACACTTAAGATAGAGCCCTAATATCCAGAGTATAAAAAGAACTCAAAAAATTAAACAATATGAAAACAAATAACCCAATCAACAAATGGGCCAAGGACCTGAACAGACACTTCTCAGAGGAGGACATACAATCAATCAACAAGTACATGAAAAAATGCTCACCATCTCTAGCAGTCAGAGAAATGCAAATCAAAACCACATTAAGATACCATCTCACTCCAGTAAGATTGGCAGCCATTAGGAAGTCAAACAACAACAAGTACTGGCGAGAATGTGGGGAAAAGTGTACACTTGTACATTGCTGGTTGGACTGAAAATTGGTGTGGCCAATTTGGAAAGCAATATGGAGATTTCTTGGAAAGCTGGTAATGGAACCACCATTTGACCCACCTATTCCCCTTCTAGGTCTATTGCCTAAAGACCTAAAAAGAGTATACTACAGGGACACTGCTACATTGATGTTCATAGCAGCAAAATTCACAATAGCAAGACTGTGGAACCAACCTAGATTCCCTTCAAAAGACGAATGGATAAAATAAAAAAATGTGGCATTTATACACAATGGAGTATTACTCTGCATTAAAAAATGACAAAATCATGGAATTCGCAGGGTAATGGATGGCATTAGAGCAGATTATGCTAAGTGAAGCTAGCCAATTCCTTAGAAACAAATTCCAAATATCTTCTTTGATATAAGGAGAGTAACTAAGAACAGAGTAGGGACGAAGAGCATGAGAAGAAGATGAACATTAAACAGGGATGAGAGATAGGAGGGAAAGGGAGAGAGAAGGGAAATTGCATGGAAGTGGAAGGAGACCCTCATGGTTATACAAAATTACATACAAGAGAAAGTGAGGGAAGGGAAAAAAAAACAAGGGGGAGAAATAAATTACAGTAGAGGGGGTAGAGAGAGAAGATGGGAGGGGAGGGGAGGGGGATCGTAGAGGATAGGAAAGGCAGCAGAATACAACAGACACTAGTATGGCAATATGTAAATCAGTGGATGTCTAACCGATGTGATTCTGGAATATGTATAAGGGGTAAAAATGGGAGTTCATAACCCACTTGAATCAAATTGTGAAATATGATATGTCAAGATTAATGTAATGTTTTGAACAACCAACAATAAAAATTTTTAAAAAAATATATCAACAACAACAACATCAACAAAAAAAGAATCTTCTGCATCTTTGTCTGGAATAGTAGAAAAGATTTTATAAGTAGCTTGGGCTCAAATTTCTATTACACGTTTATGCTTATGGCAAATTCACATATTTTTTTCTTCCTAGTAGATATCAAAAAACAAAATCATCATTAGAACACACTAGCATTATTTAGAAGAAACAGGATGTAGGCCACTAAAATAAAAACTATCATTTATGACACCATAGGAAATGTAAGATAGAGCAAATGTAATACCAAGATGTTCCTGGACAGAAGTTTTGAGCATCCTTTTGCTTCAGATGTCTTTTCCCCTGATTAGGTTAATTTCTGCTCCCTGAATGCAGCACCCAGTATAGGTTCTCATTTTCCCCTTAACTTTTATGGTCTCCTTTGTAGGGATAATAGAAGTCATGGCTCTTTTAGTATTATGTCATCTGTTTAAAATTATATGAGTATAGAGAGAGTATCATTTCTTTATTCAAAATATGGTTTCTTTTGGTTAAATCTTTTTTTTTCTCCTGTTACTAACAGACGTGGTCCATACACAGACACATGTGACACACTCAGTAAGGGCTAATGTAGCTAATTGTGTTTAGCTCCTTGATTACATTAGTCATCCCCCAATATATTGTCTATTATTCTCTTTCATCTTAAATGTCTTAAACTTATTTAAAAAATTACATATTGGGCTAGAGATGTGGCTCAAGCGGTAATGCGCTCACCTGGCATGCACACGAAGCTGGGTTTGATCCTCAGCACCACATACAAATAAAAAGTAAGAAGTTGTGTCTGCCGAAAACTAAAAAAAATAAATATTAAATTCTCTCTCTCTCTCTCTTCTCTCTCTCTCTCTCTCTCTCTCTCTCTCTCTCTCTCTCTCTCCTTTCTCCTCTTTTGTACTGCTACAATAAAGATCTCTTGATTATTCCAATTGTTGTGGTCAATTAGGTGTAAGGCACCCTACCTGCTGCACAGTGTCAGAGGTGCAGAGGGAAGATGCTTGCTGCACTTCTCACCTGCCATGAGAAATAACGTTTCATGTCCTGCTTCAAGCCCGACCAGTTATTTAATTAAAATGTGCCACAATAATTATTGCCCCACTGGAAGAAATATTTCTGAGAGCCTGTTTAGTGCCAGGGGGAATACCTTGTCCCAGAAGTACAACAATGTTGAAGGTCAATGCAGTCTGGGGCTCTCAGGTTGGTACAGTGTAGTTCACCTTACAGGAAAATCAATCATAACCTCAACAATAACCTCCATGTTTCATCCCATGATGGATTGCCTTTTTTGTGTCTACCCCAGGCCAATGAACAAGTCAGTGATAATGCCGAAACTAAGCATTACTATAAAATATTTTGTTGATAATAATTTCTTTCTTTTCAGATTTGGTTTCAAAATAAAAGATGCAGACTATGACTCAGAGAGAAACAGAGAGTGGTTGTCGCCAGGAGAAGACATGAATTCCCTGTCCAAGGGCATCATCCTGTTTTAGGTCACCAGGAGGGCCAGATGCAATATGACAACAATGCCACTGCACAGCCTTCTTGCCTCCAGCAGGCTCCACGGGGAAATGCTGGCTACTTTCCTGTTGAGACATGGGGACTCCCCAGTGAAGAGAATGGCTCATGTGATGATTTTGTGTTAGATGGACAGCAAGTTGCTAGAGAGCAACCCAATTCTCTAAAGCAGCAGGTCTGGGCTGAGGGATATGAACTATTTGATGGCTTGCCTTTGCTCTGTGTTGATAGTGTGCAGGGAAAGATGCAGCAGCAGCAGCAGCAGGACATGAACCTCTTTGATCTGTGGGGAGGACAGAAGCAGAGTGACTGGGGATATTTTAATCCACACCTACAACAGCCACAGAGTTACCAAGATAAGCTGCCTGTTCAGGACCCACTTCTAATGTCTGAGCGCATGATGTCTTGGGGAAGCACTTGCCCTTCATTCCACAATTGCAGGATGCGGATTCTCAAAATAATAGAGAGGACTCAAGTTTTCAGATTCAGTGTAGATCTACACCACAAATGGAGTTGCATGATCATCCAGAGCCTTTTGCTTTAGATAGACAGCAAGTTGCTAGAGAGCAGCCCAGGTCACCAAACCAGCAGGTCTGGGTGGGGGGAGTATGAACTATTTGATGACTTTCCTTTGCCCTGTGTCCATAGTGTGCAGGGAAAAATGCAGCAGCAGGACGACATTGACCTCTTTGATCTGTGGTGAGGACAGCAGCATAGTGTCTGGGTTTATAATAATCCACAGCTGCAAGAGCCCCAGGGTTACCAAGAGAAGCTACCAGTTTAGGTTCCACTTCTAATGTCCCCAACTTAGCAGGGGTATGAAAATTTTGATAACTTGGCTGAAACTTTAACTGAAGCCCTTGGCATTGAGTTTTAGGGACCTATAATCAGAAGTTATCCACAGTCATATTCTTAGAGTCAGAGCTAAGAGTATCTTGAATGTGCACATAAAGATGTCAGTGAAGAAAATTTTCTTGAAAACAACAACAAAAACAAACAAACAAAAAATCATAAAGGCCCTAGAAAATTAAAAATAAAATAAAATAAAAAAACTACTCCCCCAATCCTTCATACATCCCCCCATATCCCAGCTAACAGCCCTTCCTCACAGCTTCCTGTACTCTCAGTGTCTTACAGAGGGGTAGCAGTACCCACCAGTCATAGAACCCTAACTGTTCCTCTCCTAGTGCTCTGGAGAAAGTTGGACTCATACAGCCACTGCCACAGCAACACGTAAAAGACAGCACTTGACAGATTCAAACCAACGTGTGCTTAGGTAGATACATCTTGCACAGCCTCACAAATTATCTTGACCTTGGAGATAAGGTCCTTTACAGTGCCTTTGTATGGAAGGGTCTGCAGGCTGATACTCTCCTCCCAGAACAGCATCTTGAGGATATTATAGTCTGCCACGACAGCCTGGACTCTCTGAAATTTGACAGTGTCATTGGTATCACAATGGATTTTTATGTGCGTCTACTCTTACCAACAAACCAACAAAAACCAAGCCAGGAAATTATAAAGGAAGACATCTCAGCCAGGATTGCTTGACAAGAATTTACAAGAGTCTGCTGGAATTCAGCCTTTTAGAACAGACTTCTGCTTGGATGTGTGTCCAGAAACTGTCTGTTTAACTTTTAACTTACATCTCCCTTGTTCTTTACCACTGTTGCCAAGATTTATTATTTGGAAATATGTGTTGTAGATCTTTTTACCTTTGCTTTTAAAAATCTCCCCCAGCCCTCAACTCTCCCTCTGTTCTCACAGTAAATGTGCCTGCGGTGTTCTGTGGCAGGCATGTGCCTGTTGCTGTGTCATTCGATTTCCAATTCACATTCTTGGCAGAATTTTCTCGGACCATAATTGAGTTGGAAACCTCCATCCTCCTACATGGGCTACCTTTTGGGTTACATAGACAGCAAGTTGCTAGAGAGCAGCCCAGGTCCCCGCTGAAATCAGAACTTGTACTGAAGCCACAGGTTCAGCTACTGCATCTTCAAGAACTTCTGGATGCTTCTGCACTGAGATGACAGCCCCTGTTTGTGAATATAGAGTGTTCTGACAGTCACTTGAGCATGCAGGTCAATGATATCTGAGGGTGCCTAGAATAGACTTTGGGTATTGTTGATCTGAGTGTTTGAGAAAAAGTTCAAAGTCAGCGGTATCATGGAAATTTTCACTGGGAACCATTTTTGCAATTTGAGACTCTAGGACATTGAACACCTTGAAGTCTTCCACCAGAGAGTTTCCTGTCTCTCCAACAGCTCCTGTGGACACAGCTCTGCAGGCTGCATCCCTCAGACCACTAGGGGGCACCATTCGCACATACAGCTAGAGATGCTCTTCCTGAATATCCTGTTGACTCTTGGGGTGTTTTGTGTAGAAGAAGGCCAAGGCTAGAAGATTTTTTTTAGTCTTTTATTTTGCTATCATTATGTTTGATTACAAAACAGGGTATACTCTTTATTGTCATTTAAACAACACCAGGAGTAGTGAAGAAATCTTGCATTTATGGTGGTTGTCCTTTGCCCACGTTCTTGGAACCATGATGAAGAGTTTCAGATGCTATGTTTGTCATGTGTCTCACATTTATTTAGTTGTGAAATTCTGAAATGATATTAAATGACAAAATAAAACGTGTTTGGCATGTAAATCTTTATTTTGTAAACATCTTCATTCATATAATGAGACTAGTGAAATGAGAATAAGTGTAAAAACAGCAACTCTAAAGGGGGTAATGTCTTATTTGGGCAGGCACTTGAAATGTTGATGGAAGTGGCAGATGCCTAGAAATTCTGCTTCTAGATGTTTCCACAGGAAAATGCTATGCTATCTTACAGAACACTGAATGCCCAGATAAGAAAGCTCACATAAAATTATCAAGTTTGCTGTGCTAATTTTCCTCCACAACATCTAATAGCTGTGATGAGGCTTATTTTAATGTTGTTTTTTTCTATGGCCTAAGTGTTGAATCCAGGGGTCTTCTCCACTTAACTAGTTTTCCAACCTTCTTTATTTTTGGAGACACTGTCCCACCGAGTTGCTCAGGTGGTTTTGAATTTGTGACCCTCTTTTCTCAGGCTCCAGAGTTGTTGGAATTATAGGTGTTGTCCACCTTTCCAGAATAAGTTGATGGTTTTGGAGGTTTCAGTCCCTAGTCAGTTGTCCCCATTGCTTTTGGTCTGAGGGGGAGACAGCGCATCATGGTAGAGTAAAACTATCAACCACATGACCAGGAAGTCATAAGGATAAATAAGGAGGGGTCATGTCCCCCGAATCACCTAGAGGTTTTGCCTCCAATGGCCTCAAGATGTCCCAATAGATCCCACATTTTTAATGTTCCAACAAGTCCCAGTGTCACCAGAGTGTGTATTAATCCTTTAACACATGTAGCTTCAAGGGACATTTAAGATTTAAGATATTAGCATAGCACTGTTAAAAATAAGAAAAAAACTTATCTGTTATTTTGAGAGGATTGGAAGATACACTGTAAAGTGAAGTATGAAGCTTCAAAAACAATTGCATAGTGTGATAATTGTGAAAATTAAATAAGTGGTGAAACTTTAATAATTGTTCTTAGATTCACACATATGTAGTCACCTAGTAGAAACACAAAAACTTGGACTAGTTTTATATAAAGTAAATTAGAGACATTTGTATTTTGGACATGGTGAACAGGATTTTTTTTCTTCAATTTTTGAAAAATTACAAACCAAATTGTTTTAATTTACTTATTTATGTATTTATTTTATAATTAATTCTTTAGTTATACTTAGACACAATATTTATTTCATTTTTTTATTTTTATATGGTGCTGAGGTTTGAACACAGGGTCTAGCAAGTGTGAGGCAAGTGTTGTATCATTGAGCCACAACCCCAGCTTATTTATTTTAATGTGGTGCTGAAGCTTCAACCCAGTGCCTCACATGTGCTAAATCAGTGCTTTACCACTGAGCCAGAATGCAGGTCTGAAGGAAGTTTTTGATGCCTTTTCTCTCTGTAGATTTTGAATTTTAAGACATTGGTATTATTGATTGTAAGAATATAACCTAGTAATTTAGTGATCAGGACAGATTTTTCCTTACAAACATAGTTTTCATGAAGAAAACAAATAGATCATGAGATATGTAGCCTATTTAACTGTTGCTAGACTAAGGGCCCTAATAATTTATTTAAAATTTTTACACCTATTTACACTAATTGCCTCATTCATACACTGGTTTTTACCAGCACAATCTTCAATGGTTTGGGTCATATTAATTTACTCAGAGTATGAATCAGTTAGATTACCTCTTATACTATTCTCCTAAAATCTTTTACCAATTTACATGTGTATTTTTATGAATCATTTAAATTTTCCAGTGACTGAGTCTTTCTTTTCCTTTTAAGAACTATATATTTTTTACTACTGATTCTGAATTTTTCAATTATACCAACAAGTTCTCCATGATTTTTTTTGGATGTTGAATTTTTTATAATGTATTTGTGAAATTTGTCCAATTTACTGTCACAACATTGTTCCAAATATCTTGGAAACTTTCATGGCTAGAGCAAGTGTACTGGTGTTATTTCCATTATATATGTTTGTAAGGTATCCGTTTTATTGACAGGTTGTTTTTGCAGGCCAGCATCTGTGACAGGCTCTGGGGTCCCCGATGGTGGGTTCTCTGTGGGGGAGTGATGCTAATTCTCAGGGCTTGTTTCCATTAGGGGATGTCTCTGGGTCCAGATGGGTTCTGTCAGAAGGCATTTGACGGTTTTGAGGAGGTGGCTCTTTTTCTCAACCTTAGGTGTCCAAGCTAGGACAGGTTGGTGGCCAAAACATGACCTGGGTTAGCCTCTGTGAATTCATCAGCACTTGATGGGGATTACCCCAAGAGGACTTCCCTGCCACTTTTTGCTCCTGAGAATTGAAAATCTTGAGTGCCTACAAATTTCAATCCTTGCCTGTCAAGTCATCATGGTCCCTTTGGTTACCTCTTACTAAATCAGGAATTTAGGTACTGTGTCCTGGTGGAGTGGGTACGTGCATCATGATTAGGAGATTAAAATGTCCAGCTGTTTCCCACTGAAGCTATTAAGATAAGTGGGCAGGTGCGCTTTCTACTTTCTATGTTTATGTCCTTGAGAAGACGGCCCTCTGTGTTTGTATTAACCTATACCTTATGTTGCTTCGGGGTGAACGTGATCCCCTCTCACTGTCTTGACAAGGTCACAGTGAGGCTAAGTGCTGGCAAAGCTGCTCTGGTTGATGGGAAATCAAAACCATAAGACCTCTTTTTTATGTAATTGAGATTTTTCATTGTCATGCTCATGTTACTGACATTAGGCATGAGTATGTTAAATGTTAAACCAAACTTAATTTCAGATGGCTGAAACATAACAGGTAGTTCATGCCTTGAATGCTGTTCTACTACACCTCAGCATGTCGAGGACAAAATAAAAGTCTGCTCCTCTGTCTCAGTGCATTTAGGGAACAATTGATAATTGACAGCAATCATTCTCCGAAAGGTCAGGAGAATTTTAGGCCCCACATTGATTATATCAACTAAGAACCCAGGCCCATATTTCTGGCCTCTTAGAAAGCCTAATCATTATGCTGATTGCAAAAAGCCCATCATTTGTAGTTTCATTTTTGAAAAAGAAAATTTATGTTATACACGTTGGAAAGTAAAGACATATAAAGATACATTCTCCTCCTTTCTATATACCCTATTTTACTTCACATAGGGACTTATGATTAGCATAGTTAACATTGGCAGTAAGTGGACTGATGTTTAGAACTTGCTTTTTACTGAGAGATATTACAAATATATAAGAACTAGTGCACCTTGACTAAGAAACAAAGAAACTCTTTGAGAAAGCAGCTCAATCAGTTTTATGAGAATAAATGTAGGAATTAAGACATATTTTTAGAATAATGTTAGAAATATTATTTTATATAGATTCTTGAGTTTAGAATTTTTAAGTTTTTAGTTGTATGTGTTTATGATACATTTTAAGAATGGTTTATAAACTTTAGGATATTTTAAGTATAAGACATAAGGGGACTTTTTAGAGGGAATTTTAGATTAGAAATAAAATGCAGGTGTACTTTCAACTTAAAGGTTAATTATATAGGTTTGGAGACTTATAGTCTGATTACATAGATTGGCATTAGTTAATAAGATGATAATATTTCTTGGGAAAAGTAGTACATCTTGGGAAAAATCTGAAAAATATAAATTAGTGAAGAATTTTATTAATGATTCTGTACCCTTAATAATTGATAATTAAAGGTCACTTCCTAAAAAATGTAAATTGATGTTATAATTTTCAATCCCCTAATGATGGTTAAGGAGATGTCACATCTTGGCAGAGTTTTGAAATTGTGTAATCAATGATGTATTCTGAATCCAAATGATGAGAAAGGTTGAAATAAAAGATGACCCAGAGAGAGCTGAATTAGAGCTCTCTCTCTCTGGAGATTGTTCCAGTGGAATGACTCCTGTTTCATCCTTTTTGCTGATGCCACTCATCCTTCAGGACTCCCTGGACCCTGCTAGGGCAGGACCCCAGCAGGTTAGCTAGTCTTTGGGGTTAAAGAAATACTAAGTTAGAATGTATTCATGGTAACTGGGGCTATACAATTTTGGGAATAATAAATGCAGCTACAGAGAGAAGTGGCCACATTTTCTTCTTACCTCTGTGCTGTGTGTGTGTCTCTCTCTTCTATTTGTTTCTTTAGAGGTTTTTTTCATGAATGTTTCTTACATGAGATGAAGCCTTAGCAGAAAGAAACTGGCACATTATGGTTTCTGGAGACCAATTCAGGCTTCAGCAAAGTGGGGTGCAACCTGGCATCATTGCCAGCTCTCAGGAGGGATTTTCTGCATTGGAGAGTGAGGACCGAACACAGTTTTGGCTGTAGTGGGGGACTTAGTCCCCAGCAGGGCAGTTGAAACTTCTCACAGGCCTGGATTCAGGAGTTTGCGTCTGGTCACAAACAAAGATGCTTACATTGCCAGGTGTATGTGCAGGGCTCTCTCCAGCTGCAGCCTTGGATGAAGGTATCCAGGGACTGGGAAGCATTAGGTCCAGGCACACATGATATATGGGAAGGCTGACATGGGACTCAGCTATTCCCGGTAACAACATGATGTCTCCTTTAATGTCTCTGTGTGCAGGAATCATTCTAAAATCTCTCATGTCCATTGAAACTTATGTGGGTGCAGAAGTTTCAGGTGAATGAAGGATTCAGTCTTTTGAAAATTGTGTCACCATTTGCCTCAGATAGGATGTTTTTCAAACAAATTCTGATATGAAATTTCACAGCTATTTCCATCAATTTAGAGTTGCTTCAAGTAGATTTTTTTTTCATTTTATTCAGGTGTTTGTGATAAATGGGGTCCTTAATCACTGAGCCACATTTCTATAAAACTGTTTTTCTATTTTTCTTTTGTTGTTTTGTTTTTGTTTGTTTTTTTTTTTTTTTTTTTTTAGACAGGGTCTTGCTATGTTGCTGAAGCAAGATTTATACTTGGCAATTCTCCTGCCACAGCTTCTGGAGCTATTGGGATTTAATTCATGCACCACTGAACCCAGATTCATATAGCTTTTTGATCATAATTCACTTCATGATTGGTAGATGATTACAACACTGGTTCCAGTGCAGTCATATTTTAGACACATGTGAGATACAGCCACTATCTTTGTTCTTTATTCATTCACCTGACCATGAACACTTGAATTGTGGACAAGGATGGCCCTCAGGACCACACTGACATCCTTGGAAAGTTGTCTTGTTTATGGAAAATGGACTCAGCTGTAAAAGAACACATTTACTCTCAATAGAAAGTGCTTGAAAGAAACATGACACAGAGGATGCATGACCCTTGTACAAATTGGGCTGAGTCCCGACCCCGCCTCACACAACTTTATACAGAAGCAGTTGATTATCTTTACCAGGTGAGGAAATTGAGACTGGGAGGATCTGGTTGTGTGAGAGCTAGATTGGATGTGTGCTTCCTGGTGGGCACCTCCTCTGCCTGAGTTCTTTCCCTGAGTGTTTGGTCAGTACACTGGTCCCTGAAAGCCACTGCTATACTTCTATGCCAACTTCTACATGGGTGGGTCCAACAGCCTGCCTGAGGTGGCTGCAGTGCTGGATGCCTGGACAGGGCCCTTTCTTGCATTCATGAGAAATGAGCTTTCTCCTCATGGGAACAACTGGGATGTGCAGCAACTCTTCCCTGAGTAAATGGGAATCTGGCTGTGAACTGTGAAGTGCTGTACAGTAAGCAGAGTTTTGGTTAGGGGGGACATGCCTCTGTGTACAGTACTGGGTTGTTGGACAATATATGCCTTGCCATGAGTCAACCTGTCTCTTCACATTTTCTCCTGGAAAGGGGCAGCATAAGACTGCGGGAGTCAGTGGGTAAAGGGGATAGTGCAAGGTAAAAATCCCATATTGCCTCTCCCTCCTGTAAGCCCCCCACCCCCCACTTCCACTTCCCATCCACAGTAGCTTGGAACCTCAAGGAAACTGGAACCCTGGAGGCTGGCCTCCATTTGCCTGCAGAACCCCCTCAGGCCACCTGGCATTTGAATCTGTGCCTTGCCTGGGTCATTCATGCTGTGGGGTTCAGCTTCCAAAGCAGTGCCCGCTGAAGCCAGGCCTGGCTGCCCCCACAGGCCTTGGGTGTGGAGCTGGCTTCTAGGGCTGCCCCAAAAAGAAACCTTAACCTCCATCCGCATCCTTCCTCTCTCTCCCGCCGGGCCCCTGTCATGGGCTTTCTGAGCTCTTTTCTCCTTTGGTCTCTAAAACTTTCTCTTTGCCTCTTTCTCCTTTCTTCTTGCCCACCGAGTTCCTCTTTTTCTTTTCTTCTTGTTCTTTTGTTTGTTTGTTTGTTTTTCAGACTCCTTTTCCTTTCTATGGTCTTTCATATACATTTATCTCTAAAGCCTCTTTCTGTCTCAGCCTTTCCTTCTCTTTTTAGGCTCCCCCTCTCCTTTAGCACTTGTTCTTATCTTCATTTCTCCATCCTTTTCCGACTCTATTTTCTCACCACTGTCTCTTCCTTTCAGCAACTCTCTATCTCTATCTCTCTATCTCTTCTCTGTTTCTATCTCCTCTCTCTGTCTCTATCTATCTCCATTTTTATCTCTGTTTCTTCTTTATCTCTATCATCTCTCTCTCTGCCCCCCCCAATGTGTCCATCTCTATCCCTCCTTCTTTCTATCTTCCTCTTTCTTTGCCTCAGTCTCTCATTCCTACCTCGCCATCTGCGGTCAACCCTGGGTTCCCTGTCTGCGCCCCGGGTACCCCTCACACCAAAGGCTCTCCTGGTGTGGTCAAGGGCCAGCCCAGCTGCTGCGCAGAGCTGGAGTCACATGTTGCTGGCCTGGCAAATCTCAGCGCCCTCTTTGCTGGCGGCCGCCCTTCCCAGTATAGCACCGGGCCGGCCCAGTAGGAAATGCTCCAAGTCTGATTCAAAATTCCTGGGGGGCTTGGGGCTTTCTGGCTTAGTATTATCTTAGTGTTTAAAAAAGCTAAATGCTGCCATGGTAAAAAAAAAAAAAAAAAAAAAAAAAGCAGACCTTTATATTCATTATACAGTTGAATCACCAGAAGTTTTGCACTGAAACATTTTGATCTGCATTCCAGCTTTGCATAGTTTACATTTATATAAAAAAAATTACACACAAATAAAAACTGAAAAGTTGCCAATACCTGATTTATCTCCCCTAGTTTTCTACTTATAATCATCCACTGAGACACCTTTTGACACCACAGGGACAGAGGGCATGTTTAACATCAAATCTATCAAGAGTGGTCTGTTTTTTTTTTTTTTTTTTTCTTTTGTTTTGTTTTTTGTTTTTTTTTTTTTTTTGAGATGCTGTGGATCAAACCCAGGGCCTCGAGCGTGGAATGCTTTCACACAGCTACACATACACCCAGCCCAAGAGTAGGATCTTATGTAAGTTCTCCATGTATCAGAGTGCTATTTGGAGGTCATTTGACATAACTATTGCACTTTTGGAATGGATCTCAAAATCTTATTTGTGACTTCTATAAAGACAACCAGAGAGTCTGAATTTGCCTCCCACAAAGCGGGTTAGCTGCCCTCTGGAACCACAAGTCTGTTTTTAAATTGGAGCAGTTTCTCGCACCAGACTCTAGAAGGCGAGTTAGTAAATCTAAAATTTATTGGACAAACTACATATCAGAGCACCACAAAGATGGGCCTGTAACTCTGAGTTTTCTTCATCTCTACACTAGAGGGCGCTGATTTCAAGCGATGTTTGTAGCCAAAGACTTGGGTATTTTACCACTTGTGGATTTGGGGGTAGTGAGCTTTGTTGGAGGACTCCATTTGAAACCTTCTTTCTCCCTCCTACTGGAGTTCAGGACACCTGAGAAAGTGCAGGCATTAGAGGGGGAGGGTAGCGGTAAATACCATGTTTTTCTCCCTCCCTTTCTCCCTCTCTTCTTTTCTTTCTTTCTTTCTTTCTTTCTTTCTTTCTTTCTTTCTTTCTTTCTTTCTTTCTTTCTTTCTTTCCTTCTTTCTTTCTCTTTCCCCTGTGCTGAGGATTGAACCTAGAGCCTGCATGTGCTAGGCAAGTGCTCAACCACTGAACCACATATCCAGTCCCCATATTCATGTAGTCTGGAAAGGCTAGATGCCTGGCAGGGCAATCACAGAATGAGAGAACCTGTATTTTTTGTCCATAAGGCAAACACTGTCCCCAGCTCTCACTAAACCACAGATGAGCCAGTGTGCTCCCAACTATGACATCACTGTCTGCATTGGATTAGTGCTGGAGGAGGTGTCATTTATATAAAATACTTCTGGAGGGACAGGACCTGAGGTCAGAGACAGGTATCTAGGGCTGTTCCCCAACACCTATTTTTTTTTTTTAATAAAACCATCCTATGCTACAAAATGGTATCTTCTTGTTGGTTTTGTTTAGTTGCTGTTATTTAGAAGTGAGATTGGGTTGATTTGCCTACTCAAATATTTTTCTATTGCCGCCTTTTTGTATATTCTGATTATTAATGTAAATGCCTTTTATTTGTGCTGGCAATGTTTTTCATAGACCTCCCTTTAACTATCTTTTATGGTGTCTTTGCTCAAGAAGTTCATATATTAGGTAGCCAAATTTCTCAAAATTTTCCTTTATGACTTCTAGAGTTTACAATTTGCTTATGATTCCACACTTCAAAATTATAATTTTTTTCCATTGTTTTCTCCAATTACTTTGAAAGGTTATTAAAGATATAATTTCTATTCCATTTACAATTTTTCTGTGGTTTTGAAGAAAGAAAAATATTTCTACTTAATTTTTATGTGCAAATGGACATCTAAATATCCTTCTGCTCTATTGTATAATCTATCCTTTAGCTACTAATTTTCTTTCCTTCTTTCTTTTTGTATTAGGGATTTAAGACAAGGCTAATTTACCAATAAGCCACATCCCCACATCCTTGAGACTTTGCTGTGGAGAATGGGGAATGGGAAGAACTTTCTAGACAGAGGACATGGAAAAATGCTGAAGTCATGTAGTGCTTGAGGAATTGAAAGAAATTCAGTTTGCTTTATGTACCCACAGCAATAAGAAGGCAGAAATCAAATCAGAAAGAAAAGCAGAGACTCAATCCTTGCAACATAAATGAACCTTTAATTTTATCTTAAGGGAAAAAATCATATATTAAGTGATCTTATTCTTTTCTATCATTTCAGAAAATAAAAGTATATAATTGAGGAAAAAAAAGAGAAGAAGGGAATGATAGATCCAGCCTTATTTTCTCTTAAAATTGGGAGCTATCTTGCCACAAATCCATGAAAAGCTAATTTCAGCTTCACTATAAATTACTGTAAATTCTGATCCTGCTTGGAATGCCTGCCCTGCCTTGAACTCACCCATGCCTGGCTCTCTCTGAGCAGATAGCAGCCCAGTCTGAAACTTTAATGATTCCTCCCAAATCCAGGCCTTCCCTGGTCAGATAATGACCCTCTCTGAGGCTCTAATGACTTTCATAAATTTTTATGTAAGGGCCAGCAAAAATGTAAACTAACATTTGTGTTACGCTTGTCAGAGTTTTGTTATCTTTAACCCCCACTTTGTATAACTTAGTGGGCTGTGAAGCTGGGTTACAAAAAATCTGTGGCTGCTGTCTTGTTCCCATGGCTTTTTCTGGGAATGGCAGCCTAACAAGTCAAAATAATAAGCTTGCTTTAATTTTGATTTTAACTGGATTCAGTGGTCTTTTCTTGCGTCCTGGTCTAACAATTGCCTGGAAGTTTCTGAGGCTGGTTTGAACTCAATTTCTCTTGTCTCAGCCTTCCAAACTGCTGGGATTACAGGTGTGTGCCACCACCCCTAGAAAGTGTGTTCAATTCAGAAAATATCTTTGTTACTTCAATATAAAGTTTTTTGGAAAATCTTCATACGTTGGTCTAAATCTCATGCAACCTTCATTTCAACCCAGGTGTTACAAAGCCTCATTAACAAAAATAGAACAATTCTGACAAAGCTCACCTGGCTTCTTTTTCCAGATCATATTGCATAAGCATGATAATAACCCTTTCGTGATTGACAACATCTGGAATCCAGGAGGTGAAGGGATTAATTTCACCCCACCTATCTAGGAGCACAGGGGAAGGGAGGGAAGTGACCTACCAAGGGTTACCCCTTGCAGAGACAGAGTAGGGCTGCAGAGTTGTTGGCGGTTAATTCAGCTAGCTATCATTCCTTCTAGAATTTTCCACCTAGTTAATGCCCTCTAGGGATTTCCCACCATGGTTAAGGGAGAAAATTAAACTCTAAAACCTAAGGCTTGCCTTGTTTGTAATTAACATTTACCCTATGCATTGTTTGAAAACATATTTTTTAAAGGTCAAATCATGACCTTCAAACATATAAAAAAATGAACACTTGCTGGGGATTTTCACTGAATCAATGAGAAATTTAGGCAGATTATAACTGACTAAAAGGAGAAGTAAAAAAGCACAGACTTATATAAAGCAAAGGAATGTTAAAGCAGAACCCCAGATAGAGCTCAAATAAGCTTCTTCAATGGTTGGAAAGGAAAGTTTGCTGAACCTGTCTGCTACAGCAGACTATACCTGAGTACAGATGAGGGTTATTTTGCCTTGCTATTAGCTATCTATATTTTGCAGAATTGCAAAATAGCTTCCATGAAATCAAAACCAAAAAAGGTGGACAGGTGTGCTATAGACAGTGCTTCTGTAGTCTAAAAACATGGAATGAAACATTGAAAAAAACTCATTTATTCACAAGCAATATGTCAGTTATCATATAAAAGAGACCTAATGTTTCTGGCATCTGTTTTTATAAGGTAGTGTCACAAAGTTTCTGTGATTTTTCAATGGGCTTTCTTGATGAGTTCAGCTATCATTTGTTTTATTCCACACTCTTTTTTGTTTGTTGGAACTGGGGATTGAACTCAGGGACACTAAACCAACTAATCTACATCCTCAGCCATTTTTTATAGTTTACTTAGAGACAGGGTTTCACTAAATTGCTTACAGACTCTCTAAATTGCTGAGATAGTCTTTGAATTTCTTATCCTCCTGCCTTAGTCTCTGGAGCTTGGGATTACAGGCATGCACCATCACACCAAGCCTTTTATTCCACTTTTAGGACTGATTTGAGGAAAGTGAAAATCCAAAACTGTTCAGTTTGAGCCCTTAATTTAGAACTATGGGTGCTTGAGAAATAATACTTATTTTACTCTTTGAAGGGGACATTTAAGTATAAACCTAGAAACTGACAGGAACTGAATAGAAGTTTAGCTTTCTCCTCAGTGAGAATTTTTATTTTATTAAATAATCAATGACATAATAAAATCACTGTAAAAGTTATAAAATTATTCTGGTGAAACAAACCCAGAACCTTTCAACATAGATGAGTTACACTGAAAAAATAAAACCCTTTGTATCATAGCTGACGATGGCAAACAGGAAATCAAGGAAATGAAACCGTCAAAATGACACAAACTTTTCTAAGATTTCTAAAGTATTTTTAAGTGTAAAAAAGTATATGATACATTTTTTAATATTTATTTTTATTATTCGGTGGACAGAACATCTTTATTTGAATGTGGAGCTAAGGATCGAACCCAGAGTCACATACATGCCAGGTGAGGGTGCTACCACTTGAGCCAAATCCCCAGCTCTTTATGATACATTTTTAAAGACATTTTGTTGTTGTTTTCAGTTGTAGATAAGAACAGTACCTTTATTTTATTTATTTATGTGGTGCTGATGATTGAACCCAGTGCCCTCTGCATGTGAGACAAGAGCTCTAACACTGAGTCACAACCCCAGGCCTGTATGATACATTTTGTTTATTTATTTGGTACTAGGGACTTATCCCAGGGGCACTTTACCATTGAGCTACACCCCATTCTTTTTTAAATGTTTTGAGACATGCCTCACAAAATTGCTAAGGCTGGCCTCAAACTTGTGAACTTCTTGCCTCAGCCTCTCCAGTAGCAAGGATTATAGGCATGTACCACCTGGAGTGGTTTTGCATATGATGCATTTTATAAGCATTGCATGTTATCTGTTATAAATATTATTATATATGGTGTTAATTTTGTATGATAAAATTTATAGCGTGATAAAAGAAACTTTTCATAATATTTTTAACTTTTGTCATCATATTTAACCCATTTCACACTCAAGTATTATAAACAAATAAAATAAAATTTATTTTATTAAACTAATTTTTTCCTGGGCTGGTGATTGAACCCTTGGCCTTTCTCTTGCTGGGTAAGTGCTTTCCTACTCAGCCATATTCCTGCCCCTACAGCTCATTTTAAGTTCTTCATTATGCTTTTTCATATTGTTTAAAAAAGTGATTCTTTTCTTAGGACTAATTTTATTCTTTTTACAATTTCTTTTTATGGTACTAGAATTGAACCAATCGAGATGTAGTTCAAGGGAGAACTTGGCGAGTGTCTCCTTTAGGGTGAGGTTAATGCGTTCTTTCTTGCCTGAAGAGGTGGAATGACACAGGGTGCATACATTCAAGGGAATGTGGAGAGCCCCAGCAATGCATTGTGTGATTTGAAGAGCAGGAGGATCTCAAGTTTGAGACCAATTTGTTGGACCCTGTCTCAAAATAAAAAATAAGAAAGGGTTGGAATGAAGCTCTATGGTAAAGCCAGTGGAACTGCTACTGGGTTTATTTGTTACCCTTCTGAAAAATACTAAAAACCCAAGCCACTGGAGAGAGAGAGAAGTGTGATAAAAAAGGGAGGGGGCTACTATTGTCATTTTTCTTCTTTGGTATGCCTCACACCTGTGTGTGTGTTTGTGTGTGTGTGTGTGTGTGTGTGTGTGTGTGTGTGTGTCTGTTGTGTGTCCCTACTTTGTTCTTACAGTTTTAACTTGGGTTTTATTCTTTTTTCTTTTGATACTGGCATGATTTGACACTCATCTCATTTGCTTTCCAGTCAATTGTGTATATTATTTTTTCTTATGGAAAAGAAAATAAATGCTACAATATTTTTTTTCATCTTTTTAATAACTCTAGTCTCATAAAATATTTATTCCCAATTTTATACTCTCATTTTTCTCTTTTTCTATATGTTTTTTTGTTGTTGTTGTAGTTGCACTGGGGATTAAACTCACAGGTGCTCTACCACTGAGCTACATGCCCAGCCTTTTACCATTTTCTATTTTGAGTGTGTGATAAGTGGAAGAGTTCTTACCTAGCCTGCCTGAGGCCCTGGCTTCAATTCTCAGAACCACCAAACAAAAAAAGACCTCATACAAACACTAGGCGAGCCCTTGGCACCAGTGTTTTAAGACTGCCATCCTGTTGCAGAGGGATTAGAAAAAGTTCATGTAAACATCTTGCAAAAAATCAGTATCCTATATTTGACTGTTATGTTGAACACTAAGCTCACTTTGAACTTCATAGTATAGAGCAAAAAATGAAGGTGTTCATAAAACATCAATACTTGTATCATTTGAATGCTTACTCCCTATTTTATTTCATCTTATTCCTCCCATAATCTACTGTCAACCACTTAAAGTGTTGGCTGTGGGATTGATGTAAACTGATTTATTTGTACTTTCTCAGTTACTATTCTGGCTGAGCATTTTGCATTAGTCTCTTTCTTTATTTTTTTTTTATATTTTTGTTAGACCAAATCGTTTTTCAGCCTGCAGATCATAATATCATGTTATCCTCATATATTTAAAGATAGGTCGTTAATCCATTTTTTATAATTATTATGAATAAGGTGTGAGACACAGCTTAATCTTTAAAAAATTATAGTCAACAAATAAACTTTTATTTCTCTGGATGCCTCTAGTATTCCTAAAATCTATTCTTTATGTTTTCATCTTTTTCAGCATTTTCAGATGAAGACAGTCATGAGGAAGAAGGAGAAACAAATCAAGTAAGAGGAAAAAAACTGCCACACAAGTTTACAAAACATCATTTAGAGATTCTTAGTCAATCATTAAAATACATACCCAAATTTTGGAATCTGGGAGGAGCAGGCCAAGCAAATTCATTGTCAAATATGTGAAATCAATGTAAGTCAAAAAGTCCAAAAATTACATGAACATATCTTTTTGTAGGTGACATAGAAAATAGAATTTTTGAAAAAGTTTTATGCCATTTCTTCACATAGGACAGCATGATACATTGTCACATATCACTTCACTGTTTTGTGAATGTATCATATGACTTTTATGGAAAAATCAACTCTTGTGAGGAAAGTTTGGGAGTAGGCACCAAGTAAGGCATGGTTGTAATTTTCCAACATAAAGCCTGTGCAATTTTGATCAGGGTGCTAGCTGATCAAAGACCTAGGAAGATTAAATATTTTGAAGGTGGAACTGATGCTTTTCAGAGATGCTGGGTATTCAGTGACAGAATTTAAGCATGGCTGTACAATTTTGGACTGATCCATTTTATACAAGGGACATGAGGAGTTTTTCTTTAGATATGTGAGGTTAGGTATGTCAATGAAACCTCCAAGAATTGATGGCCTAGGGTGCAGGAGAACAGGCTTGGTTGGATTATGTCCCTCACATGGCATTTCACAGCATTAGTAGGTTATTTAGGCATTTTGTTACATGAGCCAATATTTTGTTTTGAAAATTTCCAATGTAGTTACTTTTGTAAAATATCTAGAGAATAACAAAATAATTGTTAAACCTCCACAAAATTTTACCATCTCAAGATTGCCTTAGTATACATTGAAGAGGGTTTTTCATATATCTCTCTTCTGTCATTATCCATGGCTCAGGAAATATGTTGGTTGTTTGAAACAAGGAGGACAATTTTGGAGGAAATAAGAAAGGAAATATTAAAACAGCTTTGGAAGATACAGGAATAGCCAGTAGAATGTAAGCAATGAAGTTACTGTGTTAGAAAAATTCTGTAAAATAAAGCATTTCAAAGATCCTGAAAATCAATGATGGTAAACAAATAAGTATAAAATATGAACAAGGTAATGATTGGGAAAAATTTTGAATTGAAATAAGATTTACATGCTTAGAGAATGCCCATGTGATCAGAAGGCAGCTTAGTCAGGGAGAGGATCATAGGCAGTCTGCATGTGAGAACAGGAGCACCTGCCTTTTCGCTTAATTTTTGTAACCTACCTGCTAACTTTTCTGTCACCGCTGACAAATTATGGAATCCTGCACCTCATCTTTCTATTATAATTATGTTGGAAAGAGAAAATGATAGCTTTGGACAGGAAAAATGAGAGGTCCAAGTTGTTATGTATAGTGACAATTTTAACGATCTTAAGCATGTATGGAAGATAACTTTCAGCTCTTAACCTAAAGCTATTCTGAACTTGGGGAAGATCAAGTCCAGCTCTTAACCTAAAGCTATTCTGAACTTGGGGACAGTTTCCAGAAGTGATCAAATATCAAAAGACTTACAGACATTTTTGTCTGTGCCCTTCTACAACCCTAGCTCAATGAGTTGCATTGTCTAAAAAATATTTTCTCATTTCCATACACTCACCTCTAAACTCTGGGATCTATTGCTGGCATTGCAACTATCCTCAATTAATGCAAGACAAAACATCAAGACTGGAGTTGTTCAGTGCAGTTGTTCAAATCACATGTACAATACACTGCTCAGTTGTGACAAACTCTTGCTTGATCTGAATGTGTATTTTAAATACAACCAATTTAAGTATATTCTTACAATATACTGAGTCATGACTGTACCTTGATGGGGCAGCTTTATAAACATAATAAGTTGTGGGACTGTGTGTATGGCAACTTGGGATCTGTTCATTCTAAATAGAGAGGTTACAGAGAGATTGCTTTGAGACTTTAAAAAGCCTGGGTTCTCATGGACAGTAGGGCTGCTTCAGACTGTGGGGACAGTTTCGAATTTGGATTTGGGCCCCATTCACAAACTCCATTATATAAAGAGCCCAGGAAAGTTTTTCTTTTTTGTGTCTACTCCAGGTCAAGCATCAAGTCAATGGTAATGCTGAAACAAAGGTTAAATTTAAAATATTTGAGTGAAAATAATTTGTCTTTCTTTTTAGAATTGGAAAGAAATCAAAATATCCAGACTACCAGCTAAAGAGAAAAAGAGGATATTTGCTGCCAGGAAACAACAGGAGTCCCTTGCCCAAGGTTATCCAGTTTTCTACCACCAGGGTGCCCAGAGGCAATCTGACAGCATTACTGCACAGCCCTCTGGCCCCCAGTAGGCTCCACTGGAAAGACCCAGCTGCTTTGCACTGGAGACACAGAGAAGTCCTAGTGAAGAGGATGGATCATGTGACTGTATATTCCCAAGCATGAGAAAGGAACCAAGTTTTTATTCTCTGGGTCAAGGGGCCAGAGAACGTGGAACTTCTTCTAATATCAGTACAGCCATCTATAATGCCATATTCTTGATAGAAGAAAGCCAGCAGAGCAGGCTTTTGCATTTGCTCTTTGTTGCTAGTGTGCAGGGAAAGACACAACAAGAGCAGGACAAGGAGCTCTGTGGTCTCCCTGAAGGACAGCAGAGGAATGACTAGAGATATTCTAGTTTACAGCAGCAACAGCCCCAAAACTACCAAGAGAAGCTGCTAATTCAGGACCCATTATTAATCTCCCAGAAGCATGGGGACTTAGGTCATCAGGTGCCCTCCCTTCTACAAGAGCAACATGCAGATTTTCAAATAAATGGACCGGCATCAATTTCTCAGATGCAGTTTGTATCTCCTCCAAAAATGGAGGCCAGTTCTGTTCCAGCGCTTGTAGTGCAATATGGGAAGCAAGGTGACACAGAGCAGCCCAGATCCCCAACCCGGAATCTTTGAGATGAGTGGTCTAAAGAGAGCTTTGACTGGGCCAAAATTATAATTGGAGATCATAACATTAAAATATAGATAGCTATAGTTATAATCATTCTGGAATCATCCACAGCAGCTCAGGGCAAAAGACAATCTCAAATCTGCATAGAAACATCTTGAGTTCAGGATCTCTATGAAAACAACAACAAACACCACAGAAAAAATTGAAATAAAAGAAAAGAAAGCAAAACAGAACCTGAATCCTAAATACAACCCCCAAAACAGCCCAGTGAATGCGCACACACACACACACACACACACACACACACACACACACTCAGATTTCTGATCTGTCAGTGTTTTCTGGTGAGGGAACAGTACCCACCCATAGTCAATCCCTTACTGTGCATCTTCTAGTTCTCTGGAAAATGTTGGACTTATGCAGGCCCTCGACAGCAACAGACACAAAGAGAGCACTTGCCAAATTTAAATGAAAATGTTCTTTTGGTAGACACCACTTGCACAGCCCTGCCTCAAAACTTTTCTTTCACTTAGAGGTAAGATCCTCAAAGGTGCCAGTGTATGGAGTGTTCTGAAGGCTACTGATGTCTTCCATGGACCAATCCAGTATCTTCAGGACACAGAATACATTTCCAGGACAGCCTGGACTCTCAAAAAGCTGTCAGCATCTCTGATATCAAAATGGATTTGTTTCTGTGACAAATCTAAAAACAACAACAACAACAACAACAACAAAGAAAAACAAATAGACAATCTAGCACTGTTGAGAGCCACAGCCCAGTCAGAATGGCCCCTAGCATTTTGCCAGAAGTAATGGTTGAGAGGTGAGCCATTAAGATGATGATAATTAAGTTAAGCTGTCATAAGGGTTGCCCCTGCTGCCTTGGGCGCCCGCTACTTTGGTGCTCTCACAGGGATTCCTGGAAAGTTCGAGTTGGTTTAAGTTCTGGTGGGGAGTTGAGGTAGGTTTGGGGTGCTGGAGAGGAGCCACATGGGTGGCTTTTGGGAAAGTTCCCAGGGAGTGTGCGTGGAGTGCTGTTGGAGTTCAGGCAATAAAGTTTCCTGTTTGAACATACAAGGGCTTTGTGGTGTTTGGGTAATTTGTGCCCAGCCAGACTGCAGCATTTGTTGGCTCAAGCGGGGAATGCCTGAACCTTGGGGGAAAGTGAAATTGCTCACCCCTGAGGAGAGCAAAAAATGGGTGACCATTTCAAAAAAAATGTGTTCTGGTTTTAATTTATTTTGTTTTTATTTCAAGTTGCCTGTCCCTAGAACTTTCTCAGGCAAACTGGGGAAAATGGTTTGCTCAAGGTTTGAAGTTGTTCACCCCTCAGATAAAGATAGAAATAGACCACAAATATACATTTCAAAAAAATAGGAAAATTGATACAATGCATTTCTGTTTTGTTTTGGTTTCATTCTGTTTCGGTTTTGGTTTGTGTTATCTTTATAGTAGAAATATGGGATCATAAATTAGTAAAAAACAAACCGAAAGAGTATTAAGTAAATTGTTAGAGGAAGGAGGCAGCAGCCAGGCTTGAGGAAGTGGAAGATAAGTTTTTCTATCTAAAAGGAAAAGATAGTGACTAGGATAACTTTATCAGACATAAATAGGGGATAGCTTTCTAAAATACTGCTTAGCATTAAGTTCTTAAAGTAATTTTAATGCCACTTAAAATGGTTTTGAGGAAACTAGGCTTACTTTGAAAGCTTGAGAAAGGAAGAAAAATAAAAAGGTGTTTGTACATGGGAGATTGAGAAATAGCTTCTTAATGTAGTAAAAAAAAGAGACTTAAAGAAGTTGTCTAAAGAGGATTGCAGAGTCCTTAATAAAAGCCTTTAGTTTTTTAGGGCAGCTGTGTAAACTAACATTAAAGCGATTTAAACAGAATCTCAGGCTCCTTTAAAAGAGTGAAGCTGTAGGTGGTGAAAAGTCATTTAAAAGTACAGTATACGTGATAATTGGAAGGCTTTAAAAGGTTAAATTGAAGGTGGTTAAGATGCCTTTATGCTGGAGAAAAACTATAGATATTATAGCTCATTGCTTACAAAATTTTGCCACTTTGGGCATTCCAAAACAGTTAAAAACAGATAATGGCCCTGGTTATATTTCTATCTTTATAAGACAATTTTGCTCATCATTTGGCATTACTCATATAACAGGATTTCCATACAATCCACAGGGAGAAGGCATAGTTGAAAGAGCTCATCAAACTATTTAAAAGTACTTATTAAAGCAAACAGAGGGAATTGGGAAGGGATATATATCTCCCCAAAATAAACTTAAAATAACCCTTTTTAACCTAAACATTTCAAATTTGGATTTGTCAGGGATTAGTGCTGTAGAAAGGCATATGTGTCCCAAAAATGTACATAAACCTAAGGTACATTGGAAGGATATTCTAACAGTACAGTGAAAACGTCCTGACCCAGTGATTGTCTGGAGTCGGGGGTCTGTTTGTGTGCTTCCACACGGAGAACAGCAGCTGATTTAGATTCCAGAGAGACTAACTAAAGCGATTTCTACAAAACAAAAAGAATATGATTTGGCTCAAAATCCATAACAGCTGATATCCTTACATCTGCAGCAGTGGTTATCCCACACCTGGAGGCTAATGAATAATGAACACCATTAAGGCCTATTTCAAATGCAATAAAAACCTTGGGGCTTGCTTGTGGGAATACCTTCAGACCCATATGCAAGTTACAGAAAAAAGGATGGGATATCCAAAGAAGAGTCAAACCCAGGTGGTAACCAGGATGCTTTTTTCAATATCTATTTTATTACTGCCTTTTTCCACATCATGAAGTTCTATTTTATTTTTTGAGCTCATAAATACCTAGGTTAATGTTTTTCTGATCAGTACTATTTTTTGACTGTGGAGTTTTTAAACATTGCAATGGAGATTTCATCTGTGAAAAGCTACGAGGTCTTTACTATTATTTAATGTATTGCATGTACTGTGTTATGTGTGCACACTTCTGTTTTGTGTTGTATGTCTGTATGTGTGTATGTCATATATCATACATGAGGAGTCCTCATGAAGAAATCAATCCAAATATTTTTTTTTTATTCACGTGATTTAAATAGTTTAATTGAAATTGAGTAAATAGCTGTTGAGGATTGTTTTAATATGTGAACCAAAAAGAAGGTTAGGAGATCTGTTTGTTTACTTTCACATTTCTTTCTCATTATATTTAATAATTCTTTTCAGGATAATGTAAATTGTTTAGAATATTTCTTTCTTTTAGTGCCTGCTGGAATGTTACATAATTTTATTTTAGCCATAATTGCCAGGATTCCTATCTTCATCCCAGTTCCAGTGAAGACAAAGATAAAACAAAACTACAGCTTCTTTGATAGCTATTACAACAAACTGTGTAAACTGATGCATCAATGAATAATAACTCAACAAGTAATGCTCAATCAAGGAGTCGATTTACTTTGGGAGAAAATAGACATATGAATGGATTCCTCTGCTTTGAACTGCTTGCAGGACTTGGCCTGGACTATGTATAATTTGTATGCATTGTGAACTATCTGTTGGTGCAGCGAATTGTGGTAGTGCTGGGGTATATTTGCTGATAGCGTCATTGGTGGTACAATTTTTCCTAAAGGAACCATCATTTGGATTGGTGTCATGGCATTTTTCATTCTCCTCCCTTCTGCTTGTGATAGTCTAAAATTTGGGGGCCAACAGAGGTGAGACAAAGAACCTCAACCCTCCACTGGCACCAAGGCCAAATTTGGGGGCCAACAGAGATGAGGCAAAGAACCTCACCCCCCCCCCATTGGTGCAAAGGCCTATCCACAAGTATGATTGTATCCTGGAACAGTAGTCAATGATGGGTAAGATCCAATTGCAATGGTACCAACCTAAGACAGGAAGCTGACGCCTTGAGGTCAGCTCAATCGATGACGGGAAAGGACCATATGTAGTTTTGGACAACCTAGACAGGCACAGTCCCTAAGACACATTGCTTGTTGTTTAATTAAACAGAAGGGGGGAGATGTTGAGAGCCACAGCCCAGTCAGAATGGCCTCTGGCATTTTGCCAGAAGTAATGGTTGAGAGGGGAGCCATTTAGATGATGGTAATTAAGTTAAGCTGTGTCATAAGGGCGGCCCCTGCTGCCTCGGGGGCCCACTACTTTGGAGCTCTCACGGGGATTACTGGAAAGTTCGCATTGGTTGGTGAAGTTCTGGTGGGGAGTTGCAGTTGGTGTGGGGTGCCGGAAAGGTGCCGCATTGGTGGCGTTTAGGAGAGTTCCCAGGAAGTGTGTATGGAGTGCTGTTGCAGTTCAGGCAATGAAGTTTCCTGTATGAACATACAAGTGATTTGTGGCGGCTTGGTGATTTGTGCCAAGCCAGACTGCAGCATAGGACATTATGAAGGAAGCCATGTCACCAAGGATTTCCTGACAAAAGTTCACAACATTTTGCCAGAATGCAGCCTTCTAAGAACAGACTTCTGCAAGGAGGTCTGTCCATCAACTGTCTATTTAGCTTTGAACTCACATAATCCTTATGATTAACCATTGTTGCCAAGACTTATTGTTTTGAAATTTCTTTTGTTGTTCTTTTTAATTTTGCCTTTAAAAATTCTTCCCAGCCCTAAGCTCTCCCACTGTGCTCATAGTGAATATACTCAGGCATATGTGGCCTGTATATGCCTGCCTACTCTATTGTGGCAGGCATATGCCTATTAGAGGGTCACTTCATTTCCAATTCCTATTCTCAGAAGCATCTTTTTCTGTTATTTAAATAGACACCACCATCCACCTAAAAACAGCACTACCTGAGTTTTCCCCACCAAAAGCAATGCTTCCACTGAAGCTGCAGCTCCAACTACTGAAATCTCAGGAACCCCCAGAGCCCACTGCACTTGGATAAGAGTCCTTGTTGGGATTCCATTGTATTTTGACAGTCACGTGGGCATGTGGGTCAATGATATCTGAGAGTTCCCAGGTGAGCATTCAGATATTGCCAATCTGAGTTTTTGAGACAAATCTTCAAAGAGGGCAGTAACTAGAAACCCCCCAATTAAAACCATTTTTGTCATTTTTGTCTTTAGGACTCAGAACATTTCAAAGTATTCCAGAGAGTTTCCTGGTTTTTTCCACAGCTCCTGCAATAAGAGCTCTGCAGGCTACATCCCTCAAATCACTAGGGGGCACCGTTCACACAGTGCCAATGGAAGAGAGGAACAACACCTTTTGAATTTCCACTTGACTCCTGGGGTGTTTTGTGTAGAAACAGGCCAAGGCTAGAGTTCCCTTTGGTAGCACTTCCCATTTTATTCTAACAATTTTTAATTACAAAATGGTGTATACTGGTTATAATTCATTTGGTAACACTAAGACTTTTAGAGAAAGCATGTACTTGTGTTTATTGTACTTTGCCCACGCCCTCATAACCATTGTGAATAATCTGATATGCTATGTTTGTCATGTGTCTCATATTTATTAGATTGTGCAAGTATAAAATACTATATTTATTAAATTATACTATATAGCACATTTTGTATGAATTTCCAAGTTTTTAATGTAAAAATCTCTTATTGAAAATATCTTCCTTCCTAAAAAGAGATTGAGAACAGATGGGTGAACAGCAACTCTCCAACCGGGGAAATCTGTTATTCACACAATCACTTTAGGTAGACACTTGGAAAGTTTATTGAAGTTGCAGATGTCTATCAATTCTGCTACTGGATGTTTCCATAGGAAAATGATGGTGCTTTCTTACAGAACACAGAATCCCAGATAAGAATTTTAATATAAAGTAATCCAGCCAGCTGGGTAAGCTCTTCACCAGTATAATTAATACCTGTGCCAAGGCTTATTTTGACTTTTTTCAAAACTTGTCTCTGGATTAAATCCAGGTGTTTTTTTGTTTTTGTTTTTGTTTTTTTGAGACATGTTCTCACTAACTTGCTAAGGCTGGCCCTGAAGTTGTGGTATTCCTGCTTTGGACTTGTGGGTTGCTGGGATTATAAGTATGCTTGACCAGGCCAGGCTTGGTTTTAGGTATTGGAGGTTTCAGTTCATGGTCAGGTGGGCCTGAAGGGAGGCAGAGCATCAGGATAGAGTAAAACTGTCTACCACCAGGAAGGTATAAGTATAAAGAGGGAGGGGCCAGGGGCCATAATCCAGTTGGACATCTGTCTCCAATGACATGAAGTTCTCCGTATAAGACTCACCTCTGTAATGTCCCAATATGTCTCAGTAGCAGCACAGTGGGAACTAAAACTTTACAACTTGTAGCTTTAAGGGATGTTTAAGATCTAAGTTATTAGCACAGCACAGTTTAAAATAACAGACTAGTGCTGTTATTTTGAGAATGTTCTAGGATATAATGTCCACTGAAATATCAAAGTTTCAAAATTAGCTTTATAATGTGATAATTCTGAAAATGAAAAAAGAGCTTAAACAGTAATGATTATTCTTGAATTTACGCATAGTAAAAACACAAAAACATGGACTAGGTTTATATGCCCTAAATATTTTTAAATATCTATTTTTTTAATTGTAGTTTGATCCAATGTTTTATTTTATTTATATGCAGTGCTGAGAATAGAACCCAGTGCATTACTTGTGGTATGCAAGCACTCTACCTCTGAGCCATAACCCCAGCCCCTGCCCTAAATTTTTGAAAGTTGCATTTGAACTTGAACAAAAAGATTTTTTTTTCTCCAATATTATGAGAAAACTCAACTGGGTTAGTGTTTAACTAACTAGCTTACTAATTCATTTATGTATTTTTAAATGTTTTTTGATTGTCAATAAACCTTTATTTTAGTGATTTATATGCAGTGCTGAGAATCAAACACAGTGCCTCTTCCATGCTATGCAGGAACACTCTCACTGAACCTCAACCCCAGTCATTAACTGAACTTATTTATGCCTTCGCTTTCTGTAGAGTTTGAATTTTCAAATGCTGTTTTCATTGATTGCAACATTATAACACAGTCACATGGTAATCTGCAAAGATTTTTCTTAAAGAAAAATCTTTTTCTTTGAGACAGCCTAGTAGATCATCACACATGTATTCTATTTATGTGTTTCTACATTAAGGTACCTAATACTTCAATTAACATTTTTGTACCTGTTTTTAGGAATTTGCTGATACTAACTCAGGTTTTTGCCAGCACTATCTTCAAGGGTTTGGGTCATAAGATAGCTTAAGTATGAATTAGGTATGACATCTCTCTTGCTATTCTCTAAAATCTTGTGCAAATTTACATGTATAACTTCATGAAATGTTTGGATTTTTCAGTGACTGAGTCTGATCTTTCGTTTACAGGAAGATTTTTTATGACTGATTCTGTATTTTTCAATGATTCCCAGTGGTTCACCTTGAGTTATTTTTGTGAAGTTGAATTTTTCCAAGAATATATTTATGACAGTACATTTATCAAATGTACTTTCACAGAGTTGTTCCAAATAGCCTGGTAACATTTGAGGCTAAAGCAAGTGTAGTGGTGTGTTAATTTCATGTTATATGTTTTTAAGGTCTATGTTTTATTTCACAGGTTAGTTTTGCAGGCCAACATCTGTGGCAGCCTCTGGGTTCTGCTGGGGTGGGTTCCATGTGTTGGAGGTGGTGCTAAGCTAAGACCTGGTTTCCATCAGCAGAACTTTGTGGGTCCAGGTGGGGTTTCATCAAAAGGCATCTGCAAGCTCTCAGGGAGGCCCACTCTGGACTCAGACTTTTTGTCCAAGCTGGAAGAGGTTCCTGGGTGAGATGCCAGGGTGGAAAGTTGGGTTTCAGGGCCTGTGCAAACTCTTCCACCTACATTAAAGATTAGTTTGGTGACCCCATGAGGGGTTAGATGCCACCTCTTGAGCCCGAAAACTGAAATGCTGAAGTGCCCAGTTCCAGGTCGCATTTCTTGCCTGTAAAGTCCTATTTTTGCTTTTTTTTTTGATGCCAGGCACTGTATGGTCACTTCCTCTAAAGCAGGAAGGAAGCCTTAATTGGAAGAAGCTGGCACTGTTCTGCTTCTGGAGGATAAATCATGGTTCAGCCCAGGGAGGCACAATGAGATATCTCTTGACAGCTCTCAGGTGGGATTCCTCCACTTCCAATCAAAGGTCATGCAGGGTTTCTGGCTGAAGCTGGGGAATGAATCCCTAACAGGGCAATTTACACTCTACTCAGGACAGAAGTCAGGAGTTTGTGTCTGGTCACAAACAAAAGATGATTACACTGCCTGTTGTCTCTGAGGGGCTCCATCCAGCTCTACCAGGGGACCAAGATTAACAGGAATAAGGAAGCCAAAAGACCAGGCAGACTTGATACATCAAGATCCTGAGAAGGGCACTCTGCTATTTCCTGGTCACCGAAGATCTCTCTGTAAAGATCTTTGTGTGCTCTAGATGGCAGGGACAATTCTAAGGTCTCCACTGTGTGAAAGGAACACAGGTGTGTGTATGTAGAATTTTCACATAAATGAAGGATTCAGTCTTTGAAGTGTGTCATTGTTTGGGTGCTATAAGGTGTGTTTAAGACAAACTCCCATATAAAATTTTACAGTTATTCCGATCAATTTGCAGTTGCTCCATGTACATTTTGGTTTATTTTACTTTATTTATTTATTTTTGGTAAATAGGGGATCTTTGTAATTTTTTTTAAAAAATATTTATTTATCCCAATTAGGTATATATAACAGAAGAATGCATTTTCATTTACTGTACAGAAATGAAACACAGTTTTTCATTTCCTGGTTGTACTCTATGTAGCTTTGCACCATATGTGCAGTCATAAATATACCTAGGGTAATGATGTGCTTCTCATTTCATCATCTTTCCTGCCCCCAGCCATCTTCCCTTTCCATCCCTCCGTTTTGCCTAATCAAAGTTCTTCCATTCTTCTCATCCCCCCCCATTATGGATCATCAGCCAGCCACTTATCAGGGAGAACATTTTAGTTTGAATCCATCCCATTTATTCATTCTTGGCTTTAATTCTTGCACTATAGGAGTCTTATTAATAAATTTGGGGCCTATCTTACCTGATGGAGAATTGAGAGCATGGTCTCAAGATGAATTCTTGGGTCCTCTAAATACTCTGAATTGATTTTTGTGCGTGGTGAGAGATAGAGATTTAATTTCATTTTGTTATATGTGGATTTCCACTTTTTCCACTACCGTTTGTTGAAGAGATGATATTTTATCCAATGTACATTTCTGGCACCTTTTTCTAATACTAGATAACTGTAGTTGCCAGAGTTAATCTCTGTTTCCTGTATTCTGTACCAAGACCTGCAGGTCTGTATTGGTGCCAATAACATGCTGTATTTGATATTATTGCTCTTTAGTGTAGTCTAAGTTCTTGAATAGTAAAGCCATCAGGTTCACTCTTCTTCCTATGGATTACTTTGGCTATTCTGGGTCTCTTTTTTTCCAGATAATTTTCTCAATTGCTTTTTCTATTTCTATGAGAAATGTCATTGGGACTTTGATTGGGATTGCATTGAATCTGTATATTACTTTTGGTAGTATGGTCATTTTGACAATATTAATTCTGCCTATCCAAGTACAAGGAATAACTTTCCATCTTCTAAGATCTTTAATTTTTTAAATTTTATTTATTTGTTTGTTTGTTTGTTTGTTTGTTTATTTTAGCATGCTGTAGATTTTATTGTAGGCCTTTCACCTTTTTAATTAAGATGTTCCCAAGTGTTTTATTTTTGTAGAGGCTATTGTAAATGGGGTGGTTTTTCGTAGTTCCTCTACCTGAGGATTTGTCACTGATGTGCAGAAATGTCTTTGATATAGCTGTTGATTTTATATCCAGCTACTTTACTGAATTCATGTGTTAGTTTTAGAAGATTTCTGGTGGAATGCTTTGGGCCTTCTAGTTATAGAGTCATATTGTCTGCAAATAGTGATACTTTGGGTTCTTCTTTTCTTATTCATATCTCTATAATTTCTTTTGTCTGCCTGATTTCTGTGGCTAGAGTTTCAAAAACTATGTTAAATTGAAGTGGTGAAACAGGGCATCCCCGTCTTGTTCCAGTTTTTAGAGGGAATTCTTGCAATTTTTCTGCATGTAGAATGATGTGGGCCTGGGGCTTAGCACAGATAGCCTTTACAATGTTGAGGTATGTTCCTGATATCCCTATTTTTCGAGTGTTTTGAACATGAAAGAATGGTCTATTTTGTCAAATTTCTTCTCTGGACCTATTGAGATGATCATATGATTATTTCTCTGAATCTATTGATGTGATGAACTACATTTAAGGTTTTCCATAAGTTGAATCAACCTTGAATCCCTGGGATTAACCGTAGTTGACCATGTACTATCTTTTGGAAGTGTTTTTCTATTTGATTTGCCAGAATTTTATTGAGGAATTTTGCATCTGTATTTATTCAAATATTCATCTGAAGTTTTCTTTCTTTGATGTGACTTTGTGTGGTTTTAAAATCAGGGTGATATTTACCTTATAGAATGTGTTCAGAAGTGTTCCCTGTTTCTATTTCATGAAATAGTTTTAGAATAATTAGTGTTAGTTCTTCTTTAAAGGTCCTACTCATCTGTGTATCCATTTGGTCCTGGTCTTTTCTTGGTTGGTAGGCTTCTGATGGCATCCTCTATTTAATATTAAGGCCATTTTGATGATATGAATTCTTCCTGTCTCATAACATGAGATATCTTTCCATTACCTAATGACTGAGCCAGATTTCCAGAAAAGTATTTTTTTGTTGCTTGATCATTTTTTTTAGACAGATTCTTGCAATATTTCTGGGAGCCTTTTTAAGTTGATGAAGCTGACTTTGAACTTGCAGTACTCCAGAGTTTCTGGTATTACATTCGTGCACCAATGTGCCCAGCTTCATACAAATTTTAAATATTCCTTCAATTCATGATAGGTAGGTGACCACAACTTTGTTTGAAATGCAATGATAGGAAAAGCCAGATCCACATTTCAAAGGCATATCATAACAAGGTGTCCCATGAGGAAGTTTCTCCATTTACTGGTCCATTATGAAGTTGTGAAAAATTTAAACTGGGTTTTATATATCTTGACAGAAACATAAAATGAGAGGACAGAGGGTCCAAACAAATGTGGTTTGATCAAAAGTTCATTCATTTCTTCAGACACATGCAAGGTCAATGTATCTGTCATCTATTTTTTTATCTATTCATCTGTAAAAGACCACTTGCATAGTAGATAGTGCTGCCCAAAAGGAACACACCTGACATTCATGGAATGTTGTTTTGTGCATAATAAATGGACTCACACCACATCTGCTCTCAATACAAGGTACTTTACAGAAAAGTGATTTCGAGAATGTGTTACCCCTGTACAAATTGCAAAGGATAAACTGAGAATGAGAAAGGAAAATGGCCTGGGTTTCTTGCAGTGTGCCATTATGCCCATGATTGTGAACGAGTACCATGGAATTGTGGTTAAAACTCTGAGCTGAGTTGTAAAATCTGCTGTTAAAGCTTCATTGAAAGGGGTGGGTTGCTCTCAAAGACTGTTTTGAAGAAAAGACGTAGGTGCTACAAAATGGTCAAATATACAATTCAATCAATCCAGCATCACAGCAATTATATATAGTTTAATTCAAATCATCATCTCAATGGTTTGCTGGTGTCACCTTTCAACCATTCCTCTGGCAAATGCCATGCGTCATTCTGACTGGGCTATGGCTCTCAACACCTCCCGCCTTCTGTTTAATTAAACAATGAACATTTGGCTAGGGGACCATGCCTGTCTTAGGTTGTCCAATACTATATATAGTCCTTACCCGTCATCGGATGAGCTGACCTCAAGGCGTCAGCCTCCTGTCTTAGGTTGGTACCATTGCAATTGGATCATATCCGTCATTGAATACTGGTCCAGCATACAGCCATACTTGTGAATAGGCCTTCTCACCAGTGTGTGGGGGGTGAGGTTCTTGCCTCACCTCTGTTGGCCCCCAAATTTGACCTTGGTGCCAGTGGGGGAATGAGGTTCTTTGACTCACCTCTGTTGGCCCTCAAATTTTAGACTATCACGAGCAGAAAGGAGGAGGATGTAAAATGTCACGACACCAAGCCAAATGATGGCTCTTGTTGGAAAAATTGTACCACCGATGACACCATCAGCAAAGTTGCCCAAGCACTACCACAATTTTCTACACCAACAGATAGTTTACAATACATACAAGTAATACATAGTCCAGGCAAGTTCTTCAAGCAGTTCAAAGCAGAGGAATCCATCAATATGTCCATTTCCTCCCAAAGTAAATCGACTCCTTGATTGAGCATTACTTGTTGAGTTATTATTCATTGATTCATCAGTTTATTCAGTTTACTGTGATAGCTATCGAAGAAGCAGTAGTTTGGTATTATCTTTGTCTTCACTTGCACTGGGTTGAAGATAGGAATTCTGGCAATTATGGCTAAAAAGAAATTATGTAACATTCCAGCAGGCACTAAGAAAACAATTTTCTGAACAATTTACATTATCCTGAAAAGAATAATTAAATATAATGAAAACGAAAGGTGAAAGTAAACAAACAGATCTGTTAACCACCTTAAAAAATAATCCTCAACAGCTGTTTACCTAATTTAATTTAAACCATATAAATCATGTGAATAAAAAAATATTTGGATCCATTTTTTCATGAGCATTTTTCATATATGGTTATATGGACATATGCACATACAGACATACAACAAAAAACACTAGTGAGCATACATGACACAATATATACAACACATAACATAATAAAGGCCTTGTAGCTTTTCACAGGTGAAATCTCCATTGCAATGTTTAAAAACTCCACAGTCAAAAAATAAAACTGATCAGAAAATCATTAATCTAGGTCTGTATGAGCTCAAAAAATAATATATAACTTTATGATGTGGGGAAAGTCAGTAATCAAATAGATATTAAAAATAGCATCCTGGTTAACACCTGGGTTTGACTCTTCTTTTGATATCTCATCTTTAATCCTGTAACTTGCATATGGGTCTGAAGGTATTCCCACAAGCAAGCCTCAGGGTTTTTTACATTTGAAATAGACCTTAATGGTGTTTATTATTCATTAGCCTCCAGGTGTGGGAGAATCACTGTCACAGATGTAAGAATAGCCAAGCTGGAGCTCTGAATATCAGCTGTTATGGATTTGAGTCAAATCATCTTCATTTTGGTCTGTAGAAATCACTTTGGTTAGTCTCTCTGGAATCCAAATCAGCTTCTGTTCTCCGTGTGGAAACACACAAACAGAACCCCAACTCCAGACAATCACTGGGTCAGGACCGTTCCATTGTCCTGTTAAAATATCCTTCCAAAGTACCTTAGGCTTATGTACATTTCTTGTATACATATGCCTTCCCGCAGCACTAAGCCCTGATAAATCCAAATTTTAAAAGTTTAGAGAAAAAAGTTTAAATCCAAATTTTAAAGTTAAAATATCCTTCCAAAGTACCTTAGGCTTATGTACATTTCTTGTATACATATGCCTTTCCGCAGCACTAAGCCCTGATAAATCCAAATTTTAAGTTTATTTTTGGGGGATATATACCCCTTCCCAATTCCCTCTATGGTGGTTCAAGAAAGGCATCCATTAGCCCAATGTCTCCCTCTATGGCATCATGGGCAAATAACCAGTATTCTACTCCTTTGATACCTAGCTTTGTTAAACCCTTCTCCTATGGAGCAATTCTTTTTAAAATGTCCTGTTTGTTCACAATTGTAGCATGTTTTTGGCCTGGCATCTAAAGCCTGTTGTACTGAAGCTTCCAAAACTTGCCCTTGTTCATTAATGTCTCTACATATTTTAATATAAGTGTTTAAATCTCCATGTTTCCATGGTCTAATGGCCTCCTTGCACCATCTGTTTGCTTGCTCAAAGGCTAGCTGTTTAATTAATGACCTTGCTTGTTCTGTGTCCTCAAAAGCTCTGGTAGCTGTTTGAATAAGCCTATCTACAAATTCAGTGTAAGGTTCATTAGCTCCTTGTATTATCTTAGATAACTGACCTTGTAAAATCTCCATGTCCTTGTAGAGTCTTCCATGGCCTAACTGCCTCTGCAGCAATTTGTGAATATATAGCAGGATCATATTCAATTTGTTGCTGCTGACCCTCATTAGGTCCTTTTCCTAACCACATCTCTAGATCTCTCTGAGGGTAACCAGCTGCTGCATTTTGCCTAGCTGGCTCTGTGCAAAATTCCTCATTAGCAACCTTCCATAACAAATATTGTCCTCCATTTAGCACAGATTTACACATGCTAGCCCAATCTGCTGGCGTCATGTCCAAGTTGGTAATAGATTCGACCATGCATAGAGTAAAGGGTGCTTGAGGGCCATAGGTTGTTACAGCCTCTTTTAGTTGCTTTACTCTTTTGAAATCTAGAGCACAGTGAATTCGCTGCCCTCCTGCCTGCTAAAGTTCAGGGCATGCTAATCTTTGAGGTCCTGTCTCAGGTTCCCATCTATCAACTACAGGGGTTGAGGGCCACTCAGCTGTCTCCATAGATGGAGCTGTTGGTTGAATTACGCCCTCTGCTGATAGAACGGTGTTAGTAGCAGCCTCCTGTTGTATCTTCTCTTCTGTTAGCTGTTTCTCCTCTAAGCTTTCTTCCTTTAAATTTTCTTCATCTGTCTGTCTACCTCGAGAGTCCTTCTTTGTTGCTTGATCTAACATGTTTTCTATCATAGTCTGAATCTCTAACAATTTACTTAAAAGTCTTTTGGTTTGCTTTTTACTAATTTGTGATCCCATTTTCTATTATAAAGATAACACAAAACAAAACCAAAACAGAATGAAACCAAAACAGAACATAAATGCATTGTATCAATTTTCCTATTTTGTTGAAATTTATGTTCATGGTCTATTTCTATCTCTATCTCAGGGATGAAAAACTTCAAACCTTGAGCCAACTATTTCCCCCAGTTTGCCTGAGAAAGTTCTAGGGACAGGAAACTTGAAATAAAAACAAAATAAATCAAAACAAGAACACATTGTTTTCTGAATTTGTCACCCATTCTCTCGCTTTTCCTCAGGGGCGAGCAATTTCACTTACCTCCAATCTTCAGGAGTTCCCCCCACAGGCCACCAAATGACTCAGTCTGGCTGTGCAAAAATAATCAAGATGCCAGAAACACTTGTAAATTCAAACAGAAACTCTTTATTCCCCAAATCTCACTGGCACTGCATATAGCCCACAGGAACAAATTCCCTCCACTATGCTTCATCCAATCCCTCCAAAACCCCACAAAAACTGCACAGGAACTCCAAAGTGGTGGGCTCCCAAGGCAGCAAGAGCTGCCCTATTGCCCAACAGTAAAGGCCAAATATGCAATTCAATCAATCCAGCATCACAGTAATTATACATAGCTTAATTCAAATCATCATCTCAAAGGTTCGCCAGTGTCACCTTTCAACCATTCCCTCTGGCAAATACCAGGCATCATTCTGACTGGGCTGTGGCTCTCAACAGTGGTCAATAACATAGTTATGCAGCATTGATAGAAAACAGAAGTGATCTATAGAGACAACTTAGTTGTTTACAGCTGAAGTGATTTAAAAGTTTCCACATGAACCAAAACTCAATGTTAGCTTTTCATTGTTGTGACAAAATACCTGATTTAAGGAACTTAAAAGGAGTTCTGGAGGTTTCAGTCCATGATCCCTTGACCCTGTGGTAAAGCTGAACATCATGGTGGGAAACATGTGGTTGAACAAAATTTCTCACATCATTGTAGCCAGGAAGCAAAAAGAGACCAGAGAAGAAAGATCAGGTTCCCAACATTCCCTTCAAGTACATGATCCCCAAAACCTAATGCCCTCCAATGTGTTTTACCTGAAGTTGCCTCCTGATGTTTCTCCCACCTCCCAGTTGTACCACAGTCTGACAACCCAACCTGCAGCACATGGCCTTTAGTACAATTTGAGATCCATAGCACTCAGCTACTGGGATAAAACTCCATGTTGATTTGTTTTATTTATTCTATTTTGGAGGCTAAGCAAAACCAGTGTCTTCCCACATGTTTTATTTCACAACCTAAATCAGTTTCTGCACATGATGTAAGCACCAGAGCAAATGCATTTCCATGATCATGGATGTGGTGTGGACCTTAATTTCTAACATTTCATTTTTGAGCCTGAAAAGAGAACAAGCCTCTCGAAACATTTCAATAAGGAAAAGGGGTTTCCTCTAAGCTTTACAGAAAGTATATTTCAATTGATAAAAGGATTCTCAGATGCAATTATAATAAGTGTATTCTGTAAACTCAATAAATATTTTCAAAAACACAATTGAATGATATGGTTTTAAAATACAACAGAAGTTTTGTAGATCAGTCATTTTTGTCTAAATAGTGCCATGGTAATAAATAACTCCAAACATTGTATTAGATTCATAAATAAAATAAAATTGTCATTTGTAAATTAAAAAAGAAAAGAAATATGCCTATTAGATGATAAATCTTTCTCATTATTACACACATTGCAATCTACTTATATTTCACTGGTTGATGAAAGTCACAAGACAAAATTGAATTCAAAGCTCTAAAATCAACTATTCTTACAACACATATCCAGGCCAGGCTGGTCCAATGAAGATATGCAAACAACATTTTGTTCTCATAAGAGAGATCATGGTTAAATTATTCAATCAGGATTATTAGTTTTTATTCTTGTGTCTGTCAGCTTTTTTTCAGTTTAGCAAACACCTTAGATAATAAAATTGTAAAGAAGAAGGGTTCTTTTGCCTCAGTTCTGGAGATTTCACTTCAGTGTTAATTTGGCACACTTCTTTTGGGCCTGGAGAAAGGCTGTACTTAATGGTGAGAACATGTGTTGGAAAAAATATAAACAACCTTCTCACCTTAGTCCTTGGTTGTGAATCAGTGGTAGCAATTGCCAAGCATGTGTGCAATAGGCACTGGTTGGATTCTCAGTACCGCACACAAATAAATGAATAAAATAAAACCAAAAATCACTTGACTTTGAAAGCACACCCCCAATAACCAAACATCTTCTCTCTAGGTCCTACCTCTCAACATTCATCATTTCCCAAGAGCACCATGATGGGGACAAATCCTTAAACATCTTGGCCTTTTGGGACTCTAAATTCCAAACTATGGCAGTCTCTTAAGTACAAGAAAGAATCTTCTTCTTCTTTGTCTGGAAGAGTAGAAAAGACTTTCCAAATAGTTTCGGCTCAAATTTCTATAACACATTTAAGCTAATGGTAGATTCACGTAAGTTTCCCTTCCTAGTAGATATCAAAAAATAAAATCATCAGTAAAACACACTAGCATTATGTAGAAGAAACAGGATCTAGGCCACTAAAATAAAAATTATCATTTATGACACCATATGAAATGTAAGATACTCAAATGTAATACCAAGATGTCCCTGGACAGAAGTTTTGAGCATTCTTTTGCTTCAAATGTGTTTTCACCTGATTAGGTTAATTACTGCTCTCTGAATGAGACACCCAGTCTAGGTCTTCATTTTCCCCTTACCTTTCATGGTCTCACTTGTAGGGATAGTAGAGGTCATGGCTCTCTTAGTATTTTGTCATCTGGTAAAAATTCTATGAGTCCAGAGAGAGTATCATTTCTTTATTCAAAATGTGGTTTCTTTTAGTTCAATCTTTTTTTTTCTCCTGGTACTAACAGACATGGTTCATACACAGACACTTGAGACATACTCAATAAGGTCTAATGTAGCTAATTGTGTTTAGCAATTAGAATACATTAGTCATCCCCCAATATATTTTCTAATATTCTCTTTCATCTTAAATTTCTTAAACTTTTAAAAAAATACACTTTGGGCTGGATATGTAGCACGCTCACCTGGCATATATGCAACCCTGGGTTTGATCCTCAACACCACATACAAATAAAAAAATAAAGAAGTTGTGCCTGCCAAAAACTAAAAAATAAATATCCTTCTCCCCACTCTGGAGAAGGACACCCTTGTTGAAAATAATAAATATTAAAATAAAATATTAAAATAAAATATTAAAAATAAATATTAAAAATTCTCTCTCTCTCTCTCTCTCAAATATATTACACATTGTTTATCTTGTAGCAGTATAGGCAACTGAAATTAATTCTCAGTAGAATTTTCAGAAGAATAAATGTTTCAAACCACAGAAGTAACAAGCATGTAAACTTGGCACCCATACAAATCTTTTTAAGCCATACTGCAAATGAGCGCAAGTGTCTCAAATAAGAACTATAGTAAAGTGACACCTCCACCTAAACTTGTAAAACTATCCTGTGTCAAACCCAAAAACTTTGGCCTAGAAAGGGAAGCACAATATGTATAAATCTCGGTTCAACCAGAGAAACAGAATCAGTAGTGTGTGTGTGTGTGTGTGTGTGTGTGTGTGTGTGTGTTCACTGGAGCATCAAACCACGCTCTTATTCATGCTAAGCACATACTTACCACTGGGATACATCCTTAGCCCTACTTTTTCATGTATCATGTGGTCATATTTGTCTTCTTTTGCATTTGTTGCCTGTGGTTTTAATGTCAATCCAAGAGGCTATGAACATTTTGGGTAATTAAGCTTTCATTTTTTTTAGGGTTTTTACAGCTTCAGGCCTTCATTTAAATCTTTCTTTTATTCCTTGTTATTTTATACATATGGTGTGAAATAAGGATCTCACTCCGTTCTTTGCATATGATCATCAATGTTATTTATAGTATATGTTGAAGATCCTGTCTTTCCCCACTCTGGAGAAAGACACCCTTGTTGAAGACCATCTTTCTATATGCACATGGGTTTCTTCCTGTCTCATTGTCGTATTTCACTGGTATGTCTCTTGCTCTTCATGCCAGTACCATAGTTTTAGTTACTGTAGAATTGTGACATGTTGAAGTTAGAATTTGTAATACCTCTTAGTTCTTTCATTTTTAGATTTCATGAACAATTCAGAATCTTTTGAGATTCCATATAAATTTCAAGTTTTTTTTTCTATATACAGAAAAATGCCATTGAGATTTTGATAAGAACTGTATTGAATGTGTACAGTAGTGTGGGCTATATGGAAATATTATCAATATGAAGTCTTTCAGCCCTTGAACATAAGATACCTTGCTGCCCCTGACCAGGTAGCTGAACTAAGATCACACGTGTAAATTTGCAGGAACACAAAATAAAACATAGACACAATTTACCTTTACACAGGCTTCAGGACAGCTTCCCTTGTTCTTGGACTGACGATCCCCAAAAAAGGGAGACAATGAGAAAGACATGAGAGGCTGACAAGAGAGAGGGAACATGTTCAGAATTGAGCTTTTATTGGGGGGACTCTTGTTTTTGGAAAGCTCTATCCAAAAAAGTCCAGAAGGGGCAGGATTACAGGGAACAGGTGAGTGTAGCGCCAACATAGGGGCACACCCCACAAATAGGACTTTCTTGCTCTCTGAGCAGGGGAAAAGACTGAGAAAAAGTCATGACACCTCTGTGCCAGACTACCATGATCTTTCAGGTCCCCGTGATGCATCAGGACTGGAAGGTGTGATCACTCAATGTGGCTCCCAACAAAACCTTTTACTTATTTGTTTTTCATTCAAGTACTTTCAATAATGTTCTGAAGTTTTGAAAAATTGAGTCTTTTGCCTCTCTGGTAAGTTTGTCACTTATTTTATTCTTTTGTAATATTTATTTACTAGTTGTGGCTATACACAACACCTTTTTATATTTATTGAATTTTATGTGGTGCTGAGGGTCAAACCTGGGTTCTTGCACATGCTAGTCAAGTGCTCTACCACTGAGCCACAACCTCAGACCGTATTTTATTCTTTTGGTTGCTTATGTAATAAGATTTATTTCTTCAATTCTTTTTTGGACTATTCATTTGTAGTACATAGGAACATAAGTTATTTTTAACCTATAATTTGATGAATTTTTAAGTCATCTCTAGAAAGTTTTGTGAGGAACATATAGGCTGCTTTTTCTGTCATCCATGAACAGAAAACTTTACCTCTTCTTTTTAATTTGGAGGTCTGTTATTTCTTTTTCTGGCCTACTTGCTCATAGAGCTGCTAGTACTCTGTTGAATAGAAGTGGCAAGACTCGGCGTCCTTGCTTCCTTCCTGATCTTAGAGGAGAGGCTTCCAGTTCTTTGATGTTAAGTTTGGTGTCACTGTGGACTTTTCCTACACAGTTTTTATGATGCTGAGACTGATGCCTTCTACTCTTGGTTTATTAATAGTTTCTATCATGAATGAGTGTTGAACGTTGTCAAGTGCTTTTACCCCTCCATCAGCTGATAAGATCATGTTTCTGTTCTTCCTTCCATGAATGTAGTAGATTGCATTGATTTTCCACGTGATGAATTATTCTTACATTTCAGGAATAAATTCCATTTGATCACGGTGTAGGATAGTTTTATTTGTTTTTTATTTGTGTGTGTGTATGTGTGTGTGTGTTATATTGAGGATCAAACACAGAACCTTTTGAGCTTTAGAGAAGTATTCTCTCCCCTAGTTATATTCTTAGTCCTATCATTTTTTTAAATGCATTATTGAATTCAGTTGGTTAGACTTTGATAAATATTTTTTTCACAACATTTTTCAGAATATGTTTGTGTATAGTTTTCTTATACTGTCTTTGGCTCTGAATTCTGTGTATTTCTGACCTCAGAAAATGAGTTTGGAAGTATTTCTTCTTGTGACATACTGTTCAGTTAAGTTCTGTTTTCTTTTTAAATGCCAGTGTTTCTGCTAAAAGTGGCCTGATTTATATAGCTTTTCCTCATGTGTTTATTAAATTTTATTTGCTTTGGGAATTTGTTCTCTTTTTCTTTTTTTTCTGCTTCTGCTTCTTTTTTTAAATAAATCTGGGTATTAAACTTAGGGCATTGTACTTGGTAGGCAAGCTTTCTGTTGCGTAGCTACATTTCTAACCCAGTACTTTTTATCATGACACAGGGTGTCACTAAGTGACTTATGATGGTCTAGAACTTGTGACTCTTCTGCCTCAGCTTCCTGAGTTGCAGGTATTACAGGCATTCACCCTCAATGGCTGACCTAGTAATTTTCTGGGAGAAAATAATTTAAACTTTACTCCCATCCCTCAAAACAAATTCTCAATACTGTATCACAAGGTACAGAGATAAAGACTGCCTACAGGGGTGTTCTTGTGTGATGGCTAGAGAGTAGAATTGGCATGTGCAAAGATGGAGTCAACCCCTTTTTCAACACTTTTTCAGGACCATAATGGAGAAAGGTCAATTTGAACAAATTTTTTAAACTATACTTCAAGCATCGTGCATCCAGAGAATCAGGAGCAGTTGATTTTATTTATTTATTTTTTAACTTTTTATTTTGGCATGCATAAATTATTGTGCATGTGAGTGGAGGAAGATGAGGTTGGAAAACTGGAAGGATTCTGATCCTGAAGGACATGGGGTATCAATCTGTTGTGATTTTTCAGCTAAGGCAAGTTAGTTAAGGTTTTTTAATTTGTTTGTTTTGCATTATTGAACTGAAAATATCTGGTATATATTGGATGGAGATGAATTTTGAAGCATGGAAAATGAATGATTGAAAAAGCTCTCTATGATGGGAATGGAGTTAAGATTTCATCATGTTATGGGTTAAACTACATGGGCCTTGAGCAGACAAACTCCATTTTACAGTGAGACTCCATTTCATATTAAAAATAGCTCTCACAACAGAAAACCCACCTCTCCCATCCTTATTTGCACACACTGTTAAGCAATGCCTAGCAGCTGAAAAAGTGTTTCTTTTATTCTTATACAATGGAATATGTTCTCCATTTAGTCCCCCCTTTTTGTGGTGGTGGGGGAGCATGTACTACTCCCTTAGTTCACTTTGACAAACATCTTATGTTGGTATGGATTTGAGTTACTTGTTGCTTGCAGTTTTTATCTATTAAAATGTACCCTACTTCTGCAAAGGGTTGAAGATTTTTTGCTGCCCCTCCACCACTGCCCTGATTAATAAAGTTTTATGTCCTGCTTCATGATTGACCCAGTCATTTATTTCCAATGTTCACATTTATTTCACAACATTTGGAGGCTCAAGCCAGATTTCAGGAGTCAGGAATTTGGCTCTGGGGCATGAGGGATTCTTGATGCTTGCTTCACAGAGAGGGTTGCAATTCCTCTGAAGTTGTGGGATCTCTCAGGGTTTCATTGTCTGGACACACTGTGTTCATGGATTCAAGCCCAACTGTGAAAGAGTATCTGGTGCAGTTCAGATCTGTAACCCTAGCATTTTTTGACAGGGTGTTTAACACACTGAGCCAGTCAATAGACCTTGGGGATGGTGTGATGCCAGGGTATTGGAGGAGAGAATGTCTTGTCCATGTCTGTTTCTTGCTTGTTCATGTCTGTCTCTGTTCCTGACAATATCCTTTCACTGTTCATCAAAGCAATTCCTTTCTTTTTAGTTCGGAAGATTGTACTCATCATGGACCCAATAAACCACCATCCTCTGACTTCAGTCATGCTCGGCACCCTGTCAAATTGTTGACTTTCAACTTCCTTTTGTTTCTACTTATTGTTTTAATTGTAAGCTTTGTCATGGGAAACCCAAATCCTAACCTGGCCTGATAGTCACCCAGTGGTTGGTGGGGGGAATGGTTAAAAAGCCCTAGGCACCTCAATTGCACTGGAATATACATGGCTGCAAAAAGGCTTAGTAGAGAACTAATGTGAAAATATAGATTTAAATGTCTATTTAACTTCTCCCAGGCTGAGATTTAAAAAAGTCAAAATGATTTTAGAAGTCTCTCCCTCTTTCTTTGTTGGACTCTCATGTTGCTTTACTAAAATTTGCCACCATAAATACGTCCCAACTATTGGAGTTGACCCAGAACGTTTTTAAGAACAATGGCAGCACAGATGATAAAGGTACAAAATGCCAGGCTAAAATATTGGTACTGCTATCCAAGAGACCAGAAAACCCAGTTCAGAACCAGAATAATAATTAAAAAAAACCAGATACCTCTCAGTCGCCATCAATCTATAATAATTGCCAAGATATGGGGCCAATGTGTCAATCTTGCAGTGGATACCCCTGCAGAATCCTCTGTCTTGAACTCTCTAATAGGTCCCACAAACTCCAGAGAAAACACCACCACTTAAGGCACAACAGAACTCAATTTTAAAGGAGAAAATTCTCCCTCCAAAGTTTAATTGTTAGACTGATGGAAGCAGCCTCCCTTGTTGCTTCTTTGGGAAATCCCTTCAGGGAACCGTGTGGACACAACCTTTGTGTATATTTCCTTACAATTAAAAAAAATCAAAATTATTTTTTCTCTGAGTTCCCACAAGCCCTCACTTCTTTTATTAAATGCTTTTTTCATATGGGTGCTACATCAGGCCAGAGGCTGGGAAGGATTTTATAATTGTACATTTTTTTGAGCTTATAATTTTGATCTGGCCTGCAGAGGATAATGTGTTTTTCTGATCAATCCTATTTTATCCAAGTATAGAGGCTTTGTTTTTACACATTGTTTTGTTCACAGACCAATTTAAAAGGGTTAGCCCTCAATGTAAAATGTTTTTTAAAAATCTACAAAGCCTTTGTTGTTTTGTTTTGTGTATGTATGTACACCATGCGTTTCATGTCTATATGTGTTTCATCAATAATAAAGGTTTAAAATTGCTGTTTCTCCTCACTGAAAAGAATTGTACTAAGAGTTAAAAGTCCCAACAAGTATATTTAAATTTCTAAAAGGTGACCCCAAAAGGCTTGCCCCAGGCATGTCATTTCAATTTCCCTTTTCTTACAGCAGTAGGCATACCTAAAATTAGAGGGGGAAAATGAAACAACAATTAAAGACAGTCAATGTAGTTGCCAGGCTAAAATATTGGTAGCACTCTCCAAGAGATCAGAAAAAACAGGTTTAGTATCAGATTCTGTCAAATCACAGAAATGGAAGCCAGCTGGATCCAGAATTTGGGAGACCACCTGTTGTAGATTAAATTGTTAATGCCTCCAGGGCCCCACATCCACCCTTACCAAAGTAAACTGCTTCTAATGCAACCTGTTGCTAAGTGTCTCCAGCAGGATCAACTTAAAGCTCATTAATTTCCTTAAAGATAACCACTCCTGAGCGACTGCTTACCTTCAACACCCATTCCAGCCCACAGACTATGATTAAATTTCTCAAAAGAAGATCTAACATTCATCTGGAGGGACCTTATTTGTCACACCTGTGTCAATAGAGCAAATGTGTGTCCTAAATAAGAATGGAAAGCCCTCATGGACCCTGGTCACCCTCTAAATATAAGACTGAAAAAAAAAAGTTCATTATGTTTTCTTCTCTTGCTAGGACTATGTTAGAAGACCCAAGATGGTAGAAAAACCACATTTCACCAGTCACATTAATGTATTTGCATGGCCATTGTTAGATGAAGGTCAGGCTTTCTAAATTATCTGCAGAGCGGGGTGAACAAATGTTACCTGCTGGATAACACAGGCACTCAACCCCCCCCCCCCCCCCGTCTGGTCCTTTATAGCCTGTTTGCATCAAGTCTGAACACACAACCCCACTCAAGGCTGAATACTGGACCCCCACCAGTCTGGTGCAGTGAAAACCCACATCTAGCCCCTGCCCCATCTGCCTGAAGGCAGACAATGACACTACTGTATGATGCAATCACTGTATGCCACCAAGGCAGCTTGCAGACCCAGAGACCTCATTATATTTGGCTAATAAATACTCCCTCTTTCTGGGGTCCTCTCTTTTGCTCTTTTTCTGTCTCCCTATCTTTCTCTTGCTCTCTTTCTTCTTCTTCTTCTTCTTCTTCTTCTTCTTCTTCTTCTTCTTCTTCTTCTTCTTCTTCTTCTTCTTCTCCTTCTCCTTCTCCTTCTCCTTCTCCTTCTCCTTCTCCTTCTCCTTCTCCTTCTCCTTCTTCTTCTCTTCTCTTCTCTTCTCTTCTCTCTCTCTCTCTCTCTCTCTCTCTCTCTCTCTCTCTCTCCTTTCTCCTCTTTTGCACTGCTACAATAAAGATATCTTGGTAATTCCAACTGTTGTGGTCAATTAGGTGTATGGTACCCTACCTGCTGCTCAGTGACAGAGGTTGCAGAGGGGACTTGCTTACTGCACTTCTCACCTGCCATGTCAAATAAATTTTCCTGTCCTGCTTCAAGTCTGACCAGTGATTTAATTAAAATGTGCCACAACATTTATTACCCCACTGGAAGAAATATTTCTGAGGGTCTGCTTAGTGCCAGAGGGAATGCCTGGTCCCAGAAGTACAACAGTGATGAAGGTCAATGCAGTCTTGTGCTCACAGATTGATATATTGTAGTTCACCTCCCAGCAAAATCAATCATAGGAATTTAATAGGGACAAGTGTCTATTGTGCATTGATCCTGTGAGATTCTGAATTTAGGGATTGTGACGGGAAATTGCCTCAGGACACTGACTAACTAATGAACAAAGAGGAAGGGATAATCAGTGTAAAGACTCTGTGGGGAAAAGGGGACACCAGAGGATAATTTCTGACTGAAATCTTCAAATATTACCTACAATTTCAGAGACTTGGCAGGCTGCAACAGGGTTGCTCGTTCTAGGATAGTCATAGCAGTTTAGGGGGACCCTGACTCAGGATAAAACAATAAAAAGGACTGAAAATGTAGCTTAGTGGCAAAGCTACCTTTGGTTCAATTACAAGGACTAAATTAGTAAAACTAATAAAAAGAACTTCAAGTAATGATTATTAATTATGTTGATAATTGAAGTTTGTAATCCATTTTGTCCTAAAGAATACTAGTTTTTATGTATCCTTGAAGAGGTTAGAGGTGGAACAGAGTATCTACTAATAAATATTAACTATACTTCTTAGGATTATTATGGTTAAGTGAACTAAATGGTGTGATGTGGGAGAATGAGGCAAGCAGTTAAAATTGAGGTGGACAAAGTAAAAATTCAGTGAATGGTCAATGATATCAAATCATCTCCACAAAGTTCAATGTTCTTCAAGCCAACGGTTGAGTCATCAGTTTTTCAAATGCATCCAGTTCATGGAGTGTGGTTTTGAGACTTCCACCGGAATGTTAAATAGCCTCATTTAACATATTTACTTTCCATCATGGAACAAAGAAGTGTTCTTGTGTTGTTGTTGTTGTTGTTTTTAATATTGAACCTAGGAGCAGTTTGCACCAAGCCTTTTCCCCAGTCCTTTTAATTCTATTTTAAAACTTTAAGACATGATCTAATTTAGTTACATAGGTCCTCACTAAGATCCAGACCAGCCCTGAATATTAAGTCCTCCTGCTTCTGTCTTCTAAGTACTTGGGATTCCAGGTGTGCAGTCCCATACCATGCAGGGATTATGTATTCTTAAAAGTAGACCTGAGTGGCTGAGATTTTGGCTTGTTGGCAGAGTGCTTGCCTCATGGTTGTGAGGCACTGGTTATATCCTTAGTACCACATAAAAATAAATAAATAAACATATCATTTTTATCTACAACTAATTTAAAAAAAAGAAAAAAAAAAAAACAGAGTTCACCAGAATGTTGATGTTTCAGAGGCTGCGCTTTGCTGTTCAAAACTCCATTATTGCATGGCTCCATCTGTAGGACCTGGTGTGTGCTGGGTTCTTACCTTCAGAGGCATTTATAAACCTGAGTGGCTGGGATTTTGGCTTAAGGGCAAAGTGCTTGCCCTGTGGTTGTGAGGCAGATGGTTTGATCCTCAGTATCACATAAAAATAAATAAATGAAATAAACATCATTTTCATCTACAACTAAAAATATAATAATAATAACAGAGTTCACAAGAATGTTGATGTTTCTGAGCCTGAGCTTTGATTTTCAAAATGCCATTATTGCATGGTGTGATCTGCAGGGCCTGGTTTGTGCTGGGTTCTTACCTTCACAGGCATTTATAACAAGGATGAAGGGCTTAGATCACATGCTCTGAAGCCAAGCTTAACATACAGAGTGTAAACTAGGAAAACAAACAGAAAAGATTGGCCAAAATGTTTGATGATTTAGAAAAATTACCCATGAGATTGGGCCATTTAGAGCTGATTGCTTGGTGTAAATCATGGAGTGAGCTCTGAGCAGAGCCTGACTAGAGTTGAGAAGAGAATGAGAACAAGGTAGCAAGGGTTTCTGTACAGGTGGATTGCATGGAGGAGGGGAGGAAAGGAAGTCACTACCTGGCTGGAATTCAGGGTAGTCAGAAAGGAATGAAACAAAGGTGATAGAAACTTTGAATTATTGGAGTAAAAAAAAAATCCAGAAAAATAAACCTAAGGCCAACCTTTTTATTTTACTGTTAGAGGAATACACCAATATAAATTTTTGGTATAATATTGGACAGCATGATTTCATATCAAAACATCAACAAATTTAAAAAACAACAACTTTATAAATAATAAAAGAAAAGAAAAAAAGGGACCTTTAATCTCTGACCTTTAAGATGATCTCATACAAACCATGTACTTATAGTCCAGCAAAGTACATAGACACAAAAATTTCTGGAATGAGAATGAGATAACCACTTCCACTTTACTGCTAGGAATGAACCAGTGGCCATTAACTCTGAGTTTTATAGTGAGACCTTGATTCTTATTTTATTTATTTATTTTTTGACCAGGGCCTGGCTCCATTGCCAGGCAGAATTTGGATATTCTGCCTTAGTCACCTGTGGTGCTGGGGTAACAGATTTGCACCACTGCAGCCATATTTTTATTTTGTTTTAAAACATTCTTTTTTTCTTCTTTGAGATTATATTGAACATGGTCAAAGTACAATAAAAGCTCTGAAGGCTGGTTTGGCTAGTAAAAATGCCTGACACCTATGAAAATGTACAAAAATGTAAAATGAAAATAAAAAGTGCAATTTTTTCTTTCTAAAGTACTTTGAAGAAATAAAAAGGAAGAACCCTTCTGTGTTGCAAAGTCATGTTGTGGTTTTTGTTGAATGGCAGGAAAGACCACATCATCTGTTGGTGGTAGTGACCATAAGTGGGAGTTGGGCCTCTTTAGAACCAGTTCATGGACCTTTATACATGAAAGTGACCAACTTAGCTAATGACAGGAAGTGAAGGATGACCAGGTATTGGACATTTATTTATTTAACTTTTGTTCTTTGTCTCTTTCTATTTTTATTTTTTGGTTCTTGTGAGAGAACCAAGTGGTACTGTAACACTGAACTTCATCTTTTTTTTTCCATTTTCTGATTTTGAGACAAGGTCTCATTATACTGCTGAGTCTTGCTCAAATTCTGAGACTGAGGCTTGAGTTTGTAATCCTATTGCTCTAGCCTTCCATGTTGCTGGAATTACAGGCCTCCACTAGAAGCCTGGCTTACTTTTTTCTCTCCTTGCTTGTTATTGGTATCAACATTTTTATCCATATCATCTTAACCTGACTATTTTTATCACCACTTCCTTGACATCTCCATCCCTGCCTCACCATCATCTTCCTGCCTCACTTCATCTCCCTCATTGTCACCCTGGCCTCCTGAAACCATCATCCTAATTAGCTTTCTCATTAGCAGAGCCTCTTCCCATCTGTGTTCTCCACAATTTTCTGTTTCTTATAACAGTCTTTGGTGGGGACCTCAGAGCTAGTATACATGGCCACCTATCACATGGTGGATAAGTTGTGATCCATGCAGAGGGTTCCAAAAGCAAGCATGAAACCTGAAATTTGGAGCTAGACCTGCCAGAGTCCATGGGGCAAAAAAAAAGCATAAGCAGAGGGGGCTGTGACTAGGGGGAGGGAGATCTCAGAACAATGAAGATGGATTTGGGTGCAACTGGTAACTCAATCCAATTTTGGTTGCTCTACTCTCTCAGTTTCCAATCTTCTCCAACACTTCTGGTTCCTAAAATATTTCCCCATGTGCCCCAAAGAACATGCAGTGCTTCCAATGACAGATTGTCCTAAGCATACAGCATAGGGCCCATGTGCTGCCACAGCCTGTGAACGTACCTTCATGAATTTAACTGCCCATCAATCTGTTTGTTGGGACTCTTCTTCATTTTTGGTTACAGATAAACTGTCTATTATGGAATTAAGTTAGAAAACTAGATTTCTTCAGCATTTTTTGTTTTAAATTTTAATTTCTTCACTATTGCCATTAACTTGCAAAGATGAAAACATAAAATAAAAAAAATAAAAAAAAACCCTGTGGGTGTAGTTAAGTGTAGAGTGCCTGTATGTTCATGCTGCCTTACTGAAAACCAGAATAAAAGGTGTTTTTTTTTTAACAATGATCTAAGTTTCATAAAATATTAGTCTATGTCTTATAATATTTATATTCAATTCCAGTGTATGGTCTCTCCTAGTTCTAAGCTCAATACTGCTAAAGCAATACTATATCAACTTATGTGGCTTTGAGTGGCTTTGAGTCAGACTATCAGAACTCATAGAGTGTGTGGGTTGTGACAGTGTGATGAGAGGAGTTTTGAGGTCAGTCGCTCAGGAAAGCCTAAAAAGATCTCTTTCTGGTACCCTCAGGTCCAAGTGGGCATAAAATAGTACCGACATTATATGGGTGTTATAGAGATTAAATAAGTTTAGTTTCAGTGGGTGCTCAATAAAGGAAACTAGGGTTGGGAAAGGTAGGTTAAATGTTATCAGAAGAGTCTAGTCTGTGCTGTGGGCTATGACGGGGATTAGTCTGCTGCCCAAACTGGGCCTGGGGCAGGGGGCGCGGCATGGGCATTGGTGTCATCACTCAGGGGTGGAGCCATCTGTAGGCATGTCTAGGATGGGCTATATTAGAGCATGCTGCTCCAGAGTTCCTCAGTTTACCAGAGAGAAAGTATGAGGAGGAGAAGTGCAACATGGCTTCCAAAGTTGAGGTTCTTTGGTGGAGGACTGAGATATGATTTTTTGTGGCAGGGTGTGGACTGCATGCAAGAGATTTCTTATAAAATTTAGAGATATTTGGAAATATTTTCAAGCCAAACAATATCTCTAGTAGTACCACTTTAAAAAAAAATGAAGCGGCATGCCTGGAAGATGTGCAGCATGTTTGAGTGGCTCAAGTAAGATTGGCCAGGTACTGCTCTGGTTTGAGGTCCAGGTATAAGTTCTTTGGGTGATTGTTCTCTTCTTCTTTCCTGTGAGATGAAGAGTTAGCCAGGCATGGTGTGTGTTTGCTTATCATCTTAGCTATGTGGGTAGCTGAGGCGGGAGGATCCTGATTTCATTGCCAGTCTAGGAGTTTTAGATATTAATGGGAATAGAGGTGGTAAAAGGCCCAGAGTGAAAAGAAAAATAAATACAAATCAACAGGATAGGCTGGGGTGTGGCTCCATAGCAGAGGGCTTGCCTAGCAGGCAGGAGCCCACATGCATGAGGCCCTGGTTTCTTTCTGGCTTCTTCCAGCAAAAAACAAAGAAACAAAAAGCAAACAAAGACATGGGCATAGCTTATGATAGGAACTTGCCTAGCATGTCCAAGGTCCTGGGTTGAATCTCCAGAACCCAAGGGTGGGGAAGGGGTGAGAAAATATACCCAGGTTAGTTGTCTTATAAGTGACTTTACTGCAAAATTCAACTATGTTGGTGTAAAGGGTACAGATTCATATTTTCTCTTTTGGGTCTATTTCCTTGAGTTATTTATTTTTTTTATTTTAATGAAACAGGTAAAATTTACCCTTACCACCATTTTTAAATGTACACTTCAGTGGCATCACCTACATGACATTGTTCTGTAACCATTGCCAGCAATTGTCCACAGAGATCTTTTCACCATGTAGAACTGATACTTTGTAACAATTAAAGCACAACCCCCCAGTGCCCTCACTCCAGTCTCTGAGGACTATCGTTGTATTATTTTTCTCAGTGAATTTGACTACTCTAGGTACCTCACACAAATGATATTGCTCGATAATATAGTAATTTTTAATTATTTTTGAGCAATGACTATATTTTTTTCCATTGTAGCTACACCATTGTGTCTTCCCACCCACAGGGCATCAGGGGTTCCAGTGCCTCTGCTCCACCTCTGCAGTTGTTTTGTTTTGCTTATTTTGTTTGTGGACAGTAGCCTTGGTTATGGGACTGAGGTTTCATTTTTCTGTGAATTTGAATTTGGCTTTCTTAATTATTTGTAATGGTTATCATCTTTTCACAGGCTTAATGACAATTTGTTTATCCTAGTTGGAGAAATGACTATTTCAATTCTATACCCACTTTAGAGATATGCTTCTGTATGTCTTGATATCAACACTCTAACAGGTGTGGTTTTCAAAGGGATTCTCCTATTGCACAGATTTTCCTTTCAATTTCTTCCTTTTGTTCTTTCATGCACAGTTGTTATTTAGTTATAGTCTAATTATTTTTTTTGCTTTTGATGATATATCTATGAAATCATGGCCAAATTTAATATCATGAAACCTTCTCCCAAGTTTTTTGTGCAGCAAGTTTTATGCACTTTTCTAGCTTATTTATATTTTTTCAATTTTTCAGTTAATATTTTGCTTTTGGGCAAAAGGTTCAACTTGATCCTTTCCATGTGGATATCCAGTTTTTCTCAGGACCAGTTGTTAAATCCTGTCTAGTGTTTCTTTTGAATCAGAAATGAATGCCTCATTTTTGTGTTCTATGGAAGAATGGGTGCCTTCCAATTGGATTAGGTCACCCAGAGATGAGAGTTAGAAACAGGGAGGGTGTCTCAATCAAATACGTTTTTATGAATTGTTGAGTATGTCACTCAGAATCCCAATATTCTGTACAATTAACTAGAAGTATGGCATGGGGTGCACGTCTGTTATGGCAGTGACTTTTGGAGCCTAAGGTAAGAGGATCTCAAGATTGAGGTCACATTGTAGGAACCTGTCTCAAAATAAAAAATGAAAAAGGGCTGGAATGAAGTGCAACTAGTGTGACAGCTGGTGGGTTTATCCCTTTCCCATTTGAAAAATAATGGAAAACCAAGCCACTGGAGGAAGCAAAGGCCCAAGAAGGAGGGAGTAGGGCTAATACTGCCATTTTTTTATTTGGTGTATATTACAAAAGTGTGTGTGTGTGTGTGTGTGTGTGTGTGTGTGTGTGTGTGTGTTTCTCCCACCTTTGTTCTACTGCTTTGACTTGCTTTTTTTTTCTTTTATTTTTGGTAATGGATTATTTTTACTTTTTTGTCAATTTATTTTGTATCAATTCTGTAGCTCTTTTTTTTTTACAGAAAAGAAAATTAAAGTTACGATATTTTTTTTTTCTGTTAATACTAACTTAATTTAAATCTCACAAAGGTACTGTACCTTTAGAGTTCTATCTCCCAGTGATGTTCTCATTTTTCTTCCTTTATCTTGGTGTTGTGCTGGGATTGAACTCAGGGTGCTGTAGTACTGAGCTACATCCCTATCCATTCTTTCTATTTTTGTTTTGAGTGTGACCCAGTGGTAGACTGTTTTCCTAGCTAGACTGAACCCCTGGCTTCAATTCTTATTATCATGAAATGAATATACTCTTTGTACCTGACTGACATGCTGTGTCCATTGTTTTAAGGCTGCTATCCTATTGAAGAGGGTTAAAAAAAGGGTCATGTAAGTCATGTAAACATGCTCACCAAACCTCAAATATTCTTTTTTAACTTGTTATGTTGAAGGCTAAGCTTATTTTCAATGTCATCATATGAGAAAAAATCAAAGTGGACATTATAATCAATACTTGTCCCATCCCAATGCTTCCTCCCTATTTTATATAATCTTATTCATCCCTTACTCTTCCACCAACAATTTAAAGTATTGGTTATAAGACACCCATAACACAAGAGTTAATAACAAGAATCAACAAATGGGACTTAAACTAAAAAGATTTTTCTCAGCAAGAGAAACAATAAGAGAGATAAATAGGGAGCCTACATTCTGGGAACAAATTTTTACTCCTCACACTTCAGATAGAGCCCTAATATCCAGAGTATACAAAGAACCCAAAAAATTAAACAATAAGATAACAAATAACCTAATCCACAAATGGGCAAAGGACCTGAACGGACACTTCTCAGAGGAGGACATACAATCAATCAACAAATACATGAAAAAATGCTCACCATCTCTAGCAGTCAGAAACATGCAAATCAAAACCACACTAAGATACCATCTCACTCCAGTATGATTTGCAGACATTATGAAGTCAAACAACAATAAATGCTGGAGAGGATGTGGGGAAAAGGTTACACTTGTACATTGCTGGTGAGACTGCAAATCGGTGTGGCCAATTTGGAAAACAGTATGAATATTCCTGGGAAATCTGAAAATGGAACCACCATTTGACCCAGCTTTTGCCCTTCTCGGACTATTCCCTGAAGATCTTAATAGAGCATACTATAGGGAAACTGCCACATCGATGTTCATAGCAGCACAATTCACAATAGCAAGACTGTGGAACCAAACTTGATGCCTTTCAATAGATGAATGGATAAAAAAGTGACTTTTATACACAATAGAATATTATGCAGCACGAAACAATGACAAAATTATAGAATTTGCAGGGAAATGGATGGCATTAGAGCAGATTATGCTAAGTGAAGCTAGCCAATCCCTAAAAATCAAATGCCAAATATCTTCTTTGATATAAGGAGAGCAACTAAGAACAGAGCAGGGAGGAAGAGCATAAGGAAAAGATTAACATTAAGCAAGGATAAGAGGTGGAAGGGAAAGGGAGAGAAAAGGGAAATTGGATGGAAATAAAAGCAGACCCTCATTGTTATACAAAATTACATATAAGAGGTTGTGAGGGGAAAGGGAAAAAAACAAGGAAGAGAATTGAATTTCAGCAGATGGTGTAGAGAGACAAGATGGTAGGGGAGGGAAGGGGATATAGTAGAGGATAGAAAAAGCAGCAGAATACAACAGTCACTAGTATGGCAGTATATATACCATGGATGTGTAACAAATGTGATTCTGCAATCTGTATAGGGGGTAAAAATGGGAATACATAACCCACTTGAATCAAATGTATGAAATATGATATGTCAAGAGCTTTGTAATGTTTTGAACAACCAATAAAAAATAAATAAAGTATTGGTTATTAGATTGATATGAGCTGGTTTGTCTGTATTTTCTCAATTATTCTTATGACTGAGCATTTTTTATTGGTCTCTTTTTATATATTTTGAATTTTGGCTAGACTAAAATTTTTCTCTACCATGCATATTATAATCTCATGTTCTCCTCATATTTTTAAGGATCAGCAGTTAATCAATTTTTTATGTCCTTTGTATGAATAAGTTCTGAGGCAGAGCTCTGCATTGTGAAAATCTTGGTGAACAAATAATATCTTTTTCCTCTGGATTCTACTGGAAACCATCAATCTTTTTCCTTTTTTGCTGCGTTTTCAGCATCTGTTGGGGTTTGAGTGTGCAGAATTTAGCTCCCTCAGGCCTGACACTTTGCAAGAGGTGTGGCTGTGATTTAGGTCAGCTGAGGCAAACCTCAGTTAGGAGGAGGAAACGTTCTCTTCCCCTAATCGCAAGTTACAAGTTCTGCATGGTTTGGCCAAAAGGAAGAAGTTTCCTGCATACTTGTCCTGGGAACAGTACATTCTGAAGAGATAAATGCATCCTCAGGGGAGTAGATAATGTCTACAAGGAACTTTAGGAGGGTACTTATCAAATAAGCAGGAACAACCTGAATTTAGCTCTGTGTACCCGCTGAGGCATGATATTTGGGCAATGTGGATAAAATGTTATTGAAGAATTGCTTGCTTTGTTAGAAGAAGAATATAAAAGGAACTTGCAAATAAACCTCAGCATGAAGTTGCAATTGCTGCCTTTGCTCTTCATGCCCGGTGTCCTGGTTATTTCAAGACCCTTACCCAGGGACCCGAACACACTAGACGTTCACAATTGGCACCAAAAAAGGGACCCTGCTGGATTGTCAGGAAGGGTAAGTTCTTTTTCTTTATATTACAGGGTGATGGGACAATCTTCATCTTCTCCTTTTTTACGTATTCTTAGGCATTCACTTCCCGTCTATGGTATTAACATTTCTCATTCTGATATAGAGATGTGTCTTAAGGTGGTCAGGGAATGGAATCCCTGGTTCCCGGAAGAAGGATCTATGGTTGTGGACAATTGGAAACGGGTCTGTCATAATGTTGATAAGGCCATGAGGCAAGGCAAAAAAATTCCTGTTCGGTTTTGGTCTATCTGGTCTATTTTATATACAATGTTTAAAGCTATGGAGGAAGAAAGGTTGATCGGCAATTTACAAAAGGAGCTAGCTCCCTCTATTCTAGATCTCCCTCTGGATATTAGTGAAGAAGAAGAGGTAGTAAAAGATACACAACAATTGACTCATAATTCTTCACAAAATTCTGCTGATTTAATGGGTAATGATAAGGAAAAGAAAACAAAAGTAAAAACGATGATTGATGATCGCTCCCTTTTGGAGCAATTCAAGCTTGTTATGGAGGAGGTTCTGGGACGTCTTAATAAATTAGAAGCTAAAATGGGCCCTAGGCCTTTATCCGTTTATTGGGAACCAGGCCCTCTGCCCCTCCGGCCACTAATCCTTTTTTGGCAGCTTCTTTAAAGGCTGTCCAGGAAATGGATTCAGAGCCTTCTGATGATGAGGACGACACTCCCTTCTTTGCTTTTCCTATAATCAGGCCTGATCTAGCTAATGGAATGGCACAGCCACCTCGGTATGAGGGGACTGATATTGATCATATTGGCAGATTAAAAATGGCAGTGACAATGTACGGACCTCAGTCCCATTATGTAAAAGAATTGCTTAATGCTTTTGCTACTCATTGTAATAATTTTACTGCTGAGGATTGGAAGATTGTGGGCCGTGCTCTTTTACGGGAGCCGGAATACCTTCAATGGCACATATGGTTTTTAGAAGGATGTGCCACTAATTCTACAGAAAATGGTAATAGTCAAAACCGTGTTATTTGTGCTATAGGGTACCCTATGTTATCTGGCACTGGTATGTATGATGACATTCAACATAAAATTAATATTCCTCCTGAGATTCATGAGCTATTGAAGGAACTAGCTTTGGAAGCTTGGGACAAAATTAGACCTACTGGAAAACATTATGGCTCATGGACAAAAGTTTCACAAAAACCCAATGAACCTTATGTAGAATTTTTGTCTAGACTAAAATTGACAATTGAACGAACTGTGGTAGGAGAGGCTGCCAGGCAACAATTACTATGTTTGCTGGCTTATGAAAATGCTAATAAAGATTGTAAATGAGCCATTTTACCGATTAAAGAAACAGGAGATATTCATACATACTTAAAGGTGTGCAAAGATATAACATCAGAATCGAGAAAGATGCAATTATTTGCTGAAACCATGGCCTCTACATGGCATGCTTTGCAGAATACTAATCGAAATTTGGCTAACATGAAGTGTTTTGGGTGCTGCCACACTGGACATTTCAGGAAAAATTTTAAACAAAAAAATGATAAGAAAACTAGGGGACCTGGAATATGTCCTAAATGCAAAAAGGGTAAACATTGGGCTTGAAAATGTAGAACGAAAAATGCAGCCACTCTTGCAGTTCAGGGAAATGGTCCATCAGGCCAGAACCCAGGCCCTGGACAAATAAACGGGGGCAACCCACAATCTTTTCCCTACAACCCGCAACCCAACATAGTGCCACCGTGGACATCCCAGCCTTAAGTGATTTTGATCTCCAGGGTGGTGCTATGCCTAAAAGAATACCTACAGGAGTGTTTGGGCCACTAACTCCAGGGACTTTCGCTTTGCTTACAGGATGCTCCAGCCTTAATGCTAAAGGTATTACTGTCCATTTAGGCATTATTGATGCAGACAATGAAGGAGAAATTCAGATCTTAATGTCTTCCCTTGCTGATGTTCATTTTTCCAAAGGAGAAAGAATTGCCCCACTTCTCTTATTACCTTACCTCACTATAGGGGATTCCTCTAATCAGAGGCAGGGCGGATTTGGCAGTACTGACACACAAAGTGTTTTTTGGGCCACACAAATTACTAAAATTCAACCCCTTATAAAAGTAAAGCTAGGGACTAAAATAATTAGTGCTTTAATTGATACAGGATCTGATATTACTATAATAAAAACTCAAGATTGGCCGTCTAATCTTCAGTATCAAATTGTACCCTGTCAGATTAAGGGAGTTAGCTCGGCTCCCGTCCAAAGTATTGGCCAAGCTTTAAACCATATAACTATTTTATTAGAGGATGAACAAATAGCTGTATTAAAACCCTACATTCTAGAAGTTCCTCTTAATATAATTGGAAGGGATATTTTAGAACAGTGGGGAGCTTATATTCAATTTTAACTAATTCTAGATGGAGCCACTGAAAATTATGTGGAAATCTGAGGACTCTTTATGGATTGAACAATGGCCCTTAACAAACGAAAAGTTAGATGCTGCTCACCTGTTGGTCAAGGAACAATTACAACAAGGTCATATCGAATTCTCTACATCCCCATGGAACTCACCTATATTTGTCATAAAAAAGAAGTCTGGTAAATGGAGATTATTAACTGATTTAAAAGAAGTGAATAATTCCATGTACCCCATGGGTGCTTTACAACCTGGAATCCCCTCTCCCGCTATGTTACCAAAAGATTGGCATATTGTAGTTATTGATTTACAGGATTGTTTCTTTACCATTCCTGTTCATCCTGTTGATCATAAGCGTTTTGCTTTTTCTTTACCACAGATTAATCTTAAAGGACCTCATCTTCAGTATCAATGGAAAGTATTACCCCAAGGAATGATGAATTCCCCTATGATGTGTCAAATTTATGTTGATGTAGCATTAAAACCTATCAGTAAAAATTGGCCTCAGTAATATATTTCTCATTATATGGATGATATTCTCTTTTCAGGACCTGATAAAAAGGAACTTGATGACTTATTACAAAAATTGCCAATTTATTTTCAACCTTATGGGTTAATAATTGCCCCTGAAAAGATACAGAAGGAGGATGTCATTAATTATTTGGGATATACAGTTACTAGACAAAAGATAATTCCTCAAAAATTATCAATCAAGAGAGATAATTTAAAAACACTTAATGATTTTCAAAAATTATTAGGGGATATTAATTGGTTACGACCTTCTTTGGGAATACATACTTATCAATTAAGTCATCTGTTTTCATTGTTACAAGGAGATCCTGCACTTAATAGCTCTCATATAATTACTAAAGTAGCCTCTGATGAATTAACCTTTGTAGAACAACGCATTAAAAATGCATTCCTTAAGAGAATAGATTTACAAGCCCCTATTTCTCTTTATATCTTAAATGCATTTCAATATTTTACTGCAGTTCTGGGACAGCATGAGCTTCCTTTAGAATGGATTTATACAAAACATAGATTCTCCAAAAATATTATGCCATATGCTGACCAGATCACATTATTAATTGAACAAGGAAGACAGAGAAGTATAACCTTGAAGGGCAATGACATTTCTCACATAATTACCCCATTACCTAAAGACCAATGGACTTACTTGGTACAAATGACTGAAATGCTACAAATAGCATTGGCTGAATATACTGGAGGTATTTCCTATCATTTCCCCAAGGGCAAATTATGTGACATGCTAAAACGTCAACAATTTGTAATTAATAATATTATTAGTGAATATCCTTTAGACAATGTTATTACTGTGTTTACTGATGGATCAAAAACTAAAAGTTCATATTGGACAGAGAATCAATATTGGGTTCAAATAACAAACTATCAATCTGTCCAACAAAATGAATTATTTGCAGTCATTCAAGTTTTAAATGATTTTGATAATCAAGACATTAACATTCTTACTGACTCTGCATACACGATGGGAGTAGTTAAAAATATATTTACTGAAGTAGCCTATTCTAATAAACCTGCTCTACAAAATCTTTTTCTTACCTTACAAAAACTTTTACAAGCTCGTAATGCTCGCATATTTATAGATCATATTAGATCACACTCAGCAGGATTTTTAACATATGGTAATGCTCAGGTAGACAAATTAGTGATGTTCAAAACTCCTCAAGAAGAACATAATTTGTTACATTCTAATGCGGGACATTTGCATATTAAATATAAAATTCCTTATAGACAAGCAAAACAGATTATTAAAAATTGTCCAGTTTGTCGACCTTTACATCTTAGGATTGTACCCTCTGGAGTAAATCCTAGAGGAATTCAACCTAATGAATTATGGCAAATTGATGTTACACATGTCCCCTTGTTTGGACGTTATTCTTGTGTTCATGTTACTATTGACACATATTCTAAATTTTTGTGGGCTACCACTCAAATTGGAGAAACCACCCATCATGTTATTCAACACTTAATGGAAACATTTGCTATTATGGGAATTCCCGCTATGATTAAAACTGATAATGGTCCGGCTTATACTACTAAACATTTTTAAGATTTTTGCAAATTATATGATATTGTTCATTTAACCGGAATAGAATATAATCCACAAGGACAAGCTTTAGTAGAACGTGTACATGCTACGCTTAAAACACAAATTAAAAAACTAAAAAGGAGGAAAATGACAGATTTAAATATGCACTTGTTTAGACATTTACAAAATCAACCTAAAGCATTGTTACATCAAGCCTTATTTATTTTAAATTTCCTTAATCTTCCACAAGGAGAAATATTAACAAGAGCAGAACGACATTTTGAGCAAAAAACTTTAGACACAGTTCATGAACCCATCTGGATAAAAATTGCAGCGGATGCTGAATGGCAGCCAGGGATTTTACTTTATAGGGGAAAGGGCTATGCTTATGTTTCAACAGAAAATGGACACCGGCAGTGGCTCCCAGGGCAGTGGATCCAGACCCGTCACAATCAGAACAGCATCAAGGGGGGCACCCTACCCACTACCCCAGCCGAGGAATCAAGATCCTGAGCTTGATGTTCCGGTGGCAGCAATGGCGCGTCTTCATCTTGAGGCCCGACGTCATTGAAGTTCTAATTTCTCTCCCTTACCTATGTGGGGTCAAATTAAAAAGCTGAGTGGGGAAGGGCAAAAGGTGCTGCAACGAACGGGGAAGAGTTGCACCCCAGAAAATTTATTTCTGGCCATGTGTGCATTATTGACTGTGTCTTCCGCTTCTGAGGTACAAAATAATAATACTCACTATTGGGCCTATATTCCCAATCCACCTTTGCTGGAACCTGTTACTTGGGGTGACATGGATATTACCTTATATACTTCTCCTGCTCTTTTATCTCCCCCTTGGAACAATTTAACATATATGAATATTAATGATGGAACACCATTTAGTTTCACTCATAAGAATAATAACAGTAAACCTATATGCTTGGGTCTTCCTCCTTGCTTACAATTAGATTGGCAACATTGGATACTAGTTGGAAATTGGAGTAATGATTCTCGAACCCGTTTAGAACGGTTGTCTGCATGATCCGTCAATATGGCGTGGGATAATATAACTGAACAAAAATACCCTATGTTCCCCGAGTGCCCCGATTTTACTTATCAGGACTTGAGATATTCCCCTTTCATATGGCAGGAATGTTTAGGCAAGTTTGGGAAGATATTTTAGCATATTATCATTTGGGGTCCTTACGGGATGTTCTTAAAAAATTGTTTAGAATGGAATATTACTGCTTGTGATTTATCTTCTACATACAGAATCCCGCCGAAAGAGAGATGGAATGAAACCATTTGGAATGACAAATTGATGGCTTGGGGTGATGGCATAATTGCTGACCCACGCTTGGCTTCAGTGCAGTACCCTCATCATTTACAAACACATTTATGGAAAATTGCTGCTGCAACTAAACCTTTAACTTTGTCTAATGGCTCTTTCTCTGGGACTAGTCAATCTGCTGCTTCTTATAATTTTACTGTATTTAAAGAATATAATATAACGACATGTGCGCCCATGCCATACCTGTTCTTAATTGGGAATGTTACTTTTGATGAGGGAATTTTATGCTTTAATTGTAAATTGTATACCTGTATTAATACATCTGTTTCTATTCCTTCTGGTTATTCCATTGTGCTGTTACAATAGCGCTCTCGCATTTGGCTTCCTGTGAACTTACAACGACCATGGTCCCAAGATCCTGTAAATACTTTGGTTCTGGAATTTTTTAGACAATTGTTAAAACGTACTAAACGGTTTGTGGGAGTTGTTGTTGCTGTAATTCTAAGTCTTATTGCAGTGGCTACAGTTGCTACAGTTTCAGGGATAACTTTACATACTTCTTTACAAACAAAACATTTTGTTGAGGAATGGCATAAAGATTCGCATGAGTTATGGCTATCCCAGGCTCAAATTGATTCTAGACTTCAAACTCAAATAGATATTTTAAAACAAACAGTTAATTGATTAGGAAAAAAGATACTCACCTTAGAACAAGAAATTAGATTAAAATGTGACTGGAATTTAACTTCTTTCTGTATAACTAATATACAGTATAATCAAAGCTTATATGAATGGAGTATCATACAAAATTATCTCGATGGTAATGAAACAGCTCAACTAATGATTGATTCTTTACAAAATAATATATTTGAAATTTTTGGAAAAGGGTTTCAACATGATGATGCTGCCCAATAGCTGAATTGTTTTTAAAACAGTTAGAGGGATTAGATGCAAAGGAATTGCTCAAAGTCTTACCCATATGACTGGAGGAGTGGGAATAGTGTTATGCTTAGTTATTATCCTGTTTTTAATTATATATTGCATGTACATAAGACCATCTCAAAACTCTATATTAACTTTGTGGAAAACTGTTTTAGAAAAACAAAAGAAAAAGGAAGAAATTGTTGGGGTTTGAGTGTGCAGAGTTTAGCTCCCACAGGCCTGACACTTTGCAAAAGCTGTGGCTGTGATTTAGGTCAGCTGAGGCAAACCTCAGTTAGGAGGAGGCAACGTTCTCTTCCCCTTATCGCAAGTTACAAGTTCTGCATGGTTTGGCCAAGAGGAAGAAGCTTCCTGTATACTTGTCCTGGGAACAATACATTCTGAAGAGATAAATGCATCTTCAGGGGAGTAGATAATGTCTAAAGGAACTTTAGGAGGGTACTTATCAAATAAGCAGGAATGATCTGAATTTAGCTCTGTGTACCCGCTGAGGCATGATATTTGGGCAATGTGGATAAAATGTTATTGAAGAATTGCTTGCTTTGTTAGAAGAAGAATATAAAAGGAACTTGCAAATAAACCTCAGCATGCAGTTTCAATTGCTGACTTTGCTCTTCATCCCCTGTGTCCCAGTTATTTCGTGACCCTTACCCAGGGACCCGAATGCACTAGACGATCACAAGCATCTTCAGTTGAAGATAATCCTATGGAAATAGGAGAAACAAAACAGAAAAAAGGAATAGGAAAACCGCAGCCCCATTTTACAAAACAGGAGTTGGAGATTCTTAATTAATCATTTGAACAGAATTCCTACCCAGATTTTGGGACCTGGAAGAGCTGGTCAAGCAAATACATTGCTCGATAAGCTCAATCAACATAAGTCAAAATTTGGAAAACTTTCCTGAACATATCTTTTTTATATTATACAGTAAATACAAAGATTTTTTGAAAATGTCTCATGTCATTTCTCCAGATAGGATATTGTTGATATTTGTCACAGTTTCATTTCAGTGTGGTGTGAATGTATTATGTTACTTTTATGAAAAAAAATCAGGAACTGTGAGGCAATTTTGGGAGTAGACACCCATTAACATGCTCAGTAATTATTCAGAATAGGAAGTGAGCCAGGTTTTGATCATGGTGCTGGCTATAGAATTATGGAAAACTGAGAATATTGGATATTTTAAACTTGGAACAAATTGATTGCAGAGACATTGAGTATTCAGTGATAAGATTTAAAAATGACATTTCAATTTGTCCTGATTTGTTTTTTTGCAGAGACTTTGGAGGTTTTTATTTGCAATCTGCTAAGTATGGTATGACAATCTAACTACCAAGAGCTGATCGCCCAACGTGCAGGAGAAAGGACTTGGTTCATTTATGTCCCATATGTGGCACCTCATAGCATTAGTAGGCACTTTGTAGTCATTTGGGACAAGAGTTAATATTTTGTTTTGGGAATTTCTGATATGACGATTTTTGTGACTTATTGTTTATGCTGCACAAAGTTTTACTGTATTGGGATTGCCCTAATGTATAATGAATAGGTTTTGTATATATCTCTCTTCTATCAAAATCCAGTGATTATTGAAAATATTTGTTTCCTGAGACTAGGAGAACATTTTCTTAGAGAAAATTAGAAAGGGAATGTAATAACAGTGTTGCAAAATAAAAGAATATTAAATTCTCTGTCAGCTATGAAGTTATTGTATTTCAAAAGTTCCATGAACTGGAAATATTTCAAACATCTTGCAAATCAATGATGCTATACATAGAAGTAGAAAATTACAACCAGATAATGACTGGGAGAGGAATTTGTTTTAAAAGCAGTGAAACAGTTTACAATAAGCCCATGTGATGTGGAAGCAAGCTGGTAAGGGAGAGTATCCTAGGAAGTCTGGAAATGAGAAAGGGAGTACCTGCTTTTTGGTTTCATCATTTTGCACCCACCTGCTAACTGTTGACAAATTATGAATGCTCACATATTATTTTCTTTGTGTTTAATTATGTTGGAAGAGAAAATGAGAGCATGTATTTAGAAGAACCAGTTTTCTTATGTAGAGTTACAATTTTAACCCTCCTAAGTGTGGATCAAAGATTTTATTAGATGTTAACCTAAATTCATCCTGATTGGGAGATGGGTTTCAGGAGTGATCAAATATCAAAAAGCTTCCAGACACTCTTTACTGTGAGCCTCTGCAACCCTGGCTAATTAAGTTATCTATTCTAAAAAGCATTTTGTCATTTTTAAACACATACCTCAAACTTTGTGGACTATGGATGGTATTGCAATTATCCTGAATTGATACAGGAGAAAAAAAACGTAGACAAGAGTTGTTCTATTCAATTGTTAGGATCATATCTATAATACACTGTCCAGTTTTGACAAAATTTTGTTTGTTGTGTTTATGGCTTTTAAATGCAACAAATTTATGAATAACTTTACAGGACATGGAGTCATAAATGGGTGTTGTTGTGGCAGCTTGGAAAAATCAACAGGCTGTGGGAAATTATGCAGGGCACCTGGGGCTCTTCTAGGTTTCAGAGAGGTAGTTGTGAGACTTTGAAAAGCCTATGTTTACATGGACTGAAGAGTTTTGGTAGATTCTTGAAAGAATTGGGAGTTTGGAATTGTGCACTGTTCATAACCTGCACAATAACCTCCATGGTTCACCCCAGGATGGATTCACTTTTTTGTGTCTACACCAGGTCAGTAAGCAAAGCAGTGATAATGCTGAAACTAAGCTTTAGTATAAAATATTATATTGAAAATAATTTCTTTATTTTTAGATTTGGTTTCAAAATGAATGATCCAGACTATGACAAAAAGGAAAACAAACAGCACAGCGGTTGTCATCAAGAGAAGACATGAGTTCCCTGTCCAAGGGCATCATCTTGTTTTAGGTCACTAGGAGGCCCAGGTGTAATATGACAACAGTGCCACTGCACAACATTCTTGCCTCCAGCAGTCTCCACGGAGAAAAGCTGGCTACTTTCCTGTGCAGATTCCTCAATAAAGAGAATGGCTCATGTGAATGTTTTGTTTTAGATAGATAGCAAGTTGCTAGAAAGCAGCTCAGTTCCCCAAAGCTGCAGTTCTGGGGTGAGGGCAATGAACTATTTGATGGCTTGCCTTTGCCCTGTGTCTATATTGTGTAGGGAACAATGCAGAAGCAGGAGGACATTGACCCCTTTGTTCTGTGGGGAGGACAGTAGTAGAGTGACTGGGGATATTAAACTCTACAGCTGCAACAGCCACAGAGTTACCAAGAGAAGCTGCCAGTTCAGGACCCATTTCTAATGTCTGAGAAACATGATGACTTGGGGCAGCAGTTACCCTCTCTTCCACAAGAGCAAGATGTAGATTCTCAAAAGAATGGAGAGGACTCAAGTTCTCAGATTCAGTGCACATCTACTCCACAAATGGATTTGAGTGTTCTTCCAGAGCCTTTTTGATTAGATGGACAGGAAGTTGCTAGAGAGTGGCCCAGGTCCCCAAACCAGCACGTCTGGGGTGATGGTTATGAGCTATTTGATGACTTGCCTTTTCCCTGTGTCTAGAGTGTGCAGGGAAAGATGCAGCAGCAGCAGAACATGAAACTCTTGGATCTGTGGGGAGGACAGTGGCAGAGTGACTGGTTTTATTATAATACACAGCTGCAACAGCCAGAGAGTTACCAAGAGAAGCTGGCAGTTCAGGGCCAACTTCTAAAGTCTCAAAAGCATGATGAATTTGGGCAGCAGTTACCCTCCCTTCAACAAGAGCAGGATACAGATGCTCAAAAATATGGAGAAGATTCAAGTTTTCAGATTCAGTGCGCATCTCCTCCACAAATGGAGTTGAGTTTTCATCCAGAGAGTTTTGTGTTATATGGACAGAAACTGGCTACAGAGCATCCCAGGTCCCCAACCGAGCAGGGGTATAAAAAATTTGATGACTTGGCTGAAATTTTAACTGAAGTCCTTGGCATTGAGTTCTAGGGAGCTATAGTCAGAGTCATCCTGTAATCGTCCACTCAGAGTCAGGGCTAAGACTCTCTTGAATGCACATAAAGATGCTCAGTGAATGAAATTTTCTTGAAAACAAAAACAAATACAAACAATCAAACAAAAAAACTCAAAGAAAATTACAAATGCCCTAGAATATTAAAAAATATCATAAATTAAAACAAAAAAATTAAAAAAAAACAACTCCCACAGTCCTTCATACATCCCCGTTTATCCCAGCTTACAGCTCCCTCCTTACATTTTCCTAAACTCGCAGTGTCTTCTGGAGGTGTAGCAGTACCCATCAGTCATAGATCCCTGACTTTGCCTCTCCTAGTACTCTGGAGAAAGTTGGACTCATTCACAAACTGCACAATTACAGCACTTGCCAGATTCAAACCAATGTGTGCTTAGGTAGACCCATCTTGGACAGCCTGTCTCACAAATTTTCTTTACATAGGATCCTCTACAGTGCCTTAGTATGGAAGGGTCTGCAGGCTGCTGCTCTCCCTGAAACAGAACAGCAACTTCAGGATATTATAGCCTGCCAGGACAGCGTGGATTCTCTAAAATTTGACAGTGTCATTGGTATCACAATGGATTTTCATGTGTGTCCACCATCACCAACAAACCAAACAAACAAACAAAATAAAACAACCAAGCCAGGACATTATGAAGAAAGACATCTCAGCCAGAATTGCTTGACAAAAGTTTCCAAAGGTCTGCTAGAATTCAGCCTTATAGAATAGAATTCTGTATGGATGTGTTTCCAGAAACTGTCTGTTTAACTTTGAACATACATCTCTTGTTCTTTACCGCAGTGGCCAAGATTTATTATTTGGAAATATGTGTTGTAGTCCTTTTTATTTTTACCTTTAAAAATTTCCCCCAGCCCTCAACTCTCCCACTGTGCTCACAGTGAATGTGCCTGTGGTGTACTGTGGCAGGAATGTGCCTGTTGCTGTGTAATTTGATTTCCATTTCACATTCTTGGCAGAAACTTTCTCAAACCATAATTGTGTTGAATACCACCATCCTCCCACATGGGCCACCTTTTGTGTTACATGGACAGCAAGTTGCTAGAGAGAAGCCTAGGTCCCCACTGAAAGCAGAACTTGTATTGAAGCCACAGGTTCAGCTACTGCAACTTCAAGAATTCCTTGAGGCTTCTGCACTTAGATGAGAGCCCCTGTTTGTGAATTCAGAGTGTTCTGACAGTCACCTGGGCATGAAGGTCAATGATATCTTATGGTGCCCAGGGGAGACTTTGGGTATTATTGACCTGAGTTTTTGAGAGAAACTTCAAAGACAGCAGTATCACAGAATTTTTTACTTGGAACCAGGTTCGCAATTTTGGACACTAGGACATAGAACACATTGAAGTCTCCCACCAGAGAGTTTCCTGTCTCTCCAACAGCTCCTGTGTACCCAGCACTGAAGGCTACATCCCTCAGACAACTAGGGGCTACCATTCACATATGCAGCTGGAGATGCTCTTCCTGAATATCCCATTGACACCTAGGGTATTTTGTGTAGAAGCAGGCCTACGCTAGAGAATATTTTGTCAGTCCTTTTTATTTTGCTATCATTATGTTTGATTACTAAAGAGGGTATATTCATTCTTGTTATTTAAGCAACACCAGGAATAGTGAAGAAATCTTGCATTTATGGTTGTCCTTTGCCGACCCTCTTGGAAACCTTGTGAAGACTTTCAAATGCTATGTTTGTCATGTATCTCACATTTATTTAAGTGTAAAATTCTGAAATGATATTAAATGACAAAATAAAACGTTTTTTGCATGAATTTAAAAGGTGTGTAGCATACAAACCTTTATTTTGTAATTATTTTCCTTCATATAGTGAGACTGAGAATAGGTGGATAAATAGCAACTGTAAAAGGGGGAATGTCTTATTTGGAAAGTCACTTGCAATGTTGATTGAAGTGTCAGATGCCTAACAATTCTGCTTCTAGATGTTTCCATAGAAAAATGCTATCTTTTCTTACAGAACACTGAAACCCCAGATAAGAAGGCTCACATAAATTTATCAAGTTAATTGTGTTAATTTTCTCCCTACAACATCTAATAGCTTCGATGATACTTATTTTAAGTTTCTATTTTATGGCCTAAGTGTTGAATCCAGGGGTCTTCTACACTTAGCTAGTTTGCCAACTCTCTTTCTTTTTGGAGACACGGAGTTGCTTATATGGTTTTCAATTTGTGACCCTCCTTCCTAAGCCTGCAGAGTTGTTGGAATTATAGGTATTGTCCACCTTACCAGAATTAGTTCATTTTTTTGTGGTTTCAGTCCCTAGTCAGTTGCCATAAATTTCTCATACTTGGTTGGACATTCCACAGTAGTTTAGCTCAGTGGGAAATTATCAAAGAATACTTAAATTCACAAAAATTTTGTACCTCAAAGTTAAGGATCTATTGCCTAATATTGTGAATTTAAGATTAGAAAAACACACACATACACACAACACACACACACACAAACAAACTCACAAACACACATACACTTTGATTTCTTATTATGTTAGAGCATAAATTAATAAACTATAAAATGCAAAACATCAAACTCCTCCCTGTCACAAATTTCCTCTGCCCAATAATTTCAGTTCAGTTCCTATAACATGGTTTACTCTCCTCTTTCTTCTCTACATATTGCCTGTGTTTCCAGTATATATGGAGAAAAAATATATACAAACAGGTATCAACTAAATATAGTTTGCTTCCACATTCAAGTCTACATGTGTCCTAGCATCAATTCTTGGGAAACTATCAAAAATATGAAAAAGTTTATAAAAGTGAGTACACATAAATCTACTTTATTCCATGTAGGAGCTACAAATGATCTTGTGGATTGATAAACCATCATTTATCCAGACAGTGCCCTATTCATGAACAAATGGACTGTTTCTTTTTTTCCCCCAAATAAAACATGCTTCATGAACATACTTGCACATATATCTTTTTAAAAGTTGCATGTATTTATTTATTTAAGTACTGGGGATTAAACCCAGAGACATTCCACCATTGAGCTATGTCCTCAGCCCTTTTTAAGTTTTTATTTTGAGACAGGGTCTCACTAAGTTCTAGAGTTGTCTGCCCCTGATCTTTCAATCCCTTGCCCCAACCTCTGGAATACTTGAGATTACCAGCATGTGTCATAGTGCCTGGATTTCTATATTTTAATAGCAAATTTATAAAATCAGCCCAGAAGATGGACAGTATTAAAAACTTGCACTAACAGGTAGGACAACTCAGAAAGGCATAGTGATTGTAATCCAGTGTATGATCACAGTTCTACAAAGGACATTTAGTGGCTGTCAGTGAGAAGTTAACTTAGTTTGTAAAATATCAAAATGCTCCCATGGTCCAAAAAAAAGAAAAATAATGGCAGACCTTTATAATCATCATACAGTTTAATTGCCAGAAGTTGTTCACTGAAACATTTTGATCTGCATTAATGCTTTGTGTATTTAACATTTATATAAAAAATCACACACAAATAAAAATGAAAATGTTGCCAATACCTGATTCCTCTCCCTTAGTTTTCTACTTATAATCATCCACTGAGGCACCTTTTGACACCTTGGGAACATAGGGGATGTTTAACATCATACCTAACAATAGTGGTTTGGTTTGTTGTTTTTGAGATGCTGAGGATCAAACACAGGGTCCCATGCATAGGTGGCTTTCACAGAGCTACACATACACCCAGTCCCATAGTAGGTACTTACGTAAGTTGTCAATGTGTCAGAGTGCTATTTGGAGGTTATTTGGCATAACTACCGCACGTTTGGCATGGATAGCACAAATTTTATTTGTGTCTTCTTAAAAGCAAACCAGAGATTCTTCCTTTGCCTCCCACCAAGCAGGATAGCTGCCCCCTGGAAGCACAAATCAGTTTTTAAATCAGAGCAGTTTCTCACAACAAATGCTGGAAGAGGAATTATTAAATCTGAAATTTAGTGTACAAACTAGATGTCAGATCACCACAACACTGGTCCTGTAACTCTAAGTTTTCTTTGTCTCTACACTAGAGGGTGCTGGTTTTAAGCGACTTTTGTAGCCAAGTGCTTCTTGGGGGTTTTACCACTTGTGGTTTGGAAGGTAGTGGGCTTTGATGGAGTGCTCCTTTTGAAACCTTCTCGCTCCCTTCTACTGGAGGACAGTGCACTTGAAGTAGTGCAGGCGTTAGAGAGGGAGGGTAGCTGTAAATACCAGGTTTCTTTTTTTATTTCTCCCTCCATTTCTCCCTCTCTTCCTTTCTCTCTCTCTCTCTCTCTCTCTCTCTCTCTCTCTCTCTTTCCCTCTCTCTCTCTCTCTCTCTCTCTCTCTCTCTCTCTCTCTCTCTCCCCTCTTCTGGGGATTGAACCCAGTGCCTGCATGTGCTAGGTAAGTGCTCAACCACTGAACCACATACCCAGTCCCCTTTTTCCTGTATTCTGGAAAGAATAGATTCCTGGCCTGGCAATCACAGAATGAGAAAACCTTTATGTTTTGTCCAAAAGGCAAACACTGCCTCCAACTCTCACTAAACCACAGATGAGCCAGTGCTCACACAACTCTGACATCACTGTCTGCGTTGAAATAGTGTGGAGGAGGTGTCCTTTACATAAAATACTTCTGGAGTGGCAGGACCTGGAAGTCATAGACCCAGGTGTCCAGGGCTGTCACCAAACACCTATTTTTTTTAATACAACCATCCTATGTTTCAAAATGGTATCTTCTTGTTGGTTTTATTTAGTTGCTGCTATTTAGAAGTGAGATTGTGTTGCAGTTGCCTGCTCAATTATTTTTCTCTTCTATTTTGCCCCTTTTCTTTGTATATTCTGATTATTAATGTAAATGCCTTTTATTGGTGCTGGCAACAGTTTCCTCAGACCTCCCTTTAACTATATTTTTGGTGTATTTGCTCAGGAACTTTAGATATTATGTAGCCAAATTTCTCAAGATTTTCCTTTGTGACTTCTAGAGTTTACAATTTGCTTATGATTCCACACTTCAAAATTATAAAAATTTTTCATTATTTTCTTAAAGTAGTTTTAAAGGTTAATAAAGATGTAATCTTGATGCAGTCTGGCTGGGTACAAAATCATGAGTCACTCAAGCAGGAACAAACTTTATTTTTGAAACTGCCGTCAATGCCCCGGATGATCCCGGGAAAAAATTGCCAACCGACACACGCACCGTTCTCTCAGACACCAACAGGAAGTCCCTCCTCCAGAATTTCCTCCTACCGCATTTCCCCAACCAATAGGAACTATCCAGGAGTCCTGTAGCAGGCTGAGGTGGACAGTAGGAGTCTAATATTCATATGAATGCAGATCTTAACATAATCATATCATCTCAATGGCTTGCTGACGGCACCTTTCAACCAAAAATGCCATGCATCATACTACTTGCCTATGGCTCTTAGCATCTCCCCCCTTCTGTTTAATTAAGCAACAAGTAATGTGGCTTAGGGACCGTGCCTGTTAGGTTGTCAAATTCAACATATGGTTTCTTACCCGTCATCAGATGAACTGACCTCTAGGCGTCAGCCTCCTGCCTTAGGTTGATACCACTGCAATTGGATCATACCCATCACTGACTACAGGTCCACCATATAGCCATACTTGTGGATAGGCCTATGCACCCGTGGGGGTGTGAGGTTCTTTGCCTCACCTCTTTTGGCCCCCAAATTTAGCTTTGGTGCTGGTGGGGGGGTGAGGTTCTTTGCCTCACCTCTGTTGGCCCCCAAATTTAGACCATCACTAGTAGAAGGGAGGAGAATACAGAAATGCCATGACTCCAAGCCAATAATAGCTCCTTAGGAAAAATTGCATCACTGGTGACACATCAGATGAGATATGCCAGCACTACCATAATTGGATGCATCAACAGATAGATCACAATGCATAAAAGTGTTACATAGTTCAGGGAAGTTCTGAAAGCAGTTCAAAGCATAGGAATTTATTGATATGTTCATTTCCTCCCAAAATAAATCGACTCCTTGAATGAGCATTACTTGTTGCGTTATTAATCATTGATGCATCAGTTTATGCAGTTTTTGTGATAACTATTGAAGAAGCTGTAGTTTGGTTTCATCTTTGTCTTCACTGGCACTAGGATGAAGATAGGAATTTTGACAATGATGCTAAAAAAATTATGTAACATTCCAACAGGTACTAAGAAAATGATTTTTGAACAATTTACATTATCCTGAACAGAATTATTAAATATAATGAAAAGGAAAGGTGAAAGTAAACAAACAGATCTTTTAACCTCCTTATTTGATCACATATTAAAACAGTCCTCAACAGCTATTTACCCAATTTAAATTAAACCATTAAAATCACGTGAATAATAAAAAAAATTGGATCCATTTATTCATGGGGGCTCCTCATATGATATATGGACATACGCACATACAAACATACAACACAAAACAGAAGTGTGCACACATAACATACAACACATAAGACTGCCGTAGTCTGGCTGGGCACAATTCAGGAGCCACCTGTCAAAAGAAAGAAACTTTATTTTTAGAACCACACACACCAAACAAAACAGCTCCTCCGGAAAAAACCCTCAGAGCCCAACTGCCACCACCGGCTTCCCAGAAGCCACACTGCCCAACCACCAGCCTCCACACCTCCCACAATCCTCTTGCTCTTGAGGCTGATTGGCTGGGTCGCATGGGAGGAGCCAAAAAGTCCCTCAATGAGCATCTCCATGGCCTGAAAGGGCAGGAAAACAGCCCAATGAGCTTCACCGCAGAGAAGCCAATCAGCTAGATGTTGCTGGTGCAGGGAAACAGCCCAATGAGCTTCACCGCAGAGGAGCCAATCAGCTAGATGTTGCTGGGGCCGCTGTGAGCCAATCATCATCTGGCAATCTGAAAGTTTGCTGGGGCTCCTTCGGCTGTGGCTCTCAACAACTCCCCCTCTCTGTTTAAACAACAAGCATGTGGCTTAGGGACCGTGCATGCCTTAGGTTGTCCAATAGTGCATATGGTCCTTAACAGTTATCGGATGAGCTGACCTCAAGGCATCAGCCTCCTGTCTTAGGTTGGTACCATTGTAATTGGATCTTACCCATTACTAACTACCAGTCCAGTATATAGCCACACCTGTGTAGAGGTCTTTGTACCAGCAGGGGGGGTGAGGTTCTTTGCCTCACCTCTGTTGGCCCCCAAATTTTAGCTGGACGATCATGACAAGCAGAAGGGAGGAAGATACACCAAGCCAATTGATGGCTCCTTTTGGTAAAATTGTACTGCCGATGGCACCATCAGCATAAATACCCCAACACTACCAGAAGTCGCTGGACTAACAGATAGTTCACAATGCATACAAGTGAGTTCACAATGCATACAAGTGATACATAGTCCAGGCAAGTTCTGCAAGTAGTTCAGTGATGGCTATTGCAGAAGCTATAGATTGGTTCTATCTTTGTCTTCATGCACTGGGATGAAGATAGCAATTCTGGTAATAATGGCTAAAGAAAAAATTATGTAACATTCCAGAAGGCACTAAAATGAAACAATTTTCTTAACAATTTACATTGTCTTCACTGAAGATAGGAATTCTGGCAATAATGGCTAAAGAAAAAATTATGTAACATTCCAGAAGGCACTAAAAGAAAACAAATGAGCTCAAAAAAATAAAACAAAATATGGGAAAGGGCAATAATAAAATAGATATTGAAAAAAGCATTCTGATTCTGTCGCAGATGTAAGAATAACCAAACTGGAGTTCTGAATATCACATCTTCTTTTTGGTCTGTAGAAATTGCTTTAGTTGATCTGTCTGGAATCCAAATCAGCTGCTGTTCTCCCTGTGGAAACACATAAACAGACCCCCGACTCCAGGCAATACTGGGTCAGGACCTTTCCATTCTCCTGTTAGAATATCCTTCCAAAGTACCTTGGGCTTATGTACATTTTTTGAATATACATGTCTTTCCGCAGCACTAAGTTCTGATGAATCCATATTTTAAAAGTTTAGAGTAAAAAGCGTTATTTTAAGTTTATCTTTGGGGGATATATACCCCTTCCCAATTCCCTCTTTTTGTTTTAATAAGCACATTTTAATAGGTTGATGAGCTCTTTCAACTATGCCTTGTCCCTGTGGATTGTATGGAATTCCTGTTATGTGAGTAATGCCAAATGATGAGCAAAATTGTTTAAGAGAGTTAGAGGTATAGCCAGGACCATTATCTGATGTTAACTGTTTTGGAACACCAACAGTGCCAAAATTTTGTAAGCAATGAACTATAATATCTTTAGATTTTTCTCCGGCATGAAGGGAGCCCATCAAAACTCCAGAAGAAGTATCAACTGTAACAAGCAAATATTTTAATTTTCCAAATTCCGGCAAGTGTGTCAAATATGGTGAGGTATCAATCCTCTAGGATTGACTCCAATATTAACTTGTGGTAAAAAATGTCACACAATTTTGATATTGTTTGAGTTTATGTCTGGCTTGTTCCTTAGTTATTTTAAAGTGCTTTTATAAAGTATTAGCATTGGCATGGAACCTTCTATGAAAATTTATAACTTCTTCTATTGTGGAAAAATATGTATGTCATATGTAGATTTATCTGCTAAATCATTGCTCAAACTAAGGGCTCCAGGCAATCCTGTATGTGCCATGATATGACCTATAAACAATGGATCTTTTCTGTCTCAGATTAGACTTTGTATAGTGGAAAACAAAGAGAAAACAGTAGAGGAAGTGGAAATCCTAACACCATCTTCAAGAGATACTATAGCATTAACTACATACTGAATATCAGAAAATAAATTAAATACAGAATCTTTAAACATCACAAAAGCTTGTAATACTGCATTAAGCTCCACCTTTTCACCTGATTGTTTAGGTACTAAAAATGTAAATGTTTGATCACGGGTAACTACTGCTGCTGTACCATTATTTGACCCATTAGTGAATATATTTGGAGCATTCATGATAGGGTTTTTTTGGTCATTTTTGGAAAAACTACAGGATGTGAAGACCAAAAAAAAAAAAAAACAAACAAAGGATTAGATGGTGATTATCAAATGAAACATTAGATTTACACATGATTATTGCCCAAGTGTTTAACTCATTAGCTGCCTCATCAATTTGCTCCATAGTATATGGAGTAATAATTTTATTGGGAGAAATCCCAAACACTCCTTTTGCTGCTCTTGTTACTTTTAGTATTAATTGTCCTACAGCCTCAGGATACCTAGTAAGAATAGTGTTAGGGGAATAAGATAAATGTATCCACAATAATGGACATTCTTGCCAAATTACTACTGTAGGAATATTTTTTGTTGGTAGTACAATAAATAATAAAGGCAAACTTATATCAATTCTATCCAAATGCATATTTTCCATATATGTTTCAATTATTTTTAATGCCTTTCTTGCTTTAGGCGTTAACATGCAGGGTGAATTTGTATCTGATAGAACTTTTAGGATATCAAATATAGGTCCCAACTCTCCTGTTGGTATGCCTAAATAAGGCCTTATCCAATTTATGTCTCCCAATAACTTTTGAAAGTCATTAAGTGATTTGAGTTGACCTACTCGTATTTAAATTTTTGGTGGACAGAACATGGTTGAGGATAAGAGTAATCCTAAATAATTATTTGGAATATTTAATTGTACTTTACCTATTGCTATTTCTAGATTATAATTTTTTTAATTAGTTTGTAAGTGTGGCATAACATTCCAGCAGTGTGTTTTTATCTTTATGTGCTAATAATACAACATCCATATAGTGAAATATTTTTAGTTCAGGAATTTGATTTCTAAGTGTCTGGATTGCTTTGTTAACATAGATTTGACACATAGTTGGACTGTTAGCCATCCATTGAGGGAGTACTTTCCATTCATATCTCTGATCAGGACCTTCATGATTTAGTGCAGGGATAGTAAATGCAAAACGTGGACTATGCTCCGGATGAATTGAAATTGAAAAAAAAAAACAATCTTTAATATCTATAGCTAAAAAATACCAGGTTTTTGGCAAAGCAGACAATTGGGGAATCCCTGATTGAGCAGGTCCCATAATAACCATCTCATTATTAATGGCTCTTAAATTTTGCAATATTCTCCATTTACCAGATTTCTTTTTAATGACAAAAATGGGAGTATTATTGGTAAATATGGAAGGTTGTATATGTCCTTCTGCTAATTGTTGTTTGACCAGGTCATGGGCTACTTGTATCTTTTCTTTAGTCAGGGGCCACTGAGGAACCCACACTGGTCTTTCTGATTTCCAAATAATTTTGATGACTCAATGGTCCTTTCTGAAAACCTAATCCATGTCTATTTATTCCTTGATCTATTTGAATTGGTGCTGTTATACCTTGTTCTTGTTCTCTTAATCTTTTTTTCTTTCCTAAAGCCTTGTCTAGCCCTAGTAGTGGGCACGTTAGGATTGATGTTATTTTTTAATGTCAAACCTAAATCATCTAGGACATCTCCTCCCCATAAATTTTTAATAAGATGATTCAATTCATATGGCTGTATAGTTCCTTAACATCCTTCAGGATCCTTCCAATCTAATGCCATTGCACTTCTATGGGGATTAGTTGCAACTCCTAGGTCTCTAAGCGTTTGAGTGGCTTATTGTAATGGCCAATGTTTTGGCCATTCTTGACGAGATATGATGCTAAGCTCAGCACATGTGTCCAGTAGCCCATTAAATTCATGTCCTTGAATATTTAGTTTTAGCATTGGGTGAGAGTCTAAATGCAAAGACAGCATAGCCCAATCCACACCTGTGTAACCTAATCCACTGGAACCTCTTTCTACAGTATGACTGGAAAGTTTATCATGCAGGCTGGGTATTATTAATAACTGTGCTATTCTATCTCCTGGTGAAATTACTGATATACCTCTTGGAGAACTAGCTATGATTTTTATTTCCCCTTCATAATCGGAATCAATTACCCCAGGTCTTATCATAAATTCTTTTAGTGTAGATGAACTGTGTCTCAATAACAAGCCTACTGTTCCTTGGGGAAGAGGTCCTTTTACTCCTGTGGGAATGATTTGAACTCCCATCTCTGGAGTTAGTACTGCTCTGGCGGAGGCACAGATGTCCAACCCTGCGCTCCCTCTAGTTTGTCTGATGAGGGATTTAATAAATAATGTGTCCTGAGCACTACACTGATGGTGTTGCTGAGTTCCTACTTTGCCCCGTATATTTGTGGTTGTGGGCCCCGGAACATTGGGGCCCCCAGTCCTTTTTATGGCAATGGAGTCTGATGCCTTTCTCTATGAAATCATGGGTAAATACTTGGTCCTTGTTCATTTTTTGATAACGGAATACCCTCTATGGTGGTTTGAGAACGGCATTCATTAGCCCAATGTCTCCCTCTATGGCACCATGGGTATTTACCCGGTATTCTATTCCTTTGATACCTAGCTTTTGTAAACCCTCCACCTATGGGACAACTCCTTTTGAAATGTCCTGTTTGTTCACAATTGTAGCATATTTTTGGCCTGGCATCTAAAGCCTGTTGTACTGCAGCTGCCAAGACTTGCCCTTGTTCATTAATGTCTCTACATAATTTAATATATGTGTTTAAATCTTCATCTCTCCATCGTCTAATGACTTCTCTGCAGCAATGATTTGCTTGTTCATAAGCCAGTTGTTTTATTAATGGCATTGCTTGTTCTGTATCCCCCAAAATTCTGGAAGCTGTTTGAATAAGCCTATCTACAAATTCAGCATTAGGTTCATTTGTTCCTTGTATTACCTTGGATAATTGTCCTTGTAAATTTCCATGCCCCTATAAAGTTTTCCATGCCCTAACTGCCTCTGCAGCAATTTGTGTGTATACGCCAGGTTCATATTCAATTTGTTGCCTTTGACCCTCATAAGGTCCTTTTCCTAACAACATATATAGATTTCTTTGAGGGTAACCGGCTGCTGCATATTGCCTAGCTTTCTCTGTGCAAAATTCCTCATTGGCAACCTTCCATAACAAATATTGTCCTCCATTTAGCACAGATCGACACATGTTAGCCCAATCTGCTGGTGTCATGTCCAAGTTGGTAACGGATTCGACCATACTTATGGTGAAGGGTGCTTGTGGACCATAGGTTGTTACAGCCTCCTTTAATTGCTTCACTGTTTTGAAATCTAAAGCATGGTGAATTTGTTGCCCTCCTGTCTGCTCAAGTACAGGGCATGCTAATCTTTGAGATCCTGCCTCAGGATCCCGTCTATAAACTATGGGGGTTGAGGGACACTTAGCTGTAGATGGAGCTGTTGTTGAATTTTGCACTCTGATTATAGAATCAAGTTAGTAGAAGCCTCCTGTTGTAGCTCCCACCCCCATGGTTATTTTTCCTCTAAGCTTCCTTCTTTTAAATTTTCCTCTGACTAGCTTGAGAGACCTTCTTTTTGCTTGACCTAACATGTTTTCTACCATAGTCTGGACCTCTAACAATTTACTTAACAGTCTTTCAGTTTGTTTTTTACTAATTTCTAATCTACTATAAAGGTAATGCAACCCAATAAGATAACATAAAACAAAACCAAAACAGAATGAAACAAAAATGGACCAAAAAATCGTTGTATCAATTTTCTCTTTCTCAGGGCCGAACAACTTCAAACCTTGAGCCAACCATTTTTCCCAGTTTGCTTGAGAAAATTCCAGGGATAGGCAGCTTGAAACAAAAACAAAATAAATCAAAACAAGAACACATTGTTTTTTGAAATGGTCACCCATTCTCTCGCCTTTCCTCACGGGCGAGCAATTTTACTCACCTTCGAACTTCAGGCGTTCCCCGTATGGGCCACCAATTGCCGCAGTCTGGCTGGGCACAAAATCACTAGCCACTCAAGCAGGAACAAAGTCTATTTTTGAAACTTCTGCCAATGTCCCGTATTCTCCCAGGAAAAAATTGCCGACCCACACATGCGGCGTTCTCCCAGACACCAACAGGAAGTCCCTCCTCCGGAATTCTCTCCTACCGCACTTCCCCAACCAATGGGAACTCTCCAGGAGTCCCGTAGCAGGCTGCGATGGAAAGCAGGAGTCTAATATCCAAATGAATGCAGATCTTAACATAATCATATCATCTCAATGTCTTGCTGGCATCACCTTTCAACCAAAAATGCCATGCATCATACTACTTGGCTATGGCTCTTAGCATGATCTTTTTTTTATTTATAATATTTCTGTGGTTTTTGGAATGTATTTGAAAAATATTTCTAACTTAAATTTTTTTCCTGAAATGGACATCTAACTATCCTCCTGCTCTAATTTATAGGCTATCTTTTAGCTGCTAATTATCTTTCCTTCTTTCTTTTAGTATTAGGGATTTAACACAGGTGTAATTTACCAATGAGCCACATCCCCACATCCCTGGACTTTTTATTTTTTATTTTGTGTGTCTCACTAAGTTGCTTTGAGCCTGGTTAAGATTCCAGCCTGACCTTGAACTTGTGATCCTTCTGTCTCAGCCTCCCAAGTCAGCCAAGTCATTTAACTGATAATTGAAAATAAATTGAATTGTTGCTGACTATTCATTCCCAAATGGTATTCTGAAAAATTTTGGGGCAGCCATGCCTGTCTCATAGTTAAAGAAACAAAAATCAAAATAATGGTATCATTTCAATATATATTTAATTATTGAAATAAAACAGCCATTGATGACTTATTAATAATGATAAAATCTAAGGTACAAATTAAGGAACATATCCATGAAAAAATACTTCTTTATTAATCAAACAGTTGACACATGCATTGATGATAAATAACAGCTGTGTTCCTTTTTTAATCTTTTTGTTCAGAGGATTGAAACCAGGTGCTCTTAAGCCTTGAGCTGCATGAACAACATCCCTAGCCTTTTTTTATATTTAGAGACAGGTTCTTACTAAGTAGTTTAGGACCTCTCTAAATTGCTGAGCCTGGCTCTGAACTCTCAATCCTCTTGCCTCAGCCTTCCCAGCCATGGGAATACAGACATATGCCTCCTGAATTTACGGCAACTGTTTTTTTTCCCTCACACTTAAATAAACCAGCCCAATGTATATGGGATATTTCTGGGCAAAAAGACAGTAAGGGCCAAGTTTACTAAAGTTCAACATTCTCTTTCTAAAAAATGAGCCATCAAATTCAAAATTGGGAAGAATGTCATTAGTGAGAGTAAGAGAATAAGAGAATATACCCACCAGGTGCCAGGCCAAAAAGCACACTGGTGGACAGCAACTACCATCTTTTACTATTATTATTTAATTTGCTGGATGCCTTTTCTAATTTCATTGGTGTTTTGGACTCTACATGCCTTACCTGATTTAATATTTGTACCAAATAAGTATCTGCATCCTCATTTTTCAAGGAAAATTTATGAATATATTTAATCTAATGTCAGATTGTTGCAGCTTCCAGGTTGGAATGCACGTAGGTCTCCCTGCCAAATCCACATTTTCAGCATCTTTGAAACTCTTAACTTTCAGGTCCCAGGAAAATCATAGATAATGAGGGATTGTGGAGGGTGAAGCAGATGAGAATGAAGCTACTGTGGTACATGTGGGTCTCCGCTGTGTGCATCCTGCTGCCAGAAAGAACACTCAAGGCCTGAGCTAATGAGGCACCCTTGATGCAGGAGCCTCCAGTCTCTCTTTTCTTTAATGCTCCCTTACCCTGCAGTTTGCATTGATACCCATGCTGAATCCAAAATGAGTCTCGGAGAATTGAGGAGGTGGCCCAATGTAAACAGAGACTATGTAGAGGTGAGGGGATTTGCCCCCAAGGTGCCCAGGTTGTACCAGTTCCCAAAGTGTGTACTCAGGTTTTTCAGCCTGCGCTAGGGATTTCTCTACTCACTCATGCCCAAAGCAAGGGTTCAGGCAAAACAGAAAGCAGGGAGGTAGTACTCTCTCTCTGAGCACAGGCATGGGGTGAGAGACAGCCCAAATGGAAAGCCTCCTGGTTGGGAGTACCTGAACCACACAATGCTTACTTGTCTTTGGATTTTGGCATCAAGAAGGATTTCCAGAGCCACCAGCGAGACTCAGCCAACACCGCCCTCAGTGATGCCCCACAAGGCAGCATGGGCTGTGCCTAGGAGGCTGCTAGCCCAAGACCACAGCAAGCTATACCCAGAGAAGAGGACCAGGACATCTGGGGCAGGGTGGGGAATGGAGGAAGAGAACTTGGAAAGTTGAGATTTAGGAAGATTTTTGGTTGTTTATATTTTGTTTTTAAGCTACCATCTTTTTAGTATGCATTCCCATCCTTTTACCAGGTGGGAAAAGATATAAGAAGAGAGGAAGGGGGCTTGGGATGTGGCTCAAGTGGTAGCGTGCTCACCTGGCATGCGTGAGGCCTGGGTTCGATCCTCAGCACCACATACAAACAAAAAGATGTTGTTCCTGCCATAAAACTAAAAAATAAGTATTAAAAAATTCTCTCTCACTCTCTCTCTCTCTCTCCACTCTCTCTTAAAAAATAAAAAATAAAAACCCCTTCCTTGTGCTGTGCTTTAAAAAAAAGAAGAGAGGAGGGTCTGCTTGGTACAGGGAGAAGTGAAATGCAGAGTGAGGGTCAGATTTGGTGTCAAAAATTATTGTAACAGTAACAACACTTCAAATGTCATGATTCATGGATTCTGACTTTGTGTTATGTCAAAATGCCACTCCACTCCTGTGAAGTGGCATAGAGTGTTTCTCAGTCCATCTCATCAAGGGCTGGGATGTAGCTCATTGGTATGGCCAGCTCCCCTGGGCTCAATGCTCATTAATGGGGGAAAGGAAGAGGGTGTGATAGAGGTGATGGCTCCATGATCTCTCTACTGTACAAATTTCCTTTTGGGGCTGGGGTGTGGATCATTGGCAGAGCACTTGCCTATCACTTGTGAGGCACTAGGTTCAATCCTGAGCACCATATAAGAATAAATAAATAAAACTAAAAGTATTATTTCCATCTACAACTAAAAATATTTTTTAAAATTTTTCTTTGGAATAAATGTGTCATGTGAGATACTTTAATTCTATGTAAATATCTGATCACTGTGTTTTTACCTACTATCCCTTTCATTCATTGCTGACTCCCGGCTCACTATTCATGAACACTGTGTTTCCAAAGGTGGTTTTCTACATGTAAAAGGGCTTAGGTAGTTAGGGCAAGATGGTGAGTGAGGAGGTCGGGAGTGGGGCCAGAACAAAGGAGTGGGGAGAATGTCTTCTGATGAGGTCAAATTCCTCCTTTAAGAAAGTGCTCATAGAGGACACAAGTGGAGGACCCAATTAGACAAGCACTTCTGATTTCATACTCTTAAGTGGGGGATTCAATAGAAAAACTAAAAGAGACACATGGATAGAGGGGGACACCCATCAATAATAGTGAGGAGTACGTGGACAGGAGAGGAGAAAAGGAAAGGAGGAAATCCAGAGATCACAAAAAGAACAAGCAAAAACTCCCCCATCAAATTTTCAGCTCTGGGCCCTTTTTTTCAGAGAACCCTATCTCTGTAACTCTGTTGCTTTTTCAATAAGCCTACTTCTTGCTTGCTGTCTCTGTGTACTGTTCTTCAATTTTTGGCTGAACAGAGACAATGAACCCAGAAGCCCTCACCAGTAACACATCAACAATTCCTTATATATTTATTCATTTAGTTTTGTACTGCTTGGGATGGAACCCATGGCTTTGCACATGCCAGGTAAGTCCTCTACCATTGAGCTATACCCCTCAGATTTTTAGATTTTATTTTGAGCAGGGTCTCACTGTGTTTCTCAGGTTGGCCTCAAACTTGTGATCCTCCTGCCTCTGCCCCCTGAGCTGCTTGGATTACACGTGTGCAACACTGCATCTGGCCTCTGCTTTCCTTTCTTAGGGTTCTTTTTGTGCTCATTGCTACTGGAGTGCCATTGATCCCAGACCCTCTCAGCAGACACAGCTACTGAATACAGGTTAAAAATTCTGAAATTATTTTATAGGTTTCTATGATTGAGCAGATAATAAGCATGCTATATTTAGTAGGAGCTAGTTTTCTCACTATTGATGAAATGAACTACAAATAAAGAAAGGAAGAGGGTAAAAGAAACCTTGTTGTGTTCAATTATATCAAAGATTCTCAAGGTGAATTCATGTTTTAGACAGATGGAGAAACAAATGTCAATTAGCAATTCTACTCCTTGGTAGAAATTGCATGATTGTGAAAATATACCAATAGAAATGTTCATAAATGCACTATCATAATAGTCCTAAATGAAATTACCCAAATTCCAATTGACATCACATGTGGTAATGAATATTCTACCACTGTATGCAAACTTGTGGATGAAAATATAATCAGTTTGAGGAACTTTCACAAAAATGCTGTGATTCACTTCTTATGAAATTCAAAAATAGGCAAAATTAACTCAAGCTTTGAGAACTCAGTGTCAAGTTTTCTTGTGGGCTGGGGGAGGGTAGTGATTGTGAGAAAAACAAGGGAGTCCCTGATATTGTTCTGTCCATTGACCTGGATGCTGGTTACACAAGTGTGTTCAATTCTTTTATTTTTGGTATCAAAGATTAAACTCAGGGGCACTTGGACATTGAGCCACATCCCCAGTGCTATTTTGTATTTTATTTAGAGACAAGGTCTCACTGAGTTGCTTAGGGCCTTACAGGTGCTGAACCTGGCATTGAACTCAAATTCTCCTGTCTCATCCTCTCAGACTGCGAGGATTAAAGGCATGTGCCACCACCACTGGCAATTGTGTTCAATTCTGAAAATCTCTTTGTTACTTCAGTATAAAGTTTTTTTGCAAGATCTTTATCTCTTGATCATGTTACCTTCATTCTCATGTACCCTTCATTTCAACTCAGGTTTAACAAAAGGCTCATTAAAAAAAGAACAATTTTGAACAAGCCTACCCTGCTCCTTCTTCCTGACCATATTACATAAGTATGATGATAATGCTTTCATGATTGATAATATCTCTAATGCAGGTGGTGAAGGGATTATTGTTACCCCACCTACCTAGGAGCACAGTGTAAAGAAGGGAAGGGACCTGCCCAAGGGTTACCTCTTGCAGAGATGGAGTAGGAATGCAGAGCTGTTGGGGGTTAATCCAGCTAGCCATCTTTCCTTCTGGAATTCTACACATAACTAATGCCTTCTAGGGATTTTCCACCAAGGATAAGGGTGATAATTAAACTCTAAAGCCTAAGGTTTGCCTTGTTTTTAATTAACCTTTACCCTAGGAATTGTTTGAAAACATATTTTTAAAGGTCAAATCATGACCTTCAAACAGATATAAAATGAACAATTGCTGGGAATTTTCACTGAATCAATGAGAAAACTAGGCAGATTATAACTGACTCAAAGGAGAAGTCAAAAATCACAGACTTATATAAAGCAAAGGAAAATTAAAGAAGAATCACAAATAAGCTTTTCAAGGGATGAAAAGGGAATTTAGCTGAATCCATCTGCTATAGTAGAATGTACCTTTGTAGAGATGAGGATTAATTTACACTGCTATTAGCTATCTATATTTTGCAGAATTGCAGAATAGCTTCCATGAAATCAAACCCAAAAAAGGTGGAAAGATGTGCTATAGACAAAGCTTCTTTTGTCTTTAATGTGAAAAGAAACATTGAAAATAAAACTCATTTATTCACAGTAATACTATCAAAGAGGTCTAATGTTTCTGGCACCTGTTTTTATATGATGGAGTCCCAAAGATTTTGTAATTTTCAATAGGCTTTCTTGATGAGCTCAGCTATCATTAGTTTTATTCCACACCCTTGGTTTGTTTGTTAGTACTGGGGATTGAGATGAGGGACACAAAACCAACTCATCTACATCCTCATCCCTTTTTAGTTTACTTAGAGACACGGTTTCACTAAATTGCTTACAGCCTCTCTAAATTGCTGAGATTGGCTTTGAGTTTGCTATCCTCCTGCCTTAGTCTCTGGAGCTTGGGATTACAGGCATGCACCATCACATCAAGCCTTTAATTCCACTTTTAGGACTGATTTGAGGAAGGCGAAAATCCAAAACTGTTCAGTGTGAACCCTTAATTTAGAGTCATGGGTGCTTGAGAAATAATACTTATTTTCCTCTTTGAAGGGGACATTGAAGAATAAACCTAGAAACTGATAGAAACTTTAAAGAAGTTTAGCTCTCTCCTCAGTAAGATATTTTATTTTATTAAATAATCAAGTTTATAATAAAATCAGTGTAAAACTTAGAAAATTATTCTGGTAAAGCCAGGAATCTTTCAACATAGATAAGTTACAGAGAAAAAAGAAAAACCCTTTGTATCATAGCTGAATATGCAAACAGCAAATCAAGGAAATGAGGCCATCATAATTACACAAACTTTTCTAAGATTTCTAAAGTATTTTGTAGTGTAAAAAAGGGGATGATACATTTTAAAAGACTTTTTTGTTTTGTTTTTAGTTGTAGATGAGCACAATACCTTTATTTTATTTATTTATGTGGTGCTGAGGATTGAACCCAGTGCCCCCTGAATGTGAGACAAGAGCTCTACCACTGAGTCACAACCCCAGGTCTATATGATACATTTTGTTTATTTATTTGGTACTAGGGACTGAACCCAGGGGCACTTTACCACTGAGCTAAACCCAATTTGTTTTTAATTGTTTTTTTTTTTTTTTTAATTTTAGTACAAGGCCTCACTAAATTTCTGAAGCTGGCCTCCAACATGTGAAATTCTTGCCTCAGCCTCTCCAGTAGCAGAGATTATAGGCATGTACCACCTGGAGTATTTTGTCTATGGTGCATTTTATAAGCATTGTATGCTATGTGTTATAAATATTATTATATAGTGTGATAATTTTGTATGATAAAATTCATATTGTGATAAAAGCAACCTTTAATAATATTTTTTAACATTTGTCATAATATTTAACCCATTTAAGACTCAAGTTTAATAAACAAAGCAATAAAATTTATTTTATTGTTTATCATGTGCTGGTGATTGAACCCTAGCCCTTGTTCATGTTTGGTAAGTGTTCTCCTAATGAGCCAAATTTAAAACTCATTTGAAATTCTTCATTATTCTTTTTGATATTCTATAACAAAATGATTCTTAGGACTAATTTCTTTCTTTTTACAATTTCTTTTTTGGTACTGGAATTGAACACAGGGTGCTTAACTTCAATCCCAGCAGGGTTTTTGTTGTTGTTGTTGTTTGTTTGTTTTTGATATTTTATTTAGTAAACAGGGCCTCTTCTAGGTTGCTGAAGCTAGCTTAAAATTCGTGATACTCCTGCTTAAGGGGATTACAGGTGGGCCCCACCATGCCCAGCCCCAGAGCTGGTTTCAAGGGCCCATGTGATTGAAACTAATTTCTGTGGAGTGTATTCATTGCAATTCACTCAGTGTTGCTATTTTGAAGTGAATCATTAGAAAAAAATCATTCAAAAAAATTCAGTTTCTATTTCTAATATAGTAAACATAACTATTGATAATGTATTAATTCTCTTTCATATCCTCTATATGTTTGAAAAGTGTAAAGCATTTCAACAAACAAACCAATATAAATGTTTGCTGACACTTTATGAATCCCTGGATTAATTCCTCAGTTTTAAGACTTATAAGTGGTGAAGGCCAAGTTCACTAATGAAGGCTAGTATCTGCAAGGCAACCCTGCTCTCAATCTTGCAATGTCACAGGATGATTGTGCTTTGCCAAGTTCTTGTCCACATTCCTATGATTGTCCCACCCCCTCCAATCCCAAAAGCCTCTTAACATCCACCTTGGTCCTCCTTGAAGAAGCTTCATCTCTAGTTCACAACCCCTGGAGGTCAATGTGCATTTACTAATCTACTCCATCTAGTCTGAGTGTGTCCTCACATTAGAAATGGAACCTTCTGGCCAGTTCAGAGGAGCTGCATAGGGGAATCACTCCCACAGCTACCATGGGAGAACACTTTGTGCACCTGTTCAGGGAAGAACCTGGCCACGCCTACCCAAAACCCTCAGTGCCACTGCCCAGAACTTAGATGAATGCCCCATGTGAATCCTGCCATGTAGTCTTGCTCTCCAGAGCAGCCTTCTCCTCTTCCTCCTCTTGAATTAATAACTTATGGTGCCAAATCAGAATTAGCACTGGGGTCTTTTACAATGCCCAGATCTGTTGTGCAGCTTTTGTATGGCCTCAAAGGATTCCCTTCTGGTCAGTTCTTGCTCAGACTCATGTTAAATCTTCTCCTCCTGGATGCTATTTAACATCATTTCAATTCTACCCCTTGCTTGAAGAAGAAATGGGGTAATTTCCATATAACAAATTAGATGGTGAAGTCAATATACATCCATATTTCACTGTGAATATATTGATACCAGGTTGGACTAAATTACTGGTTACCTCAGTAATTTACAACTGGTTGTCTCTGAGCAGATTACCAACATAGGCTTTGGAGCTACAGGGATTTAGGTTTGATTTCTGGTTATATCATTCACTGTTCTGATTGCAAACAAGCTATTAATTCCTCAGGCCCACTGGGAATAATGGCTAGCAAAATCCGTCTCCTAAGGATCAATGTGAGGATTAGATGAAAGAATGCAAGCTAGGCTTTTAGCACAATGCCTGACCCACAGTGAGCATTCAGTTGATGTTTCTCCTATTATTATTAATATTAAAACTGTTCTGTGGGATTCCTGCAGATGCAAAGGAAACCATGAGATGATGTAAAGAATCCTTCCTCTTCAAAAGAAAAAAAAAAACCGCTTGTAATCAAAAAGTCTTTGCTACAGGCATGACAGGATCCAGGATAATAGTAGTGACATATTGAGCTTAGAAATTTTATAACGTATTTATTTTTAGTTTTCTAGGAAATACTCTAATACCCAGAACATAAACCCATAAACTCTGGTTGTGCAGATGACAAAACTTCACAAATGTTATAAATAGCCCCATCTTTTGTACATGTGCAAAATATTATTGCTGCATCTTTAACTGAGGGCAAGAAGAACTCTAGGTCTGTAGCATGTTTGAAATATTTGATCTTTGCCATGGATACAGTATCAGTGTCAACTACAAGTAATGTAAATGGGCCTCAGCCTGTTAAGGCAGCTAACAGTGACAGAGACTATTCTCCCTTAATGCATCATTATTGGATGAGATTCACAAAATATTTGGGAGGTAAGGTATGCTGCTGAGAACATGCCTTTGGATGCTTCATCCAACACAGCTGACAGGCAGTGGCAGTGTGGCAGAAGAGCAAGATATGAGGGAACCAGATCTGCCACCCAAATGGCTGTGGAATGTTGGTGTTTATTTTCCTTAGTTTCTCCCAGTGTAAAACAAGGTGTGTGTGTGGTGAGGGGAGTATTTTGTAGTTTTTGCCAGCATTCTGACTACAGGTGGATGGCAAACATGATTTCATCTCATATCCAGTGTGATTTACTGCAACTCTAGCTAAGTTAACAAACATAAAGATACATTTTAGAGGCATCTATGATGAGCTATCATAATTGGTTAGTCCAGGATTTTGTTTTCTATTTGTCTTGTTCAAAAATTATGTAAATTTAATTTGTAGATTTCATTTAAATTTGACTTTCACATGGAACAGGGAACTTGAATTGTTTAACCCCAAGACATCCTGTGGTGTTGTCCCCTCCTGGCTTGCAGAGGATTTTCTTACCTCTGGACACTTCTCCTTTCAGGATGGTTTGATGACGTAAACATGGAAAACATGAATTTTTTTCTTTTCCCCCATAAGATAGGACTGTGAGGTATGAAGACACAGTATTATTAACTGTAATAATAAAAACCTTTGTTATTTGACATGAAAAACCCAATAAATAGATCAATGGGAAATAATACCCAGTAATAGAGCTCATATATACAAGCACTTATGGTATGATGAAGGTAACACTTCCAATTAAAGATGAAAAATAGGAAATCAGCTAAATTATTGTGGGGCAATTAGTAAACTATTTGGGTCTCACTAATTTGCTGAGGTGTATTTTGAACTTGTGATCCTTCTTCCTCAGGTTCCTGGGTTGTAAGGATTATAGGCACATACCCACTATGTCTAATCTAGTTATCTTTTGGGTAAAAATATTTTAAATTTTGCTCCCATTTCCAAACACAAAATTTCAGTGCAGTATCACACAGTGCAGAGATAAATACTACCCATAGGGGTGTCTTGCTGAGATGGGTAGAGAGTAGAATAGGCATGTGTGAAGATGTGGCAAACTCCTTCCGTCACCCTTATTCAGGATCATAATGGGGGGGTAATCAAAATAATTTTTTAAATAAAAAGCACTTTATTTTCAGACAATCAGGAGAAGTATTTTGTGTTTTGTTTTCTGTTTTGACTTGAAGAAACAAATGTGAAATTGAGTGAAGGAAGATGAGAATGGAAAAGCAGGAAGGGTCCTGATCATGAATGCCACTGGGTATCAGCCTGTTATGATCCTACAGCCGAGGCAAGTTAGGGAAGGTTTTTTGTTTGATTGTTTTACATCAGGGAATTGAAAATGTCTATTGTACATTGGATGAAGGTGAAGTTGGAATAAGAAAAAAATAAAGATTAACAAAGATCTATACAATGGGAGTGGAGGACAGATTTCATCATTTCCTCATATATGGAGGAAATATTTCTGCAGGCCCATTTAGTACAGGGATAATGCTTCGTCCAAGGGATACAACAGTGAAGAAGACAAATGCAACCTGGGGTTCTCAGGTTGGGTACAATCTAGGTCAGCTGAAAGAAAAATCAATAATAGGCATTCACTAGAGACAGGTGTCTATGTTGCATTGATCCTGTATTCAGGGATTGTGACCAGAAATGTCCTCAGGACAATGGTTTAATTAAAGACAAAGAAATCAGGGATAATCAGGAAGGTTTTGAGACTTTGTGGGGCAAAGGGGGCACCAGAGGATATTTTCCTCACTGAAAATTTTCAAATTTCACCTAGAATCCAAGGGGCTTGGGAGGCTGCAGCAGGGTTGCTTGCTCTAGGCCAGTCACAGCAGCTTAGTGAGACCCTGCGTTATAATAATAATAAAAAAAAAAGACTGGTAATGTAGCTTAGTGGAAATATTCCCTTGGGTTCAAGCCCAAGTACTACATAAGTAAATAAAAAAAAAACCTCTTCAAATAATGATGATTAATGATGCTGAAAATTAAACTTTGTGCATGATTTTGGCCTAAAGAACACTGGTTTACATATATCCTTGAAAGAAAATTAGAGGTAGAACAATGTAAAATTATTAAATCTTAGCAATTTTTCTTAGCATTGTTACAGTTGAATGAACTATAAAAGCTGTGATGTGGGAGAATTAGGCAAGCTGCTAAAATTTTAGTGGAGAAAATACAAACTCAGTGATTGGGCAATTGATATCAAACCATCTTCAAAAACTCATGTCCTAGAAGCCAATTTGATGAGTTATCAGTTTGCCAAAGTCACCCAATTTGGAGGTGTGGTTTTGACACTTCAACAGGCATATTAAATATTTTTATTGAATATGTTCTCTTTTTGTCATAGAGAAAAGAACTGTTACTTTTCTTTTTAAATTGAATATCGAACCCAAGTGCAAATTACCACTGAGCCACATCCGTAGACGATTTTATTTTATTTTTAAATTTGAGACAGGGTCTTGCTTAGTTGCTGAGGGTCTCTCTAAGTTCCAGACTGGCCTTGAACTTTGAAGTCTCCTGTTTGAAGTTAGGTTGGTGGTGGCAACCTGTTGGCGACTTAGAACAAAACAGCCCAAGCAGGAAAGGAACATCAATCAGGTGCAGGTGGAAATGCATGTCAATCAGTGGGATCTCCTGACTAACTACTGTCCATCAACAGGACCCCCTGGCCAATCCTGGAGTTCAGTCATCTCCCCTGACCAACTCCTGCAGGTCAAAGGACCCCAAAAAATTCCTTTCCTGTCGCAAGCCCTTCCCTTCCTGACGTGAACCCTATAAAATCCCAGTCTTGTCGAGCTCCCATGCGGTTTCTCCTTAGACCCTTCTCCTGTCCACTCTGTGGGTCTGATCCAGGTGCGTGGGAGTGATATCTCAATAAAGCCTCCTTCAGCGGCCTTTTTAAATCTGCCTCCTTTGGTCACTGCCCTCCTCAACTGATCTGACACTTAAGCCTCCTGAGTAGTTGTGATTCCAGGTGTGCACCATCCTGCTGTGCAAGGATTATGTATTTTTGAAAGTTCACCTGCATGTTGATGTTTCTGAGCCTGCACAGGCCTGTTCACAGTGCCATCATCACATAGCTCCATTCATAAGACCTGGTATGCACTGGGGTTTTTCAGTCATGGGCATCTGTAGGGAGCATGAAGGACTCAGATCACATGCTCTGAAGCCAAGCTTCATATAAAGAATGTGAACTTGGAAAACAAATAAGTGATTGGGTAATATGTTTGATAACTTAGGAAAATTTCCCATGAGATTGGTCCATTTGGAGCTAATTCCTTGGTGTAACTCATGGAGTGAGCTCTGAGGAGATCCTGACTGGAGGGGAGGACATTATGAGAAAAAGGCAGTGTGGTGGGTGCAGTGGGGTGGGTTGTGGAGATATGTGTCCAGGTGGTTTTATGAAGAGCTTGATGGAGGAGGGAACTAAAGGTCACTTCCTGATGTGAACACGGGCTACTGAGAAAAGAAGGAAACAATGCTGATGGGAATGTTGAATTATTGGAGAAAAAGTAAAAACCAGAGAAATCAATCTAAGGTCAACCTTTTTATTTGGCTGTGAGAACAACTCACCAAAATAAAATTCTGGTATAATTTTGAACAACATGTTTCCATACCAATTCAAAACCAATTTTTTTTTTAAATAGCAATTTTATACACAATTATAAAAAGAATTTTTTTGTCTTTGACCTTTAAGAATACCTCATATGAACTCTCTAATTATAGGTCAGCTCAGTACAGAGACACTATAGTTAATGGAATGCTGGGAATAAGATAATTCCTGTCCCTTTGCTCCTGAGGAGCGAACCAGGGGACACTAACATTGAAGAACATCCCAAGACTTTTATTTTTATTTTTATTCTGAGACAGGGTCTGGCCATATTGCCCAGGAGTACTTTGGATGCTCTGCCTAAGCCACCTGAATTGCTAGGATACAGGTTTGGTCCACTGCAGCCACGGTTTTCATTTTTTACCTCCTTTGAGTTTATAACGAGCATGGTACATTACAATAAAATCAGAACTGTCTGAAGGCTGATTTGCTTTTCTGTGATCATTAAAAATGCCTGACCCTATGGAGATATAAAAAAATAAAATTTAAATACTAAATGCAAATTTTCCTTTTTAAAGTATTTTGAAGGAAAAAGAAAAAATTGGAAGGACCCTTCTGTATTGCAAAATCGCATTGTGTTTTTGTTTGAATGGCAGCAGAGCACATTACATCTGCTGGAGGTGCTGACTAAAGTGGGTTGGTGGGCCTCTCTACAGGGAAATGACCACCTTTAGATCAAGACAACATGGGAAGGAGGACCACATATGGGACATTTAAGATTTTTTAAATCTTTTCTTTTTTATTCTCACTCTCCCTCTCTTTCTCTCTCTCTCTCTCTCTCTCTCTCTCTTTTTTTTTTTTTTGGTGCTGGGGACCTGACTCAGTGGTGCTTTGCCACTGACCTACATCCCTGCTTCTTTTCATTTTCTGATTTTGAGATATGTTCTTATCATACTGCTGAGTCTTACTAAAATGCTGAATCTGAGGCTCCAAATTGTGATTTTCCTGCTTCGGCCTCCCATGTCTCTGGGATTACAGGCCTGTACCACCATGCCTGGCTTATTTTTTCTTTCCTTGCTTTCTTGGCATCCTCATTGGTATCAATGTTGCTGTATCATTTTTTCTACCCTTTGCCAAAGCTACTCCAGCATCCTCCTTGGATTTCCATCCCCTTCCTCACCATCACCTCCTACCCTTGTTTATCTCCATATTTGACGGCTTGGCCTGCTTAAACCATCCTCCTTTTTAGCATTCCCATTAGCAGGAGCTCTTCCAATCTGACTCCCCACAATTTTTCTTTTCTCATGAAGTACTTTGTGGGGACTTCAGAGCTGGTATACATGGTTGCCTATCACATAGTGGATAAGTTGTGATCCCACACAGAGTGTTCCAAAAGGAAGCATGATATCTGGACTTTGGAGTTAGACCTGCCAGAGTCCATGGGTCAAAGAAGGCAACTGCAGAGAGGGTCTGTGGCTAGGGGAGGGTAGGATTCTGGGACAATGCAAATGGCTTTTGGAGCAGCTGGTGGCTCAATCCAATTTTGGTTTTCTCTACACTCTCAGTTCCAATGCCCTCCAACACTTCTGGCTCCCAAAATATTTCCCCATGTACTCCAAAGCACACAAATTATTGCCTCCAATGACAGTTTCTCCTAAGCAGACAGCATAGGACCCATCCTCTGCCACCCTCCATGAATTTACTTGCTCATAAATGTGATACTTGTGCCTTTTTTTTCATTTTTGGTTACAAAGACACTATATATATCCTGGAATTATCTTAGAAAACTGGATTCCTTCAGCTTTTTTTTCCCTTAGGCCAGGAAATAAAATTAGGGGCACTCAACCAATGAGCCCCACTCCCAGTCCTAATTTGTGTTTTATTTAGAGACAAAGTCTCATTGATTTGCTTAGCACCTCGCTATTTCTAAGGCTGGCTTTGAAATTGTGATTCTCCTGTCTCAACATCCCAAGCTGCTGGGATTACAGGTGTTTTCCACGTGTCCAGCTAGCTTTTTTTTTTTTAAATAAGTTTTGCACTCCTGGCTACCATTTAGTTGCCCTGCTAAAACTTTATATTTATTTCTTTAATACTGGGGATTAAACTCAGGCCACTCAAAAAATCTACCACATCCCCAGCTCTTTTGTGTATTTTATTTTGTTGTGGGGCAGGTCACTCAGAAAACACACCAAATCCATTTTGTCAAATTGAAGAGACTTTATTTAGCCAATATAAATGACTATATTTATATTGGCTAAAAAATATAAATATACTTCTTTATATTTTTATATCATCTCTCTGCCAGAGCCAAATTGTCTCTGCAAGGAATATCCCCAAGCCTGAGCATTTTAGGATTTTTAAATGCAAAAACTACATCTGGGCTCTGTAAGCAAACAAGTTCAAAAGCTGGATTGGACAGTTAGTGAGACAATGCAATGGGTACATTGATATTTCCTTCAGGGCTTTCAGGTTGGCATAGTAGCAAGCCAGAAAAAGGGAAGTGAGTCAAAATGACCCTAGTTGAGTAAAAGTTAGATAATGGTTACTAACGTTTAGACAATTGATTTCTGATTTCTGACAAGGTACATTGCCCCCCCCCCAAAAAAAAAAGGGAAAGTAAAGAGAACAACTTCACATTGTATAAGAATTGTTATTTGGGGTTGCCAAGTATATTATGCTAGGTAAGTATTATCAGGTACAGATGTGGGCTTTCCAACTGGAGAAGCATTTCTTACATGATATAGAGTCTCAGAGTAAAATAGAATCTGTTTAGTCATTGTCCATATAGACTGGTTTATAACAATTTAGAGACAGAGACTTCCTGAGTTGTTTATGGCCTCACTGAGTTACTAAGTTTAGCTTTCAAATCATGATCTTCCTGCCTCAGCCTCCAAATCTTCTGGGATTATATGTACCCACCCACACACTGCAAACCTTATTTTCAACTGCTTTATGTTATAATCAGTCTCCTGAAGGTTCGAATTTAGGTAAATTAGTTAATCTTTCTATGTTTCAGGAATCATCTGTATAATTATTTATATCCCCATAGGGCTGCTAGGAGATAAGGCAGAAAAAAATCTGTTCCAGCTGCAGAGTTAGCCTTCATACATTTGTACGTTCAATACCCAGTACAATCAATCAATCAATCAATCAATTTAGAAAGAAAAAAAATTGTTAAATTGCTTCAATAGAAGGAGGGACATGTAGATCCTCTGATTCAGGAAGAAGATAAACTATTAAGCATTGGTTGATTTCCTACACAAGAAGTTCAAAAAATACTTTCAAGAATTATTACCTCTCTCACACATTTGGGAAAGTACAAATGCCCAGAGTTGTGAATAAAATCAAAGACATGCAGTTTCTTTGTGAAATGGAAATTTTTGTTCTATCACAAGACTGAATGAAGAACAAGATAAATTAAGCAGGCACTGTGGTTCATACCTGTAATTTCAGCTACTCCAGAGGCTGAAGCAGGAGATTTGCAAGTTGGATGCCCCCATCACCAAATAAGCAGGAACCAGAGCCTCCACCGCTATCCGCCCCCCAAAAAAAGATGTGGAAGATGTAGCTAAGTGGTAGAGTGCCTCTGGGTTCAATCTCTAGTACTGAGAAGGAATTTATTTTTTTATTTACAAACTATTGATTAACTCAGACTGATTCTCTCTTAAATATTGAGAGCCATCTCCTCACAAAGACATAAAAAGCTAATTTTGGCTTAACTATAAATGACTGCAAATTCTGATCTTGCTTGGAATGCCTGCCCATGTCTTGAACTCATCCATGCCTGCCTTTCCCTCACCAGACAGCAGCCCTCTCTGAAACTTTAGTGACACCTTATAAATATTGGCCTTTCCTGGCCATAAAAGGACCCTCACTGAGGCACTAATGACCTTCATAAATTCTGATCTTCAGGCCAGCAAAAATATAAATAGCATTTGTGTTAGGTTCATCAGAGTTTTGTCATTGGTAACTCCCCGTTTGTATAACTTTCTTGATTATAAAGCTAGGCTGCAAGAAACATGCATTGCTGTCTTGTTCCTGTGGTTTGTGTTGGGAGAGGCAGCCCAGCCCGGCAGGTTGAAATAATAAGCTTGCTTTAATTTGATCTTAGTTGGAGTATGTTTTTTTTTTTTATTTTTTAATTTGTGTGTGTGTGTGTGTGTGTTCTGGTCCAACACTATCTAAGGCTCTTAAAACATTAATCTGATGTGTTATAATATCTGTTTGCAATTCCAATCTGTGGTCTCTCCTTCTTCCAAGCTCAGTTCTCCTTAATCAATACTATAACAAGTGACGTGGCTCATCTTTGAGTCGAGACTGCTCTGCCTCATACTGTGGGTTGTGATAGTATGATAGAGCGGAGCGCAAGGTTTGAGGTGCCAGGTCAGGGGCTCCCTATGACCTAAACATGTCTGTTCCTATTGTCCTCAAGTACAATTGGGGATTAAATAGTACCAACAAAGATTATTTTCAGAGAGTGCTAAATAGGAGATAGGATTTGAAGAGATAGGTTAGGTTCAGATACACAGAGGTATTTAGGGTTTTGTGTGGACTAGGGTGGATCAGTGTGCTGCCCATGACCCTTGTTGAAGGTGGGGCAGCATTGGGGTGTTGGCTGTCTGTGTCTGAGGAGGGGCCACCTGTGGGCATGTCTAGGGTTTGCTATAGAATGAATGTGGCTCCAGAGTTCCTCACTTTACTACTGAGAAGGCCTGAGGAGGAGAGAGTCAACATGACTTCCAAAGGTGAGGCTCTTTGCAGGAGGACTGAGATGTGTGTTTTTGAGGCACGCCGTGGACTCGTGCACTAGTGTTGGGGAGTGGGAATGTTTGAGCCTTCACCTTTCAAGTGTAGCCTTGTGTTCCAGGGATAGCTTCTGTCACCAATGAAACTGTCTATGTCTGCTGCACACTGGAATTGGAGAACAGGGCTATTCTAAAGGCTCTTATATTTAAAAATAAGCTCGTGGTTATATTAAAATATTCCTTATATTTTAGAGATATATAGGAGTATTTTCAGGTCAAGCGATATATCTGGAATTCCTATCAATATAATGAAGGGACATGTCAAAGAGAAGAGCAGAATGATTGGGTGAATCAACTAAAATTGGCCAGGTATGCTCTGTGTTAAGGTGGAGAGATAAATTCTTTAGGTTCTTGTATTCTCTCTTGTTTTCTGTTAGTTAAAGTATTAGCCAGGTATAGTAGTATGTGTCTGTAATCCCAGCTACTGTGGAGGGAGGCTGAGGCAAGAGGATCCTGAGTTCATGGGCAGTCTAGGTGTTTTGAAAGTTTATGGGTGAGGAGGAATGGGCTTGTGGATGATTGTTAGAGCCCTGTTGGATTAGTGTTAGAGCACAGTAAAACTGTCTACCACCAGGAAGACACAGGGAGAAAGAGGGAGGGGCCAGGGCCCCATAATCCCCTTGAAGATCTGCCACCAATGATCTAAAATTCTCTCCAGAAGCCTCACCTCTTAAAGGTCCCAATATATCCCAATAGCATCACTAAACTTTACCATTTGTAGCTTTAAGGTATGTTTAAATCTAAGCTTAGCACAGCACAGTTAAAAATAACAGACTACTGCAGTTATTTTGAGAGATTCTAGGATATAGTGACCATGAAATATCAAGTTTCAAAATTAGCTTTATAATATGATAATTCTGAAAATGAAAAAGAGCTAAAAGAGTAATGATTATTGTTGAATTGACACATAGGCATTCACCCCATCAAAACACTTGGACTAGATTTCTATGCCCTAAATTTTTAAAATATTTATTTTTAAAGTTATAGTTGCATGCAATATTTTTCTTTTATTTATATGTGGTGCTGAAGATATAACTCAGTGCCTCACGTGTGGTACATGGGTGCTCTACCTCTGAGCCACAACACCCGCCCCTGCCCTAAACTTTTGAAAGTTGCATTTGGACTTGGGCAAAAGCATTTTTTTACCAATATTATGAGAAAACTAAACTCGGTGTGCTTTTAACTAACTAGTTAATAAATTCATTTATTTATTTTTAAATGTTTTTTGATTGTCAATGGACCTTTATTTTAGTGATTAATATGCAGTGCTGAGAATCAAACACAGTGCTTTTCCATGCTAGGCAAGCACTCTCCCACTGAATATCAACCCCAGTCATTAAATGAGTTTATTTATTTCTTCCCTTTCTGTAGATTTTGAATTTTTACATGCTGTTTTCATTGATTGCAATATTATAAACCAGTTCATATAGTAATCTGCATAGATTTTTCTTGAAGAAAAATCTTTTTTCTTTGAGCAAGCCTAGTAGATTATCATACATGTATCCTATTTATGTGTTTCTACATTAAGGTCCCTAATAATTCAATTAAAATTTTTGCACCTATTTTCAGGAATTTCCTGATACTCAGGTTTTGCTGAACTATTTTCAAGTGTTTGGATCATAAGATAGCTTTAGTATGAATTAGGTATATCATCTCTCTTGCTATTCTCTAAAATATTGCACAAATTCACATCTATAACTTTATGAATTTTTTGGATTTTTCTGTGACTCAATCTGACTTTCCTTTACAGGAAGATTTTTTATGACTGATTTTTTTTTTTATTATTTTTCAATGGTTCTCAGTGGTTCTCCTTGAGTCATTTTTGGGAAGTTGAATTTTTCCAAAAATATATTCATGAACGGTTACAAATGTACTGTCATAGAGGTGTTCCAAATCGCCTGGTAACTTTCAAGGCTAGAGCAAGTATAGTGGTGTGTTATTTTCATTGTATATGTTTATTACGTGCATGTTCTATTGCACAGGTTGATTTCACAGGCCAGTGTCTGTGACAGGCTCTGAGGTCTTCTGGGTTGGGGGTCCATGTGTTGGGGGTGGAGCTAAGCTAAGGGCTGGTTTCCATAAGCAGATCTCTCTGGGTCCAAATGGGGTTTTGTCAAAAGGCATCTGCAACCTCCAGGAGGCCCACTCTGGACTCAGCCTTTGTTGTCCAAGCTGGAAGAAGTTGCTGGGTGAGAGGCCGCTGTGGAAAGTTGGGTTTAAGGGCCTCTGAAAAGTCATATGCCTACAATCGGGATTAGCTTGTTGACCTCATGAGGGAGGGGTTTTCTGCCACTTCTTGATCCTGAAAACTGAGATGGTAAAGTGCCCAGGACCAGGTCGCATTTCTTGCCTGTCAAGTCCTGTTTTTTTTTTTTTTTGGATGCCAGTTTCTGTCTGGTCACCTCCTCTAAACAGGGAGAAATCCTTAATTGGAAGAAGCTGGCACTGTTCTGCTTCTGGAGGAGAAATTTGAATTCAGCCCAGCGAGACTCAATGAGGCATCTCTTGACAGCTCTCAGGTGGGAATCTCTCACTGCCAAGTAAAGGCTAAGCAGGGTTTCTGGCTGGAGCTGGGGAATCAATCCCTAACAGGGCAGTTGACACTCTACACAGGACAGGAGTAAGGAGTTTATGTCTGGTCACAAACAAAAGATGCTTACACTGCCTCGTGTCTCTGAGGGGCTCCATCCAACTCTACCAGGGGGCCAAGGTTCACAGGGATAAGGAAGCCATAAGACCAGGCAGACGTGATACATCAGGATCCTGAGAAGGGCACTTTGCTATTTCCTGCTCACCCCAGACGACTCCTTAAAGATCTTTGTGTGCTCTAGGTGGCAGGGACCATTTTAAGATCTCCACTGTATAAGACGAAACCAGGTGGGTGTATGTAAAATTTTTAGTTGAATAAAGGATTCAGTCTTTGAAGTGTGTCAATGTTTGGGTCCTATAAAGTGTGTGCAAAACAAATTCTCATATAAAATTTCACAGGTATTTCCATCAATTTGCAGTTGCTCCATGTACATTTTGGTTTATTTTATTTTATTTATTTATTTTTTGGTAAATGAGGTTCTTTGTAAATTTGTTTAAAAGTTATTCATTTATATATTCCAATTAGGTATATATGCCAGTAGAATGCATTTTGATTTACTGTACAGAAATAGAACACAATTTTTCATTTCCTGGTTGTACTCTATGTAGATTTGCACCATATGTGCAATAAAAATATACACAGGGTAATGATGTGTTTTCATTTCATCTACGTTCCTGCCCCCAACCCCATTGTCCTTTCCTCACTCCCTTTTGCCTAATCAAAGTTCTTCCATTCTTCTCACCCCCCCATTATAAATCAGCTTCCACTTATCAGGGCGAACATTTTAGTTTGAATCCTTCTCATTTATTGATTCTTCAGTTTAATTTTTGCACTATAGGAGCCTTATTAATGATGTAGGGGCCTGTCATCTATTTTCTTTATCTATTCATCTGTCAAAGACCACATGCATGGTAGATAGGGCTGTCCAATAGGACCACACCTGACATTCCTGGAATGTTGTTTTATTCATAATAAATGGAGTCACACCACATCTGCTCTCATTAAAATGTACTTGACAGAAAAATGATTTGGAGAATAAGTGACTTTTTTTTTAAAATTGCAAAGGACAACCTGAAAATGAGAAAACAAAATGGCCTGTGTGTTATGCAGTGTGCCATTATGACCATGGTGGTGACTGAGCACCATGGAATTGTGGTTAACTTTCTGAGCTGGACTGTAAAATCTGCTGTTAAAGCTTCATTGAAAGTGAAGGGTTGCTCTCGAAGACTGGTTTTCAGAAAATAAAGAGGTGCCGCACAATGTCATTGACTTGGCTATAGTGAAGCCTCCCTAATGAGCAGGGGCTGCCACTCCTCACTTGGTGAGTGTGCAGGAGCACTCTAGTTCATTATTGTTGACGTGTGGACTGTGAGTTCCTGGCCTCCTCTTCTTCATGAAGTAAAATCCCAAGTGACATTTCTCTTTCCCTAAATGGATGCCTGAATAAGCTGGAAGAACATCTTAGATGAGATTAATTCAAAATGAGTTTATTTAAGAAACTAACAAAAATGACTTGTAAATCAGGTAGCCTTCAGAATCAGAACAGATTTGAAGAACTGTGGGCAATAACATAATTATGCATCATTGATAGAAAACAGAAGTGATGTATAGAGACAATTTAGTGATTTAAATGTTTTCACATGAAACAAAACTCAATGTTAGCTTCTCATTGCTGTGACAAAATACCTCAATTAAGAAACTTCAAAGGAGTTCCAGAGTTTTCAGTCCATGATCCCTGGGTCTCATCTCTTTGGCCCTGTGGAAAAGCTGAACATCATGCTGGGAAGCATGTGGTTAAACAAAACTTCTCAAATCATGATAGCCAGGAATCAAAAAGAGACTAGAGAAAAAAGGTCAGGATTCCAACATACCCTTCAAGTACATAATCTTAAAGACCTAATGCACTCTAATATGTTTCTACATAAAGTTGCCTCCTGATGTTTCTCCCACCTTTCAGTGGTACCACAGGCTGCCAACCCAACCTGCAGCACATGGCATTTAGAACAATTTGAGATGCACAGCACTCAGCTACTGGGATGAAACTCCATATTGATTTGGTCTGTTTATTCAATTTTGGAGCTTAGGCAAAACTAACGGCTTCCCACATGTTTTATTTCACAACCCTAAATCACTTTCTGTACATGATGTAAGCACCGGAGCAAATACCTTTCCATGATCCTAGAAGTGGTGTGGACCTTAGGTTCTACCTCTTCATTTTTGAGCCTGAAAAAACAACACGCCTCTTGAAACATTTCAATAAGGAAATGGGGTTTCCTCTAAGTTTTACAGAAAGCATATTTCAATTGACAAAAGGATCTTCAAATGCAATTATAATAAATCTAATTCTGGAAATTCAATAAATATTTTCAATTACTCAATTGTATGATATGGTTTCAAAATACAAAAGAAGTTTTGTAGATCAGTCATTTTTGTCTAAATAGTTACATGGTAATAAAAAACTCCAAACATTACATTAGATTCAGAAATAAAATTTTCATCTGTAAATTGAAAAAGAAAAGAAATATTCCTAAAAGATGATAAATCTTTCTCATTATTACATACATTTGAATCTACTTATATTTCATTGGTTGATGAAAGTCACAAGACTAAATTGAATTCAGAGCTCTAAAGTCAAATATTTATTTTTTAGAGAGAGAGTGAGAAAGAGAGAATTTTTAAATATTTATTTTTTTGACTTCAGCGTACACAACATCTTTGTTCAATGTGGTGCTGAGGATCGAACCTGGGCCTCACACATGTCAGGCGAGCGCGCTACCACTTGATCCACATACTCAGCCCTATAGTCAACTATTCTTAAGAGACATATCCTGGCCAATGAAGATGTGCAAAGAACACTTTGCCCTCATAAGAGAGATAATGGTTCAATTATTCAATCCGGATGATTAGTTTTCACTCTTGTGGCTGTCAGCTTTCTCTCAGTATAGCAAGTACCTGAGATAATCAAATTGAAATGAAGAAGGGTTCTTTTGGTTCAGTTTTGGATATTTCACTCCAATGTCAATTTGGCACACTGCTTTTGGGCCTGAGGGAAGACTGCACTTCAAGGTGAGAGTATGTGTTGAAATAAAACTGCTCACCTCATCCCTGGGTTGTTGATCAGTGGTAGCACTTGCCTAGCATGTGTGCAAAAGACACTGTTTGAATTCTCAGTACTGCATATAAGTAAATGAATAAAATAAAACCAAAAAATCACTTGACTCTGAGAGCACACCCCCAATGACCCAACAACTTTCCTCTAGGCCCTACTTCTGAACATTCATCATTTTCCAAGAGCACCATGCTGGGGAAAAATTCTTAAACATCTTGACCTTTGGGGGACTCTCAAGTCCAGAAAATGGTAGTCTCTTAAGTTAAAGAAAGAATCTACTGCTTCTTTGTCTGGAAGAGTAGAAAATAATTTCTAAATAGTTTGAGCTCAAATTTCTAAAACACTTTTATGCTTATGAAAGATTCACATAAATTTCCCTTCCTATTAGATATATAAAAACAAAAATAATTAGTGAAACACACTAGCATTATATAGAAGAAACAGGATCTAGGCCAGTATAACAAAAAATATCATTTATGACACCAATGGAAATGTAAGATACAGCAAATTTTACCAAGATGTTCCTGGGCAGAAGTTTTGAGCATACTTTTGCTTCAGATGTGTTTTCCCCTGATTAGGTTAATTTCATATCCCTGAATGAGGCACCCAGTCTAGGTTCTCATTTCCCCCTCACCTTTCATGGTCTCATTCGCACGGTTATTAGATGTCATGATTCTATTGTTATTTTGTAATCTGGTTAAAATTCTATGTGTCCAGAAAGAGTATCATTTCTTTATTCAAAAACGTTGTTTCTTTTAGTTCAATATATTTTTTTCTTCTGGAACTAACACACATTTTCCATACACAGACATGTGTGACACTCAATAAGGGCTGATGTAGCTAATTGTTTTTAGCTCCTAGATTACATTAGTCATCCCCCCCAATATATTGTCTAATATTCTCTTTCATCTGAAATATCTTAAACTTATCAGTTGTATAAAAATTACACATTATTTACCTTGTAGCTGCATATGCAATTGAAATTATTTCTCCGTAGAATTTTCAGAATAATCATTGTTTTAAACCAAAGGAGTGACAGGCATATCAACCTGGTACCCAAACAAATCCTTTGAAGCCATTCTTCAAATGAACACAAGTTCTTCAAATAAGAAAAATAGCAAAGTGATCCTTCTACCTAAAGTTGTATAACTATCCTGTGTCAAACCAAAAAACTTTTTCCTCAAAGGTAAAACAAAATATGTATAAATGACAGTTCAACAAGGGAAACAGAATCAGTAGTGTGTGTGTGTGTGTGTGTGTGTGTGTGTGTGTGTGTGTGTGTATTTACTGGAGCTTTAACCCAGGCTCTCACACATGCTAAGCATATACTTACCAGTGGGCTACATCCTTAGCCCTACTTTTTCATGTTTCATGTGGTCATATTTGTATTTTTTGCTTTTGTTTCCTGTGCTTTTACTGTCAATCCAAGAGGCCATAAACACATTTCATGTCATTAAGCTATCATTTCTTTTAGTATTTTTACAGCTTCAGGTCTTCATTTAAGTCTTTCTTGTATTTCATGTTGTTTTATACATATGGTGTGAAATAAGAATCTCACTTCATTCTTTGAATATGAACATCAATTTTATTTATGCTAAATATTTAAGATCCTGTCCTTTCCTCACTGTGGAGTTGGACACCCTTGTTGAAGACCGTCTTTCCATGTACACATGGGTTTCTTCCTGGCACATTTTTGCATTTAAGTGTTCTGTCTGTTGCTATTCATGTCAGTAACATAGTTTTAACTGTAGAATTGTGAAATGTTGAATTTAGAATTTGTGATATCTCTTAATTCTTTCATCTTTGGATTGCTTGTGAAATTCAGAATCTCTTGAGTTTGCATATGAATTTTAAGTTGTTTTTTCCTATATATACAAATATACCATTGAGATTTTAATAGGAACTGCATTGAATCTGTACAAAAATGTGGGTTATATGAAAATATTATCAATATGAAGTCTTTCAGCTCTTTAACATAAGATATCTTGCTGCTCCTGACCAGCGTGGGCAGCTGAACTAAGATCACCTGTGTGAATTTGCAGGGACACAAAATAAAACACAGACACAATTTACCTTTACACAAACTTCAGGAGAGCTTCCCTTGCTCTTTTCCTGAGACTCCCAAAAAGGAAAGCATGAGAAAGTCACAAGAGGGTAACAAGAGAGAAGGAACATATGCAGAAGTGACCTTTTATTGGGGGACACTTGTTCTAAGAAACTTCTATACAAAAAAGGTCAGAAGCAGCAGGACTACAAGGAAACAGGTGAGTGTAGCTCCCACCTAGGGGCACACTTCACAAAGAGGACCTCCTTAATCTCTGAGCAGGGGAAAAGACTGAGACACAAGTCATGGCACCACTGTGCCAGACTACAGTGATCTTTCACATCCCTGTGTTGCATCAGGACTAGAAGGTGTGGTCACTCAATGTGGCTCTCCACAACACCTTTTACTTATTCATTTTTTATTCCAGTTCTTTCAATAATGTTCTGAAGTTTTGAAAAATTGAGTCTTTTGCCTCTTTGAAAATTTTGTCACTTATTTTATTATTTTGTAATATTTATTTATTGGTTGTGGCTGTCCACAATAGCTTTGATATATTTATTTATTTTAATGTGGTGCTGAGGGTAAAACCTGGGCCTTTCTGAGACAAAACCCCACCCATTTTATCACTCTTTTTTTTTTTTTTTTTTTTTTTTTTTGCTTATGTAGGAAGATTTATTTCTTCAATTCTTTTTTGGACTGTTTATTTGTAACACATAGGAACATAAGTTATTTTTATCCTATAATTTGATAAATTTTGAAGTCATCTATGAAAGTTTTGCGAGGAAAATTTAGGCTGTTTTTCTGTCATCCATGAGCAGAGAACTTTACCTCTTCTTTCTAATTTGGAGGTCTGTTGTTTTTTTTCTGGCCTGCTTGTTCATAGAGCTCCTAGTACTCTGTTGAATAGAAGTGGCAAGACTGGGCTGCCGCAGTCTCTGGCTGGACACAAATCTCGAGCCTCCACAAAGCTTGTAGATTCAAACAGTAATTCTTTATTCCGGATCTCACACCGGCCGTCTACAAACACGTTCTGGGGAAATCCATGTTCTCTGCCCAAATCCACACCTCATGGACTTCTGTCTCTCAAATATATTCTGTCTGACCCTAAAAACTCAAGAGGAACTCAGGCAGCAGGATACACCCTATTCTAAAAGGGGAACGCCCTAATCTCCTATTATGCTAAACCTGGAACACCCTAAACACGGATCCGCCTTGGTCCTTGAGCAAGATCACCTTACATGCAATGTCGCTGCAAAATGTCCTATTTCCATGAGTCCTTCCACTAAAGAAACATGGGGGTACGCTGGCAAGGAAATTGTCATACCTACTTGGCTGATGGCTCCCAGCACTGGGCGTCCTTGCTTCTTCCTGATATTAGAGCAGAGGCTTCCAATCTTTTGCTGTTAAGCTTGGTGTCAGATGTGGGCTTCTCTTATATAGTTTTTATGATGCTGAGACCAATGCCTTCTACTCTTGGTTTATTAAATGTTTCTCTCATGAATATGTGTTGAACTTTATCAAGTGCTTTCCTCTCCTGCATCAGCTGAAATGATCACGTGGTTTCTCTTCTTCCTTCCATGAATGTACTAGATTGCATTGATTTTTCACATGTTGAATTATCTTGTATTTCAGGAATAAATCCCATTTAATCATGGTGTACAATTGTTTTATTTTTTTTTATTTCTGTGTGTGCATATATGTATGTGTGTGTGTGTGTGTGTGTGTGTGTGTGTGTGTGTGTTATTGAGGATCAAACCCAGGACCTTGTGAGAGTTAGATAAATACTGTCTCCCCTAGTTATATCTTATTCCTATCAGTTTTAAATGCATTATTGAATTCAGTTTGTTACAATTTGATAAACATTTTTTTTTCACAACATTTGTCAGAATTTGTTTATCTATAGTTTTTTTATACTGTCTTGGGCTCTGAAATCTGTGTAATTCTGACCTCAGAAAATGAGTTTGGAAGTATTTCTTCCTATTTCAAATTGCTCAATTAAGTTCTGTTTTCTTTTGAAATGCCAGTGTTTCTGCTAAAAGTGTCCTCGTTTATATAGCTTTTTCTCGTGTGTTTATTAAATTTTATATGCTTTGAGTATTTGTTTTCTTTTTTTTTTCTTCGCTCCTTCTCCATCTTCATTTTTTTTTAATGATTCTTGGTATTAAACTTAGGGAATTGTACTTGGTAGGCAAGCTCTCTGTTGCTGACCTACATTTCTAACCCATACATTTTTATTTTGACACAAGGTGTCACTACGTTACCTATGATCATCTAGAACTTTTGACCCTTGTGCCTCAGCATCCTGTGTTGCAGATATTACAAGCATTAATCCTCCATGGCTTACCTAGTAATATTCTGGGAGAAAATAATTTTAAACTTGGCTCCAATCCCTCAACAGAAATTCTCAATGCTGTATCACAGAGTACAGAGATAAAGAGTAACTACAGAGGTGTTCTAATGTGATGTCTACAGAGTAGAATGGGCATGTGCCAAGATGGAGAAAGCCCCTTGTTCCACACTTGTTCAGGACCATAATGGAGAAAGGGCAATATGAACAATTTTTTAAAAATATACATCAAGCATTGTGCATCCAGAGAATCAGGAGCATTTTTTTTATTTTTTTTTTAACTTTTTCTTGTGGATGCATAAATGATTGTGCAAGTGAGTGGAGGAAGATGAGGCTGGAAAACAGGAAGGGTCCTGATCATGAAGAATTTTGGGTATCAATCTGTTGTGATCCTTCAGCCAAGGCAAGTTAGTGAAGGTTTTTTAATTAGTTTGTTTTCCATTATGGTTTTGAAAATGTTTGGTGTATATTGGATGAAAGTTAAGTTGGAAGCAGGGAAAATGAATGATTGAGAAAGCTTTCTATGATGGGATTTGAGTTAAGATTTCATCATATTATAGGTTAAACTATATGTCCCTTGAGCAGACAAACTCCATTTTACAGTGAGACTCCATTTCATATAGAAAATAGCTCTCACAAAAGAAAATGCACCTCTCCCATCCTTCTTAACACACACTGTTAATCAATGCATAGCAGCTGAAAAAGTTTTCCTTTTATTCTTTTACAATGAAAGATGTTTTTATTTTATTCCCCCCTTTTTTTGCGGGGAGGGGGCATGTACTACTCCCTTAGCTAGGATACTTTGACCAATTCTTATGTTGGTAATGGTTTGAGTTACTGGTTGCTTGCAGTTTTTAGATATTAAAATGTGCACTTCCTTCTGCAAAGGGTCGATGATTGCTTGATGCCCTTCCACCCCTGTCATGTTAAATAAAGTTTTATGTTCTGCTTCAAGACTGACCCAGTCATTTATTTCCAAAGTGCCACAACATTTGGAAGCTCCAGCCAGATTTCAGGAGTCAGGAATGTGGCTCTGGGGCATGAAGGATTCTTGAACCTTGCTTCACAGAGATGGGTGCCATTCCTCTGAAGTTGTGGGAGCTCTCTGAGTTGCATGGTCTGGACACACTGTGTTCATGGATTCAAGCCCACCTGTGAAAGAGAATCTGGTGCAGCTAAGACCTGGAACCCTGGCACTTTTTGACAGGGTGTTTAACTCATTGAACCAGTAAATAGACCTTGGGGATGATTTGATGCCAGGGTATTGGAGGAGAGGTTGTCTTGTCCATGTCTGTCTCTTGCTTGTTCATGTCTGCCTCTGTTCCTGACAATGTCCTCTCACTGTTCACCCCAGAAAATCCTTTATTTCTATTTTGGCAGATTGTACTCATCATGGACCCAATAAACCACAATCCTCTGACTTGAGTCATGCTCAGCACCCTGTCAAATTGCTAATTTTCACCTTTCTACTAATTGTTTTAATTGTTAGCTTTGTCATGGGAAACCCAAATCCTAACCTGGCCTCATGACCAACCACTGGGTTGTGGGGGAAATGATTTAAAAACCCTAGGCTCCTCACTAAGGCTTGCACTGGAATATACATGGCTGCAAAAAGGCTCAGTAGAGAACTAATGTGAAAATATAGATTTAAAAAGTCTATTTAACTTCTTCCAGTCTGAGACTTAGAAAAAGTCAAAATGATTTTAGAAGTCTCTTCCTCTCTCTTTGTTGCACTCTCATATTGTTTTACTAAAATTTGCCACCATAAACATGTCTCAACTATGGGAGCTGGCCCAGAACGTTTTTAAGAACCATGGCATTCCAGCTGAAAAAGCTACAAAATGCCAGGCTAAAATATTGATACTGCTATCCAAGAGACCAGGCAAAGCTGTCTTAGAACCAAATAAAACAAAACATACATACCTCTTAGCCCCCATCAATTTATAATAATTGCCAAGAAATGGGGCCAATGTGTCAATCTTGCAGTGGATACCAAGCAGAATACTCTGTCTTGAACTCTCTAATAAGTCCCACAAACTCCAGGGAAAATGCAACCACACAAGGCACAAGAGAACCCAATTTTAAAGGAGTAAATTCTCCCTCAAAAGTTTAACTGTTAGACTGATGGAAGCAGGCTTTCTTGCTGCTTCTTTGGGAAATTCCTTCAGAGAAGTGTGTGGACACAGCCTTTGTCTATATTCCCTTATAATTCAAAAAATCAAAATCCTTCTTTCTTTGACTTCCCAAAAGCCTTCACTTCTTTTATTAAAAGCTTTTTACATTGGAGGGCTACAACAGGCATGACACCAGGAAGGCTTTTATAATTATACATTATTTGAGTTTATAATTTTGACCTGGTCTGCAGAGGATAATATGATTTTCTGATCAATCCTATTTTATCCAACTATAGTGTTTATTTTTTTACACATTGTTTTGTTCATAGACCAATTTTAAAGGGTTAGCCCTCAATATAAAATGTTTTAAAAAATCTACAAACCCTTTGATTATTGTTTTGTTTTGTGTATGTATGTACACAATGTGTTTGCATGGCTATATGTGTTTAATAAATTAAAAAGGTTTAAAATTTTTGTTTGTCCTCACTGAAAATAATTGTACTAAGAGTTAAAAGTCCCAACAGGTATATAAAATTTCTAAAAGGTGACTCCAATGTGCTTGCCCCAGCCATATAATTTCAATTCTCCTTTTCTTACCGCAGTAGGCATACCTAAAATTAGACGGGGAAAATGAAACAACAATTAAACACAGCCAGTGTAGTTGCCTGGCTCAAATATTGGTAGCACTATCCAAGAGACAAGAAAAACTGGTTTAGTATCTGATTCAGTCAGATGACAAAAATGGAACCCAGGTTGGATCCAGAAATTGGTAGACCATCTCTGGTGGATTAAAATGTTAATGCCTCCAGGGCCCTAGATCCACCCTTACCAAAATTAACTGCTTGTACTTAAACCTGTTGCTAATTCTCTCCAACAGGTTCAACTTAAAGCTCATTAATTTCTTTGAAGATAACCAATCCTGAAAGACTGCTGACTTCCAACACCCATTCCAGCATTCAGACTATGATTAAATTACTAAAAAGAAAGACTAACTCTCATTAGGAAGGACCTAATTCATCACACCTGAGTCAAAAGAGCAAATGTGTGTCCTAAAAAAAGAATGAAAGCCCTCATGGACCCTGGCCATCCTATAAAAATAAGACTGAAAAAAAAAAGTCATCATGTTTTTTCTCTTGCTAGGACTATGTTAGAAGGCCCAAGCTGGTAGAAAAACCACATTTCACTAGTCACATTAATGTATTTACATGGCCATTGTTAGGTGCCATGCAGGCTTAACTAAGTTGCCTGCAGGGCAGGCTGAACAAATGGTAGCTGCAGGATAACCCAGACACTCAAACCCCTCTCTGTCTGGTCCTTTATCACCTGTTTGCATCAAGTCTGAACACTCAACCCCACTCAAGGCTGAATACTAGACCCGCACCTGTCTGGTGCAATGGAAACCCACATTTAGCCCCTGCTCAGTCTGTCTGAAGGCAGAAAATGACACTACTGTATAATACAATTACTGTATGCCACCAAGGAAATTTGCAGACCCAGAGACCCCATTAGATTTGGTCTATAAAAACTCCATCCTACTGGGCTCCTCTCTCTTGCTCTTTCTCTCTGTGTCTCCCTCTCTTGCTCTTGGAGTTTTTCTTCTCTCAGTTCTCTCTGTCTCCCCTTCTCTCTCTTTTCTCCTCTTTTGAACTGCTTCAATAAAAATCTCTTGGTCGGGGCTGCGGATGTGGCTCAAGCGGTAGCACGCTCACCTGGCATGCGTGCGGCCCGGGTTCGATTCTCAGCACCACATACAAACAAAGATGTTGTGTCTGCCGAAAACTAAAAAAAAAAAACAAATATTAAAAAAATTCTCTCTCTCTCTCTCTCTCTCTCTCTCTCTCTCTCTCTCTCTCTCTCTCCCATCTCTCACTCTCTCTTTAAAAAAAATCTCTTGGTCATTCCCACTATTGTGGTCAATTAGGTGTAAAGGTACCCTACCTGCTGCACAGTGTCAGAGGCTTCAGAGGGGACATGCTTGCTGCACTTCTCACCTGCCTTGACAAATAAAGTTTCATGTCCTGCTTCAAGCCTGACCAATGATTTAATTAAAATGTGCCACAACAGTTATTGCCCCACTTTAAGAAACATTTCTGATGGCCTGTTTAGTGCCAGGGGTAGTGCCTGGACCCAGAAGTTCAACAGCGATGAAGGTCAATGGAGTCTGGGGCTCTCAGATTGGAACAGTGTAGTTTACCTCAGAGGAAAATCAATATTAGGGATTTAACAAGGACAAGTGTGTATTTTGCATTGATCCTGTGAGATTCTGAATTCAGGTTGTGACCAGGAATGTCCTCTAATATTGACTCACTAATGAACAAAGAGGAAGTGTGGAGACTTTGTGGGGCAAGGGGGACACCAGAGGATAATTTTATGACTAAAATATTCAAATTTTACCTAGAATTTCTGGGATGTAGGAGGCTATAACTGGGTTGCTAGCTTTAGGTTAGTCACAGCAGTTTAGTGGGACCCTGCTGCAGTACAAAGAAAAGGGTTGGAAATGTAGCTTAGTAGCAAAGTGACCTTTGGTTCAAGTAAAAGTATTAAATAAAGAAATAAATTTAAAGAAAAAAAACTTCAAATAATGATGATTAAGTATGTTTATAATTGAAGGTTGTACTCCATTTTGTCCTAAAGAATACTAGTTTTTATGTATCCTTGAAGAGGTTAGAGGTGAAACAGAGTATCTACTTATAAATATTAGCTGTTTTTCTTAGGATTATAATGGTTAAGTTAACTAAATTTGTGATGTGGGAGAATGAGGCAAGCAGGTAAAATTTAGGTGAACAAAATAAAAATTCAGTGAATGGTCAAGTGATACCAAATCATCTCCACAAATATCAATTTTCTACAAGCCAACTGTTGAGTCATCAGTTTTCCAAATGCATCCAATTTATGGAGTGTGGTTTTGAGACTTTCACAGGAATATTAGTAGCCTTATTGAACATGTTTACATTCCATCATGAAACAAAGAAATGTTACTGTGTTGTGCTTGTTTTTGTTTTTAATATTGAACCTAGGGGCACTTTGCCACTGAGCCTTTTCCCCAGTCCCTTTTTTTTATTTTAAAATTTTTAGACAAGATCTAATTTAGTTACTTAGGTTCTCACTAAGATCCAGACTGGCCTTGAACAGTAAATCCTCCTGCTTCGACCTCCTGAGTACTTGGGATTGCAGGTGTGCAACCCCATACCAAGCAGGGATTATGTATTCTTAAATGTTGACCTGAGTGGGTGGGATTTTAACTTGATGACAGAGTGCTTACCTCGTGGTTGTGAGGTACTGTGTTTGATCCTCAGTACCACATAAAAATAAATAAATAAAAATATTTTGTTTATCTACAACTAATTAAAAAAAACAAAAAAACCAGAATTCATCAGAATATTGATGTTTCAGAGCCTGTGCTTTGCTGTTGAAAACTGCATTATTGCATGGCTCCATCTGTAGAACATGGTGTGTGCTGGGTTCTTTTCTTCATAGGCATTTATAACAAGGATGAAGGATTTAGATGAAATGCTCTTAAGCCAAGCTTTACAAACAGAGTGTGAACTGGGAAAACAAACAAAAAAGATAGGCCAAAATGTTTGAAGAGTTCGAAAAATTAGTCATGAGATTGGTCCATTAGGAGCTGATTCCTTGGTGTAAATCATGGAGTGAGGTCTGAGGAGAGCCTGACTGGAGTTGAGAAGAGAATTAAAACAAGGCAGCAAGGGTGTTTGTCCAGGTGGATTGGATGGAGGAAGGGAGGAAAGGAGGTCACTACCTGGCTTGAATTCAGGGTACTCAGAAAGGAATAAAACAAAGGTGATTGAAAATTTGAATTACTGGGGTTAAAAAAAATCCAGAGAAATCAATCTAAGGTTAACCTTTTTATTGGACTGTTAGAGAAAATCAATAATATAAAATTTTGGTATATTGTTGGACAACATAATTTCATACCAAAGCACCAATGAATTAAAAAAAAGCAACTCTATAAATAATAAAGGAAAAGAAAAAAATGGACCTTTAATCTCTGACCTTTAAGATGATTTCATACAAACCATGAACTTATACTCAATGTAAGTACATAGGCACAAAAATTTCTAGAATGAGAATAAGATACCCTCTTCCACTTTGCTCCTGGTAGTGAACCAGTGGCCACTAACCCTGAGTTTTACAGTGAGACCTTGGATTTTTATTTTATTTATTTATTTTTTGGCCAGGCCCTGACTCCATAGCCAAGTAGAATTTGCATGTTCTGCCTCTGTCACCTGTGGTGCTGCGGTAACAGATTTGTGGAACTGCAGCCATATTTTTATTTTGTTTTAAAATATGTTTTTCTCCTTTGAGATTATATTGAACATGATCAAAGTACAATGAAAGCTCTGAAGGCTGCTTTGGCTATTAAAAATTCCTGACACCTATGTAAATGTACAAAAATATAAAATGAAAATAAAATCTGCATTTTTTTCTTTCTAAAGTACTTTGAAGAAATAAAAGGGAAAGACCCTTCTGTGTTGCAAAGTCATGTTGTGGTTTTGGTTGAGTGTCAGGAGATAACAAGTCAGCTGGTGGTGGTAGTTACCAAAGTGAAAGGTGGGCCTCCATAGAGCCAGTTGTTGACCTCCATACATGAAAGTGACCACATTTAACTAATGACAGGAAGAGAAGTATGACCAGGTCATGGGACATTTATTTATTTATTTAACTTTCTCTCTCTCTCTCTCTCTCTCTCTCTCTCTCTCTCTCTCTCTCTCTCTCTCTCTTTTGGAGTGGTGACAGAATCAAGTGGTACTCTAACACTAAACTTCATCTCTGCTTCTTTGCATTTTCTGATTTTTTGACAAGGTCTCACTATTCTGCTGACTCTTGCTCAAATGCTGAGACTGAGGCTTGAATTTGTGATTCTTCTGCTCTAGCCTTCCATGTTTCTGGGATTAGAGGCCTGCACCAGGAAGCCTGGCTTAGTTTTTCTCTCCTTGCTTATCATTTGTATCAACATTTCCATCCATATTATCTGAATCTGCCCATTTTTTCACCACCACCCCAGCCACCTCCTTGACATCTCCATCTCTGCCTCACAATCAGCTTCCTGCCTCTTTTTTTATCCCTCATTGTTGGCCTTGCCTAATGAAACCATCATCCTCCTTAACTTGCTCATTAGAAGGGCTTCTTCCCATCTGACTCCTCCACAATTTTCCATTCTTATGAAGACCTTGGTGGGGACCTCAGAGCTAGTATACATGGCCACCTATCACATGGTGGATAAGTTGTGATCCCACGCAGAGGGTTTCCAAAGAAAGCATGAGACATGAAATTTGGAGCTAGACCTGACAGAGTCCATGGGGTAAAGAAGACCATCAGCAAAGGGGGCTGTGGGATCCCAGAACAATGCAGGTGGCTTTGGGAGCAACTGGTGGCTCAAACCAATTTTGGTGGCTCCGCTCTCTCAATCTCCAATCTCCTTCAACCCTTCTTTTTCTAAACATATTCCCCCATGTGGCCCAAAGCACATGCAGTGCCTCAAATGGCCGATTGTCCTAAGCAGAGAGCATGGGGCCCATCTGCTCTCATAGCCTAAGAAAGGCCCTCCATCAATTTAACTGCCCATCAATCTGTTTGTTGGGCCTCTTCTTCATTTTTGGTTACAGAGAAACTGTCTATTCTGAAATTTAGTCAGAAACCTGGATTCCTTCAGCTTTTTTGTTTTAAAATTTTAATTTCTGCATTATTGCCATTAACTTGCTGAGATGAAAACATAAAATAAAACAATAACAAATGGCTGAGGGTGAAATTCAATGTAGAGTGCCTGTATGTTCATTCTGCTTTACTGAAAACAAGAAAAAAAGGTTTTTTTTAAACAATGATCTAAGTTTCATAAAATATTAGTCTATGTCTTATAATACTTTTTATTCAATTTCAGTGTATGGTCCCTCCTAGTTCTAAGCTCAATACTGCTTAAGCAATAGTATATCAAGTGATGTGTCTTGTCCTTGAGTCAAGACTGTAAGAACCCATAGAGTGTTTGGGCTGTGAGAGTGTGGTGAGAGGAGGTTTGAGGTCAGTGGCTCTGGAAAACCTAAAGAGCTCTCTTCCTTATACCCTCAAGTCCATGTGGGTATAAAGTAGTACTGACATTGTATGGGAGTTGTAGAGATTAAATGAGTTTAGTTTCAGTGGGTGCTCAATGAAGGGAAAGTAAGATTGGAAGAGGTAGGTTAAATGTCATTAGAGGAGTCTAGGTTGTGCTGTGGGCTAGGGCAGAGCTGAGTTTGCTGCCCCAGGGACCCTGTCTGGGCCTGGGGAAGGGGGCGTGTTATCGGTATTGGCATCATCACTCAGGGGCGGAGCCATCTCTGGGCGTATCTAGGGTGTGCTACATTAGAAGATACTGCTTCAAAATTCTTCAGTTTACCAGTGAGAACATGTGAGGAGTAGAAGTGCAACATGGCTTCCAAAGGTGAGGTTATTTGGTGGAGGACTGAGTTATGATATTTCATGGCAGAGTGTGCACTGCATGCAAGAGATTTCTTATAAAAATAAGAGATATTAGGAAATATTTCCAAGCCGAACCATATATTTGTTAGTCCCACTTAAACACACACACAAAAAAAAAAAAAAGAAAGAAAGAAAGAAAAAATGAAGCAGCATGCCTAGAAGATGTGCAGCATGGCTGAGTGGATCAAGTAAAATTGGCCAGATACTGCTCTGGGTTGAGGTCCAGGGATAAGTTCTTTGGTTTCTCATTCTGTTACTTCTTTCCTGTGAGATGAAGAGTTAGCCAGGCATGGTTTGTGTGCCTATCATCCCAGCTATGTGGGTAGCTGAGGTGGGAGGATCCTCACTTTATGGGCAGTCTAGGAGTTTTAGATATTAATGGTGACAGAGGTGGTAAAAGGCCCATAGTGAAGAGAAAAATAAATACAAATCAACAGGATAGGCTGGGGTGTGGCTCAGTAGTAGAGTGCTTGCTGAGCAGGCAGGAGCCCACATGCATGAAGCCCTGGGTTCCTTCAGGCTTCCTCCAGTGCAAATAAGGAAACCAAAATCAAACCAAGACATGGGCATAGCTTAATGGTAGGGTACTTGCCTTGCATGTGCCAAGTCCTGAGTTAGAGCTCCAGAAACCAAGGGTGTGGGAGGGGTAATAAAATATACTGAAAGAATTTAATGAGTAATCCTGGGGATTGTTTATGGAGTTCAGATTTTTTTTTTGTATTCTGTGCAATTTAGAAATAAATTGAAAAAAAATTAAACCTAAGATGGTGGAAGAGATTTTGGCACATCTTTTGTGTGAGTAGTGGACTACCAAAAGACTTTGTTGTAGTCATAATTTCTTTTTTAGAGGAGCCTTGCTGAAAGGTGAAAGCTGTAGGTTCAGGTCTAGCTGTCTTACAACTTATACATCACCCTCCTCCCCAACTGTACATAGTGGACCAAGGAGTCCACTGGGCACATGGTCTCAGAGACAAAAAAATTTGCAGGAGAGCCCCCCTTCTCCCAAAGACAACAAAAATGTTGAATTACTGCAATCTGTTTGGGATGTTTAATCTCCACAAAGCCATCATGGATCTTAGGTAAGCAGGCACCTTCTTTTACCCATGGGGCTACTGCAGTTCACAGGATGATATCTTTGGTTGCTGTTTTACTACTGAGATTTTACTTCAAAAAATCTCACGTTTTTCAAACATTTGAAGCATGAACATTTTCTCTTCAGAAAATCTGATACTTTTGTGTATGAGTTTTTGGGTGGGGAGTGGGATAAACCAGACCAGAAGCTTTTCTGAAAACTTTGCTCTGCTCACCTGGACTCCCCAAGTGTGATTTTTCTGTGAAGAGGTGATTTTTGTTTTTGTTGTTAAATTTTAAATTCCCACTTAGGTTTTGTTTCCAAACATTGGGGAACTTGCATTCTCATGGCTAGTACCTCATGCTGCACATCTTTGATGATTCTCTAAAATAAGTGGTTGAAAAGTGGTACTGCTTATGAAAAGTTGAAAAAATTTTCTGTCTCCCAGGTACCATTATTAAAAGCACTGCTTTCTTTACTCTTCTCAGCAGCCTTTTCTAGACAGGGAGAAGCCTCAAATGTACTCTCCTGAGCTCACCATGATGTGTAATACCAAGTTCAAAAAAGTTTTCTCCTATACAAAATTGTCTTTTCCTCCATAAGACAGAACTGACAATGCCTGTATTTTAAGAGGAATTTTTTTTATCATATTGAAATTTTCAAAAAGCAAAAAAAAAAAAAAATTCCAATCAGGTATTGCTTAATGGTGAGAGGATTGTTACTGAGAAGCAAATGAGGAGATATTTCTAGTGTGGACATTATACAGTGCACTTATGAAATCTAATATAACTCCCATGTCAATAGTCACTCAATGATATGCCCTGAGTCATTACCAACATATATCCAGTCCATCCTTGGCCACAACATTGTAAATTGGTGCATGACTGAGAGGGAATATCTCTGGGCTAAGTCTGACTGAAATGGAGTCAAGGTTGAATCCCATGAATTTCCTGTGTGAAAAAGTTATGTGCCCTGGAGCTTCATTTGTAGGTGTGGCCTTTAAAGTCAGAGAAGCTCCACTTTGAGAGTGAATTAAATCTGTTTTCAGGCATAGGTTAGTCATCTTATAAGTGACTTTACTGCAAAAGTGACCTATGTTTTTGTAAAGTGTACAGATTCTGATTTTCTCTTTTGGGTCTATTTCCTTGAGTTTTTGTTTTTTATTTTAACAAAACATGTAAAATTTACCCTCACCACCATTTTTAAATGTACACTTCAGTGGCATCACCTACATGTCATTGTCCTGTAACCATTACCAGGAACTGTCCACAGAGCTCTTTTCATCTAGTAGAACTGATACATTGTAACAATTAAAGCACAACCCCACGGTGCCCCCTCTCCAGTCCCTGAGGACTGTCATTGTATTTTTTTCTTGATGACTTTGACTACTTTAGGTAGCTCATACAAATGATATTGCTGTTTAATATAGTTATTTTTAATTATTTTGAGTATTGACCATATTTTGTTCCATAGTAGCTACACCATTTTGTCTTCCCACCCATAGGGCATAAGAAGTTACTGTTCCACTGTTCCTCTTCTGCATTTGTTTTGTTTTCGTTATTTGGTTTGTGGATAGTAGGTTCCGTGATGGAAGTGAGGTGTGATTTTCCTGTAAATTTGAATTTGGCTTTCTTAAAGATTTGTAATGTTAACCATCTTTTCGTAGGCTTAATGACAATTGTAAATCTGAGTTGGAGAAATATCTATACCAATCCTTTGCCCACTTTAGAGATATGGTTCTTTTTGTCTTGTTATCAACACTCTATGAGGTGTGGTTTTCAAAGGAATTCTCCTATCACACAGATTGTGCTTCCATTTTCTTCCTGGTGTCATTTCATGCACAGTTCTTTATTTGATTGTAGTCTAATAATTTTGTTTTATTTGTGCTTTTGGTGATATATCTCTGAAATCATCGCCAAATTCAATATCCTGAAACCTTCTCCCAAGTTTTTGCAGCAGGTTTTATGCATTTTTTCTGGCTTTATTTATAATTTTTTGAGTTTTGAGTTAATATTTTCCCTGGGGCAAAATGTCCAACTTGATTTTTTGCATGTGGATATCCAGTTTTCTCAGGACCAGTTGTTAAATCCTGTCTAGTGTTTCTTTTGAATCAGAAATGAATGTCCCATTTTTGTTTTCTATGGAAGAATGTATGCCTTCCAATTTGATTAGTTCACCCAGAGGGGAGAGGGGAGATACAAGGAGTGTGTATCAATTTAAAACTTTTTTTGTGAATGGTTCAGCATGTCACCCAGAATCCCAATATTCTGTACAATTAACAGTGCACTAGTACAGGGCATGGGGTGCATATCTGTCATTGCAGTGATTTCTGGAGATTGAGGTGGGAGAATTTCAAGTTTGAGGTCCCTTTGTAGGACCCTGTCTCAAAATAAAGAATAAAAAGGGCTAGAGTAAAGCTCTTTGGTACAGCTAGGGTGACAGCAGGTGGGTTTATCCTCTTCCCATCTGAAAAATAATAAAAAAAACAAGCCACTGGAGGGAGAGGGGGCCCCAGGAGGAGTGAGTAGTGCTAATACTGCCATTTTTCTTGTTTGGAATATTTTAGGTGTGTGTGGGGGGGACAAGTCATTTGAAGAGATTTTAAATATTCAGTGAGAGGAGTTAAGGATGGCACTTCAATTTGTCCTGATTTGTTTTTTGGCAGAGACATTGGAAGTTTATACTTGAGATCTGTTAAGTATTGTATGCCAATCTAACTGGCAAAAGGTGATTGCCCAATGTGCAGGAGAAAGGACTTGGATCAATTATGTTTCATATGTGACACCTCACAGCATTAGTAGGCACTTTGTAGCCATTTGGTAAATGAGCCAATATTTTGTTTTGGGAATTTCTGATATGATGATTTTTTTGAATTATTGTTTAAGCTTCACAAAATTTTACTGTATTTGGATTGCCCTACTATACAGTAAATCAGGTTTGCATATATATCTCTTCCATCGTTATCCATTGGTTATTGAAAACATTTGTTACTTGAGACCAGGAGAACATTTTTTTTGGAGAAATAAGAAAAGGAATGTAATAAAAGTATTGCAAAATAAAACAATAGAAAATTCACTGTAAGCTTTGAAGTTACCATAATACAAAAGTTCCATGATTTGGAATCATTTCAAAAATCCTGCAAACCAAAAAAGCTTCACAAATAAGTAGAAAATCTTAACAAGATAATGACTGGGAGGGGAATTTGTTTGAAAGGCAGTGCAACTGTTTAGAATTGGCCCATTTGATATGGAAGAAACTATTGTCAGGGATAGGATCCTATTAGGTCTGGATATGAGAAAGGGAGCACCTGCATTTTGGTCTCATCATTTTTAATCAACTCGCTAACTTTTAACAAATTATGGATGCTCACATCTTATTTTCTTTGTGTTTAATTATATTTGAAGACAAAATGAAAGCATGTGTTTAGAGGTACCGGTTTTGTTATGTAGAGTTACAATTGTAAACAACCTAAGTGTGCATCAAAGATTTTTCTATTTGTAAATCTAAACTCATGCTGATGTGGAGATAGGTTTCAGGAGTGATCAAAAACCAAAAGGCTTCTAGACACTATTGACTGTGATGCTCTACATCCCTAGACAATTAAGTTACAAAGACTGAAAAGCACTTTGTCACTTTTAAACACATACCTCAAAGCTTTCTAGACTATCACTGGCATTGCAATTATTCTCAATTGATGCAGGAGAATAAACACAGACTAGAGTTGTTCTATTCAATTCTTAGGATCACATCTATAATGCACTGTCCAGTTTTGACAAACTTTTGTTTGTTATGTTTATGGCTTTTAAATGCAACAAATTTATGAATAACCTTACAGTACAGGGAGTCATGAATGGGTGTTGATGGGGCAGCTTGGGAAAAATTTTGAGGCTGTGGGAAAGTGTGTAGAACAACTGGGGGTCTCCTAGGTTGCAAAGAGTTTTCTGGGAGAATTTGAAAAGCCTGTGTTAATATGGACAGAAGGGTTTGTGCAGATTCTAGAAAGAGTTGGGAGTTTGGAATTTTGCACTGTTTATAACCTGCACAATAACCTCCATGATTCAGCCCAGGATAGATTGCCTTTTTTGGTTTTACTCCAGGTCAAGAAGCAAATCAGTGATAATGCTGAAACTAAGCTTTAGTGTGAAATATTTGTCTGAAAAAAAAAAAAATATATATATATATATATATATATATATATATATATATATATATATATATATATATATTATATGTGGTATCAAAAAAAAAAAAAAAGATCCAGACTACGACTTAGAGAGAAATAGAGAGTGTTTTCCACCAAGAGACAACATGAGTTTCCTGTCCAAGGGTATCATGCTATTTTAGGTCACCAGGAGGCCCAGATGCAGTATCACAGCAGCACCACTGCACAGTCTTCTGGCCTCCAGCAGGCTCCGCAGGGAAAAAGGTGGCTACTTTCTTGTGGAGACATAGGGACATCACAGTGAAGAGAATGGCTCATGCAATGCTGTGTTTCCAGGCATTAGAATAGAAACAAATTGTCCTTCACGGGTTCAAGGGGCCACAGGAAGTGGACCTTCTCCCAGCTTCAGTCAAACCATCTATAGTCATTCTGCTTCATGTGTGAAGTATTTTGAGAAGGCCATTATCACGACAGAAAAATGCCATCAGAGCAATTACCTGTCTTTGCCTTGTGTTGAGAGTGTGCAGGGAAAGATGCAGCAGCAGCAGGATATGGAGCTCCTTGGTCAGTGTGGAGGACAGCAGCAGAAGGACTGAGTTTATTACAATCCACAGCTGCAACAGCCACAGAGTTACCAAGAGAATTTCTAAGTTCAGGGCCCACTTCTAATGTCTGAAAAGCATGATGACTTAGGTCAGCAGTTGCGCTCCCTTAAACAAGAGTCGGATGCCAGTTGGCAAAAGAATGGAAAAGACTCCACTTCTCAGATTCAGTGTGCATCTCCTCCACAAAAGGAGATGAGTTTTGTTCCAGAGTTTTTTTGTGTTAGATGGACAGAAAGTTGTTAGAGAGCAGCCCAGTTCCCCAACATGTCTGGGGTGAGCGGTATGAAGAATTTGATGAATGGGATGAAATTATAACTGCAGTGCTTGGCTTTTAGTTAGAGAACTATAGGCATAAATCATCCTGTAATCATCCACTCCGGGTCAAGGATAAGACTCTCTTGAATCTGCAATACAGATTCTCTGTTCAGAAAACTTCCATGAAAAATATATAAGAACAAAAACAACAATAAAACACCCCACAAATGCCCCCCAAAATTTTAAAAAATAAAATCAAAATAAAGTAAAAAATAACAACTCCAACAATCCTTCATACAGCCTTCTTTATCCCAGCTAGCATCCCCCTCCTCACAGCTTCCTCAACTCTCAGTGTCTTCTGGAGGGGTAGCAGTATCCACCATTCATAGATCCCTGACTGTGCCTCTCCTAGTGCTCTGGAGAAAGTTGGACTCATGCAGCCACTGCCACAGCAACAGGCACAAAGACAGCACTTGCCAGATTCAAACCAATGTGTGCTTAGGTAGATCCATCTTGAACAGCCCTGTCTCACAAATTATCTCCACCTTGGAGATAAGATCCTCTAAAGTGCCTTTGTATGGATGGGTCTGCAAGCTCCTGCTCTCCTCCCTGAACCAGAGCAGCATCTTCAGGATATTATAGTCTGCCAGGACAGCCTGGACCCTCTGAAATTTGACAGTGTCATTGGCATCACAATGGATTTTCATTTGTGTCCACCCTCACAAACAAACAAACAAAAACCAAGCCTGGACGTTATGAAGGAACACATCTCAGCCAGGATTGCTTGAAAAGAACTCCCAAGATTCTGCTGAAACTTAGCCTTTTAGAACAGACTTCTGCCGGTATGTGTGTCCAGAAACTGTCTGCTTATATTTGGACTCACATATCCTTTGTTCTTTACCACAGTTGCCAAGACTTATTGTTTGGAAATATGTGTTGTACTTCTTTTTACTTTTGTCTTTAAAATTTTCCCCCAGCTTTCAACTCTCCCACTGTGCTCACAGTAAGTGTGCCTGGGGTGTACTGTGGCAGGCATGTGCCTATTGCTGTGTCATTCCATTTCCAAGTCACATTCTTGGCAGAATTGTTCTTTGACCATAATTTATTTGGATACCTCCATCCTCCTAAATGGGCTCCTCGATATTTGGCACTGAAAGCAGAACTTGTTCTAAAGCCACAGCTTCTTCTGCTGCAACTTCAAGAACTCCTAGAGGCTCCTGCACTGAGATGAGAGCCCCTATTTGTGAATTCAGAGTGCTCTCACAATCACCTGGGCATGCAGGTAAATGATATGTGTGGGTGCCCAGGGGAGCCTTTGAATATTGATTATCTGAGTTTTTGAGACAAACTTGGAAGACAGCAGTATCACAGAACATTTTACTTGGAACCAGTTTCACAGTTTGGTACTTTAGGATATAGAACACCTTGAAGTCTTCCACGAGAGAGTTTCCTGTCTCTTCAACAGCTCCTGTGGACCCAGCTCTGCAGGCTACATCCCTCAGACAACTAGGGGGCACCATTCACACAGTGCAGCTGGAGATGCTCTTCCTGAATATCCTATTGACTCTTGGGGTGTTTTGTGTAGAAGCAGGCCAATGCTAGAGAAATTTTTGTCAGTGCTTTTCATTTTGCTTCATTATGTTTTATTACAAAACAGTGTATACTCTTTATTGTCATTTAAGCAACACCAGGAGTAGTGAAGAAATCTTGCATTGATGGTTATTGTCCTTTGCCCACCCTCCTGGAACAATTGTAAAGAGTTTTAGATGCTATGTTTGTCATGTGTCTCACATTAATTTAAGTGTGAAATTCTGATATAGTATTAAATGACATAATAAAACATGTTTTGCATGCATTTACAAGGTGTGTAACATGCAGATCTTTATTTTGTAAACATCTTCCTTCATATAGTGAAGGAAGATATTTAGATTAGAAAAAAAGTGCAGGTGTACTTTAAGCATAACTTTAATGATAGGTTAAGAGACTTAGAGTCTGATTACGTAGTTTGGCATTAGTTAATAAGAATATAATATTTCTTGGGATAATAGTACATCTTGGGAAAATCTGAAAAATGTAAATTAGTGATGCATTTTATTAATGATTCTGTACCCTTAATAATTAATAATTAAAGATCACATCCTGAAAACTGTAAATTGATATTACACTTTTCTATACTCCTAATGATGGTTAAGGAAATTTCACATCTTGACAAAGTTTTGGAATTATATATTCAATGATGTATTCTGTATCCATAATGATGAGTAAAATTGCAATAAAAGATGACCCAGAGAAAGCTGCATAAGAGCTCTCTCTCTGAAGATTGCTCCAATGGATTGACTCCTCTCTCATCCTTTTTGCCAACACTACACATCCTTCAGGACTCCCTGGACCCCGCTAGGGCAGAACCCTGGCAAGTTAGCTTGCCTTTGGGCTTAAAGAAATACTAAGTTAGAATGTAGTCATGGTAACTTTCGCTATGTAATTTTGGGAATAATAAATGCAGCTGCTGAGAGAAGTGGCCACATTTTCTTCTTGCCTCTGTGCTGTGTGTGTCTCTCTCTTCTGTTTGTTTATTTAGAGGTTTCTTCCAAGAATATTCCTTACAAGAGATGAAGCCTTAGACGGAAGAAACTTGCACCTTTTGGTTTTTGGAGACCAAATCAGACTTTAGAAAAATGTGGGGCAATCAGGCTTCACTTGCTAGCTCTCAGGGGGGATTTTCTGCACTGAAGAGCAAGGTCAGAGTATAGTTTCTGGCTGGAGAGGGGGACTGAGTCCTCAGGGGTGCAGTTGAAAATTCTCAGAGGACCATAGTTAGGAGTTTCTGTCTGGTCACAAACAATTGATGCTTACCTTGCCAGGTGTATCTGAAGGACTCTTTCCAGCTCCAGCAGTAAACTAAGTTCCCCAGAAATAGTAGGACCAGGCACATGTGACACATGGTTAGCGTCACATGGTATCTCAGTTATTACTAGTAACAACATGATATCTCCTTAAAATTCTCTGGGTACTCCAGGTGTGCTGGGAGCCATCAGCCAAGTAGGTATGACAAATTCCTTGCCAGCTTACTCCCATGCTGTCTAGTGGAAGGACTTCTGAAAGGTGACCTTGCTCAAGGACCAGGGCAGGATCCAGGGCAGGATTCGTGTTTAGGGTGTTCCCCCTTTAGAATAGGGCAGTTTAGCATAATAGGAGATTAGGGTGTTCCCCCTTTAGAATAGGGCAGTTTAGCATAATAGGAGATTAGGGTGTTCCCCCTTTAGAATAGGGTGTATCCTGCTGCTGAGTTCCTCTTGAGTGCTTAGGGTCAGACAGTATATTTTGGGAGACAGAAGCCCATGCGGTGTGGATTTGGGCAGAGAACGTGGATTCCCCCAGAGCGTGTTTGTAGATGACCGGTGTAAGTTAGGGAATAAAGAATTGCTGTTTGAATCTACAAGCTGTGTGGTGGCTCGTGATTTGTGCCCAGCCAGAGACTGCGGCATCTGGTGGCTCGTACGCAGAACGTCTGAAACTTGGAGGTAAGTGAAATTGCTCGCCCCTGAGGGAAGGCGAGAGAATGGGTGACCATTTCAAAAAACAATGTGTTCTTCTTTTGATTTATTTTGCTTTTCTTTCAAGCTGTCTATCCCTAGAAATTTCTCAGGCAAACTGGAAAAAATGGTTGACTAAAGGCTTGAAGTTTGTCGGCCCTGAGGAAGAGAAAATTGATACAACGATTTTTTATTCCGTTTTTGCTTCATTCAATTTCAGTTTTGTTTTGTGTTATCTTATTGGGTTGTGTTATCTTTATAGTAGATTAAAAAAAACTGCAAAGATGTTAAGTAAATTGTTAGAGGTTCAGAACATGGAGAAAGACATTTTAGATCAAGCAAAAGAGAAGGTCTCTCGAGCTAGTCAGACAGAGGAAGAAAATTTAAAGGAAAAGGGGTTGTTAGGAAAAAGGCCACAACAGGAGGCTGTTACTAACTCCGTTTTTCACAAGAGGGTTTAATTCAACCAACAGCCCCACCGATAGAGACAGCTGTTTGGCCCTCAAACCCCGTAGTTGATAATTGGGATCCTGAGACAGGACCTTGAAGATTAGCATGCCCTGTACTTGAGCAGGAAGGAGGGCAGCGAATTCACCGTGCTTTAGATTTTAAAACAGTGAAGCAGTTAATAGAGGCTGTAACAACCTATGGTCCCCAAGCTCCCTTCACGGTGAGCATGGTCGAGTCCATTACTAACTTGGACATGACGCCAGCAGATTGGGCTAGCATGTGTAAATCTGTGCTAAATGGAGGACAATATTTGTTATGGAAGGTTGCCAATGAGGAATTTTGTGCAGAGACAGCTAGGAGAAATGCAGCAGCCGGTTACCCTCAAAGAAATTTAGAAATGTTGCTAGGAAAAGGACCTTATGAGGGTCAGCGGCAACAAATTGAATATGATCCTGCTATATATGCACAAATTGCTGCAGACGCAGTTAGGGCATGGAAGACTTTACAAGGACATGGAGATTTACAAGGTCAGCTATCTAAGGTAATACAGAGAGCTAATGAACCTTATGCTGACTTTGTAGATAGGCGAATTCAAACGGCTGCCAAAATTTTTGGGGATACGGAACAAGCAATGCCATTAATAAAACAACTGGCTTATGACCAAGCTAATCGTTGCTGCAGAGAGGTTATTAGGCCATGGAGACATGAAGATTTAAACACATATATTAAATTATGTAGAGATATTAATGAACAAGGGCAAGTCTTGGCAGCTGCAGTACAACAGGCTTTAGATGCCAGGCCAAAAACATGCTATGATTGTGAACAAACAGGACATTTTAAAAGGAGTTGCCCCATAGGAGGAGGATTTAACAAAACTAGGTATCAAAGAAATAGAATACCGGGTATTTGCCCACGATGCCATAGAGGGAGACATTGGGCTAATGAATGCCGTTCTCAAACCACCATAGAGGGTACTCCCTTATCAAAAAACGGACAAGGACCAGGTATTTACCCACGATATCGTGGAGAAAGGCATCAGGCTCCATTGCCAAAAAACGGACAGCCGGGCCCAATGCTCCGGGGCCCACAAACACAAATATACGGGGCAGTGGAGGAACCCAGCAACACCATCAGAGTAGTGCCCAGGACACATTGTCCATTAAATCCCTCATCAGACAAACCCGAGGGAGCACAGGGTTGGACATCTGCGCCTCTGCCAGAGCACTACTAACTCCAGAGATGGGAGTTCAAATCATTCCCACAAGAATAAAAGGACCTCTTCCCCAAGGGACAGTAGGCTTATTAAAGAGGTTCCAGGGGATTAGGCTCCACAGGTGTAGATTGGGCTATGCTGTCTTTAAATTTAGATTCTCGCCCAATGTTAAAACTAAATATTCAAGGACACGACTTTAATGGGCTACTGGACACAGGTGCAGACCTTAGCATCATATCTAGTAAGGAATGGCCAAAACATTGGCCATTACAACAAGCCACTCAAACGCTTCGAGGCCTAGGAGTGGCTACTAATCCCCATAGAAGTGTAATGATATTAGATTGGAAGGATCCTGAAGGATGTGAGGGAACTATACAGCCCTAAGTATTGGATCATCATCCTATAAATTTATGGGGACGAGATGTCCTAGATCAATTAGGTTTGACGTTAACAAATAACATCAATCCTAATGCGCCCACTACTAGGGCTAGACAAGGTTTTAGGAAAGAAAAAAGATTAGGAAAACAAGGACAAGGTATAGCAGCACCAATTCAAATAGATCAAGGAACAGACAGACATGGGTTGGATTTTCAGAAAGGGCCACTGAGACAATAAAAATTACTTGGAAATCAGAAAGACCAGTGTGGGTTCCTCAGTGGCCCCTGACTAAAGAAAAGATACAAGTAGCCCATGATCTGGTCAAACAACAATTAGCAGAAGGACATATACAACCTTCCATATCTCCTCCTAATACTCCCATTTTTGTCATTAAAAAGAAATCTGGTAAATGGAGATTATTGCAAGATTTAAGAGCCATTAATAATGAAATGGTTATTATGGGACCTGCTCAATCAGGGATTCCTCAATTGTCTGCTTTGCCAAAAACCTGGCATGTTTTAGCCATAGATATTAAAGATTGTTTTTTTTCAATTTCAATTCATCCCGAGGATAGTCCACGTTTTGCATTTACTATCCCTGCATTAAATCATGAAGGTCCTGATCAGAGATATGAATGGAAAGTACTCCCTCAAGGGATGGCTAACAGTCCAACTATGTGTCAAATATATGTTAATAAAGCAATCCAGCCACTTAGAAATCAAAATCCTGAACTACAAATATTTCACTATATGGATGATGTATTATTGGCACATAAAGATAAAAACATATTGCTGGAATGTTATGCCACACTTACAAACTTATTAAAAAATTATAATCTAGAGATAGCAATAGATAAAGTACAATTAAATTTTCCAATTAATTATTTAGGAGTTCTATTATCCTCAACCATGGTCCGTCCACCAAAAATTCAAATACGAGTAGATCAACTCAAGTCACTTAACGACTTTCAAAAGTTATTGGGAGACATAAATTGGATAAGGCCTTATCTAGGCATACCAACAGGAGAGTTGGGACCTTTATTTGATATTCTAAAAGGTCCATCAGATCCACACTCACCCCGCATGTTAACGCCTGAAGCAAGAAAGGCATTGAAAATTATTGAAACATATATGGAAAATATACATTTGGATAGAATTGATATAAGTTTGCCTTTATTATTTATTGTACTACCAACAAAAAATATTCCTACAGGAGTATTTTGGCAAGAAGGTCCATTATTGTGGATACATTTATCTTATTCTCCTAACACTATTCTTACTAGGTATCCTGAGGCTGTAGGACAATTAATACTCAAAGGAATAAAAGCAGCAAAGGGAGTGTTTGGAATTTCTCCCAATAAAATTATTACTCCATATACTATGGATCAAATTGATGAGTTAGCTAATGAGTTAAATACTTGGGTAATAATCAAGTGTAAATCTAATGTTTCATTTGATAATCACTTACCATCTAATCCTTTGTTGTCTTTTTGGTCTAAGCATCCTGTAGTTTTCCCAAAAATGACAAGAAAATCCCCTATCATGAATGCTCCAAATATATTCACTGATGGGTCAAATAATGGTACAGCAGCAGTAGTTACCCCTGATCAAACTTTTACATTTTTAGTACCCAAACAATCAGCTCAAAAGGTAGAGCTTAATGCAGTATTACAAGCCTTTTTAATGTTTAAAGATTCTGTATTTAATTTATTTTCTGATAGTCAGTATGTAGTTAATGCTATAGTATCTCTTGAAGATGCTGGTAGGATTTCCCCTTCTTCTACTGTTTTCTCTTTGTTTTCCACTATACAAAGCCTAATCTGGGACAGAAAAGATCCATTCTTTATAGGACATATTAGAGCACATACAGAATTGCCTGGAGCCCTTAGTTTGGGCAATGATTTAGCAGATAAAACTACACATGACATACATATTTTCTCTACACTAGAAGAAGCCACGAATTTTCATAAAAAAATCCATGTTAATGCTTTACAAAAGCGTTTGAAAATAACTAAGGAACAAGCCAGACATATAATAAAACAATGTCAAAATTGTGTGACCTTTTTACCACAAGTTAATCTTGGAGTCAATCCTAGAGGACTGATACCTAACCATATTTGGCAGATGGACGTCACACACTTGCCAGAATTTGGAAAATTAAAATATTTAAATGTTACAATTGATACTTCTTCCGGATTTTTGATGGGCTCCCTTCATGCCAGAGAAAAAACTAAAGATGTTATAGCTCATTGCTTACAAAATTTTGCCACTGTGGGCGTTCCTAAACAGTTAAAAACTGATAACGGTCCTGGCTATACCTCTACCTCTTTTAAACAATTTTGCTCATCATTTGGTATTACTCATATAACAGGAATTCCATACAATCCACAGGGACAAGGCATAGTTGAAAGAGCTCATCAAACTATTAAAACGTACTTATTAAAGCAAAAAGAGGGAATTGGAAAGGGGTATATATCCCCCAAAGATAAACTTAAAATAATGCTTTTTACTCTAAACTTTTTAAATTTGGATTCATCAGGACTTAGTGCTGCGGAAAGGCATATGTATCCAAAAAATGTGCATAAGCCTAAAGTTCTTTGGAAAGATATTCTAACAGGACAATGGAAAGGTCCAGACCCAGTGATTGTCTGGAGTCGGGGCTCTGTTTGCGTGTTTCCACAGGGAGAACAGCAGCCGATTTGGATTCCAGAAAGACTAACCAAAACGATTTCTACAGATCGAAAAGAAGATGATGTGACTCAAATCCATAACAGCTGATATCCAGAACTCCAGCTTGGCCATTCTTACATCTGCGACTGTGATTAACCAGGATGCTTTTTTCAATATCTATTTTATTATTGCATTTTCCACATCATAAGGTTCTATTTTTATTTTTTGAGCTCATACAAACCTAGGTTAATGTTTTTCTGATCAGTTTTATTTTTTGACTATAGAGTTTTTAAACATTGCAATGGAGATTTCACCTAGGTAAAGCTACAAGGCCTTTATTATTATCTTATGTGTTGTACGTTTGTTTGCACATTTGTGTTTTGTGTTGTATGTCTGTGTGTGCGTATTTTATATATGAGGAGCGCTCATGAGAAAATGGATCCGAATTATTTTTTTTATTATTCACGTGATTTAAATGGCTTAATTTAAATTAGGTAAACAGCTGTTAAAGATTGTTTTTAAAGGTGGTTAACAGATCTGCTTGTTTACTAATTTAAATCAGGTAAACAGCTGTTAAGGATTGTTTTTTAAGTAGGTTAACAGATCTGTTTGTTTACTTTCACCTTTCCTTTTCATTATATTTAATAATTCTTTTCAGGATAATGTCTTTTTAGCATCATTGCCAGAATTCCTATCTTCAGCCCAATGAATATAACTCAACAAGTATGCTCAATCAAGAAGTCAACTTACTTTGGGAGGAAACGGACTTTGGGAAGAGACGGACAGATTGATAGATTCCTCCCCTTTGAACTGCTTACAGAACTTGCCTGGACTATGTAACTACGTTTAGTGCAGCAAATTGTGGTAATGCTGGCATATCTTTGCTGATGGTGTCACCTGTGATCTTTGCTGATGGTGTCACCAATGATGCAATTTTTCCAAAGGAACTGTCAATTGGCTTGGTGTCGTGGCATTTCTGTATCCTCCTCCCTTCTGCTAGTGATGGTCTAAATTTGGGGGCCAATGGCTATATGCTGGACCGGCAGTCAGTGACGGGTATGATCCAATTGCAGTGGTATCAACCTAAGACAGGAGGCTGACGCCTAAAGGTCAGTTGCCTAAAGGTCAGTTTTCCGATGACGGGTAAGAACCATATGTTGAATTGGACAACCTACCAGGCACGGTCCTTAAGCCACATTAACCTCACTCCCCCACTGACACCAAGGCCAAATTTGGGGGCCAACAGAGGTGAGGCAAAGAACCTCACCCCAACACTGGTGCATAGACCTATCCACAAGTATGGCTGTATGCTGGACCGGTAGTCAGTGACGGGTATGATCCAGTTGCAGTGGTATCAACCTAAGACAGGAGGCTGACGCCTAAAGGTCAGTTTTCCAATGACGGGTAAGAGCCATATGTTGAACTGGAAAACCTACCAGGCACGGTCCTTAAGCCACATTACTTGTTGTTTAATTAATCAGAAGGGGGGAGATGCTGGGAGCCATCAGCCAAGTAGGTATGACAAATTCCTTGCCAGCTTACTCCCATGCTGTCTAGTGGAAGGACTTCTGAAAGGTGACCTTGCTCAAGGACCAGGGCAGGATCCAGGGCAGGATCCGTGTTTAGGGTGTTCCCACTTTAGAATACGGCAGTTTAGCATAATAGGAGATTAGGGTGTTCCCCCTTTAGAATAGGGCATATCCTGCTGCTGAGTTCCTCTTGAGTGCTTAGGGTCAGACAGTATACTTTGGGAAACAGAAGCCCATGCGGTGTGGATTTGGGCAGAGAACGTGGATTCCCCCAGAGCGTGTTTGTAGATGACCGGTGTAAGTTCGGGAATAAAGAATTGCTGTTTGAATCTACAAGCTGTGTGGAGACTCGTGATTTGTGCCCAGCCAGAGACTGCGGCACAGGTGGGCAAGAATCATTCTAAAACCTCTCATGTTCATTGGAACCTACATGGTGCAGAAGTTTCAGGTGAATGAAGGATTCAGTCTTTTGAAAATTGAGTTATCATTTGGCTCAGATAAGATGTGTTTCAAACAAATTCCCATATCAAATTTCACAGGTATTCCCATCAATTTAGAGTTGTTCCAAGTAGATTTTGTTTTATTTTATTCTGGTATTTGTGATAAATGGGGTTCTGAATCACCGAGCCACATCTCTAGGAAATTGTTTTTACTGGTTTCCCCTCCCTGCCTAGACAGGGTCTTGCTATGTTCTGAGAGCCTTGCTAAGTTGGTGAAGCACGATTTGCATTTGGCAATTCTCCTCCCATAGCCTCTGCAGCTGCTGGGATTACATTCATGCCCCACTGTGCCCAGCTTCATGTAGCTTTTTGATCTTAATTCACTTCATGTTTGGTAGATGATCACAACACTGAATCAAATGCAGCCATATTTTAGACACATGTGAGATACATCTATCCAACCATCTACCATCTATGTTCTTTATCCATTCACATGAAAATGAATACTTGTATGGTGGATAGGCCCATGCCTCGGGACCACACTGACATCCTTGGATTGTTGTCTTTTTTCATGGAAAATGACTCAGTTGTAAAAGAACACATTTGCACTCGATAGAAAGTGCTTGAAAGAAATCACATGGGTGACGTGTGTTCCCTATGCAAATTTCAAATAATAAGCTAGGAATAAGAAAGCAGTATGACCTTTGCAGTATGCCATGATACCCCATGATTGTGCCTGAGCATCATGGAATTGTTTGTGGTTCACACCTAGAGGCCGACTGTGCAATCTGCTATCCAAGCATTGTTGAAAGTGATGGGTTGTTCTCAAATATCTGCATTCAGAAAAGACCCAGGTGATGCACAATGATTCTACTTTGAGTTTAGTGAAGCCTCCTTAATGAGCAAGGGCTGACATCACTCTCATGGCTTGTTTGCAGGCACAGTCTATTTCATAATGTTCTCTTGTGGATTTTGATTTCCTGCTCTCCTTTTCCTCATGAAGAAAAATTCTACCTAGTGATTTGGTACAAAAAAGTGTCATTCCCTATTCCTAAATGAATATCTGAATGAGCTGGGAATATATTGCTCTTTAATATGGGCCATGGTCTTTCTCTTATGAAGATCAGCCTATGTTTTGGTCCTTTGAAAGGTAAAACATTAGACAAGTTTAATTTGAAATGAGTTTATTTACGGAAAAAACGATTTGCAAATCATGCTGCCCTCAGAATCAAAACGAGTTCTGAGAACTGTGGGCAATAACATTTTTAGGCAGCATTTATAAGACTTTGATGTTAGGTATAGAGTAAATTTAATTGGTTAGAGCTTAAGTGGTTTAAAAGTTTCCCACATGAACTAAAACTTACTCTTAGGTTTCCATTGCTTTGAGAACATACCAGAGTTAAGCAACTTCAAAGGTGTTTCTGAGGTTTCAGTCCATAATCTTTTGGTCTTATTACTTTGGCCCTGTGGAAAGACTGAAAGTCACAATGGGGAGCTTGGAGTGGAACAAAACTTTTCACATCATGGTGGCCAGGAAACAAAAAGAGACCAGAGAGGAAAGGTCAGGATCCCAACATTGCCTTCAAAAACATGAACCGAAAGACCTAATGCCCTCCACTGAGTTTCTAAGTTCTACCTAAAGTTGCCTCCTAAAGTTTCTTCCACCTTCCAATAGTATCACAGGCTGACAACCCAACCTCCAGCACATGATCTGCAGGGCCATTTGAAATGCATAGCACTCAGCTACTGTGATGCAACTCCATGTTGATTTGGTCTGTTTAATCTACTCTGATGCCTAAGCAAAATCAATGACTTCCTATATGTTTTATTTAACAATCCCTAAATCAGTTTGTGTACATCATGTAAGCACCCGAACAATTGTCTTTTCATGATCCTGGATGTGGTGTGGATCTTGGATCCTATCTCTTCATTTTTGAGCTGGAGAGGAGAACAAGCCTCTTGGAACATTTCACTTAGGAAATTATAATAAATGCATTTCTGGAATTTCATGAAATACTTGCAAAGATTCAATTGTATGATATAGCTTTATAATATTACAGAAGTTTGATAGATCTGTCATTTTTGTCTAAATAGTGACATGGTAATAAATAACTTCAAACATTACATTAGATTCATGAATACAATTAGATTTTTATTTGTAAATTTAAAAAGAAAAAAATATTCCTAATAGAAGATAAATTTTTCTCATTATTATACATAATAAAATCTACTCACATTTTATCGGTTGATGAAAGTCACAGAACAAAACTTGAATTAAAAGTTCTGAAATCTACTATTCTTAGAAGACATAGCCTGACCAGACTGGTCCTCTGACCATAAGGACCATTTTGCCCGTATTAAAGAGACCATGGTCCATCTCTTTAGTCAGAATTATTAGTTCTCATTCCTGTGTGTGTCAAGTCTCTGTTATTATAACAAATATATGAGATTATCAAATCATAAGGAGAAAGGGTTCATTGGCTCTCAGTTTTGGAGATTTCACTCCACAGTCAGTTTGGCCCACTGCTTTTGGGCCTGGAGAAAGGCAGCACTTCATGGTGGAGCATGCATTGAAACAAAATCACTCACCTTAGGCCTGGGGTTGTGGATCTGTAGACTACTTGCCTAACATGTGTTCATGAAGCATTGGTTTGACTCACAGCACCCCATATAAACAAATGAATAAAACTAAAACAAAAATCACTCTCCTTTAAGAGCACACCCCCAATGACACAATGATTTTTCTCTAGACTCGACCTCTGCATTTGTCATCATTTCCCAATAGCACCACACAGGGGACTAATCCTTGAACACCTGGGCCTATGGGGGACTTTGAAGATCCAAACTATGCAATTCCTTTAAATTCAAAGAATAATCTTCTTTTTATTTGTCTGAAAAAAGTAAAAAAGACTTTCAAAATTGTTGGGGTTCTAATGTGTATAACGCTTTCAAGCTTCTGGCAGATTCACATAAATCTCCTTTTCTAGTAGATATCTAGGAACAAAATTATCAGTAAAACACACTAGCATTATACGGAAGGAACAGGAAATGGGTCTATAAAATAAAATTTGTCGTTTATGATACAAAGGGAAGGAAAAGATATAACAAATGTAATGTAAAACTGTTTCTGGGGGGAAGATTTGGTATCCTTTTTGCTTGAAATGTATTTCCCCTAATTAGGTAAATTTCTGCTCCCTGAATGAGTAACCCAGTCTACATAATTGTTTTCCCATTACCTTTCATGGTCTCATTTGTAGGGGTATTGGGGTTCATGTTTCTATTGATATTGTGTCATTTGGATAGTGTCACGAGCCTTTTTTTGGGCTGTGTGTGTGTGAGCTATGCACATTGGAACTATATGAGGGGACAGGTCAGACTCTGCAGACAGATTGGGCTATGAAATGCACATGTGACTCTTCCCTCCCTGTGCCTGTGATCGAGAGAGCACCTGAGATGGGTGTGACTTGCCAATATTTCAATCAATCTGCTGACCACAAGATAGCAAGAAGCAAGACTCCACCTTTGAAATCTTATCCCCTGCCTTAGGTGGTGAAGAACATTCCATCGAATCTCCATTGTGGGTCCCCCCTATAAAAATAAAGATATTCCAGATGCCTGGTCTCTTTTTCATCTGACTCTTAAGGCCACAGAGCCATTCTATCCTCGATATGAGAAACCAATATCCTTGTATTTGTTGCATGATTTATTCACCATTTTCTTATCTTAAGATTGCAGCCAGGTCTTTTGAACCCAGATCATCTTGTCATCGTGGACAGCTGGCAAAAGGGTAGGATTCTGTGAGTCCAGACAGTGTTAGTTCTTTATCTAAAAATATGTTTTCTTTAGTTCAATCCTGTTCCTCACCCCACTCAGTACTAACATACATGGACCATACACAGACACATGTAACATAGTCAAAAAAGGCTAATTAATGTAGCTAATTGTGTTTAGCTGCAGATGACATTAGTCATCCTTCAAAAAAACTGTCTAATTTTCTCTGTCATCTTAAGGGTCTAAAACTTATCATTTGTATAAAAATTTCATACTCTTTACCTTGTAGCATTATACACTTGAAATCATTTTTCAGTAGATGCTTCAGAATAAAAATTGCTTTAAACCTAAGGTGTGACAGGCATGTCAACCTTGCACCCATACAAATCTTCTAAAGCCATACTGAAAATGACCACAATTTTTTAAAATAAGAACAATAGCAAAGTTTCAACTCTACCTAAAGTTGTATAACTATCCTGTGCCAAACCCCAACACTTTTTCCCAGAAGCGGAAGCAAAGTATGTATAAATCATGGTTCAACCAGAGAAACAGAAGCAGTAATGTGTGTGTGTGTGTGTGTGTGTGTGTGTGTGTGTGTGTGTGTGTCTTTGATCCAGGATCTTATACATACTAAGCACATATTTACCAATGGGTCTATTCCTAGCCCTATATTTTCATATTTCGTATGGACATATTTGTCTTGTTTTGCTTTTGTTCCCTGTAGTTCTAGTGTCAATCCGAGAGACCATAAATGAACCCCATGTCATTAAGTGATCATTTCTTATAGGATTTTTATAGCTTCAGGCCTTCATTTAAGTCTTTCCTCTATTTCATATTAATTTTTACATATGAGGTGAAGTAAGAATCTAACTTCATTATTTGAGTGTTAACATCAATTTTAACTATACTATGTGTTGAAGGTCCTGTCCTTTCCACACTGTGGAGTTTGACATGCTTGTTGAAGACCATAGTTCATATACATATAGATTTCTTTCTGTCTCACTGTTGTGTTTCATTGGTCTGTGTGTTGCTCTTCATGCCAGTACCATAGTTTTAGTAACTGTAGAATTGTGAAGTGTTGAAATTAGAATTTGTGAGGTCTCTTAGTTCTTCCATTTCAAGATTCCTTCGCAATTCAGTATCTCTTGAGATTCCGTATAAATTTTAAGTTTATTTCCTTATATTCAAATAAACTATTGAGATTTTGATAAGAATTGCATTGAATCTGTACAGCAGTATATGTTATATGAAAATATTATAAATATGAAGTCTTTCAGCCCTTGAATATAAGATACCTTTTCCTTATTTGTTTCTTATTAAATTTCTTCGAATAATGTTCTGAAATTTTGAATACTTGAATCTTTTCCCTCCCTGGTAAATTTACTAACTATTTTACTCTTTTTGGTGCTTTTGTAATAAGATTTATTTCTTCATTTTTTAATTGCTTATTGGAAACATGTAGAAATAGAAGATTTTTAATGATATAATTTGTTGAATTTTTAAGTTATGTCTGAAAGTTTTGTGTCAAATATTTAGGTTTTTCTACCTCTCATCCATAAAGAGATAATTTTACTTCATATTTTTCTAATTTGGAGATCATTTTTTCTTCTTGCCTACTTGCTCATTAAACTTCTAGTACTATGTTGAACAGAAGTGGCAAGACTGGGACATCTTTGCTTTCTTTCTATCTTACACAAAAGTCATTTATTCTTTCACTGCTACATTTGGTGTCAGCTGTGGGCTTTTGCTATATGGTTTTCAGGATGCTAAAACTGATTTCTCCTTTTCCTGTCTCTTAATTGTTTTTACCATAAATTACTGTTGAATTTTTTTCAAGTGTTTTTCCCTTCCCCCCATCAGCAGAAATAATGATGTGGTTTCTGTTCTTTCTTCCATGAATTTCATAGATTGCACCAATTTTTTACATGTTGAGCCATCCTTGCATTTCAGAAATAAATTCCATTTAATCATGGTGTAAGATACTTTTATTTCTATTTCATTGTGTGTAAATGTGTGTATGTGCTGTGTGTGTGTGTTGTTGCAGCTCAAATCCAGTACCTAGTAAGCATTAGGTAAATACTCTCTCATCAAGTTATAGTCTTAGCCTTATAGTTTCTAAATATATTCTTGAATTAAGTTTTTTATAATTTGTTGAATTTTTTTTACAACATTTGTAAGAATTTTGGGGTCTATAGTTCTTTGGTACTATCTTGGGCTCCGAAATCTATCATTCTGACCTAAGAAAATGAATTTTAAAGTATTCCTTTCTGTTATATAATTTTTGAATGGACTTAAAAATTACATGTTAATTTAAAAAAAATGTGTGATAGAATGCATCAGTATAGCTATTTGATCTGGGAAATTTCTTTCTTCACTATTTTTTTGATCATAGATTAAATTACATTACAAGTTAAGGACACTTTCAGATTTTTATTTCTTCATGTCTTTAGTCATGTGTTTGCATGCTATATTCCTGGAGCATGTTTACTTCTGGCATATCCATTGTACTGGCATATAATTGCTCATAATAACCTCTTTATTTTTCTCATTTCTTTGGCATCATTTTAATATCTCTTCCATCATTTCAGACTTTAATGATTGGAGAGTTCTCTTTTTTTTTTAGTTATACTAGCTAAAAGATTTTCATTTTTTTTCATCACTTAAAAAAATCCAGCTTTTTGTTGTTTCATTGTGCTTTGTATCGCATTCCAGATTTACTAACACTATATTATATTTTTCTTTTGGGTAATTTATGTTTAGGTTGTTCATGTTTTTCTAGTGCCTTGGGTATAAAATTAGGTTGCTCTATTGCTTATTTGTGTTCTTTTCTTAAATGCCAATGTTTCTGGTAAAATATTCCTTGTTTGCATTTTTCCCATCTGTTTTATTAAGTTTATTTGATTTGAGGTTTTGTTTCCTTTTTTTTTCATGATTCTGGGGATTAAAATTAGGGCATTGTGCTTGACAGGCAATCTCTGTCCTTCTAAGCTACATCCCTACCCAGTCTTTTTATTTTGACACAGGATGTCACTAACTTGTCCATTATGGCCTTCAATTTGTGATCTTTCTGCCTCATTTTCCTGAGTTGCACGGATTACAGGTATGCACCTACCATGCCTGACGTAGTTATCTTTTTGAGGAAAAATATTTTGAACATTGGTCCCTTCCCCAACACAAATTCTCAATGCTATATCAAGGGTACAGAGACAAATAATACTCACAGGGATTTTCTAATATGGTGGCTAGAAAGTAAAATGAGCATGTGCTAAGATGTAGCAAACCCCTTTCTACTCACTTTTTCAGGATCATAATGAAAAAAAGGGCAATCTAAATAAATTTTTAAAAATAAAAATCAAACATTATATTCAGAAAATCAAAAGCAGTTTGTTTTGTTTTATATATATATATATATATATATATATATATATATATATATATATAATCTAAATAATATATATATTAGGTGTGAACAAATTATTGTGAAATTGAGTAGAGAAAGAAGTGGCTGGAAAAGCAGGAACAGTTGTGATGCTGAAGGGAACTGAGTATCAATCTGTTGTAATCATTCAGCCAAGACAAGTTAGTAAAAGGTTTTGTTATTGTTGTTGTTTCTTTGATTGTTTTACCTATGGAATGAAAAATGTCTTGTATATATTTGATGGAGTTGAAGTAGAAGCAGGGATTATAAAAGATTGACAAAGCTCTCTACAATGAAACTGGAGTTAAAATTTTATCATGTTTTTGGCCAAACTATATGTGCCTTGAGCAGACAAAGTCCATTTTACAGTGAGACTCCATTTTATATATATTAAAAAAATATTTCTCCCAAGAGAAAACCCACCTCTGCCATCCTGCTTAACACAGCCCATTGAGCAATGCAGAGCAGCTAATAATTTTTTTTCTTTATTCTTATAATATGTAAGATGTTATTTTTTTAGTTCTCATTTCTCTTGGGTGAGTACTAAACCCATAACTAGGTCATTTTAACCCCATTCTTATGTTGCTCTTGGTTTCAGTTATTGGTTGCTTACAGTTTTTAGCTATTAAATTGTACTCTACCTTCTGCAAAGTGTTAAAGGTTGCTTGATGCCCTGCTGCCTCTGCCACAGTGAATAAAGTTTTATATTCTGCTTCAAGATTGACCTGGTGATTTATTTTGAATTGTCAAAACATCTGGAGGCCCCTTTCAGATTTCCAGAATCAGAGTGGTGACTCTGGAGCATGAGGGGGATTCTGAATCCTTGGAGAGGGTCACCATTTTTCCCAAATTGTGGGAGCTTTGCTTTGCAAGGGTCTTTACTTTCTGTTGTCATTGACTCAAGCCTGTCAATGAATATTATCTGGTATGGATTTGGCCTGTAAACACAGAGGCTATATAAGAGGACATGCAAGTATATGTGTTTCAAGGTTCCTCATTTGTTCTCTTTGTTTTAAAAAGTATCTGATGTATCTCACCCCTGTAAAATTGAGGCTCTGGAGTGCCTCATGCTTCAAACCCAGCTCTGGTGAGGCTCATGCCTGTACCCAAGCACTTTTCAATAGGGTTTTTAACAAGAGGGCAGGTAAATAGAGATTGTAGACATACTTGTTTTTGGGTATTAGAGGAGAGAGTCTCTTGTCCATGTCTGTCTGTCTTTTGTTGGTTCATGTCTGTCTCTGAGTGTTCCTAACACTGTCTTCTGACTGTTGACCCCAGCAACTACTTTCCTTTTATTTTGGCAAATTGGACTCATCAGAGACGCAATAAACTACCATCCTCTGACTTTAATAATGCTCAGTATCTTACCAAATTTTTGACTTTCTTTTTACTTTTCTTTCTTCCTATTATTTTAACTGTGAGCTTTGTCATGAGAAACCCAAATCCTAACCTGGCCTGGTTGCCATCCACTGGGGGTGGGGGAATGGTATTAAATTCCTAGGAACCCTACTAAGCTTGCACAGGAATATACATGACTGCCAACAGGCTCAGCAGGGGGCTAACTTGAAACTATAGGTTAAAAAAATTTCATTTAACTTCTTCCAGGTTGAGACTCATAAAAAATTAAAATAATTCCAAGTCTCCCTCTCTTTTTTTCTAGCTCTCTCATATTGCTTTACTGAAATTTGCAGGCACAAATACCTCCTGGACATGGGAGGTGAGCCAGAACGTTTTTAACAACCATGACATTCTAGGTGATGAGCTTGCAAACTCCAAGGCTCAACTTTTGGTGGTCACTATCCAAGAGACCAGAACAACTGGTTTAGAATCAGATCAAAGGTTAAAAAAACAGAGAACCTCTCAGCCCACATGAGCCCATGGTAATACCCAAGATAGGGGGCCAATGTGTCAATCTTATATTAGATAACAGAGCCGAATACACTGTCCTCACCTCTTCATTGTTTTCCATAGTCCCCAGGGAAAAGGTCACCATACAAGTTGCAATGGGACTTCAATCTAACAGAGACCACTCTCCTCCAAAAGTTAAACTGTTTAACTGATGGAAGCAGGCTCCCTTGTTGCCTCTTTGGGAAATTCTTTCAGGAAGGGATAGGACCATGGCCTTTGTCTATATTCATTAAAATTAAATAAAAATCTTTCTTTGAGTTCCAACAAATTCTCATTTCTCTTCTTGAACTCTCTTTATATCTGAGGACTCATTAGGCCAGAGGCCAGAAAGGCTTTTAAAATTGCATATTTTTTGAACTCATAATTCTAATCTGTCCTGTCTACGTTAATGTATTTTTCTGATCAATCCGATTTTATTCAACTACTGTTTTTTTTTTTGTTTGTTTTTACACATACTGCTTGGTTAAGAGACCAATTTACAAGGGTTCACTCTCAATCTAGTAGGTTTTAAAAAAGCTTCAAGATCTTTGTTTATTTTGTGTATCTATGTACACCAGTGTGTTTTCATGTCTACATGTGTTTAGTAAGTAAAAAAGTTTTAAAACTGCTTTCTGTCATCACTGAAAAGAAGTGTAGAGAGTTAAAAGTCCCAGCAGGTGTATGTAAATTTCAAAAAGGGGACTTCAAAGTGCTTGCCCCAGCCATGTCATTTCATTGACCTTTTTCTTACAGCAGTAAGGAATACCTAAAGTAAGAGTAAGGAATACCTAAAACAAAAATTAAGGACAGTAAGAGTAGATTGGTAATTGGGTTGCTTCACAAAAATGGAGATGTGTTTGCATGCATCAATTGAGAGACCACCTCTGGTAAATTAAAATGTTATGCCTCCAGGGCCTTTTCATCCACTCTTAACAAGATAAACTCCTTCTAATCCAACCTTTTGCTAGGTGTCTCCAAAAGGTTCAACTTAAAGCTCATAAATTCCTTTGAGAGAAGAAGCCCTGTGAGACTGGTAACTTCCAACACCCATTCCAGCCCGGACACTATGATTAAATTTCTAAAAAGAAGAACTAACACTCATCTGGAGGGACCTTATTCTTCTCATCTGAGTCAAAAGAGCAAACATGTTTTCTAAAAAATAATGGACAGCCCTCAAATACCCCAACCATTCTCTAAAAAAAAAAAACCTGAAACAAAGTTAATCATGTTTATTTTCCCTCTTGCTAAGAGTATAAAGCCCAAGATGCTAAAAAATAAATAAATAATCAAACAAACAAATAAATAAAAATCTCATCAGTCAACTTAATATATATGCATGGCCATGAGAAACCCTTGCAAAATTCAAGAGAAATCACAGTTTTTATTATTTCAAAAAAAGCTGGGAATGTTATGGACCAAACTATATTTGCCTTGACCACACAAACTTTATTTTACCCTAAGACTCCATTTCTTCTAAAAAAAATACTTCTCCCATGAGAAGACCCTGCCTCTGCCATTCTGCTTAGCACTACCTGTTTAGCAACACATAGCCACTGAAAAATGTTTCTTTTATACAATGTAAGATGTTCCCCTTATTGTCCCCATTTCTCTTGGGTGAACTAGTCCCTCCACTGAGTCATTCAGATCCATTTCCTACATTATTATGGTTTTGAGCTACTGGTAGTTTGGAGTTTTCAGCTATAAAAATGTAGCCTAAATTCTACAAAGAGTTTAAGGTTGTAGAGGGGTCCTGATGCTGCCCTCTAACCCACAGCCGTGAGTAAGTTTCATGTCCTGCTTTAAGATTGACCAGTGGTTTAATTCAAGTGTGCCACACCAATTATTGCCCCAGACATGGAAGAAATTTTTCTGAGGGCCAGTGTAATACCAGGGCTGATGCCTCATCCCAGAGATATAATTGTAGAAAAATGCGCTCTGGGTTCTCTCAGGATTGTGCAGTGTAGTTAACCTGACAGGAAAATCAATAATAGGGATTTACTAGAGACAAGTGTCTATTTTGCATTGATACTGTATTCAGGAATTCTGACTAGGAATGTCTTCAGGACATTGACTAATGAAGAAAGAATGCAGGGGATCATCAGTAGTCTGTGGAGTCTTTGTACGTGAAGAGGGCACCAGAGGATATTTTTCTAAGTTAAAGTCTTCAAATTTCACCTAGAATCCCAGGGACATGGGGGGCTGTGACAGGGTTTCTACCTCTAGGCCAGTGACAGTGACTTAGGGAGACCCTGCCTTAAAAGAGAAAATAAAAATGACTGAAAATGTGGTTTAGTAGCAAAACATCCCTGGGTTCATGCCCAAGTACGAAAGGAAGGAAGGAAGGAAGGGAGGAATTTCCAAATAATGATGAATAATGATGTTGATCATTAAATTTTGTGCAGAATTTTGGCTTAAAGAATACTGGAATTTATATATATATATATATATATATATATATATATATATATATATATATATATATATATATCCCTGAATATAGTTTAGAGGTGGATCAAAGTATCAACCAATAAAATAAATATTTGGTAGTTTTTTTTAGCGTTATTACAGTTAAATGAACTAAATGCTGTGATGTTGGAGGATGAAAAAAGCAGCTAAAATTTAGGTGAAGAAAATACAAATTTGGTAAATGTGCAGTTGATATCAAATCATCTCAACAAAATTCAATGTCCTAGAGGCCAATTGGCTGAGTTATCAGTTTGCCAAATTCACCCAACTTATAGGTTGGGGTTTTAACTTTTGGATAAAAATATTAAATAACCTTATTGAACATGTTCACTTTTGGTCATGGAGAAAAAGATATGGTACTTTTTTTTTTCTTCTTCTTGTATTGAGTATTGAACCCAGGGGCAGTTTACCACTGAGCCATATCCCAGTTATTTTTAGTTTATTTATAAATTTTGAGACAGGATCTTTCTTATTTATTGAGGGTCTTGCTAAGTTGCCAGACTGACCTTGAACTTGCAGTCCTCCTGCTTCAGTCTCCTGAGTAGTTGTGATTCCAGGTGTGCACCACCATGCCCAACAGGGAATTTCTATTTTTAAAAGTTCAGTTAAATGTTGATATTTCTGAGCCTGTGCTGTGCTGTTCACTGCTCCATCATCACATACTCCACCTGCAGGACGTGGTGTGTGCTGCGTTCTAACTGTTAGCAACATTTCCTCTTTTTTCAGGGAGGGGTACCAAGAATTGAACTCAGGGCCACCTAAACACTAAGCAACCTTCCCAGCTTTAAAAAATATATATTTCATTAAGAAACTTGGGCTGAAATGACCTTTGTGAATTTATCTGTCCATCAATTTGTTCCTTGTGCTTTTTCTTAATTTTTGGTTGTTGAGACACCATCTAACCTGGCATCCAGTTAAAAAATGAGATTCCTTCAGCTATTATTATTATTATTATTATTATTATTATTATTATTATCATCATCATCATCATTATTTCTATTTAACTTCTGTACTGCTGCCATATACTTTCCCAGTTGAAACTTTATTTTTATTTTTACTTGTAATCGTTTTGGAACCAGAGATTGACCCCAGGGGCACTCAACCACTGAGCTGCATACTCAGCCTCTTATTATATTTTATTTAGAGATAAAATCTGGAAGAGCAGTTAAAGGCCTTGCTGGGTTAATGAGATTAACTTTGAAATGGTGCTCCTCCTGCCTCACCCTTCCAAGCTGCTGGGATTACATATTTGCATCACCACACCCACCAAACCTTATTTTCATCACTTTATGTTGTTGTATTCAGTCTCCTCAGCGTTTGACTTCAAGTAAATTAGTTAATTTCCCTGTGCTTGAGTAATCATCTGCAAAATCTTGTATATCTCTATAGGTCTGCTATGGGAATAATATAGAAAAAAAATATCTGTTCCAGCTTCAGAGTTGGCCTTCACACATTTGTAGGTTCAATCCCCCCAGTACTAAAAAACAAACAAACAAACAATAACAAAAAAAACCACAAAGAAACAAACAATTGTTTCAATAGAAAGGGGGATGGGTGGATTTCTCTGATTCAGAGGAATAAAAGACAACTCTCAAGAATTGGCTGCATTTTCTGTAGCTGAAGTACAAAACAAACAAACAAACAAAAAAAAAAAAACAACAACAACCAAGTAATAGCTTCTCCCTGCCATGTGGCAAAGTACAAAGTCCCAAAGTTATAGAAAAAAATAAAATAAAGACCTGCAATTTCTTTTTTCTGTGAAATAAAGATTTTTGCCCTATCACAGAACTGTAAGAAGAACAAGATGAATTAAGTTGGCTTCATAGAGTATACATGTAATTCCAGTTTCTACTGAGGCTGAAGTAGGAGAATTGCAAGTTGATGCCACTCTCACCAAATCAGCAGGAACCTCTCAAAAAAAGCGGGTGGGGGGATATACCTCAATGGTAGATTGCCCTGGTTCAATCCCTAGAACCGAGAAAATAAATATATACTTTTTTTTTTTCACAAATGATCTCAAGTTCATAAAACATCACTCTTCTATCTTATAATGTCCTTATTCAACTTCAGTCTGTGGTCTCTCCTGCTTCAAATCTCAATACTCCTTAATGAATAATATATTAACTCATGTGGCTCTTTTTGTTTAGTCAAGACAGTGGTCTTCATAGAGCTCGTGTCCAGTGATAGTATGATAGAGAGGAGTACAAGGTCGTGGGGTCATGTTCAGGGGCTTAATGTGGCTTTAATATTTCTGTTCCCAGTGTCCTCAACTCCAGATGGGGATAAAATAGTACTGACATGATCTGGGTGTTGTAGGGACTGAGTAAGATTAGTTTCAGTGGGTGCTCCATGAAGGGATGCTAGGACTGGAATAAGCAGGTTAGGTTAACCATCTTCAGCAGGGTCTATGGTGGGCTTGGGTGGGCTGAGTCTGCTGTCCCTGGGCCCCTGTTCCAGGCGGGCTCTGTCGGTCAGGGGCGGTTCCTCAAGGGCGTGTCTGGGGTGAGCTGTATTAATAGATGCTGCTCCAGAGTTCCTCACTTTACCCCTGAGCACGCCTGAGGAGTAGAGTTGGACATGGCTTCCAAGGGTGAGTTTCTTTGGGGAAAACTGAGATGTGTCTTTCTGTGGCAGCCTGTGGACTGTGTGCACTAGGTTTGGTAGTGGGGCTATTGGAGCCTTCATCTCTTGCAGGCTCAGGTTTGGGGGCCACCGGCAGCCCCTGTCACTGATGGAACTTTTTATGGCTGCTACAGAATTCGATTGGGAACCAGGGCTTTTCCAAAGACTCTTATATTTAAAAGTAAGACCATGGTTACACTCAAAGAGATTCCTTATTATTTTAGAGCTATAGGAAAATATTTTCAGGCCAAACCTTATGTCTGACATTCCAATGTTGGGAGGGGTATGAAGCAGCACATCAAAAAGATGAGCCACACGGTTGGGTGAATCTAATAAAATTGGCCAGATTCTGCTCTGGGTGGAGGTTGAGGGATAAGCTCTTTATGTTCTTGTACTTTTTCTTCTTTCCTATAATTTAAAGAGTTTTTTGAGCTTGGTGGTGTGTGCCTGTGATACCAGCTACTCAGGAGGGAGGCTGAGGCAGTAGGATCATGAGTTCAAAGCCAACCTCAGCAAAACAGAGGCACTAAGCAACGTATTGAGACTCTATCTCTAAATAAAATACAAAATAGGGTTGGGGATATGGCTCTGTGGTACAGTGACTCTGAGTTCAATACCCGGCATCTCTGCATTCCTCCCCCACAAAAATAAAAAGAATACTTAATGGGGCAGAGGCAGTAAAGGGCTGCGGGAAAATTAAAATAAAATAAATAAAAATCAGCAGGATAGGCTTGGGTGTTGTTTAGTAGTAGAAGGCTTGGCTAGTATACCAGAGCCCCACATATGGAAGTCAGGCATGGCCAGGGCAGGTATTCGTGAAGCCCTGGGTTCTATTTGGCTACATTCCCCACCAAATAACAAAAAGCAAAGAAATACATGGGTATAATTTAATTATAGGGTACTTGCCCAGCATGCCTCATGTCCTGGAATAGATTTCTAGAATCCCAGGGGTGGGGGAGAGGCAAGAACGTATACTGGAAGAATTAAAGTGTGGCCCTGGGGATTGTTTTTTGAGTTCACAAATGATGTTTATTTGTTTGTTTTTTGTATTTTTTTATACTGTGAAATTCAGAAATACACTGAAAATTTCAAATTTTCATGCATGATTTTTGATGAGGTAGACTTGCAAGACTCTTGTTTCTGGCTGATTTATTTTCCTAGAGGAACCTTAGTTAAGAGGAGAAGATTGTGGGGTCAGCTTCTGCTGCCTTGCAACTTATAAATGACCTTCTTCCCAACCAAATGTAGTGGATCTAGGAGTCCACTAGGCACATGGTCTCAGAGGCAATAATGTGCAGGAAAGTTTCCCCCAAACAGTGATGGCTCAACTGCAGTCCATTGGGGAAGCAAAAACCGTCACAAAGCTGACATAATCTCAGGTAATCAGGGGACAGAGACCTGCTTCTAACCATGGTGCTAGAATAATCCAAAGGATTTGTCTGTTTGGGTGCTGTTCTTTTCTACTGAGCTTTTATTTAAAAAACCTTCTCTCTTTAGAATTTTAAAGCATATTTATTTTCTTTTCAGAAATACTGGAAACATTTTTTATTGAGGTATGGGTTGGGGAGTGAGAGCAAAAGACCAGAATCCCCCTGGAACCTTGGCTTTCCTCAGCTGGTCACCCTATTTTTGCTGTGATTTTGCTGTGATTAGAGTGCTTTATTTTTATTTATTTATTTTTTGAAGCCCATTTTATGTGTTGTTTCCAAACATTGGGTGAAATTGCAGTCTCATGGTTAGTACCTCATGCTGCACATGTTTGACAGTTCTCTAGGACAGGAGATAGAAAGCTGATGCTGCTTATGAAATGGGGTTCTGCTATTGAAAGCAGTGCTTCCTTTACTCTTCTCAGCAACCTCTCTGAGGCAAGGATAAGGTTCAAATGCATTCTCCAGAGCTCACTGTCATGACTAATACTATATTCAATTTTTATGTAAAGGAGATTATTATTATTGTTCTCTAAGATAGAATGCATTATGCCTGCATTTTAGGGAAAATTATATTTCTCTTATTAAAAAATCATGTCAAAAAAACAGGAAAAATGATTTCAATCAGACCAATTGTTTCATGATGAGGACTGGTTCTGAGAAATGTACTAGGTGATTTTTGATGTGAGGACATCACAGTGTTAATTTACATAAACTAAGATAACTCTGATGTCATTACTAACTCTATGATATAATCTGTGGCAACACAATCATGTATCCAGTCCATCCTTGACCACAATATTGTTACTTGGTACATGAATGAGAGTAAAATACCTCTGGACTCAATCCAACTGTAATGGAGTCAATGTTGAACACCCTGTAGTTCCTGTGTGAAAAAATTAACCACAATGGAACAGTATTGATAGGTGTGGTTTAACGTCAGGGGGCTCAACCCTTGGAGTGAATTAAATCTGTTTTGTGGCTATGTCATTTCTCCTGAAGTAGCTTTGTTATAAAAGTGAACTGTGTTCATCTAAAGTGTATGGATTCATGTCCTGTCTTTTGGAATAATTTCCTTGAGTTTTTCATTTTATTTTAATAAAACTACATGAAAAATTTATCCTCACAACCATTTCTAAATGAGCACATCAGTGGTATCACTTATATTACATTGTCCTCTAAACATTACCACCAACTATCCATAGCTCTTTTCAAATTTTAAAACTTTTACTTTGTCACCATTAAACCACATTACCCCATTACCCATCCCCTCCTGAGCTCATGGAGATATCATTGTACACTTTGTCTCTATGAGTTTGACCACTCTAGGTTCCTCATGAAAGTGAAATTGGATGATAGAGTCATTGAAAATTGTGTTTTGAAAAACTGCCATATTGTTTTCCATAGTAACTATACCATGTTTTCTTCCCACCAACAAACAGTGCATCAGGGTTTCCAATGTCTATGCTTTTTATCTGCAGTTGTACTGTTTTGGTTCTTTGGCTTTTGAATAGTAGCCATCCTAATGAGACTGAGATGTTAACTTCCTGTGCATTTGATTTGGCTTCCTCAGTGATTCATGATGTTGAACAACTTTTCACATGCTTAATGACAATTTGTTTTTCTTGTTTGAACAAATGTCTATTCACATCATTCGCCCATTTTAATTTAGAGTTGTATGTGAGTTGTGGTTATTTATGTCTTGATACCAACCCATTTACAGATATGATATTTCAAAGAGGTTCTCCTATTTTACAGGTTTCCTTTCATTTTGTTCATATTTTCCTTTGATGCAGAATTCTTTATTTGGATGTTATCTAATTCTTTTTGTTGTTGTTTGTGTTTTTGGTGACCTATCTAAAAATCATTATCAATCAATATTGAATTGCCTAATTCAATATCATAAAATTTCCCCCTTAAGTTTTTTTGCAGTAGGTTTTATACATTTTTTAGCTTTTATTTTTCCATCATGAGTTGATTTTTCCTATGGGTAAAGCATCCAACCCTTTACTTGATTTTTCTGACTCTTTGCATGTGGATATCCAGTTTTCCCAGCACCATTTGTAAGTGTTTCATTTTTGTTTTCTGTGAAGGATTTGATGGCTTACAAGTGGATTAGATTCCCCAGAGAGAAGGAGAGGACAGAAAGAGGACAGGAGTATCAATCACACATATTTTTATACATGTATGAGCTTGTTACCCAGAATCCCATTATTTTGTAGAAATAACAATGCACAAGTAGTGGGCAACTTGGGTGCATGCCTGTGATTGCAGTGCCTCCTTTACACTGAGGGAGGGGGACCTTAAGATTGAGGGCACTATGTAGGACCCTGTCTCAAAACGAAAAAGAGCTGGTATAAAGCTCTGAGGTAAAGACAATGAGACAACTGCTAGTTTTGTTCCCTGCTCTTCTAAAAAATACCAAAAAAAAAATCACTGGAGGGACAGAGAAGTGTGAGGAGGAGAGAAGAATGCTACTACTGCCATTTTTCTTGTTTGGTTTGTCTTTCTCGGTGTATGTGTTTCTTCCTTCTTTGTTCTTATTGTTTTGAATTTCTTTCTTTCTTTCTTTCTTTCTTTATTTATTTATTTTGGAAGTGGCATGTTTTGACATTTTCATTTTTTTGTTCTGCTCTGTAGCTATTCTTCTTTCAGAAAAATCAATTATTGTTTATAACATTTTATTTTAATGTTAATAATCCCTTACCTTCAATCTCATAAAATCTCTATTCCTGTACAGTTCTACCCAAATTTATGTTTTTGTTTTGTTGTTTCTTTTGTTGTTTTTGTTGTGCTGGATATTGAAGCCAGAGGAGTTCTACCACTAAGATACATCAACAGCTTTTTTTTCTTTTTTTATTTTGAGTGTGAACCAGTGGTAGAGAGTTTGCCTAGCATGCCTGAGGCCCTGGTCAATCATCACTACCATGGAATAATAACAACAACAACACACACACACACAAACACACACACACACACACACACATGCCTTGACACTCTCTGTCCAGTGTTTTAAGACTGCCATTATATTGGACAGGTGTTACTAAAGGATCATATTAACATGTTCCAAAAATTTCAAGTATCCTTTATTTGAATGCTATGCTTCCTGATAAGTTCACTTTGAACTTCATAGTATAGATCGAAAACCAAAGTGGCCATAATAATCAATACTTGTCCCATCCCAATGCTTCCTCCCTATTTTATTTAATATTATTAATCCCCTAATCTTCCAGCAACCATTTAAAATGTTGTTTACCAGATAGATGTGAGCTGGTTTGTTTGTACTTCCTCAATTACTATCTTGGCTGAGCAGTTTTTTTTTTTGGGGGGGGGGTCTACTTTATATATTTTAAATTTCTGTTAGACTAAAATCCTTTCCTACTCTGGAGATCATAATCTTCCATTTTCCTCATATTTTTAAGGATCAGCCATTAATCCATTGTTGGTTTTATTATTAGGAATAAGTTGTGAGGCACATCTCCATGTTGTAAAAATCTTGGTGAACAAATAATATATTTTTTCTATGGATGCTACTGCCAATCTTCAATCTTTTTTCTTTTTTTTTTTTTCTGTTTCTGTACTTTCGGCATCTTCAGTTGAAGATAGTCCTAAGGAAGTAGGAAAAACAAAACAGGAAAGATAAAAAGAAAAACCGCAGCACAAATTTACAAAACATGACATGGAAATCCTTGATCGATTATTTGAAAAGAATTCATACCCAGAATTTTGCATCTGGAAGGAGCTGGCCAAGCAAATGAATGGCCAAATATCCTAAGTAAATGTAAGTCAAAAGTCCAAAAAATTGCATGAACATATCTTTGTAGATGATACAGACAATACAAAAAAAAATTTTGAAAAAATTTCATGTCATTTCTTTACATAGGACATTGTTGATCCTTGTTACATATTCATTTCAGTATGGCTGTGAATGTATTATTTTAGATTTATGGGAAAAAATCAACTATTGTGAGGCAGGATTATTGTGAGGAGCAGGCACCAATTAAGTTGCTCTGTAATTATGCAGAATAGGACCCCTGCTGGACTGTGATCATGGTGCTGGCTATGGAATTATACAGAACTAGGAAGATTGAATATTTTAAAGGTAGAACTGATAGTTTGCAGAAATGTTGGGTATTCCAAGAGAGGAGTTAAGGATGTTCTGATCAGTTTTTTGGCAGAGACATTAGGTGTTTTACTTGAGATCTCTTAAGTTTGGTATACCAATCAAACTGCCAAGAGGTGATCACCTAGGGTGCAGGAGAAAGGACTTGGTTCAATTATGTCCACATGTGGCACCTCACAGCATGAATAGATACATTGTAGCCATTTGTCACATGAGCCAATATTTTGTTTTGGAAATTTCTGATGATTTTTGTGAATTATTGTTAAAGCTTCACAAAGTTTTGCTATATTAGGATGGCCCTGATATATACTCAAGCAGTTTTCATATATCTTGATTCTGTCATAATTCGTGTATCAATAAAAATATTAGTTGTTTGAGACTAGGAGGACATTTTCTCAGAGAAAATATGAAAGGGGGATATAAGAACAGTGTTGCAAAATAAAAGAATAGCAATTTCTCTGTAAGCTAAGAAGTTATTGTATTATACAAATTCCATGAACTGGAAACATTTCACAGGTTTGGCAAATCAACGATTTTATACAAATAAGTAGAAAATCTGAACAAGAAAATGACTGGGAGAGAAATTTGTTTGAAAAGCAGTGAAACTCTTTAGAATGGACCCATGTAATGCAGAAGCAAGCATGGTTAGGGAGAGGATCCTAGGAGGTCTGGATATGAGAAAGGGACAACCTGCCTTTTGAATTCATCATTAGTAACTGACCTGCTAACTGCTCTGTATCTGTTGACAAATTAAGGAGAGTTGCATCTTATTTCTTTTTGTCTAATTATATTATAAGAGAAAATGAGAGCATGTGTTTAGAGGTACCAGTTTTGTTATATATAGTTATAATATTAACCATCCTACGTGTGTATCAAATATTCTTCTAGATATTAACCTAAATCCATTCTGAAATTGGAGATGGGTTCCACCACTGATAAAATATCAAAAGGCTTCCAAATATTCTTCCTGAGCCCCTCTCCACCCCAAGATAATTGGGTTGCATTATCTGTAAAGCATATTGTTATTTCTAAACACCCACCTCAAAGCTTTGGGGACTATGCCTGGCATTGCAATTATCCTAAATTGATGCAGGAGAAAAATTCATAAACTAGAGTTCTGAGCAATTATTAGGATCACTTGTAAAATGCACTGTGCAGTTTTCAGAGACTTTTGATTGTCCTGTTTGTAGCTTTTCAATACAAAAAAAATTTAAGAATAATCTTACAGTACATGGAGTCATGAATGTGTGTTGATGGGACAGCTTGAGAAAAATCAAGAATCTGTGGGAATGTGAATAGGGCAGCTGGGGTTCTACTCAGTCTAATTGAAGAGGTTGCAGAGAGGTTGCTGGGAGACTTTGAAAACATGGGTTCACATGAAGACAATTTTTAGGACAGTTGTGAGTTTGAAATTGTGCACCATTCATAACCTGTAAAATAACCTCCATGTTTCAGCCCAGGATGGATTGCCTTTTTTGTGTCTACTTCAGATCAAGAAGCAAGTCAGGGATAATGCTGAAATTAAGCTTACCTATAAAATATTTGATTGAATATGATTTCTTTCATTTTAGATTTGGCTTCAAAATAAAAGATTCAGACTATGACACACAAGGAAAAAAAGAACGTTCGTCACCAGGAGACATGGGTTCCCTGTCCAACATCATCATCTTGTTTTAGGTCATCAGGATGCCCAGATGCAATATGACAACACTACCACTATGCAGCCCTCTTTCTCCTATCAGCCTCCACCAGAAGAAACTTGCTACTTTCCTATGAAGACATGTGGACTTATCAGTGAAGAGGATGGCTCATGTATTTTGGTGTTCCCAGGCATGAGAAAGGAACCCAGTTGTACTTCACTGGGTTAAGGGGCCAGAGGAAGTGAACCTTCTTCCAGCTTTGCTCCAGCCACCTATAGTCATCCTGCTTCATCTTTGCAGCATTTTGATAGGGCCACATTCATGACAGAGGAAAGCCAACAGAGCCCTTGTTCAATGTTAACAGTGTGCAGGGAAAATGCAGCAGCAGCAGGACCAGCAGCTCTATGGTCTGTGTGGAGGACAGCAACAGAGTGACTGGGTGTATTATAATCCACACCTGCAACAGCCCCACGATGCAATTTGGCAAAAAAATGGAGAGGACTCAAGTTCTCAGATTCAGTGCACATCTCCTCCACAAATGGAGTTGAGTTTTCCTCCAGAGCCTTTTGGGCTAGATGGGCACCCAGTTGCTAGAGAGCAGCCCAGATCCCCAAAGCAGCAGGTCTGGGGTGAGGGGTATGAACAATTTGATGACTTACCTTTGCTCTGTGTTGATAGTGTGCAGGGAAAGATGCAGCAGCAGCAGGACATGTACCTCTTTGATCTTGGACAGGACAGCAGCAGAGTGACTGGGTTTATTATAATCCACAGCTGCAAGAGCCCCAGAGTTACCAAGTGAAGCTGCCAGTTCAGGACCCACTTCCGTGGGAGACCAAACTTTCAAGAAACTGAGTCACATTCTCTGGCTGATTGCTGAGGCATTCAGTAACAGAAATGTGGCAGAGCTTTCCCTACCCTTCTTGGGTTTGAGCGTTGGTGTCTTGTGCATGGGTGTGTCTTGCTACAGCCCCATGGGTGAAGCTATGCTCACCTGTTCCTTTGTAATATAACCCCTTACCCTATTTAGGATAGAATCTTCCATGAAGTGCCTTGTGTCTGTCCCTTCTCTTACTCTGCCCTTGGGTGTGGCCTACCCAAGTGTCAGTCAACCTGCTGGTAGTGGAATCATGAAGATAGACTCAGCCCCCCGAAACCTAACCCTTTGCCTCATTTTATTAGATTTGCTATAAAAATGGTCAACACGTGCTCTGGCTCTCTCTCTTTCTGTGGACTCTTAAGGTCAGAGGAGTCATCACAGTGACCCCAAATGAAAAAGTATTTGTGTCTCTTGTGTGGTTATTTTGTGCAGCCCAGTTAGCCCAGTTCACCTAGAGGTACCTTTGAGCCTTTTAGTCAAGAACAGAAACCCAGCATACTTTTAATATCTCAGAAGCATGACGACTTAGGGCAGCAGTTGCCCTTGCTTCAACAAGAGCAGAATGCAGGTTGGCAAAAGAATTGAGAGGACACAAGTTCTCAGATTCAGTGCACATCTCCTTTACAAATGGAGATGAGTTTTGTTCCAGAGTCTTTTGTGTTATATGGACAGCAAGTAGCTAGAGAGCATCTCAGGTCTCCAATCAAGCAGGAATGAGGGGGTATGAAGAAGGTGATGACTGGGACAAAATTATAAATGAAGTTCTTTGCATTCAATTTTAGAGAGTTAGAGAAAGAAGTCATTCAATAATCATCTACTTACTGTCAGGGTTAAATCTCTGTTTAATCTGCATATAAAGATCCTCAGTTCAATAAGGTTTTATGACCCAAAAAGATTTTAAAAAGATAAAACAAAAAATATTTAACTCTCCCCCAATTCTTCATAGAGCCCCCTTCACCCCAGCTAATTCAGAGAGAAAGAGAGAGAGACAGAGATTTCTAAAAGATCAGTGTCTTCTGGTGCGGTAGTAGTACCCAACAGTGGTAGATCCCTGACTATGCATTCTCCAATGTTCTGGAGAAAGTTTGACTTATGCAGCCACTACCACAGCAACAGGCACAAAGACAGAATTGCCAAATTTAAACCAATGTTTGCTTTAGGTAGACACTTCTTGCACAGCCCTGTCTAACAAATATCTCCCCCTTGGATGTAAGATCCTCTAAGGTGCCTTTCTATTGAGGAGTGTTTAGGCTGCTGCTCTCCTACCTGGACCAGGACAGCATCTTCAGTACATCATAGCCTGCTGGGACAGCCTGGACCCTCTGAAATTTGACAGTATCATTGGCATCATAATGGATTTTTATATATGTCAACAATCACAAAGAAACAAATACCAAGCTAGGACATTTTGAAAGAAACCATCTCAGCCAGTATTGCTTGACAAGAATTCAAAAGATTCTGTGGGAATTCAGTCATTAAGAAGAGATTTCTGTAAGGTTGTCTACTCAGCAACTGTCTGTTTAACTTTGGACTCACATTTTTCTTGTTGTTTATCACAATTTCCAGGACTTATTGTTTGGAAATATGTATTGTAAATTCCTTTTTACTTTTGCCTTTAAAAATTTTCCCCAGCCCTCAACTCTCCCACTGTGCTCACAGTAAATGTACCTGGGGAGTACTGTGGTAGGCATGAGCCTGTTGCTGTGTCATTCCAATTCCGATTCACATTCTTGGCAGAATCTTTCTCTCACCATAATTTAGATCAACACCTCCATCCACCTAAAATGGTCTACATGAGTTTTGCCACTGAAAGCAGAACTTCTACTGAGGTCACTTCTTCAGCTACTGCAATCCTAAGGACACCTGAAGGCTTCTGCACTGAAGTGAGAGGACCTGTTTGAGAATCCATAGTGTTCTTACAGTCACCTTGGCATGTAGGTCAAAGATATCTGAGGGTGGCCAGAAGAACCTTTGGATATTGTTAATCTGAGGCTTTGAGGCAAAACTGCAAAGATGGCAATATCATGTAATCTCCCCCTTTGGAACCATTTTCACAATTTTGGGCTTTAGGATATAGAACAGCTTGAAGTCTTCCAGAGAGTATCTTGTCTCCTACAGGTTCTGCCAACAGCAGCTCTGCAGGCTACATCCCTCAGACAATTAGGGGGCACCATTCATGTTGTGTCAGTGGAGGAGGGGAGGTGCTCTTCCTGAATACCCAATTGACTCCTGGAATGTTTTGTGCAAAAGCAGGCCAAGGCTAGATAACTCTTTTTCAGCTCTTACATTTTGCTCATAAAATATTTTGAGCAGACTCCTTACACCACCACCAAAAAAAAAAAAAAAAATCATAAAACAGTGTGTACGAGTTATGCTCATTTAAGCAATACCAGGAACAGTGAAGAAATCTTGCACTTATGGTTTATTGCACTTTGGCCACACTCTTGGCACCCTTGTGATGAGTTCACATGCTATGTTTGTCATGTGTCTCATATTTATTTAAATGTGGAATTATTAAATAATATTAAATTGTACAATAAAGCATGTTTTGTATGAATTCATAAGGTGTGAAATATTCAAATCTTCATTCTGTAAATATGTTTCCTCCCAAAATGAGACAGAGAACCAGTGGGGAAATAGCAACTATTCATCAGGGGAAATGTGTTATTTGCATAATCACTTTGGACAGTCACTTGGAATGTTGATTGAAGTTGCGGATGCCTAGCAATTCTGCTACTAAATGTTTTCAAAAGAAAATGCTATGGTTTCTTACAGAACACTGAACATCCAGACAAGATGGCCCAGTTTTCCACCAATATACGTAATATCTGTGATAAGGGTCATTTTGACTTTTTTTTTTGGTGGTGGCCTAAGGATTCTGCTCAAAACAGAACTACTTTACCAGTCCTCTTTATTTTTGGAGACATGGTCTAACTAAGTTCCTTAAGTAGCTTTGGACTTGGGACCCTTCTGCCTCAGCCTCCTAATTTGCTGGGATTATAGGTCTTGTCCATATAATACCTATAATGGTTTTGAAGGTTTCAGTCCTTGGTCAGTTTTCCCTGTTGCTTTATGCCTATGGGGAGATAGCACATCATGGTAGAGTAAAACTGTCAACCACATGACCAGAAATTAAGAGGGAGAAAGAGGGGAGTGGCCAGGGCCCCATGATCCCCTTAAGAGCCTTCCTCCAGTGACCTAAAGGTCTTAAACTAGGCTCCAGTTCTTAAATGACCCATGATGTCCCAGTGTGTCACCACATTGGGGACTAAACTTCTAGCACATGTAGCTTTAAGGGAAGTTTAAGATATAAGCTATTAGCATAGCACAGCTGAAAACAAGAGAATAATCATATGTTATTTTGAGAGTTTTGGAGGATACACTGTCCAGTGAAGTATCAAGTTTCTAAATTAATTTTATAGTGTGATAATTGTGAAAATGAAATAAGTGGTGAAATGGTAATGATCTTAGATTCACATATGTGCATTCTCCCAGTAAAAACAGAAAACCATAGACTAGATTTTTATACAGTTAATTAGAGACAATTGCATTTGGACATAAAGGACAGTATTTATTTTCTTCAATATTATGAGAAATTATTAACCAAGTTCTTTTTTCTTTTAATTTTTTTTCTGTGATTCTGAGGATCAAACCCAGTGCCTGGCATGTGCTAGGTCAGCACTCTCCCATTGAGCCAGAACCCAGCTCTTAAATGAGTTTATTCATGCCTTAACTCTTGTATATTTTGAATTTTAAAATATAGATTTCATTGATTTCAAAAATATAATCTAGTCATATAATGATCAGCATAGATTTTTTCTTATGAGCATGGTGTTCTTTGAGAAACCAAGGTAGGTCATGACACATGTATCCATTTTATGTGATGCTAATTTTAGGTCCCTAAGATTTCAATTAAATTTTTTTGCATCTATCTTCAGGAATTACCTCACTCTCAGGTTTTTGCCTGCACTATATTCAAGGGTTTTGTTCACAGTAATTTATATAAAGTATAAATTATATGTCACCTCTCTTACTATTCCCTAAAATCTTGTGCAAATTTACATGTATACCTTTATGAAATGTTTACATTTTCCAAACAGTGTTGAGTCTGCCCTTTCCTTTATAGGAATATTTTTTACTACTGATTCTGTATTTTTCAATGATTCTAACTGGTTCTCCTAGAGTTATTTTTGGGAAGTTCATTTTTTCCCTAGAATATATTTATGAAAGATGACAAATTTACTGACATAAAGTTGTTCCAAATATCTTGGTAAATTTTATACCTAGAGCAAGTGTAGTGATGTACTATTTTCATGTATGTTTGTAACATGTATGTTGTATTGCACATGTTGTTTTTGCATGCCAGCACCTGTGAGAGGCACTGGGGTCTGCAAGGTTGGGTTATCTGAGTGAGAGTGGTGCTAAATCTTAGGACTTCTTTCTATCAGAAGACCTCTCTGGGTACAGGTGGGGTTTTGTCAAAAGGCATCTGAAAGCTCTCAGGATACAGCTCTTGTCTCTTAGAAGGGATTTTTTATCTGTTCAGGGAAAGCAAGACATGGGTGAGTTCAAGAAATCCACAGGAATTCCAGAGAAGTATAGAAATATCAGTAATTTATAGTAAAACAGAAATTAACTTTTCATGACTTTTTGATGAGTTGGCTCCCAATCTTAAAATGGAATTAGACTGGGTTTATCAGTTCCTTGTGCCTTTTCTTCATTTTTGATTACAGAAACACCATCTATCCACAAATCAAGTTAGAAAACTGGATTCCTTCATCTTTTATTTTATAAATTTAGTTTCTTCACTGCTGCCATTAACTTGCCCAGTTGAAGACTTTTTTGTAATTTTTTTGTACTGGGGATTGAACCTAGGGGGACTCAACTGCTGAGCTACATCCCAAGTTCTTTTTTTTTATATTTTATTTAAAGACAGTGTCTCATTGATTTGCTTGCTTAGGGCCTTGCTGAGTTACTGAGGTTGGCTTTGAATTTGGATCCTCCTGTCAAAGTTTCCTGAGCCTCTGGATTACAAGTATGGGGCACCATCCATGCCCAGCAAAACTTAATTTCATCTTCTGTATATTTTTATATACTTTCTCCTCAGTATTTGACTTCCAGTAAATTAGTGAACTTCTTTGAACTTCAGGATTCATCTGTAAAGTCATGTATATCTCCATTGAGCTGCTAGGAGATAATGAAGGAAAAATCTGTTTAAGCTTCAGAGTTAGCCTTCCTACATTCAATATTTATATTGAATCTACATTTGTATATTTGTAGATTCAATCCCAGTACTAACAAAAAAAAGCAAATTGTTTAAGTAGAAAAAGAGAAGTGGGAATTCTTTGATTTAGAAGAATAGGAATAAGAAGCAATGGCTGTGATTCTGTGATAGAGAGGAGCAAGGTTTACCAAGGTTCGAGATTAGGGGCTCATGATAGCCTAAAAATCTCTGTTTCCAATATCCTCAAGTCCAAATGGGGATAAAAATAGTACCGACATTATATAGGTGTTGTAGGGATTAAATAAATTTAGTTTCAGTGGATACTCATGAAGGGAAGCTAGGATTTAAAGAGGTTGATTATGTTAAATGTTACCAGAGGTGTCTAAGGTGGGCTATGGGCTAGGGCGGGACTGTGTCTGCCGCCCCAGTGTACCTATTTCAGGTGGGGCTAAAAGTCTTTTGGGTGTTGTCTGCATCACTCAGCAGCAGAGCCATCTAAGGGTGTGTCTAGGGTAGGCTACATTAATGGATGCTGTTCCAGAGTTAGGCACTTTACCATTGAGAACACCTGAGGAATAGAAGTTCAACATGACTTCCAAAGGTAAGATTCTTTGGTGTAGGACTGAGATGTGTTTCGTTGTTGTTGTTGTGGTTTTTTCATGGCAGCCTGTGGATTGTGTGAACTAGTGTGAAAAGTTTAGGTGTTTGAAAGTGCAGGCCTAGAGGCAAGGGGCAACTCTTGTAATCTGTGAACTCTCTATGGCTACTGCAGAGTGCAATTGGGGAGAAGGGCTTTTCCAAAGGGTCTTAGATTTAAAAGAGCCTGTGTTAAAGTTAAAAAATATTCCCTTTATTTTCAGGCCAAACCACATGTCTGGGATTCTTATTAAAAAAAAAAAAACAACAACAACAACAACAAAAAAAAAAAAAACAGCATGTTAAGAACATGAGCAGAATGGTTGGGTGCATTTAATAAAATTGGCCAGGTACGGCTATGTGTTTAGGTCATGGGAAAAGTTCTTTATGTTCTTGTATTCTTTCTTCTTTCCTGTGAGATAGTTAGCCAGGCATGGTGGTGTGGGCCATTCCTCCCAGCTATTTGAGAATATGAGGTAAGAGGATCCTGACTACTTGCCAGTCTAGTCATTTTAGATGTTAATGGGGCCAAATGTGGCAAAGGGCCAGGGGGAAAAAAAAAGAAAAAAAATTAAAAAATCAACAGGATAGACCGGGGTGTGGCTCAGTAGTTGAGTGCTTGCCTAGAAAGCAGGAAGCCCCTAAGACTGAGACCCACATGAATGAGGCCCTAGTTCCTTGTGGCTAACTCTTGTACAAAACAAACCAACAAAAAGCAAACAAAGGCACGGATATAGCTTAATGGTAGGGTACTTGCCTAATATGTCTCAGGTCCTAGGTAAGATCTAAAAACCTGAGGTGGGGGAGGGAAAAGAAAGTATACTGGAAGAATTTAATGAGTGGTCCTGTTTTGAGATATATATATATTCTATTCAATTCAGGAATAAATAGGAACTTTTCAAATCAAAGATAGTGGCAGAGAGTGTGCCACATCTGTTTTGTGAGGAGGTGAACATTCAAAAGTCTTTGCTCTGTCTCTGATTTCTTTTTCTAGATGATCCCTATCTCAGAGGAGATTGTTGTGGGGTCATCTCTAGCTGTCTTGCAACTTATACTTAACACTTCTCCCCAACTGTACATAGTGGAACTAACAGTCCACTGGGTACAGAGTCTCAGAGGCAAAATTTGCCCACTGCCCATAACAGTGATGAATTATCTGCAGTCCATTTGGGATGTGAAGTCCTCCACAAACCTGCCATGGATCTCAGGTAAGCAGGCACCAGGCCTTGCTTCTATCAATGGGGCTAAAGCAATCCACAGGACAATCTCTTTTGTTGTTTTATTTACTACTGAACTTTCATTTGAAAAAGTTCATGTCTTTCAAACATTTGAAGCATGCACATTTACTTTTCAGAAAATCTGGGCCTTTTTTATTGGAGTTATGGGGTTGGGAGTGGGAGGAACCAGACCAGAAGCTTCCCTGGAATCTTTGCTATGCTTATCTGGACTTCCTAAATATTATTTTGCTATTAATAAACTGCTTTTTTATTTTAAATCCTACTTAGGTGTTGTTTCCAAACATTGAGGGAAAGTGAAGTCTCTTGGTTAGTACCTCATGCTGCACATTTTTGATGTTTTTTTTGAAAAGAAGTCAAAATATGTTATTGCATATTAAATGTTAAGAAAATTTTCTGTCTCCTAGTTATTATTATTAAACGAATTGATTTTTTTTTTTTTTTTACTTTTCTCACCAGCCCCTCCTAGACAGGGTAAACTTCAAATGTAATCTCCAGGGCTCACTGTCATGACTAAATACTATGTTTAATTTTTTATTCATAAAGAAAATTGTACTTTGTTTCATAAGACAGAATTCAAAATGCCTGTATTTTAGGGACAACTGTACTTCTCATATTAAAAACACTTCAAAAAAGGAATGATTTTAACCAGGCATTTATTAGTGGTGAGGATTGGTTCAGAGAAACATATGACAAGATTTTTGTTGTGTGCACATTGTAGGGTGCACTTACATAAGCTAATATAACTCTGATGTCAATAGTGCTCTGAGGCATCACCATCATCACCATCCTTGACCACACATTGTTACTTGGTGGATGGCTAATGTGGAATAGTTCTGGGCTCAGTCTGACTTGCATGGAGTCAATGTTGAACCCCCTGAAGTTCTTGTGTGAAAAACTTAACCCAGATGGAAAAGTATTTTCTCCTTTGTTCTACTGCATTTACTTGGGTTTTTATCTTTTCTTTTTGATAGTGGCATATTTTGAATTTCTTCTCATTTCCTTTTGTGCCAATTCTGTAGCTATTTTTCTTACTGGAGATAAAATTAAAGTTACAATATTTTATTTTCATGATACTACTAACAACTTCAATCTCATAAATATACTATCCTTTACACTTCTATCCACCATTTTATGTTCTCATTTTTATTTATTTATTTGTTGTTGTGCTGAGGATTGAATCCAAGGGTGTTCTACCACTGAGCTACATCCCTAGCTTTCTAGTTTTTTCTATTTTGAGTGTGACCCAGTGGTAGAGGGTTTGCCTACCATTCCACAGGCCGTGGCTTCAATACTCATTACCACCAAACAAACACACCCTCTATATAAAACCTTGACTCTTCTGTCCAGTAGTTTTTTATTTTATTTTACTTTTAGTTGTAGATGGACACAATACCATTATTTAGTTTAGTTTTTTATGTGGTGCTGGGGATCAAACCCAGTGCCTTGTGCATGCTAGGCAAGAACTCTACCACTTAGCAACAACCCCAACCCTCTGTCCAGTGTTTTAAGACTTCCAACCCATTGGAGAGGGGGTTAGGAAAGAGTCATGTTACATGCTCCAAAAATTTGAAGTATCCTTTATTTGGTTGCTATTTGAATAATAAGTTCACTCGGATAGTTATTGTAGAGAGCAAAACCAAAGTCTTCATAATAATCAATACTTGTAACATTCCAATACTTCCTCCCTATTTTATTTATTGTTATTTCTCTCCTACTCTACCCCAATGACTTTATCTGTTGGCTATGAGATTAAGGGGAGCTGGTTTATTTGTATATTCTCAATTACTGTTATGGATGAGCATTTTTTATTTGCCTCGTTATATTTTTGAGTTTTTTTAAACTGATTAATTTTTTTCTACCCTGTAGATCATAATCTCATACTTTTAAGATTGGCCGTTATCCCATTGTTTAGCATATCTCTTTGTACATGATACAGGAAATACAAAGATTCTTTAAAAAACGTTTATGCCATTTCTTCACATAGGGCAATTTTGATATTGTCATGAATTCATTTTAGTGTGTTTGTGTGAGTGTGTATGTGTGTGTGTGTGTGTGTGTGTGTGTGAATGTATCCTATAATTTTTTATGGAAAAATCAACTATTGTGAGGCAAGTTTGAGAATAGGCACCAATTAAAATGCTCTTGCAAATATTCTGGATAGGAATTGTGCAGTCTTTGATCAGCTATTGAATTCTACAGAACAAGAAAGATTGAATATTTTGAAAGTGGGCCTAATAGTTTGCAGAGGTGTTGGGTATTCAGTGAGGAAAGTTAAAGATGGCTGTACAATTTTTGTCCTGAGCAGTTGTATGCCAGAGACATTATCAGTTTTTTACTTTAGCTATATGAAGTATGGTATGCCCGTCAAACTCCAAGAGATGATGGCCTAAGTGCAGAGGAAAGGGCTTGGTTCTATTATGTCCCATATATGTTATTAGTAGGTACCTTTTAGACATTTGTTACATAAGCCAATATTTTGTCTTAGAAATTTCTGGTGTATTTATTTTCATAAATTATTTTTAAAGCTGCCCCAAAATTTTACTACATTAGGATTGGTCTAATATACACTGAAGAGTGTATCTCTATATTTATTCTGTCATTATCCATGCGTCAGTAAGTATGTTGGTTGTTTGACACTAGGAGGACATTTTGGAGAAAATAAGAAAGGGAATATAGGAACAGCTTTGGAAAATACAGGAATCACAAAGTCAATGAAGTTAGTGTGTTATAAAAATTCTGTAAAGTGGAAGCATTTCAAATGTCTTGCAAATCAATGATGTTTTGCAAATAAGTAAAAAATAAGTGAACATGGAAATGAGTTGGAAAGAAATTTGGATTGAAATGAGTTACATGTGTTTAGAGAATAAACATGTGATTAGAAGTCAGCTTGATCAGAGAGAGGATCTTAAGAGGTTTGGTTGTGAGAAAAGTAGCACCTGCATTTTGCTTAATTTTTTTGTAACCTACTTGCTCAAAGCTGTATAACTGCTGACAAATTATGATCTTTTGCACATCTTTCTGTTTTTAATTATGTTGAAAAGAGAAAATGAGAGTGTGTTTTTAGAGGTACCAGTTTTGTTACGTACTTTGACAATTTTAACAATCCTAAGTATGCATAGAAGATACTTCTAGCTCTAAACCCAAATCTATATCTAAACCTAAATATAAATATCAAAAGGCTTCCACTCTTGCTTCTTCCCCACCACAACCCTAGCTAATTGGGTTGTGTAGTCTAAAAAAGCATTTTCTCATTTTCATATACCCTCTTCAAAGCCTTGGGGATTATGGCTGGCATTGCAGTTATCCTCAATTGATGCAGGAGAACAACATGAAGACTAGAGTTGTTCAGTGCAGTTGTTAGAATCACATGTACAATGCACTGCCCAGTTGTAAAAAATTCTTGTTTGTTCTTTATGTGCCTTTCAAATACAACAAATTTTAAAATGTTCTTACAATACACTGATTCATGACTGTACCTTGATGGAGCGACTTGAAAAAATACAAAAGTTGTGGGAATGTGTGGAGGACAGCTTGGGTTCTGATCATTCACAAACAGAGGTTGAAGAGAGGTTGCTGGTAGACTTTAAAAAGCCTGGGTTCTCATGGACAGAAGAGCTGCTGCAATCTGTGGAGATAGTTTGGAATTTGGAGTTGGGCACCATTCATAACCTCCATTATATGGAGAACATGGAAGGATTGCCTTTTGTGTCTATTCAAGGTCAAGAACCACATCAGTGATAGTGCTGAAATTAAACAACCAATTAAAAAATTAAAAAAAAATAAAGAAATAAAGTTTACAGGAAGATATGCAGAGGTTAAAAAAAGTATAAAATATTTGATTAAAAATAATTTCTCTTTATTTTTAGAATTGGTTCCAAAAATAAATTCACACTACAACATAAAGCAAAACAGAAAATGTTTGGTCCCAGGAGACAACATGAGTTCCATGATCAAGGGCATCCTGTTTTAGGTCATCAGGATGCCCAGATGCAATGTGACAATAGCACCACTGCACAGCCCCCTTCACCCCCAGCAGGCTCCACTAAATGAAACTGGCTACTTTCCTATGCAGACATGGGGACTTCCCACTGAAGAGTATAGCTCATGTCTCCATGTTCCCAGGCATGATAAAGGAGCCAAGTTGTACTTTGCTGGGTCAAGGGGCCAGAGGAAGTGAACCTTCTCTCAGCTTCATTTCAGCCACCTATAGTCATCCTGCTTCATCTTTTCAGCATTTTGAGAGGGCCAAGTTCATGACAGAGAAAAGCCAGCACAGAAGCCCTTCCCTTTGCCCAATGGTAACATTGTGCAGGGAAAGATGCAGCAGCAGGAGGAAGAGGAGCTCTCTGGTCTGTGTGAAAGACAGCAGCAGAGTGACTGGGGATATTATAATCCAAAGCTGGAACAACACCAGAATTACCAAGAGAAGCTGCCATTTCAGGCCCACTTCTAATGTCCCAGAAGCATGGGAACTTAAGACATCAGGTGCCCTCCTTCTACAACATCAGGATTCACGTTGTCAAAGGAATGGAAAGACCCTGATATCTGAGATGCAGTTTACATCTCCTCTACAAATGGAGGTCAGTTCTCTTCAGTACTGTTAGGGCAGGATGGACAGCAATGTGCTGCACAGCAGCCCAGTTTCCCAACCCAGTAGCTCTGGGATGTGGGGTCTGAAGAGGGCTATTACTGGACTTAAATTATACCTAAAGAACATGCCATTCAATTTAGAGAGGTATCATCCTAGGAAATTATGTATTCAACTACAAAGTCTCAGAGAATAGGACTATCTTGAATTTGTGCATATGGATGCTGTGGCTGGGGCTCAGTGGTAGAATGTTGGCCTAGACTGTGTGAGGCACTGGATTCAATCCTCAGTATCATATAATAATGAATGAATGAAATAAAGATATTGCAATCATCTACAACTAAAAATATTTTAAAAAAATATAAAAGATGGTGAATTCAGAATATCTCCATGAAAAATACCACTCAAAACAAAACAAAACAAAACCAAGAAACCATAAAATCAAAAAAGAACCCCCAAAACAAAACAAACAATCAAAAAAAAACAGACAAAAATTTAAAAAAAATCAAACTCCCCAAATTCTTCATGTAATCCCCAGCTCCCCAGGAAACATAAACACACACACACACACGCACACACACACAAATTTGTCAGTGTCTAAATTGTCACTGTCTGAAATGGGACAGCAGTATCCACCAGTGGTAGATCTCTGGTTGTTCATCTTCTAATAACCTGTAGAAAGTTGGACTTATGCAGGCACTTCTAAACCAACAAGCAAGAAGACAGCACTTGCCACATTCAAACCAGTGTGTGTTTTAGGTAGACACATTTGACACAGCCCTGCCTCACACGTCATCTCACCCTTGGAAGTAACATCCTCTAGTGTACCTTTGTATGGAGTGGTCCACAGGCTGTTGCTCTCCTCCATGGACCAGAACAGCATCTTCAGGACACAGCATAGCCTTCCAGGACAGCCTGGACTCTCTGAAAGTAGTCAGCATCATTGCTATAAAAATGGATTTGTTTATGTATCAATGCAAAAAAAAATCTAGCATGTTATGAAGAAAGCCATTCCACCTGGTATTGCCTGATAAGAATTCTCAAGATTCTGCCAGAATTCAGCCTTCTATGAACAGCCTTCTGTAAGGATGTCTGCCCAGGCATTGTCTATGAACTTTTCTTATGAACCGTTATTGCCAAGACTTATTACTAGGAAATATCTGTTTTACTTCTTTTATACTTTTTCTTTAAAAAATCTCCCCCAGCCCAAAACTCTCCCACTGTGCTCATAGTGAATGTTCCTGGAGTGTACTGTGGTAGGCATGTGCCAATTGAAGTGTCGTTCCATGTCCAATTCCCATTATTGGCAGAATCTTTCTCTAACCATTATTTAGATGGACACTTCCATCCAACTAAAAGACACAATGCTACCTGAGTTTTCCACACTGAAGGCACAGCTTCCACTGAAATCACATCTCCAGCTCCTGCAATCAAAAGAACACCTGAGGCACTTGCACTGTACTGAAAACCCCTCTTTGGGAATCCAGAATGTTCTGACAGTCACCTGGGCATGTGGGACAAAAATATCTGAAGGGTGCCCAGTTGAATATTTGGGTACTGTTGGTGTGAGTTTTTGATACAAGTGGGAGGTATCTGGGAAACTCCCACTTTTGAAAACATTTTCATAATTTTGGGCTTTAGGACTTAGAACATTTAAAGCATTCCAGAGAGCGTCCCATCTCTCCCACAGCTCCTTCCAACACAGCTCTGCAGGATACATCTGTCAGGCCACTGGGGGCACCATTCACAAAGAGAGGAGCAACTCATCCTGAATTCCCAGTTGATTGCTGAGGTGTTTGTATACAACCAGGCCAAGGCTAGAGTTTTCTTGGGTAGCTCTTTCCATTTTTTCTCTGAAAATATTTAATTACAAAACAGTGTATACTGGTTATGATCATTTAAACAACACCTGAAGTAGTGAAAAAAGCTTGCACTTGTTGTTCTTGCACTTTGCCCACCCTGTTGGAACCAATGTGAAGACTCTCATATGCTATGTTTGTCATGTGTCTCCTATTTTTCTGAGTGTGAAATTATGAAATACTAATTATATTGCATAGGAAAGCATGTTTTCCATGAATTTCCAATGTGTTTAACATACAAACTTAATTTTGTAAATATTTTTTTCCTATAATAAGACTGAGAGCAGGTGGGGAAACAGCAACTCTCTAATATGAAAAATAAAAAAAGTTTGCACAATCACTTTGGATAGTCTGTGGTAATGTTCATTGAACTTGAAGATGTCTAGCAATTCTACTACTAGATGTTTCCAAGAAACCTTTTTATCTCTTCTTGCAGAACACTGAATCCCTAGATAAGAAGGCTCATAAAGTAATCAAGCTCTCTGTTTCTGTCAGCTCTCCAGCACTATAATTAATACCTGAGAGAAGGCTTATTTTTCTTTATTTTCTTTCTTTATTTTTTGTTGTCTAGGGGTTGAATTCAGGAGTCCTCTCCACTGAGCTACTTTATCAGCCCTTTTTATTTTCTGAGACATGTTTTCACTAAGTTGCTCAGGTAGGCATTGAATTTGTGAACCTCCTGCCTGGGCCTCCTGAGTTGCTGGGATTATAGTTGTTGTCCATCACTTCAGGCTTGGTATATGTATTTGGAAGTTTCAGTTCCTAGTAATTTGTCCCCTTGCTTTGGGCCCAAGGGGAGACAGCACATCAAGGTAGATTAAAACTGTCAGCCACATGATCAGGAAGTTGGGGGAAGAAAAAAAGGAGGGGCCAGTGCTCCACAATCCCTTTGAAGGCCTGTCTGTAATGACCTAAAGTTTTCCCACTAGGTCCAACCTTTTAAATATCCCACTATGTACAAGTATCATCACAGTAGAGACTACACCTTTGACCCATGTAGTTTTAAGAGACATTTAAGACCTAAGCTACAAGTAGAGCATAGTTAAAAATAATATACTAGTTACATATGGACATGAAGGAAGAAAAATTTTTTTCTCTAATATAAGAAATTCTTAACTGAATTTCTTTATACCTTCCCTCCCTTTAGATTTTAAATTTTAAAACACAGTTTTCATTGATTGCAAGAATATAACCTATTCACATACTGATTTGCAGAGATTTTTCTTACATATTATAGTGTTCTTGGAGAAACCCAGGTAGGTCATGATTCATGTATCCTATTTATGTGTTCCTAGGTTAAGGTCCTTAATATTTCTATTAAAATTTTTGTACCTATTTCAGGAATTACCTAAAACTCAGGTTTTTGCTGCACTATGTTCAGGGATTTGGGTCATGCTAACTTAGCCTTAGTATGAGTCAGGTATGTTGCTTTTCTTAGTATTTTCTAACATCTTGTGCAAAATGACATGTACACCACTATTAAATTTTTGAATTTTCCAGTGACTGAGTCTTACCTTTATAGGAAGATTTTTACTACTGATTTCATATTTTTCAATGATTACACCTGGTTCTTTTTGAGCCATTTTTGAAAAGTTGAATTTTTTCAAGAATATATTTGTGAAAAATGTCAAATCTACTGTCATAAAGATCTTCCAAATATCCTGGTAATTTTCCTACCTAAAAAAATATTTAGTGCTGTGTTATTTCCATATTATATGTTTGTAACATGCATGTTCTTTTGCACAGGTTGGTTTCTCAGGCCAGCATCTGTGATAGTGTTACTGCTGTTTTCTGGTGACGAGTTCTTGCTCCCCCAATGTTGAAGAACAACACCAAAGAAGCATGACAAGGCAAGGTCAGAGTAGAAATTAGAAGTTTATTAAAAGACAGCAGAAAAGACTTCTCCCTGAGGAAGAAAGGGAGCCAAGAGGTGGAATCCATGGAAGGCCTGTTGTCTCCCCTTTTTATAGGTTTGTTGATGGAATGTAGGTTGGAGGGGTTAGGACACAGGTGGACCTAATTATCACTTTTGGGATGGGATTATCACTTCTCTAGGATGGGCTATCTCCAAATCTGTTGGGGGCTGTTTCCTGGGCTCCATTAACATTTTTTTGAGGTGGACTTTGGCCTAGGGCCTTTTCAGGACTTCATTAACATTCCATGAGTTGTCCTGTGTTTTTCCTGAGTCATTCCCAGCTTGGCCTCCATTTTAGATTTCACTAGATATTAGACCCGATTTACCTAACTACACTGACTACCTAACTTTAAATATGGCTTCATTCCCCCCTCTAATTTGGGAACTCCTTACTGCTGTAAGGAAGGGGGGGCAAAGAAGATCTTTCTGGCTTCTTCAGGCTGAAAATGAATGGTGTGGGGCAAGCAGGACCTGGGATTCTGCTGAGAAGGGGTTTCTGAGGCAGGGGCAGTGCTAAATATTAGGGCCGGTTTCCATCAGGGGATCTCTTTGTGTCAAGGTGGGGATTTGTCAAAAGTATCTTGAACTAGAGAAAGGCAGCTCTAAACTCGGCCTTAGGTGTCCTAGCTGGAAGCGGTTAGTGGCCAGCATGGCCCAGATTGGTGTCCAGGGTTTTTCGTATTTCTGCAAAGTCATCCTCGCACAATAGAGGTTATTAAGTGACCCCATGATATGTTCCCTGTTACTACTTCTGACTGAGAACTTCGGAGATAATGTAGGAAAACTCAGAAATCTTGTGTTGGCCCAGTTCTGACCCAGAGATGAACCTCGGATGTTTTCTTGATGTTTCTGCTAAATAAAGAAAAGCTTGCTGATCCCAGGTGGGCTTCTTGCTTCCAATCTTTGTGCTCACATTTTCTGATTCCCTAACTGGGAACTAACTTAAATCCCCATTGTGCTTACAAAGTTTACTTTTCATGGTAGAGAGTAATAAATTTTTATAACTTATTTAATTACAAAATATTAAATGACATATTTAAACATCTAATTGATTTGTTATTTTTATATAATTCTGTAAGAAAGCACTGTTGTAGGAAACTTTAGATTGGAACCATCAGCTTAGCAGAATGTTCTTACCAATCTTATGTCTTAAAGAAATATACTTGGGAAATAAAAACTTATTTAGTAAATGTAGAAATCAAGCAAAGTATCACAATTGCACTTATATTTTTATATTAACTAAGTTTAGCTCTTAAAGAAAAATTTGTGTAAACACAAAGAGTCTTTTGGTGGATTCTCAGTAAGGGAACCAGAAACTGTAAGGACAATAAATGGAGGCAGGAAGCCAACCTGGGATCAGAAAGCTATTTATTCAGCAAAGAGTCAATAAAACACACAAAACCCATCTTCTGGGTTGAAAAAAACCAAACTGCCACAAGAAAAAGGTCTGAATGTTACAGGCCTCATTTAGGGTGGGGCAGAAAAATAATTCCTTGGGTTTATCAGCATCTTCTGATCCATTAGGGTGGGACAGAATGTCAAATAGGGAAGTTACTAAGGTTTAATAATTTTGGGGATCAGCAGATCCATTAGGGTAGGGAGTTAAGGACCAGTCAGGTGCAAGTTCTTTCGTGTTCTTCCATTTTTCTTTTCTCCCTTTTCTCAGGCTTAACAAAAGCTCCTGAAAAACCAGCCTCTCTCTCAGAGAAAAGCCTGTCCAAGGAAGGGACATGACCTTTGTCCTTGGAAAAACCTAAAGAGCACTCCTAGGTACATTCCCACCCTGCTAAGTTGTTTATCTACAGGAGAGATCTGCTGTGCCAGATGTCCCTGACTCAGTCAGGCTACATGGGGACCCTTAGCAGCCCCCTAGCAGCCACCAATCAGCATGAGACAGGGAAATACCTGGGATGCCAGATGACCCTCCCAGTAGTTTATGGTGTTGGGAAAACATGTAGTTCAGCACATACACCCCGCTTGGCTTAAAACAATCAGTTCAAACGAATACCCCCTTTGTACTGACCAATCACCCCTAGACAACTTGTTCCCACCAGTGAATGTGCTAATCATATTTTAGAGTTGTTATTTGATTTTCCCGCAGTGTGTGATGATTTGCTAAAAGAGGCTATGATGTATGTCTTAAAAAAATAAGAAGTCCCTGCCCTGTCCAAAAAATGTATAAAAATGCTGCAAACCCTGGGTTCGGGGCCTCTCAGCGTCACCAGTTGCAGTGTGTGCATGCGGAGGACCGAGGTAGCTTGCAATAAACACCTCTTTGCTGCTTACATAGATCTTGGGTCTCTAGTGGTCTTTGGGGGTCTTGAATTCGAGCATAACATATGGGGGCTCACCCAGTATCCCCCTAATAAGTCTACACAGACACCCCGATCGAGAGGTGATAAAAACCTGGCCGGTAAGTAAAGGCATTGCCGATGTGTAAGAAAATGTACTCTGGTTGCATGCAGTAATGGTTTTCTGTGGTGAGGTCTGCAAAAGGTCCAGGTGGACGCACTAAAGGGCAGCCGACGGGGTTTGTGGGAGACGTCCCCAGCTCCTTTCTAGGTTCTGAGTGGATTGCCTGTAGTAAAGTATTTTGTGAAGTATTTGGTAAAGTATTTTGTAGCTGACGGATCCGCGGTCCACCTGAGCCTTTACTTTCTGGGTAGCAATTCAGGACGCACTGCAAATTCTGAGGCCGCGCTGCGAATTTTGTGTTATATGTTTTTGTTTCTATTGTCCTGTCTGTCTCCACCCCAACACCCTGGCAAGAGAACTAATCTCCCAATCTGCGGTTGTCAGACGCAATCTGAGAGAGATGCTCCCCCAATCCTTTTGTCTGAAGGGAATGCCACAGTTGGCTTGGGGCCAGCACCCACTTTCATTTTTTTGACAATCTGAAAAGGGAATCTATGTCTTTGTGTGTCTCTGTGTGTCTTTTTGTCTGTGTCTCTGTTAAGTGTGATGGCATTGTTTTACTTTGGACCGATGCAGAGTCCCAAATTCCAATCTGCCTTAGAGGTGTGGAGATAACTTTAGCTAAATTTTAACCTAAATTGTAAGCGAGATTAGGGAAGCAGTGTTTTCTTTTCTTCCTGTAGTTGGCTTGAGTGCTCCCACTGCGGTTAAGAAATGCCTTCTAGGGATCTAAGAACTTTGATATCTCGCTCTAACTTTTCTCAAAACCCTGTCCTCATTATTAAATTGACATTAATTGACTTTGGGGATGGGAGCCGAACTTTCAGTCATAAATTCTGTCCCATACCAAGATTCTACACCGAGGTAAGTGCACGCACCCCATGTCTGTTTGAGGTGCATCTTTCTCTCTCTTTCCTTCTGGAGGTAAGGTGGGCACCTGACGGCTACTTAAACGCAATAAGTGCAGTCATCACTCTTCAAGACTCAGGTGAGAGGTTTCCTGACCTAGGCAGCTCTCAATCACCTGTTGTATACAGAGCAGTCATGTTGGGTTCTGCCAAAACCACTTCCAACTTTTTTGTCTGGGCCCGGAGAGCAATTGGCGTGAGTACACAGTGTCCTGAATTCCAATCTACCTCGGATGCGTGGAGGTGAAGGAAAGAATTTGGAACAACTGTGGAATTCCAGTCTGGGCTACCCTCAGAAGTATTCCTGAGGTCCTTTCTCTTGAGCCCCCTCCCGACAGCCCTCAGGGGTATCTAGGTTGATTGGTAGATGAATGGCACTGAGGGAAAGTCCCAATCACATTTGCCTCCCTATGGGCTACAAAACACTCTCAACCCCACATCCATTCCTCCTGGATGCTTCCCTTCCTTATCAGGTTAAAAAATGTTAGCAATTCAGGTTGTAGGACTGAGAGAAAGGCATGGGATAATTAGTAAAATCTGCCCAGGTTCCCTAAGATGCATAGGTAACTTTTACTAGTCTGTTTTACCATCCGGTTCACTCATGGGGTAATCTATGGTGCCACTGATGTAAAAGTCATAATTAAATGAAAGTTAAAAACCTGGTTACCTGGTCTGTTTTAAAGGTTATTATAAATTGTTTCTTGGGGATAATCTAGGTTAAATGTGTGTCTAAAAGGTAATGTTTCATTGTAACAATCTGGTACCTAAATGAGTTTGAAGCATTGCATAATCTTGCAGTTAAAATTTTGGTTAGGTTGTAAAGGTAAAATTTCTAAGCTGATTCTAAGCAGCAGAGCCAGAGTTAAAGTGTAAAGGACCAGACATTGTGAAGATTCTAACTGCAGGGCTTGGGTTAAAGAGTAAAATATTAAGTATTGTTACAATTCCTCTGCTACCCACGGAAACCTGTAATCCCCGTAGCTGTTAGGACAATACCCGAGCTGCCCAGTAAACATTCTCACTAGCTCCTCTGGTTGTCTAATAACCTGGGACTCTGTGTAAAATGGCACGTAGACATTACAAGTCCCAAAACCAATCAGTTTGAATGTGCACCCCACTTAGAAGTAACCAATCACCCCTGTCCAATCTGTTCCCGCCAACAAATGTGCTAACCAGGTCTCAGAGTTGTTGTTCAATTTTCCTGTGCCTCATGATGATTTGTTCTGATGTATGCAAAGCCCCCCACCCTCTCCAAAAAAGTGTACTTAAGCTCTGCCTGACCTCTGCTCGGGGCTCTGGGCTGCTCTATATTCCTGAGTGAGCCTGGAGCCTCAGCATGATGAATCAATAAAACCCCTTCTGCCAATTGCATGGAGCCGGTCTCTTGTTGTCTCTCCCTCCGACGTTTCGCTGGACCCTTACAAGGTAATTGTTTAGTTTGTGATTTCAGATAATTCATACCAGAGAACTTACATTCTTAGGATAAAAAAAAAAAATTTAAAGAACTTTACTTCCAAGTTGGCAAGTAACTCCCAATCATTCAGTTTTATTTTTTCATCAATTTTGAACTGGGTAGCCTGAAAAAATTTCACTAGGTGTATCAGTGTATTTTGGGGCAAGGATAGTAAATTATATGGTATCTGTTCCCCTCAATGTGTAAGATTAAGAAAATGTTGAATTGGAACGTTGGCCTGGCTTATTGAAATGACATTAAATAGCAACAGTCTTAAAAAATTTTAAAGCTTAATTTTGGATATACATGATAGTGTGGTTCTTTTTAAAATTTTTTTTCAAGCGATTTATTGTAACTTAATACTACTTTAGGAAATTAAGAACAAGGAAAGTGGCTTAATGATCCTGAAGAAATTTCTTCTGTGGTAGCTTTTATTTTTAATTAAGATTCTATTTTCAGTTTTGTGTGAGCAAGTTTTTCTAGTATAGGAAAATGTAAAGGTATGAAATTTTGTAAATTGTATCTTAAACTTGTATCATAATTTTCAACACCCAAACCTGAAAATTGTGACTTATGGTTAAAATGCCTCAGGCATGAGGTTTCTGCTCAGAATTCCAGTTTTCCAAGTTCCTTCCAGACCTCAGCCAGGACTTAAATTGATATGCAAATAGAAGAAGCCTGGAGCTGAGTAAGAGACAGATCTGAGGCCCAAGGAACAAAAAAGAGTAAAAGTGTCTTTTTACCTGAACTCAAACTAGACCAAACCAAAGAGTAAATTGTATGGCATTTACTAATTACTGGCCGGTCAATTTTTTCTAGGTCTTTTGCTTTTTCTTGGATTCTGTATTTTTTTGAGCTCATGATTTTGATCCTACAGACAAGTTAATGTTTTCTGATCAGTTCTATTTTTGACCAACTGGAGTTTTTTTTTAAACATTGCAATGAGATTTCACCTGAAAAAACAGCCACAAGGCCTTGTGTATGTGTGCACACTTGTGTTATGTGTTGTATGTCAGTATGTCTATATGTGTGTATGTCCATATATCATGCAGTTATATGACAATTCATGCAGTTATATGACAACTGGAAGATATATGAGGAGCGTTCATAAAAAAAAAATTAAAATGGATCCAAATATCTTTGATTCACGTGATTCAAATGGTTCAATTTAAATTAGGTAAACAGATAAAAATAAAGATGTCTTTAAAATTAAGCTTGTAAGTTTTTCTAGGTATTGAAAAAGACCCTAATAAAATGTTAATGTCTATGAAATAATCTGCCTAAATTCAAAAATTTACAAGTATTGTTTCAAAATGTGAACAGAATGAGGTTAACAGATGAAAAAGAGAAACTAAAAGGTTCTAGGTATGGATTTAATAGAGGGAAAATGTGTTTCTGGATAAGAGATTCTATGTGATTAAGTAATTAAGAGGGTTTAAGTAAGTGATAATGAAGGTTTGTGTAAGTTATATGTGTAAGTTTTTGAGCAAGTAATCTTAAAAAAAATTAAAAATTATACAACTATGGTTAAACAAAAACTGTTATTTTTCAATATTGTAATGTTATTTGTATAAAAGCTAAACTTGATTACTATAAAATCATCAAAGTAATTGTGGTGCCATTAATGTGTTCATATCTTTCAGGTATACAAGTCTGTAAGGTAGAAGCTTCAAAAGAGCATTATATCAAGCTGGTGTTCTAAAGTTGTGCGGTAATTTTAGGCTTAAAAAACAACATGTTGAAGATTTATTTATATCATTTGTGTTCTATAAATGGGCTTGTTATCAATAAGATATTTAAAGTTCTATGTTACTTTTTACACTGAGATACAATTTAAATGTATTTTAAAGTTAATGAGAGCCTAATCTGTGTAAAGGTTTTATTGTAAAACACAAAAATACTTTGCTACTTTTCTACAAAAGGTTAAAAGCTTTAAGCATTTCTTTAATTCATGTTTTAGATGTGATAATAAATTGTGTTAATTAATATTCATGTGAACTTGAGCAACAATTTATGTAGGCTTTGTAAAATAATGTTTAAAAAGCAAAGATCAGTCTCAGAACTACAGTACTTAAGATTTATGAAGAGCTCTGCCTTACCTGAGATAAGGCTCTATGTCCCATCCCACTACATGTGAAAGTGACTATGAAAGAAGTAGGCCAGATTTCAGTACATTTGAAGTTGGTTCCAAAAGTAGGTTTTTGTCAAGATTACTAGGATCTCAAACAGGGGATATAATGTATAACTCCACCAAAATTCAAGGTAGCTATTATATGACCTAAATATGTTTTTACTCTTGATAATTTTATTTTGTAGTTTTCTTATAAATGGTGTAAAGATTGCCTGTTTTGCAGAGGTGCTGCTTTACGAACTCACAACCTGGGTTAATTTAAGATAAGAAGTTATCACCTACAGGATAGAGAGATAGACATTAAAGCCCAGTACTCTTAATATAAGACTGTTGAAATTTATTTGCTAGATGTTTAAGATTAAGTTTTAAAATTAGTTAAATTGAAAGGGCCAAGAAAACCAATATTTGGCTCTTGCCCTCTGAGTCAGTCTGAATCAGGGAATAGGGGACTTCTCCAAAGACCTTTGCAACTCTCGGCCACATAACCTCCCGATCAGGGAGATTAATGAGACCAGTGAAGGACAGAAAGCCAATCAGTGCATTTGCTGTCAAGAGGAGGGTCATCAAAGAAGGGAGATATACCTGATGCTTCCAAGGGAAGCCACATGGTCAAGCAAGGCCTGGACCCATTTACCGCAAATGGCACTAGCAGCGCAAATGGCACTACTGGAACTGAGAAGCTGCTGTAAGTTCCCCAAGGACTTACAGGGAAACTCAGCTGACTGTTAACAATAGATAGAAACAAAAGTCAGTTTGACTTGCTTCATCTTAAACACTTAGCAAAGACAGTCAAAGCCAAAACACAGCTATTCCTGGACATTTTAAATAATAATAATAGTTAAATGTAACTTCCATAAATAAGTAAGCTGGAGGCTGCAAAAGAGATTCTTAGGTAGAAGTGCCTGATAACTATCAAAAGGAACTGCCAGAGTAGTTTTTAGTTTAAGTCCTTTATTTCTAACCTACACAGGGTAGCCTTAGTGTTTGCTAGTATGGTTATCCAGCCCTAATAACAGAATTAAAGATTTCTCTATTGCACAGAGACTTCAAACTAATAGAAAGATTTTGCAAGATCAGATAACATTAAATTATTAAACTGTGTTTTAAGGGGAAGGATATCTGTAACCCTAAATGATAAATGTGATGTTTACAGTCCTGGTAACTGAGGATGTTAAAGCCTCGTGAGGGAACTTACATACAGTGACATGTTCCAGCTGCTGCAACACTTATTCAGTACTCATGGTTTTTGTTTCTCTCATAGAAGCACCCATCCCCAGATGACAACCTGTTGTTTCCCAATCAGACCTCAAATGGAACTGACTTCTAAAAGAGAACTCACATCCCCCACGTCGCCCCCCCACATCTTCAAGCCCCCTCATGTTCGACACCCCTTTTTCAGCTCTGAAGCAGCCAGAACAAGTTGTCGCCCCTTCTCCACACAGCAATAAAGTTTCTAAAATTAGGGGGGAACAAATCCAAAAATGGATATCAGTGTAGATAGGTAAATCGAGTCAGGTTGGATCTAGGAGGCCAATTTTAAGTAAGTCTGGGGAGTTGAAGACTCTCCCCTGAGGATTACTGTTTGCCAAGATGTAGAGTCTGCCCAAATAGGCCCCCAACTGAGAAAACCATGATTGGTTCCCAAGTTTTCAGACAAAGTGGGGAATGAAAAACCAGCCTCTATCTCAGAGCAAAGCCTGTCCAAGGAAGGGATATGACCTTTGTCCTTGGAAAAACCCAAAGAGCACTCCTAGTGCACATTACCACCCTGCTAAATTGTTTATCTACAGGAGAGATCTGCTGCGCCAGGTGTCCCTGACTCAGTCAGGCTACATGGGGACCCACTGCAGCCCCCTAGCAGCCACCAATCAGCATGAGACAGGGAAATACCTTGGATGCCAGATGACCCTCCCAGTAGTTTATGGTGTTGGGAAACCATGTAGTTCAGCACATACACTCTGCTTGGCTTGAAACAATCAGTTCAAATGAATACCCCCTTTGTACTGACCAATCACCTCTAGACAACCTGTTCCCACCAGTGAATGTGCTAATCATATTTTAGAGTTGTTATTTGATTTTCCCACAGTGTGTGATGATTTGCGAAAAGATGCTATGATGTATGTGAAGTCCCTGCCCTGTCCAAAAAATGTATAGAAATGCTGCAAACCCTGGGTTCGGGGCCTCTCAGCATCACCAGTTGCTGTGTGTGCATGTGGAGGACGGAGCTAGCTTGCAATAAACACCTCTTTGCTGCTTACATCGATCTTGGGTCTCTGGTGGTCTTTGGGGGTCTTGAATTCAAGCATAACACTCCATTTACCATAAACAAGGCCAGTGGGGAAACAGGTGTAGATTAGAGAAATGTCCTGAGGCCTATTTTTCATATCCTTCTATTTGAAATCTGTAATGTAATGAGATACTTTAAAATAATAGTTACTGTTTAGTACAAATCTTAATTTATTCAAGACTAGTATTTTTGTGTGTTTTTAATAAAACTTAATAGACACTAAAAAGTATTTTATTAGAATTCGAGTATATTATTGTTTTAACATTTCTCTCTTCTCTCATTTTTAAAAACCCCAATTAACAGGGGTCTAAGTAAAGAGCTTATCTATACATGTAAAAAAGCCTTAGCACATAACCAAACTTGTCTTTTTAAAAGAGGGAAAGTTTCAAGCAACTTTAGCTAATTGTGCTAATTATATATAAGCAATATAATTACATACAAACTCTTTGAAATTTGTTCTGTTCCAATTTTGTTTTAATTTACCCAGACATTCACAGCATTGCACTTTATCAGTAGAAAAATTTCTTAGACACTTGTCCATAAATCACACCTGAGAAGAGGCTGAAATCCAAGCAAGTCCTTTATCAGTGAAAACTTAAGGAACAAAAGAATTTTAGACCATTTTATATTAACAAAATTATAAATATTATAACATTTAAGTATCTTTTAGTTAAGATTGCTTGATATTTCTATATTTAATAGATGATATTTAGCACTTTAACTTTATAAATTAATAAGTATCTTCTTTAATAAAGACATGTAAAATTAATCTCATTTATATTAAAATTATCTTATTCTTAAAAAGTAAAAGCCAAGACATTAAACAAACATAGATAATAATATTCAACTTCTCTTTCCTGTTAAAGAAAATTGTTGGATGCAATGTATATTATATATTAGATATTTCATATTAATCAGCAGTTAATAATTATCTGAGTACCTGGGAAAACTTGTGAGTCAGTAATGTAAAAGCCATCTTTACGTTTATCTGTTTACCCATGTTAAATGGAAGTTTTTTGTAATTTACTTGAATTAATTAAAACATATATGGATGTATTTGTATTTTAATTTTAATTAATGAGAACTCATTTATCTATATGACAAATTTTTAATCTCACATACATACACACATAGCACAAATACAAGATATTATGTTCATGCATACACAAAATTGACAAATACATAAAAAAAAATTATAACTTTTTCAGGTAGAGCTCCTTAGGTTGGAAGTAATTGCTGCAGGCCAGCTGGCAGCAGCAAAATAACCAGGGGGTGACGAACAACTGTGTACCTTGATACAGCAGGAGTAGGAGCCGTTTATTGTAGGACCAGAGCAATATTTATACATTCCACACAGCTTATCTTAATTAACATAAACTAGATACATCAGTCAACAAATAAGGAATCTCCACACTTAATGACTTGCTGGCATTACTTCACAAACCACTCCCTCTGGCATTTTGCCAGGCGCCATCCAGATTTGTTTACAGACTCTAACAAGTAATGATATCGATTTTTATCAATGCTTTCCTTTGTTTTAGAAATTAAAATAAAGCCAATCAAACTTTTACAATATGACTTTAAAAACGAATAAAATTTACAGATAGAAATATCAAGTTTGAAATTTGGCAATCCTGGGAAGACTGAAATAAAAGATTTTGGGTTTGCTAGCTTTCTCCCCACGACTTCCAGACACACTCTCCAACATCACACTCTCTTGAAATTGGCCTTTAAACAAAGAGAGTGCAAAACCCCATCCATAGTTTGATAAAATAAAAGTGATTAGAAAAATACAGTAATTGTAAAAAACCAGACATCCAAAAAATGCAAAAGGCTATAAAAAATTTTTTTAAATAATTGTACATTTAGAATCTTTCCATTTCTCTTTCCTGAAGCTATAGAATTAGAAAGGGGATTATTAACAAACCAGCATAGTTGTCAATCAATTCTGCAGGATCAAGGCAGAAGCTCTGGATGCTTTTTGTTGCTGTTGATAACAATGATAATGATGAACCTTTATTTTATTTATTTGTATGTGGTGCTGAGAATCAAACCCAGGGACTCACACATGCCAGGCAAGTGCTCTCCCACTGAGTTGCAACCCTAGCCCTCTGGTTTGTTTTTACAACCAGGCATCACCCAGCAGTTTCTGGCCAAATCACCATTAAAATATTTCCTTCTGGAGTTTTATCTCCAGAAAGGTTGAAAAGTTCTCTTGTAAAACAACATTTCCAGAATTTTTTCTTTTTCCTCCTCTTTCTCCTGTCCACTCTCAGAAGACAAAGACTGATGCTGAGAATGAGAGGGGCTAGAGAAAATACCAGAGGCTGAAGAGCCTTAGCTAAAATTTTGTAGCCTTTAAAATCAGATACTGAGATAGAAACCAAAATTGTATGCTATTACAAAGTGAGTGAAGACAGTTTCTATACCACAACATAAATGAAAACAAGATAAATTCTCCCATGTGGATTTTTGTCCAGTCACTTGGCCAGTGGTATCAAGTGCCTCCTAAGAATCTGAATCTACTCCTTGCTTCTTAAAGAAACAAAGACAAGTTTGAAAATCAAATTCTAAAAGCTGCTACAACTGTGCCTTCTTCATCCTAAGCATAAAAGAGCTTTCTTTTCTTAGTTATAGTTTCCGAAAATATTGCAAGTTTTATACCAGGTTGACTAAACAATTTAATTCACCCCTCTCTATATTTCAAAAGTGATGTGGCATCCCTTTTATGAGGACTGACCAAGCTCACCTGAAATTTCTCCTTCTGAATTGCCTCAAGGACATATACTGTTCAGGCACCAAATTGTCACTGGGTCCTGAAAAATGAGGGATCACATAACCACATGGAGGAGGGAGCTGGGTGGGAAATTAGCAATCTGAAATAATATTTAGAAATGATGACAAAATACAATGAAAATAGTTTCACAGTGGATGCCTGGTGAGTGGATCAGATCTGATGATTACAATCTCTAAGAAAGAGTAAGGCTCTGCATGGTTTATTTAAGGTGAAGCATATCAAAGGTACATATTAACAGAAAGGGTTCTTCAAGGTGAAAAAAAAAAGTGGGCAGCAAGAGGCGAATTGGGAATTATTTATTTATGTGATATATTCTTCTTCCTATGGACAGCTGGTACCTCAAGAGTATTGAGCTGTGCCAATATTTCTTTCACTGCAGAGCAGCAGGCATCTGAATACAAAATAATCAAACTCAAAAATCTCATGCCATGCATGGAATCTTCACAGTTTACAGCAGCCATCTGAAACTGGTGGGTGCCTAGTGAGTGAATGATTTCTGATGAGTCCAATCTCTTAGAAAGACTAGGGCTCTGTGTGGTTTATTTAAGGGGAAGCACATCAAAGGGATATATTGTCAGGAAATATTCTTCAAGGTAAAAAAATTGGGCAGCAACAGGTAAATTGGGACTTATATATTTATGTGATATATTCTTCTTCCTCTGTACAGCTGGCACCTCAAGGAGATTGAGCTGTGACAATATTTCTTTCACTGCAGGGCAGCAGGCATCTGAATACAAAATAATCAAACCCATAAATCCTATGCCATGAATGGAATCTGCACCATTAAGAGCAGCCACCTGCAACTGGTCATGTCTTTCAGCACCATTGTACTGAGAGAAACCCAAAAGGTCTATGAAGTTAAAAGGAATGATTCATTGGTAGCTCCCAACAGCCCTAAGAATCAGAAGAGGTACTATGAACTGTGGTCTACAACACAATTAGGTAGCTTGTGTAGAAAATAAAAGTGAGGTGTAGAGAAAATTTATTTAGCTACAGCTTAAGTGGTTCAAAACCTTCCCACATGAACTGAAGTTCAGTGTTAGCTTTCCATTTTTGTAACAAAATACATGAGTTTAAGCAACTTCAAAGGAGTTTCACGTGTTTCAGTCTATGATCTCTTGGCCTCATCACTTTGGGCCTGTGTTAAGGCTGAATATCATGGTGGGGAGCATGTGGTTGTACAGGAAGCATATGATGGTTGTCAGGAAACAAAAGAGACCAGAGAAGAAAGATCAGGATTCCAACATCCCCTTCAAGGACATGCGCCAAAAAACCTAACATGCTCCAATGAGGTTCTGCCTCATAAAGTTTCTATCACCTCCCAGTAGTACCAGAGGCTGGCAACAGGCCTGCATCACATGGCCTTTAGGGCCATATGAGATCCATAGAACTCAGCTACTCCGATGGAACTCCAAGTTGATTTGGTCTATTGAATCTATGCAGGATTCTAGGCCAAATCAATGTCTTCCCAAACATTTTATTTCAAAATCCCTAAGTCATTTTCTATACATCATGTTCGCACCTGAGCAGTGCTTTCCCATGATTCTAGATGTGGTGTGGATCTTGGGTCTGACATCTTTATTTTTGAGCCTGAGAGGAGGACAGGCTTCTTGGAACATTTCAATTAGGAAAAGTTTTTTTTCTTTCATGTTTCACAGAAAGCTTACTTCAGTTGAAGACAGGGTTATAATAAATGTATGTCTGGAAATTTGAGAAATACTTTCAAAGACTCAATTGTATTATAGAATTTTAAAATATAACAGCAATTTGTAGATCCATAATTTTTGTCTAAATAGTACCATAGTAATAAATGAATTCCAGACATTACTACTGATATTTCAATGGCTGATTAAAGTCACAAAAAAGCTTAAATTCAAAGCTGTAAAATCTACAATTCTTGAAAGACATAGCCTGACCAAGCTGGCCCTATGAAGATAGACAAGAAACATTTTGTCCTCATCAAAAAGATCATGGTACATCTATTCATTGGGATTATTAATTTTCATCAATGTTCTGTCAGCTTCTTGTCATTATAACAGATACTTGAAATAATAAAATAATAAAGAGGGTTTCTTTGGATCATACTTTTGGAGATTTCACTCCATGATCACTTGGCCCCATTACTTTTGGTCTTGTAGAGAGGCAGCTCTTCATGGTGAGAGCATGTGTTGAACAAAATTATTCACCTTTCAGGGTATACTCCCAATGACCCAAAGACACTCCTCTAGGCCCCACCTCTGAAAGTTTCATCTCCTCCCAAAAGCACCATACTGGGGACCAAGCCTTGAAAACATGGGACTTTGGGGGACTCTCAAGATCCAAAATATGGCAGTCTCTTAATTACAAAAAATAATCTTCTGCATCTTTGTCTGGAAGACTAGGAAAGACTTACAAAAAGAGTCTGGGCTCAAATTTCTATAACACTTTTAATCTTCTTGCAAATTCACACAAACCTCTTTTTCTCCTAAATATCAAAGACCAAAATTATCCATAAAACACTCTAGCATTATATAGTAGGAACCTCAACTGGGCCACTAAAATAAAAATAATCTATTATGGGACAAAGGAAAAAGATACTATAGAGCACTAATATAATACCAGGATATTGTTGGAGAGATATTTTCAGCTTCCTTTACCTTCAGATGTGTTTTCCTCTATTCTGGTTAATTTCTGGTCCATGAGTAAGGCACCCAATCTAGATTCTTGGTTTTTTTTTTACCATTCATGGTCTCATTTGTTGGAGCACTAGAGGCAATGCATGTTTTGGCATTTTGTCATCTGGGTAAGATTCTGTGGGTCCAGGGGCTACTATTTTTTATCCAAAAATATGTTCTTTTAGGTCAATCCTGTTTTGTTTGTTTTTTTTTTTTTTTTTGATTTTTGGTACTACCACATAGACCATACATAGACACATGTAACATATTCAACAAGAGATAATTAATGTAGCTTATTGTTTTTAGCTGTAGATGACATTAGTCAAACCCCAATATTTTATCTTATTTTCTCTGTCATCTTAAATATCTCAAACTTATTAGTTGTGATATGTTTTCCTTCTAGGAATATAGACAAGTGAAATTATTTCTTGGTAGAAGTTTTAACCCAAACATTGCTTAAAAACAATGCTGGTTTTGCTTGTTTCAGCAGCATATCTACTAAAACAAAGGTGTGACTGCCACCCATGTATAAAGCAACTTGCCACCTATATATGTCTTCTGAAGCCATACTTCAAATAAGTGCAAGTTATTCAAATAAAGACAATAGCAAATTCATATTTTGACATAAATTTGTATAACTATCCTGTGTCAAACCTAAAAGCTTTTACCCAGAAGAGACAGCAAAATATGTATAAATAATGGTCAAAATAGAGAAACAGAATGAGTAGTGTGTGTGCATGTGTGTGTGTGTGTGTATGTGTGTGTGTGTGTGTGTCTGTGTGTCTGTGTGTGTTTTTGTTTGTGAATCTACCTGGGCTTGAACTCATGTTTTTATACATGCTATGCTCATACTTCCCATTGGGTAAAATCCCTAGCCCTACATTTTCATGTGTGATGTAGTCATATTTGTCTTGTCTTTCTTTTGTTGCCTGCATTTTTAGTGTCGATCTTAGAGACCATGACCAAAGCATAAAGTTATCATTTCTTACAGGATTTTTATAGCTTCAGGCCTTAGTTTATGTTTTTTTCTCTACTTCAAGTTAATTTTTACATATGGTGTGAGGTAAGGATCTAACTTCATTCTTTCAATGTGAACAGTAACTTTTCCTATACTATATGTTGAAGATGCTGTATTTTCCCCATTGTATATTTGACACCCTTGTTGAATACCATTTCCCCATATACAAATGTGTTTATTTCTTTCTGACTGTTCTATTTCATTGGTCTCTGTTTGGTATTCATGCCATTACCACACTTCTAGTTACTGTGGGATTGTAAGTGTTAGAGTTAAAATTTGTGAGATATCTTAGTTCTTTCACTTCAAGATTGTTTTGGCAATTCATACTATCTTGAAATTCCATATAATTTTTTTCCTATTTATTCAAAAATGAAAGCTAGATTTTGATAAGTATTGCACTGACTCTGTACAACACTGTGAGTTATATGGAAATATTGTCAATATGAAGTCTTTCAGTCTTTGAGCACAAGATACCTTATACTTATTTGTGTCTCATCCAATTGCTTTCAACAATGTTCTGAAATTTTGAATATTTGAATCTTTTTATCTTTTTGTAAATTTTAAAAGTATTTTATTATTTTTGATGCTTTTTTAATGAGATTTGTTTCTTTATTTATCTTTTTTACTGTATATTGGTAATATGTAGAATCATAATTGATTTTTATCCTATAATTCTGAAGAATTTTTAAATTAGTTCTGATAGTTTGGTGTGGAATATTTATGTTTTTATTATTTTTTTATCCTGTGCAATCATATCATCATCATGAGCATAGAATTTTACTACTTCTATTCTAATTTGTAAGTCTGTTATTTCTTTCTCTTGCCTACTTGCTCATAGAACTTCTAGTACACTTTGAATAGAAAGGGTGATATTGGGCATCTTTACTTCCTTTGTGATCTGAGAGGAGAGGCCTCTAGTCTTTCACTGGTGAGTTTGGCATCAGCTGTAGCCTTTTCTTATATGGTTTCCATTATGCTGAGACTGTTTCCTTCTACTAATTTTTGTTAATTGTTCTTTTTTTTATGAATTAGTGTTGAATTTTGTCAAGCACTTTTTCCTCTGGCATCAGCTGAAATAATCTTGTGGTTTCTGTTGTTCCTTGCATTAATGTAGTACATTGCATTGATTTTTCACATGTTGAAACTTCTTTATATTTCAAGAGTAAGTTCTACTTGAACATGATATAGAATTGTTTTATTTATTTTTATTTTCTTTTTTTTGTGTGTGTGTGTGGTGTTGAGGATAAACTCCAGCACCTCATAAAAGTTAGGTGAATACCCTTTTACTGAGTTATATCCCCAGAACTATAATTTTATCATTATGATGTTGAGTTCAGTTTCTTAGAATTTTGGTGATGATATTCTCACCAGATTTTTCAAAATTTGTTGGTCTATGCATTTCTTTTCTTGTAGTGTCTTTGTCTGCACTGAGATCTGTGTAATTGTGACCTTGTAGAGTGAGTTTGGAAGTATTCCTTCCTGTTATAAATGTTTTGAAGAGATTGAAAAGTACATGTGGCATTTAAGAAAATGTGTGGTAGAATGGTCCAGTGAAACACTTGGGCCCAGGGATTTTCTTTCTTTGGTGGTTATTGACAATTGATAGAAATCTCTTCAAAATTTAAGGGTCTGTGCAGATTTTTTATTTTTTCACATGTTTAGTCTTTTGCATGCTATATTTTTTAGATCATATTAACTTCTGTGGTATCCATTTTATTAACATTAAATTGAGCTATGTTGCTCAATTGAGTTTTTTTTCTCTTTAAATTCCAGTATCTGCTAAAATTTTCCTATTTTGTCCTGCTTTTCTCCATATTTTTTTAGTTAAATTTTTATCACTTTGAGAGTTTCTTCTTTTTTTTTAGTGATTCTGGGGATCAAACCAAAGAGCACTATGCTTGTGAGGCAAGCTTCTAACCACTAATCTACACCACTACCTGGGCCATTTTATCTTAAGACATAATGTCACTGTGTTGCCCTGACTGGCCTTGAACTTGGGAAAATTTTGCCTAAGCTTCTTAAGGAAATGAGATTGTAATCAAGTGCTGCCACACCTGGTTTATAGCATACTTTGAGAGATTATTATATCATTCTCTAGTAGGTGAGCACCATGATATTTCATTACATTTGAGATGGTCAGCTCTGGAACAAGGGTTGTGATTATCTTTTCTTTGTACTAAGGTTACTGAGTTTCCATCCTGTGAATATAAGAAAATGTGATTGTTCAGAAGTTTGCCATTTGAGGGTCTGTGCATGGTTTCCATCACAGCCAGTCTCTGGTTTACACTTTTATAACTGCTTAATAATTGAGACCTTTTTCTTAGCCTGGAAGTGGTGGGTATATAAGGAAAAGTTAGTTTTTCCATCTAACTTCATAGCGAGTTATTAAGATATGAAACGAGGTGTGGGAAAATCAAATTATTGCCTGCAATTTTGAAGAAAGGGAGAAAATTAAAGCTTTAAACTCAGGGTGTGAATCTTTTTCTACTTGCTTTAATATGGTTGGGTTTGCACTTACATGGGGTGTAGGTAGGAGCTTCTCAGCCAGTCTCTGAGTGTCTCCCAAAAGGAATCTGTACAAGTTTGGAGGAATTGTTGTGTCCAGTGTGGGAAACAGGGTCCAAAGCTTTATATTCACTTTCTTGATGATATTTCATCTTATTATTCACCAAGTGAGGCAGGCATCTGTAGGGGCAAATTTTCATCCTTAGGATGAACAAAGCTTCTGCACCTTTGAAAAGCTTATGAGTCTAACTTTCCTCTTTCTATTTATTTCAGCCAAAACTCTTTGGAGAAACTCATGTGAAACATATGAGAATAAAAATTCTCTCATAAAATTTAACTCAGCATGCCCAGAAGTGTGTTCATTTTTCCTTAAGGAACCTATTATCTGTGACCCTTAACTGAACATGCTCACAAATGTGTACTCCCTTGTTAGTGTTTGAATCTGGAATGTCCCCTAATGTTTCAAGGGTTGAAGGTTTTTTCCCCCACTGGTTGCACTATTGGGAGGTGTTGGCAACTTTGGGAGTTGGGGCCTCATTGGAGGAGTTTTGTTAGTGGAGGCCTGTCCTCACAGGGTATACCTTTCCCCTGGTCCCTTCTGTCTCTCTCTGCTTTCCAGCTATCATGAGCTAAGCAGCTTTTCTCCACCATCACCCTTTTACAATGAGAGACTCATAGTTATGTGAAAGTTGATGGAAAGCTGACTAGCAGAGATCACCAAATAATTTTCCAAATGCATGTGTGTAGGCTATAGAAATAAAATCCCACAATTTCTTTGTTTGGGGAGAGCATTGTTTTGCAAATAAGCTTAGTGCTCTTCTTACCTGTTGAACACAGTAAATCTTTCTCCATTGTTTGTTCTCCTGATTTGGTTTTCTGGATTTGCATACACAAAAATATGGACCCATTTTGTTTGGTTATAACATTTGTAACTGAAAGGGGACAATTTCCTCAGAGGCGCTCAGGATTTTGCTAATGGACTCACAAGGAGTGAGGCTGAGAAGAATGGAAATTTCCCAGGATGCCAGGACCTGAGCCTGATTCAGTGGCCTTGTACCACTGTCATTTTGGGAAAACTTAGTGGCCACTTGGAGCCTGTTGCTTGGAAGTATCCACAGATTAGTGAGTAGTGCTGGGCCCATGAGTGGGCTAATAGGGTCATTACAATCTAGAGAAGGACTGGGAAGGTCAAAGAAGCATGCAAGGGTGAGCCACAGATGTAGAGCATTGTGCCTTTGTGCTGGGATCTGGGAGCTTAAAAAATACCCATCTGAAGCGCAGGCTAGCCAGGGAGTCTTGACCACAAGAAGTCTCAGAAAAGGTCTGAGTGATTTAAAAATAGTATTTCTGTCATGGTTATTGGCAATTGAATGCTTGGAATGTTGAAAGACATTTTCATCCTGCAGATCTGCATCCTAGTAAAGGAACTCCAAAAGGAGATGTTTGTATTATTTTGTTCTATATATGTATAGATATTTCAGAACCCCCAGATACCTAATATTATGTTTTCAGTGCTCTTAACTCTTTGGACAATAAACTGAATTCAAAATTTATATCTGGTAAGGAACTCTGAAATTTGCACTTTTTACTAACAGTCTTTTCTCCATCCTATAGGGAATTCATAAGAAGGCAATGATACAGGAGAACTTGAAAAAGCAGAGTCTCTCTGATCACTGGCAGATGTTTGTACCTTCACCAGTTACCAAAAAATAAAAAATAAATTGCCTCTGAAATTCTTAGGAATATATATTTTTTTAATTTTGACTGCCAGGGACAGTGTACCATTGAGTTAAATGTCTAGACATTTTTAATTTTATTTTCAGATAGGATCTCACTAAGTTGAGTTTGCTGGGTGAGAGGCCATGGTGGAAGGTTGGGTTTCGAGGCCTCTGCAAAGACATCCGCCTACAATGGGAATTAGTTTGGGGAACTTATGAGGGGTTCCCTGCCACATAATGAGCCTGAAAACTGAGATGCTTAAGTGCCCAGTACTAGGTCGCATTTCTTGCCTGTCAAGTCCTGTTTGTTTTTTTTTTTTTTTTTTTGGATGCCAGGCACTCTCTGGTCACCTCCTCTGAAGCATGGAGAAAGCCTTAATTGGAAGAAGCTGGCACTCTTCTGCTTCTAGAGATGAAATCAGGCTTCAGCCCAGCTAGGCACAATGAGATGTCTCTTGACAGTTCTCAGGTTAGATTCCTTCACTGCCAAGCAAAGGCCAAGCAGGGTTTCTGCCTGGAGCTAAGGACTGAATCCCTAGCAGGACAGTTGACACTCCACACAGGACAGGAATCAGGAGTTTGTTTCTGGTCACAAACAAAAGATGCTTACACTGCCTGGTGTCTTTGAGGGGCTCCATCCAGCTCTACCAGGGGACCAAGGTTCACAGGGATAAGGAAGCCTAAAGACCAGGCAGACCTGATACATCAGGATCCTGTCAAGGGCAATCTGCTATTTCCTGGTCACCCAAGACCTCTCCATAGAGGTCTTTGTGTGCTCGAGGTGGCAAGGACCATTCTAAGATCTCCCCTGTATAAGAGGAACCAAGGTGGGTGTATGTAGAATTTTCAGGTGAATAAAGGATTCAGTCATTGAAGTGTGTCATTGTTTGCGTCATATAAGGTGTGTTCAAAGCAAATTCCCATATAAAATTTTACAAGTATTCCCATCAATTTGCATTTGCTCCATGTACATTTTGGTTTATTTTACTTTATTTATTTATTTTTGGTAAATGGGGTTCTTTGTAATTTTTTTAAAAATTATTTATTTATTTTTCCCTATTATGTATATATAACAGCAGAATGCATTTTTATATACTGTACAGAAATTGAACACAATTTTTCATTTCCTGTTAGTATTCTATGTATCTTTGCACCATATGTGCAGTCATACATTACCTAAAATAACGATGTGCCTAAAATATTGCCTAAAATATTACCTAAAATAACATCGTTATTTTAGGTAATATTTCATCATCTTTCCTGCCCCCCAACCCTCTTCCCTTTCCATCCTCCCTTTTGCCTAATCAAAATTCTTCCATTTTCTCATACCCTCCCAATATGGATCAGCATTCATTTATCAGGGAGAACAGTCTAATTTGAATCCATCACATTTATTTATTCTTGGCTTTAATTCTTGCACTATAGGAGTCTTATTAATGAAGTTGGGGCCTAATCTGACATGATGGAGATTTGAGTGTAAGGCCTCAGGCTAAACTCCTAGGTTCTTGATCTACTTAGAGTTGATTTTTGTTCATGGTGAGAGATGGAGATTTAATTTCATTTTGTTACATGTGGATTTCCACTTTTCCCAGCAACATTTGTTGAAGAGGTTATCTTTTCTCCAATGTACATTTCTGGCACCTTTTTCTAATACTAGACAACTGTAGTTACCTGGGTTAGTCTCTGTTTCCTGTATTCTGTACCATGGTGTACAGGTCGGTATTGGTGCCAATAACATGCTGTTTTTGTTATCATTGCTCTGTAGTATAGTTTGAGGTCTTGAATAGTAAAGACACCAGGTTCACTCTTCTTGCTAAAGATTGCTTTGGTTATTCTGGGTCCCTTTCTATCCGATAACTCTGACAGTTGTTTTCTCTATTTCTATGACAAATGTCATTGGGATTTTAATTGGGATTGCATTGAATCTGTGTAGTGCTTTTGGTAGTATGGTCATTTTGACAATATTAATTCTGCCTATCCAAGAACAAGGTATATCTTTCCATATTCTAAGGTATTCTTTAATTTTTTTAATATTTATTTATTTATTTATTTTAACATGCTGTAGTTTTTATTGTAGGTCTTTTGCCTCTTTCATTAAGTTTATTCCCAAGTATTTTATTGTTTTAGAGGCTATTGTAAATGGGGTGGTTCTCCTAGTTTTTTTTTTTACCTGAGGATTTGTCACTGATGTGCAGAAATGTGTTTGATATAGTTGTTGATTTTATATCCAGCTACTTTACTGATTCATTTCTTAGTTCTAGAAGATTTCTGGTGTAATATTTGGGCCTTCTAATTATATAGTCATATTGTCTGCAAATAGTGATATTTTGGGTTCTTCTTTTCTTATTCATATCTATTTAATTTCTTTTGTCTGTCTGATTGCTGTGGCTAGATTTTCCAAAACTATGTTAAATTGAAGTGGTGAAACAGGGCATCCCTGTCTTGTTCCAGTTTTTAAAGGGAATGCTTGCAATTTTTCAGCATTTAGAATGATGTTGGCCTATTGCTGTGATGAAATTCATTTATTGTTGTCCATATGTTGAATCAACTTTGCATCCCTGAGATTAACCTTACTTGATCATGTACTATCTTTTGAATATGTTTTTGTATTTGATTTGCCAGAATTTTATTGAGAATTTTTGCATCTGTATTTATTAGAGATATTCCTGCGAAGTTTTCTTTCTTTGATGTGTCTTTGTCTGGTTTTGAAATCAGGGTGATATTGACCTTATAGAATGTGTTCCGAAGTATCCCCTGTTTCTATTTCATAAAATTGTTTGAGAATCATTAGTGTTAACCTTTTTTTAAAGGTCCTATAGAACTCAGATTGTATCAATTTACTCCTTGTCTTTCCTTGGTTGGTAGGTTTCTGATGGCATCCTCTATTTAATATTAAGGCCATTTTGATGATATGAATTTTTCCTGTCTTAGAACATGAGAGATCTTTCAATTATCTAATAACTGAGCCATATTTTCAGAAAAATATTTTTTTGTTGTAGGATTTTTTTGGAGATACATTCTTGCAATATTTCTGGGTGCCCTGTTAATTTGATAAATAGACTTTGAACTTGCACTTCTCCAGAGTTGCTGGTATTACATTCGTGCACCACTGTGCCCAGCTTTATACAAAATTTTAAATCTTCCTTCAGTTCATGGTAGGTAGGTTACCACAACAATGGTTGAAATGCATTCATAGGAAAAGCCAGCTCCACATTTCAAAGGCATATTATAATAAGGTGACTTATGAAAGAATCTGTCCATTTACTGGTCAATTATGAAGTTGTGAAAAAGTCAAACTTGGTTTTATAAATCTTGACAGATTCATGGAATGAGAGAACAGAGTGTACAAAAAATGTGGTTTGAGCAAAAATTCATTCATTTCTTCAGACACTTGCAAGATCTATCTATCTGTCATCTATTTGCTTTATCTATTCATCTGTCAAAGACCACGTGCATGGTTGATAGGGCTGCCCAATACGAACACACCTGACATTTTTGGAATGTTGTTTTATTCATAATAAATGAACTCATACCACATCTGCTCTCAATAAAAGGTACATGACAGAAACATGATTTGGAGAATGTGTGACTCCTGTACAAATTGCAAAGGGCAACCTGAGAATGAGAAAGCAAAATGGCCTGGGTGTTATGCAGTGTGCCATTATGCCCATGGTGGTGACTGAGCACCATGGAATTTTGGTTAAGTTTCTGAGCTGGAATGTAAAATATGCTGTTGAAACTTCATTGAAAATGATGTGTTGCTCTCAAAGACAGCTTTGCAGAAAAGACACAGGTGCTGCACAATGTGTTTGACTTGGGTTTAGTAAAGCCTCCCTAATGAGCAGGGGCTGCCACTCCTCACTTGGTGTGTGTGCAGGAGTACTCTAGTTCATTATTGTTGACTTGTGGATTGGGAGTCCCTGCCTTTCCTCTTCTTCATGAAGTAAAATTCCAAGTGACATTGCCCTTTCCCTAAATGGATGACTGAGTAAGTTGGAAGAAAGAACATCTCAGTTGAGATTAATTCAAAATGAGTTTCTTTAAAAAACTAACAAAAATGATTTGTAAATCAGGTATGCTTCAGAATCAGAACCGATTTGAAAAACTGTGGGCAATAACATAATTATGCATCATTGATAGAATACAGAAGTAATGCATAGAGACAATTTAGTTGTTTACAGCTGAAGTGCTTTAAATGTTTCCAAGTGAACTAAAACTCAGTGTTAGATTCTCATTCTGAGACAAAATACCTGATTTAAGCAACTTCAAAGGAGTTTTTGAGGTTTCAGTCCATGATCCCTTGGTCTCATCTCTTTCGCCCTGTGGTAAAGTTGAACATCATGGTGGGAAGCATGTGGTTGAACAAAATTTCTCACATCATGGTAGCCAGGAATCAAAAATAGCCCAGAGAAGAAAGGTCAGGATCTCAACATCCCTTTCAAGTACATGATTTCAAAGACCTAATGCCTTCTAATGTGTTTCTTCCTGAAGTTGCCTCCTGATGTTTCTCCCGCCTCCCAATGGTACCACAGGCTGGCAACCCAACCCGTAGCACATGGCCATTAGAACCATTTGGTATGCAAAGCACTCAGCTCCTCGGATGAAACTCCATGTTGATTTGGTCTGTATTTTCTATTTTGGAGCCTAGAAAAAAACCATGTCTTCCACATGTTTTATTTTACAACCCCAAATCAGTTTCTGCACATGATGTATGCACCTGAGCAAATGCCTTTCCATCATCCTGGAAGTGGTGTGGACCTTAGGTTCTACCTCTTCATTTTTGAGCCTGACAAGAGATCAAGACTCTCAAAATATTTCAATAAGGAAATGGGTTTTCCTCTAAGTTTTACAGAAAGTATATTTCGATTGACAAAAGGATGCTCAGGTGCAATTATAATAAATGTATTTCTGGAAATTTAATAAATATTTGCAAGACTCAATTGTATTATATGGTTTTAAAATAGAACAGAAAGTTTTTAGATCAATCACTTTGTCTAAATAGTGCCATGGTAATAAATAGCTCCAAACATTACATTAGATTCATAAATACAATAAAATTGTCATTTATAAATTAAAAAAAGAAAAGAAATATGCCTAAGAAGTGATAAATCTTTCTCAATATTACACATATTTCAATGTACTTTTATTTCATTGGTTGATGAATGTCACAAGACTAAATTGAATTCAGAGCTCTAAATGCAACTATTCTTAAAAGACATATCCTTGCCAGGCTGGTCCAATGAAGATATGCAAAGAACATTTTACCCTCATAGGAGAGATCATGGTTCATCTATTCAATCATGAATATTAGTTTTCATTCTTCTGTCTATCAGCTTTATTTCAGTATAGCAAATACTTTAGATAATCAAATTGTAAAGAAGAAGGGTTCTTTTGGCTCAGTTTTGGAGATTTCACTCCAATGTCAATTTGACACACTGCTTTTTGGCCTAGAGAAAGGCTGCAATTCATGGTGAGAGCATGTGTTATAAAAAGTGCTCACCTTAGTCGTTGGTTGAGGATCAGTGGTAGCACTTGCCTAGCATGTGCGCAAGAGGCACTGGTTTGGTTCTCAGTACTGCATATAACTAAATGTATGAAATAAAACCAAAAATCACTTGACTTTGAGAGCACACCCCCAATGACCCAACAAATTTCCTCTAGGCCCTAATTCTGAACATTCATCATTTCCCAAGAGCACCATACTGGGGACAAATCCTAAAACATGTCAGCCTTTGGGTAACTCTGAAGGGCAAACTATGGCAGTTTCTTAAATACAAGAAATAATCTTCTGCTTCTTTATCTTGAAGAGTAGAAAGGAATTTCTAAATAGTTTGGGCACAAATTTCTGTTACACTTTTATGCTTATGGCCGATTCACATAAATTTTCCTTCCCATTAGAAAACAAAAATTATTAGTAAAACACACTAGCATTATGTAGAAGAAAGAGGATCTACGCCACTAAAAAAAAAAAATTATCATTTATGACACCAAAGGAAATGTAAGATACAGCAAATGTAATACAAAGATATTCCTGGGCAGAAGTTTTGAGCATCCTTTTCCTTCAGATGTGTTTTCCCCTTATTATGTTAGTTTTTTATCCCTGAATGAGGCACCAGTCTAGGGCCTCATTTCCCCCTCAACCTTCATGGTCTTATTTGTAGGGGTATTAGAGGTCATGATTCTTTTGGTATTTTGTAATCTGGTTAAAATTCTATGAGTCCAGAAAGAATATCATTTCTTTATTCAAAAATATGGTTTCTTTTAGTTCAATATTTTTTTTTTCTCTCTCGGAACTAACACACATGATCTATACACAGACATGTGTGACACACTCAATAAGGGCTAATGTAGCTAATTTTTTAAGCTCCTAGATTACATTAGTTATCCCCCAATATATTGTCTAATATTCACTTTCATATTAAATATCTTAAACTTATAAGTTGTATAAAAATTATACATTGTTTACCTTGTAGCAGTATAGGCAATTGAAATTATTTCTCAGTAGAATTTTCAGAATAATCATTGTTTTAAAACAATGGAGTGACAGGCATGTCAAACTGGCACCCATACAAATCTTCTGAAGCCATACTGCAAATGAGCACAAGTGCTTCAAATAAGAACAATAGCAAAGTGATACTTCCACCTAAAGTTGTATAACTATCCTGTGTCAAACCCAAAACTTTTTCCTCAAAGCGGGAATAAAATATGTATATATGACAGTTCAACCAGGAAAACAGAATCAGTAGTGTGTGTGTGTGGGGTTTGTGTGTGTGTGTATGTGTGTGTGTGTGTATGTGTGTGTGTGTGTGTGTGTATGTGTTTGTGTGTGTATATGTTTGTGTGTGTTTTTACTGGAGCTTAAACTCAGGCTTTATGCATGCTAAGCACATACTTGCCACTAAGCTACATCCTTAGCCCTACTTTTTATGTTTCATGTGGTCATATTTGTATTATTTTGCTTTTGTTGCCTGTGCGTTAATGTCAATCCAAGAGGCCATAAAAAATTTCATGTCATTAAACTATCATTTCTTTTAGGATTTTTACAGCTTCAGTCCTTCATTTAAGTCTTTCTTGTATTTCGTGTTGTTTTATACCTATGGTGTGAAATAAGAATCTTACTTCATTTTTTGCATATGAACATCACTTTTATTTATATTAAGTATTTAAGAGCATGTCCTTTCCCCCCCTGAGGAGTTGGACACCCTTGTTGAAGATCATCTTTCTATATACACATGGGTTTTTTCCTGGCTCACTTTTGTGTTTCAGTGTTCTGTCTGTTGCTCTTCATGTCAGTACCATAGTTTTTACTGTAGAATAGTGAAATGTTGAATTTAGAATTTTTGAGGTCTCTTAATTCTTCAATCTTTGGATTGCTTGGGCAATTCAGATTCTCTTGAGAATGCAAATGAATTTTAAGTTGTTTTTTTCTATATATACAAATATACCATTGTGATTTTAATAAGAACAGCATTGAACCTGTACAAAAGTTTGGGTTATATGGAAATATTATCAATATGAAGACTTTCAGCTCTTGAACATAAGATATTTTACTGCCCCTGACCAGCATGGGCAGCTGAACTAAGATCACTCGTGTGAATTTGCAGGGACACTAAATAAAACGCAGACACAATTTACCTTTACACAAGCTTCAGGACAGCTTCCCTGGCTCTTTTCCTGAGGCTCCCAAAGGGAACAGCATGAGAAAGCCACAAGAGGATGACAAGAGAGAGGGAACATGTACAAAAGTGAGCTTTTATTGGAGGGGACTCTTATTCTTGGAAACTTCTATTCAGAAAATCAGAAGGGGCAGGACTATAAGGGAACAAGTGAGTGTAGCTACCACCTAGGGGCACTGCCCTCAAAGAGAAACTCCTTGCTCTTTGAGCAGGGTAAAAGACTGAGACACAAGTCATGGCACCTCCGTGCCAGACTACAGTAATCTTTCACATCCTTGTGGTACACCAGGACGGGAAGGTGTGGTCACTCAATTTGACACCCCACAACACGTTTTACTTATTTGTTTTCAATTCCAGTTCTTTCCATAATGTTCAGAAGTTTTGAAAAATTGAGTCTTTTGCCTCTCTGGTAAGTTTGACACTTATTTTATTCTTTTGTAATATTTATGTATTAGTTGTGGCTGTCCACAATGCATTTGATATAGTTATTTATTTTTATGTGGTGCTTAGGGTCAAACCTGAGCCTTTTATGTGTTAGGCAAGTGCTCTTCCTCTAAGCCACAACACCACCCACTATGTCATTATTTTCTTTTTCTTATGTAATAAGATTTATTTCTTCAATTCTTTTTTGGACGGTTCAACTGTAGCACATAGGAACATAAGTTATTTTTATCCTAAAATTTGATGAATTTTGAAGTCATCTCTGAAACTTTTGCAGGAAACATTTTTGCTGTTTTTTTCTGTCATCCATGAACAGACAACTTTAACTCTTCTTTCTAATTTGGAGGTCTGTTATTTCTTTTATTGGCCTACTTGCTCATAGAGCTCCAAGTACTCTGTTTAAAAGAAGTGGCAAGACTGGGCGTTCTTGCTCCCTTCCTGATCTTATAGCAGAGCCTTCCAGTTTTTTATTATTAAGTTTGGTGTCAGCTGTGGGCTTTTCTTATATAGTTTTTATGACTCTGAGTCCGATTCCTTCTACTCTTGGTTTATTAACTATTTCTCTCTTGAACATATTTTGAACTTTTTCAAGTGCTTTCCACCCTGCATCAGCTGAAATAATCATGTGGTATCTGTTCTTCCTTCCATGAATGTACTAGATTGAATTGATTTTCCACATTTTGAATTATCTTGTATTTCAGGAATTAATCCCATTTGATTATGGTATAAGACGGTTTTATTTGTTTTTCATGTGTCTGTGTGTGTGTGTGTGTGTGTGTGTGTGTGTGTGTTATTGAGGATCAAACCTTGTGAAAATTAGATAAATACTCTCTGCCCTAGTTATATCTTAGTCCTATCATTTTTAAATGCATTATTTTATTTTTTTCCTTCTTTTCTTTCTTCTTCTTTTTATAGTGATTCTGGGTATTAATCTTAGGGAATTGTACTTGTTAGTCAAGCTCTCTGTTTCTGACCTACATTTCTAACCCATACTTTTTATCTTGACACAGAGTGTCATTAAGTTACCTATGATGGTCTGGAACTTGTGACCCTTATGCCTCAGCTTCCTAAGTTGCAGGTATAATAGTCATTAAACCTCCATGGCTGACCTAGTAATCTTCTGAGAGAAAATAATTTTAAACTTTGCTCCCATCCCTCAACAATAGTAATTCTCCATGCTGTATCACAGAGTACAGAGATAAAGAGTACCTACAGGGGTGTTTTAGTGTGATGGCTACAGAGTAGAATGTGCATGTACCAAGACAGAGCAAGCCCCTTGTTTCACATTTTTCCAAGGCCATAATGGAGAAAGGGCAATATGATCAAATTTTTAAAAATATACATCAAGCATTGTGCATCCAGAGAATCAGGAGCAGTTGCTTTTACTTATTTATTTTTTAACTTTTTATTTTGGCATGCATAAATGATTGTGCAAATGAGTGGAGGAAGATGAGGCTCGATAACAAGAGGAGTCCTGATCATGAAGGACGTTGGGTATCAATCTGTTGTAATTCTTCATCCAAGGCAAGTTAGTGAAGGTTTTTTTCATTTGTTTGTTTTCCAATATGGAATTGAAAATATCTGGTGTATATTTGATGGAGGTGAAGTTAGAAAAAGGAAAAAATGAATGATTAAGAAAGCTGTCTATGATGGGAATAGAGTTAAGATTTCATCATGTTATGGGTTAAACTATATGTGCCTTGAACAGACAAATTCCATTTTACAGTGAGACTTCATTTCATATAAAAAATAAAGCTCTCACAAAAGAAAACCCACCTCTCCTGTTCTTCTTAGCAAACACTGTTAAGCAATGAATTGCAGCTGAAAAAGTATTTCTTTTATTGTTATACAATGAAATATGTTCTTCTTTTAGTCCCACTTTTTTATGGTGATGGGGGTAGCATGTACTACTCCCTTAGCTAGGTCACTGTGACCAAGTTTCTATGTTTGAATGGCTTGATTTAGGTTGCTTGTAGTTTTTAGACATTAAAATGTACCCTACCTTCTGCAAAGGGTCCAGGATTGCTTTTTTTTCCACCCCTGCCATGGTGAATAAAGTTTTATGTTCTGCTTCAAGATCAAACCAGTCATTTATTTCCAATGTACCACAACATTTGGAGGCTCCAGCCAGATTTCAGCAGTCAGGAATATGGCTCTGGGGCATGAGGAATTCTTGATCCTTGCTTCACAGAGAGGGTTGCCATTACTCTGATGTTGTGAAAACTCTCTGGGTTGTGTGGTCTGGACACCCTCTGTTCAAGGATTCAAGCCCACATGTGAAAGAGTATCTTGTGCAGCTCAGACCTAGAACCCTAGCACTTTATGACAGGATGTTTAACACATTGACCCAGAATATTGACCTTGGGGATGTTCTGATGCCAGGGTATAAGAGGAGAGAGGGTCTTGTCCATGTCTGTCTCTTGTTTGTTTATGTCTGTCTCTGTTCCTGACAATGTCCTCTGACTGTTCACCCCAGCAATCCCTTTCTTTTTATTTTGGCATATTGGACTCATCATGGACCCAATAAACCACCATCCTCTGACTTAAGTCATTCTCAGCACCCTGTCAGATTGTTGACTTTCACCTTTATTTTGCTTCTACTTATTGTTTTAATTGTTAGCTTTATCATGAGAAACCCAAATCCTACCTGGCCTGATGACCAATTACTGGGTGGTGGGGGAAATGGTTAAAAAGCCTTAGGCACCTCACTAAGTCTTTCACTAGAATATACATGGCTGCAAAAAGGCTCAGTAGAGAACTAATGTGAAAATATAGATTTAAAAAAAAAGTCTATTTAACTTCTTCCAGGCTGAGACTTAGAAAAAGTCAAAATGATTTTAGAAGTCTCTCCCTCTGTCATTGTTGCACTCTCATGGTGCTTTATTAAAATTTGCCACCATAAATATGTCCCAACTATTGGAGTTGGCCCAGAAGATTTTTAAGAACCATAGCAGCACAGCTGATAAAGCTTCGAAATTCCAGGCTAAAATATTTTTCCTGCTACCCAAGAGGCCAGGAAAAGCTGGCTTAGAACCAGATAAAAAAACATACATACCTCTCAGCCCCCATCAATCTATAATAATTGCCAAGATATGGGGCCAATGTGTCAAACTTGCAGTGGATACCCAAAACAGAATACAATGTTTTGAACTCTCTAATAAGTTCCACAAACTCCGGGGAAAATGCCACCACAGAAGGCACAACAGTACCCAATTATAAAGGAGAAAATTCTCCCTCAAAAGTTTAACTGTCAGACCGATGGAAGCAGGCTCCCTTGCTGCTTATTTGGGAAATCCATTAAGGGAGGGGTGTGGATACAGCCTTTGTCTGTATTCCCTTACTATTAAAAAATCAAAATCCTTCTTTCTCTGAGTTCCCACAAGTCCTCACTTCTTTTATTAAATGCATTTTATGTTTTAGGACTAAATTAGGCCAGAGGCCAGGAAGGATTTTATAATTGTACATTTTTTTGAGCTTATAATTTTCATCTGGCCTGCAGAGGATAATGTGTTTCTCTGATCAATCCTATTTTATCCAGTTATAGAGGTTTTGTTTTTACATATCGTTTTGTTCGGAGACCAATTTGCAAGGGTTAGCCCTCAACGTAAAATGTTTTTAAAAATCTACAAAGCCTTTGATCATTGTTTTATTTTGTGTGTGTATGTACACCGTGAGTTTGCAGTTCTATATGTGTTTGGTAAATAAAAAAGGTTTAAAATTGCTGTCTGTTCTCACTGAAAAGAATTGTACTAAGAGTTAAAAGTCGCAACAGGTATATTAAAATTTCTAAAAGGTGACCCCAAAGTGCTTGTCCCAGCCATGTCATTTCAATTCCCTTTTTCTTACAGCAGTAGGCATACCTAAAATTAGAGGGGGGAAATGAAACAACGATTAAATGCAGTCAGTGTAGTTCCCTGGCTCAAATATTGGGAGCACTATCCAAGAGATGAGAAAAACTGGTTTAGTATCAGATTCGGTCAGATCACAAAATTGGAAGCCTTCTTGGATCCAGAGTTTGTGAGACCACCTGTGTTAGATTAAAATGTTAATACCTTCAGGGCCCTACATCCACCTTTACTAAAATAAACTGCTTCTACTTCAACCTGTTGCTAAGTCTTTCCTACAGGTTCAACTCAAAGCTCATTAATTTCTTTTTAAATAACAATTTCTGAGAGACTGCTGACTTCCAACACCCATTCCAGCCTACAGACTATAATTAAATTCTAATAAGAAGGTTGAACATCCATCTGGGGGGACCTTATTCATCACATCTGAGTCAAAAGAGAAAATTTGTGTTCAAAAAAAGAATGAAAACCCTCATGGACCCTGGCCATCCTCTAAAAATAAGACTGAAAAAAAAGTTCATCATGTTATTTTCTCTGGTAATGACTATGTTAGAAGGGCCAAGCTGGTAGAATAACCACATTTCACCAGTCACATTCATGTATTTGCATGGCCATTGTTAGATGCAGGGCAGGCTTAACTAAGTTTTCTGTAGGCAGGCTGAACAATTGTTATCTGCAGGATAACCCAGATACTCAAACCCCCTCTGTCTGGTCCTTTTTTACCTGTTTGCATCACGTCTGAACACTCAACCCCACTCAAGTCTGAATACTGGACCCACACCTGTTTAGTGCAATGGAAACCCACATCTAGCCCCTGCTCCATCTGTCTGAAGGCAGAAAATGACACTATTGTATGATCCAATCACTGTATACCACCAAGGCAACATGCAGTCACAGAGACCCCATTAGATTAGATTTGGGCTATAAATACGTTCTCCTGCTGGCTCCTCTCTCTTGTTCTTTGTCTCTCTGTCTCCCTCTCTTGCTCTTGCTCTCTTTCTTCTCTAGGTTCTCTCTCTCTCTCTCTCTCTCTCTCTCTCTCTCTCTCTCTCTCTCTCTCCTTTCTCCTCTTTTGCACTGCTACAATAAAGATCTCTTGGTCATTCTCACTGTTGTAAACAATTAGTTGTAAAGGTACCCTACCTGCTGCACAGTGTCAGAGGTTGCAGAGGGGACTTGCTTGCTGTACTACTCACCTGCTGTGACATATAAAGTTTCATGTCCTGCTTCAAGCCTGACCAGTGATTTAATAAAAATGTGCCACAATAATTATTGCCCCACTGGAAGAAATATTTCTGAGGGCCTGTTTAGTGCCAGGAGGAATGTCTTGTCCCAGAAGTACAACAATGATGAAGGTCAATGCAGTCTGGGGCTCTCAGGTTGGTACAGTTTAGTTCCCCTCACAGGAAAATCAATCATAGGGATTTAATAGGTACAAATTTCTATTTTTCATTGATCCTATGAGATTTTGCCTTCAGGGATTGTGACCAGAAATGTCCACAGGACATTGACTCACTAATGAACAAAGATGAAGGGATAATCAGTGTGGAGACCTTGTGGGGCAAAGGGGACACCAGAGGATAATTTTCTGACTAAAATCCTCAAATTATACCTAGAATTTAAGAGACATGGGAAGCTATAACAGGGTTGCTATCTCCAGGCTAGTCACAGCAGTTTAGGGGTACCCTGCCTCAGGACAAAACAATAAATAGGATTGGGAATGTAGCTTAGTGGCAAAGCTACCTTTGGTTCAAGTGCAAGTACTAAATAAAGAAAGGAATTTAAAAAAATTTCAAGTAATGATGATTAAGTGTGTTGATAATTTAAGTTTGTACTCCATTTTTTTCCTAAATAATACTGGTTTCTATGTATCCTTGAAGAGATTAGAGGTGGAACACAGTATCTACTAATAAATATTAGCTATACTTCTTAGGATTATTATGGTTAAGTGAACTAAATGGTGTGATGTGGGAGAATGAGGCAAGCAGTTAAAATTGAGGTGGACAAAGTAAAAATTCAGTGAGTGGTCAATGATATCAAATCATCTCCACAAAGTTCAATGTTCTTCAAGCCATCTGTTGAGTCATCAGTTTCTCAAATGCATCCAGTTCATGGAGTGTGGTTTTGAGACTGCAACAGGAATGTTAAATAACCTTATTGAACGTGTTTACTTTCCATGATGAAACAAAGAAGAGTTATTGTGTTGTTGTTATTTTTGTTTTTAAGTGTTATTTTGTTGTTGTTGTTTTTAATATTGAACCTAGGGGCACTTTACCAACCACTGAGCCTTCTCCCCAGTCCTTTTTATTCTATTGTAAAATTTTTAGACAGGTTCTAATTTAGTTACTTAGGTTCTCACTAAGATTCAGATGGGCCTTGAACTTTAAATCCTCCTGCTTCAGTCTCCTGAGTACTTGGAAATCCAGGTATGCAACCCATACCACACAGGGATTATATATTCTTAAAGTTGACCTGAGTGGTTGGGATTTTGGCTTGATGGCAGAGTGCTTGCCTCATGGTTGTGAGGCACTGGGTTTGATCCTCAGTACCACCTAAAAATAATTAAATAAATTAACATATTTTGTTTATCTACAACTTATTAAAAACAACAAAAAAAAAACAAACAGAGTTCATCAGGATTTTATTGTTTCTGTGCCTGCGCTTTGATGTTAAAAACTCCATTATTGCATGGCTCCATCTGAAGGACCTGGTGTGTGCTGGGTTCTTACCTTCACAGGCAGTTATAACAAGGACGAAGGACTTAGATCACATGCTCTGAAGCCAAGCTTCACATACAGATTGTGAATTAGGAAAACAAACAAAAATGATTGGCTAAAATTTTTTATGACTTGGAAAAATTACCCATGACTTTGGCCAATTTAGAGCGGATTCCTTGGTGTAAATCATGGAGTGAGCTCTGAAGAGAGCCTGACTGGAGTTGAGAAGAGAATGAGAACAAGGCAGTTGAGGGTGTGTGTCAAGGATGATTGGATGGAGGAGGTCACTACATGGCTTGAATTAAGGGTACTCAGAAAGGAATGAAACAAATGTGATGGAAACTTTGAATTACTGGGGTAATAAAAGAAAAATCCAGATAAATTAATCTAAGGCCATCTTTTTTATTTGACCGTTAGAGAAACTCTAAAAGAATAAGCCTGACTTTTTTTTTCTCTCCTTGCTTGTCATTTGTATTAACATTTCCATCCATACGTGGCAGGAGAGAACATGTCAGCTGTTGGTGGTAGTTACCACCAAAATTTTGGTGTAATATTGGACAACATTTCATACTAAAACACTAACAAATTTTTTAAAAGAGCACATTTATAAATAATACAGGAAAACAAAAAGAGGGATGTTTAATCTCTGACTTTAAGATGATCTCATACAAATTATAAACTTATATTCCAGCTAAGTACATAGACACAAAAATTTCTAGAATGAGAAAAAGATACCCACTTCTTCTTTGCTTCTAGAAGTGAACCAGTGGCCACTGACACTGATTTTATAGCGAGACTTTGATTTTTTATTTATTTTTTTGGCCAGGGCCTGGCTCCATTGCCAGGCAGATTGTTATCTTCTGCCTCAGTCACCTGAGGTACTGGGGTAACAGATTTGTGCCACTGCAGCCATATTTCTATTTTTTTTTTCTTTTTTGAGTTTATATTGAACATGGCCAAAGTACAATAAAGGCTCTGAAGGCTAGTTTTTCTATTAAAAGTGCCTGACAGCGATGAAAATGTACAAAAATATAAAATAAAAAAAAACCTCATTTTTTTTTCTAAAGTACTTTGAAGAAATAAAAAGGAAAGACCAGGTCATGGGACATTTGTTTATTTATTTAATTTTTTTCTCTCTCTCTTTTTTTGGTGCTGGTGACAGAAACAAGTGGTATTGTAACCCTGAACTTCATCTCTGCTTCTTTTCATTTTCTGATTTTGAGACAAGCTCTCACTATACTGCTGAGTCTTGCTTAAATGCTGAGACTGAGGCTTGTATTTGTGATCCTCCTGCTCTAGCCTTCCACATTGCTGGGATTGCAGGCCTGCACCAGGAAGATAGGCTTGTTACTTTTTCTCCTTGTTGTCTTGGCATTCTCATTGGTATCAACATTTCCATCCATATCATCTTAAGCTGCCCATTTTATCACCACCACCTCATCCACCTTCTTGAAATCTCCAACCTTGAGTCAAGACTGTCAGAACACAAAGTGTGTGTGGGATGTGAGAGTGTGGTGAGAGGAAGTTTGAGGTCAGTGGCTCTGGAAAGCCTAAACCACTCTATTCCAGGTACCCTCAAGTCCAAGTGGGCATAATGTAGTACAGACATTATATGGGTGTTGTAGATATTAAATAAGTTTAGCTTCAGTGGGTGCTCAATGAAGGAAAGCCAAGATTGGAAGAGGTAGGTTAAATGTCATCAGAGGAGTCTAGGCTGTACTGTGGGCTAGGGCAGGCTGAGTCTGCAGCCCCAGGGACCCTGTCTCGGCCAGGGGCAAGGAGCATGGTATGGGTATTGGCGTTATCACTCAGGGGTGGAGCCCTCTGTGGGTGTCTAGCATGTGGTATATTAGAGGATGCTGCTCCAGAGTTCCACAGATTACCAGGGCGAAACCTTGAGGTGTTGAAGTGCAACATGGCTACCAAAGGTGAGGTTTGTTAGTGGAGGAATGAGTTATGATATTTTGTGGCAGAGTGTTGACTGCATGCAAGAGATTTCTTATAAAATTTAGAGAGATTTGGAAATATTTCCAAGCCAAACCATATATCTGGTCGTCCCACTTAGACACACACACACACACACACACAAAAAAAAAAATATTCAGCATGCCTAAAAGATGTGCAGCACGGTTGAATGGATCAAGTTAGATTGTGTTGCTCTGTGTTGAGGTCAAGGGATAAGTTCTTTGGGTTCTCATTCTCTTTCTCCTTTTCTGTGAGATGATATGATAGCCAAGCATGGTGTGTGTGTGCCTATCATCGCAGCTATGTGGGTAGCTGAGGCAGAAGAATCCTGACTTCATGTCCAGTCTAGGAGTTTTTAGATATTAATGGGGACAGAGGTGGTAAAGGGCCCAGAGTGAAGAGAAAAATAAAGAATAAAATAAAATCAACAGGATAGACTGGGTTGTGGCTCAGTAGCAGAGTGCTTGCAGAACAGGCAGGAGCCCATATGCATTAAACCCTGGGTTCTTTCTGTCTTTTTCCAGCATAACATAAGGAAACCAAAAGGAAACAAAGACATGGGCATAGCTTAAATCTAGGTTACTTGCCTATCATGTCCCAGGTCCTGAGTTAGATCTCCAGAACCCAAGGATGGAGGAGAGGCAAGAAAATATACAAGAAAAATTTAATCAGTGATCCTGGGGATTGTTTTTTTTTTTTTTTAATTTTTTAGATGTGTGGACCTTTATTTTATTTGTTCATTTATATGTGGTGCTGAGAATCGAACCCAGTGCCTCACACATGCTAGGCAAGCGCTGTACCACTGAGCCACAGCATCAGCCCCCCTGGGGATTGTTTTTGAATTCATTTTTTAAATATTCTGTGGAATTTAGAAATAAATTGGAAAAATTTAAACCTAGGATAATGGAAGAGATTTTGGCACAATCTTTTGTGTGCAGAGTGGACGTTCAAAAGTCTTTGTTGTAGTTTTGATTTCTTTTTTAGATGAGCCCTTGCTGAAAGGTGAAGGCTCTGGGTTCAGGTGTAGCTGTCTTGCAACTTACATGACCATCCTCCCAAGTGTATATAGTGGATTCAAGACTCCACTGGGCAAATGGTCTCAGAGGCAAAAATGTTCAGGAAATTCCCCCTCCCCCAAAAAACAACAACAGTGTTGAATTACTGCCATTGTTTGGGATGTGAATTTCTCCACAAAGCCATCATGGATCTCAGGTATGTAGGCACCAGAAGCCCTGCTTCTACCCATGGGGCTACTGCAGTTCACAGAATGATATCTTTGGCTGCTGATTTAACTACTGAGCTTTGACTTCCAAAAACGTCACATGTTTCATACATGAAGCATGAACATTTGCTTTTCAGACAATCTTAGACTTTTGTATTTGAGTTTTTTGGTGGGGAGAGGGGTGAACCAGAACAGAAACTTCTGAAAACTTGGCTGTGCTCATCTGGACTCCCCAAGTGTGAATAGATCATTTTGTTGTTGTTGTTAAATTTTAAATTCCCATTTAGGTGTTGTTTCAAAGCTTTGGGTAATTTGCATTCTCATGCACAGTACCTTATGCTCCACATCTTTGATGGTTCTCTAGAGTAAGTGGTTGAAAAGTCGTACTACTTAAGAAAATCTGAAGAAACTTTCTGTCTCTTAGGTCCCATTAATAAAAGTATTGCTTCCTTTACTCTTCTCAGCAGCCACTTCTAGACAGGGAGAATCCACAAATGTACTCTCCTTACCTCACCGTGATGACTAAATACTATGTTCAAAATTTTTTTTCTATATAAAATTGTTTTTTGCTACATAAGAGAGAACTGAAAATGCTTGTATTTTAAAAGGAATTGAATTTCTTATATTAAAATCATCAAAAAATTAAACAAATAAAAACTTTTTTTTAATCTGGGATTGATTAATGGTGAAAGGATTATTTCTGAATTACATATGAGGAGATTTTTCTTGTGTGGACATCATAGAGTGCACTTACAAAATCTAATATAACTCATATGTCAATAGTGACTCAATGATATGCCATGAGGCATCATCATCATATATCCAGTCCATCCTTGGCCACAATATTGTTATTTGGTGCATGGTTGAGAGAAAATTTCTCTGGGCTCAAACTGACTGGAATGGAGTTAATATTGAAGCCCCTGAAGTTCCTGTGTGAAAAACCGCATGTGCAATCCAACTTTATTTATAAGATGGGCCTTTAAAGCCAAAGAGGCTCCACTTTGAGAGTAAATTAAATCTGTTTTTAGGCACAGGTTAGTTATTTTATAAGTAACTTTACTCAAAGTAACCTATATTTGTGTAAAGTGTACAGATTCAGATTTTCTATTTAGGGTCTATTTCCTTGAGTTTTTTTTTTTAATTTAATGAAACAGGTAAAATTTACCCTCACCACCATTTTTAAATGTACACTTCAGTGGCATCACCTACATGTCATTGTGCTGCCACTGTTATCAGCAACTCTCCACAGAGGTCTTTTCACCTTGTAGAACTGATACTTTGTGACAATTAAAGCACAACCCCCCCCAAGCCCCCTGCCTAGTCCCTGAGAACTATCATTGTACTTTTATCCCAATGACTTTGAGTACTCTAGATACCTCATACAAATGATATTGGTGGATAATATAGAAATTTTTAATTGTTTTTGAGCAATGACCATATTTTTTTTCCATTGTAGCTACACCATTTTGTCTTCCAACCCACAGGCACCAGGGGTTCCAGTTCCTCTGCTCCTCCTCTGCAGTTGTTTTGTTTTGCTTATTTGGTTTGTATATAGTAGCCTTCATGATGGGAGTGAGGTGTTATTTTCATGTGAATTTGAATTAGGTTTTCTTAATGATTCATAATGTTGACCATCTTTTCACAGGCTTAATTACAATTTGATTATCTTACTTGGAGAAATATCTATTCCAATCCTATGCCCACTTTATATATATGGTTCTTTATGTCTTGATATCAACACTCAATCAGGTGTGGTTTTCAAAGGGATTCACCTTTTTCACAGATTATCCTTTTATCTTCTTCCTTGTGTCCTTTTATGAGCAGTTTTTATTTAGTTATATTCTACTAATCTTTTTGTTTGTTCTGTTGATGATATATTTATGAAATCATGGCTGAATTCAATATCATTAAACCTTCTCTCAAGTTTTTTTGTTGCAGCAAGTTTTATGCATTTTATTAGCTTTATTTACAATTCTTTGAATTTTGAGTTAATATTTCCCTATTAGGTAAAAAGTCCAACTCTATCCTTTGCATGTGGATATACAGTTTTCTCAGGACCAGTTCTTAAATCCTGTCTAGTGTTTCTTTTGAATCAGAAATAAATGTCTAATTTTTGTGTTCTATGGAAGAATGGATGCCTTCCAATTGGATTAGGTCACCCAGAGAGGAAAGGGAAGAAACAGGGAGGGTGTATCAATCAAACACGTTTTTATGAATGGTTAGGTGTGTCACCCAGAATCCCAATATTGTGTACAATTAACTAGTACCAGGGCACGGGGTGCATGTCTGCTATTGCAGTGATTCCTGAAGACTGAGGTAAAGCTTGAGGTCACTTTGTAGGACCCTGTCTCAAAAAAAAAAAATTTAAAAAGGGCTGGAATGAAGTACATCTAGTGTGGCAGCAGGTGGGTTTATCTCCTTCCCATTTGAAAAATAATTGAAAACCAAGCCACTGGAGAGATTGAAGGCCCAAGGAGGAGGGAGTAGGGTTAATACTGCCATTTTTCTTGTTTGGTGTACTTTACAGGAGTGTGTGTGTGTGTGTGTGTGTGTGTGTGTGTGTGTGTTTGTGTGTGTGTGTTTCTCCCACCTTTGTTCTACTGCTTTGACATGTTTTTTTTTTCTTTTATTTTTGGTATTGACTTGTTTTCACTTTTTTGTCAATTTCTTTTGTATCAATTCATTAGCTCTTTTTTGTTTTTGCAGAAAAACTTTAAAGTCAAAATATTTTAATTTCCTGTTAATACTAACTTATCTTAAATCTCATAAAGACACTGTACGTTTAGAGTTCTATCTCCCACTGTATGTTCTAATTTTTCTTCCTTTATTTTGGTGTTTTGCTGGGATAGAACTCAGGATTCTGTAGCAGTGAGCTACATCCCTAGCATTTCTTTCTATTTTTGCTTTGAGTGTGACCCAGTGGTAGAGTGTTTGCCTAGCATGCCTGAGGCCCTGGCTTCAATTCTAACTATCATGAAACAAATATACTCTGTGTACCTGATCTGACATGCTGTGTTCATTATTTTAAGGCTGCTATCCTATTGAAGAGGGTTTTAAAAAGTATCATGTAAGTCATGTAAACCTGCTACCCAAACCTCAAGTATCCTTTAATTAATTGTTATGTTGGAGACTAAGCTTATTTTGAGTGTCATCATATGAGCAAAATATCAAAGTGGACATTATGACAAATACTTGTCCCAACCCAATGCTTCCTTTATAAGTATTGGTTATCAGATTGATATGAGCTGGTTTATCTGTATTTCCTCAATTGTTGTTATGACTGAGCATTTTTTATTCGTCTCTTTTTATATATTTTGAATTTTGGCAAGACAAAAATTCTTCTCTACCATGCAGATTATAATTTCATGTTCTCCTCATATTTTTTAAGTATCATCAGTTAATCCACTTTTGCTGTTATAATATGAATAAGTTGTGAGGCAGAGCTTTGCATTGTTAAAATCTTGGTGAATTTTTTTTCCATCTGGATTCTACTGCCAATCCTCAATCTTTTTCTTTTTGTTTCAGCACTTTTAGGATCTTCAGTTGAAGATAGTCCTATGGAAATAGAAGAAACAAAACAGGGAAAAGGGTTAGGGAAAATGCGGAACAAATTTACAAAACTTGACCTGGTGATTCTTAATCGAACATTTGAACAGAATTCCTACCCAGATATTTGGGACCTGGCAAGAGCTGGCCAAACAAATACATTGCCCCATAAGCTCAATCAACGTAACTCAAAATTTGGAAAACTTGCATGAACATATGTTTTTTTTTTTAATATAATACAGTAAATACAAAGAGTGTTTGAAAATGTCTCATGTCATTTCTTCACATAGGATATTATTGATCTTTGTCACAGTTTCATTTCAGTTTGGGTGTGAATTTATTATGTTACTTTTACAAAAAAAAAATCAAGAACTGTGAGGCAACTTTGGGAGTAGGCACCCATTAACATGCTCAGTAGTTATTCAGAATAGGAACTGAGCCAGGTTTTGATCATGGTGCTGGCTATGAAATTATAGAAAACTAGAAAATTTGAATATTTTCAAGTTGGGACAAATAGTTTGCAGAGAGTTTGAGTATTCAGTAATAAGATTTAAGGATGTCACTTCAGTTTGTTCTGATGTGTATTTTTGAAGAGACATTGGAGGATTTTATTTGCTAACTGCTGACTATGGTATGCCAATCTAACTACCAAGAGGTGATCACCCAAGGTGCAGGAGAAAGACTTGGTTCAATTATGTCCCACATGTGGAACCTCATAGCATTACTAGGCACTTTGTAGCCATTTGGGACATGAGCCAATATTTTGTTTTGGGAATTTCTGATATGATGATTTTTGTGAATTATTGTTAATGCTGCACATAGTTTACTGTATTGGGATTGGCCTAATGTATAGTGAATTGGGTTTGCATGTATCTTTCTTCTATCAATATCCAATGCTTATTGAAGTTATTTGTTCTCTGAGACTAGGAGAACATTTTCTTAGAGAAAATAAGAAAGGGAATGTAATAACAGTGTTGCAAAATTAAAGAATAGCAAATTCTCTGTCAGCTATGAGGTTATTGTATTTCAAAATTTCCATGAACTGGAAACATTTCAAATGACCTGAAAATCAATGATGCTATAGAAAGAAGAAGACACTCTTAACCATATAATGACTGGGAGAGGAAGTGGTTTGAAAAGCAGTGCGACAGTTTAGAATAAGCCCATGTGATGCAGAAGCAAGCAGGTTAGGGTGAGGATCCTGGGAAGTCTTGAAATGAGAAAGGGAGCACCTGCCTTTTGGTCTCATCATTTTGAACCCACTTGCTAACTGTTGACAAATGTTGGATGCTCACAACATATTTTCTTTGTGATAAATTATATTGGAAAGGAATATGAGAGCATGTATTTAGAATAACCAGTTTTGTTATGTAGAGTTACCATTTTAAACCTCCTAGGTGTGGATAAAAGATTTTCCTAGATGTTAACATAAATTCATCCTGATTGGGAGATGGGTTTCAGGAGTATCAAATATCAAAAGGCTTCCAGACACTCTTGACTGTGAGCCTCTGCAACCCTAGCTAAATAAGTTACCTAGTCTAAAAAGCATTTTGTCACTTTTAAACACATACCTCAAAGCTTTATGGACTATGGCTGGCATTGCAATTATCCTGAACTGATGCCGGAGAAAAAATGTAGACTAGAGTTGTTCTAATTCAGTTGTTAGGATCACATCTATAATACACTTTCCAATTTTGAAAATCTTTTGTTTGATCTGTTTATGGCTTTTAAATGCAACAAATTTATGAATAATCTTACACGACATGGAGTCATAAATGAATGTTGATGGGGCAGCTTGGGAAAAATCAAGAGGCTGTGTGAAAGTGTGCAGGGAACCTGGGGCTCTCGTAGGTTGCGGAGGTATTTTGGAGACTTTGAAAAGCTATGTGCATATGTACTGAAGTGTTTTGGTAGATTCTGAGAAGACTTGGGAGTTTGAAAATGTGCACCGTTCAGAATCTCCAAAATAACCTTCATGGTTCATCCCAGGATGGATTGCCTTTTTAGTGTCTACCCCAGGCCAATGAGCAAATCAGTGATAATGCAGAAACTAAGCTTTGGTATAAAATATTTTATTGAAAATAATTGTTTTTTTAGATTTGGTTTCAAAATAAAAGATCCAAACAATGACTTAAAAAGAAACAGAGAGCTGTTGTCACCAGGAGACAACATGAGTACCCTGTCCCAGGGCGTCATGCTGTTTTTGGTCACCAGGAGGCCCAGATGCAATATGAAAACAGCATCACTGAACAGCCTTCTTGCCTCCAGCAGGCTCCAAAGGGAAAATCTGGCTACTTTTCTTTGGGGACATGGGGACTTCACAGTGAAGAGAATGGCTCCTGTGACTCTTTTGTGTTAGGTGGACAGCAATTTACTAGACAGAAGCCCAGTTCCCCAAAGCAGCAGGTCTGGGCTGAGGGCTATGAACTATTTGATGGCTTGCCTTTGCCCTGTGTTTGTAGTGTGCAAAGAAAGATGCAGCAGCAGCAGGACATGGACCTCTTTGATCTGTGGGGATATTATAATCCACAGCTGCAACAGTCCCAGAGTTACCAAGGGAAGCTGCCAGTGCAGGACCCACTTCTAATGTCTGAGAAGCATGATGACTTGGAGCAGCAGTTTTCCTCCCTTCCACAAGAGCAGGATGCGGATTCTCAAATTAATGGAGAGGACTCAAGTTCTCAGAATCAGTGCACATCTACTCCACAAATGGACTTGAGTGTTCTTCCAGAGCATTTTGCATTAGATGGACAGCAAGTTGCTAGAGAGAAGCCCAGGTTCCCAAACCAACAGTTCTGGGGTGAAAGGTATTAATTATTTGGTGGCTTGCCTTTGCCCTGTGTCAAGAGTGTGCAGAGAAAGATGCAGCAGCAGCAGAAAATGAAGTTCTTGGATCTGTGGGTAGGACAGCACCAGAGTGACTGGTTTCATTATAATTTACAGCTGCAACAGCCACAGAGTTACCAAGAGAAGCTGCCCATTCAGGGCCCACTTCTAAAGTCTCAAAATTATGATGACTTTTGGCAGCAGTTTCCCTCCCTTCAACAAGAGCAGGATGCAGATTCTCAAAAAAATGGAGAAGACTCAAGTTCTCAGATTCAGTGCGCATCTCCTCCACAAATGGAGTTGAGTTTTCATCCAGAGACTTTTGTATTATATTAATAGAAAATGGCTACAGAGCAGACCAGGTCCCCAACTGCGCAGGGATATAAAAAAACTTGATGACTTGGCTGAAATTTTAACTGAAGTCCTTGGCATTGTGTTTTAGTGACCTATAGTCAGAAGTCATCCTGTAATCATCCACTCAGGGTCAGGGCTGAGACTGTGTTGAATCTGCACAGAAAGATGCTCAGTGAAAGAAATTTTCTTGAAAACAAAACAAAACAAAAACTAAAAAAAAAAAATCACAAATGCCCTAGAAAATTTTTTAAAAAATCAATACAAAACAATAATAAAAAATAAAAAATAAACAACTTCCCAAATCTTTCATACACCCCCCTTTATCCCAGCTAATAGCCTCCTCCTCACAGCTTCCTGAACTCTCAGTGTCTTCTGGAGGGGTAGCAGTATCCTCCAGTGGTAGATCCCTTACTGTGCCTCTCCTAGTGCTCTGGAGAAAGTTGGACTCACGCAGTCACTACCACAGCAACAGACACAAAGACAGCACTTGACAGATTCAAAACAAAGTATGCTTAGGTAGATCCGTCTTGCACAGCCCTGTCTCACAATTTATCTCAACCTTGGAAATAAGATCCTCTACAGTGCTTTTGGATGGAAGGTTCTGCAGGCTGCTTCTTTCCTCCCTGAACCAGAACAGCATCTTCAGGATATTATAGCCTACAAGGACAGCCTGAACTCTCTGAAATTTGACAGTGTCTTTGGTATCACTATGGATTTTCATGTGTGTTCACCATCACCAACAAACAAACAAAAACCAATACAGGACATTATGAAGGAAGACATCTCAGCCAGGATTGCCTCACAAGAATTTACAAGAGTCTTCTGGAATTCAGCCTTTTAGAACAAACTTCTGGAGGGATGTGTGTCCAGAAACTGTCTGTTTAACTTTGAACTTACATCTCTCTTGATCTTTACTATAGTTGCCAAGACTTATTATTTGGAAATATGTATTGTAGTTCTTTTTACTTTTGCCTTTAAATATCTCCCACAGCCCTCAAGTCTCCCACTGTGCTTACTGTGAATGTGCCTCTGGTGTACTGTGGCAGACATGTGCCTGTTGCTGTGTCATTCAATTTCCAATTCACATTTTTGGCAGAATCTTTCTCTGACCATAATTTAGTTGGATACCTGCATCCTCCTACATGTGTTACCTTTTTGTTACATGGAAAGCAAGTTGATAGAGAGCAGCCCAGGTCCCCATTGAAATCAGAACTTGTACTGAAGCCACAGGTTCAGCTACTGCATCTGCAAGAACTCCTGGAGGCTCCTGCACTGAGATGAGAGTCCATGGTTATAAATCAAGAGTGTTCTGACAGTCACCTGGGCCTACAGATCAATGATATCTGAGGGTGCCCAAGGGAGATTTGGATATTGTTGATCTGAGTTTTTGAGACAAACTTCAAAGAGAGCTGTATCACGGAACTTTTCTTTTGAAACCAGTTTCGCAATTTGGGACTCTAGGACATAGAACAAACACCTTGAAGTCTTCCACCAGAGAGTTTCCTGTCTCTCCAACAGCTCCTGTGGGCCCAGCTCCGTAGGCTACATCCCTCAGACCACTAGGGGGCACCATTCACACATGCAGCTGGAGATGATCTTTCTGAATATCCTGTTGACTCCTGGGGTGTTTTGTGTAGAAGCAGGCAAAGGCTAGAGAAATTTTTGTCAGTACTTTTCATTTTGTTGTCATTATGTTTGATTACAAAAGAGTGTATACCCTTTATTGTAATTTAAGCAACACTAGTAGTAGTGAAGAAATCTTGCATTTATGGTTGTCCTTTGCCCACCCTCTTGGAACCATTGTGAAGAGTTTCAGATGCTATGGTTGTCATGTATCTCATGTTTATTTAAGTGCGAAATTCTGAAAATATATTAAATGACAAAATTAATGTGTTTTACACGCATTTAATAGGCGTGTAGCATACAAATCTTTATTTTGTAAATATTTTCCATCATATAATGAGACTGAGAATAGGTGGAAATTTAGCAACTCTAACAGGGAAAATGTCTTATTTGGACAGTCACTTGGAATATTGATTGAAGTGTCAGATGCCTAGCAATTCTGCTTCTAGATGTTTCAACAGGAAAATGCTATCTTTTCTTACAGAACACTGAATCCTCAGATAAGAAGGCTCATATAAAGTTATCAAGTTAAATGTGTTAATTTTCCCCAACAATATCTAATAGCTGTGATGAAGCTTATTTTAATTTCTTTTTTTTTTTTTGACGGCCTAACTTTTGAATCCAGTTCTCTTCTCCACTTAGCTAGTTTGCCAATCCTCTTTATTTTTGGAGACACAGAGTTGTTTAGGTGGTTTTGAATTTGTGACCCTCCTGAGTTGTTGGAATTATAGGTGTTGTCCACCTTCAAAAATTAGTTCATGGTTTTGGAGATTTCAGTCCTAGTCAGTTGCCATGAATTTCTCATATTTGGTTGGACATTCCACAGTAGTTTAGCTCAGTGGGAAATTATCAAAGAATACTTAAATCCACAAAAATTCTTATAGCTCAAAGTTAGGGATTGGTTGCCTAATATTGTGAATTTAAGATTATCAACACACATACACACACACACACACACACACACACACACACACACACTCTCACACTTTGATATCTTGTTATGTTAGAGCACAAAGTAATAAAGTATAAGATGCAAAATATCAAATTACTCCCTGTCACTAATTTCCTCTGCCCAATAATTCCAGTTCAGTTCCCATAACATGGTGGACTCTCCAATTTTTTCTCTACATATTGCCTGTATTTCCAGTATATATGGAGAAAAACAATATTAACAGGGTATCAAATAAATATAGTTTGCTTTCACATTCATGTCTACCTGTGTCCTAGCATCAATTCTTGGGAGATTATCAAAAATTTGAAAAAAATGTTTATGAAATTGAGTACACATAAATCTACTTTATTCCATGTAGGAGCTACAAAGGAGCCTGTGGATGGATATACCATTTTCTATCCAGACAGTGCACTATTCATGAACAAATGGACTGTTTCTTTTTTCCCCCAAATAAAACATGCTTCATGAACATACTTGCACATATATCTTTTTAACAGTTGCATGTATTTATTTATTTAGATACTGGAAATTAAACACAGAGACATACCACCATTGGGCTATATCCCTAGCCCATTTTAACTTTTTATTTTAAGACAGGGTCTCACTAATTTCTAGAGTTGTCTGCCCCTGAACTTGCAAACCCTTGCCCCAACATCTGGAATACTTGAGATTACCAACATGTGTCACAGTCCCTGGATTCCTATATTTTAATAGCAAATGTATAAAAACAGCACAGAAGATGGGCACTATCAAAAACCTGCACTCGCATGTAGAACAACTCAGAAAGGCATAGTGAGTGAAATCCACTGTATGATCACAATTCTACAAACGACATTTAGTGGCTTTCAGTAAGAAGTTAACTAAGTTTTTTAAAAATTTAAATGGTAGCATGGTCATGGTTAAAAAAATAAATTAGTTTATAATCTTTATACAGTTGAATTGCCAGAAATTTTTCTCTGAAACATTTTGATCTGAATTACTGCTTTGCATACTTAACATTTATATAAAAAATTCACACACAAATAAAAATGGAAAATCTGCCAATACCTGATTCTTCTTCCCTACTTTTCTACTTATAATCATCTACTGAGGCATCATTTGACACCATGGACACAGAGGAGATGTTTAACATCAGACCTACCAATAGTAGTTTGGTTTGTTGTTTTTGAGATGCTATGGATCAAACCCAGGGCCTCGCGCATGGGTAGCTTTCACACAGCTATACACACATCCAGCCCCAGAGTAGGTTCTTACATAAGATCTTAATGTTTCAGAGTGGTATTTGGAGGTCATTTGGCCTAACTACTGCACATTTGGCATGGATAGCACAGATCTTATTTGTGTCTTCTAAAACGACAACCAGAGAGTCTTCATTTGCTTCCCACAAAGCGGGATAGCTGCCCTCTGGAATCACAAATCTGTTTTTAATCAGAGCAGTTTCTCTCACCAGACGCTGGAAGAGTAGTTAATGAATCTGAAATTTAGTGGACAAACTAGATTTCAGAGCACCACAACACTGGGCCTGTAATTCTGAGTTTTCTTCGTCTCTACACTAGAGGACGCTAGTTTCAAGCGATTTTTGTAGCCAAGTGCTTCTTGGGGGTTTAACCACTTGTGGTTTGGGAGGTAGTGGGCTTTGTTGGAGGACTTGTTTTCAGACCTTCTTGCTCCCTTCTACTGGAGTTCAGCGCACTTGAAGAAGTGCAGGCGTTAGAGAGGCAGGGAGCTATAAATACCACATTTCTTTTCCTTTTTCTCCCTCCCTTTCTCTCTCTCTTCCTTCCCATCACCCTCTCACTCTCTATCTCTCTCTCTCTCTCTCTTTCCACCCCCCCCCCGTGCTGGGGATTGAACCCAGTGCCTGCATGTGCTAGGTAAGTACTCAACCACTGAACCACATTTCCAGTCCCCATATTCATGTATTCTGGAATTGCTCGATTCCTGGCAGGACAATCACAGAATGAGAGAACCTTTATTTTTCATCCATAAGGCAAAAACTGCCCCCAACTTTCAGTAAGACACAGATGAGCGAGTGCGCACCCAACTCTGACATCACTGACTGCGTTGAAATAGTGTGGAGGAGGTGTCCTTTATATAAAATACTTCTAGAGTGGCAGGACCTGAGGTTACAGACACAGGTGTCCAGGGCTGTTACCCAACACCTATTTTTTTTTTAAATCTATCCTATGCTTTAAAATGGTATCTTCTTGTTGGTTGTATTTAGTTGCTGCTATTTAGAAGTGAGATTGCGTTGCATTTGCCTACTCAAATACTATTCCCTTCTATTTTCCCACTTCCCTTTGTATATTCTGATTATTAATGTAAATGCATTTATTTGGTGCTGGCAATATTTACCCAGACTTCCTTTCAACTATCTTTTTGGTGTCTTTGCTCAGGAAATTTAGATATTAGGTAGACAAATTTCTCAAGATTTTCCTTTGTGACTTCTAGAGTTTAAAATTTCCTTATGATTCCGCACTTCAAAATATAAAAATGTTTTTCATTATTTTCTCCAATTCATTTTAAAGGTTATTAAAGTTGTAATCTCTTTTCCATTTATAATATTTCTGTGGTTTTTGAAATGTATTTGAAAAAATATTTCTAACTTAAATTTTTCCCCAAAAAATGGACATTTAAATATCTTTCTGCTCTAATTTATAGGCTATTTTTTAGCAGCTAATTTTCTTTCCTTCTTTTTTTTCATATTAGTGATTTAAAACAGGGGTATTTTACCAATGAGCCACATTCCCACATCCCCGGACTTTTTACTTTTTATTTTGAGTGTCTCACTAAGTTTCTTTGAGCCTGGCTAAGTTTCCAGCTGACCTTGAACTTGTGATCCTCCTGTCTCAGCCTCCCAAGTAAGCCAAGTCATTTAACTGATAATTGAAAGTAAATTAAATTGTTGACTGACTATTCATTCCCAAATGTAATTTGGAAAAATATTCAGGCCACCATGCCTGTCTCATAGTTAAAGAAAAAAAATCAAAATAATGACATCATTTCAGTAAATACTTAACTATTGAAATTAAACAGCCATTGGTGACTTAACAATAATGATAAAATCTAAGGTATAAGTTAAGGGACATATCCATAAAAAATACTTCTTTATTAATCAAACAGTTGACACATGCATAGAGGATAAAAGACAGCTGTGTCCTTTTTTTATCTTTTTGTTCAGAGGATTGATACCAGGTGCTTTTAACCCCTTAGCTTATGAACAACATGCCTAGCCTTTTTAATATTTGTATTAGGTATTTTAAATATTTATATTTTTTAATATATATATATATATATATATATATATATATATATATATATATATATATATATATATATATTTAGAGACAGGGTCTTGCTAAGTTGTTTAGGACCTCTCTAAGTTGCAGAGCCTGGCTTTGAACACTCAATCCTCTTACCTCAGCTGGAAATACAGACTTATTCCTACTTTCATGGCCTTTGTTCTTTCTTACCCCAGGAAAAATTAGAGATGCTGACATTGAATTAATTAATTAATCAAGTATTCAAGGGCAGTTCAGTGCTATAAAGCACAAATCAAAAGAGGCGGTATTGTGAAGGAAACCAATTATTTCTATTAGTAGAAGATTTGCTTACCAAAAAAATATGGTAGGACCAGAACTTCTTGAAAGATTCCATAAACTGCCTGAATTTATGGCAACTATGTGTTTCTTTCCTCACTCTTAAAGAAACTAGCCAAATGTATATGGGATATTTCTGGGCAAGAAGACAGTTAGGACCCAGTTTACTAAAGTCCCATATTCTCACTGTGAAAATAATCCATCAAATTCAAAATTGGAAAGAATGGCATCAGTGTAAGTAACTAACAGAATATACCCACCAGATGCCAGGCCATAAAGCACACTGGTTGCCAGGAAGTGCCAACATTTATTATTATTCTGTAATTTGCTGAATGTCTTCCCTAATCTCGGTGGTGTTTTGGGTTGTACATGCATGTCTCATTTAACCCTTGCACCAGGTATGTATCTTTATCCCCATTATTTCAAAGAAAATTTATGAATACCTTTAATCTATGTTCAGAGAGTTTCAGCTTCCAGGTTGGAAGGCATTTAGGTCTGCCTGCAAAATCGAAATCTTCAGCATTATGGAGCCTCTTAACTTTCAGGTCCCAGAAAAATCATAGGTAATGAGGGAATGTGGAGGGTAAACATGGTGAGTATGAAGCTATTGGGATATTTGGAGGTCTCAGCCATGAGCCTCCTGCTGCGAGGAAAGAACACACTTGGCCTGAGCTAATGAGGCACCCTTGTGCAGGAGCCTCCAGTCTCCTTTTTCTTTAATGCTCCCTTACCCAGCAGGTTGCATTGATACCCATGCTGAATGCAAGGTGAGTCTGGGAGGACCCAGGAGGTGGCCCAAGGTAAACAGAGACTATTTAGAGGTGTGGGGATTTGCCCCACGGTGCCAGGTTGTAGCAGTGACCAAGGTGTGTACTCATGTTTGCAGCCTGCTCTGGGGCTTTCTCCCCTCACTCATGCCCAAAGCCAGGGTCCAAGGGAAGCAGGAAGCTGGGGGTGGCCCTCTCTGAGCACAGGAATGGGGTGAGAGACAGCCCAAATGGAAAGCCTCCTGGCTGGGAATGCCTGAACCACACAATGTGTCCTTGTGTTTGTCTTTTGGCACCAGGATCCACCAGGGAGACCCAGGCAGGAGAGCGCTCAGGGATGCCCTACGAGGCATTCTGCAATTTACCTAGGAGGCTGCTAGCCCAAGACACAGGAAGCTATAGCCAGAGAAGAGAACCAGGACATCTGGGGCAGGGTGGGAAAAGGAGGAAGAGAACTTGGAAAGTTGGGATTTAAGAAGATTTTTGGTTGTTTATATTTTGTTTTTAATCTACCATCTTTTTAGTATGCAGTCCCAAACTCCTGCCAGGTGGGAAAAGATATAAGAGGAGAGGAGGGTCTTCTTGGAACAGGGAGATGCAGGGTGATCATCAAAGTTTAGCATTAATAATTATTGTAACAGTAACAACAGCTCAAATGCTACAATTCATCCATTCTGAATTTGTATTATACTCCTGTGAAGTGGTGTAGAGAGTTTCTCAGTCCATTCTATCAAAGGGTAAGATGTAGCTCAGTGTTACTGCCAGCTCTCCTGGGCTCAATGCCCATTAATGGGAGGAAGGAAGAGGGTGTGATAAAGGTGATGGCTGCATGATCTCTACTGCAAATATTTCCTTTTGTAATAAACATCTCATGGGAGATACTTTAATACTATGTAAATGTCTTATCATATTTCTACCTACTAACTTTTTCATTAATTGCTGATTTCTGGCTTTCTATTCATGAACACTGTGTTTCCAAAGGGTGGTTTTCTAGATGTAGAAGGGCTTAGGCAGTCGGGGCAAGATGGCGAGTGAGGAGGTCAGGAGTGGGTCAAGAGAAAAAAAAAGCAGGGAGAGGGTTTTCTAATGAGGAAAACTTCCTGCTTGATGAAACTGCTCATGGAGCACACAAGTGGAGGACCCAATCAGACAAGCACTTTTGCATTCATGCTCCTAATAGGGGGTTGCAATAAAAAAAAAAAAAACTAAAACAGATGCGTGGACAGAGTGGGACACCAATTAATAATCTTGAGGAGCACATGGAGAGGACAGGAGAAAAAGAAAGGAGGAAATTCCAGTGATCATAAAAAGAACATGCCAAAATTCCTTCATTGAGTTCCAAGCTCTGGGGCCCTTCTTTTCAGAGAAGCCTATCTCCGTAACTCTGTTGCTTTTACAATAAGCCTACTTCTTGCTGTTTGTATCTGTGTCCTGTTCTTCAATTCTTTGCTGAACAGAAACAATGAACCCAGCACCCCTTGCCCGTAACACATTCAACAATTCCCTATATATTCATTTAGTCAGTTAGTTTTTTAGTGCTTGGTATGGAACCCATGGATTTGCACATGCCAGGCATGGCCTTTACCATTGAGCTATACCCCTTAGATTTTTAGATTTTATTTTCGGTAGGGTCTCCCTGTGTTTCCCAGGTTGGCTACAAACTTGTGATCCTCCTGCCTCTACCTCATGAGCTGCTGGGATTACAGGTATGCACCAGTGTATCTGGCCTCTGCTTTCCTTTCTTGGGGTTCTGTTTGTGCTCATTGCTATGGGAGTGCCATTGATCCCAGGCCCTCTCAACAGACACAGCTAGGGAATACAGGTTAGCAATTCTGAAATTATTTTATAGGTTTCTAGGATTGAGCAAATAATAAACATGCTATATTTAGTGGGATCTAGTTTTCTCACTGTTGATGAAATGAATTACAAATAAAGAAAGGGAGAGCGAAAATGAACCTTGTGTTAGATTAGATCAAAGATTATCAGAGTCAATTCTTGTTTTAGACAAAAGGAGAAATAAATGTGACTTAGCAATTCCATTGTAGAAATTCCATTATTGTGAAAATATACCCATAGGAATGTTTATAAATGCTCTATCATAATAGTCCTAAATGGAGCTACTTAAATTTAAATTGACATCAGATGTGATAGTGAATGTTCTACCACTTTATGCAAACTTGTGGATGAAAATAGAATCAATGTGAGGAACTTTCACTATAGCTTCCATAAAATCAAAACCAAATAAGGTGGAAAGGTGTGCTATAGACAATGCATCTTTTGACTTCAATGGGGAAAGAAACATTGAAAAAAAACCTCATTTTTTACAAGCAATTCATCAGTAATCATATCCAAAAGACCTAATGTTTCTGGCACCTGTTTTTCCAAGGGAGAGTCACAAAGTTATTGAGATTTTCAATGGGCTTTCTTGATGAGCCATGCTATCATTAGTTTTATTCAACAACATTTGTTTGTTTGTTGGTACTGGGGATTGAACCCAGGGACACTTAACCAATGAATCTAAGTCCTCAGCCATTTTTTATTGTTTACTTTGAGACAGGGTCTCACTAAGTTGCTTAAGTCCTCTCTCAATTGCTGAGATTGTCTTTTAATTTGTTATCCTCCTGCCTAAGTCTCTGGTGCTTGGGATTACAGGCATGCACCACCATACCAAGCCTTTTATTCCACCTTTAGGACTGATTTGAGGAAGGTGAATATCCAAAACTTTTAAGTGTGAACTCTTAAATTAGAGCTGTGTGTTCTTGAGACATAACGCTTGTTTTCCTCATTAAAGGGGACACCAAAGTATAAACCTAGAAACTGACAGGAACTGAAAAAAGTTTAGCTCTCTCCTCAGTGAGAAATTTTTTTTTATTAAATAATCAAGGACATAATAAACTCAAGGTAAAGTTAGAAAATTATTCTGGTGAAACAAACCCAGAATCTTTAAACATAAATAAGTTATATAGAAAAAAAAGAAAGACCCTTTGTGTCATAGCTGAAGATGGCAAACAGCAAATCAAGGAAATGAGGTTATCAAAATGACACAGTTTTCTAAGATTTCTAAAGCATTTTGTAGTGTAAAAAAGTGTATAATAAATTTTTAAAGAGTTTTTGTTTGTTTGTTTTTAGTTGTAGATGAGCAAAATACCTTTATTTTATATATTTATGTGGTGCTGAGCATTTAACCCAGTGCCCCCTGCATGTGAGACAGAGCTCTACCATTCAGTCACAACCCAAGGCTTGTATGATGCATTTTATTTATTCATTTGGTACTAAGGATTGAACCCAGGGGCACTTGATCACTGAGCAAAACCTCATCCTTTTTTAAATTTTGTATTTTGAGACAAGGCCTCACTGAGTTGCTGAGGCTGGCCTCCAACTTGTGAACTTCTTGCCTCAGCCTCTCCAGTAGCAAGGATTATAGGCCTGTATCACCTGGAGTGGTTTTTCGTATGATGCATTTTATAAGCTTTGCATGTTATGTTATAAGTATTATTATATACTGTGTTAATTTTGTATGATAAAATTGATAATGTAATAAAAGCAACTTTTTATAATATTTTTTAACGTTTGTCATCATATTTAACCCATTTCAGACTCAAGCATTATAAACAAAGCAAATAAAATTTATTTTATTAATTTTTTTCTGGGCTGGTGATTGAACCATTGGCCTTGCTTTTGCTGGGTAAGTGCTCTCCTATCGAGCCAAATAACTGGCCCTGAAACTCATTTTAAACTGTTCATTATGATTTTTTATATTCTCTAACAAAATGATTCTTTCCTTAGGACTAATTTCATTCTTTTTACAATTTCTTTTTTATGGTACTAGAATTGAACCCAGGTGTGCTTACTACATTCCCAGCAGTTTTTTAAAAAAAATATTTTATTTAGTAAACTGGGCCTCTTCTAGGTTCCTGAAGCAAGCTTTGAATTTTTGAACTCGTGCTTCAGCCTCTGGAGCTACAGGGATTACAGGTGGGCTCCACCATGCCCAGCCCTAGGACTAATTTCAAGGGCCCTGGAGGTTGAAACTAATTTCGGTGAAGTGTATTCATCACAATTTACTCACTGTTGCTATTTTGAAGTAAAATGTGAGAAAAATCATTCAAACAATTTTAGTTTCTATTTCTTATATAGTAAACTTAACAATTGATAATCTAAATATACACCTTAGTATCCTCAATATAATTGAAAAGTGTAAAGCATTTCAACAACAACAACAAAAAAAAACCAACATAAATGTTTGCTAACTGTTTAAGGACCCCAAGATTAAATCCTCTGTTTTAATACTTATACATGGTGAAGGTCAAGATCTCTGATGAAGACTAGGTTTTGCAAGGCAATCCTGCTCTTAATCCTGCAATGTCACAGGAAGACTAAGCTTTGCAGAGTTCTTGGCTACATTCCTTTTATTATTCTACCCCCTCAAATCCAAAAAGCCTCTAAACATCCTACCTGGTCTTGCTTGAAGAAGTTCCATCTCTGGTTCACAACCCCTTCAGGTCAATGTACATTTACTGATCTGCTCCATCAAGTTTGGGTGTGTCCTCATACTGGAAGTGGAACCTGGTGGAACCAGTTCAGAGGAGCTGTGTGGGGGACATTACTCCCACAGCAACCATGGGAAAACAGGTTGTGCACCTGCACAGGGAAGGAGACTTGCCACACCCACCCAAAGCCCTCAGTGCCACTGCCCAGAACTTGGATGGATGCCCAGTGACCATGTGAATGCTGCAAGGTAGTCACGTGTTCCTGAGCGGGCCTTTCCTATTCCACCTCTTGAATTAATAACTTATGATGCCAAATCAATTACCACTGGGGTATTTTCCAATGCCCAGCTACTGCCATGCAGCTTCTCTGTGGCCTCAAATGATGCTCCTCTGGTCAGTTCTTGCTCAGATTCTTGTTGAGTCTTCTCCTCCTGGATGCAATTTAACATCTTTTTAATTGGACCCCTTGCTTAAAGCGAAAATGGGGTAATTTCTGTATAACAAATTAGACAGTGGAATCAATATACACCTATATTTCAATGTGAATATATTGCTAGCAGTTGGGAATAACTTACTGGCTACCTCAGTAATTTAAAACTGGTTTTCTCTGAACAGGTTACCAACATAGGCTTTGGAGTTACAGGGATTTAGGTTTTATTCCTGGTTCTACAACTCCCCATGCTAATGCAAAGAAGCTACTAATTCCTCAGACCCACTGGGAATAATGGCTAGCAGAATCTGTCTCCTAGGGGTCAAAGTAAGGATAAGATAAAAGAATACATGTTAGGCTCTTAGCACAATGCCTGTTCCACAGTGAGCATTCAGTTGATGTTTTCTCCTATTATTATTAACATTTAAACTGTTCTGTGAGATTCCTGCAGATGCAAAGGACACCATGGGATGATGTAAAGAAACTTTCCTATTTAAAAGAAGAAAAAAAAATTCCTCCTCTCGTCAAACTGTATTTGCTACAGGCATGAAAGGATCCAGGATAACAGTAGTGGCATATTGAGCTTTGGAATATTATAATATATTTATTTTAAGTTTTCTAGGAAATACTCTAATACCCAGAACATAAACGCATAAACTCTGGTTGTGCAGATTACAAAATTTCACAAATGTTGTAAATACCCCATCCTTTGTTCATGTGCAAAATATTATTGCTGCCTTTAACTGAGGGCAAGAAGATCTCTAGATCTGCAGTGTGTTTGCAATATTTGAGCTTTGCCATGGATACAGTATCAACTGCAAACACAAGTAATGTAAATGGGACGCAGGGAGTTAAGGCCGCTAACAGTGACAGAGAATATTCTCCACTAATGCACAATTTTTGGAAGAGATTTACAAAAATGTTTCTTTGTAACATTTCATTTATTTATTTTGGAGGTAAGGAATGCTTTTGAATGTTATTTTTGAAGCCTCATCCAAAACAGCTGACAGGCACTTTGGCAGAATAGCAAGACATGAGGGACCCAAGTCTACCACCCAATTGGCTGTGGGATATTGTTGTTTATTTTCCATAGTTTCTCTCAGGGTAAAACAAGGTGTGTTTGTGGTGAGGGTGGTGTTTTGAAGTTCTTGCCAGCATTCTGATTAGAAGTGGATGGCAAACATGATTTCATCTCATATGCAGTGTGATTGAATGCAACTCTAGCTAAGTTAACCAAAATAAAGTTACTTTTTGGATTATCCAAATGAGCTACCATAATTGGTTAGACAAGTTTTTTTTTTATTTGTCTTGTTTAAAAAATATGTAGATTTTATTTGTAGATTACATCTCAACTTGACTTTCACATGGAAAAGGTAACATGAATTGTGTATCCTCAAGACATCCTGGCTGTTGTCCCTTCTGGGCTGGCAGAGGACTTTATTACCCATGGACCTTTCAGGATGGTTTGATGACCTAAACATGAAAAACAAAAGCTGTTTTATTTCCCACATAAGATGGCCTATGAGGTATGAAGACACACTATTACTGACTGTAATGAAAAAAAACCATTGGTATTTGACATGCAAAACCCAATAAATAGATCAATGGGAAATAATACCCACTAATAGAGCTCATATATCCAAGCACGTATTTTATGATGAAGGTAATATTTTAAATTAAGGAGAAAAAATAGGCAATCAGCTAAATTATTGTGGGGCAATTACTTAACTATTTGGGTCTCACTGATTTGCTGAGGTGGACTTTGAACTTATGGTACTCCTGCCTCAGCTCCCTGAGGACAGGGATTATAGGCATGCACCCACCATGTCAGACCTAGTTATCTTTTTTGGGGAAAATATTTGAAATTTCACTCCCATCCCCAAACACAAATTTTTAGTGCAGTATCACAAGGTATAGAGATATATAGTACCTGCAGGGATGTTCTGATGAGGTGGCTAGAGAGTAGAATGGCCATGCGGAAAGATGTAACAGACTCCTTCTTCCATAGTTATTCAGGATCAAAATGGGGAGGGTTAATGTGAATAATTTTTTTAAAAAAATAAAATGCATTGTATTTCCAGACAATCTGGAGAAGTATTTTGGCATTTTTTGCCTATAGAAACAAATGTGAAAATGAGCATGGGAAAGCAGAAAGGGACCTGTCATGAATGACCCTGGATATCAGCCTGTTATGATCCTACAGCTGAGGCAAATTAAGGAAGGTTTTTTTGTTTGATTGTTTTACATCAGGGAATTAAAAATGTCTGTTGTATATTGAATGCAAGTAAAGCTGGGAGTAGGGAAAAAGAAAGATTAACAAAGCTTTATATGATGGGACTGAAGGAAAGATTACATCATTCCCTCAAATATGGACGAATTATTTCTGTGGGCCCATTTAGTGCATGGGTAATGCTTTATTCCAGAGATACAACAGTATAGAAGACAAATGCAGCCCGGGGGCTCTCAGGTTGGGTACAAGTGTGTCAGATGACAGGAAAATCAATAATAGGAATTAACTAGACACAGTGTCTAATTTTGCATTGATCCTGTATTAAGGGATTATGACCACAAATATCCTCAGGACATGGGATTAAGTAAAGAATAAAAGAGGCTGGCATAATCAGTAAGGTGTGGAGACTATGTGGGGCAAAGGGGGCACCAGAAGTTATTTTCCTGGTTAAAAATGTACAAATTTCACCAAAAATCCCAGTGACATGGAAGGCGGCCACAGGGTTGCAAGCTCTAGGCAGTCATAGTAGTTTAGTGAGACCCTGCCTAAGAATAAAAAAAAACTGAGAATGTAGCTTAATGGCAATGCTCTTTGGGTTCAAGCCAAATACTGAATAAATAAATAAATAAAATTCTTCAAATAATGATTAATGGTGTTGAAAATTAAATTTTGTCCATGATTAGCCATTTTTCTGAGCATTAATACAGTTGAGTGAACTATAAAAAATGTGATGTGGAAGAATGAGGCAAGATTCTAAAATTTTGGTGGAGAAAATACAAACTCAGTGAACAGGTAATTGATATCAAATCATCTCCAGAAAACCCAAGTCTTAGAAGCCAAATTGCAGAGTCAACAGTTTGCTAAATTCACCCAATTTATGGGGTGTGATTTTTGAGACTTCAACAGGAATGTTAAATATTCTTATTGAACATGTTCACTTTTTGTCATGGAGAAAATAACTTTTACTTTTTAAAATATCAAACCCAAGGACATTTTATCACTGAGCCAGATCCCTAGTTTTTTAAATTTTATTTTTAAATTGAGATACAGGGTCTTGCTTAGTTGCTGAGGGTCTAAGTTTCAGACTGGCTTTGAACTTTGCAGTTCTCTCTCTTCAGCCTCCTGAGTAGTTATGATTCCAGGTGTGCACCGCCATGCCAATGAGGGATTATGTATTTTTGAAAGTTCACCTTCATGTTGATGTTTCTGAGCCTGTGTTACCAGAAGGAGAGAAATATACCCAGTCACATGGAGATAAATTGAAAGAGATGTGTGACCTAGAGAGATCAGGTAATTGAGTTTCCTGGTGTTTCCAAATCTGTGTTCTGATGAAACTAAGGAGGGGATGACTGAGATGTTCTGGAAGAATGCAGGGAAAAGGGTTCACCCCAGGTAGTATGGTGGGCATCTATCACCTCAAAAGGGGATGTTTGAGTTGGGCTTTTAAGGAGCATCCATAGGTGAAACAGGGTGACTAGAGAAGTTTGACACCGTTGAGATGTAGTTCGAGGGAGAGCTTGGTGTGGGTCTCCTTTAGGGTGAGGTTAATGCGTTCTACCTTGCCTGAAGAGATGAGATGATACAGGGCTTGTAAATTCCAGGGAATGTCGAGAGCCCCAGCAAAGCATTGTGTGATTTGAGAAGCAGGAGGATCTCAAGTTTGAGGCCAACTTTGTTGAACCCTGTCTCAAAATAAAAAATAAGAAAGGGTTGTAATGAAGTTCTAGTGTAAAGCCAGTAGAACAGCTACTGGGTTTATCAGTTACCCTTCTTAATAATACTGAAAACCAAAGCCACTGGAGGGAGAGAGAAGTAGGAGAAGAAAAGGGGGGAGGGTACTACTGCCATTTTTCTTCTTTGATATACCTCACACCTGTGTGTCTATGTGTGTGTGTCTCCCTACATTGTTCTTATAGCTTTAATTTGGGTGTTTTCTTTCTTTTTGATAGGGGCATGTTTTGACTCTCTTCTCATTTGCTTTAATGTCACTTATGTGTATATTTTTCTTACAGAAAAGAAAATAATGACACAATATTTTATTTTCATCTTATTAATAACTCTGGTCTCATAAAATCTCTATTCCTTTACAGTTCTATTCCCCATTTTAGGCTTTTATTTTTCTTTCCATTTTGTTGATGTTGTTGCTGTTGTTTCTTTTTTTTTCTTTTTTTTAAAGAGAGGGAGAGAGGGAGGGAGAGAGAGAGAGAGAGAAAGAGAGAGAGAGAGAGAGAGAGAGAGAGAGAGAGAGAGAGAGAGAGAGAATTCCAATATTTATTTTTTAGTTATCGGCGGACACAACATCTTTGTTCTGTATGTAGTGCTGAGGATTGAACCTGGGCCGCACGCATGCCAGGCGAGCATGCAACCAGTTGAGCCACATCCCCAGCCCTGTTGTTGTTGTTGTTGTTCTGGGTATTGAACCCACAGGTGCTCTACCACTGAGCTACATGCCCAGCCATTTAGCTTTTTCTATTTTGAGTGTGATCCATTGGAAGAGTGCTTTCCTAGCATGCCTGAGGCCCTGGCTTCAATTCTAAGTACCACCAAACAAACAAAGCCCCCATACAAAAACGTGGTGAGCCATTGGTACCAGTGTTTTAAGCCTGCCATCCTCTTGGAGAGGGGTTAGAAAAATGTTAAGTAAACATCCTGCAAAGATGTCAGTATCCTTTATTTGATTGTTATGTTGAACACTAGGCTAACTTTGAACTTCATATTTTAGAGCAAAAAATGAAGGTAGTCATAAAAAGTCAATACTTGTATCAACTGAATGCTTACTCCTTAGTTTGCCTTATCTTATTCCTCCCCTACTCTACTGGCTACCACTTAAAGTGCTGGGTGTGAGATTGATGTGAGGTTATGTATTTGTAATTTCTCAGTTACTATTCTGGATGAGCATTTTGCATAGTCTCTTTCTGTATATTTTTTAATTATTGTTAGACCAAAATTATTTCCCGTCCTTCACATCAGAATATCATGGTATACTCATATTTTTAAAGATAGGCCCTTAATTCATTTTTTTAATTATTGTGAATCAGGTCTGAGGCAGAGCTCCACCTTTAAAAAATCTTAGTCAACAAATAATCTTTTCTTTCTCTGGATGCCTCTAGTATTCCTAAATTCTGTTCTTTATGTTTCCATCTTTTTCATCATCTTCACTTAAAGATAGTCATGAGGAAGAAAGAGAAACAAGTCAAGAAAGAGGTAAAGGAAAACCACAGCACAAATTTACAAAACATGATTTGGAGATTCTTACTCGATCATTTAAACAAATCCATACCCAAATTTTAGGATATGGGATGAGCTTGTCAAGTAAATGCATTGCCATATATGTGAAACCAATGAAAGTCAAAAGTCCAAAAATTACATGAACATATCTTCTTGTAGATGACATAGAAAATCGAATTTTTGGAAAAGTTTTATGTCATTTCCTCATATTGAAGAGCATGATACTCTGTCACATAGCACTTCAGTGTATTTGTGAATACATCATATGACTTTTATGGAAAAATCAACACTTGTGAGGCAAGTTTGGGAGTAGGCACCAAGTAAGGTGCTCTTGTAATTATCCAACATGGAGCCTGAGCAGTTTTGATCAGGGTGCTAGTGGTGGAATTCTACAGACCTAGGGAGATTGAATATTTTGAAGGTGGAACTGATAGTTTTCAGAAATGTTGGATATTCAGTGAGAGGATTTAAAGATGGTTGTACAGTTTTGGCCTGATTAGTTTTATACCTGAGACATGAGAAGTTTTTCTCCAGAATGTGATGTTTGGTATGTCAATCAAACTTCCAAGAGGTGATGGGCTAGGGTGCAGGAGAATGGGCTTGGTTTGATTATGTCCCACACATGGCACTGCACAGCATTAGTAGGTATTTTTAGGAAATTGTTATATTTTGCTTTGAAAATTTCTGATGTAGTTACTTTTGAAAAATAGCTATATAAAACAAAATAATTGTTGAAGCTGCACAAAATTTTACCATCCCAGGATTGCCCTAGTATACTTTGAAGAGGGTTTTTCATATATCTCTATTATGTCATTATTCATGACCCAGGAAATATGTTGGCTGTTTGTCACAAGGAGGACAATTTTGGAGGAAATAAGAAAGGGAATATAAGAAGAGCTTTGGAAGATTCAGGAATAGTAAATATATGTAAGCAATGAAGTTACTGTGTTAGAAAAATTCCATAAAATGAAGCATTTAAAAGGTCCTGCAAATCAGTGATGTTAGACAAATAAGTAGGAAATTTGAACAAGGTAATGACTGGGAAAATTTTTGAATTTAAAAGAGATGCACATGCTTAGAGGAAGCCCATGTGAGCAGAAGCCAGCTTGGTCATGGAGAAGATCATAGGCGGTCTGGATGTGAATACAGGAGCACCTGCCTTTTGCTTTAATTTTTGTAACCTACTTGCTCACTCCTCTGTCACCAATGACAAATTATGAAATCTTGCACCCATCTTTCTGTTATAATAATGTTGGAAAGAGGAAATTAGAGCACATTTTTAGAGGTCCCAGGTGTTATACATAGTGATAACTTTAAAATCTTAAACATGTATGGAAGATTACTTTTAGCTCTTAACCTAGAGCTCTTCTGAACTTGGAGATGGGTTCCAGGAGGGATCAAATGTCAAACGGCTTACAAACACTCTTGCCTGTGCTCCGATACAAATTAGCTCATTGGGTTGCATAGACTATAAAGCATTTTATCATCTCCATACACCCACCTCTAAACTCTGGGGACTATGGCTGGCATTGCAGGTATCCTCCATTGATGCAGGAGAAAAACATGAACACTAGAGTTGTTCAATGCAGTTGTTGTAATTACATGTAAAATGTACTGCCCAGTTGTGACAAATTTTTGCTTGTTCTGTATGTGTCTTTTAAATACAAAAAACTTAAAAATATTCCTACAATACACTGAGTCATGAATGTACCTTGATGGGGCAGCTGGAGCAAACTTTAAAAGTGGTGGGAGTGTGGATAGGGAAGCTCGGGATCTGTTCATTCTAAATACAGAGGTTGCAGAGAGGTTGGTGGGCGACTTTGAAAAGCCTGGGTTCTCATGGACAGAAGGGCTGCTTCAGAATGTGGAGTGAGTTTGTAATTTGAAATTGGGCACCATTCACAACCTCCATTATATGGAGAAACTAGGAAGTATTTTCTTTTTTGTATCTACTCCAGGTCAAGAAGCAAGTCAGCGGTGATGCTGAAACTAAGGTTGCCTATAAAATACTTGAGTGAAAATAATTTGTCTTTCTTTTTATAATTGGTATAATAGCAAAATATCCAGACTACCAGGTAGAGAGAAAAAGATAAGAATTGCTGCCAGGAAACAACAGGAGTGGTCTGTCTAAGGTTATCAGGTTTTCCACCACCAGGATGTCCAGAGGCAATCTGAAAAAAGCACCACAGCCAAGCCCTTTCGCCCCCAGCAGGCTCCACTGGGAAGACCTTTCTACTCTGCGATGAAGACATTGGGAGGACCTAGTGAAGAGGTGGGCTCATTTGACTAGGTATTCCAAAGCATTAGAAAGTGCTCTGGAATGGTTGATCTTATGCAGACCCTCCACAAAACAGGCACAAAGAGAGCACTTGTCAAATTTAAACAAACATGCTTTTGGTAGACCCTTCTTGCAAAGCCCTGCCTCAGACATTTTCTTCCACTAGGAGGTATGATCCTCAAAGATGCCAGTGTATGAGGGTTCTGCATGCTGCTGCTATCCTCCGTGGATGAGCACAGTATCTTCATGACCCAGAATAGCTTTCCAGGACAGCCTGGACTCTCAAAAAGTTGTCAGCATCATTGATATTAAAATAGATTTGCTTCTGTGTCAAACCTATCAACAACAAAGACCAAAAAATAGACAAGCTATGACATTAAAAAGGAAGCCATCTCACCCAGGATTGCCAGATAAAAATTCACAATATTATGCCAAAATGCAGCCTTCTAGGAAGAGACTTCTACAAGGGGGTCTGTCTATCAAATATCAATTTATGTTTGAACTCACAGAATCCTTGTGATTAACCATTGTTGCCTAGAATTATTATTTTGAAATGTATTTTTTTGTCTTTTTAATTTTGCCTTTAAAAATTTTCTCCAGCCTAAACCTTTCCCACTGTGTTCACAGTGAATATACTAAAGCATATGTTGCAGGTATATGCTTGCCTATTACTACTTAGCAGGCATATGCCTATTGATTGTCATTCCATTTCCCTGAGCTGTATAAACAACATGCCTACCCTTTTTTATGTTTGTATTAGGGATTTAAAACAGGTATATTTTTAAATTTTATTTTTATATTTAGAGACAGGGTCTTGATAAATTGTTTAGGACATCTCTAAATTGCGGAGCCTGGCTTTGAATTCTCAATTCTCTTGCCACAACCTCCCCAGCAATGGGAGTACAGACATATGCCTCCTTTCATGGCCTTTGTTCTTTCTTACCCTAGGAAAAGTTAGAGATGCTGACATTGAATTAATTAATTAATCAAGTATTCAAGGGCAGTTCAATGCAATAAAAGACAAATCAAAAGAGGCGGTATTGTGAAGGAGACAAATTATTTCTATTAGTAGAAGATTTGCTTACCTAGAAAATATGGTAGGACCATAACTACTTGAATGATTCCATTAACTGCCTGAATTTATAGCAACGATGTGTTTCTTTCCTAACTCTTAAAGAAACCAGCCCAATGTATATGGAATATTTCTGGGCAAGAAGACAGTAAGGACTCAGTTTACTAAAGTCCCATATTCTCTCTGTAAAAATGAGCCATCAAATTCAAAATTTGAAAGAATGGCATTAGTGTAAGTAACTAACAGAATAAACCCACCAGATGCCAGGCCACAAAGCACACTGGTGGCCAGGAAGTGCCAACATTTATTATTATTCTCATTTGCTGAATGCCTTCTCTAATCTCGGTGGTGTTTTGGACAGTACATGCCTGTCTCATTTAACCCTTGCACCAGGTATGTATCTTCATCCCCACTTTTTCAAGGAAAATTTGCAAATACACTTAATCTATGTTCAGAGAGTTTCAGCTTCCAGGTTGGAAGGCATTTAGGTCTGCCTGCAAAATTGACATCTTCAGCATTATGGAGCCTCTTAACTCTCAGGTCCCAGAAAAATCATAGGTAATGAGGGAATGTGGAGGGTAAACATGATGAGAATGAAGATACTGGGATATTTGGAGGTCTCAGCCATGACCTCCTGCTGCGAGGAAAGAACACACTTGGCCTGAGCTAATGAGGCACCCTTGTGCAGGAGCCTCCAGTCTCTTTTTTCTTTAATGCTCCCTTACCCAGCAGGTTGCATTGATACCCATGCTGAATGCAAGGTGAGTCTGGGAGGATCCAGGAGGTGGTCCAAGGTACACAGAGACTGTTTAGAGGTGTGGGGATTTGCCCCACGGTGCCAGGTTGTAGCAGTGACCAAGGTGTGTACTCATGTTTGCAGCCTGCTCTGGGGCTTTCTCCCCTCACTCATGCCCAAAGCCAGGGTCCAAGGGAAGCAGGAAGCCTGTGGTGGCCCTCTCTGAGCACAGGAATGGGGTGAGAGACAGCCCAATTGGAAAGCCTCCTGGCTGGCAATGCCTGAACCACACAATGTGTCCTTGTGTTTGTCTTTTGGCACCAGGAAGCATTTTTAGATCCACCAGAGAGACCCAGCCAGAAGAGCCCTCAGTGATGCCGTACAAGGCAGCCTGAATTTTGCCTAGGAGGCTGCTAGCCCAAGACACAGGAAGCTATAGCCAGAGAAGAGAACCAGGACATCTGGGTCAGGGTGGGGAAAGGAGGGAGAGAACTTGGAATGTTGGGATTTAAGAAGATTTTTGGTTGTTTATATTTTGTTTTTAATCTACCATCTTTTTCGTATGCAGTCCCAAACTCCTGCCAGGTGGGAAAATATATAAGAGGAGAGGAGGGTCCCCTTGGAACAGGGAGATGCAAAATGCAGGGTGATCATCAAAGTTTAGTGTTAATAATTATTGTAACAGTAACAACAGCTCAAATGCCACAATCCATCCATTCTGAATTTTATAAAGCTCCTGTGAAGTGGTGTAGAGTGTTTCTCAGTCCATTCTATCAAAGGGTAGGATGTAGCTCAGTGTTATGGCCAGCTCTCCTGGGCTCAATGCCCATTAAAGGGAGGAAGGAAGAGGGTGTGATAAAGGTGATGGCTGCATGATCTCTACTGTAAATATTTCCTTTTTAATAAACATCTCGTGGGAGAAACTTTAATACTATGTAAATGTCTTATCATCATATTTCTACCTACTAACTTTTTCATTAATTGCTGATTTCTGGCTTTCTATTCATGAACACTGTGTTTCCAAAGGGTGGTTTTCTAGATGTAGAAGCGCTTAGGCAGTCGGGGCAAGATGGCGAGTGAGGAGGTCAGGAGTGGGGCCAGAATAAAGAAGCAGGGAGAGGGTCATCTGATGTGGAAAACATTCTGCTTGATGAAAGTGTTCATGGAGCACGCAAGTGGAGGACCCAATCAGACAAGCACGTTTGCATTCATGCTCCTAATAGGGGGTTGCAATAAAAAAAACTAAAACAGATGCATGGACAGAGTGGGACACCAATCATAATCATGAGGAGCACATGGACAGGAGAGGAGACATGGAAAGGAGAAAATTCCAGAGATCATAAAAAGAACAAGCCAAAATTCCTTCATTGAGTTTCAAGCTCTGGGGCCCTTCTTTTCAGAGAAGCCTATCTCTGTAACTCTGTTGCTTTTACAATAAGCCTACTTCTTGCTAGCTGTATCTGTGTCCTGTTCTTCAATTCTTTGCTGAACAGAAACAATGAACCCAGCACCCCTTGCCCGTAACACATTCAACAATTCCTTATATATTCATTTAGTTAGTTAGTTTTGTAGTGCTTGGAATGGAACCCATGGATTTGCACATGCCAGGCATGTTCTTTACCATTGAGCTATACCCCTTAGATTTTTAGATTTTATTTTGGGTAGGGTCTCCCTGTGTTTCACAGGTTGGCCTCAAACTTGTGATCCTCCTGCCTCTGCCTCCTGAACTGCTAGGACTACAGGTGTGCACCACTGCATCTGGCCTCTGCTTCCCTTTCCTGGGGTTCTGTGTGTGCTCATTGCTATGGGAGTGCCATTGATCATAGGCCCTCTCAGCAGACACAGCTAGGGAATACAGGTTAGCAATTCTGAAATTATTCTATCTGTTTCTAGAATTGAGCAAATAATAAACATGCTATATTTAGTGGGATCTAGTTTTCTCACTTTGGATGAAATGAACTACAAATAAAGAAAGGGAGAGGGTAAATGAACCTTTTCATGTTAGATTAGATCAAAGATTATCAGAGTCAATTCATTTTTTAGACAAAAGGAGAAATAAATGTGACTTAGCAATTCCATTGTAGAAATTTTATTATTGTGAAAATATACCTATAGGAATGTTTATAAATGCTCTATCATAATAGTCCTGAATGGAACTACCCAAATTTAAATTGAAATTAGATGTTGTAGTGAATATTCTACCACTGTATGGAAACTTGTGAATGAAAATAAAATCAATGAGAGGAACTTTCATAAAAATGCTGTGATTCACTTTGTATGAAATTCAAAAATAGGCAAGATTAATCCAAGCTTTGAGAACTCAGGTTTGAATTTACACCTTCTTACATTAATCCCCCTATTTATTAGAGTTCTACTCCAAAGTTGCTATATTAGATTAATCACATACCCTCACTCTTTTACCCTTTAACATAGCACCCTACCCCTGATAGATTAGTTTTCTATACACCCCCAGAAATATTATGCCTTTCATAAAACTAAAGACTATATACTAAATAATAATTGAAGCCAGCATCTGTAGACACAGTTTCTAAATATGAATGTATTTATAATAGTTAGGGTTAGGCTTCGAGTTACGGTTAGATTTAGATTCAGGTTTTGATCTATGGCTAGGACTAGGGCTAAGGATAGGGCAAGGCATAGGACTAGGGTTTGGGTTAGGTTTAGTATTATGGTAAGGTATAGGGTTAGAACTAGTGATAGGGCTAGTATGAGAGTTAGAGTTTGTCTTTGCATTAGGGTTAGGGTTCGGGTTAGGGATAAGGCTAAATTAGGGCTAGTGTTAGTGTTAGGTTTAGGTCTTGGTTAGGGTTAGTGTTAGGATTATGTTCAGGGTAAGGTATTGGATTATAGCTAGGTTGAGGGATAGGGCTAGGGTTAGAATTAGGGCTAGGTCTAGGTTTAGGTTTAGGGTTATGATTAAAGCTAGGTTTAGGGCTAGAATGAGGGCTAATGTTTGTGTTAGGGTTAGGGCGAGTATTAGTGCTAGGGCTAATGTCAGGTCTAGTATTACAATTAGGGATAGATTTAATGTTAGGTTTATGGCTTGGTCCATTGTAGAGGTTAGGTTTATACTAAGTGTCAGTTTTAGAGCTAGGGTTATTTTTAGGGTCAGGAACAATGTGAGGGTTATGTTAGATTAGGGATTAGGTTTAGGGCTTGCATTATCATTAAGTTTAGGGTTAAGGTAATGAAATTGTTAGGTTTAGTGTTATGGATTGGGTTAGGTTTAGGCCTAGCGTTAGCATAAGTTTTCGGTTATCATTACAGTAATGAATAGGGTTAGAACTAAGAATAGGGGTAGGGATATGTATAGGATTAGGGCTTTTATTTGGGTTAAGGTTAGGTTTACATTTTTGGTTAAAGCTAGGTTTAGGGGGTGGGGATCTATCTCAAGAAGTAGCATGCTCACCTGGCATGCGCAGGGCACTGTGTTCGATCCTCACCACCACATACCAATGAAATAAAGATGTTGTGTCCACCCAAAACAAAAAAAAAATATTAAAAAAAAACAATAAGTTTAGGACTTGGATTAAGGCTAGGATTTGGGTTAGGTTAGGACTAGGTTTAAGGCTACGGCTAATGTACAAATAATGTTATGATTAGAGCTACTGATAGGGACCGGGTTAGGGCTTCGTCTAGTGTTAGGGTTAAGTTTACGGTTACAAAGATGTTTAGAGCTAGGTTTAATGTTGGGTCAGAGTCAGGGTTGGGATTAGTTTTCAGGTTAGGGTTAGGACTAGAATTAGAGATAGGATTAGGACTAGGTGTAGGTTTTGAGTTTGGTTTAGGTTAAGTGTTAGGGTTAGTGTTAAGATTCAGTTTTGTTTTAGGGCTAGGGGTAGAGTTAGGGCTATTTTTTGGATTAATGTTAGAATTTGGGCTAATGGTAGTGTGAGGTTTAGGCTTACGTTTAGGGTTAGATTTAGAGTTAGGTTTAGATCTAGGCTTTGAGCTAGGTGTAAGTATAGGGCTAGGATTAGGGCCAAGTTTAGAGCTAGGTATAGGGTGATGGTAAGTGATAGGGTTAGAACTTGGTATAAGGCTAGGGTGAGAGTTTTAGTTAGTCTTAGGGCTAGGGTTAGGGGTGGGTTATGGATAGGGCTAAATTAGTGCTGGGATTAGGACTAGGGTTAGTGTTAGGGTTGGTACTATGTTTAGGACTAAGGTTAATGTTAGGGTTAGGGTTAGTGTTAGGTTTAGGTTAAGGGGTGGGATTATAGCTATTTTTAGGACTAGGTTGGGGATTAGAATTAGGATTATGGTTAGGGTTAAGTTTATGATTAAGACAAGGTTCATGGCTAGGATGTGGGCTAAGGTTTGTGTTAGGATTACTAATAGGATTAGAGCTAGGCATAATATCAGCTTTAGGCTTACAGTAAGGGAGACGTTTAGTGTTAGATTTATAGCTAGGTCTATTGTAAGGTTCAGGTTTCTTGTTAGGGTCATGTTTAGAGCTATTGGTATTATTAGGGTAAGGGTCAGCGTTAAGGTTTTTATTAGATTAAGGTTTAGGTTTAAAGCTCGAGTTATCATTATGGTTACGGATAAGTTAATGATAGTTTTAGTTTTAGATTTCTGTTAGGTTTAGGGTAATGGATAGTATTACAGTTAGAGATAGGTTTAGGGTTTGGCCTAGGGTTAGCAAAAGCCTTAGGGTTATCATTAGGATAATGGATAGGGTTAGAGCTAGTTATAGGACTAGTTTTATGCTTAGGATTAGGTCTAGGGTTAGGCTTAGGTTTAGGGTTAGAACTAACGTTAGGGTTATGGTTAGCCTTAGAGTTAAACCTAGTTTAGGGTTTGGGTTAGTGCTAGGTTTTGAAATAGTTTAGGGCTATGGCAAATGTAATAACTTTGTTATGATTAGGGCTTGTTTTAAGGTTAATGTTAGAGCTAAGTATAGTTTTAGGGTTAGGTTTAGGGTTAGGGTGATGTTTAGAGCTAGGGTTTGTCTTAGTATCATGGTCAGTGTTCAGTTTAGGGTTGTGGTTAATGTGAAAGCAAGAATTAGGACTAGAGTTAAGTCCAGAGAAAGGGTTAGTGTTTGGCTTTATGCTAAGTGTTATTGTTAAGGCTAGGGCTAGGTTTTTCTTTAGGTCTAGGACTAGAGTTATTAATAGATTAAGATTAGGTTTAGGTCTAGGGCTAGTGTTAGGGTTAGGTTTAGGTATAAGGTTACCATCGGGCTAGTGTTAGTGTTCCGGTTAGGGTTAGGTTCAGGTTTAGACTTATGATTAGTGAAATGGTCAAAATGAGAGTCAGGGTAAGTGTTAAGGTTTGAATTATGGTTAGAGCTAGAATGAGGACTAGCTTTAAGACTAGTAATAGGGTTAGTGTTTGGGGTAGGTCAAAGATTAGGGTTAGGATTGGGATTAGCATTAGGTTTAGGGTTTGGCATAGGGTAAGGCATAGGGTTCACGATAGGGTTAGGGCTAGGGTTAGTGTTAAGGCTAGGTTTAGGGTTCAGATTAAAGCTAGTTTTTGTGTTAGGTTTATGGTTAGGGTAGGAGCAATGGCTAATGTAAGATCTAGGTTTCAAGGGTTAGCTCTAGGGTTACCATAAGGGGTTAAACCTCTAGTATTAGAATTAGATTTAAGGTTAGGGTGAAATTTAGAGCTAGTGTTACTGTTAGGTTAATTGTCAGGGTCAGTTTTAGTTTTAGGGTTAGAGTTAGAACTCAAATTAAGTCTAGGTTTACCATAAGTGTTCGGTTTAAGTTTAGGGTGGTGTTTAGAGCTAGGGTGAGTGTTAGGAAATGAGTCAGAGTTAGGATTAGTATTAAAGTTAAGATTAGGACTTGAATTAAGGATAGGATTAGGTCTAGGTGTACTGTTAATGTTTGGTTTAAGTTAAGGTTTTGGTTTAGGGCTATTGCTTGGTTTTGTTTTACTGCAAGTGTTAGATTTAGAGCTGGTTTTATGATTAGCATTAGAGATATGGCTAGTGTTTATGTTAGTCTTAGGCTTAGTGTTAGGTTTAGATTTTGACTTAAGGTTAGATCTAGGGTTAGGACTTGGAATTAGGATTAGGCAATGATTATGGCTAGGTTTAGGGCTAGGGTTATGGCTAGGGTAATGATTATGGTAATGGATAGGATTAGAAGTAGAGATAGGGCTATTGTGAGTGTTAGAGTTACTCTAAGGGCTAGGGTTAGGGTTAGGGTTAGGGATAGGTTTAAAATAGGGCTAGAAATAGGGCTAGGGTTTAGTGTTCACCTTAGGCTATCAATAAGGTTATCAATAAAGTTATCAATAAGGTTATCATTAAGGTTAGGTTTAGGTTTAGAATAATGGGTAGGTCTAGAGCCAGGCTTAGGGCTAGGGTTAAGGTTAGGATTAGGGAAAGACTTAGGGTTAGATTGAGGGATAGGTGTAGGTTTATTTTTAGAGTAATGTTTAGGCTTTGAGCTAGGATTAGAACTAAGGTGAAGGTTAAGTTAGGGTTAGAGGTAGGGTTAGGGGTAGGGTTATTCTTAAGGCTTGATTTAGGCCTAGAATTAGCTCCAGATTTTGTGTTAAGTTTAGGCCAAGGGTTAGGGCTATGGGTAATGTAAGAGTTAGGGTTATGTTGAATATTAGTTGTATGATTAGGGTTATGGCTAGGACTACTGTTAGGTTTAGATTTTCGTGTAGGGTCATATTTATAGTTAGGTTTACTCTAAAGGCAGGGTCAGTGATTTGGTTACAGTTAGAGTTAAGGTTACAGCCAGAATTAGGACTAGGTTTAGGACTAGGGGTAGGGTTAGTGTTTGAGATAGGTTAAGGATTATTGTTAGGGCTAGGGCTAGGTTTATGTTTAGGTCTAGGACAAGAGTTGTGGCTAGATTAAATTTTTTTTTTTTAGGTCTAGGGCTACTGTTAGTGTTTGGCCTAGTGTTAGGGTCAGTTTTAGACCTAGGGTTAGTGTTAGGGTCAGAATAAGGGTCAGAGTTAACATTAGGGTTTGGGATAGGTTTAGAGCTAGAATGAGGTCTAGGGTTAGGACTATTAATATGGTTAGGGTTTTGGTTAGCCTAAGAATTAGAGATAGGTATAGGGTTACCATTAGGGTTAGGATTTTTCTTAAGTGAAGGAATAGCCTTAGAGCTAGGGTTAATGCTAGAGTTAAGATTAGGGTTAAATATAGGTTTAGAGCTCTGATTAGGGCTAGTTTTGTGTTAGGGTTAGGGCTAGATTAGGGCATTGGCTAATGTAAGAGCTAGGGTTACAGTTATCATTAGTTTTAGGGTTAGGGTTAGGGGTAGGTCTATTGTTAGGTTTAGGTTTAAGGTTACGGTAATATTTAGAGCTAGGGTTATTGTTAGGATATGAGTCAGCACAAGGTTAATTTTAGGGTTTGGGTTAGGACTCAAATAAGGGCTAGGGTTACTGTTAGTTTTCGGTTCAAAGTAAGTACTATATTTAGAGCTAGGGTGACTTTTAGGATATCAGTCAGGGTCATGGTTAGGTTTAAGGTTAGGGTTATGACTTGAATTAGGTCTAGGGTTACTGTTAGGGTTTTCTTTAAGGTTAGGGTGGTCTTTAGAGCTAGCCTCAGTGTTAGGAAATGAGTCAGTGTCAGGATAAGTTTTAAAGTTAGGGTTAGACTCGAATCAGGGCTAGGCTTATATCTAAGTGTAGTGTTAGGGTTTGGTTTAAGTTAAGAATTAGGGTTAGCGCTGTTGCTCAGTATTTTTGTTTTGTTTTGTTTTTGTTTTTAATCCTGGGTTTAGAGTTTGGGGTAGTTATAAGATTAGCATTAGGATTAGGGCTAGTGTTAGTGTTAGGCTTAGACTTTGGGTTAGGGTTAGATTTGGATTTAATGTTAGATTTGGATTAGGGCTAGGTATAACTATAGGGCAAGTGTTTGGGCTAGGGTAATGGTTAAGGTAACAGATGGGGTTAGAACTAGGTTTAGGGCTAGGGTGAGAGTTAGTGTTAGTCTTAGGCCTAGGGTTTCAGTTAGTTTTAAGGATAGGACTAAGATAAAGCAAAGATTAGGCCTAGGGTTAGTGTTCAGCTTAGGCCTAGTGTTAGGACTAGGGTTATAGTTAATTTTAAGGTAAGGTATGATGTTATAGATAGGTTTAGAGGTAGGGTGAGTGTTAGAATTAGGGTTAGGTCTAGGGTTGGGGTTATGGTTATGATTAAGGCTAGGTTTAGGGCTAGGATGATGGCTAGGTTTTGTTGTAGGGGTAGGTCTAGAATTAGGGCTACGGATAATTTCAGGTCTAGTGTTACAGTTTGGAGTAGATTTAGGGTTATTTTTGTGTCTAGGTCTAGTGTAAGTGTTAGGATTAGGGTAAGGGTCAGGTTTAGAGCTAGGTTTATTTTGAGGGTCAGGATCAGGATTAGGGTTTGTTTCAAGTTATTGTTTAGGGATAGGGCTCAAATGAGCTTTAGGGTTAGGTTAATTGATTGGTTTAAGTTTAGGTTTCAGGGTAGGTTTAAGGCAAAGAAGAGATTGAAGGTTCACAAAAGGTTTAGGGTTATGTCAAGGGTTAGCATTAGGATTAGGATTATCATAAGGATAATATATAGGGTTAGAGCTATGTTTAGGACTAGGGTTAGGTTAGGATTAGGGGTAGAGTTAGTTTATGTTTTGGGTTAAGGCAATTTACCCTAGCTTAGGGTAAGGTTAGGGTTAGATTTAGTTTAATGGTTAGGTTTTGAGGTATGGTTAGGTCTAGGACGAGGGTTAGCTTTGGTGTTTTGATGAGGATTAGGTTTAGGGTTAGCCATAGCTAGGGTTTTCATTTGGGTTAGGATTAGGTTTAGGGTAATAAATTGGGTTAGATGCAATGTTAGCTTTATGGTGAAGGATAGGTTTAGTTTTAAGTTTAATTTTAGGGATAGGTTTACTGTTGGTTTTAGGGTAAGGGTTAGGGTTTGAGTTAGGGTTAAGGCTATGACAAGGTTTAGGTTTAGGTCTAGAGTTAGGGTTATGATTTGGGTTAGGGTTTTGTTTAAGGTAAGGGATAGGGTTATCATTATGGTTAGGGTTAGAGTTAGGGTGAAGGTTAGGATTAGAATCAGGGCTATGGTTAAATTTAGTGTTAGGGTTAGGGTTAGGTCTAGGGTCAGCATTAGGTTTAGGGTTATATTATGGCTAGGGTTAGAGCTAGTATTAGGTCTAGGGTAAAGGTTAAGATTAAAGCTATGGTTAGGGTTATAGTTAGGGATAGTGCTAAGGTTATGTTTAGGTTAAGGGTTAGGCTTTGAGCTAGGGTTAGGAGTAAGATAAGGGTTAGGGTTAGGGTTAGGGTTAGGACTAGGGTTAGGGTTAAAGTGAGGGTTATGCTTAGGAAAGGTTTAGGCCTCAATTAGGGTTAAGTGTTGTGTTAAATTTAGGCCTAGGGATAGTGCTATGTGTAATGTATGATCTAGGATTTTAATTATAGCTAGTTTTAGTGTTAGGGTTACACCTAGGTCTAGTGTTAGGTTTAGGTTATGGGTTAGGGTCAGGTTAAGAGCTAGGTTTAATGTTAGTGTCACGGCTACTGTTCAGGTTAAAGTTAGGGTTAGGGTGAAAGCCAGAATAAGACTAGGATTAGTTCTAGTGGTAAGGTTAGTGTTTGGTTTAAGTTACAGGTTATTGTTAGGGCTAAGACTAAGTTTTTGTTTAGATGAAAGGCTAGAGTTATAGCTATATTTAGGATTATGTTTAGGTCTATGGCTAGTGTTAGGGTTAGGTTTAAATATAAGGTTACAGGTAGGGCTAGATTTAGGTTTTTGTTTAGGTTTAGGGTCAGTTTTAGTCCTATAATTAGTGTTAGGTTAGAATAATGGTGAAAGATAGGGTGAGGTTTTGGGTTGGGGTTAGATCTAGAATGAGGGCTAGTGTTAGGACTAGTAATAGGGTTATTCTTTGGGTTTACCTAAGGATTAGGATTAGGAATAGAGTTAGCAGTATGAATAGGGTTTGTCTTAGGGTAATGGATAGGATTAGAACTAGGATTAGGGCTAGGATTAGAGTTAGATTTAGGGCTTGTTTTATGGTTAAGGTTAGGGGAAAATCTAGTGTTAGGGTTCGAATTAGGGCAATTTTTGTGTTAAAGTTAGGGCTGGGGTTTGGCTAAGGCCAATGTAAGAACTAGGGTTACGATTAGGGTTAGTTTTAGGGTTAGAGTTTAGACTATGTCTAGTGTTAGCACTAGTTTTAGGGTTAGGCTGATATTTAGAGCTGGGTTTGTGTTTGGATATGAATCAGGGTAAGGGTTAGTTTTAGGCCAAAGATTCAAATTAGAGCTCAGATTATGACTAGTTTGGGGTTAGGTTTTGTTTAGGTTAAGTTTTAGGGTTAAAGCAATGGCTCAGTTTTGTTTTAGGGCTAGGGCTTGGACTAGGGCTAGTTTTTGGATTAGCAATGGTGTTAGAACTAGTGGTAGAATGAGGTTTAGGCTTAAGATTAGAGTTAGATTTAGAGTTATGTTTAGATCTAGGGTTAGTGCTATGGCTAGGTTAAGGGTTCATATTAGGGCGATTGTGAGGGTTACGGTATCAAATAGGGTTATAAATAGAAATAGGGCTAGGGTGTGAGTTGAATTTAGTCTTAGGGCTAGGGTTATGTGTATGGTTAAGATTAGGGTTAAAATAGGCTAGTATTAGTGCTATGATTAGTGCTAGGGTTAGGCCTATGGTTAGGAATAGGGTTATGGTTAGTTTTATGGGAAGGGATGGAGTTATATAGCGAGGTTCAGTGCTAGGGTGAGGTTTATAATTGGGGATAGGTATAGGGTTCGGGTTAGGGTTAGCATTAAGTCTAGTTTTAGGGATAGAATGAAGGCTAGGGTTTGTGATAGGGTTAGGGTTAGAATGAGTGTTAGGGCTAATGTCTAGGGTTTTGGTTAGGGATAGTGTTAGGAATAGGTAAATGGCTAGGTCTAATGTAATGGTCAGGTTTAGGGTAGCGATCAGATATCTAGCTCAGTAATTATTAGGGTCAGAGTCTGGGTTAAGGTTTGGTTTGGATTAAGGTTTAAGGTTAGGGCTCAATTTAGCATTGGGTTAGGGTTATGGGTAGAATAATGGATAGAGTTAAGTTTACAGTTCAGGTTAGGTTTAGAGTAATGTATAGGGTTAGTATTAGGCATAGGGTAAGGGTAGGCCTAGGGTTAGCATTTGGTTTAGGCTTAGGTTTAGAGTAATGGATAGGTTTAGTACTAGTGTTAGGGCTTAGGTTAAGGTTAGGATTAGGGCTAGGGTTTGGGTTTCCCCTAGGGTTTGTGTTAGGGTAAGATTTAGGGTAAGTGTTAGTGTTTGAGCTAGGATTAGGGCTAGGGGCGAAGGTTAGGATTAGAATCAGGGATATAGTTAGAGTTAGTGTTAGGGTTAGGGTTAGGTCTAGGGTTAGCATTAGGTTTAATATTATGTTTAAGTTAATGGATAAACATAGAGCTAGGATTTGGGCTATAGTTACAGTTAGGATTATGGATAGGTTTAGGGTTATGTTTAGGGTAAGGGTAGAGTTTGAGCTAGGGTTAGGGCTAGGGCAAGCATTAGGTTTAGGTTTTGGGCTAGGATTAGTGTTAGGGTTATGCTTAGGTCGACGTTCGAGGCTTGTATTAGGCCTAGGTTTTGTGTGAGGTTTATGGTTAGTGTTAGGGGTAGGGGTAATGTAAGATCTAGGGTTGTGGTTGTGGCTAGTTTTGGGGGTTAGGTTTATAGATATGAATAGTGTTAGGTTTAAGTTTTGGGTCAGGAAAAGGTTTAGAGCTAGGGTTTGTGTTAGGGCAAGCATTAGTGTTCAGGTTAGCATTGGGTTTATGGTTAGGCCCAGAAATAGAACTAGAGTTAGTTCTAGGGGTAGAGTTAGTCTTTGCGTTAGGTTAAGGGTTATTTTAGGGCTTCGCCAAGGTTTTTGTTTAGGACTAGGGCAAGAGTTATGGCTATATTTAGAATTAAGTTTAGGTCAAGTGCTAGTATTACAGTTAAGTTTAGCTATAGGTTTATTGGTAATGCTAATGTTAGGTTTCGGTTTAGGGTAAAGGTCAGGCTTTGACCTAGGGTTAGGGTTAGGTTGAGAATAAGGTAAGTGTTAGGGTTAGGCTTCGGGTTAGGGTTAGAGATAGAGTTAGGGTTTGGGGTAAGCTAAGGATTCGTGTTTGAACTAGGGTAGCATTAGGGTGAGATTTTGGCTTAGGCTAAGGAATAGGTTTAGAGCTAGGGTTGGGGTTAGTGTTAGTGTTAGGGTTAGGTTAAAGCTAGGGTTGAGGTTCAGATTAGGGCTAGGTTTTGTGTTATGGTTAGGGCTATGGCTAATATAAGAACTAGCTTTATGATTAGGGATAGTTTTAGGGTAAGGATTAGGGCTAGGTCTAGTGTTTGGGTTAAGTTTAGGGTTAGGGTGATGTTTAGAGTTAGTTTTAGTGTGAGAGTCAGGGTCTGCATTAGTTGGAGGCATAGGGTTAAGACTAGGTGTAGCGTGAGGATTTGGTTTAGGTTAAGGTTTAGGATTAGGGCTATAGCTCAGTTTTGTTTGTGGGCTACTGCTAGGGTTAGGGCTAGTTTTCAAATTAGAATTAGGGTTAGGGCTAGTGTTAGGGTAAGGTGTAAGTTTAGAGTTAGGGTTAGATTTAGAGTTAGGTTAGTTTTAGGTTTAGGACTAGGGCTAGTATTAGGACTAAGGTTAGGGCTAGTGTTAGGATTAGGCAATAGATAAGGTTTGTACTAGAAATAGGTTTAGGGCTAGAGTTAGGATTAGTCTTAGGGCTAGGGTTAGATTTAGCGTTACAGATAGCAACAAATTAGGCCTAGGATTAGTGCTATGATTAGTATTAGGATTAGGCCTATGGTTAGGGCTAAGGTTAGTGTTAGTGATAGTGTTATGGTTAGGGTTAGGGTTAGGGGAAAAGATGTGGTTATATCTTGGTTAAGAACTAGGGCAAGTGTTGAAATTAGGGTTTGGGCTAGGGTTAGGGTTCAGGTTAGGATTAAGGCTAGTTTTAGGGCTAGCATGAGGGCTCAGGTTTGTGTTACGTATAAGAAAAAATTAGGTAAAGTGCTAATGTCAGGTCTAGGGTTACTGTTAGGGATACTGTTAGGGTTAGTTTTATGGCTAGGTCTAGTTTTATGGTTACGTTTAGGGTAAGGGTTAGATTTAGAGCTAGGTGCATTATTAGAGTTAGAGTTTTGTTTAGAGTTTAGGTTAGATTTTTTTTTAGTTTTAGGGTTGGAATTAGCATTTGGGTTAGGTTTAAGGTTAGGGTTAGATTAATTGATAAGGTTAGGTTTAGTGTTCAGGTTAAGTTTAGGTAAGGATAAGGTTAGTGCTAGCGATAGGTTTAGGGTTAGGCCAAAATGGATAGGGTTATATTTAGGTTTAGGACTAGGGTTAATGTTAGGTTTAGCGTAACTGTTAGGGTTTGAGCTAGGATTTGGACTATGGCAAGGGTTAGGTCAACTGTTAGTTCTAGGATCAGGTTTACAGTTAGGGTTAGTGTTTGTTAAGAGTTAAGAGTAGGGTTACATTTCCAGTTAGGGTTAGAGTAGGTTTAGTGTTGGGCTAGTGTTTGCATGACATTAATAATTAGAGTTATTGTAATGGGTGGAGTTAGAGCTATGTTTAGTGCTATGTTTGTGTTAGGCTTATGTTTAGGTAATAGATAGGTTTAGGGCTAGCGTTATGGTTAGGATTAGGGGTAGGGGTAGGGTTATTATGCTTAGGCCTAGGGTTAGTGTTAGGGCTAGGTTTAGGGTAAGTGTTAGGGTTTGAGCTATGGTTAGGTCTAGGGCGATTAGGATTATTGTCAGGTCTAGGTTTAGGATTAGGGTTAAGTTAAGGGCTAAGGTTAGCATTAGGGTTACGATTATGTTTAGGGTAAAAAATAGGGTTAGAGCTAGAGTTATTGCTATGATTATGGTTAGGATTAAGGCTAGGGTTACGTTTAGGTTTAGGGCCAGTTTTATGATTAGGGTTAGGTTTATGGTGATGGTTAGTGCTAGGGTTAGGGTTATGGTTATAACGAGGTGTCCGATTAGATTTAGAGCTAGGTTTTGGGTTAGGTTAGGGCTAGGATTAGGGCTACGGCTAATGTAAGAACTAAAGTTATGATTAGGGCTACTTTTAGGGTTACCATTAGGGGTAGTTCTAGTTTTAAGTTTAGGTATACTTTTAGGGAGATATTAGAGCTAGGGTTAGTGTAAGGTCAGAGTCAGGATCAAGGTTAGTTTTAGAGTTAGGTTAGGACTGGTATTATGACTAAGATTAGGTCTAGGTGTTACGTTAGGTTTGGGTTTAGGTTAAGGGTTAGGGTTAGGACTATGGCTCAGTTTTGTTTTAGGGCTTGAGCTACATTAGGGCTAGTTTTAGGATTAGTGTTAGTGTTAGGGCTAGTGTTAGTGTGAGGTTTAGGCTTAAGGTTAGGGTTTGACTTAGAATTATGGTTAGTTCTAGGGTTAGGGCTAGGGCTAGTGTTATGGCTGAGGTTAGGGCAAGTGTTAGGGTTATGGTAAGGGATAAGGTTAGATCTAGGAATAGGGGTAGGGCGAGAGTTAGAGTTAGTCTTAGTGCTAGTGGTAGGGTTAGGGCTAAATTAGGGCTAACTAGGATTAGTGTAAGGGATATATTTGGGGTTAGAGTTAGGGTTAGATTTGTGGGAAGGAATGGGGTTATAGCAATGTTCAAAACTAGGGAGAGGGATAAAATTATGAATGGGTCTAGAGTTAGTGTTGAGGTTAGGATCAAGGCTAGTTTTAGGGGTAGCGTGAGGGCTAGAGATTGGGTTAGGTTTAGGGCAAGAGTTAGGACTAGGTCTAATATCAGGTCTAGAGTTATGGTTAGAGATAGATTTCAGGTAAAATTTATGACTAGGTCTAGTGTCAGAGATGCTTTAGGGTGAGATTCAAGTTGTCAGCTGGGGGTATTGTAATATTCAGAACCAGGTTTTGCATTTAGTTTTGGTTGGAGTTTAGTGTTATGGCTCAAAATAGCATTGGGATTGAGTTAGGGTTAGCGTAATGGATAAAGTTAAGTTTAGGCTTTAGGTTAGGTTTAGGGTTCAGGTTAGATTTGGGTAATGGATAGGGTTATGGTTAGGTCTAGGGTTAGCTTTAGTTTTATGGTTATCATTAGGGTAATGGATAGGGTTAGAGTGAGGGTTAGAGCTAGGGTTTTGTTTAGAATTAATGCTAGAGTTAACGTTAGGGTTAGGGTTAAGTCTAGGGTTAGGTTTAGGGTATAGGTTAGGGTTTGAGATAGGGTTAGTGCTAAGAATAGGGTTAGGTTTAGGATTAGGTATAGGGTTAGGATTAGTGTTACATTTAGGTTTAAGAAAATGGAGAGGTTTACATGTTGGTTTGGGGTTAGGGTTAGGTTTAGGTTTAGGTCTAGTGTTAGTGTTAAGTTTAGCATAATTGTTAGAGTTTGAGCTAGGGTAAGGTTTATGATTAGGTCTAGGGTTAGGTTTACAGTTAGGGTAAGAGTAGGTTTAGTGTTAGGGCTAGGGTTATCATGAGGTTTATGATTAGGATTAGGGTAACGAGTGGTGTTAGAGCTAGGGTTAAGTCTGGTTTTAAGTTGATGATTAGGGCTAAAGTTAGAGTTAGGTTCAGGCTTATCATTTTCTTATGTTTAGGTTAAGGGTAAGAGTCAAGGTTTGAGTAAGTGTTAGGGCTAGGTTGAGGCTTCAGTCTAGAATCAGGGCTAGGAATAAAGTTAGGGTTAGGGTTAGGGTTAGGGCCAGGTTTAGCCTTAGGTTTAAGGTTATGATTATTGTAATAGTTAGAGATATAGCTAGGGTTTGGACTATGGATATGGTTAGGATTAGGGCTAGGATTGGTGTTAGGGTTTGGGCAAGGGTTATATTTAGGTTAAGGACTAGGTTTTGAGCTAGTGTTAGTTCTAGGGTTAGGTTGAGGATTAGGTTCAGCTTTAGGTCTAGAGGCAAGATTATAGTAGGTTTAGGGTTAGTGTTAAGGTTATGGCTAAGGTTATCATTAGGGGTAGGATAAGAGTTAGGATAATGAATGTGGTTAGATGTAGGTTTAGGTTTAGGTTTAGGGTTAGATTTTGTTTTAGGGTTAATGTTAAGGCTATGGTTATGTTTAGGCTTATGGTACAGGTTAGGTTTTGAGCTAGGGTTAGGGCTATGGCGAGTTTTAGTTTTAGGGTTAGGTCTATTGTTAGTTTTATGGCTAGGGTTAGGGTTACGGTTAGGGTTAAGCCTAGGTTCATTAATACAGTTAGATATAGGTTTGGGTAAGGTGTAGGTTTAGAGCTAGGTTTAGGGCTAGGTTTAAGTTTACGGTTATGGCAAGGGTTAGGTTTTAGAGTAAGGTGTAGGTCTAAGTTTATATTTATGGTAAAGGTTAGGCTTTGAGTAAGGTTTAAGACTAAGCCTAGGGTTAGGGTTACATTTAGGGTTAAGTTTATGTTTAGGGTTAAGGCTAGGGTTAGGGTTAGGGTTGTTGTTACGCTTAGTGCTAGATTTAGACTTAGAATTCGCTCTAGGTTTTGTGTTAGATTAAAACGTAGAGTTTGGGCTATGGGTAATGTAAGAGCTATGATTATGATTAGGGATAGTTGTAGGGTTAGGGTTATGGCTATGTTTAGTATTAGGTTTAGGTTTTCAGACATGGTCAGGTTAAGATATAGGTTTACTGTTAAAGGCAGGGCCAGTGTTTAGTTTAGAGTTAGAGTTAAGGTTAAAGCCAGAATTGGGACTAAGTTGGTGTCTAGGGGTAGGGTTAGCCTTTGCGTTATGTTAAGGGTTACTGTTAAAGATAAGGCTAGGTTTTTTTTAAGGTCTAGAGCTAGAGTTAAGGCTAGATTTAGAATTAGGTTTAGGTCTAGGGCTAGTGATAGGGTCTGGTTTAGATATAAGTTTACTGGTAGGGCTAATGTTATGGTTTGGTCTAGCGTTAGGGTCAGGTTAATACCTAGGTTAGTGTTATGGTCAGAATAAGGATCAGGGTTAGGGTTAAGTTTTGGGATAGGGTTCGAGCTAGAATTAGAGCTAGGCTTAGGACTATTAATATGGTGAGAGTTTTGATTAGCCTGAGGATTAGGGATAGGTCTAGGGTTACCATTAGGATTAGGGTTTTGCTTAGGGATAGGGATAGGGTTAGAACTAGTGTTAGTGGTAGGGTTAGGGTTAGGGTTAGGGCTAAAGCTAGGTGTGGGTCTCAGATTAGGTCTAGTTTTGTGTTAGTGTTTGAGCTAGGGTTAGGGCAACCAGTAATATCAGAACCAGGGTTACAATTAGGGTTATCTTTAGGGTTAGGATAAGGGTTAGTTCTAATATTAGTGTTAGATTTAAGGTTAGGGTGATATTTAGAGCTAGAGTTATTTGGGGATAGGAGTCAGGGTCAGGGTTAGTTTTAGGGTTTGAGTTAGGACTCAAATTAGGGCTAGGTTTATTAGGGTTCTGTTTAAGGTCAGTGTCATGTTTACAGCTAGGGTGAGTGTTAGGATATGAACCAGGGTCAGGATTAGTTTTAAGGTTAGGGTTAGGACTCGATTAGGGCTAGGATTAGTTCTTGTAGTAGTTTAGAGTTTGATTTAAGTTAAGATTTAAGGATAGGTATATTGCTCGGTTTTGTTTTAGTCATAGGGTTAGGATTAGGGCCAATTTTAAAATTAGTATTAGGGTTAGGGCTAGTTTTTGGGTTTGACTTAGACTTAGAGTTGGGGTTACATTTATAGTTAGGTTTAGATTTGGATTAGGGTAGGATTGAGGATATTTCAAGTGTTTGGGCCAGGGTTACAGTTATGGTAAGGCATAGTGTTATAACTAGGGATAGGGCTAGTGTGTGAGTGAGACTTAGTGATAGGGCTAAAATTAGAGTTAGGGTTTGGGATACGGATAAATTAGGGATAGGATTAGGGCTAGGGTTAGTGTTCATTTTAGGCCTAGCCATAGGAACAGGGTTAGGTTTAAGTTTAGGATAAAGAGTGGTGTTATAGATAGGTTTAGACATAGGGTGAGGGATAGAGTTAAAGTTAGGTTTAGTGTTGGGGTAAGGGTTATGATTAAGGCTAGTGTTAGGGCTAGGATAAGGGCTGGTGTTTGTTTTATATTCAGGGCTAGGTTTAGTGCTAGGGCTAATATCAGGTCTAGGGTTATGGTTAAAGATAGTTTTAGGGTTAGGCTTATGGCTGCGTCTAGGTTAAAGGTTAGATTTTTGAGTAGGGTCAGGTTTAGAGTTCAGGTAATTATTAAGATTATGATTTGGCTTAGGTAAGGATTTAGGTTTATGGCTCAAATTAGCATTAGAGTTAGGGTTATGGTATAGTTAGGGTTTGTTTTAGGGTTCAGGTTTCCTTTAGGGTAATTGATATGGTTAGTGATAGGGCTAGAGTTAGGGTTAGAATTAGGGTAACGGTTATGGTTAGGGTAATTGATAGTGTTAGAGCTTAGTTTAGAACTAGAGTTATGGTTAGGAATATGCCTTGAATTAGGGTAAGAGTTAGTGTTAGAACTAGGATTAGGGTTAGGTTTAGTGTTAGGTGTAGAATAAAGATTAGGTTTTGAGCTAGGGTTAGGGCTAGGTTTAGGGTTAGGTCTAGGGATAGGATTATGATAGGTTTAGGGTTACGGTGTTGGTTAGAGCTATGTTGAGTGTTAGGATATCAGTCGGGTTCTGGGTTATTTTTAAGGTTATGATTAGGACTCGAATTAGGGCTAGGGTTAGATCTATTTATAGTGTTAGAGTTAGGGCTAGGATTATCATTAACGTTAGGGTTAGTGTTAAGGTAACAGATAGAGTTAGGTTAGGTTTAGATATTGGTTTAGGGTTAGAATTTGTGATAGGGTTAGGATTAGATCTATGGTTATGTTTAGGTTTATGGTAAGGTTTATGGTTTGATCTAGATTTAGGGCTATGCTGAGTGTTAATTTTAGTGTTATGTCTATGGTTAATTTTCCAGTTAGGGTTAGGGTTAACATTAGGGTTTAGGTTAGAATTATCAATAAGGGTATGTTTAGAATTAGGGTAATGGGTAGGTTTAGAACTAGGTTTCGGGTAGGTTAATTTTAGGATTTGGTGCTAGGGTTAGGGTGAGAGTTAGGCATAGGTCTAGGTTTATGTTTATGGTAATTGTTAGGCTTTGGGCTATCATAGGACTAAGCAAGGGCTAGGGTTAGGTATAGGTCTAGTGTTAGGGTTAGGGTTTTGCTTAGGGCCATATTTAGGCCTAAAATTAGCTCTATGTTTAGTGTTAGGTTTAGGCCTTGGGTTAGGGCTATGGGTAATGTAAAATCTAAGGATATGATTAGGGCTAGTTTAAGGTTTAGGGTTATGGCTTGGTCTAGAATTAGGTTTAGGTTTTGGTTAGTTTCAGGTTTAAAGGTAGGTTAAGTGTTAAAGGCAGGGTCATTGTTTGGGTTAGAGTTAAAGTTAGGGTTAAAGCTAGAATTAGGACTAGGTTTAGGTCTAGGGCTAGAGTTAGTGTTTGGATTAGGTAAAGGTTTTTGTTAGGGCTAGGGCAAGGATTTGTTTAGGTCTAGAGCTAGAGTTACGGGTAGATTTAGGATTAGGTTTAGGTGTAGTGCTACTGGTAAGGTTAGTTTTGGCATAAGGTTACTAGTAGGGCTAGTGTTAGGGTTTAGTTCAGGGTTAGGATCAGGTTTAGACCTAGGGTTAATGTTATTATAAGAATAAAGGTCAGGGTTAGAGTTAGGGTTTTGGATAGCGTTAGAGCTAGAATGAGATCTAGCTTTAGGACTATTAATAGGGTTAGTATTTGGTTAGCCTAAGGATTAGGGATAGGTCTAGGGTTACCATTAGGATTCAGGTTTTGCTCCGGGTAAGGGATAGGGTTAGGGCTAGGGCTAGGTTAATGGTTAGGGTTAAAGCTATGTTTAGGGCTCAGATTAGGGCTAAATTTTGTGAGAGGTTTAAGGCTAAGGTTAGGACACAGGCTATTATAAAAACTAGGGTTACAATTAGGGTTAGTGGTAGGGGTTGGTCAAATGTTAGAGTTAGGTTTAAAGTTAGGGTGATATTTATAGCTAGTTTTAGGTGTAGGATATCAGTCAGGTCAGAGTTAGTTTTAGGTTTACAGTTAGGACTCAGATTAGGGCTAGGTTTACAGTCAAGGTTCAGTTTAAGTTTAGGTTGGTTTTTAGAGCTAGGATGAGTGTTAGAATATACGTCAGGTTAAGGGTTATTTTTAAGTCTATAATTAGGACTTGAATAAGGGCTAAAGTTAGATCTAGGTGTAGTGCTAGGGTTTGGTTTAAGTTAAGGTTAGTGTTAGGCCTGTTGCTCGGTTTTGTTTCAGTGCTATGATTAGGGTTATGGCTAGTTTTATCATTACCTTTAAGGTTAGGGCTAGGGTTATGGTTAGGTTTAGGATTAAGGCTAGATTTAAGGCTAGGATTAGGGCTAACTTTTGTGTTAATTTTAGGGCAAGTATTAGGGCGAGGACTAATGTCAGGTCTAGGTTTATAGTTAGTGATATTTGTAGGATTAGATTTATGGTTAGGTTAAATTAAAATGTTACATTTTGGGAAAGGGTTAGATTAAGAGCTGTAGTATTATTAGGGTAAGTTTCAGGCTTCGGGTTTAGGTTAGATTAAGGTTTAGGGTTAAGGCTCAAATTAACATTAAGGTTAGAATTAGGGTTAGGGTAATGGTTTGTGTTATGTTTAGGGTTAGGATAGGTTTTAAGTAATGGATATGGTTAGGGTTTCTGATAGGTTTAGAGTTAGGTCTATGGTTAGCATTAGAATTATGGTTATCATTAGGGTAATTATTAGGGTTAGACCAAGGTTTAGGGCTAGGGTTATGGTTAGGATTAGGCCTAGAGTTCGGGTTAGTGTCAGGGTTAGGGAGAGGGTTGCAGTTAGAATTAGGATTAGGGTACAGTTTAGGGTTTGAGCTAGGATTTTTGCTAAAGTTACAGTTAATTTAGTGTTTGGTCTAGAGTTATGGTCATAGTTAGTGTTACAGTTAGGGCTAAAGATGTCATTAGGGTAAGCGTAATAAGTTTAGATGTCAGGTTAAAGATAGGTTTAGGTTTAGGTTAGCATTAGGTTTTGATTTAGGATTAGGGTTAGGTCTTGAGATAGCTTAGATCTAGGGTTAGGGTTCTGTTCACTGTTAGTTCTATGGTTAGGATTATGTTTAGGGTTGGGGTAGGTTTAGCTTTAGGTCTAGTGTTATCATTATGGTTAAGTTAAGGATTAAGGTAATAGGTAGGGTTCAAGTTAGGATTAGGGCTAGGGATAAGTTTAGGATTAGGGCTAGGGTGAAAGTTAGGGTTAGGCCTTGGGTTAGTGTTAGGGTTAGGTTAAGTATAAGGGTTAGGGATTGAGCTAAGTTTAGGGCTAAGGTGAGGGTTAGGGTTACAGTCAGGGCTAGGGTAGGGTTATAGTGAGGTTTAATGCTAGGGTTAGCATTAGTTTTAGGGTTATTATTAGTGTAATGTATAGAGTTAGAGCCAGAGTTTGGGATATGGTTACAGTTAGGATTAGAACTAGAGTTATGGTGAAGTTTAGGGTTTGGGCTAGGGTTATTTTTAGGGTAAGGTTTAGGGTTTGAGCTAGGGTTAGGGCTAGAACAAGGTTTAGGGTTAGGGCTAGGGCTAGGTTTAGGGGTAGATTTATGCTTAGGGTTAGGTTTAGGCCTGTAATTAGGGCTAGGTTTTGTGTTAGTTTTAGGGCTAATGTTAGGTATATGAGTAATGTAAGAGCTAGAGTTATGGTTATGGCTAGATTTAGAGTTAGTCTAGTGTTAGGGTAAGTTTTTTGGTTATGAAACTGTTTAGAGCTAAGGTTATGTAGGGTAAGTGTCAGGGTTTAGGTTAGGATTAAGTTTAGATTTAGGTCCAGAATGAGGACTAGGGTTAGGTCTAGGGTTAGAATTAGTGTTTGGTTTAGGTTAATGGTTATTTTTAGGGCTAAGGCTAGGGTTATGGCTATATTTAGAATTAGGTTTAGGTCTACGGCTAGTGTCTGTGTTAGATTTAGGGTTGGGGTTACTAATAGGGCTAGTGTCCTGTTTTGGATAAGGCTTAGGGTTACGTTTATACTAACGTTTAGTTTTAGGGTCAGAATAAGGGTCAGGGGTAGGGTTAGAGTTTGGATTAAGTTTAGAGCTAGAATGAGGGCTAGGGTTAGGACTAGTAATAGAGTTAGTGTTTGGGGTAGGCATAGAATTATGGTTAGGACTAGGGTAGAAATAGGGTGAGAGTTTGACTAAGTGAAAAAATAGGATAAGAGCTAGGATTAGGACTAGGGATAGGGTTAGGATTAGGGCCAGGGTTAGGCCTTGGAAAAGGGCTAGGTTTTGTGTTAGGTTTACGGTTATTGCTAATTTAAGAACTGGTATTACAATTAGGGCTGGTTTTAGGGTTAGGTTTAGTGCTAGATCTAGTGTTAGGTTTAGGTTTAGGGATATGGAGATGTATAGACCTAGGGTTAGTGTTAAGGTCAGAGTCAGGTTTATTATTAGTTCTGGGTTCAGGTTAGAACTTGAATTAGGGCTAGGGTTAGGGCTAGGTATAGTGTTAGGTTTTGGTTTAGGTTAAGGGTTAGGGTCAGTGCTATGGCTAAGTTTTGCTTGAGGGCTAGAGCTAGGGTTAGGGCTAGTTTTCAAATTAGCATTGGGGTTATAGCTAGTGTTAGGGTGTGGTTTAGGCTTAGGTTTAGTGTTAGAATTAGAGTTAGGGTTAGATCTAGGTTTAGGTGTACAGGGAAGGTTAAGGATAAGGTTAGGGTTCGGGTTTGAGTTATCATAAGGGATAAGGTTAGAACTAGGGATAGAAATAGGATGAGTGTTAGAGTTGGCCTTAGTGTTAGGGTTAGATTTCGGGTTAGAATTAGGGCTTAATTATAGGTAGGTATATAGATAGGGTTAGTATTAAGGCTGAGCCTATGTTAATGGCTAGAGTTATGGTTATAGTTAGGTATGATGTTATATCTAGTTTTAGAACTAGTGCGAGTGTTAAAATTAGGGTTATGTCTGTGGCTATGGTTAGGTTTAGGATTAAGACTAAGATTACGGATAGTATTAGGGTTACAGTTTTTTCTAGGGTTAGCGCTTCATAAGAGCTAGGGCTAATGTCAGGTCTAGGGTTATGGATAGATTTAGTTTTAATGTGATGATTATTAGGTTTAGGATTAGGTTTATGGACATGTTTAGGTTTAGGTTTCAGGTTAGGTTTAGGGTTAGGAATAGTTTTAGGGTTAGGAATAGGTTTACGGTTATCCTAGGGGTAGCACTAGGCTTAGTATGAGGATAAGGGTAATAGATAGGGTTATAGCTGAAGGTAGAGCTAGGTTTATGATTATGATTAACCTAGGGTTAGGTTAGGTTTTGGGTTGTGGCAAGGGTTAGTGTCAGGGTAGGTTTAGGGTAAGGGTTAGAGCTAGAATTAGGGTTACGATTAGAGTTAAATGTTGTGAAAGAGCTCTGATTAATGATAGGTTTTTGATTTGGTTAGGGCTAGGTTTATGGCTACAGCTAATGTAAAAACTAGTGTTACGATTAGAACTAGTTTTAGTGTTAGGGCTTGGGCTAGGTCTAGGGTTAGGCTTAATTTTAGGTTTTGAGTAATGTTTAGAGCTGGGGTTAATGTTAGGGCCAAAGTCAGGTTCAGGGTTTGTTTTACGGTTAGGGATAGGACTTGAATTAGAGCTAGGTTTAGGCTTAATATTTGGTTTATGTTATAGTTTAGGGTTAGGGCTATGGCTATGTTGTTTTTTAGGGCTAGGTCTAGGTTAGGGCTAGTTTTAGGATTAGCATTAGTGTTGCGGCTTGTGTTAGTGAGAGATTTATCTTAGGGTTACGGTTAGATTTAGAGAATGTTAGATATAGGATTAGGAGTAGGACTAGGGTTAGGGCTACTGTAAAAAAAAAGTGATAGGATTATGGTGAGAGATAGGGTTAGAACTGTGAAAAGGACTAGGACGAGAGTTAGTGTTAGTCTTAGGTCTAGGGTTAGGTTATGTTTAGGGCTAAATTAGGGATAGAATTAGGTCTAGCATTTCTGTTATGGTTAGGCCTGGATTTAGGCTTAGGTTTAGGTTTAGGGATAGAGCTAGATTTAGAGGAAGGGATGGGGTTAGAACTAGTTTCATGGTTAGATAAAAGTTAGAATTTCAGTTAGGGCTAGAATCATGATTTGGTTTAGTAATAAAGCTAGGTTTAAGGCTAGGATGAGGGCAACGGTTTGTTTTAGGGTTATGGCAAGAATTAGGGCTAGTGCTTGTGTCTAGTCTAGGCTAATGTTAGGGATAGATTGAGGGTAATTTTATGACTAAGTCTAGTGTAAGGTTTAAGTATAGGGTATAGGTCAGGATTAGAGCTAGGGGTATGATTAGGGTTAGAATTAGGTTTCAGGTTTAGTTTAGGTTAGGGCTTAGGTTTAGAGCTTGAATTAGCATTAGGGTTTGGTTAGGGTAATGATAGGTTTAGTTTTAGGGATCATGTTAGGTGTAATTGATAGGGTTGAGTTAGCAAAAGGGTTAGGGTTAGGCCTAGGGTTAGTCTTAGGGTTATGGTTGGGCTTAGGGTAATGAATAGGGTTAGGGCTAGGGTTATGATTAGTATTAGGGCTAGAGTTAAGGTTAGGCCTAGGGTTAGGGTTAGGTTTAGGTTTAGGGTATGGTTTAGAGTTTGAACCAACATTAGCGGTAGGGCAAGGGTTAGGTGTAGGGTTAGGTCTAAGTTTTAGTTACAGTTAGGGTCAACGTTAGTGTTAAAATTAGAGCTAGGGTTATCATTAGGTTTAGGGTATGGGGTAGGGTTTGATGTTGTCTTAGGGTTAGGGTTATGATTTGGCTAAAGGTTAGGGTTGGGGATAGGTTTAGGTTTAGGTTTAGAGTAATGGTTAGTTTTAGGTTCTTAGTCATTGTCAGGGTTAGTTTTAGGGTTGGAGATAGGGCTCAAATTAGGGGTAGGCTTAGGGATAGAAGTAGGGTTAGAATTTGGTTTAGGTTTAGGGTTAGGCTTAGTGCTATGGCTCGTTATGTTTTAGGGCTAAGGCTAAAGTTAAGGGTAGTTTTATGATTAATGTTAATGTTATTGCTAGTGATAGGGTGAGTTTAGGCTTATGGGTACATTTAGAGTTATGTTTAATTCTTGGGTTATGGCTATGGCTAGGGTTAGAGCTAAGGTTAGGTCTAGTGTTTGGTTTAAAGTAAGGGATAGGGTTAGAAAAGAAATAGAGCTAGGGCGATAGTTAGAGTTAGTCTTAAGGCTAGGGTTAGGGTTTATTTTAGGGCTAAATTAGGGCTAAGATTATGTCTAGGATTGGTGTTAGGGTAAGAACTAGCGTTTGGGCTATGTTTAGGATTAAGCTTAGGGTTAGGTTTAGGGGAAGGTATGGGGTTATAGCTGGGTTTATGGCTTGGGGAATTATTAGTATTAGGTTTAGGTTTAGGGTTAAGTTTGTGTTATGATTAAGGCTATATTTGGGGTTAGGATGAGGGCTGGGGTTTGTGTTAGGGTTAGGGCCAGTTTTAGGGTTAGGAATAATGTCAGGTTTAGGGTTATGGCTAGCGATAGTTATAGGGTTAGGTTCATGGCTAGGTCTAATATTAGGTGTATTTTAGGGTCAGGGTCTGGTTTCGGGTTTGTGTTAGGTTAATTATTAGGTTGAGAGCTCAAATTAGCATTAGGGTTAGAATTAGGGCTAGGTTAATGGATAGGTTTAGGTTTAGCATTCATTTTAAGTTTAGGGTAATTGATAGAGTTAGGGTGAATGATAGTGATAGGGTTAGGCCTAGGGTTATTATGTGGGTTAGGGTTATTTTTAGGGTAATGAATAGCGTTAGTGTTAGGGTTAGGGCTAGGGTTTTGGATAATGTTAGGGCTAGTGTTAGGGTTAGGGTTAGGGATAGGGCTAGGTTTAGGGTTTGGTTTAGGTTTAGGGTACAGGATAGGTTTTGAGACAGAGTTAGTGCTAGGTTGAGGATTAGGTTTAGGATTATGTCTACGGTTAGATTTATGGTCAAGGTTACAATTAGATTTAGGGTTAGGGCTAAGGTTATTTTTAGACTTAAGTTAATGGATAGGGTTAGATGTCGGATTAGGGTTAGGGCTAAGTTAATCATTAGAGTTATGGTAATGCATAGGGTTCGATGTCAGGTTAGTGTTAAGGGTAGTTTTAGGTTTGGGGTTAGTGTTAGGGTTTGGGCTAGGATTAGTTTTAGAGTAAGGGTTAGGATTTTATCTATTGTTAAGGCTACAATGAGGGTTAGGTTTAGGGTTAGGTCTATCATAAGGTTTACAATTAGATTTAGAGCTAGGGTTATCATTAGGATTAAGGTTCAGTTTAGGGTAATGGCAAATTTTAGAGATAGTATTAGAGCCACTGTTAAAATTATGATTAGGTCTAGGATTAGGATTAGGTTTAGGGATAGGGCTAGGGTTATGTTTAGGCTTCCGTTTTGGGTTTTATCTAGGGTTAGGTCTAAGGTGAGGGTTAAGGTTAGCGTGAAGGTTAGACTTAGGGTAAGGGATAAGGTTAGGTTAGGGTTAGGGTTACGCTTTGGGGTAGATTTAGGCCTAGGATTAGGGCTAGGTTTTGTGTTAGGTTTAGAACTAGTTTTAGTGCTATGGTATGAAACTGTTAATTTTACAATTATGGCTAGGTCTAGTGTTAGGTTTAGGTTTCGGTTAGGGTCAGTTTTATAGCTAGGGTTAGTGTTAGTGTAAGGGTCTGTGTTTGGATTAGGGTTAGGGTTAGGGCTAGAGCCAGAATTAAGATTGGTTATGTCTAAATTTAGGGTTAGGTCTAGCATAAGGTTTACAATTAGATTTAGAGCTAGAGTTATCATTAGGATTAAGGTTCAGTTTAGGGTAATGGCGAATTTTAGAGATAGTATTGGAGCCACTGTTCAAATTATGATTAGGGCTAGGATTAGGATTAGGTTTAGGGATAGGGCTAGGGTTATGTCTAGATTTAAGGTTAGTGTTTGGCTTAGGTTAAGGTTTATCGTTAGAAGTAGGGCTTGGTGTTTGTTTAGGTCTTGGTTAAAGATATGGCAAGATTTAGGATTAGGTGTAATCTAGGTCTAGTGTTAGGGTTTGGTTTAGGTTCAGGATTAGTATAAGGGTCAGAGTTAAGGTTAGGATTTGTGTTATGGTTATAACAAGAATTAGTGCTAGGTTTAGGACTAGTAGTAGGGTTAGTGTTTGGATTAGACTAAGGATTAGTTTTAGGACCAGAGTTAGCATTGAGGTTGGGGTTTGGCTTGGGTTAAAGATAAGATTAGAGCTAGGGTTAGAGAAATGCTTAGGATTAGGGTTAGGGCTAGTGTTAGGGTTAAAGTTAGGGTGAAAGCTAGGGTTAGGTCTCAGATTTGGGCTAGGTTTTAGTTAGCATTAGGTTTAAGGTTATGGCTAATGTATGATCTAGGGTTATGATTAGAACTAGTTTTAGAATTAGGGTTAGGACTAGATCTAGTATTAGGATAAGGCCTAGGTTTAGGGTGATGTTTAGAGTTAGGGTTAGTGTTAATGTCCGAGTCTGGTTCCGGGGTAGTTTTAGGGTTAAGATTAGGATTCAAATTAGGGCTAGGCTTAGGGCTATATGTAAGGTTAGTGTTTGGTTTAGGTAAAAGTTTAAGTTTAGTGTTATGGCTCAGTTTTGCTTTAGAGCTTAGCCTATGCTTAGGGCTATTTTTATGATAAGATTTAGGGTTAGGGATAGAGTTAGGGTTAGGTTTATGTGTAGAGTTAGGGTTAGATTTAGAGGTAGTTTTAGAACTATGGTTAGATCAAGGTGTAAGGTTAGGGCTAGGGTTATTCTGGGCCATGGACAGTAATAAGGTTAACGTAAGTGATAAGGTTAGAATTAGGTCTAGGGCTAGAGGAGAGTTATAGTTAGTCTTGAAGCTAGGGTTAGGGTTAGGCTTAGGATTAGGGCTAGGATTAGTGTTAAGGTTAGTCCTAGGGCTAAGGTTAGGGCTACGGTTAATTTTAGGGTAACAGTTTGGTTTAGGTTTAGGGTAAGCAATGGGGTTATAACTAGATTTAGGGCTAGGGAAAGGGTTAGAATTAGGGTTAGGGTTGTGATTAAGGCTAGGTTTTTGGCAAGGATGAGAGCTAGAGTTCATGTTAGAGTTAGGGCTAGGATTAGTGCTAGGGCTAATGTCAGGTCTAGGGTTATGGTTAGGGATAGGTTTCACGTTATGTTTGTGTTTAGGTCTAATGTAAATGTTAGATTTAGGGTAAGGTCAAGTTTACAGCTATGTGTATTATTAGGGTCAGTGTATGGCTTAAGATTTTGTTTTGGATAAGGTTTACGTTTAGGGCTCAAATTAGCATCTGGGTTAGAGTTGTGGTTAAGGTAATAATGAATAGACTTAGGATTAGGGTTAAGGTTAGTTTTAGGGTAATGGATAGGTTTAGGGATTGTGATAGGGTTAGGGTTAAGCCTAGGGTTAGCATTAGGGTTAGGATTTTTTTTTAGGGTAATGGATAGAATTAGAGCAGGGGTTAGGGATAGGATTATGGTTAGGATTAGGGCTAGGTTTAGGATAGTGGATATAATTAGAGCTATGGTTAGGGCTATGGTTAAGGTTAGATTTAGGGGTAGTGTTAGGTTAGGGTTTGGTATAGGGCTAGGGAGTTATGTTAAGTGTAAAGATTAGGCTTTGAGCTAGGGTTAGGTCTAAAGCGAGGTTTAGGGTTAGGGTTAGGGCTAGGGTTAGGTTTAGGGTTACACTTAGGGATATGTTCAGGCCTAGGATTAGGGCTAGGCTTTTTTTTTTAGTTTAGACCTAGGGTTAGGGTCATGTGTAATGTAAGAGCTAGGGTTATTATTAGAGCTAATTTTAGGGTTAGGGTTATGGCTAGGTCTAGTGTTAGGATTAGGTTTTGGATTAGAGTGAGCTTTGGAGCTAGGATTATTTTAGGGTCAGAGCCAGTGTTCAGGTTAAAGTTATGTTGGGGTTAGTGCCAGAATTAGGACTAGGGGTAGGTCTAGGGGTATTGTTAGTTTTTCGGTTAAGTAAAGGGTTATTGATAGGGCTTGTTCTAGGTTATTGTTCAGATCTAGGGATAGAGATATGGATAGATTTAAAATTAGGTTTAAGTCCAGGGCTAGTGTTAGGTTTAGGTATAGGATTATAAGTATAGGATTACCCGTAGGGCTAATTTTAGGGTTCGGTTTCGGGTTAAGGTAAGATTTAGACCTATGGTTAGTGTTAGGGTCAGAATAAGTGTCACAGTTAGGGTTTGGGTTTGGGTTAGGGTTAGAGCAAAATTGAAGTTTAGGGTTAGGGCTGGTAATAGGGTTAGGTTTTGGGTTAGGCTATGGATTAGGGTTAGAACAAGGGTTAGGTTTAGGTTTAGGGTTTAGCTTAAGGTAATGGATAGGGTAAGAGCTAGGATTAGAGCTAGGGTTAGGGTATGAGTTAGGACTAGTTTTAGGGTAGGGTTAAAACTATGGTTTGCTCTCATATTACGGCCACGTTTTGCATTAGTTGGGGTCAGTGTTAGGCCTACAACTAATGTATGAACCAGGGTTATGATTAGAGCTACTTTTGGGGTAAGTGTTAAGTCTAGGTCAAGTGTTAGGGTTAGAGTTAGTGTTAGCGTCATGTTTAGAGCTAGGGTTAATGTTAAGGTCAGGGTCAGTCTTTGGGTTATACTTAGGGTTAAACCCAGAATAATCACTAGAGTGTGGTCTAGGTTTAGGGTTAGTGTTTTCTTTAGGTTAAGGTTTATCATTAGGGCTAGGACTACTTTTTTATTTAGGTCTAGGGATACAGATATGGATAGAATCAGGATTAGGTATAAGTCTAGGGCTAGTGTTAGGGTTTGGTTTATGGTTAGGTCAGGTTTAGACATACGGTTACCATTAGGGTCAGAATAAATGTCAGGGTTAGGGTCAGAGTTTGGGTTATGATTAGAGCTAGAATGAGGGCTAGGGTTAAAACTAGTAATAGGGTGAGAGTTTGGGTTAGGCTAAGGATTAGGGTTAGGCCTAGGGTTAGCATTAGGTTTAGGGTTAGCTTAGGGTAAGGGATAAGATTAGAGCTAGGGTTAGGGCTATTTTTAAGGTTAAAATTAGGTCTAGTGTTAGGTTTAGGTTTAAGGTTAAACCTAGGGTTAGGTCTTAAATTAAGGTTAAGTTTTGGTTAGAGTTAGGGCTAGTTTTAGAGTTATGGCCAATGTATGGACTATGGTTAATATTTGCGCTAGTTATACAATTAGGTTTAGGACTAGGTCTAGTGGTAGAGTTAGGTTTAACATTAGGGTGATGTTTAGAGCTAGGGCTAGTGTTAGGGTCAAATTCACGTTCAGAGTAGTTTTAGGGTTAGGGTTTGGACTCAAATTAGCACTAGGGTTAGGGCTAGGTGTAGGGTTAGGGTTTGGTTTATGTTAACTTTTAAAGTGAGGGCTATGGTTCGGTTTTATTTTTAGCGCTAAGGCTATGGATAGGGCTATTTTTAGGCTTAGCATTATGTTTAGTGCTAGTGGTAGATTTAGGTTTAGGTTTAGGGTTAAAGTTAAATTTAGATTTAGGATAAAATCTAAGGTTAGTTAGAGGGCTAAGGTTAGGGCTACTGTTAGGTCTTGGTTTATGTCTAGTTTTAGGGTTATGGTAAGGGATAGTGTTAGAATAGAAATAGGGCTAGGTTGAGAGTGAGAGTTAGTCTTACGGCTAAGCTTAGTGTTTGGTTAGGTATAGGGCTGAATTAGGGCTAGTAATAGAGCTGGGTTTATGGTTATGTTTAGGCCTAAGGTTAGTTTTAGTCTTAGGGTTAGGTTTAGTTTAAGGGGTTGGGGTTAGAGCTAGGGATAGGGCTAAGGTGAATGTTAGAATTAGGGATAAAGCTAGGGTTTCATTAAGGTTATGATTTAGGCTAAGGTTAGGGATAGGATGAGATCTAGGGTTTGTGTTAGTGTTAGGGCTAGGATTAGTGTTAGGGTGAATGTCAGGTTCTAGGGTTACGGGTAGGGATAGTTTTAGGGTTAGGTTATGGCTATCTTTAGTGTAAGTGTTAAGTTTAGAATAAGGGTAAAATTTAGATCTAGGGGTATTATTAGGGTCAGGTTCAGGTTTAGGGTTTTGTTTAGGTTACGATTTAGGTTGAGGGCTCAAATTAACATTAGGATTTGTGGTAGGGTAATTATTGGGTTTGATTTAGGGTTCAGGTTAGACTTAGCATAATGAATTGGGTTATGGTGAGGGATAGGTTTAGATTTACGCCTAGAGTTAGCATTATAATTAGGGTTATGTTAAGGGTATTTGATAGGGTTAGAGTTAAATTTAGTGCTAGGCTTATGGATAGGATTAGGGCTAGGGTTAGGTTATGGTTATGGGTTTGTTTTGTGTTAAGTTTAGGGCTAGCATTACAGCTAGGGCAAATGTCAGGTCTAAAGTTATGGTTAGAAATAGTTTCAGGGTTAGGTTTATGGCTAGGTCTAGTATAAAGTTAGGTTTTGTGGTAGGGTCAAGGTTAGAGCTAGGTATATTTATCACAGAAAGGGTCAGAATAGGGTTTGGGTTAGGTTAAGGTTAGGGTTAGGGCTCAAATTAGCATTAGAGTTAGGATTAGCTTACTGATAGGGTTAGGTTTAGGGTTCGGGTTAGGTTTAGGTTAATGAAATAGGTTAGGGTTAGGGACAAATTTAGGGTTAGCCCTAGGGTTACCATTAGAGTTATGGTTATGATTAGGGTAATGTGTAGGTTTAGAGCTAGTGATATGGCTAGGGTTATGTTTAGAATTCTGGCTAGTGTTAGGGTAAGGTTTATGGCTAGGTTCTGGGTTAGGGCTAGGTTTAGGGTTAGGGATAAAGCTATAGTTAAGGCTCGAATTAGGACTTGGTTTGGAGTTTGGTTAGGGCTAGGATTAGGGCTATGGTTAATGTATAAACAAGTGTTATAATTAGTGCTAGTTTTAGGGGTAGGGCTAGGTCTTGTTATATGGTTAAGTTTATGGTTAAGGTGATGTTTAGAGAAAGGGTTATTATTAGGTTCAGTGTCAGAGTCAGCTTTAGTTTTAGGGTTAGGGTTAGAACTCGAATTAGGGCTAACGTTACAACTGGGTGTATGGTAAGGGATTGGTTTATGTTAAGTGTGAGGATATAGGTTGGTTTTGTTTTAGGGCTAGGGCTATGGTTATGGCTAGATTACAGATTAGCATCAGGGTAGAGCTAGTGTTAGGTTGAGGTTTAGGCTTAGAGTTAGGGTTAAACTTAGAGTTAGGGTTATATCTAGGGTTAGGGCGAGGGTTAGGGTTATGGTAAGATATATGGTTAGAACTAGGGATAAGGCTAGGGTGAGAATTAGAGTTTGTCAGAGTAGTAGTCTTTGGTTTAGTGTTAGGGTTAAGGCTAAATTAGAGCTATGATTAGGGCTATGGTAAGTGTTAGGGTTAAGGCTAAATTAAGGTTAGGATTAGGGCTAGAGTTAGGGTTAGTGTTGGGGCTAAATAAGGGCTAGAATTAGGGCTAGGCTTAGTTTTAGGGTTAGGGCTAAATTAGGACTAGTATTAATTCTAGGGATAGTGTTGCAGTTAGACCAAGTGGTTGGGATAGAGTTAGGGTTAGCATTGTTTAGGTTAAGTTTAGGGAAATGGGTGGGGTTATAGCTAGATTTAGGGCTAGGGTGAGGGTTCTAATTTGGATTAGGTCTAGAGTTATTGTTCAGTTTAGGATTAAGGCTAGGTTTAGGGCTAGGTTAAGGGCTAGGTTTTCTATTATTGTTATGGCTAGGACCAGGTCTAGGGCTAATGTCAGGTCTCGGGTTAATGTTAAGGATAGTTTTAGAGTTAGGTTACGGCTAGGTCTAGTGTAAGAGTTAGGTTTAGGTTAAAGGTCAGCTTTAGGGCTAGGGTTATTATTAGGGTCAGAGTCAGGGTCAGGGTTAGCATTTTGTTTAGTTAAAAGTTTAGGGTTAGGGCTAGAATTAGCATTAGTTTTAGGGTTAGCATAATGGATAGGGCTTACTTTAGGTTTCAGATAAGGTTTAGGTTAATGGATGGGTTAGGTTTAGACATCGAGTTAGGGTTAGCATTTGGGTTAGGTTTATGTTTAGTGTAATGGATTGGTTTAGAGCCAGGGTAAGGGCTAGGTTATGATTTGGATTAAGTCTAGGATTAGGGCTAGGTTTAGGGAAAGGGCTACAATTTGATTTAGGATAAGTTTTATGGTTATAATAAGTATTAGGGTTAGGACTAGGGTTACAGTTAGGTTATGGTAAGGGTTAGTGTTTGAGCTAGGGTTAGGACTAGGGTGAAGGTTAGGTTTAGGTTTAGGTCTAGGTTTATATTTATGGTTAGAGTTAGGTTTAGTGTTAGGGATAGGTTTCTAATTATGGTTAGAATTTGGGTTAGGGTAATGGATAAGTTTAGAGCTAAATTTCAGGTTAGATTTAATGTTATGATTGGGGCTAGATTTAGGGTTATTTTTAGGGTAAAGGTTAGGCTTTGAGCTAGGGTTAGGTCTAAGTTGAGGCTTAGGTTATGGCAAGGTTTAGGGCTTGGGTTAGGCTGAGGGTTATGCTGAGAGCTATGTTTAGGCCTAGGATTAGGGTTATGTTTTTTGTTAGGTTAAGGACAATGCTTAATGTAAGAACTAGGGTAATGTTTAGGCTAGTTTTAGGGTTAGGGTTATGGCTACGTCTAGTGTTAAGTCTAGGTTTTGGGTTAGTATCAGGTTTAAAGCTAGGTTCAGTGTTAGAATAAGGGTCAGTTTTGGGGATAGGGTTAGGTTTAGGGTTAGTGCTAGAATTAGCACTAGGTATAGGTCTAAGAATAATGTAAGTGTTCGGTTTAGGTTAAGGGTTATTGTTAGGGCTTGTGCTAGGTTTTTGTTTAGGTCTAGGACGAGAGTTATAGCTATATTTAGGATTAGCTTTAGGTCTAGTTCTATTGTTAGGCTTAGGTATATGTATAGGGTTACCAGTAGGGCTAGTGTTAGTATTTGGATTAGGTTTAGGGTCAGGTTTAGGCCTAGAGTTACTATTAGGGTCAGATTAGGATCAAGGATAAGTTCAGAGGTAGAATTAGGGCTAGGGTTAACACTCGTAATATGATTACATTTTAAATAATCTAAGGATTAGGATTAAAACTAGGGTTAGCATTTGGGTTAGGGTTTGACTTAGTGTAAGGAATAGGTTTTGAGTTAGGGTTAGGGCTAGTGTTAGGGTTAGGGTTAGGACTAGTATTAGGGTTAAAGCTAGGGTTAGGGCTCGGATTAGGGGTAGAATTTGTGTTAGAGTTAGGACTACGATTAGGACAATGACTAATGTACAAACTAGGGTTATGATTAAGGCTAGTATTAGAGTTACGTTAAGGTTAGATATAGTGTTAGGGTTAATTTAAGATTAGGGTGATTTTTAGAGCTAGGATTAGTGTTAGGGTCAGTGTCAGGGTAAGTGTAAATTTTAGATTTAATTTTAGGGCTAATTGTAGGTTTAGGGTTTCATTTAGGTTAAGGGTTAGGATTAAGGCTATGGCTTGGTTTTGCTTTATGCCTAGGGATAGGGATAGGGAAAGTTTTAGGATTACCATTATGTAGTTCGGGGTAGTGATAGGGTTTGGGTTAGGCTTTTTGTTAGAGTTAAATTTACAATTAGGTTTAGATTTAGACTTAGGCTTAGATCTAATGTTAGAATTAAGGCTAAGGATAGAACTAGCGCTAGGGCAAGGGAAAGAGTTAAAGTTAGTCTTATGGCTAGGCTTAGGGTTAGTATAGGTTTAAATAAATCCTAAGATTAGGGCTAATTTTAGGGTTAGGGTTAGGGTTAGGGCTAGGTCTATTTTTAGGTTTAGTTATAGGGTTAGGGTGATGTTTAGAGTTAGGGTTAGTGTTAAGGTCAGAGTCAGGGTCAGGGTTAGTTTTAGGGTTTAGCTTTAAACTCAAATTAGGGTTAGAGTTATGGCTTAGTGTAGGGTTAGGGCTTAGTTATATTAAGGGATAGGGTTAGGTCTATGGCTTGGTTTTGTTTTAGGGCTAGGTTTAGTGCTAGTTTTCGGATTAGTCTTAGGGTTAGGGCTAGTGTTAGGTTTAGGTTAATGCTAAGGGTTAGGGTTAAATTTAGATTTAGGGTTAGATCTAAGGTTTCTGCTAGGGCTATGAAAAGGGACAGTTTTAGACCTATGGTTTGGGCTAGGTTTAGGGTTTCAGTAAAGTATATGGTTAGAACTAATGTTAGGACTAATGTGAGAGTTAGAGTTAGTCTTTGGGCTAGGGTTAGGCTTAAGGTCAGGGTTAGGGCTAATTTATTTCTAAGATTAGGGCTACGGTTAGTTGTAGAGTTAGACCTAGGTTTATTGTTAGGGTTATAATTAAGGCTATGTTTAAGGTTAGGATAAGGTCTAGGGTTTGTGTTAGGGTTAGGGCTAGTATCATGGCTAGGGCTAACATCAGATCAAGGGTTATTCTTAGGGATAATTTTATGGTTAGTTTTATGGCTAGATCTAGTGTCAGGGTTAGGTATAGGGTAAGAGTGAGGTTTAGAGCTAGGGGAATTATTAGGGTCAGTTTCAGTGTTATGGTTTGGTTTAGTTTTGAGTTTAGGTTTAGAGCTCAAATTACCATTAGGGTTAGGGTTAGGGTAATTATTGGATTAGGTCTAGGGTTCTGGGTAGGTTTAGGGTAATTGATAAGTTTGGGGATAGTGATATGGTTAGAATTAGGCCTAGGGTTAGCATTAGGGTAAGGGTTATGTTGACGGTAATGATAGAGTTAGACTTAAGTTTAGGACTAGGATTATGGTTAGAATTAGGTCTTGATTTAGGGTTAGTGTGAGAATTTGAACTTGGGTTTGGTTAGGGTTTTGTTTATTGTAAGTGTTAGGTTCTGAGCTATGGTTAGGGCTAGGCTGAGAATTAGGTTCAGGATTAGGTCTAGGAATCTGATTATGGTAGATTTTGGGTTAGGGTTATTATTAGGATTAGAAGTAGGATTACTGGTAGGGTCAGTAAAGGGTAAGGCTTAGTGTTAGGGTTTTGGATATGGTAAGACCTAGAATGAGTGCTAGTGAACGGGTTATTAATAGGGTTAATATTTTGGTTAGCCTAAAGATTAGGGATAGGTCTAGGGTTACCCTTAGGTTTAGGGTTTTGCTTAGGTAATGAATTGGGTTTAGAGCTAGGGTTAGGGCTATGGTTATGGTTATATTTAGGGTTAAAGCTAGGTTTAGGTCTCGGATTAGGCCTAAGTTTTGTTAGGATTATGGTTAGGGTTAGAGCAAGGGCTAATGTAAGAACTAGGGTACCATTAGTGTTAGTTTTAGTCGTTGGTTATGGGTTTTTTTTAGTGTTAGGGTAAGGTTTAAGGTTATGGTGATATTTATATCTAGGGTTCGTGTAGAATAGGAGTCAGAGTCAGGGTTGGTTTTAACGTTAGGATTATTACTCGAATTAGAGCTAAGGTTAGGTCTAGTTGTAGTGTAAGGATTTGGTTTAAGTTAAGGTTTAGTGTTAGGGCTAATGCTCGGTTTTGATATAGTCCTAGGGTTATGGTTAGGGTTAGGTCTAATGTTAGTGTTAGGCTTAGGCATAAGGTTAGGTTTAAATTTAAAATTAGGGTTACAACTAAGGTTAAGGCTAGAACTAAGGATATGGAAGGGGTATGGCTGGGTTTAGGGTTATGGTAAAGAATAAGGTTAGAACTAGGGATACGGCTAGGTAGAGAGTTACTCTTAGTGCTATGGTTAAGGTTAGGGTTAGATATAGGGCTAAATTAGGGATAGGATTAGGGCTAGGTTTAGTGTTAGTTTAAGCTTAGGGTTAGTGTTAGGGCTAGGGTTAAGGTTAGTTATACAATTAGCATCAGGGTCAGGGCTAGTTTTAGTCTTAGGCATCAAGTTAGGGTTAGATTTAAAGTTAGGTTTTGATCTAGTGTTAAAGCTAGGGCAAAGGATAGGGAAATTGTGATCACAAGGGTTAGAGTTAGAGTTAGGGTTATGTTTAGGGTAACGGATGTGGTTTTGGCTATGTTTATGACTAGGGCAAGGGTTAGTATTAGGGTTAGAGCTAGAGTTAGGCTTAGGGTTATGATTACGGCTAGGTGTATGGCCTGTATGAGGTTTAGGGTTTGTGTTAGGGTTAGGGATAGTATTAGGGCTAGGGACAATGTCAGTTATAGGGTTATAGTTAGGGCTAGACTTAGTGTTAGGTTTATGGTTTGGTCCAGTGTAAGGATTAGGTTTAGGGTAAGATTCGGGTTTATATCTAGGGTTATTTTTACGGTCAGGGTTAGGGTTTGGGTTAGGTTAGTGTTTAGGTTTAGGTTAATGACAGTGTTAGTTTTAAGGTTTAGTTTTGGTTTAGTGTAATAAATAGATTAGGTTAGACCTAGGGTTAGCTTAAGGGTTAGGGTTATTTTTAGGGTAATGGATAGATTTAGAACTAAGGTTCGGGCTAGGGTTATGTAGAGGATTAGGGATAGTTTTGGGTTTGGGTTAGGTTTAAGTTTAGGGTTAAAGCTAGATTTAGGACTTGGATTAAGGATAGGTTTTGGGTTAGGTTAGGGCTAGGATCATGGCTATGGCTAATGTATGAAGTAGGGTTATGATTAGCACTAGTTATAGGGTTTGGGTTAGGGCTAGGTCTTGTGTTAGGTTGAGGTTTACGGTAATGATGACGTTTAGAGCCAGTATTAGTGTTAGGGTTAGAGTCATGGTAGGATTAGTTTTCGGGTTAGTGTTACGATTAAAATTAGGGATATGGTTAAGTCTAGGTATAGGGTCAGGGTTTTGTTTAGGTTAAGGGATAGGGTTATGGCTATGACTCATTTTTTTTTTTAGGGCTAGAGCTAAGGTTAGAACTAGTTATAGAATGAGCATTAGCATTAGGGCTAGTGTTAGGTTTAGGTTTAATATTAGGCTTAGGGTTAGATTTAGAGTTAGGGTTAGATCTAGGATTATCATCAGGGCTATGAAGAGGGCTAGGGCTACACCAAGGGTTAGGGCTAGGATTAGGGATCTAGTAAGGGATAGAGTTAAAACTAGAGTTAGGGTTAGGATGAGAGTTAGAGTTAGTCTTTGGGCTAGAGTTAGGCTTAGGGTTAGGGTTAGGAATACGGCTAAATTAGGGCTAAGATTCGGGCTATGGTTAGTGTTAGTGTTAGGCCTAGGTTTTGGTTTAAGGATAAAATTAAGGCTATGTTTAGGGCTAGGATAAGGGCTAGGGTTTGTGTTAGGGTTAGGGCTATGATTAAGGCTAGGTTTAATATCAGGTCTATGGTTAAGGTTAGAAATAGTTTTAGGGTTAGGTTTATGGCTAGGTCTAGTGTACAGATTAGAGCTAGGGGAATTATTAGGGTCACGGGTCAGTGTTAGGGTTTTGTTTAGGTTTGAGGTTTTGTTAGGGCTCAAATTAGCATTAGGGTTAGGGTTAGTGTAATGATTCGGTTAGGTTTAGGTTGCAGGGTTGGTTTAGGGTAATTGATCAATTTGGGTAAAGTGATAGTGTTAGGGTTAATCATAAGGTTAGCATTATGGTAAGGGTTATGTTTAGGTTAATGGATACTGTTAGAGTTAAGGTTAGGGATAGGGTTATGGTTAGGATTAGGTCTCGTGTTAGGGTAAAGTTGAGGGTTAAAACTAGGATTAGGTTCGGGGTTATGTTTAGCATAAGGGTTATGTTCTTAGCTATGATTAGGTCTAGGCTGAGAGTTAGATTAAGAGTTAGTTCTAGGTATAGGAGTATGGTAAATTTTGGGTTAGGGTTGGGGTTAGGGTTGGACCTAGGTTTAGTGTTAGGTTCAGAATAAGGGCCAGGATTAGGGTTAGGGTTTGGGATAGTGTTAGAGAAAAAATAAAGGCTAGGATTAGAACTATTAATAAGGTTAGGGTTTTGGTTAATCAAAGGAGTAGGGATAGATCTAGGGTTAATCTTAGGTTTAAGATTTCACTTAAGGTAAGGAATTGATTCAGATCTAGGGTTAGGGATATGATTAGGATTAGAGTTAGAGTTAAAACTAGGTTTAGGGCTAGTTTTAGGACTAGTTTTTGTGTTAGGGTTAGGGCTGGGTTTAGGGCAACAACTAATGTAAGATCTAGGATTACCATTAGGGTTAGTTTTTGGGTTGGCGTTAGGTTTAGGTTGAGTACTACATTTAGGTTAAAGGTTAGGGAGATATTTATAGCTACTGTTCTTGTTAGGATAGGAGTCAGGGTCAAGGTTAGTTTTAGGGTTAATGTTAAGACTCGAATTAGGGCTATTGTTAATGTTAGAGTTCGGTTTGAGTTTAGGGCAGTGTTTATAGCTAGGGTGAGTGTTAGAATATGAGTCAGTGTTAGGATTAGTTTTAAGGTGAGGCTTAAGACTCGAAGGAGGGCTAGGTTTAGGTCTAGGTGTAGTTTTAGTGTTTGGTTTAAGTTAAGGTTTAGGATTAGGGCTATTGTTCATTTTTTGTTCAATGCTAAGATTGGGGTTAGGGCTACTTTTACGATTATCATTAGGGTTAGGGCTATTGTTAGTGCTAGGCTTAGGGTTAGGTTTAAGGTAAGATTGAGAGTTAGGGTTAGGGCTGGAACAAACTTTAGGGCAAGTTTTAGTGATAGTGTTAGGTTTACAGTAGCTGATAGGGATAGAACTAGGGATAGGACTAGGGCAAGAGTTAGAGTTAGTCTTAGGGCTAGGAGCAGGATAGGGTTAGAGATAGAGCTACATTAGGGCTACGATTAGGGCTAGGTTTTGTATTTAGCTTAAGCCTAGGGTTAGGGTTAGGGTTAGGGTTAGGTTTAAATTTAGGGTAAGAGATGTCATTATAGCTAGGTTTAAGGATAGGGTGAGGGTTAGAATTAGGGTTAGGTTTATGGCTAGAGTTAGGGTTATGATAATGACTAGGTAAAGGGCTAGGATCAGAGCTAGGTGTGTTATTATGGTTAGGGCTAGGATTAGGGCTAGGGCTAATTTCAGGTCCAGAATTATGGTTAAAGATAGTTTTAGGATTAGGTTTATGGCTATGTTTAGGCTAAGGGTTAGGTGTTTGGTTATGGTCAAGTTTAGAGCTAGGGGTATTATTAGGGTCAAGGTCTAGGTTAGGGGTTGGGATAGGTTAAGGTATCAAGTTTGGGCTTGAATTAGATTTAGGATTAGGGTTAGGGTAATGATAGGGTTAGGTTTAGGATTTAGATTAGGTTTAGGGAAATGGAAGGGTTAGGAATCAGAATAGGGTTAGGTTTATGCCTAGGGTTATTATTATGGTTAGAGTTAGGGTTATGGTAATGGATAAAGTTAGAAATCAGTTTAAGGTTAGAGTTTTGGTTACAATTAGGGCTTGTGTCAGGGTTATGTTAGGTTTAAAGCTTGGGTTAGAGCTCTGATTAGGGCTAGGATTTGGGTTATGTTAGGGCTAGGGTTAGGGTTACAGCTAATGTAAGTATTACATTTAGGTTTACAATTAGGGCTAGTTTTAGGGTTTCAGTGCTAGGTTTAATGTTAGGGTTAGATTTAGGGTTAGGGTGATGTTTAGAGCAAGAAGTGTTAGGGTCAGTTTCAGGTTCAGGGTTAGTTTTAGGGTTCGCCTTTCAACTCAAATAAGGGCTAGGTTTAGGTATAGGTGAATGGTTATGGTTTGGTTTAGGTTAATGGTTAGGGTTAGAGCTATGGCTTGAATTTGTTTTAGGTCTAGGGCTAGGGTTAGTGCTCATTTTAGGATAAGTGTTATGGTTTGGGCTAGTGTTAGGTTTAGGCTTAGGCTTCGGGTTAGGGCTAGATTTTGAGTTACATTTTGCCTAAGGTTAGTGGTAGGAAAAAGAATAGGCAAGGGTTAGAACTAGTTTAGAGCTAGAGTTAGGGTTATGGTAAGGGATACGGTTAAAACGACTGATAGGGCTAGTGTGAGAGTTAGAGTTAGTCTTAGGGCTGGGGTTAGGTTTATGGATACAGCTAAATTATGGCTAGGGTTATGTTAGGGCTAGGGTTAGGGCTAGTTTTAGGATAAGGCTTAGGCATCGAGTTAAGGTTAGATTTAGAGTTAGGTTTTGATCTTGGGTTAGTGCCAAGGCTAAGAATAAGGCAAGGTTTACCATTAGGGTTAGGGTTAGATTTAGGGTTTAGTTTAGGGTAAGGATGTGGTTATAGCTAGGTTTAGGGCAAGGTTGAAAGTTAGTATTAGGGATAGAACTAGGGTTAGTGTTAGGGTTATAATTAAAGCTATGTTTAGGGCTATGATTAGGACTAAGATTTGTTTCAGGGTTAGGGATAGTATTAGGGCTATGGCTAATGTCAGGAATAGGGTTACAGTTAGGTATAGATTTAGTGTTAGGTTTATGGCTTGTCCAGTGTAATGGTTAAGTTTTTTATTGGGGTCAGGTTTAGATCTAGGGTCATTTTTAGAATCAGGGTCAGGATTAGGGTTTGGGTTTAGTTAGTGTTTAGGTTCAGGGCTTGAATTAGTATTAGATTTAGGGTTAGGGTAATGACAGGGTTAGAGAGGGTTTAGGTTTGTTTAGGTGTATTATATATAGGTTTAGGGTTAGGCCTAGGGTTATCAGAAGATTTAGGGTTATCATTAGGGTAATGGATAGGTTTAGTCCTAAGGTCAGTGCTAGGGTTATGTATAGGATTAGGGCTAGTTTTTGGTTTAGTGTTAAGTTTAACTTTAAAGTTAAAGCTACGTTTAGACTCGGATTAAGGATACATTTTGGGTTAGTTTAGGGCTAGGGTTAAGGCTACTGCTATTGTACAAAGTATGTTTATGATTACAGCTAGTTATAGGGTTAGAGTTAGGTCTAGGTCTAGTGTTTTGTTTAGGTTTACGATGATGATGATGTTTAGAGCCAGGTTTAGTGTTAGGGTCAGAGTCAGGGTCAGAGTTAGTTTTCAGGTAAAGGTTAGACTATAATTAGTTATAGGGTTAGGGCTAGATGTAAGGTTAGGGTTTGGATTAGGTTAAAGGTTAAGGTTAGTGCTATGACTCGGTTTTGTTTTAGGGCTAGGGGTAGGGTTAGGGCTAGTTTTAAGATTAGTCTTAGGGCTAGTGCTAGTGTAAATGTGAAATTTAGGATTAGGTTAAGGATTAGGGATAAGAGTACAGTTATGGCTAGATTTAATCTTAGGGTTTTGGTTAAATTTAGAGTTAGGTTTAGATCTAGGTTTTGAGAGAGGGCTAAGTAAAGGGATAGGTAGGGCTACTTTTAGGGCTAGGTGTATGGTGATGGTAAGGTATAGGGTTAGAACTAGGTATAGGGCTAGTGTGAGAGTTAGAGTTAGTCTTAGGGATAAGGATAGGGCTAAATTAGGGCTTGAATTACGGCTAGGGTTTGTGTTAGTGTTAGGCCTAGGGTTAGGACTAGGGTTAGTGTTAGGTTTAGGGTTAGGCTTAGTTTTAGGGTATGGGAGAAGAATATAGCAAATTTTAGGACTAGGGTGAGAATTAGGAGTAAGGTTAGGGTTAACATTAAGGTTAGGTTTATGATTAATGCAAGGTTCATGGCTAGGATGTAGACTGAGTTTTTTATTACTGTTAGGGCTAGGATTATAGCTAGGGCTAATGTCAGGTCTAGGGTATGGTTAGGGATAGTTTTAGGGTTAGACTTATGGCTAGGTTTATTGTAAAGTTTAGGTTTCTTGTTAGTGTCAGGTTTAGAGCTATAAGTATTATTGGAGTCAGGATCAAGGTTAGGATTTGAATTTTGTTAAGGTTTATGTTTAGGGCTCAAATTAGTTTTATGTTAATGAATCGGGTAATGACTCAGTTAAGTTTCGGTTCAGGTTAGGTGTAGGTTAATGGACAGGGTTAAGCTAGTGCTAGGATTAGGATTCCACCTTGGTTTAGTATAAGGATTATAGTTATCTTAGGGTAATCAATAGGGTTAGTGCTAGGGTTAGGCCTAGGGTTATGCTTAGGATTAGTTCTAGGGTTAGCATTAGGGCTAGGTTTAGGGCTAGTGTTATTTTTAGGGTTATCTTTAAAGCTAAGGTAGGGCTTGGATTAGGGCTAGGTTTTGCAATAGGTTAGGACTATTTCTAATGTAAAAACTAGTGTAATTATTAGGACTAGTTTTATGGTTAATTCTAGGGCTAGGTGTAGTTGTAGGGTTAGTTTTAGGGTTGGGATGAAGTTTAGAACTAGGTTTAGTGTTAGTGTCAGGAACAAATTTCGGGTAGAGTAATAGTTAGGGTTAAATCCAGAATTAGGACTAGGGTTAGGTTTAGAGGTAGGGTTAGAATTTGGGTTAGGTTAAGGGTTATGGCTATGGCTAGGTCTAGTTTGTCTTTAGTCTAGATCTATAGTTATGACTAGATTTATGATTAGGTTTAGGTCTAGGGCTAGTATTAGGGTTAAGTTTAGGTATAAGGTTACCAGTAGGGCTAGTGTTAGGGTTCAGTTTAGGGTTAGGTTTGGATTTAGACCCAAGATTAGTGTTAGGGTCAGAATAATGGTCAGGGATAGGGTTAGGATTTGGGTAATGTTTAGATCTATAATGAAGGCTAGGTTTAGGACTATTTATAGAGTTAGGGTTTTGCTTAGGCTAAAGATTAGTGCTAAGAATACAGTTAGTATTAGGTGAGGGTTTGGCTTAGTGTAAGTGATAGGTTAGAGCTAGAGTTAGGACAAAGATTAGTGTTAGGTTTAGGGTTTAAGCTCGTGTTAGTGCTTGGATTAGGGCTAGTTTTTTATTAGGATTAGGGCTAGTGTTATGGTTATAGCTATTGTAAGAACTAGGGTTGCGATTAGGGATAGTTTTAGGGTTAGTTTTAGGGCTAGGTCTAGTGTTAAGGTTAGGTTTGATATCAGGGTGAAGTTTAGAGCTAGATTTAGTGTTTGGATATGAATCAGGGTCATGATTATATTTAGGGTTAGGGTTAGATTTCAAATTAGGGCTAGAGTTAGGGCTGGTGTTAGGGGTATGGCTCGGTTTTATTTTAGGGATAGGGCTAGGGTTAGGGCTAATTTTAGAATCAGCATTAGGGTTAGAGCTAGTTTCAGGGTTTGGGTGAGGCATCAGGATAGGGTTAGTTTAAGAGATAGGTTTCAATCTAGAGTTAGTGCTAAGGCTAAGGATAGTGCAAGGTTTATAACTAAGGTTACAGCTTGGGTTAGGTTTATGGTAAGGGATAGGGTTAGAATTAGTAATAGGTCTTGTGTGAGAATTATAGTTAGTCTTAATTCTAGGTTTAGGGTTGGGGTTAGAAATAGGGCTAAATTAGGGTTAGGTTTAGTGTTAGGGTTAGGGCTAGAGTTAGCATTAGAATTTGGCTTTGGCTGGTTGTAGGGTTTGGGTAAGAGTTAAGATTTAAGCTGTAGATAGGGCTAGGGGGAGTGTCAGGTTTAGTATTAGGTCTGGGCTAGGGTTATGGTTAGGGTTATGGTTAGGGTTGGGGTTAGTGATAGTGTTATTAGGGTTAGGGTTAGCTTTAGAGTAATGTATGGGGTTAGATGAAAGATTAGGTTAACGGTAAACTTTAGGTTATTTTTAAATTTAGGTTTAGAGATAGGTTTAGTTTTGATTTATGGTAAGTGTTAGGGTTAAGTTTATGGCAAGGGTTAGGTTTAGGGTTAGGTCAAGGGTTAGGTTTATGATTAGGGTTAGGGATATGGTTAGGTTTAGGGCTTGGGTTATTATTAGGGTTAGGGTTATGGTAGTGTTAGGGTTAGAGCTAGTGTTAGTACTAAGGTTAAGGTTAAAATTAGGGCTAAGGTTAGATTCATGTTCAGGAATAGGGCTAGGGTTATGTTTAGGCTAAGGGTTAGTCCTTGAGCTAGGGTTATGTGTAAGGTGAGGGTTAGGATTAGGGCTACATTAAGGATTATTGTTATACTTATAGTAGGTTTAGGCCTCAGATTAGGGCTAGGTTTTTTGTTAGGTTTCGGTCTAGGGTTAAGGCTATGTGTAATGTAAGATCTAGGGTTCTTATAAGAGGTAGTTTTAGGGTTAGGCTTATGGCTATGTCTAGTGCTAAGTTTAGGTTTTGGGTTAGGTTCAGGTTTAGAGCTATGTTTAGTGTTAGTTTTAGGGTCAGTGTTCAGGTTAGAGTTATGTTTAAGGTGAAAGCCAGAATTAGGACTAGAGTTAGGTCTAGGGATAGGATTAGTGTTTGCTTTAGGTTAAGAATTATGTTAGGGCTCTGGCTCAGATTTTTTTATTTTTTTTAGGTCTAGGTCTACAGTTATGGCTATATTTATGATTATGCTTAGGTCTAGGGCTAGTGTTAGGGTTAGGTTTAGGTATAAGTTTACTGGTAAGGCTAGTTTTAGGGTTTGGTTCAGGTTTAGGGTCATATTTAGACTGAGGGTTTGTGTTAGGGTAAGAATTTGAGTTGGGGTTAGAGCTAGAATGACGGCTAGGTTTAGGACTAGCAAGAGGGTTAGGGTTTGGGTTAGGCTATGGATTAGGATTAGGACTAAGGTTAACATTGATAGGGTTTGCCTTAGGTTAAGTGATAGTGTTAGACCTAGGGTTAGGGTTAGGTTTAGGGTTAGGGCTAGGTCTAGGTTTAGGTTCAGATTTTCTTCTAGGGTTAGGGCTCATCTTAGGGCAAATTTTTCTGTTAGGTTTAGGGCTAGGGTTATATCTATGGCTAATATAATATGTAAGGTTATGATTAGAGTTAGTATTCGGTCTAGATCTAGTGTTAGCATTATCTTTACGTTAGTGTGATATTTAGAACTAAGTTTAGTGTTAGAATATAAGTTAGAGTCAGGGTTAATTTTAGAACCAAACATTAATTAGAGCTAGAAGGTTATGGCTAGGTTTGGGGCTAGGGTTTGGTTTAGGTTAACATTTAGTGTTAGGACTATGACTCAGTTTTGATTAAGGGATAAGGCTCGGATTATGGCTAGTTTGAGGATTAGCAATAGTGTTAGGTCTATTGGTATGTTGAGTATTAGGCTTAGGTTTAGGTTCAAATGTAGTTTTATGTTTTGATCTAGGGTTAGGGCTAAGGGTAGGGCTTGTGTTAGGTTTATTGTAATAGATAGGGTTAGAACTATAAACAGGGATGAGGAAATGTTAGAGTTATTCTTAGGACAAGGTTAGGGGTAGAGTTAGGGTTAGGGCTAAATTAGGGCAAGGATTCATGTTAGTGTTACTGTTAGGGTTAGGTCTATGGTTAGGGCTAGATATATGGTTAGTGTTAGGGTTAGGGTTAGTGATAGGTTAGGGAAAAGAATAGGGTTATACCTAAGTTCAGGTCTAGGGCAAGGGTTAAAATTAGAGATAGGGGTAGAGTTAGGGTTTGGGTTAGGATTAACGCTAGGTATAGGCCTAAGGTGAGGACTAGTGTTTGTGTTAGGGTTAGGCTACGATTAGGACTTGTGTTAATGCCAGGTCTGGGTTTATTTTTATGGTTAGTTTTAGGGTTAGGTTAGTTCTAGGTCTAGTGTAAGGTTTAGGTTTAGGTTAAGGCTCAGGTTTAACGCTAGGTGTATTATTAGGGTCAGGGTTCAAGTAGGGTTTGGTTTATGTTAAGAATTAGGGATAAGGCTTGAATTAGAGTTAGGGATAGGGTTAGGGTCCAGGTTAGGATAAATGATAGGGTTAGGTTTAGGGTTTAGGTTAGATTTAGAGTAATTAATAGGGTTAATGTTAGCAATAGTGTTAGCGTTAGGCCTAGGGTTGGCATTTGGGTTAGGCTTATGTTTAGGTTAATGGATAGGGTTAGAGCTAAGTTTTCGGCTATGGTTAAGGTTAAAATTGGGACTAGGGTTAGGGTTAGGCCTAGGGTTATTGTCACAGTTAGGTTTGGGGTAAGTGTTAGCGTTTGAGCTAGGATTTGGCTAGCGTGAAGTTTAGAGTTAGAGTTAGGACTAATGTTAGGTTTAGGGTTAGGGTTATGTTTAGATTAAGGTTAGAGTTTGAGCTAGAATTAGGGTTAGGGCGAGGGTTAGGGTTAGGGTTAGATCTAGGCTTATGGTTATGATTACAATAAGGGGTAGGTTCAGTGCTGGGAAAAAGCCTGTGTTTGTGTGAGGTTTATGGCTAACATTAGGGCTATAGGTAATGTAAGAGCTAGGGATATGCTTATGGCTAGTTTTAGGGTTAGGGTTTTGAATAAGTCTAGTGTTCTAGTTAGGTTTTGGTTAGGATAAGATTTTGAGCAAGGGTGTGTTTTAGGGTAATTGTTATTGTTGGAGATAGGGTTAGGTTTAAGGTGAGGGTCAGATTTAGAACTAGCGTTGGGTTAGAGATTAGGATAGGGGAAGCGATGGGGTTACAGCTAGGTTTAGGGCTAGAATGAGGGTTAGAATTATTGTTAGGGCTAGGGTTAGGATTAAGGCTATGTTTAGTGCTAGGATGAGACTTTGTGTTATGGCTAGGGGTAGGATTAGGGATAGGGCTATTGTCATGTCTAGATTTATGGTTAGTCTTAGTTTTAGGGTTGGGTTATAGCTAGGTCTAGTGTAAGAGTTAGGTTTATTTAAGAGGCAGGTGTAATATTAGAGTCAGGGTCCTGGTAGTGATTGGTTTAGGTTAAGTTTTAGGGTTAAGGATTGAATTAGCTTTAGGGTTAGGATTATGAATAGGGTAATGTATAGGATTAGGTTTAGGGTTCAGGTTAGATTTAGAGTAATGAATCAGTTTAGTGTTAGCAATTGTGTTATCGTTACACTTAGGGTTAGCTTATGAGTTACGCTCATCTTTAGAGTAATGGATAGTGTTAGAGCTAAGGTCAGGGCTAGGGATAAGGTTACGATTATGGATAGGGTTAGGGTTATGCCTAGGGTTAGTGCTGGGAATAGTTTTAGTGTAAGTATTAGCATTTGAGCTAGGGTTAGGTCTTGGGCTAGGGTTAGTGTTAGAGTCAGGGCTAGGGTTAGGGTTAGGGTTATGTTTAGGGTAAGGGTTAGAGTTTGAGCTAAGTGTAGGGTTATGGCGAGTTTAGGATTACCTTAGGTCTAGGGTTATGGTTAGGATTAAAATTAGTGGTAGGTTTAGGTCTAGGATAAAGGCTAGGTTTTGTTTGAGGATTAGGGCTAACATTAGGCCTATGGGAAATATAAAAGCGAGGAATATGTTTATGGCTAGTTTTAGAGTCAGAGTTATGGATATGTCTAGTGTTAGGGTTAGGTTTTGGGTTAGGATAAGGTTTAGAACTAGAGTTTGTTTAGGGTTTAGTGTAATTGCTCAGGATAGGGTTAGGTTTAGGGTGAGTTCCAGAATTACGATTAGCCTTGGGTTTAGAGATAGAATTAGTCTTTAAATTAGGTTAATGGTTATTGTCAGGGCTAGTGCTAGGTTTTTTTAGGGCTAGGGCTAGATTTATGAATATATTTAGGATTAGGTTTTGTCTAGTGCAAGTGTTACTGTTAGGTTTAAGCATAGGTTTACTGGTATGGGAAGTGTTAAAGTTTGGTTAAGGGTTTAGGGTTAGGTTGAGACTTAGTTTAGTGTTAGGGTCAGAATATGGGTCAGGGTTCGGGTTAGGTTTAGAGTTAGAATGAGGGCTAAGATAGGACTAGTAATAGAGTTAGGGTTTGGGGTAGGCTAAGGATTAACTTTAAGACTAGGGTAGCATTAGGGTGAGGGTTTGGCTTAGGGAAAGTGATAGGGATTAAGGTAGGGTTAGGGTTAGTGTTAGGTTTAGGGCTAGAGTTAGGGTTAGGGTTAGAGATAAAAAATAGAGTTAGGTCTCCGGTTTGGGCTAGGATTTTGGTTATCATTAGCACTACGGCTAATGAAAGAACTAGGTTTCTATTTAGGGTTGGTTCTAGGGTTAGCATTAGGGCTAGGGTTAGTATAAGGGGCTGAGTCAGGGTCAGGGTTATTTCTAGGGTTAGGGTTAGGACTCAAATGAGGGCTAGGTTTTGGGCTAGGTGTAGCTTTAAGGTTTGGTTTAGATTAAGGGTTAGAGTTATGGCTCGGTTTTGTTTTAGGTTTAGGGTAGATTTAGGGCTGGTTTTCCAAATAGTATTAGGGTTAAAGCTAGTGTGAGGGTAAGGTTTTACTTAATTTTAGTTTTAGGTCCAGGTTTAAGCCTCGGGCGAAGGTTAGAGCTTCGTTTGGGACTAGGGATAGGGCTAGCATGTGGGTTATGGTAAGGGATATGTTTAGAAATACAAATAGAGCTAGGGTGAGAGTTAGAATTAGTCTTAGGGAAAGGGATAGGGTTAGGTTTAATGTTAGGAATAAATTAGGGATAGCAATAGTTCTAGGGTTAGTGTTAGATTTAGGCCTAGGTTTAGGCTTAGGGTTAAGGTTAGCATTAGGATTGGGGTAAGGTAAGATGTTACAGATGTGTTTAGTGCTAGGACAAGGGATAAAATTATGATTAAGTATAGGCTTAAAACTAGAATTAGAGATAGGGATAGGGCTAATGTCAGGTCTAGGTTTAAGGTTATGCTAGGGTTAGCGATAGGGCTATGGCTCAGTTTTGTTTTCAAAATAAGCCTAGGTTTAGGGCTAGTTTATGATTAGTGATGGTGTTAGCGGTAGTGTTAGGGTGAAGTTTAGACTTAGATTTACTGTTATGGTTAGATCTAGGTTTAGGGCTATGCCTAGTGTTAGGGCTAAGGTTAGGGCTAGTGTTAGGGTTATGGTAATGGATAGGGTTAGATCTAGAAATAGGGCTAGGGCGAGAGTTCGAGATAGTCTTTGGGCTAGAGTTAGGGGTAGGTTTATGATTAGGGCTAAATTAGTGTTAGTATTAGTGCTAGGGTTAGTGTTAGGGTTAGGCCTAGGGTTAGGGTTAGTGTTAGTGTTAGGGTTAGGATTAGATTTAGGGGAAGGGATGGGTTACAGCTAGATTTAGGGCTATGGCAAGGGTTAGAATTAGGGTTAGGGTTAATTTTAGGGTTTGGGTTGAAATTAAGGCTATGTTTAGGGTTAAGCTGAGGGTTTATGTTAGGGCTAGGGCAAGAATTAGGGATAAAACTTTTGTCAGTTCTAGGTTTATGGTAAGTATTAGTTTTAGTGTTAGTTTATGGCTATGTCTAGAATAAAGGTTAGGTTTAGTGTAGGGGACAGGTTTAGAGCTAGGTGAATTATAAGGGCCAGAGTCTGGGTAGGGTTTGGTTTAGGTTAAGATTTAGGGTTAATGCGTGAATTAGCAGTGGGTTTTGGTTAGGGTTAAGGTAATGTAGAGAATTAGGTTTATGGTTCCGGTTAGGTTTAGAGTAATGGATAGGGTTAGTGTTAGCAATAGGGATATCATCAGGGCTAGGGATAGCATTTGAGTTAGGCTTAACTTTAGGGTAATGGATAAGGTTAGAGCTAAGTTTAGGGCTAAGGTTAAGGTTAGGATTAGGGATAGGGTTAGGGTTAGACCTAGGGAAAATGTTAGGGTTAGGTTTAGAGTAAGTGTAGGCATTTGAGCTAGGGTTAGGGCTAGGGTGAGGGATAGGTTTGAGTCAGGGCTAGGGTTAGGTTTAGGTTTAGGGTTATGTTTAGACTAAGGATTAGAGTTTGATCTAGGATTAGGGCTATGGCAAGGGTTAGCAATATGTTAGGTCTAAGGTTATTGTTATGGTTATAATTAGGTCAGTTTTAGGGCTAGGATAAGGGATAGGTTTTGTATGAGGTTTAGGGTTAATGTTAGCACTATGGGTAATGTAAGAGCTAGGGATATGGTTTTGGTTAGTGTTTGGGTCAGGGTTATGGATAAGTCTAATTTTAGGGTTATGTTTTGGTTTAGGATAAGGTTTAGAGCTAGGGTTTTTATTAGGTTAAGGGTCATTGTTGGGTTAGGGTTAGTTTTTTGGTTAGGACCACAATTAGGACTAGCATTTGGTCTGGTGATAGGTTTAGTCCTTACATTAGGTTAAGGGTTATTGTTAGGGCTAGTGCTAGGTTTTTGTTTAAGGCTAAGGCTAGATTTATGACTCTATTTAAGATTAGGTTTGGATTAGTGCTAGTGTTATTGTTAGGTTAAAGTATAGGCTTACTGGTAAGGGTAGTGTTAGGGTTTGGTTAAGGGTTTGGGTCAGGTTTAGATCAAGGGTTAGTGTTAGGGTCAGAATAACGGTCAGGGTTAGGTTTAGATTTAATGCTAGAATGAGGGGTAGGTTTTCGACTAGTAATATAGTTAGGGTTTTGGGTAAGCTAAGGATTAAGGTTAGGACTAGAGTAGAATCAGGGAGAAAGTTTGGCTTGGGGTAAGGTATAGGGTTAGAGGTATGGTTAGGGTTAGGGTTGGAGTCAGGGCTCCGATTAGGCTAGCATTTGTTTTAGCATTAGGGCTATGGCTAATAAAATAACTAGTATTCCGATTAGGGCTAGTTCTAGGGTTAGCATTAGGTCAAAGTTTAGAGCTATGGGTACTGTTAGGGTCCGACTCAGAGTCAGGGTTATTTCTATGGTTTGGTTTAGGACTCAAATAAGGGCTAAGTTTAGGGTTAGGTGTAAGATTAATGTTTGGTTTAAGTTAAGGATTAGGGTTGGGATTATGGATCAGTTTTGTTTTAGGGATAGGCTAGAATTGGGGCTACTTTTCCAATTAGCATTAGTTTTAGGGCTTGTGTTAGGGTGAGGTTTGTGCTTAAGGTTAGGGTTTACAACCAGGTTTAGGGCTAGGGTGATGGTTAGAGTTAGGGTTTGGGCTAGAGATAGGGCTAGGTTTTGGGTTATGGTAAGAGATTGGTTTTGAACTAGGGATAGTGCTAGGGTGAGAGTTAGAGTTAGTCTTAGAGCTAGGGATAGGATTAGGTTTAGGATTACGGTTAATTTAGGGCTAGGATTAGCCCTAGGGTTAGTGTTAGCTTTTGGCCTAGAGTTAGGGCTAGGGTTAGGGTTAGGGTTAGTGTTAGAGTTAGGGTAAGGTATGATGTTTACAGCTGCATTTTGGGCTAGCGCATGGGATAAAATTATTGTTAGGGCTATGGTTAAGGTTAGGATTGGCATTAAATCCAGGCTTAGGGCTAGGATTAGTGGTAGGGTTTGTACTAGGATTAGGGCTAGGATAAGGTCTAGGGCTAATATCAGTTCTAGGATTATGGTTAAAAATAATTTTAGGTTTAGGTTTATGGCCAGATCTGTTTTCTGTGTTACATTGAGGGTTACAGTCAGGTTTACAGCTAGGGGTATTATGAAGGTCAGAGTCGTGGTTAGGTTATGGGTTTGGTTAAGGTTTAGGGTTAGGGCTAAATTAGCATTAGGGCTAGGGTAATGGATATGGTAAGACTTCAGATTCAATTTAGATTTACTATAGTGTACAGGGTTAGGTTAAGGAATAGGGTTAGAGGTAGGCCTAGGGATAGAATTTGATTAAAGATATTGTTCAGGTAATAGATAGGATTAGAGCTACATTTAGGACTAGGGTTATGTTTTGGTTAGGGCTATGGGTAGTGTTAGGCCTAGGGTTAGAATTTGCTCAGGGTTAGGGTTAGTGTAATGGATAAAATTATATATAGGTTTAGGTCTAGTGTTATGGTTAGGAATAGGGCTATGGTTTGGCTTATATTTTGGATTAGGACAAGGTTTAGATTTAGGGTTAGGTTTAGGTTAAGTGTTAGGGCTAGGGATAGGGTTAGGGGTATGATTAAAACTAGGGTTAGAGCTCGGATTAGGACTAGGATTTGAGTTACGTAAGAACTAGTGGAGGACTATGGCTAATGTAAGAACTAGGGTTATAATTAGGGCTAGTATTAGGGTTAGCAATAGGACTAGGTCTAGTGCTTTTTTTAGGTTTAGGTTTAGAGGGTGATTAGAGATAGGGTTAGTGTTAGGGTCAGAGTCAGGATTAGTGTTCCTTTTAGGAATAGGAATAGGACTCGAATTAGGGTGAGGATTAAGGCTAGTTGTAGGGTTAGGATTTGTATTAGGGTTAGGGTAAGGATTAGGGATAGTGCTAATGTCAGGTCTAGTGTTACGTTTAGGTTAGGGTTAGGGTTGGGGCTGTGGCTTAGCTTTGTTTTAGAGCTAAGGATAGGTTTAGGTCTAGTTTGGGGATTAGCAACAGTGTTAGGGCCAGTAGTAAGGTAAAGTTTAATCTTATTTTAATTATTATGGTTAGATCTAGGTTTAGGGCTAGGGCTATGGTTAGGGCTAAAGTTTGGGATAGTGTTATGGTTATGAAAACAGATATGGTTAGAACTAGAAATAGGTCTAGGGTGAAAGTTAGAGTTAGTCTTAGGGCTAGGTTTAGGGGTGGGTTTAAGGTTAGGGCAAAATTAGGGCTAGAATTAGTGCTAGGCTTAGTGTTAGGGTTAGGGTTAGGATTAAGGTTAGTGTTAGTGTTAGGGTTAGGGATAGGTTTAGGGAAAGGATTGGGGTTATAGCTAGGTTTAGGGAAAGGGCAAGAGTTAGAATTAGGGTTAGGGCTAGGTTAGGGTTAGGGTTATGTTTAAGGCTAGCTTTAGGGCTAGGTTTGAGGGTTTGTATTAGGGCTAGGGCTATGATTTTGGCTAGGGCTAATGTCAGGTCTAGGGTTATGGTTAGGGATAGTTACAGGGTTAGGTTATGGCTAGGTCTAGTGTGAAGATTACATTTACGGTAAGGGTCAGGTTTAGAACTAGGTGTTTTTTTTTTTAGGGTCAGGGTCCAGGTAGGGTTTGTTTTAGTTCAAGGTTTAGTGTTAAGGGTTGAATTTGCTTTAGGGTTAGGGTTAGAGTTAGGGTAATAGATAGGGTTAGGTTTAGGGTTCAGGTTAATTTTAGAGTAATGGATAGGGTTAGTGTTAGCAATAGGGTTAGCTTTAGTCCTCGGATTAGCATTTAAGTTAGGCTTATCTGTTGGTTAATGGATAAGCTTAGAACTAAGTTCAGTGCTAGGGTTAAGGTTAGGATTAGGGCTGGGCTTAGGTTTAGGCCTAGGGTTAGTGTCAGGATTAGATTTAGGGTAAGTGTTAGTGTATCTGCTAGGATTAGGGCTAGGGTAATGGTTAGGGTTCTAGTCAGGGTTAGGGTTATGTTTAGGATTACGATTAGGGCTACTTTTAGTAATAGAATAAGGCTAGGTTTGTATGGTGTTTATGGCTAGCATTAGGGCTATCTGTTAGGGTTAGGGTTAGGGTTAGAGTTAAGGACAGAATTAGGACTAGTGTTGGGTCTAGGGATAGGTTTAGTCTTTGGGTTAGGTTAAGGGTTATTGTTAGGGCTAGTGCAAGGTTTTTGTTTAGGGCTAGGGATAGTTAATGACTCTATTTAGGATTAGGTTTGGTCTAGTGCTAGTGTTACTGTTAGGATTAGGTACAGGTTTACTGGTATTGGTAGGGGTAGTCTCTGGTTTAGGGTTAGTGTGAGGTGTTCTTCTAGGGTTACTGTTAGAGTCAGAATAACAGTAATGTTTGGGTTAGACTTACAGCTAGAATGAGGGCTAGGTTTAGGACTAGTAATCAAGTTGGGGATTGGGGTAAGCTAAGGATTAGGGTTAGGACTAGGTAACATTAGTCTGAGGGTTTAGCTTAGGAAATGAGTTGGGTTTAGAGGTAGGATTAGGGTTAGGTATAGGTTTAGGACTATGGTTAGTGTTAGGGTTAGTCTTAGGGTTAAACCTATGGTTAGAGCTTGGATTGGTGCTAGGGTTTGTGTTAGCTTTACGGCTATGGCTAAAGAAAAAACTTGGTTTCTCTTTAGGGCTAGTTCTAGGATTAGCGTTAGGGCAATGTATACAGTTTGGGTTAGTGTTAGGATACGAGTCAGGTCAGGGTTACATTTAGGGTTAAGTTTAACTCTCAAATTATGGCAAGGTATAGGGCTAAATTTATAGTTAGTGTTTGGTTTAGGTTTAGGTTAAGGGTTAGGGTTAGGGTTATGGCTGTGTTTAGTTTTAGGGCTAGGGTTGTTTTAGGGCTAATTTTCCAATTAGCATTAGGGTCAGGGCTAGTGAAGGATGAGCTTAAGGCTTAATGTTCGGGTTAGATCCACGTTTAGGACTAGGGCAAAGGTTAGGGCTAAGGTTGGGACTAGGGATAGGGCTAGAGTTTTGGTTATGATAAGGGATAGGTTTAGAACTAGGGATAGGACCAGGGTGAGAGTTAGAGTTCATCTTAGGGCTAGGGATAGGTTTAGGTTTAGGGTTAGGGATAAATTAGGGCTAGGATTAGTGCTAGGGTTAGTGTTAGGTTTAGGTGTAAGGTTTAGTGCTAAGGTTACCGTAAGGTATGATGTTACAGCTACGTTTTGGGCTAGGTCAAGGGAAAAATTAGGGATAGGTATAGGGTTAAGGTTATGGTTAGGATTAAGTCTAGGATTAGGGGCTGGGGATGTGGCTCAAGTGGTAGCGCGCTCGCCTGGCATGCGTGCGGCCCGGGTTCGATCCTCAGCACCACATACAAACAAAGATATTGTGTCCATCGAGAACTAAAAAAATAAATATTAAAATTCTCTCTCTTTCCCTCTCTCTCTCTCACTCTCTCTTAAAAAGAAAAGTCTAGGATTAGTGCTAGGATTCGCGCTAGGTTTTGTGTTAGGGTTAGATTTAGGATTAGGGCTAGGACAAATATCAGGTTTAGGGTTATGGTTAGGGATAGTTTTAGGTTTAGGTTTATAGCCAGATGTATTGAAAGTGTTAGGGCTAGTGGTAGGATGAGGTTTAGGCTTAGATTTATTGTTATGGTTAGATCTAGGTTTAGGGCTAGGTCCTGCATTAGGATTAAGATCAGGGCTAGTGTTAGGGTTACGGTAACGAATAGGGTTAGAATAAGAAATAGGTCTGAGCTGCTATTATAATTATTCTTTGTTCTGGAGTTAGAAGTAGGTTTAGTGTTAAGGCTAAATTAGGGCTAGAATAAGCACTAGGTTTAATGTTAGGGTTAGGCCTAGGGCTAGGGTAATTGTTTGTGTTAGTGTTCAGTTTAGGGTTAGATTTAGGGGAAGGGATGGGGTTATAGCTAGGTTTAGAGCTAGGGTTCAGGTTAGAATTTGATTTAGGGCTATGGTTAGGGTTATGGTTAGCATTAAGGCTATGGTTAGCATTTGGCAGGAATACAGTATGTGTTAGGGCTAGGGCTAAGTTTAGGGCTGGGGCTAATGTCAGGTTATAGTTATGGTTAGCGATAGTTTCAGCGTTAGGTTATGGCTAGGTCTACTGTAAGGATTACGTTTAGGGTGAGGGTCAGGTTTAGAGCTAGATGTATTATTAGGTCAGGGTCTGTTAGGGTTTGGTTTACTTTAAGTTTTAGAGTTATGAGTTGAATTAACATTTGGGTTAGGGTTAGAGTTAGAGTAATGGATAGGATTAGGTTTACGGTTCAGGATAATTTTAGAGTAACGGATAGGGTTAATGTTAGCAATAGGGTTAGCATTAAGTCTTGGTTTAGCATTTGAGTTAGGCTTATCTGTAGGTTAATGGATAAGGTTAGAGCTAAGTTTAGTGCTAGGGTTAAGGTTAGGATTAGGGCTCCCATTAGGTTTAGTCCTAGGGTTAGTGTCAGGGTTAGGTTTAGTGTAAGTGTTAGGGTATGAGCTAGGGTTAGGCCTAGTATGATCGTTAGGGTTAGTGTCAGGACTAGGGTTAGGGTTAGGGTTAGTGTTATGATTAGGGAAAAGGGTTAGAGGTTGACCTAGGTTTAGGACTAGGGCAAGGTTTAGGCTTAGGTTAAGGTCTAGGTATATTGTTAGGTTTTCAATTAGGGCTAGGTTTAGGGCTAGGATAAGGGCTAGGTTTGCGTGATGTTTATGGCTAGCATTAGGGCTATGGGTAATGTAAGAGCTTGGGTTATGGTTATGGCTAGTTTTAGGGTTAGGGTTATGGATAAGTCTAGTGTTAGGGTTAGGTATGGAGTAGGATAAGTTTAGAGCTAAGGTTTGTGTTGAGGTAAGTGTCAGTGTTTGGTTTAGGGTTGGGGCCATAATTAGGAATAGCGTTGGGTCTAGGGAAAGAGTTAGTCTTTGTGTTATGTTAAGGGTTATTGTTAGGGCTAGTTTAAGGTTTCTGTTTAGAACTAGGGCTATATTTATGACTCTATTTAGGATTAGTTTTGGTCTTGTGCTAGTGTTACTGTTAGATTTAGGTATAGGTTTACTGATAGGGGTAGAGTTAGGGTCTGGTTTAGGGTTGGTGTAAAGTTTAGATCTAGGGTTAGTGTTAGGGTCAGAATAAGGATCAGGTTTTGCGTTCGGGCTAGAGCTAGAATGAGGCTTATGGTTAGGCCTAGTAATAGAGTTAGGGTTTGGGATAGCCTAAGGATTAGTGTTAGGACTAGGGTAGCATTCGGGTGAGGGTTTGGCTTATGGTAAAGGGTAGGATTAGAGGTAGAGTTAGGATTAGGGATAGGGTTAGGGTTAGAGTTAGGGTTAGGGTTTGTCTTAGAGTTAAACCTAGGGTTAGGGCTCAGATTAGCGCTAGGATATGTGTTAGCATTAGGGCTATAGCTAATGAAAGAACTTGGTTTCTGATTAGGGCTAGTTCTTGATTTAACATTAAGGAATATTTAGAGCTAGGGTTCGTGTTAAGATCCGAGGCAGAGTCAGGGCCATTTCTGAGGTTAGTGTTAGGACTCAAATTAGGGCTAGGTTTAGGGCTAGGAGTAGGGTTAGGTTTTGGTTAAAATTAAAAGTTAGGGATTTTTTTTTAGAGCTTGGAGAGAGTTAGGGCTAGTTTTAAAAATAACATTGATGTTAGGATTAGTGCTAGGGTTAGTGTTAGGTTTACGCCTAGGTTTAGGGCTAGGGTTAAGTTTAGCATTAGTGTTAGGGTAAGGTATGATTATACGGTGATGTTTTGTGCTAGGACAAGTGTTAGAACCAGGGTTAAGATGAGGGTTAGGATTAAGGCCAGGCTTAGAACTAGGATTATGGTTAGGGATAGGGCTAATGTCACGTCTTGGGTTAAGGTTAGACTAGGGTTAGGGATAAGTGTTAGGGATAAGGCTATGGCTCAGTTTTGTTTTAGAACTAGGCCTAGGGTTAGGGCTAGTTTTATAATTACTGATAGTGGTAGGGTTAATGGTAGAGTGAAGTTTAGGCTTAGATTTATTGCTATGGTTAGATCTAGGTTTAGGGCTTTGGCTAGGGTCAGGGCTATGTTGAGGCCTAGTGTTGGGTTATGGTAACAGATAGGGTTAGAACTAGAAGTATGGCTAGGGTGAGATTTTTGAGGAAGTCTTTGGGCTAGGGTTAGGTGTAGATTTAGGGTTAGGGCTAAATAAGGTTATGATTACTGCTAGGATTAGTGTTAGGGTTAGGCCTATGGTTAGGGTTAGCTTTAGTGTTATGGTTAGGATTACGTTTAGGGGAAGGGATACGGTTATAGCTAGGTTTAGGGCTAGGGCCAGGGTTAGAATTAGGGCTAGGATTAAGGTTAGGGTTTGAGTTAAGACTAGTTTTAGGGCTAGGCTGAGGGTTGGTATTAGGGCTACGGCTAGAATTATGGCTAGGGCTAATGTCAGGTCTAGGATTATGGTGAGTATTAGTTTTAGTGTTTGGTTTTGGCTATTTCGAGTGTAAGGTTTAGCTTTAAGGTAAGGGTCAAGTTTAGAGCTAGGTGTATTATTAAGGTCAGGGAGGGGGTAGGGTTTGGTTTAGGTTAAGATTTAGGGTTAATGCTTGAATTAGTGGTGGGTTAGGGTTAGGGTTAGGGTAATGGATAGAATTAAGTTTATGGTTCCGTTTAGGTTTAGAGTAATGGTTAAGGTTAGAGTTAATGATAGGGTTATCATTAGGCCTAGGGTTAGCATTCTGGTTAGGCTTTTCTTTAGGGTAATGGATACGGTTAGCGCTAAGGTTAGGGCAAAAGTTAAGTTTAGGATTATGGTTAGTGTTAGGGTTAGGCCTAGGGTTAATGTTAGCATTAGGTCTAGGGCAAGTGTAGGCATTTGAACTAGGATTAGGGCTAGGGCGAGGGTTAGGTTTTGAGTCAGGCCTAGGGTGAGGTTTAGGTTTAGGTTATCTTTATGCTAAGGTTTAGAGTTTGAGCTAGGGTTAGAGCTAGGGTGAGGGTTAGCATTATGGTTACATCTAAGGTTATGGTTAGGGTTATGATTAGGGCTAGGTTGAGGGATAAGATAAGGGCTAGGTTTTGTGTGATATTTAGGACTATCGTTAGGGCTTTTGGTAATGTAAGAGTGAGAAATATGGTTGTGGCTAGTTTTAGGGTCCGAGTTATGGATAAGTCTAGTGTTGGGGTTAGGTTTTTGGTTTACGATAAGGTTTAGGGCTAGAGTTTTTATTAGATTAAGGGTCATTGTTGGGCTAGGTTCAGTTTTAGGATTAGGGCCACAATTAGGATCTAGTGATAGCTTTAGTATTTACGTTAGGTTAATGGTTATTGTTAGGGCTAGTGCTAGATTTTTGTTTAGGTCTAGGGCTAGATTTATGATGCTGTTTTGGATTAGGTTTGGTCTAGTGCTAGTGTTACTTTTAGGTTTAGGTATAGGTTTACCTGTAGAGGTAGTGTTAGGGTTCAGTTTAGGGTTAGGGTCAGGTTTAAATCTAAGGTTAATGTTAGGGTAAGAATAAGAGTCAGGGTTAGGGTTAGGGTTAGAGCGAGAATGAGGGCTATGTTTAGGACTTGTAATCGAGTTAAGGTTTGGGGTAGGCTGAAAATTATGTTTAGGACTAGGATAGCATTAGGGTGAGGGTTTGGCTTAGGGTAAGGAATAGGTTTAGAGGTAGGTTTAGGGTTAGGGTTAGGGTTAGGTTTAGCATTAAACCTAGGATTAGGGATCAGAATAGGTCTAGGATTTGTGTTAGCATTAGGGCTACAGCTAATTAAAAAATAGAATTTTCATCAGGGCTTGTTCTAGCTTTAGCATTAGGTCAATGTTTACAGCTAGGGTTACTGGTAGAGTCTGAATAAGAGTCATGGTTATTTCTAGGGTTAGGTTTAACACTCATATTAGGCATATGTTTAGGGATAGGTGTAGTGTACGGGTTTGGTTTAGCTTAAGAGTTAGGGTTAACGTTCTGGCTCAGTTTTGTTTTAGGCCTAGGGTAGTTTTAGGATGAGTTTTCCAATTAGCATTAGGATTAGGGCTATTGTAAGAGTGAGCTTTAGGGTTACAACAAGGTTTAGGGCTAGGGTGAAGGTTAGGGCTAGGATTGGTTCTAGAGATTGGAATAGGGTTTGGATTATCATAAGGTATAGGTTTAGAACTAGGGATAGCTCAAGGGTGATAGTAAGAGTTACTCTTAATACTACTGATAGTGTTAGGTGTAGGGTTAGGCTTAATTAGGGTTAGGTTTAGTGCTATGGTTAGTGGTAGGTTTAGGCCTATGTTTAGGGCTAGGGTTAGGTTTAGCATTAGGGTTAGGGTAAGGTATAATTTACAGCTACATTTATGGTTAGGGCAAGGCATAAAATTAGAGTTAAGGCTCATGTTAATGTAAGGGTTAGAATTAACGACTACATGTTTGTTCGGGTTAGGGCTAGGATTAGGGATAAGGCTAATATCAGGTCTAGGATTATTTTACATATAGTTTTAGGGTAATGATTATGGCCAGTTTTATTGTTAAGAGTTAGGTTGAGGTTTAGGGTCTGGTTTACAGCTAGGGGTATTATTAGGGTCAAAGTCAGGGTTAGGGTATGTGTTAGGTTAAGGTTTAGGCTTAGGGCTCAAATTAGCATCAGGGAAGTGTTAGGGTTAGAATAATGGATATGGTTAGGTTTAGGGTTAAGATTAGATTTAGAGTAATGGACAGGTTTAGGGTTAGTGATAGGGTTAGGTTTAGGACTAGGAATAGAATTCGGTTAGGGTTATGATTAGGGTAATGGATAAGATTATATCTAGGGATAGGGCTAGGATTATGGTTAGGATTAGGGCGATGGTTTGGGTTAGATTTCAAGTTAGGACAAGGTTTAGGTTTATTGCTAGGTTTTGGTTAATTGTTAGGGATAGAGTTAAATCTAGGGCTAAGGGCTCTGATTAGTGCTAGGTTTTTGGTTAGATTAGGGTTATGTAGGACTATGGCTAATGTTAGAACCAGGGTTATGATTAGGGCTAGTGCTAAGTTTAGCATTATGCCTAAGTCTATTGTTTACATTAGGTTTTTGTTTAGGGTGATGATTATAGATAAATTTAGTGTTATTTTCAGAGTCAGGATCAGTGGTACTGATCAGATATAGGGATAGACTCGATTTGGGCTAGTGTTTAGGCTAGATGTAGGGTAGAGTTTGTGTAAGGATTAGGGTAAGAATTAGGTTAGGGCTAATGTCATGTCTACGATTATGATTTAGTTAGGGTTAGGGTTAGGGTTTTAGCTCAGTTTTGTTTTACAGCTATGGCTGGGATTAAGGCTACTTTTAGTATTAGCGATAGTGTCAAGGCTAGTCGTATGGTGAGGTTTAGGCTTAGATCTATTGTTATGCTTAGATTTAGGTTTAGGGCTGTGGCTAGGTTGGATAGGGCTAGTGTTAGGGTTATGGTAACGGATAGAGTTAGAACTAGAAATAGGGCTAGGGCAAGAATTAGAGTTAGTCTTAGGGCTAGGGTTAGGGTTACATTTAGTTTAAGGACAAACTTAGGTCTAGATTTAGGGCTAGGGTGAGTGTTAGGGTTAGGACTAGGGTTAGGGGTAGGGTTAGGGATAGTGTTAGATTAAGCATTAGGGTTAGGGTTAGGGTATGGGATGGGGTTATAGCTAGGTTTAGGGCTAGGGCAAGGGTTAGAATTAGGGTGAGGGTTAAGGTTAGTGTTAAGGATATGTTTAGGGCTAGAATAAGAATTTGTGTTAGGGCTAAGGCTAGGATTAGGACTAGGGCTAATGTCAGGTCTAGATTTATGGTTATTGTTAGTTTTAGAATTAAGTTATGGCTAGGTCAAGTGTAAGGGTTAGTTTTAGGGTGAGGGTCAGGTTTTAAAGCTCGGTATATTATTCAGGTCAGGGTCTGGCTAGAGTTTGGTTTGGGTTAAGGTTTAGGGTTAATATTTGAATTAGCATTAGGGTTAGGGTGAGGGTAGGGTAATGCATAGGGTTAGGTTTAGGGTTCAGTATAGATTTAGAGTAATGAATAGGGTTAGTGTTAGTGATAGGGTTAGTGTTCGGCCTAGGGTTAGCATTTGATTTAGGGTTATCTTTAGGTTAATGGATAGGGTTAAAACTTAGGTAAGGGCTAGGGATAAGATTAAGGCTAAGATTAAGATTAGGGCTAGGGTTTGGGTTACGCCTAGGGTTTGTATAAGAAGTAGTTTCAGGGCTATGTTTAGGGTAAGGGTTAGACCTTGAGCTACAATGAGGGCTAGGGCAAGGGTAGGTTAGGTTTAGGTCTAGGGTTATGGTTAGAGTTAAAATTACGACTAGGTTTAGGGCTAGGATAAGGCCTAGGTTTTGTGTGAGCTTTAGGGCTAGCATTAGGGCTATGAGAATTGTAAGAACTAGAGAAATGGTTATGGAAAATTTTAGCGTCAGGCTTATGGAGAAGTCTAGTATTAGGGTTAGGATTTTGGTTATTTTAACGTTTAGAGCTAGGAGTTGTGATAGATTAAGGGTCATTGTTCGGGATAGGGTTAGTTTTACGGTGACTGCCAGAATTAGGACTAACATTTGTTCTAGGGATAAGGTTGGTCTATACGTTAGTTTTATGGTTATTTTTAGGGCTAGTGCTAGGTTTTTGTTTAAGGCTAGGGCTAGATTTATGACTGTACTTAGGATTAGGTTTGGTCTAGTCCTAGTGTTACTGTTAGGTTTAGGTATAGGTTCACCAGTAGGGGTAGTGTTAGGGTTCAGTTTAGTGTTAGTGTCATGTTAAGACATAGGGTTAGTGTTAGGGTAAGAATAAGGGTTAGGGTTAGGGTCTGGATTAGAGAAAGAATGAGGGCTAGGATAGGACAAGTAAGAGAGTTAGGGGGTGGGGTAGGCTGAGAATTAAGATTAGGACTAGGGTAGCATTAGTGTGATGCTTTGAATTAGGGAAAGTGATAGGGTTAGAGATAGGGTTAGGGTTAGATTTAGGTTAAGGGCTAGGGTTATACTTAAGGTCAAGGTTAACGTTAGGGTAAATTTTAGGGTTAGGGTGAGGTTTGGGTTAGTGTTAGGGTTCGGAATAGTGTAAGGTTTAGGGTTAGTGTTAGTGTTAGGGTTAGGGTTAGTTTAAGGTTAGGGGTAGGTTTTGTGTTAGGGTTAGAATTAGGTTTAGGGTAATGGTTAGATTTAGGGTAAAATTTAGGGTAAGGATAAGGGTTAGTGTTCGGGTTAGGGCTAGGTTTAACTTTACGGTTAGGATTAGGTTTAGGTTTAGTGTTAGGGTTAGGGTTAACTTTAGGTATAGGATTAGGGTCAGTGATGGGGTTAGGTTTAGGGTTAGTATAAGGTTTAAGGTTAGTGTTAGGGTTGAGTTTAGGCTTAGGGTAAGGTTTAGGGTTAGGGTTAGGGTTAATATTAGGGTTAGAGTTTGTGTTAGGTTTACTGTAAAGGTTAGATTTAGAACTAGGTTTAGTGTTGGGTTTAGGGTTATGTTTAGAGTTAGGGTTAGACTTAAGGTTAGGGTTAATTTTAGGGTTAAAGTTAGGGATAGTGTTAGGGTTATTATTAGGCTTAGGGTTAATTTTGGAATTAGGTTTAAGGTTAGGTTTAGTGTTAGTGATAGTGTTAAGGTCAGGGTTAGTGTTAAAGTAACAGTTAAGGTCATGATTATGGTTAGGGTAAGAGTTAGGGTTAGAATTAGTGTTAAGGTTAGGGTTAGAGTTAGGATTAGTGTTTGGGTAGTGTTAGGGTTAGGGGTAAGGTAGTGTTAGGGTTATGGATAGGGCTAGTGTTAGCCACAGTGTGAAGAGTAAGGTTAGTGTTAGGTTTAGTGTTAGGTTTAGGGTTAGGGTTATGGTTAGGATTAGGGTTAGAGTTAGGGTAAGTGTTAGGGTTAGGGTTAGTGTTCAAGTTAGGGTAAGGTTTAGTGTTATGCTTAGGGCTATGGTTAGGATTAGGTTTAGTGTTAGTGTTAGGGTTAGGGTTAGGTTTAGTGTTAGTGTCAGGGGGAGTGTTAGAGTTAGGTTTAGGTTTATATTTAAGGGTTAGAGTGAGGGTTAGGGTTAGGTTTAGGGTTAGTCTTAGGATTAGTGTTAGGGTTAGGGTTAGTGTTAGTGTTAGGGTTAGTGTTAGGGTTAGGTTTATGGTTAGGGTTAGTGATAAATTTATGGTTGGGATAGGTTTAGTGTTAGAATTAGTGTTACAGTTAGGGTTAGTGTTAGGTTTATGTTAAGGGTTTGTTTAGGGTTTGTGTTAGGCTTAGAGTTACTCTTAGGATTAAGATTAGGGTTAGGCTTAGGGTTAGGGTTAGTGTTAGGGTTAGGGTTAAGGTTAGAGTTAGAATAAAAGTTAGATTAGTGTTAGGGTTTAGGTTAGGTAAGTGTTATGGCTATTTTTAGGATTAGGGTTGTGTTAGAGTTAATGTAAGTGTTAGGGTTAGGGTCAGGGTAACTGTTAGGGTTAGGGTTAGTGTTAGTATTAGGGTTAGGATTATAGTTACGGTTAGGGTTAATGTTAGGGTTAGAGTTAGGGTTAGTTTTAGGGATAGTGTTAGGGTTAGGCTTAGTGTTGAAATAAGGGTTAGGTTGATGGTTAGTGTTAGAATAAGGGGTAGGTTTAGAGTTAGGGTTAGCGTTAGGTTTAGAAATAGGATTAGGTTTAGGGTTAGAGTTGGGTTAGTGTTCGTGTTAGGGTTATGAATCAAAATAGTGTTTGTAACAGGTTTAGAGTTAGGGTTACCGATAGGATTAGCATTAATATTAGGGTTAGGGTTTGAATTACGGTTAGTGGAATGGTTAGGGTTTGGGTTAGGTTAGGGTTAGTGTTAGAGGTAAGGTTAGGGTGTAGCATTAGTGTTTGGGTTTGGTTTATAGTTAGGTTTAGTGTTAGTGTTAGAGATAGGTTTAGGGCAAGTGTTAGGTTTAGGGTTAGGATTAGGTGAGTGATAGTGTTAAGGTTAGGGTGACGGTTAGGATTAGTGTTAGGGTTAGGTTTAGGGTTTGGATTAGCGACAGGGTTAGGTTAGGGATTGTGTTTTAGATAAGGTTAATGTTAGGTTTAGAGTTACAGTTAGGGTTAGGATTAGGATTAGTATTTTGTTTAGTGTTAGGGTTATGGTAGGTTTAGTGTTATTTTTAGGATTAGGGTTAAGTTTATTGTTAGGGTTAGGTTTAGGGTTAGAGTTAGGGTTAGTGTTAGGGTTAGGTTTAGGGTTAGGGTTAGTGTTAGGGTTAGGTTTAGGGTTAGGGTTAGGGTTAGTGTTAGGGTTATGATTAGGCTTTGGAATAGGATTAGTGTTAGGCTTAGTGTTAGAGTTAGTGTTAGGGTTACTATTTGAATTAGGGTTAGGGTTACAGTTAGGTTTAGGATTACGATTAGGGTCAGTATTAGTGTTAGTGTTAGGGTTAGTGTTAGGTTTAGGGTTAGTGTTTTCATAAGTTTGGGGTTTAAGTTAGGATTCAGATTAGGTTTAGTGTAATATTTAGATTTAGGTTTAGGGTTAGTTTTAGGGTTAGTATTAGGATTAGTGTTAGAGATAGGGTTAGGGTTTGTGTTAGGGTTAGCGTTAGGTTTAGTGTTACAGTTGGTGTTAATGTTAAGATTACAGTAGGGTTATTGTTAGGGTTAGGGTTAGGGTTAGCCTTAGTGTTAAGATTAGTGTTAGTGTTAGGTTTAGGTTTAGTGTTATGGTTAGCATTAGGATTAAAGTTACTGTTACGGTTAGTGTTAGCCTTAGGGTTAGGGTTAGATTTAGGGTTAGGGTTATGAGTAGGGTTAGGTTTAATGTTAGGGGTAGTGATAGGGTTACGATTAGGGTTATGGTTAGTTTTATGTTCTGGTTAGGTTTAGGGTTAGGGTTAGTGTTAGTGTACGAGTTAGGTTAAGTTTTAGGGTTGGCGTTATTTTTAGGGTTAGGATTATGGTTAGTTTTAATGTTAGGCTTATGATTATTATAGGGTTAGGGTTAGTGTTAAGGTTAGGATTAGGCTTAGGGTTAGGGTTAGCATTAGGGTTAGGATTAGTGTTAGGGTTAGTGTTAGTTTTAGTGTTAGGGTTTGTATTATGGTTAGAGTTTTGGTTAGGGTTTGGGTTATACTTAAGGAAAGGGTTAAGGTTCGTGTTAGAGTTAGTATTAGGTTTAGGGTTAGGTTAAGAGTTAGTGTGAGGGTTACAGTTATTGTTTGTCTTAGAAAAAGGTTTTGGTTTAGGTTTTAGGTTAAGGTTAGGGTTAGTTTTAGAGTTAGGGTCAGGGTTGTCTTTAGAATTAATGCTAATATTAGTGTTAGGGTTAGAGCTAAGATTTGTCTTATCATTAGGGTTAATGTTATCATTAGGGTTACGGTTAAGTTTAGAGTTAGAATTAGGGTTATGTTTAGTGTTATGTTTAGGGTTAGGGTTAGTTATAGGTTTAGTTATAAGACTAGGCCTGGTGTCTATGTTAGTGTTAGGGTAGGGTTAGGGTTCAGGTTAATGTTAGGGTTCTATGTAGGTTTACGTTTAGGGTTAGGTTTAGTGTTACTGTTAGAGTTAGGGTAAGCATTAGAATTAGTGTTTGGGTTAGTGTTAGAGTTAGGTTTAGGGTTAGTGTTAGGAATAGGGTTAGAGTAAGTATTAGGGTTAGAGTTATATATATGGTGTGGTTTGGTGTTAGTTTTAGGGTTAGGGTTAGTGTTAGTGATACAGTTATGGTTAGGTTTAGGGTTAGTGTTAGGGTTAGTGTTAGGGTTAGGATAAGTGTTACTGATAGAGTTATGGTTGGGTTAGTGTTAATATTAGGTTTAAGGCTAAAGTTAGTGTTAGGGTTAGTGTTAGAGTTAGGAAGTGGGTTAGAACTAGAGTTAGGATTATGGTTACGGTTCATTTAAGGAATAGGGTTATGGTTATTGTTATGGTTAAGTGTAGGTTTATGGTTAGGGTTAGGTTTATTGTTCTGGTTAGAATAAGAGTTAGTTTTAAGGTTATGTTTAGGGTTGGGTTTAGTGTAAGGGTTAGGGTTAGGGTTAAGTTTCAGGATAGGTTAGGTTTACTTTTTGGGTTAAGATTTGGGTTAGGGTTAGTGTTATGGTGAGGGTTAGGGTTGACTTTAGGGTTAGTTTCAGGATTATTGTGAAGGTTATGGTTAGCATTAGTTTATGGGTTAGAATTAGAGTTAGAGTTAGGGTTCGGTCATGTTTAGGGTTATTTTTAGAGTTAGTGTTAGGATTAGGGTTAGGGTTAGTGTTAGGGTTAGAGTTTTGGTTTGTGTTAGGGTAAGTGTTATGATTAGGGTTTGTGTTAGGGTTAAAGTTAGATTTAGGGTTTGGGTAATGGTTAGTAAGAGGGTTAAAGTGATGCATTGTGTTAGGGTTAGGGTTAGTTTTAGGGTTAGGGTGAGTATTACCGTTAAGGTTAATGTTAAGAATTGGGTTAGTGTTAGGTTTAGGTTTAAGTTTAGGTTTAGGGTTAGGGTTAGTAATAGTGTAAGGGTTGGGGTTAGGGTTAATGTTAGGATTAGTGTTAGGCTTAGTGTCAGGTTTAGTGTTAGCGTTTGGGTTAAAGTAAAAAAACGGTTAGGGGAATTGCTATGTTAGGGTTAGCTTGATGTTTTGGGTTAGGTTTTTTTTTTAGGGTTAAGTTTAGGTTTAGGGTTAGGCTCACTTTAGGCTTATGGTTAGTGTTAGGTAAATGGTTAGGGTTATGGTGAGGTTTAGAATTAGTGTTAGTATTAGGGTTAGGATTGGGGTTAGGGTTATTTTTAGGGTTAGGTTAAGGTTAGGGTATGGTGTAGGTTCTGTATTAGTGTTAGGGTTAGAATTAGTGTTACGGTGAATGTTAGTGTTAGGGATAGATTTTTATTAGGGTTAAGGATTGGGTTTGTTTTAGGGATAGGATTAGGGTAACTGTTAGGTTTAGGTTTAGGGTGAGGGTTAGAGTTTAATTTAGGGTTATTATTAGTGTTAGGTTAGTTTTATGGTTAGGCTTAGAGTTAGTGTGATGGTTAGAGTTATTGTTAGGATTAGGCTTAGTGTTAGGGTTAGAGTTAGGGTTAGGGTTTGGATAAGATTAGGTTAAGGTTAGGGTTAGGGTGAGGGTTTGTGTTAATGTAAGGGTAAGGGTTATTGTTAGGTTTAGGTTTAGGTTTAGGATTAGGGTTATGGTTAGGGTTAGGGTGAGGTTTAGAGTTGTAGTTTGGGTTAGGGTTATAGTTAGGTTTAGGTTTAGTGTGAGGTTTTGGTTAATGTTAGTGTTAGGTTTAAAGTAAGGGTTAGGGTGAGGCTTAGGCTTAGGGTTTGGGTTAGGTTTAGGTTTAGTGTTATTGTTACAGTTACATTTAAAGATACAATTATGTTTAGGTAAAGTTTAGGTTTAGGGTAGTGTTACAGTTAATATTAGTGTTAGGTTTAGGGTTAGGGTTAGGGTTAGTCATGTGTTTAGCTTTACCATTAGGGATAGTGTTAATGTTATGGTTAAAGTTATGGTTAGGATTAGGGTTATAGTGAGGCTTAGATTTAGGGTTATGTTTAGTTTTAGGGTTACAGTAGATTTAGGATTGTGGTTAGTGTTAATGTTACTGTTAGGCTTAGAGTTAGAGTTAGGTTAAGTTTAGTGATAGGCTTAATGTTGGGTTAATTGTTAGTGTTAACATTTGAGTTAAGATTAGTTTTAGGTTTAGAGTTAGGTTTAGGTTAAGGGTAAGGTAAGGGTTAGGGTTAGGTTAGGTTAGGTTTATGGTTTGGGTTAAGCTTTCTGTTTGTGTTAGGGTTAGTGTTAGTGTTACATTATGGTTAGTGTTAGGGTAAGGGTTAGGGTTACAGTTAGGGTTAGTGTTGGGTTAGTGTTAAGTTTACTGTTTGGTTTATGGTTTAGTGTAAGGTTTTTGGTTAGATTTAAATTTAGTATTAGGATCAGGGTTAGTGTTAGGTTTAGTGTTAGGGATAGGGTTAGGGTTAGTGTTATTGTTACATTTAGTATTAGGTTTAGGGTTAGGGTTCATGCTAGGGTTAGGGTTAGTGTTAGGGTCGTGTTTAAGGTTAGAGCAAGGATTAAGTGTAGGGTTAGGTTTAGAGTTAGGTTTACATTTAGGGTTAGTGTTAGAGTTAAAGTTAGGGTTAGGGTTAGGGTTAGTTTTAGGGTTAAGGTTAAGTTTTCGGTTAGGGTAAGGTTTACGGATTGAATTAGAGTTACCGTTACAATTTGTGTTAGTGTTAGTGTTATAATTAGGTTTAGGGGTAGTGTTACGGTTAAGGTTAGGATTTTTGTCAGGGTTACAGTTAAGGTTACGGTTACAGTTATGGTTAAAATTAGGATTAGCATTAGGGTTAGGTGTAGGGGAAGGTTTAGTGTTAGTTTTAGGTTAGGGTTAGTGTTAAGTTTAGATTTAGGTTGAGGTTTAGAGATAGGTTGAGGGTTAGGTTTAGGGTTAGGATAAGTGGTAGGTTTAGGGTTAGGGTTAGCGTGAGCGTTAGGGTTATGCTGAGTTTTAGTGTTAGAGTTAGTGTTAAGATTAGGGTTAGGGTTAGTGTTAGTGTTAGGTTTAGGGTTAGGATGTAGTTTTAGTGTTTGGATTAGGTCAAGAGTTAGGGTTAGTCTTAGTTTTTGAAATTGGTTTAGGTTAGTGATAGAGTTAGGGTTATGGTTAGGGTTACTGTTAGGGTTAGGTTTAGGGGTTATTTTTAGGATTAGGGATAGGATTAGGTTTAGTGTTAGCTGTAGCATTAGGGTTAGGGTTCATGATAGGTTTAGGTGTAAGTTTAGGGTTAGGGTGAGTGTTAGGTGTAGGTTTAGGGTTAGGGTGAGTGTTAGGTGTAGGTTTAGGGTTAGCGTGAGTGTTAGGTGTAGGTTTAGGCTTAGGGTTAGGTTTTGGATTAGTGTAAGGGTTAGGGTTAGGTTTCGTGTTTGGTTTAGGGTTAGGGTTAGTGTTAGTATTTGGTTTATGGTTAGATTTAGGTTTATTATTAGGATTAAGTTTAAGGTTAGGTTTAGGGTTTATCCAAGGTTTAGGGTTAGGGTTAGTGTTAGTGTTAGGGTTAGGGTTAAGTATAGTGTTTGGATTACAATAGGTTTAGGGTTAGTGTTACGGTGTAACACTAATTATAGTGTTATAATGTTAGTGTTATGGTTAGTGTTAGAATTAGGGTTAGGCTCAGTTTTAGGGTTAGGGTTTGGGTTACGGTTAGTGTTAGAGTAAGTATTAGTGTTAGCGTAAGTTCTAAGATTAGTGTTTTAGGATCAGGTTTAGGGTTATGAATATGTTTAGTTTTAGAGTTAGGTTGTGTTTTAGGATTAAGCTTTGATTTAGTATTAGTATTAGTGTTGTGGTTAGGTTTAAGATTATTGTTAAGGTTAGGGTAAGGTTTAGGGTTAGGGTTAGATTTATGTGTAGGTTTAGGGTTAGTGTTAGTGTTAGTGTTTTGCTTAGGGTTAGCATTAGGGTTAGAATTAGTGTTAAAATTAGAGTTAATTTTAGGGTTAGTTTATGGTATGCATTAAGTTTCGGGATAGGTTTAGGTTTAGGATTAGGGTTAGTTTTAGAATTAGGTGTAGGTTTAAGTTTAGTGTTACGGTTGGTGCTAGGTTTAGGGTTAGTGTTAGTGTTAGGTTTAGGGTTAGGTTTAGCTTTAGTGTAAGGGATAGGTTTAGTTTTCATGAAAGGGATAGGTTTAAGTTTGGGTTTAGGGTTAGTGTTATGTTTAAGGTTAGGATTAGAGTTACGTAAGTGTTAGAGTTAGGGTTAGGTTAGGGTCAGGGCTATGGTTTAGGTTAGGGTTTGTGTTAGGTTTATGGTTAGAGATAGAATTAATGTTAATTTAGGGTTAGGCTTTGTGTTAGTATTTTTTTAAAGAGAGAGACAGAGAGAGAGAGAGAGAGAGAGAGAGAGAGAGAGAGAGAGAGTTTTTTACTATATATTTTTAAATTTCTTGCAGACACAACATCTTTGTTTGTATGTGGTGCTGAGGATCGAACCCAGGCCATACTGATGCCAGGCGACTGTGCTAATGCTTGAGCCACATCTCTAGCCCCTTAGTGTTAGTATTAATGTTAGGAATAGATTTAATATTTGGGTTAGCATTAGGGTTAGGATAAGGGTTAGCCTTAGTGTTTGGTTTAGGGTTATAATGGAGTTTAGGGTTTTTGTCAGTGAAAGGGTTAGGGTTAGTGTTAGATTTAGATTTAGGGTTATGGTGAAGTTTAGGTTAAGGGTTAGGTTTAGGGTTTTTTTAGGGTAAGGGTTCGGGTTAGGGTTAGGGTAAAATTCAGAGTTAGGTTTAGTGTTAAGGTTAGGGTTAGAGTTAGGGTTAGTGTTTCTGATAGGGTTAGGGATAAGTTAAATTTAGGATTAGTGTTAGGGTTGGGGTAATGTTTTGGGTGAAAGTTAGGCTTAGTGGTATGGCTAGGTTAAGGGTTTGTGTTAGGGTTAGAGTTAGGGTTAGTGTTAGGATTAGTGTTAGTATTAGGATTTGGGTTTTGTTAGGTAAGCGATAGCATTAGGGTTAGGTAAAATTTAGAATTATGGTTTGAGTTAGGATTTTTGATAGGTTTAGGATTAGGGTTAGCGTTAGGTTTTGTGTTATGGTTACGGTTAGTTGTATGGTTAGGGTTACGGTTATGGTTAGTGTCAGGGTTTAGGTTAGGGTTAAAGATAGGATTATGTTAGGGTTAGGGTTAGGGTTAGGGTTAGGTTAGGGTTAGTGTTAGTGTTAGGTTTCATGTTGGGGGTAGGGTTAGGATTAGGGATAGTATTAAGTTTAGGTTTAGTGTTACGGTTAGGGTTAGTGTTAGGATTAGAGTTAAAATATGGCTTTTTTAAGTGATTGCATTAGGGTTATAGTTAAGATTAGAGTTAGTGTTAGGGTTAGGGTTAGGTTTAGAGTTAGGGTTAGGGTTAGGTATAGGGTGAGGCTTAGTGTTAGTGTTATTTAGGTTTAGTGTTAGGTTTAGGTTTAGGGTTACTTTTAGTTTTATTTTTAAGATTAAGTTTAGTGTTTGTATTAGGGTTACAATTAGGGTTAGGGTTGCAGTTTGTGTTAGTGTTAGGGTTGGTGTTTGGGTTAGTATTAGGGTTAGGGTTAGTGTTAAGTTTGGTTAGGGCTAGGTTTAGAGGAAGGGTTAGGTTTAGTGTTCATGTTAAGGTTAGAGTTAGGGTTAGGGTTAGGCTCAGTGTTGATGTAAGGGATAGGTTTAGGGTCAGGGTTAGTGATAGTGTTAGGTTTAGTGTCATGGTTATGTTTAGGATTAGGTTTAGGGTCAATGAAAGGGTTAGGTTTAGGGTTAGGCTTAGTATTAGGGTTATTGTCAGGGTTTGGGTTAGGGTTATGTTTAGTCTTAGGGTTAGGATTAGGTTTAGGATAAGGGTTTATTATGGTGAGGGTTAGGTTTAGAGTTAGGGTTTTTTTAGGTTTAGAATTAGGGTTAGGTTTAGGGTTAGTGTTAGGGTTAGGGTAAGGGTTAGGGTTAGTGTTAGGTTTAGGATGATGGTTTGGGTTAGTGTTAGATTTAGTGTTAGGGTAATTGTTAAGGATAATGTAAGGGTGAGTACTAGGGTTAGGGCTAGTGCTAGTGCTAGGTTAAATGTTAGGGGTAGTGTTTGGTTTAGGGTCAGATTTAGGGTGAAGTTTATGGTTAGGATTAGAGTTATTGTTAGAATTAGATTTAGGGTTAATATTAATGTTAGGGTTAGGGTTAGTTGTAGCGTTAATATTAGGGTTAGTGATAGGGTTTGGGTCAGGTTTAGGGTTAGGATTTTTTTATAGTTAGGGTTAGGATTAGGGTTAGCATTTGTGTGAGGTTTAGGTTTAGGGTTAGAGATAGTATTATGATTAAAATAGGGTTAGTGTTAGTGTTAGGGTTAGGGTTAGAGTTCGGGTTAATGTTAGGGTTAGGGTTCATGGTAGAGATCATGTTAGGATTATGGTTAATATTAGGGTTAGTCTTTGAGTTAGGGTTAGGTTTTTGTTTTGGATTAGTTTTAGGTTTTGTATAGGGATGGAGATAAAATTTAGTGTTATGGCTAGCGTTAGGTTTAGGGTTAGGATTAGTGTTTTGGTTAGGTCTAGGGTTATTGTTAGGGTTAGGGTTATGTTAGGGTTGGAATTAGGGTAAGTGTTCTTGTCATGGTTAAGGTTAGGGTTAGGGTTAGGGATAGTGTAAGGGTTAGTATTAGGGTTAGAGTTAGGGTTAGTACTAGGTTTAAGGTTAGGGTTAGTGTTAGGTTTATTGTTAGATTTAGAGTGAAGTTTAGGGTTAAGGTTATGGTTAGGGATAGGGTTTGAATTAGGGTTAGTGTTAGGGATAGAGTAAGGGTTTTTTCTGGTTAGGGTTAGGTTTAGGGTTAGGGTTTTTGTTAGGTTTTGGTTTAGGGTTAGGGTAAGTGTTAGGGTTAGGATTATGGTTAGGGTTAGTGTTAGGTTTAGGGTTAGATTTGGGTTAGTATTAGATTTAGGGTTAGCTTAAGGCTTCAGGATAATGTTAGGGTTAGCATTAGGGTTAGGGTTAGAGTTAGTGCTAGGTATAATTTTATTTTTAGGTTTTGGTTTAGGGTTAGATTTAGGGTGAAGTTTAGGTTTACGTTTAGAGTTATTGTTAGAATTAGAATTAGGGTTAGGATTAATGTTAGGTTTAAGTTAGGTTCAGATTTAGTTTTAGGGTTATAGATAGGGTTTGGGTAAGGTTTAGGGTTAGAATTATTTATGGTTACTGTTAGGTTTAGGGTTAGGGTTTGTGTTAGGTTTAGGGTTAGGGTTAGGGTTAGGGTTAGGATTACAATTAAAATTAGTGTTAGGTCTAGGGTTAGTGTTAGGGTTAGTTTTAATGTTAGTTTTAGGGTTAGTTTTAGGGTTAGGTTTAGTGTTTGTTTTTTGGTTTATGTTACTCTTAGAGTTAGGTTTGGGTTAGTGTTATGGTTAGGCTTAGTGTTTGTGTTTGGGTTACCATTAAGTTTAGTGTTAGGTTTAGAGGTAGTATTATGGTTACGGTTATGGTTAGAGTTAGATTTAGTTTTACCATTTGGTTTAGGTTTAGGTTTATTGTTAGGGTTAGGTTTTGTTTTAGCGTTAGTGTTAGGTTAAGAGTTAGAATTAAGGTCTGTGTTCGGGATAGTGTTGTGGATAGGGTAAAATTTAAGCTTAGGTTTAGGGTTAGTGTTAGGTTTAAGGTTAGTGTTAGCATTTCTGTTAGTGTTAGGGTTAGATTAAGGGTTAGGATTAGGGTTTGTGTTAGGTTTAGTGTTAGGTTAGGGTTAGTGATAGAGTTATTATTATGTTTAGGTTTAAAGTAAGGTTAGGTTTAATGTTAGATTTAGTTTTATTTTTTGGGTTAATTTTAGGGTTAGGGTTAGGGTTTGTGTAAGGGTCAATGTTTGTGTTAGTGTTAGGTTTAGGGTTAGGGTTAGGGTTAGAGTTTGGGTTTGCATTAGGGTAGTATTAGGGTTAGGGTTAGGGTTAGATTTAGGGTTAGGTTTATTTTTAGGTTTAGGGCTAGGGATAGTTTTAGGGTTAGGGATAGAAATAGAGTTAGTGTTTCAGTTAGAGTTATGGTTAAGGAAAGGGTTAGTTTTTGGGTTAGTGTTAGGTTTAAGGTTAGGTTTTGTGTTAGGGTTAGGCTTAGGTTTAGTGTTAGAGTTAGGGTTAGGGTTAGTATTATGGTTAGTGTTAGGTTTAGTTTTAGGGCTAGTGTTAGTTTTAGGGTTAGTGTTATGTTTAGGGTTACTGTTAGGGTTAGGGTTAGGGTTAGTGTTAGGGTTAGTTTTAGTGTTAGGGTTAGTGTTAGGTTTAAGGTTAGGGTTTGTGCTGGGATTAGGATTAGGGTTAGTGTTAGAGTTAGTGTTACATTTAGGATTAGGGTTAAGGTTAGTGTTAGGGTTTGCATTAGGTTTAGCTTTAGGATTAGTGTTAGGTTTACAGTTAGGTTTTTGGGACAAGGTTAGTGTTTGGGTTACAGTTAGGATTAGGGTTAGTGTTACTTTTAGATAAGGGTTTGGGTTAGGGTTAGGGTTTGAGTTAGATATAGTGTTATGGTTAGGAATAGGTTTAGCGTTAGTGTTAGAGTTATATTTAGCGTTAGTTTTAGTTTTATTGTAAGGGGTAAGGTTAGGGTTAGATTTTTTGTTACGATTAGTTTATGAATAGTGTTAGGGTTTGTTTTAGGAATAAGGTTAGGGTTATGGTTTCTTTTAGGGTTAGTTTTAGGGTTATGGCTAAGGTCAAAATAGGATTAGGTTTAGATTTAGGTTTAGGGTTATGGTTATGGTTAGTCTTAGGGTTACAGTTAGGTTTAGTTACAGTTAGCTTTAGGGTTAGGGTTAAGTTTAGAGTTTGTGTTAGTGTTTTCCTTAGGGTTAGGGATAGGGTTAGTGTTATGTTTAGGGTTAGGCTCAGGTTTAGTGTTAGTGATAGGGTTAGGCTTGGGGTTAGAGTTAGTGTTAGGTTTAGGGTTAAGGTTAGTGTTAGGATTAGTTTCAGTGTTTGTTAAGGGTTAGTGTTATAATTAAGGTTAGAGTTAGTGTTAGGGTTAGGTTTAGGGATAGGCTTTTGGTAAATGTTAGGTTTAGGTTTAGAGCTATGGTTTCAAATAGTGTTAGGGTTAGGGTTATGGTTAGTGTTAGCATTAGGGTTAGGGTAACTGTTGAAATTAGTGTTGAGTTTAGGGTTCCGATTTGTGTTAGGGTTTTTTTAAAGTTAGGTTTATGGTTACGGTTATGGTTAGTATTCATATTAGGGTTAGAGTTAGAATTAGGTTGGGTTAGGATTAGGGTTAAGGTTTGTGTTAGGGTTAGATTTAGTTTTAGGTTTAGGTTTAGAGTTAGTGTTATGTTTATGGTTAGAGTTAGGGTTATTTATAAGGTTAGGTTAGAGTTAGGTTAAGGTTATGGTTAGGGTTAGGATTAGGGTTTGTGATAGGGTTAGGGTTACAATTAGTGTTAGCATTAGTGATACGTTAGACTTAAGTTTAGGGTTAGTGTTAGTGTTAGGGATAGGGTTAGAGTTAAGTGTAGGGATAGTGTTAGGTTTAGAGATAGGTTTAGGATGAGGGTTAGTGTTAGGGTTAGGTTTATGTTTAGGGTTATATTTTGGCATAAGACTAGGTTTTAGGTTTAGGGTTAGAGTAAGGGTTAGGGTTAGAATTAGGGTTAGGGTTAGGGTTAGGGTTAACGATAGGTTTAGAATTAGGGTTAGCGATAGAGTTAGAAGTAGTGTTTGGGTTAGTTTTAGAGTTAGTTTTAGGGTTTGGTCTATGTTTAGTATTAGGTTGAGTGTTAGGATTACTGTTAGGTTTAGGGTTAATAGTATGGTTAGGTTTATGGTTAAGGTTAGGTATAGTGTTAGGCTTAGTGTTAGGATGAGGGTTAGGGTTAGTGATCAGGTTAGATTTAGGTTTAGGTAAGGTTTAGGTTTAGGGTTAGGGTTAGTTATACTGTTAGTGTTAGAGTTAGTTTTAGGTTTACTGGTAGGGTTAGGATTATGTTTAGGGTTAGATTTAGTTTAGGATTTGGGTTTGTGTTAGGTTTAGGTTTAGCGTTGGTGTTAGTGTTAGGGTTATGGGTATAATTAGGGTTAAATTTAGGTTTAGTGTTAGTGTTAGTGTTTGTTTTAGGGTTTCTGTTAGGGTTAGTTTTAGGGTTAGGATTAGGTTTAGTGTTAGGCTCAGGTTTAGGGTTAGTAATAGTATTAGGGTTAGTTTTACAGTTAGTTTTAAAGGTAGGGTTAGGGTTAATGTTAGGTTTAGGGTTAGGGTTCATATTAGGGTTAGGGTTACAGTTAGGTTTCATGTTAGGGTTCAGGTTATGGTTAGGTTTTGTGTTTGGATTAGGGTTAGGGTTAGAGATAGTGTTAGGGATAGTTATAGGTTTTGGGTTTGTGCTAGCGTTTGTGTTATGATTATGGTTTGTTTTAGGGTTAGGGTTAAGGTTTGTGTTACTCTTTGGGATAGAGTTAGGTTTATGGTAGGGTTATGGGTAGGATTAGGGTTAGAATTACAGTTAAAATATTTTTAGGGTTAGGGTTATAATTAGTGTTAGTGTTATGGTTAGGGTTAGGATTAGTTTTCAGGTTAGTCTTAGGGTTAACTTTAGGGTTAGTTTTGTTGTTAGGGTAAGAGTTAGGGTCAGGATTATGATTAGGTTTAGGGTTAATGTTAGTGTGAGGGAGAGTGTTAGGGTAAGGTGTAGTGTTAGGTTTAGGTTTAGGGTTATGTTTAGGGTTAGGGTTAAGGTTAGTTTTAGATTTAGATTGAGAGTTAGGGTTAGTGTTTCTGTTAGGTTGAGGGTTAGGGTAACTGTTATGGTAAGAATTAGGGTTAGAATTATTTTTACTGTTGTAGTTAGGGATAGTGTTTGGATTAGATTTAAGGTTAGTGTTAGGGTAAGTCTTAGTACTTGACTTAGCATTGGGGTAGTGTTAGGGTTAGGGTTAATCTTAGAATTATGGTTAGGTTAAGGATTAGGTTTAGGTTTAGGGTTAGGTTAGGGTTAAGGTTAGTGTTAGGTTTCGGTTAGGTTTTATGTTAGATTTAGGGTTAGGGTTAATGTTAAGGTTATGGTTATGGTTAGGATTAGTGTTAGCATAAGAGTTTTGTTCATGTTAGAGTTTTCTTTAGGGTTAGCATTAGTTTTAGTGTTAGGGTTAAGATTAGGGTTAAGGATAGGGTTAGGTGTAAGGTTAGTGTTTGTGTTACAGTTAGTGTTAGATTTAGGGTTAGATTTAGGGTTAGAGTTAGGTTTAGTGGTAGTGTTAGAGTAAGGGTTACAGTTACGGTGAAGTTTAGCTTTAGAGTTAGGGTTAGGGTTAGTTTTAGAATTATTGTTAGAGTTAGGTTTAGGTTTAGTGTTAGGGTTAGGTTTAGGGTTAGGATTTCTGCTACGATTAGAGTAAGGTTTAGGTTTTTTTATTAGAGTTATGGTTAGGGTTAGGGTTAGAAATGCAGATAGTATTCTGGTTAAATTTAGGGTTAGGTTTAGAGTTAGATTTAGTGTTAGAATTACGGTTAGCTTTAGGGTTAGTGTAAGTGTTAGATTTGGGGTTAGGATAAGGTTTGGGTTAGTGTTAGAGTTTTTGTTAGTGTTAGTTTTACAGTTATGGTTACGGTTAGGGTTGGTGTTAGGATTAGGGTTAGGATTAGTGTTTGGGTTAGGGTTAGGTTTAAAATTAGTGTTAGTGTTAGGGTTAAGGTTAGTTTTTTGGTTAGTGATAGGGTTAGGATTAGGGTTTGTTTTAAGGTTAGGGTTACTTTTAGTGTATGGTTAAGGTTAGTGTTAGTGTTAGTGTTAGTGTTAGGGTTAGCAATAGTTTAATTTTAGGTATAGCTCAAGGTTTTGTGGTAGGTTTAAACCTACCTTAAGAATAACCCTAACCTTAACCCTAGCTCGAAACCTAACCCTAACCCTCACCTTAGTCTTAACCCTAGCTCACAGCCTAACCCTTAGCCTAAACATAAACCTAGTCCTAACCCTACCCATAACACTAACCCTAGCCCTAATTTTAAAGTTAACGCTTGCTCTAATTCTACCCAGTACCCTAACTCTGATTCTAAATTTAATAATAACCCTAGCCCTAACCCCAACCAAAACCCTAACACAAAACCTAAACCTAACCCTAGACCTAACCCTAAAACTACCATTGCTTGAGCCCTAACCCTAACTCAAACCCTAACCCTTACCCTAAACCCAACAGTAAACCCAGCCCTAAAATTAAACTTAATCTTAAACCTAACCTTAACCCAAAATCTAACCTTATATCTAACCCAATCTATTACTCTAAACCTAACCCTAAACATAATGAAAACCCTAGTCCTAACACTAAATCTAACCCTGACCAAATCTATAACCCTACCCCTATACCTAACATTAAACCTAATCCTCACCCTAGGACTAACCCTAGCTCAAATCCTAACTTTTACCCTAAACTTAACACTAATCTACTCTAAGCTAGAGTTACTAGCCCAAACCCAAACACTAATCCTAACTCTAGCCCCAATCTTTACCATAAACTTAGCCCTTAAAATAGCTGTACACTTTAATATTATCCTTATGATAATCCTAATCCTAATGCTAACCCTAGGCCTAACTCTTTTCTTATTGCTATCTTAAAACCTCTCCATTACGCTAAACATACCCTGTACCCTAAACCAAACCCTTTCCATTACCCTAAGCCTCACCCTAACCCTAATGCTCACTTGAGCCCTATCCCTAAACCTTAACCTAAAACAAACCTTAAATTTGATTCTGACCCTAAAAATACACCTAGGTCTAAACCTGACCCTTACACTAAGCCTAACACTTACACTACAGCTAGACACAAACATAACCCTAAATTTACCCTGACATTAGCCCTAGCCCTAAGTGTAGACCTAACCCTACAATAAATCATAGCCCTCATCCTAACACTAAACGTAGCCTTAGTACTAACCCTAACCCTAAACCTAGCCCTAACTCTAATTCTAACTCTCATCCTACCTCTAAACCTAGCTATAAAACCATCCCTAACCCTAAACATAATCATAGCCCTAGTCCTAATGCTAGGCCTATGCTGAACACTAACCCTAGCTCTAATCCTAGCACTAATTTAGCCCTATCTCTAAAACTAACCATAACCTTATCCCTAAGACTAACTCTTACTTTTACACTAGACCTATCCCTTACCATAACCCTAACACCAGCCCTTATGTAGACATAACCCTAGCCATAACCTTTGCCTTATCTTTATTCCTAGTCCTAACCCTAGATCTAACCCTAACTCTAAATCTATCACTAAGCATAACCCTATGCCTAACCTTAACACTAGCCCTAACCCTAACGCTAATAAAAAAAAACTAGCTCTAACCCTATCCTTACAGTAAAACAAAACCAAGCAGTAGCCCTAACACTAAATCTTAACTTACACCAAACCCTAGCACTACACCTAGACCTAACCCTAGCCCTAATTTGAGTCCTAACTTAATCTTAATACTAGCCTCGACTCAGACTCAAATCTTAACACTCACCCTAGCTCTAAACACCACCCTAACTTTTAACAAAACCCTTACAGTAACCCTAGCATTTTTTCAAGTTCTAACCCTAACCCCAGAACTAACCTGACTCTGACAATTAACCTAACACTAACACTAGCTGTAAATATCACCCTAACCTTAAACCTAATCCTAACACTAGTGGTTTAACCCCTAACCATAATCCAAAAATTAACCCTAATTGTAACCCTAGTTCTTACATTAGCCATTGCTCTAACCCAAGCCCTAAACCTAACACAAAACTAGCCCTAATCTGAGCACTAAACCTAGCTTTAATCCTAACCCATGCCCTAATCCTAGCCCTAACCATTCCTCTAACCATATCCCTTACCCTAATCCTAATGCTAACCCTAATCCTTAACCTGACCCAATCCCTAAACCTATTACAAGTCCTAACCCTACCCCTCATTCTAGCTCTAACCATAACCCAAACCCTAATCCTAACCCTGACCCTTATTTTGACCCTAATGCTAATTGTAGGTCTAAACCTGAACCTAACCGTAATCCAAACACTAAGACTAGCCCTACAGGTAACCTCATATCTATACCTAACCCTATCACTGTCCCTAGATCTAAGCCTAATCCTAAATCTAGTGATAACTCTAGCCCTAGACCTAAACAAATCTTAGTCCTATCCCTAAGAGTAATGCTTAATCTAATCCAAACACTAACCCTACCCCTATACCTAACCTTGTCCTAATTATGGCTTTCACCCTAACCCTAACTCTAACCTGAAGACTGACCCTGACACTAACACTAAACCTAGCTCTAAACCTGAAAATAAACCAAAATCTAAACTTAACATTAGACTTAGCCATAACTCTTACCCTACAGGTAGCCATAATTAGAACTCTAGATGTTACTTTACCTATAGCACTAACTGTAGGCATAAACATAACACAAAACCTATCCCTAATCAAAACTGAGCTATAGCCCTATTCCTAACCATTAACTTAAATCAAATGCTAATGCTACACCAAGTCCTAATCCTATTCCTATAACTAATACCTTCCCTGACTCTGACCCTAAATCTAACCCTAGCTCTAAAAATCATGTTAATCCTAAATGTAACCAAAGCCCTGACCCTTACCATAAAAGTATCCTGAATTCTAAAGCCATTTCTTACATTAGCCATAGCCATAACCCTAACACAAAACCTTACCCTTATCTGAGCCTTAACCCTAGCTTAAACCCAAACCCTAAATATAACCCTAGATCTATTTCTAACCAAAACCCTAACCCTAGCTCTAACCCTATCCCTTAACCTAAGCCAAACCCTCACCATAATGCTACCCTAGTTCTAACCCTAATCCTTAGCCTAAACAAAACCCTAAACCTATTACTAGTCCTAACCCAAGCCCTTATTCTATCTCTAACCCTATCGCAAAGCCTAAGCCTAATCCTGATCCTTATTCTTACCCTAACACTAAACCTAGTTTTATGCCTGACCCAAACTCTAAACCGAACCCTAACACTAGCCCTACCAATAAACCTATACCTAAGCTAACCATAATATTAGCACTAAACCTAAACCTAATCCTAAATGTAGCCATAATACTAGCCCTAGCCCTAAAAAAAAAAAATCCTTGCCCGAGCCCTAACAATAACCATTATTCTAACACAAAGTCAAACCCTACCCCTAGACCTAGCCTAGTTCTAATTCTGGCCCTAAACCTCACCCCAATGCTATCCCAAACAATGAACCTTATCCAAACACAAATCCTAGCTCTAAACCTTTTCCTAACCCAAAACCTAACTCTAACTATAGACCTATCCATAACCCTAACTCTAAAATAAGCCATAACCATAAAGAAGGATCTTTCATTACACATAGCCTTAAAGATACCCATAAATCTCATGAAAAACCTAGTCCTAACCCTAGCCATAAGCGTAAACTTATCCAAAACCCTAGCCCAAATACTAACCCTAATGCTTGCCCTAGCCCTAACCCTAGCTCAAACTCTAACCCTTACCCTAAACATAACCCTATCCCTAACCCTAACCCTAATGCTAGACCTAATCCTAACTGTAACCATAGCCCAAATCTTAGATCTAACTTTATCCATTACCTTAAACAAACCCTGACCTAATGCTAATCCTAACCCTAACCCTAACACTAAGCCTAACAATAGCCCTGATTCTAACCTTAACCCTCGCCTTAGCCCTAACCCTAGCTCAACCCCTAACACTTACCCTAAACCTAACCCTAAAACTAACACTAACCCTATGCCTAACCCTAACTCCAGCCCTAATCCTAAGCTTAACCCAAGCCCTAAAACTAGCACTAACGCTATCCATTGTTCTAAACACAAGCCTAACCCAAATGCTAACCTTAGGCAAAATCCTAATTCTATCCCTAACACTAATCCTATATATTACTCTAAACCTAGCCCTAACAATACCAATTAGCCTAAGCCAAACACTAACACATCCCTAGACGTAACTAGACTTAATTCTGGCTTTAACCCTAACCAAAACCCTAACATGAACGCTGATACTGACACTAACCTTAGCATAAACATCGCCTTAACCCTAAACCAGCCCTAAAACTATACCTAGCCCTAATATTAACCCTAAAACTAGCCTGAGTCATAACAAGTTCTTACATTAGCTTTAGCCCTAACCCATCACAAAACCTAGCCCTAAACCAAGCCCTAACCTACCTTTAATTTTAAATCTAATCCTAATCCTAACCATAGATTTAACCCTAATCTTAAACCTAACCCTAGACTTAATGCTTAGCGTAACCCAAGCCCTAACCGTAGCTCTAACCTATCCATTACCCTAATGATAATACTAACCCTTATGCTAACCCTAGGCCAAACCCTAATTCTATCCCTAACCCTAAACTTATCCATTACCCTACACTCACCCTGAACCCTAAACCTAAAACTATCGTCACCCTATCCTTAAAAATAATGCTAATTCGAGCCCTAAACTTAAACCTTAACCTAACCATAACAATGAACCTGACCCTAAACCTAATAATACCCCTAGCTTTCAACCTGACCCTAATCATAAACCTAACCCTGAAAAGAGACCTAGCTATAAACCTAATCCTAAAACTATCCCTAACTATAACCCTAGACCTGACATTAGACCTAAATCTAATCCTAGTCCTAACACTAACACAAATCTTAGCCCACATCTTAGCCATAAACCTCGACTTAATCATAATCCTAACCCTAACCGTAACTCTAATTCTTACCCTTACCTTAGCATTAAACTAGCTATGATCCCATCCGTCACCCTAAACCTAAACTTAACCATAAACCTAACACTAATCCTAGCCCTAAACTTAAAACTAACCCTAACCCTAACCCTATCCCTAATCCCAGGCCTAATTTAGCCCTATCCCTATCCCTAAACCTAACCCTTGCCCTAAGACTAACTCAAAACTCTCGTCCTAGCCCTATACCAAGTTCTAACCCTATCCCTTACCATCACCATAAACCTAGTCCTAAACTCAGCCCTAACCCTACCCCTATCCTTAGTCCTAGCTCAAACCCTAGATCTAAACCTAAATCTAAATCTAACGTTATACTTAATCCTAAACCTCACACTAACACTAAACCTAACCCTAACACTAATCCTAAAACTTGTCCTAACCCTACCCTAGCCCTAAAACAAAACCGAGTCATAGCCCTAAACCTAATTCTTAAATTAAACCAACCCTATCCTTAAACCTAGCTCTATCCCTAACTCTAATGTTATTCCTAAGCCTAAGATGAAAACTAAACTGGACCCTGACTCTGACCCTAACACTAACTCTAGCTCTAATCATTATTGTAACATAATCCTAACCCTAACATTAGACCTAGCCCTTATCCTAACCCTATAACTAGCGCTATTCATAACCCTACATCATACATAACCCATAGTCTAAACCCCAACCCTACCCTAACCCAAAACCTAGCCTTAATATGAGTCCTAAACCTAGCTTTAACCCTAAACTTAATTGTAACCCTAACCCAAACAAAAGCCCTATTCCTAAACATAAACCTAGCAAAAATTTTAGGTCTAACCCTATCCATTATCCTAATGATAACCCTAACTTTTATGCTCACCCTATGCCTAAACCTAACCCTATATATTACACTAAACCACATCTATGTTTAGGGTAAGGTTAAGGGTTTGAGCTAGGGATAGGGTTAGGACGAGGATTAGGGTTAGGGTTAGGGCTAGGTATAGGGTTAGAGTTATGCTTAGGGTAGGCTGAGGGCGACAATTAGGGCTAGGTTTTGTGTGAGGTTTAGGGGTAGTGTAAGGTGTATTAGTAATTTAAGAGCTAGAGTCATGGTTATGGCTATATTTAGAGTTCATCTAGTGTTAGGGTTAGTTTTGGGGTTAGGATTACATTTAGAGCTAGGGTGTTTTTAAGGATAAGTGTCAAAGTTTAGGTTAGGATTAGGTTTAGGGTTAGGTCCAGAATGAGAACTAGGGTTAGGTCTAGGGGTAGGGTTAGTTCTTGAGTTAGATTAAGGGTTATTGTTAGGGCTAGGGCTAGGGTTATGACTATATTTAGGATTAGGTGTAGGTCTAGGGCTAGAGTTAGTGTTAGGTTTAAGTATAGTGTTACCGGTAGGGCTAGTGTTAAGTTTCAAATAAGGGTTAGTGACAGGTTTAAACCTAGGTTTAGTGTTAGAGTCAGAATAAGGGACAGGGTTAGCATTATGCTTTGGGTTAATTTTAGTGCTAGAATGAGGGTTAGGGATAGGACTAGTAATAAACTTAGGGTTTGGGATAGGCTTAAGATTAGAATTAGAACTAGGGTAGCAATAGAATGAGGGTTTGGCTTAGGGTAAGTGATAGGGTTAGAGCTAGGGTTAGGACTAAAGATAGGATTAGGATTAGGGCTAGGGTTAGGGTTAGGGTTAAAGCTAGGGTTAGACCTTGGATTAGGGCTAGGTTTTGTGTTAGGTTTAGGGCTATGGCTAATGTAATAACTGGCATTATGATTAGGGCTAGTTTTAGGGTTAGGTTTAAGGCGAGGTCTAATGTTAGGATCAGTTTTAGGGATAGGGTGATGTGTAGAGCTAGGGTCAGTTTTAGGGTCAGAGACAGGGTTAGTATTAGTTCTATGGTTAGGGTTAGGACTTGAATTAGGACTAGGGTTAGGGTTTGGTTTAGGTTAAGGGTTAGGGCAAGTGCTATTGCTTGTTTTTGCTTCAAGGCTAGGGCTAGTGTTAGGGCTAGTTTTCAAATTAGTGTTAGGTTTAGAGCTAGTGTTACAGTATGGTTTATGCTATGGTTAGGGTTAGATTTAGAGTTAGGGTTAAATCTAGGTTACAGCTAGTGTTAGCTCTATGGTTTAGGTTATCATAAGGGTTAGGGTTAGAACTAGGGGTGGAGCTAGGGAGAGAGTTAGAGTTAGTTTTAGGGTTAGGGTTAAGTAGGGTTAGGGCTTTAATAGGGCTATGGTTAGACCGAGGGTTAGTATTAAGGCTATGCTTAGGTTTAGGGCAAGTGTTATGGTTATGTTTATGGTTAGGCATGATGTTATAGCTAGGTTTAGAACTAGGGTGAGGGTTAAAATTAGGGTTAGGGCTAATTAAGGTTAGGGTTAGGATTAAAGGCTATTTTGGTGGTAGGATTAAAGCTATGGTTTTTGTTAGGGTTAGGGCTTCATTAGTGCTAGGGATAATGTCAGGTCTAGGATTATGGTTAGAGATAGTTTTAGGGTTAGGATTATGGCTAGGTGTAGTGTAAGAGTTAGGTTAAGATTTAGGGTAAGGTTTAGAGCTAGGGGCATTATTAGGGTAAGGGTTCTGGGTTGGATTATGTTAATGTTTAAGGTTAGGGCTCAAATTAGCATTAGGATTAAGGTTGGAATTAGGTTTATGGATATGTTTAGGTTTAGGGTTCAGGTTAATTTTAGTGTAATGGATAGACTTAGGGCTAGGAATAGGGTTAGAGTTATCCTAAGGTCAGCATTAGGGTTAGGGTTAGGATTAGAGTAATGGTAATGGATAGGATTAGAGCTAGGGTTAGGGCTAGGGTTATGCTTAGGATTAGGGCTAGGGTAACGGTTAGGTTTTGGGTTATTGCAAGGATTAGTGTTAGCGTTAGATTTAAGGTAAGGATTAGGGCTAGGGTTCAGATTATTGTTAGTGTTAAGGCTAGTGTTAGGGCTCTGATTAGGATAGGTTTTGGATTAGGTTAGCATTAGGGTTAGGGCTACAGCTAATGTAAGAATTAGGGTTATAATTAGGGCTTATTTTAGAATTAGTTATAGGGCTAGGTCTAGTGTTAGGTTTCGGATTAGGGTTTGTGTGATGTTTAGAGCTAGAATTAGTTTAGGCTCAGAGTCAGGGTCATGGTTAGCTTTAGGGTTAGAAATAAGAATTGAATTAGAGCTAGGTTTAGGGCTATGTGTAGGCTTAGGGTTTGGTTTAGGTTAAAGGTTAGGGTTAGGGCTATAGTCCTGTTTTTTTGTAGGGCTTGGGCTAGGTTATGGTTTGTTTTAGGATTAGCGTTAGAGTTACAGCTAGTGTTAGTGAGAGATTTAGGTTTAGGGTTAGGGTTACATTTAGAGTTGCGGTTAGATGTAGGATTAGGGATAGGGCTTGGGTTAGGGCTAAGGTTAGCGCAAATTTTAGGGTTATGGTAAGGGTTGGGGTTAGAACTAGGAATAGGACTAGGGCAAGAGTTAGACTTAGTCTGAGGGCTAGGGTTAGGTTAGGTTTAGGGCTAAAGTACGGCTAGGATTACGTCTAGGGTTTTTGTTAGGGTTAGGCCTAGTTTTAGGCTTAGGGATAGGGTTAGGATTAAAGGAATGCATGGGATTATAGCTAGTTTTAGGGCTTGATCGAAGGTTAGAATTATGGTTAGGGCTAGAATTATGTTTTGGTTTAGTAATAAGTCTAGGTTTAGGACTAGGGTGAGAGTTAGACTTTGTTTTAGGGTTATGGCAAGAATTAGGGCTTGGGCTACTGTCAGGCCTAGAGTTATAGTTAGGGATACAATGAGGGTTCGATTTATGGCTAGGTCTTAGGTTAAGGGTGAGGTTTAGGGTAAGGGTCAAGTTTAGAGCTATGGTTATTATTGGGTTAAGATTCAGGTTTTGGGTTTGGTTCAGGTTAGGGTTTAGGGTTAGGGCTCAAATTAAAATTAGGGTTATGGATGTGGTAGTGATATGGTTAGGTTTAGGGTTCAGATTTGGTGTAAGTTAATTGATTGGGTTAGAGTTAGTGAAAGAGTTAGGTTTAGGCCTAGGATTAGTATTAGGGTAAGGGTTAAGTTTAGGGTAATTGATAGGGTTATAACTAGGGTTAGGGCTAGAGTTATGATTAGAATTAGGGCTAGAGTTAGGTTAAGGTTTAGGGTTTGGCCTAAGGAGAGCTTTAGAGTTAGGTTTAGGGTACAGTTTAGGGTTTGAGCTAGGGTTAATGCTATGGCGAATGTTAGCTTTAGGATTATGTCAAGATTATAATTATGGTAGGGTCAAGGTTAGTGTTAGGATTAGGACCAGGGTTATCATTATGTTTAGGGTGTTGGATAGGGTTTGATGTCAGATTAGGGTTAAGTTTATGATTAGGTTTCCACTTAAGGTTAATGTTAGCGATACATGTTGGGTTAAGTTTAGGGTAATGATTAGGGTTAGAGCTATGGTTAGGTCTATGGCAAAGTTTAGGTTTATGACTGTCTAGGGTTAGAGTATGAGTAGATTTAGGTTTAGGGTTAGGGTTATCATCAGGATTAGGGTTAGGGTCTGGGTAATTGGTAGAGTTAGAGCTAGGGTTATGGATAGGGTTAAGGTTAGGATTAGGGGTAGGGTTAATGTTAGGGTTAATGTTAGGGTTAGGTTTAGGCCAAGGGTTAGTTTTAGGGTTATGTTACGTTTAAGGGTTAGGAATTGAGCTAGGATTTGCACTAGGACAGGTTTAGGGCTAGAGTCAGGGTAAGGGTTAGGACTAGGTTTAGCATTAGGGTTAGTGTTGTGGTTAGGTTAATAGATAGAGTAAGAGGTAGGGTTTGGTGTATGGTTATGGCTAGTTTTAGCATTAGTGATATGGTTAGGTTTCGTTTAGAGTTAGGTTTTGGGTTAGGAAATGGTTTTACGCTACAGTTTGTGTTAGGGTGAGGGTCAGTGTTCGGGTTAGGGTTAGGTTTATGTTTAGGTCCAGCATTAGGGCTAGGGTTAGGTCTAGGGTTAGGGTTAGTGTTTGGGTTAGGTTAAGGGTTATTTTTAGGGTTAGGGCTAGGTTTTTGTTTAGTGGTAGGGCTAGAGTTATTGCTAGATGAAGGATTAGATGAAGGTCCAGTTCTAGTGTTAGGGTTAGGTATAGGCATAAGGTTACAGGTAGCATCAAAGTTACGGGTCAGTTTAGGGATAGGGGCAGGTCTAAACATACAGTTAGTGTGAGAGTCAGAATAAGGTTCAGGGTTAGTGTTCGAGTTTGGGATAGGGATAGAGCTACATTGAGGGCTAGTGTTAGGACAAGTAATAGGGTTTGAGTTAGGCTAAGGATTAGGTTTAAGACTAGGGTAGCTTTAGGGTTAGATTTTGGCTTAGGTTAAGGGATAGGGTTAGCACTAGGGTTAGGGCTAGGGTAAGGGGTAGAATTAGGTTTATGGTTAGGGTTAGTGCTAGATTTAGAGTTACAGCCACCGTTATGGCTCAGATTAGGGCTAGGTTTTGTGTTAGCTTTAGGTCTACAGCTAATGTAAGAACTAGGGTTACAACTAGAGCTAGTTTTAGAGTTATTGTTATGTCTAGGTTTAGTATTAGGTTACGTTTATGGTTAGGTTTATGTTTAGGGTAATGGATAGGTTAGGGTTAGGGAATGTTTAAGGGTTAGGCCGAGGATTAGCATTAGAGTTAGTGTTCAGGTTAGTGTAATGGATAGGATTAAAGCTAGGGCTAGAGCTAGCGCTAGGGTAATGGTTAGGTTTAGGGCTAGGGTTAGGGTTCAGTTTAGGGATAGTGTAAAGATTAAAGTTAGGGTTAGGTTTAGAGTAAGGGTTAAAACTGCATTTAGGTTTAGAGATAGTGTTAAAGCTAGGGTTTGGGCTGAGATTAGGGCTAGGTTTTGAGTTTCATTAGGGCTAGATTTGGCTAATGTAAGAACTAGGGTTTGATTAGGGCTAATTTTAGGGTTACATTATGGCCATGTATAGTTTTAGGGTTACATTTAAGTTTAGAGAGATGTTTTGAGCTAGGGTTAGTGGTAGTTTCAGATTCAGGGTAAGGGTTAGTTTAGGTAGGGAAAGGACTCAAATTAGGGGGAGGCTTAGGGCTAGATGTCAGGTAAGGATTTGGTTTAGGTTAAGGTTTAGTGTTAGTGCTATTTCTCAATTATGTTTAAGGGCTAAAGCTATAGTTAAGGGTAGTTTTACGATTAATGTTAGTGTTATTGCTAGTGATAGGGTGAATTTAGACTTAGGAGTACATTTAGAGTTATGGTTAATTCTAGGATTAGGTTTATGGCTTGAGTTAGGGCTAAGGTTACATCTAGTGTTTGGATTATGGTAAGGGATAGAGTTAGAACCAGAAATAGGCCTAAGCGAGTGTTAGATTTTGTTTAAGGCTAGGGTTAGAGTTAGGGTTAGGGCTAAACTAGGCCTAGGAGAATGTTTAGGATTAGTGTTATGGTTAGGCCTAATATTAAGGCTATGTTTAGGGTTAGTTTGGGGGTTAGGTTGAGGGGAAGAGCTGGAGTTATAGCCAGGTTTAAGGCTAGGGCAATGATTACAATTAGGTTTAGGAATAGGGTTAGTATTGTGTTAGGATTAAGGCTAGATTTGGTTTTAGAATGAGGGCTAGAGTTTTTGTTAGGGTTAAGGCAAATTTTAGGGATAGGGATAATGTCAGATTTAGGGTTATGGCTAGGGATAGTTATAGGGTTAGGTTCATGGCTAGGTCTTTTGTAAGGGTTAGGTTTAGGGTAAGGATCAGGTTTAGAATTAGGTGTTTATAGGGTCAGCATCACGTCTTGGTTATAGGTTACGTTAAGTTTTAGAGTTAGGGTTCAGATTAGCGTTAGTTTTTGAGTTAGGTTTAGGGTAATGGAAAGGTTTAGGTTCAGGATTCAGGTTAAGATTAGGGTAATGTGTATGTTTAGGGTTAGTGATAGGGTTAGGGTTAGGCCTAGGGTCAGCATTTGGGTTACAGTTATTGTTAGGGTAATGGATAATATTAGAGCTAGGGTTAGGGCTAGGGTTTTGGTTAGGATTATGGCTAGGGTTTTGGTTAAGATTAGGGCTAGAGTTATGGTTAGGGTTAGGGCTAGGGCTAGGGTAAGTTTTTTTGTGTTAGGATTAGGGTACGGGTTAGGTTTTGAGCTAGGATTAATGCTAGGGTGAGAATCAGGTTTAGTGTTATGTCTAGGGTTATATTTATGGTTAAGGTTAGGGTTAGTCTTAGGGTTAGGGCTATGGTTACCTTTAGAGTTAGGTTAATGAATAGGGTTAGACGTCGAGTTAGGGTTAGGGTTAGTTTTAAGTTTAGGGTTAGTGTTAGGGTTAATGCTAAGGTTATCTTTAGAGTTAAATTAATGGATAGGCTTGCATGTTGGTTTTGGGCTAGGGCTAGTTTTAGGTTTAGGGTCAGTGTTAGGGTTGAGGCTAAGGTTATGCTTATTTTGGATAATGGATAGGGTTAGATGTCAGGTTAAGTTTAGCGGTAGTTTAAGGTTTATGGTTAGTGTTAGGGTTTGGGCTAGGGTTGGGGTTATATTTTAGGGTTTGATCTAGGGTTAGGGCTATGATGAGGGTTAGATTTAGAATTAGGTCTAGGGTTAGGTTTACAGTTAGGGTTAGAGCTAGGGTTATCATTGGGTTTAGAGTTAGGTTTATGTTAATGGATAATTATAGAGATAGTATTAGGGCTAGTATTAACATTATGATTAGGGCTAGGGTTAGCGTTAGGTTTAGAAATAGGGCTAGGGTTATATTTAGGGTTAGGTTTAGGGTTTTATCTAGGGTTAGGTCTAAGGTGTGAGTTAGGGTTAGTGAGAGAAATAGGGTTACAGTTAGTGTTTTGCTTAGGGCTAGGTTTAGACCTAGGATTAGGGCTAGGTTTTGTGTTAGGTTTAAAGATAGGGTTAGTGCTATGGGTATATAAGGGCTATGCTTATGGTTAAGGTTATGGCTAGGTCTAGTGTTTGGTTTAGGTTTTTGTTGTGGTAAGTTTTAAAGCTAAGGTTAGTGTTAGTGTCAGGATCTGTGTTTGGATTAGGGTTAGGTTAAATTTAGAGTCTAAATTAGGATTGATTTGGTCTAGAGGTAGGGTTAGTTTTTGGCTTAGGTTAAGAGATTTCATTAGGGCTAGAGCTAGATTTTGTTTTTGTTTAGGTCTTGGGAGAGAAATATGGCTACATTTAGAATTAGGTTTATGTCTAGGGCTAGTGTTAGGGTTAGGTTTAGGTATAGGTTTATGGGTAGGGCTAGTGTTAGGGTTTGGTTTATGAGAAGGGTCAGAATAAGGATCAGGGTTAGTGTTAGTGTTTGGGTAATGGTTATAAGTAGAGTGATGGCTAGGGTTAGGACGAGTTATAGAGTTAGAATTTGTATTAGGCTAAGGATTAGGGTTAGGACTAGAGTTAACATTAGGGTAAGGGTTTGGCTTAGAATAAGGGATAGGATTAGTGCTAGGGTTAGGGTTAAGGTTAGTGTTAGTGTTAGATTTAGATAAAGGTTTATTGCTAGTGCTAGTGTTAGGGTTCAGTTTAGGGTTAGGGTCAGGTTTAGACCTACGGTTACAGTTAGGGTCAGAATAAGTGTCAGGTTTGGGTTATAGTTAGAGCTAGAATGAGGGTTAGGGTTAGAAGTAGTAATAGGGTTAAGGTTTGGGTTAAAGTAAGGATTAGGGTTAAGGCTAGTGTTAGCATTAGGGTTAGGTTTATCTTAGGGTAAGGGATAGGGTTAGGGCTAAGCTTAGGGCTACGTTTAGGGTTAGATTGAGGTCTAGTGTAATGGTTAGATTTAGGGTTAAAGCTAGGGTTAGATCTCAGTTTAGGGCTAGGTTTTGGTTAGAGTTAGGGATAGGTTTAATGTTATGGCCAATGTATGGACTAGTGTTCGATTTGTGCTAGTTGTAGGATTAGGGTTAGGACTAGGTCTATTGTTAAGGTTAGGGTTAGGGTTAGGGTGAATTTAGAGCTAGGGTTAGTGTAAGGGTCAAATTCAAGGTCAGGGTAGTTTTAGGGTTAGTTTTTTTGACTCAAATTAGGGCTATGGTTAGGGTTAGGTGTAGGGTTAGATTTTGGTTTAGGTTAAGTTTTAAATTTAGTGCTATGATTCTGTTTTGTTTTAAAGCTAGGACTATGATTAGAGTTAGTTTTAGGATTAGTGTTAGGTTTAGGGCTAGTGTTAGGTTAGTTTTAGGCTTAGGGTTAGAGTTAGATTTAGAGTTTGGATTACATCTAGGGTTAGGTCTAGGGCTAAGGATAAGGCTAACGTTAGATCTAGGTTTATGTCTAGGATTAGGGTTAATGTAAGGGATAATGGTAGAGCTAGGAATAGGGCTAGGGCAAAAGTGAGAGTCTTAGGGCGAGGCTTTGGGTTTGGTTTAGGTATAGGGCGTAATTAGGGCTGGGAATAGGGCTAGGTTTATGGTTATGTTTAGGCTTTGAATTAGTTTTAGGCTTAGAGTTAGGTTTATTTTAAGCAATGGGGTTAGAGCTCGATTTAGGGCTAGAGTGAAGGTTAGAATTAGAGTTAGGCTAGGGTTTTGTTAGAGTTATGATTTAGGCTAGATTTAGGACTAAAATGTGGGCTAGAGTATTAGGGATAGGGCTAGAAGTAGTGTTAGGGCAAATTTCAGATCTAGGGTTACGGTTAGGGTGATTTTTAGGGTTAAGTTAATGGCGATGTTTAGTACAAGTGTTAGGTTTAGGGTAAGGGTCAAATTTAGAGCTAGGGGTATTATTAGGGTCAGTGTCAGGTTTACGATTTTGTTTAGGTTAGGGTTTAGGTTTAGGGCTCGAATTAGCATTAGGGTTTGAATTAGGCTAATGGGAGGGTTAGATTTAGTGTTCGGGTTAGGTTTAGCATAATGGATAGGGTTATGTTTAGGGATAGGGTTACATTTAGGCCTAGAGTTAGAATTAGAATTAGGGTTATGTTTAGAGTAATTGATAGGGCTAGGGTTAGGGCTATGGTTAATGTATGAACTAGTGTTACAATTTTGCTAGTTTTAGGGTTAGGGTTAGGGCTAGGACTAATGTTATTGTTAGGTTTGTGGTTAGGATGATGTTTAGAGCAAGGGTTATTGTTAGGGTCAGTGTGAGGGTAAGGGTTAGTTTATGGTTAATTTTAGGATTTGAATTAAGGCTAAAGTTAGAGCTAGGTGTAGGATTAGGCTTTGGCTAGGTTAAGGGTTAGGGTTAGGGCTATGGCTTGGTTTTGTTCATGGCTGGGTCTAGGGATCGGTTTAGTGCTAGATTTTGATTTAGCATCATGGTTAGAGCTAGTTTTAGGGTGAGGTTTATGCTTAGGTTTAGGGTTAGATTTAGAGCTAGGATTAGGGCTAGGGCTAGAGCTATGGCTGTGGTCAGGTTTATGTAAGAATTATGTTTAGAACTAGGGATATGGCTAGGGTGAGAATTAGAGTTAGAGGTTTAGGGTTAGGATTAGGTTTAGGGCTAAATTATTGCTAGGATTAGCGGTAGGGTTAGTGTTAGTATTAGGCCTAGGGTTTGGGCTATTGTTAGGGTTAGCATTAGGGTTAAGTTTAGGATAATGGGCGGGCTTATAGCTAGGTTTAGGTATAGGGTTAGTGTTAGAGTTATACCCAGGTTTGTGCTAGGGTTAGGGTTAATATTGGGGTGAGGGTTATGTTTAGGGGAGATGGTGGGTTTATAGGTAGGTTTAGGGCTAAGGTTAGGGTTAAAATTAGATTTTTGGCCTAGAGTTGTGGTTCATTTAGGATTCAGGCTAGGATTATGGCTAGGATGAAGTGTAGGTTTTTTGATAGGGTTAAGGCTAGGACTTGGGCTAGGGCTAATCTCAGGTCTAAGGTTACTGTTAAAGTTAATTTGAGGGTTAGGTTATGGCTAGGTCTAGTGTAAGGGTTAGTTTTAGTTTAAATGTCAACTTTATAGCTAGGGTTATGTTAGGGTTAGGTTCAGGATTAGCATTTGTTTTAGGTTAAGGTTTAGGGTTAGGGATCAAATTAGCATTAGGGTTAGGTTTAGAGTTAGGGTAAAGGATAGGGTTTAGTTTAGGTTACAGTTAAGGTTTAGGGTAATGGATGGGTTAGATTTAGTGAACAGGTGAGGGTAATCATTAGGGTTAGTGTTATGTTTCGTGTAATGCATAGGTTTATAGCTAATGTTAGGGCTAGTTTATGGTTTGGATTAAGTCTAGGATTAGGGTTAGTTTTAGGGATAGGGCTAGGGTTCAGTTTAGTGTAAGTGTTAGGATTAGGGTGTTAGGTTTAGGGCTAGGGTTATTTTTAGGTTAGAGTAAGGTTTAGTGTTTGAGCTAGGGTTAGGGCTAGGGGAAGTGTTAGGTTTAGGTTTATGTCTAGGTTTACATTTATAGTTAGAGTTAGGTTTAGGGTTAGAGACAGTGTTTTAATTAGGGTCAATGTTATGGTTAGGGTAATGTATATGATTAGAGCTAATGTTCAGGCTAGGGTTAATGTTAGGATTAGGTCTAGGTTTAGGGTTAGGGTTTATGGGAGGACTAGGTTTATGTTTAGTGTAAGGGTTAGGCTTTGAGCTAGGGTTAGGTCTAAGGTGAGGGTTAGGTTTAGGGCTAGGGTTAGGCTTAGGTTTATGCTTCGAGCTAAGTGTAGGCCTAGGATTAGGGCTAGGATTTGTGTTAGGTTTAGAGCTATGGTTAGTACTATGGGTAATATAAGAGCTAGTGTTGTGTTTAGAACTAGTTTTAGGGTTAGGATTACGTCTAGGTCTAGTTTAAATCTAGGTTTAGTGTTAGAATACGATTTAAATCAGTGTTAGTCAGGTTTAAAGCTAGTTTAAGTGTTACAATCAGGGCCAGTGTTTGGGATTGGGTTATGGTTAAGGTTAGAGTCAGAATTAGGACTAGGCTTAGGTCTAGGGATAGGGTAAGTGTTTGTTTTAGGTTAAGGGTTATTGTTAGGATTAATTGCTAGGTTTTTGTTTAGGTCTAAGGCTAGAGTTGTAGTTATATTTAGGATTATCTTTAGATCTAGGGCTAGATTTATAGCTATATTTAGGATTAGCTTTGGGTCTAGGTCTAGTGTCAGGCTTAAGTATAGGTATAAGATTACTGGTAGGTCTAGTGTTAGTGTTTGGTTTAGGTATAGGGTCAGGTTTAGACCTAGAATTACTGTTAGGATCAGATGAGAGTCAAGGTTAAGATTAGAGCTAGAATGAGGGCTAGGGTTAAGACTAGTAATACAGTTAGATTTTAAGTTTGGCTAAGGATTAGGGTTAGGACTATGGTTAGCATTTGGGTTAGGATTTGGCTTAGAGTAAGGGATAGGTTAAATATAGAGTTAGGGTTAGGGTTAGGGCTAGTGTTAAGGTTAAGATTAAGGTTAAAGCTGGGTTAGCACTCAGATTAGGGATAGGATTTGTGTTAGAGTAAGGACTAGGGTTAGGACAACTACTAATGTACTAACAAGGGTTATGATTAAGGCTAGTTTTAATATTAGGGTTAAGGCTAGGTCTAGTGTTACAGTTAATGTTATATTAGGGTGATGTTTAGAGATTGGATTAGTGTTAATGTCAGCTTCAGGTACAGGGTTAATTTTAGAGTTAGGATTAGGACTAGGTGTAGGATTAAGGTTTGGTTTAGATTAAGGGTTAAGGTTAGGGTTATGGCTTGGTTTTGTTTTATGTCTAGGTCTAGGAATAGGGCAAATTTAGGATTAGTGTTATGGTTAAGGGTAGTATTAGGGTTTAGTTTAGGCTTATGTTTAGAGTTAAATTAAGAATTAGGTTTAGATTTAGAGTTAGGTTTAGATAAAGGATCACGATCACAGCTAAGTTTTGGGTTAGGTTAAGGTTAAGGTTTAGGGCTCTAATTAGCATTAGGGTTAGGTTTACGGTTAGGGTAATGGATATTGTAAGGTTTAAGGTTCAATTTAGGTTTAGGGTAAAAAATAAAGTAAGGCTTAGAGATAATCTTAGGGCTATCCTAGGGTTAGCCTTAGGGTTAGTGTAATGGGTAGGGAATGGATATTGCTATAGCTAGGGTTAGGGCTACAATTATGGTTAGGATAAAGGCTAGGGTGAGGTTTAGGTTTAGGACAAATTTTAGTGTTAGGGTTAGGTTTAAAATAATGGTTAGGGCTAGGGTTAGATTTAGAATTAAAACGAAGCATAGAGCTCAAATTGGGACCAGGTTTTTGGTTAGGCTAGGGCTAGGATTAGGGGTAACACTAATGTAACATGTAGGGTTATGATTAGGGCTACTTTTAGGGTTAGGGTTAGGGCTATGTCTATTTTTAAGCTTAGGTATATTTTTAGTTGATCTGAGAGCTAGAGTTAGTGTTAGGGTCAGAGTCAGTATCAAGGTTAGTTTTAGTGTTAGGGTATGACTGGAACTAGGGCTAGGGTTAGGGATAGGTGTAGGGTTAGGTTTTGGTTTAGGTTAAGGATTATGGTTAGGGCTGTGGCTCAGTTTTGATTAGGGCTAGGACTAGGTTAGGGCTAGATTTAGAAATAGCGCTAGTGTTAGGGCTAGTTTCAGTGGGAAGTTTACACTTAGGGTTAAGGTTAGATTTAGAGTTATGGTTAGATCTAGGGTTGGTGTTAGGGCTAGGTTTAGGGCTAAGGTTAGAGCTAGTGTTAGGGTTTTATTAAAGTGTAGGTTTAGAACTAGGAATAGGGCTAGGGAGACAGAATTAGTCTTAGTGCTAGTGATAGGGTTAGGGCTAAATTCGGGCGAGGATCAGATCTCGAATTAGTGTAAGGGTCAAGTCTAGGGTTAGGGTTAGGGTTAGATTTAGGGGGATGTATTGGGTTATATCTAGATTCAGAAATAGGGCAAGGTATAAAATTAGGAATAGGGCTAGAGTTAGTGTACAGGTTAGGATGAAGGCTAGGTTTAGGGGTAGGATGAGGGCTAGCATTTGTGTTAGAGTTATGGTAAAAATTAGGGCTAGGGCTAATATCAGGTCTAGGGTTATGGTTAGGGATACATTCAGGTAAGGTTTATGGCTATGTCTAGTGTCAGAGTTAGGTATAGAGTAAAGTTCAGGTATAGACCTAGGGGTATTTTAATGGTCAGGGTCAGGTTTTTGGTTAGGTTGAGGTTTAGTGTTTGGGATCACATTACCCTTAGGGTTACAGTTAGGGTTATGGTAATGGATAGAGATAGATTAAACTTCAGGTTAGGTTTAACGTTAAGGTTTGTTTTTGGTTCATAAATAGGGTTAGGGTTAAGCCTACGGTGAGCATTAGGTTTATGGTTATTATTAGGGTGATGGATAGGGTTAGAGCTAGGTTTAGGGCTAGGATTATGTTTGGATTAGGATAGAGTTAGCGTTAGGGTTAAATCTAGCTTTAGTGTTTGGGTTAGTTTTAGGGTACTGATTATGGTTTGAGCTAGGATTAATGCTACGTCTAGGGTTAGGTTTAGGGTTAGGTCTAGGCTTAGTGTTAGTATTAGGGTTAGGGCTAGGTTATCATTAGGGTTAGGGTAATGAACTGGTGTAGATGTCGGATTAGAGTTAGAGTTAGGTTTAGGTTTAGAAAAACTGTTAGTGTTAGGTTTAGTATAATTTTTAGGGTTCGAGCTATGGTTAGGACAACAGCAAGGGTTAGGTTATGGTTAGGTCTAGGGTTAGGTTTACGGTTATGGTTAGTGTATTTTAGGGTTAGGGCTAGGGTTATCATGAGGTTTATGGTTACAGTTAAGGTAATTGGTGGGGTTAGAGCTAGGGTTAAGGCCAGGGTTAAGTTTAGAATTAGGGCTAGAGTCAGGGTTAAGGTTAGACTTAGGGGTTTCTTAAAGTTAGATTAAGGGTAAGTATAGGGATTGATTAAGTGTTAGGGCTAAGTTGAGAGTTTAGGTTAGAATCAGAGCAAGGAATAGAAGTAGTGTTAGGGTTAGGGCTAGGGTTAGCATTATGTTTAGGGTTATGGTTAGTATAATGGATAGATTTAGAGCTATGGTTTGGGCTATGGTTATTGTTAGGATTAGGGCTAGGGTTAGGGGTTTGGCAAGCGTTTGTTTAGGGTTAGGGTTAAGGTTTGTGCTAGAGTTAGAGCAAGGGTTAGGTTTAGTGTTAGGTCTAGGAATAGAATTATGGTAGGTTTCGGGTTAGGGCTAGGTTTATCATTAGGTTTAGGAATAGGGTTAAGGTTAATGGATATGGTTAGATACGGATTTGGTTTATGGTTAGGGTTAGGGTTAGATTTAGTTTTTGAGTTAAGGTTAAGGTATGGTTAGGTTTAGGTTTATTTTATGTGTTAGGGTTTGAGCTAGGGCTAGGCCTATGTTGAGTGTTAGGTTTACAGTTAGGTCTAGGGTTAATGTTTGGTGGTTATGGTTACAGGTACAGCTAGAGTTATCAATAGGTTTAGGGTTAGGGTTTGGGTAATGCTTAGGTTTAGAGCTAGGTTTAGGAATAAGTTAAGTTTAGGTTTAGGGCTAGGGTTAGGCTTAGAGTTAGGAATAAGTCTACGTATATATTTAGGGTAAGGGTTAGGCATTGGGTAAGGTTTAGACTAAGGCTAGGGTTGGGGTTGGATTAGGTCTAGGGTTAGGGTTAGAGTTATGCTTAGTGCTAGGTTTAGGCCTAGGATTCTCTCTAGGTTTTGTGTTAGGTTAAGACATAAGGTTGGGGCTATGGGTAATATAAGAGCTTGGATTATTATTAGGGCTATTTGTAGAGTTAGCATTATGGAAAAGTCTAGTGTTAGTGTTAGGTTTTCAGTTAGGTTCAGGTTTAGAGATAGCTTAGTGTCAAATGCAGGGTTAGTGTTCAGGTTAGAGTTCTAGTTAAGGTTAAAGCCAGAATAAAGATTTGGTTTATGTCTAGGGGTAGGCCTAGTCTTATTGTTAGGTTAAAGGTTATTATTATGACTTTGACTAGGTTTTTGTTTAGACCTAGAGCTAAAGTTAAGGCTAGATGTAGGATTAGGTTTAGGTCTAGGGCTAGGGGTAGGGTCAGGTTTAGATACAAGTTTACTTGTAGGGTTAGTGTCAGGGTTTGGTCTTGGGTTAGGTTTAGGTTTAGACCTAGTGTTAGTGTTATGATCAAAATAAGTTTCAGGGTTAAGGTTAGGGTTTGGGATAGGGTTAGAGCTAGAATGAAAGCTAGGGTTTGGACTATTAGTAGGGTTAGGATTTTGACTAGGCTAAGGATTAGGGATAGGTCTAGGGTTACGATTAGGATCACGGTTTTGCTTATGATTAGGGATAAGATTAGAACTTGTCTTTTGGTAGGGTTATAGTTAGGATAAGGTATGAAGTTACAGCTAGATTTAGAGCTAGGGTGAGGGTTAAAATTAGGAATAGGTATCAGGTTAAGTGTAGGGTTAGGATTAAAGCTAGTATTAGGCCTAGAGTTAGGGCTAGGCATTGTTTTAGGGTTAGGGTTATCATTAGTGCTAGGGCTAATGTCAGGTATAGGGTTGTGTTTAGGGATAGTTTTTGCAATAGATTTATGGCTAGGTATAGCATAAGGATTAGGATGAGGGTTAGGGTCACGTTTAGAGGTAGGGGTATTATGGTCAGGGTCAGAGTTAGGGTTTGGTTTAGGTTAAGGTTTAGCATTAGAGCTCAAGTTAGCATTAGGGTTAAGGTTAGATGTAGTGTAATGATATGGTTAGGGTTAGGGTTTATGTTATGTTTATGGTAATGGATAGGATAGGGTTATCGATAGTGCTAGGTTTAGGCTGAGGGTTAGCATTAGGTTTAGGTTTAGGGTTAGGGTAATGGATAGCATTAGAGCTAGGGTTAGGGCTATTGTTAGAGATTTGGTTTGAACTAGGTTTATAGTTAGGTGTAGGGTTAGTGCAAGGATTAAAGGTAGGGTTTGTTTTAGGGTAAGGGTTAGGGCTAGGTTTAGGATTAGAGTTAGGGTTAAAGCTAGGGTTGTGTTTCAGATTAGAGCTAGGTTTTGGGTTACTTTATGGCTCTTGTTAGGGATACGGCTAATATAAGAACTACGGTTACAATTAGGTCTACTTTTAGGGTTATTTTGTGCTAAGTCTAGTTTTATAATTAGGTTTAGATTTAGGGTGATGTTTTGAACTAGGGTTAATTGTATTATCAGAGTCAGGTTCAGGGTTGGTTTTAGGGTAAGGAATAGGACTCAAATTTGGGTAGGCTTAGGGCTAAATGTAGGATTAGGAATTGATTAGATTAAGGGTTATGGTTAGTACTATGGCTCAGTTTTGTTTTAGGTCTAAGGCAAAATTTAAGGGTAGTTTTACAATTAGTGTTAGTATTATTGATAGTGTTAGGGTGAGGTTAGGATTAGGGATACATTCAGAGTTATGATTAATTCGAGGATAGGGCTATGGCTAGTGTTAGAGCTAAGGTTAAGGCTAATGTTTGGGTTATGGTGAGGGATAGGGTTAAAACTAGAAATAAGGTTAGGGCAAGAGTTAGAGTTAGTATTAGGGCTAGGGTTAGGGTTAGGGTTAGGGCTAAATTAAGGGTAGAAATAAGTCTAGCATTAGTGTTAGACTTAGGCCAAGATTAGGGCTACATTTAATATTAGGTTTACTGAAGGGATGCCTTTTGTTTTATTTCTACCTTGATTTCCTTTTTCCCATACAGGAAAAAATAAAGTAAAACTTTAAAATACAAAGTGTTCATCATAGTGAATCATTTAATTGAGAAGAGCATACCTTGGGTGCATACTGAGGCTAGGTAATAGATTACTCCTGCCCAGTATCAAAGAAATTTGAACAAAACTAACTCTCACCCTAACATTACCTCTAACCCTAGCCCTAGCGCTAACCCTAAACATAACCCTTACCCTAACATGATTAGAAAACAAGTGATCCTAGAATTTCTGCACATGTGAAGCCTTGTTGGGCAAGTTAAGTGATGTATCCTACCAGGATCAAAAAAATCTGAACAAATAATAATGTGAGGTATTTCAGTACATGAATATTTCCCTGTTTTCTTTTAAAGGACTCTCAGATAAAGTTGTTTTTGCATACTTAAGCTTAGGCCTACTTTCACAAGGAACATACCAGAGTCCCTACAGAGAACTGATGGAGTGTTTGAAGTTTCAAGCAGCTAGCACAAACCCTGTTTGATTTTTATCTTCATTAACTTACCCATGTAGCTCAAAATGAAATGAAATCTTAAAATACAAATTGTTCCTGACGGTGAATATGTGAACCGAAAAGGCCTAAACCTGGGAAACAGAGTAAATCTAGCTAAAAGATAAATCCTGCCAAGTATCAAAGAATTTTGAATTAAACTAACTCTAACCCTAACAGTAGCTCTAACCCTAGCTCTTCTCTTAATCCTAACTTTTTATGGGACATTTGACCTCAGAAGTTCCAAACGTGGGCAGCCTAGTTGGGAAAGCTATGAGATGAATTCTGCACAGTATCAAAGATATCTCACCAAATATTTGGTGGAGTATTTCTGTACATGCATATTTCTTTGTTTTTTCCTAAAGGACTCTCAGATTAAAGTAATTTTTACATGATTCAGCTTAGGCCTACTTTCACAAGAACAAACCAGAGATTTCCCACAGAAAATTGATGGAGTGTGAAGTTTCAAGCACTTAGCACCAAAACTGTTTGATTTCCAGCTCCATTTTTATTTACCATAATAGGACAAAATGAGCTGAAACTTTAAAATATAAAATGTTCCTTAGAGTGAACCATTGAACCTACGAGGACCAAACATGGGAAATATAATAAGGATAGAAAAAAATGAATCCTGCCCAGTATCAAAGAAATTTGAACAAAACTAACCCTAACCCTAATACTAGCTCTACCATTAGCCCTAACACTAACCTTAACACAAACACTAACCTGTCTAAAAAAAACTGTTGATCCTAGAAGTCCCAAACTTGGGGAGTCTAGTGGGATAAGCTATCAGATGAATCCTATGCAGTGTTGAAGAAATATGACCAAATAATTGAGGTGGCATATCAGTTCATGCATATTTCACTGTTTTCTGCTAAAGTGCTCTTAGATAAAGTTGTTTTTTCAATCTTCATCTTAGTGCTACTTTCACAAGAAACAAATCAGAGAGTGCCCTTAGAGAACTGATTAAGTATTTAAACTTTTAAGCAGCTAGCACCAACCCGGTTTAATTTTGACCACCATTTTCATTTACCTATATAGGTCAATGTAAAGTGAAACTTTAAATATAGAGTGTTCCTGATAGTGAACCATTGACACGAGAAGGCCCAAACCTAGGGATCATATTAAGGCTAGGTAAAAGATGACTCCTTCCAAGTATCTCTTCCAAGTATACTCTTCCAAGTATCAAAAAAATTTGACTCTCACCCTAACACTACATCTAACACCAGCCCTAACCCAAACCGAACACTAACTTTAACTGGATTAAAGAATCATTGATCCTAGAAGTCCCACATTTGCAGAGCTTTGTGGGACAAGCTAAATTATGAATCCTACACAGTATCAAACAAATCTGACCAAATAATTATGGGAGGAATTTCAGTGCATATTTCCCTGCTTTCTCCTAAAGGGCTCTTGTATAAAGTTGTTTTTGCAAGCTTCAGCTTAGGCCTACACTCACAAGGAACAAAACAGAGTGTCCTCACAGAGAATTGAGGGTGTATGTGCAGTTTCAAGCAGCTAGCATAAACCCTCTTTGATTTCCAGGTCTATTTCCATTTACACGTATAAGTAAAAATGAAGTAAAATGAAAATACTAACGGTTCCTGACACCACACAGTTGAACCAAAAGGCCTAAACATGGGGAACAGAGTAAGGTTAGTTAAAGATGAATCCTGGATTGTATCAAAGAAATTTGAATAAAGTAACTCTAACCCTAACACTATCTCTAAACCTAGTCTTAATCCTAACCATAAGCATTAACATAGTCCTATCCCTAACTATAAATTTAACCCTAATTTTAAATGTAACCATTGTCCAAACGTTAGCTCTAACTTTATACATTACCATAACTCTAATTGTAACCCTAATGCTAACCATAGCCCTAAACTTAGCATTTACCCTAGACCTGCTCTAACCCTAACCCTCGCCCTAGCCCCAAACCCAGCTCAACCTTAACACTTACCCTAACCTTACCCTGACCCTAACTCTAACTCTAGCCATAATCCTAACCATAAACCTAGTGCCACCCCTAGCTGTAATCCTATCTATTACCCTAAACATAAGCCTAACCCAAATGCTAACAATAGGAAAAAACCTAACATTATAGCTATTCCTAACCCTATTCAAAACCCTAAACCTATCTTGAACAGTAAATATAACCCGATCCATTGCCCAAAATCTAATGCTATTTCGAGCCTTAATCCTAAAATTTAACTGAAACCAATCCCTAACCCTGACACTGACCCTAATAATACACCTAGCTCCTAACCAGACCTTTTCCCTAATCCTAACCATTAAATTAGATCTAGCCATAATCTAACCCTAAAACTATACTTAAGCATAATGCTAGACCTGACATTAGTCCTAGCCCTAATCCTAGCCTAGCCCTAAAACAAATCCTCATCCTAGCCCTAATCATAGGCCTAACCCTAACACTAACCCTAGCACTAATCCTAGCCCTAATTTAGCCTTAACCATAAGCCTAACCCAAACACTACCCTAAGACTAACTCTAACTTTCACCCTTGCATATTTCTAGCTGTAACCTTTTCTGTTATCATAATCCTAACAACAGACCTAACCTTAACTCTAACCCTAGCCCTAGGCCTAAGCCTAGACCTAAACATAACAGTAAATCTAAGCCTAAATCTCACCCTACGACTACCCCTAACATTATCAGTAATCCTAAAACTAGCCTTAAGACTAGCCCTATATCTAAAACAAAACTGAGCCATAGCCCTAACCCTAACCCTCACCTAATTGTAAACCTAGACCTAATTCCTAATTTTATATATATAATCATATGATAGTCTAGCCCTATCACTAATTCTTACCCAAAGCCTAACACAGACCTTAAACCTAAACCTAGCCTTAACCTCAGCCCTAATTAGAGTCCTATCTCTAACCCTAAAAGTATCACTGACCCTGAATCTGACCCTAACACTAACTATATCTCTAATCATCACCCTAAACCTAAACCTGACTGTAACACTAGACCTAGATCTAATGCTAACCCTAAAATTAGCCCTAATCATAACCCTAGATCTTACATTAGCCTTAGTGCTACCGTAGCACTACCCTAACCCCAAACCTAGTCCTAATCTGAGAACTAAACATAGCTTTAAACCTAACCATAACCTTAATTCTAGCTCTAACATATGACTTAACCTAACCCCAAACCTAAACCTTTACCTAAACCGAAATATAGCCCTAACCCTTACCATATTCTTATCCCTAAACCTAACCATATCCATTACCTAAACCTAGCCTGAACCCTAAACCTAACCACATCCATTACCCTAACCCTAATGGTAACTTGAGCCCTAACCCTAAACCTGAAACTAACCCATAGCCTAATTCTGACTCTGACACTAATAATAACCATGGCTGTATAGCAGACCCCAATCCTCAACCTAACCCTTACAATAGACCTGGCCATAAACCTAACCATAAAACTAACCATAAACATAACCCTAGACCTGTCACTGGCCCTAGCCCTAATCCTAACCCTAACCTTCCACAAATCCTATCCTTAATCCTGACTCTAAGCCTAGCTTTTATTCTAACCCTAAATTTAATCCTAGTTCTACCCTAATTTTATCCCTTGCCCTATCCCTAATCCTAGCTGTAACATCATACTTTACCCTAACCCTAAGGCTAGCCCTAAGACAAGCCCTAAACCTACACCTAAAACTAACACTAACCCTCATGCTAATTTTGTTTAAGACTACAGCTAGATTTATGAGGGCTAAGGTATGGACTATTAATAAGGTTAGGACTTTGGTTAGTCTAAGGATTAGGGATAGGTCTAGGTTTATCATTAGGGTTAGGGTTTCACTTAGGGTCAAGGATAGGTTTAGAGCTAAGTTTAGTGCTAGAGTTAGGGTAGGGTTAGAGGTAAAGCAAAGTTTAGGCCTCAGATTAAGGCTAGTTTTGTGTTAGGGTTAGGACTAGGGTTAGGGCAATTGCTAATATAAGAACCAGCGTTACAATTAGGGTTAGTTTTAGGGTTGTGGTTAGGGGTAGTTTTAGTGTTAGGGTTAAGTTTAAGTTTAGGGTAATATTTAGAGCTTGGGTTAGTTTTAGGATATGAATCAGGGTCAGGGTTAAGGTTAGGATTCAAATAACTGCTAGGGTTACTGTTAAGTTTTGGTTCAAGTTTAGGATTCTGTTTTGAGCAAGGGTGAGTTTAACATATGAGTCAGTGTCAGTTATACTTTTAAGGTTAGGGTTGGCAAACGAATTAAGGCTATGGTTAGGTCTAGGTGTAGTTTTAGGGTTTGGTTTAAGTTAAGGTTTAGGGTTAGAGCTATTGCTTGGTTTTATTTTACTGCTAGGGTTAGGGTTAGGGCTATTTTTATGATTAGGATCAGGGTTAGGGCTAGTTTTAGTGTTAGGCTTAGTCTTAGGTTTAGGGTTAGATTTAAAGTTAGGGTTAGATCTAGGGTTAGGGCTATGACTAAGAATAGGGAAAGGGTTAGGGCTAGGACTAAGGATAGGGAAAAGTTTAGGGCTAGGGTAAAATTTATGTTAATGGATATGCTTAGAACTAAGGATAGCGATAGTGGGAGAATTAATGTTAGTCTTAGGGCTAGGGTTAGAGTTGGGTTTAAATATAAGTTAGTGGTATGGCCAGTGTTAGGGTTTGCTCTAGGTTTAAGGTCATTTTTAGATCTAGGGTTTATTTTAGGGTCAGAATAAGTGTCAGGGTTAGCAATAGGATTTAGGATAGAATTAGAGCTAGAATAAGGGCAAGATAAAAACTATTAATTGTGTTAGGACTTTGGTTAGTCTAAGGATGAGTGTTAGGTCTAGGTTTACCATTAGGGTTAGGGTTTCACTCAGGGTAAGGGATAGGGTTAGAACTAGGGTTAGGGCTAGTGTTAGGGTAGGGTTAGGGTTAAAGCTAGTTTTAGGGATCAGATTAGGGCTAGTTTTTCAGTTAGAGTTATGACTAGGGTTAGGGCAATTGCTAATATAAAAACTAGGGTTACAATTAGGGTGAGTTTTAGGTTTAGGGTTAGGGGTAGTTTTAGTGTTTGGTGTAAGTTTAGGGTTGGGGTGATATTTAGATCTAGGGTTAGTTTTAGGATATGAATCAGGGTCAGGATTAGTGTAAGGCCTCAAATAAGAGATAGGGTTATTGTTAAAATTTGGTTTAAGTTTAGGTGGTGTTTTGAGCTAGAATGAGTTTAGCATATGAGTCACTGTAACATATACTTTTAAGTTTAGGCTTAGAACTCTAAGTAAGGCTATGGTTAGGTCTAGGTGTAGTGTTAGGGTTTGGTTTAAATTAAGTTTTAGGGTTAATGCTATTTCTCAGTTTTGTTTTACTTCTAGTGGTAGGGTTAGGGCTAGTTTTATTATTAGTGTTAGGATAATATTTAATATTAGTGTGAGGCTTAGGCTAACGGTTAGAGCTAGGACTAAAGATTGGGCAAAGGTTAGGGCTAGGATTAGGATTATGTTAAGTGATAGAATAAGAACGAGCGATAGGGCTAGTGTGTGAATTATTGTTAGTCTTATTAGTAAGGTTTTTGTTAGTTTAGGGATAGGGAAAAATTAGGACTAGGATTAGGTCTATAGTTATTGTTCAGCTTAAGCATAGAGTTAGGGTTAGATTAATGATTAATTTTAGGGTAAGTGATGGTGTTATAACTAGGTTTAGAGGCAGAGTGATATTTAGAATATGGGTTAGGATTAGGGTAATGATTAAGGCTAGGTTTAGTGCTTGGATGTAGGCTAGGGTTTGTTTTAAGTTTAGGGCTGGGATTAGTAGTATGGCTAATTTCAAGTCTAGAATTATGTTTAATGATAGATTTAGGGTTAGTGTTATGGCTACGTTTAGTGTACGGTTTAGGTTTAGGGTTAGAGTCAGGTTTAGGGATAGGTGTATTGTTAAGGTGAGGCTCTATTTTAGGGTTTGGGATAGGTTAAGGCTTAAATTAGGTATCTAATTAGTATATTGGTAAGGTTTAGGGTAATGATTGGCTTAGAATTAGGGTTCATGTAAGGTTTAGGGAAATGGATAGGGATAGGAGTAAAGTTATGGTTAGGTTTAGGCCTAGGGTTAGCATTAGGGTTGGGGTTATGATAATGGATAAGGTTAGGGCTAGGGTTATGATTTTGGTTAGGGCTACGTCTAGGGTTAGGGTTAAAGATTGGGTTAGGGCTCAGATTAAGGCTGGATTTTTGGTTAAGTTAGTGCTAGGGTTAGGATTATGGCTAATGTAGGTATAAAGGTTATCATCAGGGCTAATTTTAGGATTAAGATTAGGAATAGTTTTAGTGTTATGGTTAGTTTTAGGATTAGGGTGATGATTACAGCTAAGGTTATTGTTAGTGTCAGAGTCAGGGTCAGGGTTAGTGTTAGGATTCAGCTTAAAACTCGAATTAGGTCTAGGGTTAGGGGTAGGTGTAGGGTTAGGGATTGGTTTAGTTTAAGTGTTATGCATAGACTTTATGGCTCAGTTTTGTTTTAGGGCTAGGGCTAGGATTAGGGCTCATTTAGGATTAGTGTAAAAGTTAAGTGTTAGGATTAGTGTTATGGTTACACATAGGCTTCAGGTGAGGGTTAGATTTGGAGTTAGATTTTGATCTAAGTTTAGTGCTTGGGCTATGGATAGGGCAAGGGTTATGGCTAAGTTTAGGGCTAGGGTTAGGGTTACAGTAAAGGATAGGTTTAGACCTAGTGATAGGGCTAGTGTGAGAGTTAGATGTATTCTTAGGTCTAGTGTTAGGGTTAGGTTTAGGGATAGGTTGAAATTAGTGCTAAGAATAGGGCTTGGGTTAGTATTGAGGTTAGAAATAGGGTTAGGGTTAGGGTTAGGATTAATCTAGGTTTAGGGCTAGGATAACGACTGGTGTTTTTGTTAGGGTTAGGGCTAGTATTAGGGCTAGGCTTAATGTCAGGTGTGAGGATACGGTTGAGGAGAGGATAGTTTTAGTATTAGGTTTAAGGCTAGGTCTAGTGTAAGAATTAGGTTTAGGGTTGAGGTTCAGATTTAGAGCTAGGGGAATTATTAGGATCAGAGTCAGATTAGAGTTTGGTTGAGGTTAGTGTTTAGGGTTAGGGCTCAAATGAGCATTAGGGTCAGGGTTATGTTAAGGATTGTTTTTTGATTAGGGTTCAGGTTAGATTTACAGTGATTGATAGGGTTAGGTTTAATGATAGGTTTAGTGTTAGCCTGGTAACCCTAGGGTAAGGGTAATTGTTAGGATAATGGATAGGGTTAGAGATAATGTTAGGGCTAAGGTTAAGTTTAGAAATAGGTCTTGAGTTAGGGTTAGGGTTAGGGTTAGAACTAGGGTTAGGTTTAGGATTATTTTTAGCATAAGGGTTAGGTTTTGAGCTAGGGTTAGGGCTAGTTTGAGGGTTAGGTTTAGAACTAGGTCTAGGGATAAGATTAGAATGCAGTAAGGGTTAGGTTTAGATTAGGGCTAGCATCATCATTAGGGGTAGGGTTAGTGTTAGACTAATGGATATGGTTAGATGTAGGCATAGGGTTATGGTTAGTGTTAGATTGAGGTTTAATTTAGGATTAGGGCTATGGTTATGTTTATGTTTATGGTGAGGATTAGAGTTTGAGCTAGGGTTAGGTCTATGACAAATATGAGGTTTAAGGTTAGGTCTCGGGTTAGTTTTATGCTTAGGTAAATTTTATGGTTAGGCCTAGTGTTATCAGAAGGTTTAGGGTTAGGTTTGGGTAATGGGTAAGTTTAGAGCTAGGTTTAGGACTAGGGTTAAGTTTAGTATTAGGGTTAGTGTTAGGGGTATATCTAGGGATATGTGAAGGTTTATGTTTAGGGTAAGGGTTAGGCTTTGAGCTAGGGTTAGGACAAAATGATTGTTAGGTTATGGTTAGAGTTAGGATTATGCTTAGGGCTAGGTTTAGGCCTAGGATTAGCTCTAGGTTTTGTGTTAGGTTTAGGCCTAGGGTTAGGGCTGTGTGTAATGTAAGAGCTAGGGTTATGTTTAGGGCTATATTTAGGGTTAGGATTATGCTTAGGTCTAGTGTTAGGTTTAGATATTTGGTTAGGGTCATGTTTAGAGGTAGGTTTACTGTTGAAGGCAGGGTCAGTGTTTAGGTTAGAGTTACAGTTTCAGTTAATGCCAGAATGAGAACAAGTTTAGGTCTAGGTGTAGGGTTAGTGTTTGTGTTAAATTAAAAAATACTTTAAGTTATGGGGATAGGATTTGTTTAGTTCTAGGGCTAGAGTTAAGGCTAGATTTAGGTTAGAATTAGGGCTAAGGTTAAGGTAAGATTTATGGATAGTTCTAGGTTTATATTTATGTAAGGGTTAGGCTTTGAGATAGGGTTGGGACTAAGGCTAGGGTTAAGTTAGGATTAGGGTTGGGTTAGGGTTAGGGTTATGCTTAGGGCTAGGTTAAGGCCTAGATTTAGCTCTAGGTTTTGTGTTAGGTTTAGGGCTAGGGTTAGGGCTGTGGTTAATGTAAGAACTAGGGTTCTGAGTAGGGCTATTTTTAGGGTTAGGGTTATGGCTAGGTCTAGTTTTAGGTTTATATTTTCGGTTATAGTCAGGTTTACAGGTAAGTTTACTGTTAAATGCTGGTCAGTGATCAGGTTAGAGTTTGAGTTAGGGTTATAGCCAGAATTAGGACTAGGTTTAGGTCTAGGAGTAGGGCTAGTGTTTGTGTTAGGGTAAATGTTATTTTCAGGGCTAGGACTAGGTTTTTGTTTAGGTCTAGGGCTAGAGTTAAGGCTAGATTTAGAATTAGATTTAGGTTTATAGCTAATAGTAGAGTTAGGTTTAGGAATAAGTTTATCAGTAGCAAAAGTATTAGAGTTGGTCTAGGGTTAGGGTCATGTTTAGACCTAAGTTTAGTGTTAGGTTCAGAATAAGGGTATGTTTGGGATAGGATTAGAGGTAGAATGAGGGCTAGGGTCAGAAGTATTAAAGGGGTTCGGATTTGGGTTATCCTAAAAATTAGGCATAGATTTAGGGTTACCATTAGGGTTAGGGTTTTGCTTAGGTAAGGGATAAGTTTTGAGCTAGGGTTTGGGTTAGAGTTAGGGTTAGGGTTAGGGTGAAAGTTAGGGTTAAGGTTAAAGCTGGGTTTAGAGATAAAGCTAGGTTTAGAGCTTGGATTAGGTCTTGTTTTTGTGTAAGGGTTAGGGTTAGGGTTACGGGAATGTCTAATGTTAGAACTAGGGTTAAAATTAGGGTTAGTTTTAGGGATATGGTTAGGGTAGGTCTAGTGTTAAGGTTAGGTTTAAGGTTAGGCTGATACTTATTTATTTATTTTTCCATGTACTTATCTCTTTTTTAATTTTTTTTTTATTGGTTGTTCAAAACATTACAAAGCTCTTGACATATCATCTTTCATATATTAGACTCAAGTGGGTTATGCACTCCCATTTTTATCCCAAATACAGATTGAAGAATCACATCGGTTACACATCCACATTTTTACATAATGCCCTATTAGTAACTGTTGTATTCTGCTACCTTTTCTATCCTCTACTATCCCCCCTCCCCTCCCCTCACATCTTCTCTCTCTGCCCCTCTACTGTAGATCATTTTGCTCCTTGTTTATTTTCCATTCCTCTCACAACCTCTTACATGTAATTTTGTATAACAATGATGGTCTCCCTCCATTTCCATGCAATTTCCCTTTTCTCTCCCTTTCCCTCCCACCTCATGTCTCTGTTTAATGTTAATCTTTTCTTCCTGCTCTTCCTCCATGCTCTGTTCTTAGTTGCTCTCATTATATCAAAGAAGACATTTGGTATTTGATTTTTAGGGATTGGCTAGCTTCACTAAGCATAATCTGCTCTAGTGCCATCAATTTCCCTGCAAATTCCATGATTTTGTCAGTTTTTAGTGCTGCGTAATACTCCATAGTGTATAATTGCCACATGATTGTGATATTGAGTTCTATAGTTTCTTTATTCAACTTTTGTTTGGAGGATCTGTCCAATGGTGAGAGAGGTGTGTTAAAGTCACCCATAATTATAGTGTTGTGGTCTATTTGATTCTTGAACTTGAGGAGAATTTGTTTTATGAATGTTGCAGCACCATTATTTGGTGCATAAATATTGATAATTGTTATGTCTTGTTGGTGAATGGTTCCTTTTAACAGTATATAATGTCCTTCCTTATCCCTTTTGATTATCTTAGTGTTGAAGTCGATTTTATTTGATATGAGAATGGCCACCGCTGCTTGCTTATGAGAACCGTGTGCATGCTATATTTTTTTCCAGCCTTTCACCTTCAGCCTGTGTATGTCTTTTCCAATCAGATGTGTATCCTGGACGCAGCATATTGTTGGATTTGTTTGTTTAATCCATGTTACCAGCCTATGTCACTTTATTGGAGAGTTTAAGCCATTAACGTTTAGAGTTACAATGGATATATGGTTTGTACTGCCAGCCACGTTTGATTATTTATCTTTTTTTTTTAAATTTTAGTTTGTTTCTCCATGATTAGCTTTCCGCCTGCCCTCTGTCATTACGGAGGCACTTCCCACTGATGGTTTTGGTTGTTGTTTTTCATTTCTTCCTCGTGTAGTATTTTGCTCAAGATGCATTGCAGTGGTGGTTTTCTGGCTGCAAATTCTTTTAGCTTTTGTTTATCATGAAAGATTTTTATTTCGTTGTCATACCTGAAGCTTAATTTTGCTGGATACAGAATTCTTGGTTGGCATCCATTGTCTTTCAGTGTTTGAAATACGTTTTTCCAGGATCTTCCTGCTTTCAGCGTCTGTGATAAAAAATCCATTGTTAACCTTATTGGTTTACCCCTGAATGTAATCTGCCTCGTTTCTCTTGTAGCTTTTAATATTTTCTCTTTGTTCTGTATATTGGATATCTTCATAACAATGTGTCTTGGCGTTTGTCTACTATGATTTTGTGTGCTCCGTGTCCTGTATGCATCTACAATTTGTATATCCATTTCCTTTTTTTATTTCTGGAAAGTTTTCTGTAATTATTTCCTTCAGTAGGTTACTCATTTCCTTGGTTTGAATGTCTGTACCTTCCTCTATCCCGATGACTCTTACGTTTGGTTTTTTTATGTTATCCTATATCTCTTGGATGTTTTTCTCGTGATTTTTTACCAGCCTTTCTGAGTTGGCTAGACTCTTTTCAAGATGATATATTTTGACTTCATTATCTGATGTTCTGGCTTCTACTTGCTCCACTCTTTCAGTGATACTCTCAATTGAGTTTTTAATTTGGTTTATTGTTTCCGTCATTTCTAGAATTATTGTTTGAATTCAAGGAAGGGGGAATAAGAAAATTGAAAAGAAATGAAAAGACAAAAGAAGAAAAATAGAAAATAAATAAAGAAAGAAAAGTTTTTTAAAAAAATAATAATGATAATAAAAAAGAAAATTGAAATTTAAAATAATAATAATAATAAAACAAAAAAAATTAAAAAAAAATTAAAAACATTTAAAAAAGTTAAAGAACAACAACAAAAAATGGAAATGAAAAAAAAACAAATTAAAAATAATAATAATAATAATAATAATAATAATAATAATAATAAATGCAGTCATAGAGTTCGATTAACTTCTCTTCCAGTAGGTGGAGCTGTGCCCACTGGGCCAAGCTTCTCCTCTCAGTAGGTGGGAGCCAATCACTGTGCAGCAGCTCTTCCTCCCAGACTGAGCAGGTCTCCAATCCTGAGTGCTTAGGGCCTTCTCTTGAGTTTCCTCAAGCCAGGCCCCACTCACCTGTGACGCTCACCACAATGCTGGCTACACACAAGGTCTGCTGCTCCTGGGAGCCCTGTTTTCATGAACGCCTGGGCACACTCTCCCTGTTTGCTTCCCTCAGACCCTAAGTTTGTAGAGCTTGGGGCTGAGAACCCCCAGCGAATTTGCTTGCACTCCGGTAGCCACGCCCCCAGTAGCTGGTGCAAGAGACCTCAGTTGTCAGCACTGGTGGGAGCGGTAGCCGGGAGTTCCGCGCTGTGAGTCCCGCGCCACTCCTGATTCCCTGGGTCTTGCTATCGCGCTCACGGGAGAGCTGGGAGAGGCCCTTACGGGGAGAGCTGGGAGGGGCCCTTAAGGTTTACCCGCTGTGTGGAGAGTGATGGCTAGGGGATTACACACCTGTCGCCGCTGATTTCAATGGAGTTATCTCCTCCGCCGAGTGATGTCAGTTCTCTGCTATGGTGGTATCACATGCAAATGGTGACCGTTTGTTCCCTTTTCTGGGTGACCAATGCAACGGGTGGGTCCTGATTGTCTCTCCCATGCCCCATTTCAGTGCTGTTGCCACTGCCTATGAAGGTTCGGTTGGCTTTTACCTATGTAAATTCAGAGGGGCCGACCAGTTATTTCAGCAGGTTCATTGGTGCTGAGTCACGAGAAGCAGGCGAACCGGAGCTTGAATGCAGCCGATCTGGGCTCAGTGTGTGTTCTGAGAGGCCCAGACTGTTTGCCCCAGATCCACGTCAGCTCAGCATTACCTAGTGATCCTGAGCAAACATCATTAAGACACTTTACGACTCCCTATGCCCGCACAGCTGGAGAGGTCAGAGACTTGATCTCTCTGCGCCCACCGCCATGTTGGATTTGTTAGGGTGATATTTAGAGCTAGGGTTAGTGTTAGGATATGAGTCAGGGTCAGGGTTAGGGTTAAGACTCAAATTAGGAATACGGTTACTGGTAGGTTTTGGTTCAAGGTTAGGGTTAGGTGTAGATCTAGTGTTAGGGTTAGGTTTAAGGTTAAGATGATATTTAGAGCTAGGGTTAGTGTTAGGATATGAGTCATGGTCAGGTTAGGGTTAGGACTCGAATTAGCGATAAGGTTTTTGTTTAAGTTTAGGATGGGTTCTAGGGATAGGGTGAGGGTTAGGATATGAGTCTGTTTCAGGTTTAGATTTAAGGTTAGGGTTAGAAGTTAAATTTAGGGCTAGGGTAAGGTCTAGATGTAGTTTTAGGGTGGTTTAATTAAGGTTTATGTTTAGGGCCATTGCTCAGTTTTGTTTTACTGCTAGGGTTAGAGTTAGGGCTAGATTTAATATTAACATTAGAGTTAGCACTAGTGTTAGTGTTAGACTTAGGCTTAGGGTTGGGGTTAGATTTAGAGTTAGGGTTAGATCTAGGGTTAGGGCAAGGACTAGACATAGGGCAAGCATTAGTGCTAGGTTATAGCCTAGGTTTTGGGTTATGGTAATAAATAGGGTTAGATCTAGGGATAGGGCTAGTGTGAGAGTTAGAGTTAATCTTAGGGCTAGGGCTAGGGTTAGGTTTAATTGTAAGGTTACCAGTAGGGCCAGTGTTAAGTTTGCTCTATGATTAAGTTCAGGTTTAGACCTAAGATTATTTTTTGTGTCAAAATAGGGTCAGGGTTAGCATTAGGGTTGGGATAAGATTAGAGCTAGAATGAGAGCTAGACTCAGGACTATTAAAAGGGTTTCAATTTTGGTTAGTTTAATAATTAGAATAGTTCTACGGTTACCATTAGGGTTAGAGTTTTGCTTAGGGTATAGAGCTAGGGATAGGGTTAGGGTTAGGGTAAAAGCTAGGTTTAGAGCTTGAATTAGGGCAAGTTTTGTTGTAGGGTTAGGGCTAGGTTTAGGGCAATGGCTAATGTAAGTACTAGGGTTAACATTAGGGTTAGTTTTTGGTTAGGATTAAGGGTATGTCTAGTGTTAGAGTTATGTTTAAGGTTAGAGTGATATTTGGAGTTAGGGTTAGTGTTAAGATATGAATGAGGGTCAGGATTAGGGTTAGGACTTGAATTAGGGATAGGGTTACTGGTAGGTTTTGGTTTAAGGTTAGGATGGTGTTTAGAGCTATGGTGAGTGTTAGTATATGTGTCAGTGTCAGGGTTACATTTAAGGTTGTGTTTAGGAGTCACATTAGGTCTAGGGCTAGTTCTAGATGTACTGTTAGAGTGGTTTAAGTTAAGGTTTAGGGTTAGGGCTATTGCTTGGTTTTGTTTTACTGCTAGGGTTAGGGTTAGTGCTAATTTTATGATTAGTGTTAGGGTTAGGGCTAGTGTTAGTGTTAGGCTTAAACTTAGGGTTAGGGTTAGATTTAGATTTAGGGTTAGATTTAGGTTTAATTTTAGGACTGAGGATAGGGCAAGGCTTAGGGCTAGGGTTAGATTATAACATGTACTAGGGTTAGAACTAAGGATAGGGCTACTGTGAGTTAGAGTTAGTTTTAGGGCTTGGGTTAGGAAAATGGATAAATTAGGTCTATGATTAGGGCTATGGTTAGAGTTCAGTTTAAATATATATTAGGGTTTGAGTTAATATTAAGTATAGGGTAAGGGATGATGTTATAGGTAGGTATAGATGTAGGGTGATATTTAGAATTAGGCTTAGGGCTTTGGTTATGATTAGGGTTATGAGTAAGGCTAGGTTTAGTGCTAGGATGAGGGCTAGTGTTTGTTTTAGGGTTAGGGCTAGGATTTGGGTACAGATATTTTCAGATCTAGAATTATATTTAAAGTTAATTTTATGTTTTGGTTTATGGCTATGTTGAGTGTAAGGGTCAGGTTTAGGGGTAGTGTCAGGTTTAGGGCTAGGGGTACTATTATGGACAAGGTCTGGGTTAAGGTTTGGGTTAGGTTTAGGTCTAAAGCTAGGGATCGAATTAGCATTAGGGTTGGGGTTAGAACAATGATAGAGTTAGTATTAGGGTTAAGGTTATGTTTAGGTTTATGGTTAAAAATAAGATTAGAGATCGCATTAGGTTTTGGCCTAGGGTTAGCATTAGGGTTAGGGTTATGTTTATGGTAATGGATAGGGTTAGACTAGGGTTAGGGATAGGGTTATGGTTAGTGCTTGGGTTAGGTGTTCAGGATAGGGCTCAGATTGTGGCTAGGTTTCAGGTTAAGTTATTGCTAGTGTTAGGATTATGGCTAATTAAGTAATAGAGTTATATCTAGGGCTAATTTTAGGGTTAAAGTTAAGGCTATATTGAGTGTTAGGGTTAGGTTTAAGGTCAGGTTGATGTTTAGAGCTAGGGTTAATATTAGTGTCAGAGTCATGGTCAGGGTTAGTTTTGGTGTTCGGCTTAAAAATCAAATTAAGTCTAGAGTTAGGGGTAGGTGTATGGTTAGGGTTTTGTTTAGTTTAAGGATTAGTGTTAGAGCTATGGCTCAGTTTTGTTTTAGGCTAGGGCTAGGGTTAGGGCTAAATTTAGGATTAGTGTTAGGCTTATATCTAGTGTATGGTTTAGACTTAGGCTTCAGGTTAGGGTTAGATTTTGAGATATGTATTGATCTAAGGCTAGTGCTCAGGGCTCAGGATACGGCAATGGTTAGGACAATGGTTAGAGCTAGGGTTAGGGTTATGTTAAGGAATAGGTTTAGAACTAGTGATAGGTCTAGTGTAGGAGTTAGAGTCCATCTTATTTCTGGGTTTAGGGTTATGGTTAGGGATAGGGCTGAATTAGGGCTAGGGTTAGTGTTAGAATTAGGCTTAGGTTCTGGGTTAGAGTTAGAAATGCATTTAGTTTAAAGGAACAGGTTATAGCCATATTCAGGGCTTGGAATGTGTTAGCATTTGGGTTAGGGCCAGGTTTAGGGTAACGATTATGATTAAGGCTAGGTTTTAGGGCTAGGATGAGGGCTAGTTTTTGTATTCGGTTTAGGGCTAGTATTAGATCTAGGGCTAATGTCAGGCCTAGCGTTACAATTAGGGATACATTTAGTGTTAGGTTTATGGCTTGGTCCAGCATAAGGGTTAGGTTTAGGGTAAGTGTCGGTTTTAGAGCTAGGGTTATTATTAGGGTCAGAATGAAGGTTACGGTTTGGGTTAGGTTAGGGTTCAAGTTTAGAGCTCAAATTAGCTTTATATTTAGGGTTAGGGTAATGACATGGTTAGGTTTAGGGTTTAGTTTTGGTTTAGTGTAATGAATAGGGTTAGGTTTAGGCCAAGGTTTAGCATAAGGGTTAGGGTTATCATTAGGGTAATGTATAGAGTTAGACCTAAGTTTAGGGGTAGGGTTATGTATAGGATTAGGGGTTTTGTTTGGGTTAGTGTTAGGTTTAATTTAAGGGTCAAAGCTAAGATAAGGACTCTGATTAAGGCTAGGTTTTGGTTTGGTTAGGTCTAGGGTTAAGACTATGGCTAGTGTATGAAGTAAGGTTGTGATTAGCACTATTTATAAGGTTAGAGTTAAGGCTAGGTCTAGTGTTAGGGTTAGATTTTGGGTTAAAATGATTTTAGAGCTAGGTTTAGTTTTAGAGTCAGGGTCAGGTTTAGTCTTCAGGTTAGGGCTAGGACTAGAATTAGGGATAGTGTTAGGGATGGGGTTAGGGGTAGGTATAAGGTTAGGGTTTGGTTTAGGTTAAGGGTTAGGATTAGGACTATGACTCGGTTTTGTTTGTTTTGTTTTAGGGTTAGGGCTAGGGTTAGGGCTAAGATTACGACTAGTTTTAGGGTAATGGTAAGGGAAAAGGTTAGAACTACCCTATAGGTCTAATGAAAGAGTTATACATAGTCTTAGGGCTATGGTTATGTTTAGTGTTAGGGATTGGTTAAGGCTTAGGGTTAGGGCCCAAATTAGCATTAGGATTATGTTTAGGGTTAGGATAATGGATAGGATTAGCATTATTGATAGGGTTAGGGCTAAGATTAGTGCTAGGATTAGTGTTAGTGTTAGGCCTAAGATTAGAGTTAGGGTTAGTATAAAGGCTAGGTTTAGATCTGGAATAAGGGCAAGTGTTAATGTTACAGTTAGACCTAGTGTTACTGCTAGGTTTAGTGTTAGGGATTGGATTAGATTCAGGTTTAGGGTAAAGGATGAGATTATACCTAGTTTTAGAGTTAGATTGATGGTTAGGATTATGGTTATGGTTAGGGTTAGGGTTAGGATGAAGGTGAGGATTATGTTTAGTATGTTGGTTAAGGTTTGTGTTAGGGTTAGGACTAGGATTAGAGCTAAGGCTAATGTCAGGTCTAGGGTTAGCTTTAGGGATAGTTTTAGGGTAAGGTTTATATCTAGGTCCATTTTAAGGTTAGATTTATGGTTAGGATCATGTTTAGAGCTTGGTGTATTTTTAGGGTCAGTGTTAGGGTTTAGGTTAGGTAATGGTTTATGGTTAGGGCTCAAATTAGTATTAGATTTAGTGATAGGTTAATGATAGTTTTAGGTTTTCAGTTCAAGTTAGTTGTAGGGTAAAATATAGGGTTAGGAATTGGCATAAGATTAGGGTTTGTCCTAGAGTTACCATAAGAGTTAGGGTTATCCTTAGGGTAGTGGATAGGGTTAGAACTAGGGTTAGGCCTAATTTTATGCTTATGATTGGGTCTAAGGTTGGGTTTAGGCTTAGGTTTAGGGTTATGGTTAGAGTTAGGGTTAGCCTTAGGGTTAAAGATAGGGTATGGCTTGGATTAGGGCTTGGTTTTGTAATAGGTTAGGGCTATGGCTAAATTAAGAACTTTTTGTAATTAGAGCTCATTGTATGGTTAATGTTAGGGCTAGCTACAGTTTCAGGGTTAGGGTGATGTTTATAACTAGGGTTAGTGTTAGCACCAGGGTTAGTGTTCAGATTAGGATTATGGTTAGAATTAAAACCAGAATTAGAACTAGGGTTAGGTCTAAGGGTAGAGTTAGTGTTTGGCTTAGGCTAAGGGTTATTATTAGGGCTCGGTCTAGGTTTTGCTTTAGGTCTAGGGCTAGAGTTAAGGCAATATTCAGGATTAGGTTTAGGTCTAGGGCTAGTGTTAGGATTAAGTTTAGGTATTAATTTACCGGTAGGGCTAGTGTTAGAGTTTGGTTTAGGGTTAGGTTCAGGTTTAGAACTATGATTAGTGTTAGAGTCAGAATAAGGGTCAGAGTTATGGTTAGGGTTTGGGTTATGGTTAGAGCTAGAATGAGGCCTAGGGTAAGAACTAGTAATAGAATTAGGGTTTGGGTTAGGTTAAGGATTAGAGTTAGAATTAGGATTAGAATTAGTGTTAGGGTTTCACTTAGGGTAAGGGATAGAGTTACAGCTAGGGTTAGGACTAGAGTTAGGGTTAAAGCTAGGTTTAGAGCTCAGATTAGGGCTAGTTTTTGGGTCATGATTAGGGATAGGGTTAGAATAACGGCTAATGTAAGAACTAGGGTTACAATTAGGGTTAGTTTTAGGGTTATGGTTAGGGGTTCGACCTCTAGTGTTAGGATTAGGTTAAAGGTTTGGGTGATATTTAGAGCTAGTGTTAGTTATAGATTCATAGTCAGGGTCAGGGTTTGTTTTAGGTTAGGGTTAGGACTCAAATTATGACTAGGGTTACTGTAAGTGTTTTAAGTTTAGGATGGTGTTTAGAGGTAGGGTGAGTGTTAGGATATTGTCGCAGTCTTGCTGGGTGAAATAACGGGAGGGGGGTGCAGTGACAAACAGCTTGTGAAGGTTGATACAGTGTGAGCCCGTTTATTTCAGGACAGTAGGTGTATATGTAAATAACTAACACACACAGCTTATCTTAATTAACATAAACTAGATATAGCAGTCAAACAATAAGGAATCATTATCTTAATGATCACACCACGCAGCTTAACTTAATTGACATAATCTAGACACAGCAGTCAGTCATTAAGGTATCTCTATCATCTTAATGGTTCCCTGGCTTTACTTCACAAACTATTCCTTCTGACAAAATGCCAGGTTCCATCTTGATTTGTCTGTGGCTCTCAACAGAATATTAGTCAGAGTCAGTGTTAGTATTAAGGTTAAGGTTAGGACTCGAATTAGGGCTAGGGTTAGGTCTAGGTATAGTATTAGAATTTGGTTTAAGTTAAGGTTTAGTATTAGGGCTATTGCTTGGTTTTCATTTACTGCTATGGTTAGGGTTAGAGCTAGTTTTACAAGTTGCATTGGGGTTAGGACTAGTGTTTATGTTTGGCATAGGCTTAGGGTTAGTGTTAGATTAAGATTTAGGGATAGATCTAGGGTTATGGCTAGGAATAAAGACAGGGCAAGTTTTATGGCTAAGTTTAGAGCTAATGTTAGTGTTAAGGTAAGGGATAGGGTTAGAACTAGGGATAGGGCTAGTGTGAAATTAAGAGTTAGTCTTAGGGCTAGGGTAAGGGTTAGGGATAGGGTAAAATTAAGGCTAGAATTAGGGCTAGGGTTATTGTTCATCTTAAGCCTAGCATTAGGTTTAGGATAAGGGTTAAGATTAGGGTAAGGATTGGCATTATAGCTTGGTTTAAAGGTAGGTGGAGGGTTAGAATTTGGGTTAGGCCTATGGTTAGGGTTAGGGTTATGATTAAGGCTGGTTTTAGCACTAGGATAAGGGCTAGGTTTTGTTTTAGGGTAGGGATAGATTAGGGCTAGGACTAATATTAAGTCTAGGGTTATCATTAAAGATAGTTTTAGGGTTAGTTTATGGATACAGGTAGTGTAAGGGTTATTTTTAGATTTAGGTCAGGTTTAGAGCTAGGGGTATTATTAGGCTAAGGGCCTTGGTTAGGGTTTGGTATAGGTTATGGTTTAAATTTAAGGCTTCAATTAGCATTAATGTTAGGGTTAGGGTAATGTTAGGTTGAGGTATAGGGTTTAGATTTGGTTTAGGGTAATGGATAGGGTTAGGATTAGGGATAGGGTTAGGTATAGGCCTAGGGTTAGTATTAGTGTTAGGGTTATAGTTATGGTGATAGATAGGGTTAGAGCTTGGGTTAGGGGTATGGTTATGGTTATGATTAGAGCTAGGGTTAGGGTTAGTGTTAGGCTTAAAGCTGGAATTAGGGCTAGGTTTTGTGTTAATTTAGTGCTAGGGTTAGGGTTATGCCTAATGTAAGTACCAGGGTTACATTTAGGGCTAAATTTAGGTTTAGGGTTGGGGCTTTGTCCAGTGTTAGGTTTAGGTTTAGGTTTAGGGTGAAGTTTAGAGGTAGGGTTAGAGTTATGGTGAGAATCAGGGTCAGGGTTATTTTTAGGGTTCAGCTTAAAACTCGAATTAGGGCTAAGTTTAGAGGAATTATTAGGGTAAAGTTCAGGGTTAGAGTTTGTGATTAGGGTTTAGGTTTAGGACTCTAATTAGCTTTAGGGTCAGGGTTAGGGTAATGATAGTTTTTGTTTAGGTTCAGTTTAGGTTTAGGGTAATTGATAAGGTTAGGTTTAGCGATACGGTTAGGGTTAGGTCTAGAGTTAGCATTAGAGTAAGAATTATAGTTAGGATAATGGATAGTGTTTCAGCTAAGGTTAGGCCTATGTTTATGGTTAGAAAGAGGTCTTGAGTTGGAGTTAGGGTTAGGGTTAGATCTAGGGTTAGTTTTTGGTTTATGTTTTGTGAAAGGGTTGGGTTTTGAGCTAGTTTTAGGGCTAGATTGAGAGTTAAATTTAGGGTTAGGTCTAGGGATAAGATTACAGTATGGTTATGGATAGGGTTAGGATTAGGACTACGGTAATCATTGGGGTAGTGTTAGGGTTAGGGTAATGGATAAGATTAGATGTAGGTTTAGGTTTATGGTTAGATTGAGGGTTAGGCTTAGGGTTAGGTTTATGGTTATCATTAGGATTATGGTAAGGTTTAGGATTTGAGCTAGGGTTAGTTCTATGGTGAGGGTGAGGTTTAGGTTAGGTCTAGAATTAGTTTTCTGGTTAGGTTTAGGGTTAGGGTTAGGCCTAGGGTTATTAATAGAGTTAGGGTTATGTTTAGGGTAGTGGGTATATTTAGAGCTAGGTTTAGTGCTAGAATTAAGGTTAGGATTAGGGCTAGGTTTAGGGTTAGTTTTAGGGATAGGTGTAGGTTTATATATTAGGGTAAGGGTTAGGTTTTGAGCCAGGGTTAGTACTATGGTGAGGGTTAGGGTAGGGTTAGGGCTATGGTTTGTGTTAGGGTTACGCCTAATGCTAGGTTTAGGCCTAGGATAAGATCTAGGTTTTGTGTTAGGTTTAGGCCTAGGGTTAGGGCTATGAGTAATATTAGAGCTAGGATTATTATTAGGGCAAGTTTTAGTTTCAGAGTTATGGCTAGGTCTAGTGTAAGGTTTAGATGATGTTTAGGCTCAGGTTTAGAGATAGGTTTACTGTTAAAGGCAGGGTCAGTGTTCAGGTTAGAGTTAGGGTTAGGGTGAATGCAAGAATTAGGACAAGGTTAGTTTTAGCGGTAGGGTTAGTGTTTGTTTTAGGTTAAGGGTTATTGTTAGGGCTAGGACTAAGTTATTGTTTATGTCTAGGGCTAGAGTTATTGTTAGATTTAGCATTAAGTTTAGGTTTAGCGCTAGTGTTAGGGTTAGGTTTAGGTATAAGGTTACTATAAGGCTAGTTTCAGGGTTCAGTTTACTGTTAGATTCAGGTTTAGACCTATAATTAGTGTTAGTGTCAGAATAAGGGTGAAGATTAGGGTTAGGTTTTGGGTTAGATTTAGAGCTAGAATGAGTGCTAGGTTTAAGACTAGTAATTGAGTTTGGGTTTGGATTAGGCTAAGGATTAGGATTAGGACTAGGGTTAATATTATGGATAGGGTTTGGCTTAGGGTAAGGGATACAGTTAGGACTAGAGTTAGGGTTAGGTTTAGGACTAGGGTTAGGGTTGGTATTATGGTTAAATCTAGTGTTAGGTGTAGAGAATCAGATGTGACTGTGTTACTATTACTGTCCTTGATGGAGTCTGCCTGCAAATGGGATATTCTGTCAAGGTATAGATAGGTAACAGCGGACATGCCTGCTCGCAAATGAGAGGCTCCTTTAAGGTTTAGATATGGTAACAGAGGACATGCTTGAAAACAAGGTGTCTTCTGTCCTTGGGAGGACTTGCCTGCAAACGGGATGTTCTGCCAAGTGGGCTAGGAGGGCGCTGAGAAAAATTTTATTATCTGTTCTGAACAGCAGAGCTCAACATACTCCGGGCTGAAAGTAGATTAGCCATGAGAAGCGGGTCACTTCTGATTAGAAAGTAAAACTTCTGTATGCTATGTTTAATTAGCTGAAAGACCTGATTTATTGATGTTGGAAGGCTGCCTTTTTTGTTCACAATACTATAAAAAGATTGCTTGTACACAATAAAGGACTTTTTTTCTGCTGCTGCTTCACTTGCTATGCTTCTTCTTCTTCTTCCTTTTCTCATGCTGACCTGCAAGTGAATTACTGCACATTTGGCGTAGTCAGCAGGATCCAGCACCGAAAGGGTAAGCACCCCGGGTTAAGAAAATGAAAGGGGGACTTTCAGGATTAACAAAATATCGAAAGGTATCGCCCCAGGTTGAAAGAAACTTTAGGGGGACTTTAAGAACTAACAAATATCGAACGGCATCGCCCCAGGTTGAAAGAAACTTTAGGGGGACTTTCAGAACTAACAAATATCGAAAGGTATCACCCCAGGTTGAAAGAAACTTTAGGGGGACTTACAGAACTAACAAATATCGAAAGGCATCGCCCCAGGTTGAAAGAAACTTTAGGGGGACTTTCAGAACTAACATGGGAAACTCCCAGTCCTTAAAGGAATAATATGTGGAGTTACTACAGGGATTATTATATTCCATAAGTGTGAAAACATCTCATAAGAGACTCAAGGAGTTATTTAAAATTATAAAATATCATTGTCACTGGTTCCAGTATCAAACTAAGGTCCAGTTAAATTTAGGGGAATGAAAATAGGTTCAGAAAGAGCTCCGTAAACAACATCAGGCTGGAAATGTTATTTCTTTAAAGATTTGGACATTGTTTAGCGCTATTACTCAGGCATTACAATTATTAGAAAGCAATAATAAAAAGGGCTCTCTATGTGAAAGTCAAGTTTATACATCAAAATCTGATAATGAGGTTAACGAAACTGAACCCAAGAAAGATATTTGTGATACTATAGATGACTCTGCTAAATCAGATCTGGGTGATAAGGAAGATTTAAAAAGTTCAGATAGTGACTCCAATATGAAAGAAATAATGGAGGCCTTTGTGGATAAAATGAAATTAAAAAACAAAGGTCTTCTCTTAAACCTACTACTCTTTATAATGCTTCTCTCTTTCCAATGACAGAGTATAGAGTTGATGAGGGTAGAGAACAACAATGTTTTTCATTTCCTCTTACTATGATACATGATGATGATGATCTTGCAGCTCCTCCTGGTTGTTTTGTTGATCCACCACATTTGTTTCCTACAACTAGACAACAAAACCTTCAAAATCCCTCAATGATTAATGTTCACTATACTGCAGTGAGATACAAGTTTATAAAGGATTTAAAAGCTACAGCCTTTCAATATGGCCCTCAGTCTCTTTTGTGTTAGTTATGTTAAAAAATTTGGGAACTTCTAAATTACTTATTTCTTTGGATTGGGAGACATTAGCCAAAACAGTTTTGGAGGGATCTCAGTGGTTACAATTGAAAAGTTGATGAGAAGATGAGGCACAAAAACAAGCTAGAGAGCGTGAAGCTCAAAATCCCCCAGGACCTATGGAGGATAAGTTAATGGGGGAGGGTAATTACCGAACCTATAGAGAGCAGGCTCAATATACAGATCCAGATCTTCAACAAGTTTGACAGGTTTTCTTAAGAGCTTAGAAATATGTGATACCCACTGATCAGGCACAACCTTCCTTTACTAAAACTATACAAGGGGCTACTGAAACTTACACTGATTTTCCAGCAAGACTGTGTAGTTTTGTAATGAGGACAATGAGTCAATATCAAATAACAAAGGTATTATTGGAAACATTAACATTTAAAACTGCAAATCCTAAATGTAAGCATATTTTGGGGCCATTAAAAGGACAAAATGCCTCACTGAGTAAATATGTGAAAGCTTGTGCTGGAATGGGAAGAATTGAACATCAAAGTTTCTGCTTTTGCTGCAGCCATGGCTGGAGCCCTTAAACCCAATAAATCAGGAACTTGTTTCTATTGTGAAAAAGCAGGTCATTTCAAAAGGGATTTTGAATATATATATATATATATATATATATATATATATATATATATATATATATATATATATATATATAAAATAAATAAATAAATAAATAAATAAATAAATAAATTCTATGATACTTTGTAATTACCGGCCGGTTATTTTTTCTAGGACTCTTGCTTTTTCCTAGATTCTGTATTTTTTGAGCTCATAATTTTGATCCTACAGACCTAAGTTAATGTTTTTTTGATTAGTTCTATTTTTAATCAACTGTAAAATATTTAAACATTACAATGGAAATTTCACCTAAAATAGCTACAAGGCCTTTATTGTGTTATGTGTGCACCTTTGTATTATATGTTGTATGTCTGTTTGTGCGTATGTCCGTATATCATGTACATGATATAAAGATTGATATATATGTAAAGAGCGCTCATAAAATATTTTTAATTCACTGATTTTAATGGTTCAATTTAAACTGGGTAAACAGATAAAAATAAGATATCTTTAACATGTTAATGACTGATGTGCTTTGGTTCTAGGACTTTTCTTCAACAACAACAACAAAAAAAATGGCTAACACTGTTCATTATACTTGTCTAATGTTTTGATAAAATTAGTAAATTAATTAGATATAAGATTACTTGTTTATGAGTACTTTTGTTAAATATCTGATTGATTTTCAAGGTTAATATGCTAAATGTTAAATATACCATTAAATGCTTTTAACTCCTTAAATTACATTAGATAACATTATTAATAATTTTTTAAGTTGGTAAATAATATAAATAAATAAATAAATAATTGGTTCTTTATCATCCCTAATATTTAGACACTATATTTTCATAATATGATAAACAAATGTGATTAATTGTGTACTACAAATAACAAAATATCTCTTATTAAATTAAATAATTTACATAAATTCAAAAATTTACAAGGATCATTTCAAAGTATAAATAAAAAAGGGGTTAACAAAAAAAATTAAAAGGTTCTAGGTATGGATTTAATTAAAAAATGTGTTTCTAAAAGTAAATAAATAAAAGGATTTAAACAAGTGATAAAGAAGGTCTATGTATATTGGCTATATAGTTTTAAGTAAGTGATAAAAAATGTCTGTGTACGTTGGATATATATATAAATTTTTAAACAAATAATCTTAAAAAAAATTAAAGATTATACAAATATGGTTAAACAACAACTGTTATTTTGCAATATTCTAATATGTTATTTCTTTAAAAGCTAAACTTAATTAATATAAAAACATCAATAGTAATTATGGTACTATTACTCTTCTTTGTATATAAATGTGTTCATATTTTCCAGGTATATAAGTCATTAAGATAAAAGTTTAAAATAAAAAAAATTATATCAAGCTGGTGTTCTCCAAAAGGTTACATGGTAATTTTAGGTTTAAAAAATAACATATTGGAGATTTATTCATATCATTTAATGTTCTATAATTGGGCCTATTATCAATAAGATATATAAAGTTTTATGTTACTTTTTACACTGAGATGCAATTTAAATGTATTTTTTGAAGTTAATTAGAGCCTTATCTACATAAAGGTTGATATTATACAACACAAAAACATTTTTCTATTTTTCTAAAAAAAAAACTAAAAACTTTCAGCCTTTCTTTATTTCATGTTTTAGATGTGTTATCATATTGTGTTAGTTTTTACTCAAATAAACTTAAACAATTATTTATATAAAATTTATAATATAATATTAAAAAAATAAACTTTAAAACTACAACACTTTACTTAAAATTTATAAAGAGCCCTACTTACCTAAAATAAGACTCTATGTCCTATCTGACTACATGTAAAAATAACAACAAAAATAGTAGGCCAAATTTCAGTATATTTTACTCATATTAGAACACATTCTAACCTGCCAGGACCATTTACAAAAAAAACAATCAAAATATTGATCAATTATTATTCCCCTAACAAAAGGCTCATCTAGAACATGCTTTACATCATACAAACACTAAAAGACTTTATAAAAAGTACAAAATAACTGTTCATCATGTGCTCCTTTTAATATTCCTTACTGTCCTCCTGGTGTTAATCCAAGGGGACTCCATCCTAATACCCTTTGACAAATGGATGTTGTTATAATTCAGTCATTTGGAAGACTAAGATATGTACATCATACTATTGACACTCATACTCATTTTCCATGGGCCACAGCATTATCTTCAAAAAAAAAAAAAAAAACGCCGATGCAATCATTTCTTATTTATTATCTTGTTTTGCTATGATGGGAATTCCTAGAAAACTTAAAACTGACAATGCACCTGCATATACATCACAAAAATTACATTCATTTTTACAAAAGTATGACATTACACATACATTTGACATTCCTTACAATAGTCAGGGTCAAGGTATTATAAAAAGGACTAATCGTACATTAAGAAAATATTTATTAAACATAAAAATCGGGGATATGGCTATGGCTTATTCACCTCAAAATATAATTCATAAAACTTTACTAACTTTAAATTTTTTAAATGTCTGGTCAGCTTCCGAGGTTCCTGCAGCTCACCAACATTTCTCAACATTTAAATCTCAGCCATTATTTCTAAAATCGGAAATACCTATAGGGTACAGGGATGATAATAAAGAATGGATTTCTGGGTTGTTGCACCACATGGAAAGGGGGTTTGCTCTTATTTCTACAGGTAAATCACCTTTCTGGGTACCTTCAAGACTTATCAAATTGCAGAATGAGTAACCCATTTGTCTGACAATTTCAGGAGCTGGCAATGCAGAGAACTTCTACGATGGCAAGGAGAACAGCAGAACCCCCAACATGGGGACAGATAAAAAAGTTGACTCAAGAACCTGAAAAAACCCTTCAAAAGTCAAATCAGCATTTAAATCCTGTTAATCTTTTTTTAGCTATGCTTGCCGTTATTAATTGCCAGGTAAGTATAGTTTATGCTCATTCTTTTGTTTATTGGGCCTATGTTCCTAACCCTCCTTTGGTGCGCAGTGTTTCCTGGGGAGAACCTAAAGTTCGTGTGTGTACTAATAATACTAATTTTTTCCCCGCTCCGGTATGTGGGGGAATTAAAGATATTCCATTCCATGAAAATCTGCATAATATTTCAAATATAACTGTAGCTGTTGAAGGAGTCCCATTGTACATAGGGGCTCATTCTTTCGGTTTGCCTCTTATAGCACATAATGACACTCATTCCTATAATACTTGGGGAGTTAATTATCATAGTTATTCTACTGCTCTTTTTACTGTCATGATATCTTCCCGAGGATTTAATACCTCTGCTGTATATGTTAATCAATCATCCCTATCATCTGAAGAATGCTTTGTCAGAACTCATCTTCCTTTATGTTTAGCTAAATATTTTGAAACATTTTTAACTCATTTAGAGTGGGAAAAATGCCGTGATCATCACCCTAAAACAGTAGTCAAATATCAAAATATTACTATAGTTGATTGGAGTCCTGATCATTCTGAATTTATAAAAAGTTGGTCAAATCGTACTTTAAGATGGCATCGACATAATGGGACAATAAATGCTTGGGGTAATGAGACAATTAAAATACAACATTATGCTTTGGTTCCTCCAATGTTACAACATATAAAATTTTTCAATATTCAAGGGGATATATGGAAATTATGGACAGTATCTGGGAAACTCACTGTATGGACTAAAAAATACACGTAAGATGTGTCCCGTTCCTCTCCTTTTGAAGTACATCTACATAATAATCTGACTTATTTTGCTTCTACATGTGTTAAATTCCCTTATTCTCTTATGATTGGAAACTGAGAATGAAATGTAACTTGGGGAACAATATCATGTATAGACTGTTATCTTACTCAATGTGTAAATAGAACTAATTGGAAATTAATAGAAATTAATAATTATTCTTTAGTTATTGTTAAAGCTCACACAGAATTGTGGGTGCCTGTTAATTTGACTCGTCCTTGGTCTGATTCATTGTCTGTTACTCATTTGTACAATGCTGTTCAAGTTTTGTTACATCACTCTCGACAATTAATAGAAATAGTTATAGCTTCAATCCTTGCAGTTGCTTCTGTAACTGCCACTGCTGCAGTAGCTGGCATTACTTTACATCAAGGCAATCAAACTGCAAATTTCATGAAAACATGGCATCAAGATGCTCATTTATTGTGGCAATAACAAAAGGACTTAGACTCTCAATTGGCTACAGATGTGATCAATTTACAACATGCTGTTTCCTGGCTTGGCGATCAAGTGAGTATCTTGGCTATCAGAAGTGTACTGAAGTGTGACTGGATTTCTTCTCATATTTGTGTGACTCGTGTGCCATATAATACCAGTAATTCCTGGAAAACTGTTAAAAGACGGTTAAATGGACATCAAAATTTAACTTTAGAAATTATAAATTTAAAAAAAAAATCTATTATGGACACCTTTAGTAAGACATTACCTAAACTAACAGGATCTGACATTTTACAAAAATTGTCTTCAAGTATTGCTAATTTAAATCCTTTAAGTCATTTTTCTACCTCGTTGTCAGCTACTTTAGGTAACACTGTAATAATTCTTGTTTTGTGTTTTGTTTTGTAAATAGTCTTCCAGCGCTAAAAAAAAGCGAAGGCAACTGAAACATGAAACCTCTCTTTTCGCTTCTGATATGGCTCTTTTACAAAAACAAGAGGAGGGAGTTGTAGAGAATCAGATGTGACTGTGTTACTATTACTGTCCTTGATGGAGTCTGCCTGCAAATGGGATATTCTGTCAAGGTATAGATAGGTAACAGCGGACATGCCTGCTCGCAAACAAGAGGCTCCTTTAAGGTTTAGATACGGTAACAGCGGAATGCTTGAAAACAAGGTGTCTGCTGTCCTTGGGAGGACTTGCCTGCAAATGGGATGTTCTGCCAAGTGGGCTAGGAGGGCTCTGAGAAAAATTTTATTATCTGTTCTTAACAGCAGAGCTCAACATACTCCAGGCTGAAAGTAGATTAGCCATGAGAAGCGGGTCACTTCTGATTAGAAAGTAAAACTTCTGTATGCTATGTTTAATTAGCTGAAAGACCTGATTTATTGATGTTGGAAGGCTGCCTTTTTTGTTCACAATACTATAAAAAGATTGCTTGTACACAATAAAGGACTTTTTTTTTTTCTGCTGCTGCTTCACTTGCTATGCTTCTTCTTCTTCTTTCTTTTCTCATGCTGACCTGCAAGTGAATTACTGCAACAGTTAGGGCTTATATTAGGGCTATTTTTGTGTTAGGGTTAAGGCTAGAGTTCAGGCTAAGGCCAATGTGAAAACAAGGTTTACGATTAGGGTTAGTTTTAGGGATTGGATTTGGGCATTAGCTTTAGAGTTAGGATAATATTTTGAGCTATGGTTGGTTTTAGGCCCAGGACTTGAACTAGAGCTAGGCTTCTAGCTAGTTGTAGGGTTAGGAATTGGTTTAGGTTAAGGTTTTGGGTTTGAGAAATGGCTCGGTTTTGTTTTAGGGCTAGGGCTAGAGTTAGGTCTAACAACGGTATTAGGGCTAGTGGTAGGGTGAGGTTTAGGCTTAAGTTTAGGGTTAGATTTAGAGTTATGGTTAGATCTAGGGTTAGGGCTATGGCTACGATGAGGGCTAAGGTTAGGGCTAAGGTAATGAATAGGGTTAGAAATAGAAATAAGGCTAGGGTGAGATTGAGTTAGTCTTAGGACTAGGGTTAGTGGTAGGGTTATGGTTAGGGCTAAATTATGGCTAGGATTAGCGCTAGGGTTAGTATTAATGTTAGGCCTATGGTTGAGGCTAGTTTTGGGGTTTTTGTAATTGTAAGGGTTAGGGTTAGTATTAGGGGATGTGATGGGGTTATTATTAGGTTAAGGGCTTGGTCGAGGGTTAAAATTAGGGATAGAGCCAGGGTGAGTGTTTGGATTAGGATTAAGCCTAGGTTTAGGCCTAGGATAAGGGCTAGGTTTTGTGTTAGGGTAAGGGCTAGAATTAGGGCTAGGGGTAATGTCAGGTCTAGGGTTACAGTTACAGATAATGTTAATATTAGGTTTATGGCTAGGTCTAGTGTAAGGATTAGGTTTAGGGTAAGGATCAAGTTTAGTACTGGGTCTATTATTAGGGTCAAAGTCAATGTAAGGGTTTACTTTAGTTTAAGGTTTAGGGTTACGGCTCAAGTTAGCATTAGAGTTAGGTTCAGAGTAATAAACAGGATTAGGTTTAGGGTTCAGGTTAGGTATAGAGTAATGAATAGTGTTAGTTTTAGTTTAGGCCTTGGGTTAGCATTTGGGATAGGTGTATGTGTAGGGTAATGGATAGAGTTAGTGCTAGTTTTAGAGATTGGCTTAAGGTTAGGATTAAGACTAGGGTTAGGGTTGCACCTAGGTTAGTGTTAGGGTTAGGTTTAGGTTAAGTGTTTATGGTTATGGCTTGAGCAAAATTTAGGGTTAGAGTCAGGGCTATGGTTAGAATTAGGGTTTGATTTAGGGCTAGGTTAGCATTATTGTTAGGGTTATGTTAAAGATAATGGATAGAATTTTAAGTAGGATTTGTGCTATGGTTATTGTTACAATTAGGGCAAGTGTTTGGGTTACATTTACGGTAAGAGTTAGAGTTTGAGCTAAGTTTAGGGGTAGGCAAGTGTGAGGGTTAGGGCTAGGGATAGGTTTAGTGTTAGGCTTACATCTAATTTTAGTGCTACTTTTAGGACAAGGTTTTGGGGGAGGTTTATGTCTAGTGTTAGGACTATAGGTAATGTAAAAACTAGGATTACGGCTATAGCTACTTTTAAGTTTAGGGTTATGGACAGGCCTACTCTTAGGTGTATGTTTTGGTTAGGATAAGGTTTAGAGCTAGGGTTTGTGTTAGGGTAAGAATCAGTGTTCAGGTTAGATTTGGACTTAGGTTTAGGAGCCCAATTTTACTAGGGTTAGTTCTAGGGGTATTTTTAGTAACTGTGTTAGACCAATGGTTATTGTTAGTGCTAGAGCTAGGTTTTGTTGAGCGCTAGGGCTAGAGTTATGGCTATATTTAGGATTAAGTTTAGTTCTAGTGTTAATGTTTTGGTTATGTTTAGGTATAGGTTTACCGATAGGGCTAGTGTTAGCGTTTGGTTTAGGGTTAGGGTCAGGCTTAGACCTAGGGTTAGTGTTAGGGTAAGAATAAGGGTCAGGGAGAGGCTTAGGGTTTGGGTTAGGGTTAGAGGTAGAATGAGGCCTAGGGTTAGGACTAGTAATAGAGTTATGTTTGGGGTAGGCTAAAGATTATGGTTAGGACTAAGGTAGCATTAGGGTGAGGTTGGCTTAGGATAAAAGATAGGGTTAGAGCTTGAGTTAGGGTTAAAGCTAGGGTTAGGGTTAGGGTTAGGATTAAATCTAGGGTTAGGCTTCAGATTAATGGTAGGTTTTGTGTTAGGGTTAGTGCTATTGCTAATGTAAGTACTGGCATTATGATTAGGGCTAGATTTACTGTTCAGATTAGGTTTACGGTTAAGGTGATCTTTAGAGCTAGGGTTAGTTTCAGGATCAGAGTCCGCGTCATTATTAGTTGTATGGTTAGTTTTAGAAACCAAATTATGGCGAGAGTAAGGAATAGGCATAGCGTTCGGAATTGGTTTAGGTTAAGGGTTAGGATTTGAGCTGTAGCTGAGTTTGGTTTGAATGCTGTGGCTAATGTTAAGGCAAGTTTTTAAATTATTATTAGGGTTAGAGCTAGTGTTAGGGTGAGATTTAGGTTTAAGATTAGGGTAAGATTTAGAGTTAGGGTTAGATCTAGGTTTAGGGCTAAGATTAGTGCTAGGCTTTGAGTTATAGTAAGGTATAGGGTTAGAACTAGGGATATGGCTAGGGCGAGAGTTAGAGTTAGTCTTAGAGCTAAGGATATGATTACGTTTAGTGTTAGGTCTCAATTAGTTCTAAGATTAGAGCTAGGGTATTATGAAGATTAGGCCTTGGTTTAGGAATAGAATTAGGATTAGGTTTAGGGAACAGTATGATATTTTAGCTAGGTTAAGGGCCAGATCAAGGGTTCACTTTAAGGTTAGGCCTAGTGTTAGGGTAAGGGTTAGGATTTAGGCTAGGTTTAGGGCCAGGAATATGACTATGTTTGTTGTTGTTGTTGTTGTTGTTGTTCTTGTTCTTGTTGTTTTTAGCATTAGGGCTAGCATTAGGGCTAGGGCTAATTATAGGTCTAGGGTTATGGTTAGTGATAATTTCAGGGTAATGTTTATGGCTATGTATAGTGTAAGGGTTAGGTTGAGAGTTAGGGTCACTTATAGAGATAGGAGTATTATTCGGGTCAGGGTCACGGTTAGGGATGTTTAGGTTAAGATTTAGGATTAGGGCTCAAATTAGCATTAGGATTATGTTTAGGGTTCGGATAATGGATATGGTTAAGTTTAAGGTTCAGGTTAGGTTTAAGGTAATGGATAGGATTAGGGTTATGGATAGATTTAGGGTTACTCTAGGATTAGTATTAGGGTTAGGTTTAGGGTTAAGGTAATGAAATGGATTTGAGCTAGAGTTAGAGCTAGGGTTATGGTTAGGATTAAGAATAGGGTTAGGTTTAGGTTTAGAGTTAGGGTTAGGGTTATATTAGGGCTATGGCTAATTTAATTAATAAGGTCATGATTAGGACTAATTTCAGAGTTAGGTTTAGGGCTAGTTCTAGTGTTAGTGTTAGGTTTAGAATTAGGGTGCTGATTTGAGACAGATTTAATGTTAGGGTCAGAGTCAGGGTCAGTGTTAGTTTTAGAGTTAGGGATAATACTCGAATTAAGGCTAGGGTTAAGGGAAGGTGTAGGGTTAGGTTTTGTGTTAGGGTTAGGACAAGAATTAGGGCGAGGGGTAATGTCAGGTCTAGGGTTAAAGTTAGGGATAGTGTTAATGTTAGGTTTATTTTTAGGTCTACTGTAAGGGTTAGGTTTAGGGTAAGGGTCAAATTTAGAGCTGTGTGTATTATTAAGATCAGAATCCAGGTTAGGGTTAGCTTTAGGTTAAGGTTTAGGGTTAGGGCTCAAATTAGCTTTTGGGTTAGTTTTAGAGTAATGGATAGGGTTTGGTTTAGGGTTCAGGTTAGATATAGGGTAATTTATAGGGTTAGTTTTAGATATACTTTTAGGTTTAGGCCTAGGGTTAGCATTTGGGATAGGCTTATATGTAGGGTAATAGATAGAGTTAGTGCTACTGTTAGGGATTAGGTTAAGGTTAGGATTAGGACTAGATTTAGGGTTACGCCTAGGGTTAGTGTTTGGTTTAGCTTTAGGTTAAATGTTTATCTTTTGCTCTAGTGTGAGGTTTATGGTTAGAGTCAGGGCTATGGTTAGAATTGTGTTAGTTAAAGCTAGGGTTAGTATTAGTTTTGGGGGTATGTTTAAAGTAATAAATAAAATTTGAGGTAGGATTGTGGCAAGGGTTATGGTTAGGGTTAGGATTACGTTTAGGGTAAGGGTTAGATTTTGAGCTAGGATAGGACTAGTGTAAGTGTGATAGTTAGGTCTAGGGCTAAGGTTAGGGTTAGGGTTATGCTTACAGCTAGTTTTAGAGCTACATTTAGGGCTAGTTTTTGGGCGAGGTTAATGGCTAGTATTAGGACTATGGATAATGTAAGAGCTAGGATTATGGTTATGGCTAATTTTAAGGTTAGGGTTATGGATAGGTGTAGTGTTAGAAATAGGTTTGGGGTTAGGATAAGGTTTAGAGCTAGGGTTTGCGTGAGGGTAAGGGTTAGTGTTTGGGTTAGCATTGGATTTAGCCTTAGGGCCACAATTTTACTAGGGTTAGGTCTAAGGTATTGTTAGTCTTTGTGTTAGGCTAATGTTTATTGTTAGTGCCAGAGGTAGGTTTTTGTTTAAGGCTAGTACTAGAGTTATGGCTACATTTAAAATTAAGTTTAGGTCTAGTGCTAATGTTACAGTAAGGTTTAGGTATAGGTTTACGAATAGAGCTAGTGTTAATGTTTGGTTTAGTGTTAGGGTCAGGCTTAGACCTAGGCTTAGTGTTAGGGTCAGAATAAGGGTCAAGAATAGGCTTAGGGTTTGGGTTAGTGTTAGAGGTAGAATGAGGCCTAGGGTTAGATCTAGTAATAAAGTTAGGGATTGGTGTAGGCTATGATTTGGGTTAGGACTAGGGTAGCATTAGAGTGAGGGTTTGAATTAGGGTAAGTGTTAGGGTTACAGATTGGGTTAGGGTTAAGACTAGAATTAGTTTTAGGGTTAGGGTTAAAGTTAAGGTTAGGGTTCAGATTAAGGCTAGGTTTTGTGTTAGGGTTAGGGCTATTGCTAATGTAAGACCTGGCTTTAGGATTAGGGCTAGTTTTTGGATTAGGATTAGGGCTAGGTTTAGTGTCCTTGTTAGGTTTTGGGTTAGGGCGATTTTTAGAGCTAGGGTTAGTTCTAGGATAAGATTCCAGGTCATTATTAGTTGTATGGTTAGTTTTAGGAATAAAATTAGAGCGAGGGTATGGGCTAGTCATAGCCTTAGGATTTGGTTTAGGTTAAGGGTTAGGATTAGAGCTGTAGCTGAGTTTTGCTTGAATGCTATGTCTAGGGTTAGGGCTAGTTTTCAAATTAGCATTAGGGTTAGGGTTAGTGTTAGGTTGAGGTATAGGTTTGTTTAGGGTCAGATTTAGAGTTTGGGTTAGATCTAGGTTTAAGTTTAGGGCTATGATTGGGCTAGGTTTAGGACTAGTCTTTGGTCAAGGATAAGGTTAGAACTAAGGATAGGGCTAGGGCAAGAGTTAGAGTTAGTCTTAAAGCTAGGGATATTATTAGGTTTACGGTTAGGTCTAAATTAGGTCTAGAATTAAAGCTAGGGTTAGTATGAGGGCTAGGCCTTGATTTAGAGCTAGGTTTAGAATTAGGTTTAGGGTAAAGTATGATATTACAGTTAGGTTAATGGCTAGGGAGAGGATTCACTTTAAGGTTAGGCCTAGTATTAGGGTTAAGGTTAGGTTTAAGTATAGGTTTAGGGCCAGAATTAGTGCTATGTTTTTTTTTTTTGTTGTTGTTGTTGTTTTGTTTGTTTGTTTTCTTTAGCATAATATCTAGGATTAGGGCTAGGACTAATATCAGGTCTAGGGTTAGGGTTAGGGATAGTTTCAGGGTTAGGTTTATGGCTATGTATAGTGTAACGGTTAGGTTGAGGGTTAGGCTCACTAATAGAGATAGGGGTATTATTAGGGTCAGGGTCACGTTTAGGGTTTTTTAGGTTAAGGTTTAGGGTTAGGGCTCAAATTAGCGTTAGGATTATGTTTAGTGTTAGGATAATTGATATGGTTAGGTTTAGGTTTCAGGTTAGAATTAGGGTAATAGATAGCATTTGGTTTATGGATAGTTAGGATTATCCTAGGATTAGTATTATTAGGGTTAGGGTTAAGGTAATGGATAGGATTAGAGCTAGAGTTAGGGCTAGGGTTATGGTTAGGATTAAGGTTACTGTTAGGATTAGGTTTAGAGTTAGGATTAGGATTAGAGCTAATGTTAGGTTAAAAGCTTAGTTTTAAATTAGGTTAGGGCTAGGGTAGGACTATGGCTTACACAAGAACCTGGGTTATGTTTAGGGCTAGTTTTAGGGTTAGGGTTAGGGCTAGGTCTAGTGTTATGGTTAGGTTTAGTATTAGGGTGATGCTTTGAGATAGGGTTAGTATTTGGTCATAGTCAGGGTCAGTGTTAGTTTTATGGTTAGGAATAACACTTGAATTAGTGCTAGGGTTAAGGGTAGTTGTAGGGTTGTGATTGTGTTATGGTTAGGGTAAGAATTAGGGCTTGGGATAATGTCAGGTCTAGGGTTATGGTTAAGTTAGGGTTAGGATTATTGATAGGGCTCAGTTTTGTTTTAGAACTAGGGCTAGGTTTAGGCCTAGTTTTAGGAGTAGTGATAATGTTAGGGCTAGTGATAATGTGAGGTTTAGGCTTAGGGTTAGGGTTATATTTAGAGATATGTTTAGATCTAGGGTTAAAGCTTGGGCTAGGTTTAGGGATTAGGTTAGGGCTAGTGTTAGGGTTATGGTAACAGATAGATGTAGTACTAGAAAGAGGTCAATGGCAAGAGTTAGAGTTAGTATTAGGGTCAGGGTTAGAGTTACGGTTATGGTTAGCACTAAATTAAATTTAGGATTAGAGCTAGTGTTTGGGTTAGGCCTAGGGTTAGGACAAGGGTTTGGGTTAGTTTTTGTGTTAGGGTTAGGGTTAGGGGAAGGGATGTAGTTTTAACTAGGTTCTGAATTTGGGCGAGGGTTGGAATTAGAGATTGACCTAAGGTTAGGGTAAGGATTAGGAGTAAGCCTAGGTTTAGGGCTAGGATGAGGGCTTTGGTTTGTGTTAGGTTTAGGGAAAGAATTAGGTCTATGATTAATGTCAGTTCTAGGGTTACATTTAGGGGTGGTGTTAAGGTTAGGTTTATGGCTAGGTCTTTTGTAAGGGTTAGGTTTCGGGAAAGGGTGTGGTTTAAAGCTAGGTGTATTATTAGTGTCAATGTCTTGTTTAGGGTTTGGTTTAGGTTATGGTTTAGGTTTAGGGCTCAAATTAGCCTTTGGGTTAGGGATTGGGTTAGAGTAATTAATAGGGTTAGGTTTAGTGTTCAGGTTAGGTTTAGGTAATGGATAGCGTTAGTATTAGATATAGGTTTAGAGTTGGGCCTAAGGTTAGCGTTTGGGGTAGGCTTATATTTACGCTAATGGATAGGTTTAGGGCTAGGTTTATGGTTAGGATTAGGGCTAGGTTTAGGATATAAGTTAGGGTTAAGCCTAGGGTAGTGTTAGGTTGAGCTATGGTTAGGACTAGGGTGATGTTTAAGTGTAGTGTGATGTCTAAGTTTAAGATTAAGGTTAAGTTCAGAACCAGGGTTAGCCTTAGGGTTAGGGATATGTTTAGGGTAATGGATGGAGTTAGAGCTAGGGTTTGGCTTTGGTTATTGTTAGGATTAGTAGTAGGATTAGTGTTAGGGTTAGGGCTAGTGTTATGTTTTGGGTAAGGGTTAGTCCTTGAGCTATGGTTAGTGTTAGGGCAAGGGTTAGGATTAGGGTTAGGCCTACGTTTATGGTCAGGTTTATGCTTAGGGCTAGGTTTAGGGCTAGGTTCTGTGTGAGGTTTAGGGCTAATGTTTGGGCCATAGATAATGTAAGCCCTAGAGTTAGGGTCATGGCTAGGTCTAGTGTTAGCGTTATGGCAAGATTTTGGGTTAGGAATAAGTTTAGAGCTAGGATTTGTGTTACAGAAAGGGTCAGTGTTTGGGTTAGGGTTATATGGCAAGGATTAGGACTAGGTTTAGGTCTAGGGCTAGAGATAGTGTTTGGGTTAGGTTAAGGGATATATTGAGGACTAAGGGTAGTTTTTTGTTTAAGTCTAGTGCTAGATTTATTTCTAGATTTATGATTAGGTTTTTTTCTAGATCCAGTGTTAGTGTTAGGTTTAGGTATAGGGTTACCCATAGGGCTAGTATTAGGGTTCAGTTTAGGGTTAGGGTCAGGATTAAACCTAGGGTTAGAATTATGGTCAGAATAAGGGTCAGGGTTAGGGTTAGGGTTTGGGTTATTTTTAGAGCTAATGAGGGCTAGGGTTATGATAGTAATAGAGTTATGGTTTGTGGTAGGTTAATGTTTAGGGTTAAGACGAGGGTAGCATTAGGGTAAGTGTTTTGCTTAGGGTATGGGATAGGGTTAGAGCTAGGGTTAGGGCTAGTGTGAGAGATAGGGATAGGTCTAGGTTAAGGTTAGGGTTAGGTTTATATCTAGGTTTAGGTCTCAAAATAGAGCTTGCTTTTCTGTTATCACAAGGCTATAGCTAATATAAGAACTGGCATTATGATTAGGGCTAGTTTTAGGGTTAGGGATGGGGTAGGTCTAGTGTTTGGGTTGTTTAGTGTTAGTGTGATGTTTAGAGCTAGGGCTATTGTTAGTGTCTGAATCAGAGTCATGGTAAGTTCTAGAGTTAGGGTTAAGACTCAAATTAGGACTAGGATTAGGGCTAGTTATAAATTTAGGTTTTAGTTTAGGTTAAAGTTTAGGGTTAAGCCTATGACTCGGTTTTGTTTGAGTACTAGGGCTAGGGTTAGGGCTAGTTTTCCAATTAGCATTAGGGTTAGGGCTAGTGTTAAGGTGAGGTTTAGGCTTAAGGTTAGGGTTCTATTTAGGTCTAGTTTTAGGTCTATGGTGAAAGTAGGAATCGGGATTGGGCTAGGTTTAGGGCTAGGGCTTGTGTTATGGTAAGGGTTAGATTTAGAACTAGAGTTAGTGCTAGGGTAAGAGTTAGGGTTACGGTTACAGTTAAGGTTAGGATTAGGACTAAATTTGATCTAGGAATAGCACTAGGGTTAGTGTTTTTCTAGGTTAGGGTTACATTTAGAGTTAGGCTTAGATCTAGAGTTAGGCTAGAAGTAAAGATAGGGTAAGGGTTAGGGCTAGGTTTAGGGCTAGGGTTAGAGTTACAGTAAGTTATAGGGTTAGAACTAGGAATAGTTCTAGTGTGAGTGTTAGAGTTTGTCTTAGGTTAGTATTAGGGTTAAGGGTTGGGATAGGGTTAAATTAAGTCTAGAATTAGGGCTAGGGTTACTGTTCAGTTTAGGCCTAGCGATAGGGTTAGGGTTAGGGTTATGTTTAAGATAAGGGATGGCATTATAGCTATGTTTAGAGGTAGGGTGAGGGTTAGAGTAGGGTTAGGGCTAAGCTTAGGGTTAGGGTTATGATTAAGGCTAGGTTTAAGGCTAGGATGAGGGGTAGTGTTTGTTTTAGATTTAGGGCTAGGATTAGGGCTAGGGCTAATATCAGGACTAGTGTTATGTTTAAATATAGTTTTAGGGTTAGGATTATGGATACGTCTAGTTTAAAGGTTAGGCTTAGGGTAAGTTTCAGGTTTAGAGCTAGGGGACTTATTAAAATTAGGGTCAAGGTTAGGGTTTTGTTTAGGTTAAGATTTAGGCTTAGGACTCGAATTAGCATTACGATAAGGTTTAGGGTGATGATAGATTTTGGTTTAATGTTCAGGTTAGGTTAAGGGTAATTAATAGGGTTAATGTTAGCAATAGGGTTAGGGTTAGGCTTAAGGTTAGCATTAGGTTAAGGGTTATGTTATGGTAATGGTCAAATTAGTGTTTAGGTTAAAATTAGGGTTATGGTTAGAAATAGGTATTGAGTTATGGTTAGGGTTAAGTTTAGAACTAAGATTAGGTTTAGGGTTATGGTTAGTGTAAGGGTTAGGTTTATTTTTTTTAAAGAGAGAGTGAGAGAAGAGAGAGAGAGAGAGAGAGAGAGAGAGAGAGAGAGAGAGAGAGAGAATTTTAATATTTATTCATTAGTTATCGGCGGACACAACATCTTTGTTTGTACGTGGTGCTGAGAATCGAGCCCGGGCTGCACGCATGCCAGGCGAGCGCGCTACCACTTGAGCCACATCCCCAGGACCAAGGGTTAGGTTTTGAGCTAGGTTTAGTGCTACGGAGAAGTTAGTTTTAAGAAAAGGACTAAGGATAGGATTATGGTAGGGTTAGTGTTAGGTTTAGGGTTAAGGCTAGGGATATCGTTAAAGTTAGGTTTAGAATTAGGGTAATGGATAGGGTTAGATAAAGGGTTAGGTTTAGGTTTTGATTTTGTTTTAGGGTTAGGATTAGGGTTGTGGTTCTGTTTAGGTTTATGGTTAGGTTTAGGTTAGGTTTAGAGTTAGGGCTATACTGAGTGTTAAATTTAGGGGTATGTCTGAGGTCGGTTTTCCAGTTAGGGTTGGGTTTAGATTTAGGGTTTTGGCTAGGATTATCAATAAGTTTAGTGCTAGGGTAATGGGCAGGCTTTGAGCTAGGGTTAGGACTAAGGTGATGGCTAGGGTTAGGTTAGGGCTAGGGTTAGGGTTAGTGTTACACTTAGGGCTAGGTTTAGGCCTTGGATTAGCTCTATGTTTAGTGTAAGGTTTACGCCTAGGGTAAGGGCTATGGGTAATGTAAGCGCCAGTGTTATGATTAGGGCTTGTTTTAGTGTTAGGATTAGGCTGGGTCTAGAAATAGGTTTAGGATTTGGTTAGGGTCAGGTTTAGAGGTATGCTTAGTGTTAAAGGCAGGATCAGTGATGGGGTTAGAGTTAAAGTTAGGGTTAAAACCATATTAAGGACTAGGTTTTTGTCTAGGGGTAGGGTTAGTGTTTGGGTTAGGTTAAGGTTTATTGTTAAGGCTATGGCTAGGTTTTTGTTTAGGTCTAGAGCTAGATTTAAGGCTAGATTTTGATTTAGGTTTAGATCTAGGAATAATAGTAGAGTTAGGTTTAGGGATAAGGTTACCAGTAGGGCTAGTATTAGAGTTTGGTTTAGGGTTAGGGTCACGTTTGGACCTCGGGTTTGTGTTATGCTCAGAATAAGGGTCAGGGTTAGGTTTAGGGTTTTGGGCAGGGTTAGAGCTAGAATGAGATCTAGGGTTAGGACTATAAATAGTGTTATTTTTTGTTAGCCTAAGGATTAGGGTTAGGTCTAGGGTTACCATTAGGTTAAGGGTTTTGATTAAGGTAAGAGATAGGGTTAGACATAGGTTTAGGGCTAGGGTTAGGGTTATGTTTAGGGTTAAAGCTACGTTTAGGGCTCAGATTCGGGCTAGTTTTTGTGCGAGGTTTAAGGCTAAGGTTAGCACAATGTAAAATGTAAGAACTAGTTTACAATTAGGGTTAGTTTTAGGGTTAGGGTTAGGGGTACGTCAGTGTTAGGGTTCAGTTTAAAGTTAGATTGATATTTATAGGTAGAGATAATGTTAGGATATGAGTCAGGTCAGGGTTAGTTTTACAGTTAGGTTTAGGACTCAAATTAGGGCTAGAGTTACTGTTAGGATTTTGTTTAAATTTAGCGTGCTGTTTAGAGCTAGGGTGAGTGTTTGGATATGAGTCAGGGTCAGGGTTATTTCTAAGGTTAGGATTAGGTCTTGAATTAGGGTTGGGGTTAGTTCTAGATGAAGTGTTAGTGTTTGGTTTAAGTTAAGTTTTAGTGTTAAGCATGTTGCTTGGTTTGGTTTTAGTGCTATGGTTAGGGTTAGGACTCAAATTAGGGCTAGGGGATGGTTCTAGCTGTAGTGCTACTGTTTGGTTTAAGTTAAGGTTTAGGGTTAGGGGTATTGCTCGGTTTTGTTTTAGTCACAAAATTAGTGTTAGCACTAATTTTATGATGAGTATTAGGGTTAGGTCTAGTGTTAGGCTTACACTTATGGTTAGGGTTATATTTAGAGTTAGGCTTAGATCTAGCGTTAGCCTAGGACTAAGGATAGAGCAAAGGTTAGGACTAGTATTAGGGCTAGGTTTAGAGTTACAGTAAAGAATAGGGTTAGAACTAGAAATAGGGCTAGTGTGAGAGTTAGAGTTTGTCTTAGGGCTAGGATTAGGGTTAGGATTTGGATAAGGGTTAAATTAAGGCTAGGATTAGGGCTAGGATTATGGTTCAGTTTAGGTCTTGTGGTAGGGTTATGGTTAGGGTTATGTTTAGGTTAAGGGATGGCATTATAGCTAGGTTTAGAGGTAGGGTTAGGGTTAGATTAGGGTTAGGGCTAGGCATAGAGTTAAGGTTATGATTAATGCTAGTTTTAGGGCTAGGATTAGGGCTACTTTTTTTAGGTTCAGGCAAGTATTAGGTCTAGGGCTAATATCAGGTCTAGGGTTATGGTTAAAGATAATTTTAGGGTTTGGTTTAGGTCTACATCTAGTGTAATTTTTAGTTTTAGGATAATGGTCAGGTTTAGAGCTAGGGACATTTTTAAGATTAGGGTCAAGATTAAGATCTGGTTTAAGTTAGGATTTAAGTTTAGGGCTCGAATTAGCATTAGGGTTAGAATTACTTTAATGATAGGATTTGGTTTAGGGTTCAGGTTAGGTTTAGCGTAATTGATAGGTTTCACGTTAGCAATAGGGTTAGGTTTAGCCTTAGGTTTAGCATTAAGGTAAGGGTATGGTTATGGTAGTGGGTTAGATTTGAACTTAGGTAAGAACTAGTATTAAGGTTAGGAATAAGTCTTCAATTATGGATAGGGTTAAGTTTAGAAATAGGGTTAGTTTTAGGGTTATGGTTACTGTAAATGTTAAGTTTTGAGCTAGGGTTACGGCTAGGGAGATTGTTAGTTTTAGGGTTAGGTCTAGGGATAGGATTATGTTAGAGTTAGTATTAGGTTTATGGTTACGGCTAGGGTTATCATTAAGGTTAGGTTTCGGGTTAGGGTAATGTATCGGGTTAGATATAGGGTTAGGGTTAGGGTTAGGTTTAGGGTTAGTTTTTGGTTTAGGATTAGAATTAGGACTCTGGTTATGTTTATTTTTCTGATTAGGTTTAGGTTTTGAGTTAGGGTTAGGGCTATGCCAAGTCTTAAAAATGTAGGATTATTACTAGGGTCAGTTTTTCGTTTAGGGTTAGGTTAAGAGTTAGTGTTTGGTATAGGATTATCAATAAGTTTAGTGTTAGGGTAAAGGGTAGATTTACAGCTAGGTTTAAGGCTAGGGTTGAGTTCAGGATTAGGGCTAAGGTCAGGGTTAGTGTTTGTGATAAGTCTAGGTTTATGTTTAGGTTTAAGCTTTGAGCTAGGGTTAGGACTAAGTTGAGGACTAGGTTTATGTAAGCTACGGTTTGGTGAGGGCTAGGGTTAGGGTTAGTGTAATGCTTAGGGCTAGGTACAGGGCTCGGATTAGCTCTGTGTTTAGTGTTAGGTTTAGGCCTAACACTAAGGTTAGTGTTAGATTTAGGGCTAGGTTTATCATTAGAGTTAGGGTAATAGGTTTAGATGTCAGGTTAGAGTTAGGGTTAGTTTTAGGTTAGCATTAGGGTTAGGTTTAAGTTTAGGGTTAGGGTTTGAGCTAGCTTAGATTAGGATTAGGGTTAGGTTCACTGTTAGTTCTAGGGCTACGTTTATGTTTAGGGTTAGGGCTATGTGTAATGTAAGAGCCAGATTTATGATTAGGGATTGTTTTAGTATTAGAGTTATATATGTGTCTAGAATTAGGTTTAGGTTTTGATTAGGATAAGGTTTAGATGTACGTTTAGTGTTAAAGGCAGGGTCAGTGTTTGGGTTAAAGTTAAAGTTTGGATTAAAGCCAGAATTAGGTGTAGGTTTTTGGTCTAGTGGTGGGGTTAGTGTTTGTGTTAGGTTAAGGGTTATTGTAAGGGTTATGGCTAGGTTTTTTTTAGGTCTAGAGCTAGAATTAAGGCTAAATTTATAATTAGTTTTAGGTCTAGGGCTAATGGTAGGGTTTGGTTTAGGTATAAGGTTACCAGTATGGCAAGTGTTAGGGTTTGGTTTAGGGTTAGGGTCAGGTATAGACCTCGATTTGTGTTATGGTCAGAATTAGGGTCCAGGGTTAGGGTTAGGGTTTTGGATATAATTAGAGCTAGAATGAGATCTAGGGTTAGGACTATTAATAAGTTTATTATTTGGTTAGCCTAAGGATTAGGGATTGGTCTAGTGTTACCATTAGGCTTATGGTTTTGCTTAGAGTAAGGGATAGGTTTAGACATAGGTTTAGGGCTAGGGTTAGGGTTATGTTTAGGGTTAAAGCTAGGTTTAGGGATCAGATTAGGGCTAGTTTTGTTTGAGATTGAAGGTTAGGGTTAGGGCAAAGACTAGTATAAAAACTAGGGTTACAATTAGGGTTAGTTTTAGGGTTAGGGTTAGGTGTAGGTCACCTGTTATTGTTAAGTTTACGATTGGATTGATATTTATATCTAGAGATATTGTTAGAATATGACTCAGGCCAGGGTTAATTTTAGGGTAAGGACTAAGATTTGAATTAGGGCTAGGGTTACTGTTAGGGTTTGTTTTAATTTCAGGGTGCTGTTTAGAGCTAGGATGAGTCTTAGGATATGAGTCAGGGTCAGGGTTATTTTTAAGGTTAGGATTAGGTCTTGAATTAGGGTTGGGGTTAGTTCTAGGTGAAGTGCTAGTATTTGGTTTAAGTTAAGTTTTAGTGTTAAGTCTGTTGCTTGGTTTGTTTTTAGTGCTATGATTAGGGTTAGGGCTAGTTTTACGATTAGTTTAAGGTTAGGGCTAGGGTTAAGTTTTGGGTTAGGATTAAGGATAGGTTTATTGCTAGGATTAGGGCTGGGTTCTGTTTTAGGTTTCGGGCAAAAATTAGGTCTAGGGCCAGTTTCAGTTCTGGATTTACAGTTAGGGATAGTCTTAGGATTAGGTTTATGGCTAGGTAAAATTTAAGTGTTACGTTTAGGGAAAGGTCAGGTTAAGAGCTATGAGCATTATTACAGTCAGGATCGGGCTTTTGGTTTGGATTAGGTTAAGGTTTAGGTTTAGGGCTTTAATTAGCTTTAAGGTTAGAATTAGGGTAAAAGTAATGGATAGGGTTAGGTTTAGGTTTCAGGTTAGGTTTAGGGTAATGGATATGGTTTGGTTTTGTGATAGGTTTTGGGTTAGGCCTAGGGTTTGCATTTGCATTATGGTTATTTTTAGGGTAATTTATTGGTTAGAACAAGGTTTAGGGCTAGGGTTAAGTTAAAATTAGGGCTAGAGTTAGGGTTAGGGTCAGCGTTAGGGTAAGGGTTAGAGTTAGTATTAGGTTACGGGTATCGTTTAGGGTTTGAGCTAGGTTTAGTGCTAGGGCTAAGGTTAATTTCGGGTTTGGTCTAGGGTTATGGTCATGGTGATGCTAAGGTTAGTGTTAGATTTAGGGCTAGGGTTATCATTAGAGTTAGGGTAATAGGTTTAGATGTCAGGTTAGAGTTAGGGTTAGTTTTAAGTTAGAATTAGGGTTAGGTTTAGGTTTAGGATTAGGGTTTGAGCTAGCTTAGGTTAGGATTAGGGTTAGGTTCACTGTTAGTTCTAGGGTTACGTTTATGTTTAGGGTTAGGGTAGGTTTATGTTTAGGTCTAGTGTTATCATTACGGTTAAGTTTAGGGTTAGGTAATGGGTAGGGTTCGAGCTAGGGTTAGGGCTAGGTTTAAGGTTAGGATTAGGGCTAGGATTAGGGTTAGGGTTAGGCCATCATTCTGTTTTGGGGTTAGGTTATGTTTAAGGGTTAGGGATCAAACTAGTGTTAGGGCTAGGGCAAGGGTTAGGGTTACAGTCAGGGCTATATGGTTATTGTTAGGAGTAGGGCTAGGGTTAGCATTATGTTTAGGCTTATGGTTAGGATAATTGATAGAGTTAGAGCTAGGGATTGGGCTATGGTTATGGTTAGGATTAGGGCTAGGGTTGGGATGAGGATTTGGGTTTGCTTTAGGGTTATGTTTAGGGTAAGGTTAAGGGTTTGATCTAGGGATAGGTCTAGGACGAGGGTTAGGGTTAGGGTTAGGGTTAGGGCTAGATATAGGGTTAGAGTTATGCTTAGGGTTAGGCTTAGGGCTAAAATTAAGGCTAGGTTTTGTGTGAGGTTTAGGACTAGTCTTACGTCATTAGTAATTTAAGAGCTAAAGTTATGGTTATAGGTATATTTAAGGTTCGTCTAGTGTTAGGGTTAGTTTTTGGGTTAGGATAAGGTATAGAGTTAGGGTTTTTATTAGGATAAGTGTCAAAGTTCAGGTTAGGATTAGGTTTATGGTTAGGTCCAGAATGAGAAGTATAGTTAGATCTAGGGGAAGGGTTAGTGCTTGAGTTAAATTAAGTGTTATTGTTAGGGCTAGGGCTAACTTTATGGCTATATTTAGGATTAGGTGTAGGTCTAGGGCTAGAATTATTGTTAGGTTTAAGTATAGTGTTACCGGTAGAGCTAGTGTTAAGTTTCAAATAAGGTTTGTACTTCCAGTCATGTTTACTTATTTATTATTTAGATAGGGGTAGATGTAGGATTTGGGCTAGGGCTTGGGTTAGGGCTAAGTTTTAGGGTTTTGGTAAGTGTTGGGGTTAGAAGTAGAAATAGGACTAGGGCGAGAGTTAGACTTAGTCTTAGGGCTAGGGTTAGGTTAGGTTTAGGGCTATATTATGGCTAGGATTAGGTCTAGGGTTTGTGTAAGGGTTAGGACTAGTTTTAGACTTAAGGAGAGGGTTAGGTTTAGGGGAAGGGATGGGATTATAGGTAGTTTTAAGGCTAGGTCGAAGGTTAGAATTATGGTTAGGGCTAGGATTACGTTTTGGTTTAGTAATAAGGCTAGGTTTAGGGCTAGGATGAGGGGTTAGGTTTTTTTTTTAAGGTTGTGACAAGAATTGGGGCTAGGGTTACTGTCAGGTCTAGGGCTATAGCTCGTGATGGACTGAGGGTTAGATTTATGGCTAGGTCTTAGGATAAGGGTTATGTTTAGGGTAAGGGTCAGGTTTAGAGCTAGGGTTTTTGGCTAGAATTTGTGTTAGGGTGAGGATCATTGTTCAGGTTAGGGTTAGGTTTATGATTAGGTCCAGCATTAGAACTAGGGTTAGGTCTAGGGGTAGGGTTAGTGTTTGGGTTAAGTTAAGGGTTATTGTTTGGGCTAGGTGTAAATTTTTATTTAGGGCTAGGGCTAGAGTTATCACTAGATGAATGATTAAGTGTAGATCTAAGTCTAATGTTAGGGTTAGATATAGGTATAGTGTTATAGGTAGCACCAATGTTAGGGGTCATTTTAGGGTTAGAGTCAGGTTCAGACCCATGAGTAGTATTAGGGTCAGAATAAGGGGTAGGGTTATATTTAGGGTTTTGGATATGAATAAAGCTAGATTGATGGCTTGTGTTAGGACTAGTAATAGATTTAGTGTTTGGGTTAGGCTAAGGATTAGGTTTAAAACTAGGTAGCTGTAGGGTTAGAGTTTTGCTTAGGGTAAGGGATTGGGTTAGTGCTAGAATAAGGGCTAGGCTTGGGGTGAGGGTTAGGGTTGGGTTTTGTGTTAGCTTTAGGACTAAAGCTAATGTAAGAATTAGGGTTATTATTAAGGCTAGTTTTAGGTTTATTGTTACGTCTGTGTCTAGTATTAAGTTAGGTTTAGGGTTAGGGTTATGTTTAGGAAAATGGATAGGTTAGGGTTAAGGAATGTTTTAGAGTTAGGCTGAGGGTTATTATTAGGGTTAGAGTTCTGGTTAGGATATTGGATAGGGTTAGAACTAGGGTTTTGGTTAGGGTTAGGCCTAGGGTTACGGTTAGGTTTAGGGTTAGTGTAAGGATTATAGTTAGGTTTAGGTTTAGGGTAAAGGTTAGAGCTATATTTAGGGTTAGAGACAGGGTTAAAGCTAGAGTTTGGGCTCGAATTAGGGCTAGGTTTTGGGTTTTATTAGTGCTAGTGTTAGGGATATGGTTAATGTAAAAACTAGGGTTATGATTAGGGCTAATTTTAGGGTTACAGTTAGGGCTAAGTCTCGTTATAGGGTTATTTTTAAATTTAGGGTGATGTTTTGAGCTAGGGTTAGTGTTAGTTTCAGAGTGAGGGTCAGGGTTAGTTTTAGGTTAGGGATAGGACTTTAATTGGGGATAGGCTTAGAGCTAGATGCAGGGTTAGGCTTTGGTTTAAGTTAAGAATTAGGGTTAGTCCTATAGCTTGGTATGTTTTAGGGCTAAGGCTATGGTTATTTTATTAGATATGTTAAAACTAGAAATAAGGCAACGTGAGAGTTAGATTTAGTCTTAAGACTAGTGTTCGGGTTTGGATTAGGGCTAAATTAGGCCTAGAAATAAGTCTAGGATTAGTGTTAGGGTTAGGCCTAATGTTAGGGTTATGTTTAATGTTAGGTTTAGGGTTAGGTTTAGGGTTAGGTTTAGGGTTAGGTTTTGGGAAAGAGATGGGATTATAGCTAGATTTAAGGCTAAGGTGATGATTAGAATTAAGTTTAGGAATAGGGTTAGGATTGGTTTAGTTTTAAGGCTAGATTTGGTGTTAGGATGAGGTCTAGGGATTTTTTAGGGTTAGGGCAAATTTTAGAAATAGTGATAATGTCAGGTTTGGGGTTATGGCTATGGGTAGTTATACGGTTAGTTTCATGGCTAGGTCTTGTATAAGGGTTAGATTTAGGGTGAGGATCAGGTTTAGAATTAGGTGTTTTTTAAGGTCAGCTTCAGGTTACAGTTAGGGTTAGGTTAAGTTTTAAGTTAGGGCTCAAATTAGCGTTAGGGTTTGAGTTATGTTTAGGGTAATAAGTAGGTTTGTGTTTAGGATTCAGGTTAAGATTAGGATAATAGGTATGGTTAGGGTTTACAGGGTTAGGGTAAAGGCGAGAAAAAGTGTTTTGTTTATGGTAAAGGTGAGAAAAAGTGTCAGGGTTAAGGTTAGTGTTTGGGTTATGGTTATAACTAGAATGATGGCTAGGGTTAGGACCAGTAATAAAGTCAAGGTTTCCTCTAGTCTAAGGATTAGGAATAGAACTAGGGTTAGCATTATGGTTAGGGTTTGGCCTAGTGTAATGGATAGGATTAGTGCTAGGTTTTTGATTAGGGTTAGGGCTAGGGTTAGGTTTAGGGCTAGGGTTAGGGTTAGTTTTAGGTATAGGCTTATTGCTAGTGCTAGTGTTAGAGTTTGGTTTAGGGTTCGGGTCAAGTTTAGACATACGGTTACCGTTAGGGTCAGAATAAGTGTCAGGTTTGGGTTATAGTTTGAGGTACAATGAGGGCTAAGGTTAGGACTACTAATATTGTTAGGGTTCGGGTTAAAGTAAAGATTAGGGTTAAGACTAGTGTTAGCATTAGGGTTAGGTTCAACTTAGGGTAATGGATAAAGTTAGAGCTAGGGTTAGGGCTATGTTTAGGGTTAAGGTTAGGGCTAGTTTTAGAGTTACTGTAAGGGTTAAAGCTACTCTGAGGTCTCGGTTTAGAGCTAGGTTTTGGTTAGAGTTAGGTCTAGGTTTAATGTTACAGCCAATGTATGAACTAGGATTATGATTTGGGCTAGTTATAGGATTAGGGTTAGGACTAGGTCTATTATTAGGGTCATGGTTAAGGTTTGGGTGATATTTAGAGCAAGAGTTAGTGTAAGGGTCAAATTCAAGGTCTGAGTAAGTTTTAGCATTAGGTTTTGGATTCAAATTAGGGCTAGGTTTCGGGCTAGGTGTAGGGTTAGGTTTTAGTTTAGGTTAAGTTTTAAATTTAGGGCTATGGTTAGGTTTTGGATTCAAATTAGGGTTAGGGTTAGGGCTAGGTGTAGGTTTAGGTTTTGGTTTAGGTTAAGTTTTAAATTTAGGGCTATGGCTCGGTTTTGTTTTAAAGCTAGGACTATGGTTAGAGCTAGTTTTAGGATTAGTGTTAGGTTTAGGGCTAGTGTTAGGGTTAGGTTTAGGCTTTGGGTTAGAGTTAGATTTAGAGTTAGGATTAAACCTAAGTTTAGGTTTAGGGATAAGGATAAGACTAACGTTAGACCTAGGTTTATGGCTAGGATTAGGGTTAATGTAAGGGATAGGGGTAGAACTAGGGATAGGGCTAGGGCGAAAGTGGGTGTTAGTCTTAGGGCTAGGCTTAGGGTTTGGGTTAGGTATAGGGCTTAATTAGGGCTAGGAATAGGACTAGGTTTATGTTTTTGTTTAGGCCTTGAGTTAGTTTTAGGCTTAGAGTTAGGTTTAGTGTAAGCGATGGGGTTAGAGGTTAGGTTTAGGGCTGGGACAAAAGTTAGAATTAGAGTTAGGACTAGGGTTTCATTAGAGTTTTGATTAATGCTACGTTTAGAGCTACAAGGAGGGCTAGGGTGTTAGGGATAGGTCTAGTGTTACCATTAGTGTTAGGGTTTCACTTAGGGTAAAGGATATGGTTAAACATAGGGTTAGGGCTAGAGGTAAGGTTAGGGTTAGGTTCAAGCTAGGTTTAGGCCTTAGATTAAGGCTAGTTTTTGTGTTAGGGTGAGGCTATGCTTAGGGAAATCACTAATGTAAAAACTAGGTTCACAATTAGGATTAGTTTTAGGGTTAAGTTTTGGGGTAGGTCTAGTATTAGGGTTAGGTTTAAGGTTAGGGTGATATTTAGAGCTAGGGTTAGTTTTACAATATGAGTGAGGGTCAGGGTTAGGGTTAGAACTCAAATAAGGTTTAGGGTTACTGTTAAGTTTTGGTTTAAGTTTATCATGGTGTTTAGAGCTAGCGTGAGTTTTGGATATGAGTCAGGGTCAGGGTTAGTTTTAAGGTTAATATTAGAACTTGAATTTAGTTCACAGTTTGGTCTAAATGTAGTTTTAGGGTTTGACTTAAGTTAAGATTTGGGGATAGGGATCTTTCTTGGTTTCGTTTTACTGCTAGGGTTAGGTTTAGTAATATTTTTTTGATATTAGCATTAGGGTTAGGGTTAATGTTAGTATTAGGCTTAGGCTTAGGGTTAGGGTTAGATTTAGAGTTAGGGTTAGATATAGGGTTAGGGCTAGGACTAAAAATAGGGCAAGGGTTAGGGCTATGGTTAGGGTTAGGGTTAGGTTTATGATTAAGGCCTGGTTTAGGGCTAAAATGAGGGCTAGCATTTGTTTTAGATTTTTTTAGGGCTAGGATTATGTCTAGGACTAATTTCAGGTGCAGAATTATGGTTAAAGAAAGATTTAGTGTTATAGTCGAGTTTAGAGCTAGGGATATTATTAGGTTCAAGGTCTGATGTAGAGTTGGGATATGTTAAGGTTTAAAGTTATGTCTGAAATTAGTGTTATGGTTAGGGTTAGGATAATAATAGGGTTCAGTGTAGGTTTCAGTTTAAATTTAGGACAATGGATACAGTTAGGATTAGGAATAGGCTTAGATTTATGCCTAGGGTTAGCATTAGGGTTAGGGTTATGATTATGGTAATTGATCAAGTTAGAGATTGGTTTAGTGCTACGGTTATGGTTACGGTAAATCTAGGGTTAGGGTTAGGGTTAAAACTAGGGTTAGGGCTCAGAGTAGGTCTAGGTTTTGGAATAAGATAGGGCTATGTTAATGGTTACGGCTAATGTAAGTACTAGGATGATGACTAGGTCTAGTTTTAGGGGTTGAGGACTAGGGTTAATGTTAAGATTAGGTTTAAGTTTAGGGTGATGTTTAGAGCTAGTATTGTTAGGGTCATTTTCAGGTTTAGGTTTAGTTTTAGGGTTCGGTTACAACTCGAATTAGGGCTAGGTTTAGGGCCAGGTGTAGGGTTAGGATTTGGATTATGTTAAGGGTTAGGGTTAGAGTTATGGCTTTGTTTGTTTTAGGTCTAGGGCTAGGGTTTGGGCTGGTTTTAGGATTATTGTTATGATTTGCGCTAGTGTTAGGGTTAGGCTAAGGCTTTGGGTTAGGGCTAGATTTCGAGTTAGGTTTTTTATAAGGTTAGTGCTAGGGCTAAGGATATAAGAAGGGTTTGAACTAGGGTTCAGCTAAGGTTAGGTTTACAATAAGGGATATGGTTAGAACAAATTATAGGGTAATGTAAAAGTTAGAGTAAGTCTTAGAGCTAGGGTTATGGATAGGAATAGGGCTAATTAAGGCTAGGGTTAGTGTTAAGCGTAGGGTTAGAGCTACTTTTAGGATTAGCATTAGGATTAGAGCTACTTTTAGGGTTAGGCTTAGGCATCGAGTTAGGGTTTGATTTAGAGTTAGATTTCAATCTAGGGTTAGTGCTAGTGCTAAGGATAAGGCAGGGTTTATGACTATAGTTAAGGTTAGAATTCGGGTTTAGTTTAGGGTAAGTGATGTGTTTATAGCTAGGTTTAGGGTTAGGGCGGGGGTTAGTATTAAATTTAGGACTGTGGTTATCATTAAGTCTAGGTTTAGGGCTAGGATGAGGACTAGAGTTTGTGTTAGGTTTACAGATAGTATTAGGGCTAGAGCTAATATGAGGTCCAGGTTACAGTTAGGTATAGATTTAGTGTTAGGTTTATGGCTTGGTCCAGTGTAAGGTTAGATTTTTGGTAAGGGTCAGACTTAGATATAGGGTTTTGTTTAGGGTCAGAATCAGGATTAGGGTTTGGATTTACTTAGGGTTTAGGTGTAGGGCTCTAATTAGTGTTAGATTTAGGTTTAGAGTAATGACAGGGTTAGGATTAGGGTTCAGGTTTGGTTTAGTGTAATGGATAGGGTTAGTGTTAGGCCTAGGTTTAGCATAAGTGTTAGGGTTTCTATTAAGGTAATGGATAGGGTTAGACCTAAGGTTAGGGCTAGGGATATGAATAGGATTAGCGATAGTGTTATGCTTAGTGTTAGGTTTAAGTTTAGGGTTAAAACTAGTTTTATCACTCGAATAAAGGCTAGGTTTTGGGTTAGGTTAGTGCTAGGGTTAAGTCTATGGCTAATGTATGAAGTAGGGTCATGATTAGCGTTACTTATAGGGTTAGTTTTTTGGCTAAGAATAGTGTTAGGATTAGGTTTATGGTTAGTGTGATGTTTAGAGCTAGGGTTAGTGTTAGGATATGAGTCAGGATCATTGTTAGATTTAGGGTTAGGTTTAGGAATCAAATTAGATCTAGCGTTAGGGCTAGGTGTAGGGTTAGGATTTGGTTTAGGTTAAGGGTTAGGGTTAGGGGTATGGCTTGAATTTGTTATAGGGCTAGTGCTAAGGTTAGGGCTAGTTTTAGGATTAGCCTTATGGTAAGGGTTCATTACAAGATTAGGCTTAGGCATGAGGTTAGGCTTAGATTTAGAGTTAGGTTTCCATCTAGTGTAGTGCAGGGGCTTAGAATAGGGCAAGAGTTGTGACTAGCATTAGGGCTAAGTTTAGGGTTATGGTAAGGGATAGGGTTAGAACTAGGGATAGATATTGTGTGAGAGTTATAGTTTGTTTTAATTCTATCATTAGGGTTAGGGTTAGAAATAGGGCTACATTAGGTCTAGGATTTGGTTAGGTTTAGTTTTAGGGTTAGAGTTAGGGCTAGAGTTAGAGTTAGTGTTATGATTAGTGCTAGGGGTAGGGTTACGGTTAGGGTAAGGTTCAGGGTTTAAGCTTGCATTAGGACTAGGGCGTGTGTTAGGTTTAATGTTAGGTTTAGGGTTATGGTTATGGTTATGCTTATGGATAGGGTTAGGCCTATGGTTTTTATTAGGGTTAGGGTTAGGTTTAGGATTGGTTAGATGTAAGGTTAGGGTTAGGATTAAGGTTAGGTTTATGGCTAACTAGAGGTTTAGGCCTAGATATAGTGTTGGGTTTAGGGTAAATGTAAGGGTTTGAGTTAGGGTTAAGGCTATGACAAGGGTTAGGTTTAGTGTTAGGTCTAGGGTTATGTTTATAATTAGGGTTTGGAATAGGGTTAGGTTAGGGATAGGGTTATTATTAGGATTACAGATAGGGTTAAGATAATGGCTATAGTTAGAGCTAGGATTAGTGCTATGGTTAAGGTTAGAATTAGGGTTATAATTAGGTTTATGTTTGGGATTATGTATAAGGTTAGGTTTAGGCTAAGGGTTAGGCTTTTAGCTAGAGTTAGGAATAAGGCAAGGTTTAGGTTCAGGGATGCGTTTAAATTTATGGTTTTGCTTAGTGTGGGTTCAGGACTAGGTTTAGGGCTAGCTTTTGTGTTAGGTATAGGCCTAGGGTTTGGGCTAGGTGTAATGTAAGATCTAATGTATTGATTAGGGCTAGTTTTTGTGTTAGGTTTATGGCTAGGTCTAGTGTTAGGTTTAGGTGTTAGGATTAGAGTCAGGTATAGAGCTAGGTTTAGTGTTTATGTAGGGGCAGTTTCAGTTTAGAGTTAGGGTTAGGGTAAAACCAGAACTAGGACTAGTTTAAGATCTAAAGGTATTATTAGTGTTTGCTTTATGTTAAGGGTTATGGTTAGGGGTAGGTCTTCGGTTTTTTTTTGATTGTTTTGTTTTTTATTTTTTAGGTCTAGGTCTAAAGTTATGGCTAGATTTAGACTTAGATTTCGGTCTAGGGCGAGTGTTAGGATTAGGTTTAGGTATAAGTTTACTGGTAGGGCTAGTTTTAAAGTTCAGTTTAGATTAGGGTAAGGTTTATACCGAGGGTTTGTGTTAGACATTAAATTTGGGTTAGGGTTAGAGCTAGAATGAGGAATAGGGTTAGGACTAATAATAGGGTTAAGGTTTGAGTTAGGCTAAGGATTAGGATTAGTACTAAGGTTTGCATTTGGATACGGTTTGGCTTAGGTAAAGTGATCGAGTTAGAGCTACGGTTAGGGCTAGGGCTAGGTTTAGGGTTAGTTTTACTTCTAGGTTTAGGACTCAGATTAGGGCTAGTTTTTCTCTTAGGTTTAGGCCTAGGATTGTTGCTATGGCTAATTTAAGAATTAGGGTTACAATTAGGGTTAGTATTTAGTCTAGGTCTACTTTAACATTATCTTTAGGTTTATTGTGATATTTAGAGCTAGGGTTAGTGTTAGGATATAAGTCAGGGTAAGGGTTATTTTTAGGCCTAGGACTCAAATTAGAGCAAAGAGTTTATTACTAGTGTAGAGTTAGGGTTTGTTTTAGGTTAAGGTTTATGGTTAGGGCAGTGGCTCTGTTTAGTTTTAGGGCTAAGGTTAGTTTTAGGTTTAGTGATGGTGTTAGGTCTAGTAATAGGGTGAGCTTTAGGCTTAGGGTTAGGGTTAGATTTAGAGTTATGGTTAGATCTAGGAATAGGTATAGAGCTAGGATAAGGTCTAGGGTTAAGGCTTGTGTTAGGAGGGTTAGGGTTAGATTTAGAGTTATGTTTTGATCTAGGAATAGGTTTAGGGCTAGGATTAGGGCTAAGGTTAGGGCTTGTGTTAGGGTTAACGTAACTGATAGGGTTAGAACTAGAAATAGGGCTAGGGCGAAAGTTAGAGTTAGTTTTAGGCATAGGGTTAGTGGTAGGGATAGGGTTAGGACTAAATTAGGGCTAGGATTAGCGCTAGGGTTAGTGTTAGGTTATGGCCAATGGTTAGGGCTAGAGTTAGGGTTAGTGATAGGGTAAGACTTAGGGTAAGAGTTAGGGGAAAGGATCAGGTTATAGCTAGATTCAGGGATAGGGCGATGGTTAAAATCAAGGATAGGGCTAGGGTTAGGGTTTGAATTAGGATTAAGGCTAGGTTTAGGGCAAGGATGAGGTCTAGGTTATGTGTTAGGTTTAGAGCTAGTATTTGGGCTAGGGCTAATGTCAGGTCTAGGTTCATGGTTAGGGTAAGTTTTAGGTTTAGGTTATGGCTAAGTATAGTGTAAGGGTTAGGTTTAGAATAAGGGTCAGCTTTAGAGCTAGGTGTGATTTTAGGGTCAGTGTCTGGCTATGGTTTGGTTTAGGTTAATGTTTAGGGTAAAGGCTTGAATTAGTGTTAGTGTTAGGTTAGGGTTAGGGTAATGAATAGGGTTAGGTTTAGGGTTCAGGTTAGGTTTAGAGTAATGGAAAAGGTTAGTATTAAGGATAGTGTTAGTGTTAGGCCTAGGGTTAGCATTTAGGTTAGGCTTATCTTTACGTTAATGGATAGGTTTAGAGCTAAGAATAGGGTCAGAGTTAAGGTTAGGGTAAGAGCTAGCATTAGGGTTAGGCCTAGGATTAGTGTTAGGGTTAGGTTTAGAATAAGTATTAGCATTTTCGATAGCCTTAGGACTAGGGCAAGTCTTTCAGTTGTGGTTAGGTCTAGGGTGACTGTTAGGGTTACGATTAGGACTAGATTTAGGTCTAGGATAATGGCTAGGTTTTGTGTGAGATTTATGGCTAATGTTAGGGCTATGAGTAATTTAAGACACAGGGTTATGGTTATGGCTAGATTTAGGGTTAGCATTATGAATCAGTCTAATTTAGGGTTAGGTTTTGGTTAGGATAAGGTTTAGAGATAGGGTTTGTGTTAGGGTAAGTGTCATTGTTTGGGTTAGAGTTAGGTTAAGGGTTAGGTCCAGAATTAGGACTAGCGTTGGTTCTAGGGATAGGGTTAGTCTTTGCTTTAGGTTAAGGGTTATTGTTAGGGTTAGTGCTAGGTTTTTGTTTAGGGCTAGGGCTAGATTTATGCTAGGTTTGGGGTTAGAATTATAGTTAAGCTTAGATCTAGTGTTTGAGCTAGGGCTAAGGATAGGTCTAGGGTTAGGGCTATGATTAGGGCTAGGTTTAGGATGATGGTAAGGGATTAGGTTAGAACTCGGTATAGGGATATGGCGAGAGTTAGAGTTAGTCTTAGGGCAAGGGTTAGGGTTAGGCTTAGGCCTAGGGTTTGGGCTAGGGTTAGTGTTAGGTTTAGGGTTAGGGTTGGGTTTAGGGTAAGTTTTGAGATTATAGCTAGTTTTAGGGATAGGTTGTGGGTTAGAATTAGGATTAGGGTTAGGTTTAAGATTAAGTTGAATTCTATGGCTAGGTTGTGGGCTAAGTTTTGTGTTAGGGTTAGGAGTAGGATTAGAGCTAGGGCAAAAGTAAGGTCTAGGGTTACAGTTATGGATAGTTTAGGGTTAGGTTTATAGCTAGTTTTATTTTAAGGATTAGGTTTATGGTTAGGGTCAGGTTTAGAGCTAGGAGTATTATTAGAGTTAAGTCAGGTTTAGGGTTTTTGTTAGGTTAAAGTTTAGGTTAAGGGCTCAAATTAGCATTATTGTTAAGGATAGGGTAATGATAGTTTTAGGTTTAGGGTTCAGGTTAAGTGTAGGTAATGGATAGGGTTAGGGTTAGGGATAGGATTAGGGTTTGGCCTAGGGTTAGCATAAGGTTTAGGGTTATCATTAGAGTTATAGATAGGTTAGAGCTAGGGTTAGATTTAGGGTTATGCTAATGATTATGTCTGGGTTTAGTCTTAGGGTTAGGGTTAGGGCTATGGTTAGTATTACGATTAGCTTTAGGATTAAAGCAAGGGTAGGCCTTGGATTAGGGCTAGGTTTTGCATTAGGTTAGGGCTACAGCTAATGTAAGAACTTATTATGATTCAGGCTAGTTTTAGGGTTAATATTAGGGATAGGTATAGTTTATGGTTAGGTTTAGGGTGGGGTGGTATTTAGAGCTAGGGTTACTGCTAGTGTCAGGGTCAGTGTTCAGGTTAGGGTTATGGTTAGAATTAAAAGTCTAGGGTTAGGTCTAGAGGAAGAGCTATTGTTTTGCTTAGGTTAAGGGTGATTGTTAGGGCTATGTGTAGGTTATTCTTTAGGTCTAGGTTCGAGTTCTGGCTAGGCTTAAAAGTAGGTTTAAGTCTAGGGCTAGTGTTATGTTCAGGTTTAGGTATAAGATTACTGGAAGGGCTACTGTTAGGGTTCAGTTTAGAGTTAGGTTCAGATTTAGACCTACAATTAGTATTAGGGTCAGAATAAGTGTCTGAGTTAGGGTTAGGGTTTGTGTTATGATTAGACCTAGAATGATTGCTAGGGTTAGGACTAGTAAGCTAAGGTTTTGTGTTAGCTTAAGGATTAGGGTTTGCTTTAGCATTAGGGTTTGGCTTAGGGTAAAGGATAGGGTTAGGGATAGAGTTAGGGCTAGGGTTAGGACAAGGATTATGGTTAAAGATAGGTTTAGGTCTTGGTTTAGGGCTAGTTTTTGTGTTAGGATTAGGGCTAGGTTTAGAGCAACGGCTAATATAAGAACTAGGGTTACAATTAGGGTTAATTTTTGGATTATGATTAGGTGTTTAACCTCTAGTGTTAATTAGTTTTAAGGTTAGGGTGATATTTAGAGCTAGTTTTAGTGTTCGGATAATCGTCAGGTCAGGGTTAGGTTTAGGATTAGGGTTAGAACTCTAAAAAGGCTAGGGTTACTGTAAGGTTTTGGTTTAACGTTAGGGTGGTGTTTAAAGATAGGGTGAGTGTTAGGATATGAGTTAGAGTCAGGGTAAGTATTAAAGTTAATATTAGGACTCAAAATAAAACTAGGGTTAGTTCTAGGTGAAGTGCTAAGGTTTGGTTTAAGTTAAGGTTTAGTGTTAGGGCTATTACTCAGTTTTGTTTTACTGCTAGGGTTAGGTTTAGGGCTATTTTCATAATTAGTGTTAGGGTTAGTGCTAATGTCAATGCTAGGCTTAGGCTTAGGATTAGTGTTAGAGTTAGAGTTAGAGTTAGATCTAGGGTTAGGAAGAGGAATAAGAATTAGGCTAGGGTTATGGCTAGATTTATGGCTATGTCTAGGGCTAGGGTTAGGGTTAAGTTAAGGGATAGTGTTAGAACTAGGGATAAGGCTAGTGTGAGAGTTTGAGTTAGTCTTATGGCTATGGTTAGCATGAGAATTAGGAATAGGGTTAAGTTAGGGCTAGAATTAGGGCTAGGGTTAGTGTTCAGCTTAGGTCTAGCATTAGGGTTAGGGTTAGGAGTAAGTTTAGGGTAAAGGAATGGTGTTATAGCTAGGTTTAGTGGGAGGTTGAGGGTTAGAATTAGGTTAGGGCTATTGTTAAGGTTAGGGTTATGATTAGGGCTAGGTTTAGGGCTAGGATGAAGGCTAAGGTTTGTTTGAATTTGGGGCTAGAATTAGGGCTAGGGCTAATATCAGGTCTTGGGTTATGGTTAAAGATAGTTTTAGTGTTAGGTGCATGGCTACATGTAGTGTAAGGTTTTTTTTTTAGGGTTAGTGAAAGGCTTAGAGCTAGGAGTATATTTACATTCAGGGTCTGGATTAGGATTTGAAATAGGTTAAGTGTTAAAATTAGGGCTCAAATTAGCATTAGAGTTTGACTTAGGTTAATGATAGGATGAGGTTTAAGGTCTAGGTTTGGATAATGATAATGGATAGGGTTAGGATTAGGGAGAGGGATAGGTTTAGGACTAGGTTTAGCATTAGGGTTAGGGTTATGTTTATGGCAATGGATAACGTTAGAGCTAGGGTTATGTTTATGATTAGGGCTAAGGTTAGGTTTAGGATTAGGGTTAAAACTGGGGTTAAAACTCAGATTAGGGCTAGTTTTTGTGTTAAGTTAGTGCTAGGGTTAGGTTTATGGCTAATATAAGTACCACAGTTATGTTTAGGGCTACATTTAGGGTTAGGGTTAGGGCTATATCTAGTGTTAGGTTTAGGTTTAAGGTTAGGGTTATATTTAGACCTAGGGTTAGTGTCATGGTCAGAGTCAGGGTCAGTGTTAGTTTTAGGGTTCAGTTTAAAACTCAAATTAGGACTAGGTTTATTGTTAGGGTTTTGTTTAGGTTAAGGGTTAAGGTTAGGGCTATGGTTCAATTTTGTTTTAGGGCTAGGCCTAGGGTTAGGGCTAGTTTTAGGATTAGCATTTGGGTAAGGGCAAGTGTTAGGTTTACGTTTAGCCTTAGGGTTAAATTTAGATTTAGAGTTAGGGTTAGGGTTAAGCTTAGGGTTATTGTTAGATTTAGAGTTAAAGTTAAACCTAGGTTTGGTTTGGGCTAAGGATAGAGCTAGGGGTGGGCTAGGATTAAGGTTCTGCTAAAGGATTAGGTTAGAACAAGGGATAGGGCTAGGGTTAGAATTAGAGTTAGTCTTATGTTTAGGGTTGGGGCTAGGGTTAGGAATAGGGCTAAATTAGGGCTAAGATTCGCGCTAGCTTAGTGTTAGGGTTAGGGCTAGTGTTAGGGTTCGGGTTAGGAGTAAAGGTACATTTAATGCTATGATAAGGCCTGTGATTTGTGTTAAGTTTAGGGCTAGGATTAGGCATAGGGCTAATGTCAGGTCTAGGCTTACATTTGGGGATAGTTTTAGGATTATGGTTATGCCTACGTCTATTGTAAGTGTTAGGTTTACGGTAAGGGTCAGCTTTAGAGCTAAGAGATTAATTAGGGTCAGGGTCAGAAATAGAGTTTGGTTACAGTTAGGGTTTAGGGTTAGGGCTCGAGTTAGCATTTGGGTGTGGGTTAGCGTAATGATAGGGTTTTGTTTAGGGTTCATGTTAAGTTTAGTTAATTTTTAGGGTTAGGGTTAGGTCTAGGGTTCACATTAAGGTAAGTGTTAGGATTAGTATAATGAATAGTTTAGGGCTAAGTTTATGGCTAAGTTTATGGTTAGGAATAGGCCTTGAGTTACGGTTAGGGTTAGGGTTAGAACTAGGGCTAAGGTCAGTGTTGTGCTTAGTATAAGGGTTAGATTTTGAGCTAGGGTAATGCCTAGGGTGAGGGTTAGGTTTAGGGTTAAGTCTAGGGATAAGATTACAGTATGGGTAGGGTTAGCATTAGAATTAGGTTTATGTCATCATTAGGGGAAGGGTTAAGTATTGGGTAATGGATAGGTTTAGATGTAGGTTTAGGGTTATAGTTAGGGTTAGATAGAAGTTTAGGCTTAGGATTAGAGCTATGGTTATGTTTAGTTTTATGAAAAGGTTTAGGATTTGAGCTAGAGTTAAGTCCATGGAGAGTGAATGTTTGAGGGTAAGATCTAGGGTTAGTTTTCCAGTTAGTTATAGTGTTAAGTTTAGGCCTAGGATTATCAATAGGGTTAGGGTTAGGTTTAGGGTAAAGGGTAGGTTTAGGGTTAGGGTTAAGGTTAAGTTTAGAACTATTGTTAGGGTTATTTTTAGGGATAGATATAAGTTTATGTTTACTGTAAGGATTAGGCTTTGAGCTAGGATTAGGACTAAGGTTAGGGTTAGGTTAGGGTTAGGGCGAGAGTTGGGGTTAGGGTTATGCTTAAGGCTAGGTTAAGGCCTGGGATTACCTCTAGGTTTTGTGTTAGGTTTAGGCCTCGGGTTAGAGCTATTGGTAAAGTAAGAGCTAGGGTTATATTTAGGTTTAGTTTTAGGGTTAGGTTTATGGCTAGGTATAGTGTTAGGTTTAGATTCTCGGGTAGAGTCTAATTTAGAGATAGGTTTACTATAAAGGCAGGGCCATTCTTTGGGTTAGAGTTAGGGTTTGAACTAGGTTTAGTTCCAGGGATAGGGTTAGTTTTGGGTTAGGTTCAGGATTATTGTTAGGGCTAAGGCTAGGTTTGTGTTTAGGTCTAGGGCTAGAGATAAGTCTAGATTTAGGGTTAGGTTTAGGTCTAGGGCTAGTGTTAGGGTTTGGTCTATGGTTAGGGTTAGGTTCAGACCACAGGTTAGTGTTAGGATCAGAATAAGGATCAGGGTTAGAATTAGGGCTTGTGATAGGGTTAGAGCTAGAGTGATGGCTTGGTTTAGGATTATTAATAGGGTTAAGGTTTTGATTATCCTAAAGATTAGGGATAGGTCTTGGGTTACCATTAGTGCTAGTGTTTGGCTTAGGGTAAGCGATAACCTTAGAGCTAGGTTTAGGGCTATAGTTAGGATTAGGGTTAATGTTAAATCTAGGTTTTGGACTCATATTTGGGCTAGCTATTATGTTAGAGTTAAGTAAATGGCTAATGTAAAAACTAGGGTTACAGTTAGGCTTAGTTTTAGGGTTAGGGTTGTGGGTAGTAGTAGTGTAAGTGTTAGGTTTAAGATTAAGGTAATATTTAGAGCTAGGGTTATTGTTAGGATCTGAGTAAAAATCAGAGTTTGTTTTAGGGTTATGGTTAGGACCCAATAAGGGCTAAAATTACTGTTATGGTTCGGTTTTAGATGAGGGTAGTGTTTAGAAGTAGGGTGACTGTTAGGATATGAGTTAGGGTCAGGGTTATTTTTAAGGTTAGGGTTATGACATGAATTAGGGCTAGGGTTACTGTTAGGGTTTTGTTTAGGTTTAGCATGGTGTTTAGAGCTAGAGTGACTCTTTGGATATGAGTTACCGTCAGGGTAAGTTTTAAGGTTAGGGTTAAGACTCCAATTAGGCCTAGGGTTAAGTCTAGGTGTAGTGTTAAGGTTTGGTTTAAGTTAAGGTTTAGGGTTATCGGTATTGCTCAATTTTGCTTTAGTCCAAGTTTTAGGGTTAGCACAAGTCATATGATTAGCATTAGATTTGGACTAGTGTTAGTGTTAGGCTATGCTTAGGGTTAGGGTTATATTTGGATTTAGCATTAGATCTAGGGTTCAGGCTAGGTCTGAGGATAAGGCAAGTTTTAGGGCTAGGGTTAGGATTATGGTAACAGAAAGGTTTAGAATTAGGGATAGGACTAGGACGAGATTTAGAGTAATCTTAGAGCTAGGGTTATTGTTAGTTTTAGGGATAGGGCTAAATTGGGGCTACATTTAGTGTTCAGCTTATGCCTAGCATTACAACTAGGGTTATGGTTATCTTTAAGGTTAGGGATGGCATTATAACTAGGTTTAGAGGTATGGTGAGTGTTAGAATTAGGGTAGGGCTAGGGATATGTTTAGGGATATGATTAAGGCTAGGTTTAGTGCTACATGAGTAGTAGGGTTTGTAGTAGGTTTAGTTATAAAATTAGGACTAGGGCTAATGTCAGGTCTAGTGTTACAGTTAGGAGTAGACATATGGTTAGGTTTGTGTCTAAGTCTAGGGTAAGTTTTAGGCTTAGGGTAAGGGTCAGATTTAGAGCTAGGTGTATTTTTAGAGTCAGCATCAGGGTTAGGGTATGTTTTAGCTTAATGTTTAGGAATAGGGCTCAAATGAGCCTTAGGTTTAGGGTTAGAGTAATGGATATGGTCAGGTTTATGGTTAAGGGTAGGTTTAGGGGAATGGAGAAGTTTTAGATTAGAGAAACGGTTCGGGTTAGGCCTAGGGTTAGCATTCATATTAGGATTACCATAAGAGTAATGTAGGGTTAGAGCTAGGGTAGGTCTAAGATTATTGTTATGGTTAGGTCTAGTGCTAGGCTTAGGGTTTGGGTTAGGGCTAGTAATACCAGTTTAGGGTAGGGTTAAGTTTAGGTTAAGGGTAAAGTTTAGATTTTGAGCTAGGGTTAGTCCTAGGGTGTAGGTTAGGTTAAGTGTTAGGTCTAGAGTTAGGGTTATGGTTATGGTCAGTGTTAGATTTAGGGTTAGGGCTAGCATTTTCATTAGGATTAGGGTTAGGTTTAGGGTAATATATTGGGTTAGATGTAATGTTAGCTTTAGTGTTAAAGGTAGATTTAGGGTTAAGTTTAGTTTTAGGGCCAGGTTTACTTCTTGGTTTAGGGTAAAGTTTAGGGTTTGAGTTAAGGTTAGTGCTACAGCAATTGTTAGGTTAGGGTTAGGTCTAGGGTTAGGTTTATGATTTGTATTAGAGTTTTTTTAGGGCTAGGACTAGGGTTATCATTAGGTTTAGGGTTAGATTTAAGGTAATGGCTAGGGTTAGAGCTAGGCTTAGAGCAAGGGTTAACATTAGGATTAGGGCTAGGGTTACAGTTATGGTTAGGGATAGTCCTAGGGTTACGTTTAGGCTAAGGGTTAAATTTTGAGCTAGGGTTAGGCTGAGGTGAGAGTTAGGGTTAGGGTTAGAGCTACGGTTAGGGTGAGTATTATTCTTAGGATAGCTTTAGGCCTCAAATTAGAGTTTGGTTTTGTGTTAGGTTTAGGCCTAGGGTTAGTGCTATGGTTAAAGTAAGATCTAGGCTTCTAATTATGGCTAATTTTTGGGTTAGAGCTATAGCTAGGTCTAGTGTTAAATATAGATTTCGGTTTAGTGTCGGGTTAAAAGCTAGGTTTTGTGATAGTGTCAGGTTCAGTGTTCAAGTGTTAGGGTTAGGTTGAAAGCCAGAATTAGAACTAAGGTTAAGTATAGAGGTAGGATTAGTCTTTGTTTTAGATTAATGATTATTTATGGGCCTAGGACTAAGGTTAATTTAGGTATAGGGCTAGATTTATCCCTAGATTTAGGATTAGGTTTAGGTTTAGAGCTAGTGTTAGGGTTAGGTTTAGGTATAAGGTTACTGGTAGGGCTAGTTCCAGGTTTCGGTTTAGGGTTAGGGTCAGGTTTAGACCCTATTGTGTTAGGGTCAGAATAAGGCTGAAGTTTAGAGTTAGGTTTTGGGTTAGGGTTAGAGCTAGAATGAGGGCTAGGGCTATAACTAGTAATAGGGTTTTTGTTTGGTTTAGACTAAGTATTAGGATTAGGACTAGGTTTAGCATTATGGATAGGTTTTGGCTTAGCGTGAAGGATAGGGTTAGAGCTAGGGTTGGGGCTACGTTTAGGGTTAAGTTTAGGGATAGGGTTAAGGTTAAGGTTAAGGTCAAATTTAGTTAGGGCTTGGATTAGGGCTATTTTTGTTAGGGTTGGGGCTATTTCTAATGTAAGAAGTAGAGTTATGATTAGGATTAGTTTTAGCGTTAGGTGTTGGGCTCTGTCTTGTGTTAGTATTAGCTTTAGATTTAGGGTGATATATAGAGCTAGGGTTAGTGTTTTGATAATAGTTTGGTTAGCGTTAATTTTAGGCCTAGGGCTCGAATTAGAGCTAAGGTTATTGCTAGTTATAGTGGTAGGGTTTGGTATATTGAATTTTTAGGGTTAGAGCAAAGGCTTGTTTTTATTTTAGGGCTAGGGCTATGGTTACAGCTAGTTTAGGATTATCAATAGTGTAAGGGCTAGTGATAGGGTGAAGTTTAGGCTTAAGGTTAGGGTTAGATTTAGCATAATGGTTAGATCTAGGGTAAGGGCTATGGCTAGGGTTCAGGCTATGGTTAGGGCTAGTGTGAGGGTTACAGTAACAGATAGGGTTAGAAATAAAAATAGAGCTAAGGTTGAGAGTTTGAGTTAGTTTTAGGGTAAGTGATAAGGTTAAGGTTAGGGCTAAATTAGGTCTAGGATTAGTATTAGAGTTAGGCCTATAGTTAGGGCTAGGGTTAGGGTTAGTTTTAGGGACAAGGATATGGTTCTATAGCTTTCTTCAGGGCTAGGGAAAGGGTTAAAATTAAGGACAGGGCTAGGGTGAGGGTTTTGGTTAGGATTAAGGCTAGGTTTAGGGCTAGGATGAGGGTTAGGTTTTGTGTTAGGGTTAGGGCTAAGATTACAGATAGGGCTAATATCAGGTCTAGGATTATAATTAAGGATAGTTTTATGGTTTGGTTTATAACTAGGTCTAATGTAAGTGTTAGATTTAGGGTAAAGGTCAGGTTTAGATCTATGTGTATTATTAGGGTCAGAGTCTGGGTAAGGGTTGGTTTGGGTTAAGATTTACAGGTAGGGCTTGAATTAGCATTAGGGTTAGGATTCGGGTTAAAGTAATGGATATGGTTAGATTTAGGGTTCAGTTTAAGTTTAGAGTAATGTATAGGGTTAATGTTAGCGATAGGTTTAGTGTTAGGCCTAATGTTAACATTTGGGTTAGGCTTATGTTTAGTTTAATGGATAGGGATAGTGCTTGTGTTAGCGATGGGGTTCAGGTTAGGATTAGAGCTAGGATTATGGTTAGGCTTTGGGTTAGTGTTAGGATTAGGTTTAGGATAAGTGTTAGGGTTTGAGGTGGGGTTAGGGCTAGTGTGAAGTTTAGGGCTTTTGTCATGGCTCTGGTTAGGTTTAGGGTTAGGGTTAGGGCTAGGGTTAGCATTAGGGTCAGTGTTATGTTTAAGGTAATGAATAATGTTAGATCTAGGATTTGGGTTATGGTTCAGTTAGGATTAAGGCTAGGATTAGGGTTAGGGGTTGGGCTAGGGTTATGCTTAGGGTAAGGGTTAGAGTTTGAGCAAGGGTAAGGGCTACGGCAAGCATTAGGGTAGGGTTTGGTTTGTTAGTGTTAGGGTTATTCTTAGGGCTAGGTTTAGGGCTATGTTTTATGTGAGGTTTATGGCTAGCATTAGGGCTATGGGTAATGTAAGAGCTAGGGTTATGGTAATGGCTATTTTGAGGGTTAGGGTTATGGATAAATCTTGTGTTAGGGTTAGGTTTTGGGTTAGGATAAGATTTAGAGCTAGGGTTTATTTTAGGGTAAGGGTCAATGTTCAGATTAAGTATTGGATTTAGTGTTAGGGCCAGAATTACAACAAGGTTTAGGTTTAGAGGTAGTGTTAGACTTTGTGTAATGTTAATGGTTATTGTTAGGGATAGGGCTAGAGTTATGGCTATATTTAGGATTAAGTTTAGGTCTACTGCTAGTGTTATGGTTAGGGTTAGGTGTAGTTTTACTGTAGGGCTAGTGTTAGGATTTGGTTTAGGATTAGGGTCATGCTTATTCCTAGGGTTAGTGTTAGTGTCAGCTTTAGCCTTAGGCTTTGGGTTAGGGTTAAAGATAGAATTAGGTCTAGTGTTAGAACTAGTAATAGAGTTAAGGTTTGGAGTTAGCCAATGATTAGGGTTAGAACTAGGGTAGCATTAGGGTGAGAGTTTGAGTTAAGGTAAGGGATAAGTTTAGAACTAGGGTTAGATTTAGGGTTAGGGCTAGGGTTAACCCTAGAGATAGGGCTCAGACTAGGGCTAGGTTTTGTGTAAGGGTTAGGTCTATGGCTAATGTAAGAACTGGTTTTATGATTAGGGCTAGTTTTCTTTTTTGGGTTAAGGATAGGTCTAGTGTTTAGGTTAGGTTAGTTTAGGTTTAGGTGATATTTAGAGCTAGGGTGAGTTTTAGGTTCAGAGTCAGGGTCAATATTAGTTGAAGGGTTAGGGTTAGGTTAGGTGTTGCATTAGGATTTGATTTACGTTAAGGGTTAGGTTTAGAGCTATAACTCAGTTTTGTTTTAGGGCTATGTCTAGGCTTAAGGAAAGTTTTCAAATTAGCATTAGGGTTAGGCTAGTGTTAGGGTGAGGTTTAGTTTTAGGGTTAGGGTTAGATTTAGAGTTGGGGTTAGATCTAGGTTTATGACAAGGCCTAATTTTAGAACTAGATTTAGGCTAGGGTTAGGGCTAGGCTTTGGATTTTAGAAAGGAATAAATTTAGAACTAGGGATAGGGCTAGGGTAAGAGGTAGAGTTAGTCTTATGGCTAAGGATATGGTTAGGCTTAGAATTCAGACTAAATAGGGATAGGATTAGTGCTAGGGTTAGTATTAGGGCTAGGCCTTGGATTATGGCTAGGGTTAGGATTAGAGTTAGGGTATGTTATGATGTTATTGCTAGGTTCAGACCTAGGGTGAAGGTTCAATTAAGGGTTAGTGCTAGGGTTTGGATTAGGGTTAGAATTAAGGATAAGATTATGGCCAGGATTAGGCCTACAATTTTTTAGGGTTAGGTCTAGCATTAGGAATAGGGCTAATATCAGGTGCAGTGTTATTGTTAGGGATAGTTTTAGGGTTAATTTTATGGTTAGGTATAGTGTAAGGGTTAGGTTCAGTTTTAGATAATGGTATTATTAGAGTCAGGAAAAGATTTAGGGTTTGTTTGGGTTAAAGTTTAGATTTAGAGCTCAAATTAGCATCAGAGGTAGTATTAGCGATAGGGTAATGGATATGGTTAGGTATAAGGTTCATGTTAGGTTTGGATAATAGTGTTAGAGTTATGAATAGGGTTAGAGTTATCCTAGGGTTAGCATTATGGTTAGATTTAGTTTTAAGGTAATGGATAGGATTAGAGCTAAAATTAGGGCTATGGTTATGGTTAGGATTAAGGCTAGGGTTAGGGTTAGGGTTAAAGCTAGGTTAGGGCTCAGATTAGGGCTAGGTTTTAGATTAGGTTATGGCTAAGGTAGGGCTATGGCTAATGTAAGAACTAGTATTAGGATTAGGGCTAGATTTAGGGTTAGGTTTAGGGCAAGGTCTAATGTTAGGATTAGGTTTAGTTTTAGGGTGATGATTGGAGATAGGGTAAGTGATAGGGTCAGGGTCAGTGTCAGTGTCAGTTTTAGAGCTGTGGATAACATTTGAATTAGAGCTAGGGTTAAGGGTAGGTGTAGGGTTAGGTTTTGTGTTACTGTTAGAACAAGAATTATGGCTAGGTCTAATGTCAGGTATACAGTTACATTTAGGTTAGGATTAGCATTAGGGCTATGGCTCGGTTTTGTTTTAGGTGTAGGGCTTGGGTTAGCACCACTTATGGGATTACTGATAGTGTTAGGGTTAGTGGTAGGGTGAGGTTTAGGCTTAGGGTTAAATTTATATTTAGAATTATGGTTAGATCTAGGTTTAAGGCTTTTGTTTGGGCTAAAGTTAGTTTTGGGATTAGTGAGAGTGTCAGGGCTAGTGGTAGGGTGAGGTTTAGGCTTAGGGTAAGGGTTAGATTCAGAAATATGGTTAGATCAAGGGTTAGGGTTAGGGTTAGGGCTAAGGTTAGGGCTAGTATTAGGATTATGGTAACAGATAGGGATAGTACAAAAATAGGTCTAGTTGGAGAGAGTTAGTCTTTTTGTTTTTTTACAATTTTTTTATTGGTTGTTCAAAATATTATAAATCTCTTGACATATCATATTTCATACATTAGATTCAAGTAGATTATGAACTCCCATTTTTACCCCAAATACAGATTGCAGAATCACATCGGTTACACATCCACATTTTTACATAATGCCCTTTTAGTAACTGTTGTATTCTGCTACCTTTCCTATCCTCTACTATCCCCCTCCCCTCCACTCCCCTCGAATTTTCTCTCTCTACCCCCATCTACTGTAATTTATTTCCCTGCTTGTTTATTTTCCCATTCCCCTCACAAACTCTTATATGTAATTTTGTTAACATTGAGGGTCTTCCTCCTTTTCCATGCAATTTCCCTTTTCTCTCCCTTTTCCTCCCACCTCATGTCTCTGTTTAATGTTAATCTTTTCTTCCTGCTCTTTCTCCCTGCTCTGTTCTTAGTTGCTCTCCTTATATCAAAGAAGACATTTGGCATTTGTTTTTTAGGGATTGGCTAGCTTCCCTTGGCATAATCTGCTCTAATGCCATCCATTTCCCTGCAAATTCCATGATTTTGTCATTTTTTAGTGCTGCGTAATACTCCATGGTGTATAAATTCCACATTTTCTTTATCCATTCATCTATTGAAGGGCATCTGGATTGGTTCCACAGTCTAGCAATTGTCAATTGTGCTTCTATGAACATCGATGTGGCAGTATCTCTGTAGTACGCTCTTTTAAGGTCTTCAGGGAATAGTCCGAGAAGGGCAATGGCTGGGTCAAATGGTGGTTCCATTCCCAGCTTTCCCAGGAATCTCCATATTGCTTTCCAAATTGGCCGCACCAATTTGCAGTTCCACCAGCAACGTACAAGTGTACCCTTTTCCCCACATCCTTGCCAGCACTTGTTGTTGTTTGACTTCCTAATGGCTGCCAATTTTACTGGAGTGAGATGGTATCATAAAGTGGTTTTGATTTACATTTCTCTGACTGCTAGAGATGGTGAGCATTTTTTCATGTACTTGTTGATTGATTTTATGTCCTCCTCTGAGAAGTGTCTGTTCAGGTCCTTGGCCCATTTGTTGTTTGGGTTTTTTGTTATCTTATTGTCTAATTTTTTGAGTTATTTGTATATTCTTGATATTAGGGCTCTATCTGAAGTGTGAGGAGTAAATATTTGTTCCCATGATGTAGGCTCCCTATTTACCTCTCTTATTGTTTCTCTAGCTGGGAGAAAACTTTTCAGTTTAAGTAAATCCCATTTGTTGATTCTTGTTATTAACTCTTGTGCTATGGGTGTCCTATTAAGGAATTTGGAGCCCGACCCCACAATATGTAGATCGGAGCCAAGTTTTTCTTCTATCAGACGCGGAGTATCTGATTTGATATCTAGCTCCTTGATACACTTTGAGTTAACTTTTGTGCATGGGGAGCGAAGGGTATTCAGTTTCATTTTGTTGCATATGGATTTCCAGTTTCCCCAACATCATTTGTTGAAGATGCTATCCCTCCTCCATTGCACACTTTTAGCTCCTTTATCAAATATAAGATAGTTGTAGCTTTGTGGATTAGTCTCTGTGTCCTCTATTCTGTACCATGATCCACCTGCCTGTTTTGGTACCAGTACCATGCTGTTTTTGTTACTATTGCTCTGTAATATAGTTTGGAATCTGATATTTCTATACCACCTGATTCACATTTTCTACTTAGAATTGCTTTTGCTATTCTGGGTCTTTTATTTTTCCATATGAATTTCATGATTGTTTTATCTATTTCTACAAGAAATGCCTTTGGGATTTTGATTGGGATTGCATTAAACCAATAGAGAGCTTTTGGTAATATCGCCATTTTGATGATGTTAGTTCTGCCTATCCATGAACAGGGTTTATTTTTCCATTTTCTAAGATCTTCTTCTACTTCTCTTTTTAGGGTTCTGTAGTTTTCATTGTATAAATCTTTCACCTCTTATGTTAGGTCGATTCCCAAGTATTTTATTTTTTTTGAGGATATTTTGAATGTAGTGTTTTCCCTCATTTCCGTTTCAGAAGTTTTGTCGCTGATATACAGAAATGCCTTTGATTTATGCGTGTTGATTTTATATCCTGCCACTTTGCTGAATTCATTTATTAGTTCTAGTAGTTTTTTGTAGACCCTTTTGGGTCTTCTAGGTATAGAATCATGTCATCTGCAAACAGTGATAATTTAAGTTCTTCTTTTCCTATTTTTATGCCTTTAATTTCTTTCGTCTCTCTAATTGCTCTGGCCAGTGTTTAAAGAACTCTATTGAATAGAAGTGGAGATAGAGGGCATCCCTGTCTTGTTCCAGATTTTAGAGGGAATGCCTTCAATTTTTCTCCATTCAGAATGATGCTAGCCTGAGGCTTAGCATAGATAGCTTTTACAATGTCGAGGAAAGTTCCTGTTATCCCTAGTTTTTCTAATGTTTTGAACATAAAGGGATGCTGTACTTTGTCAAATGCTTTTTCTGAGTCTATCGAGATGATCATACGGTTCTTATCTTTAAGTCTATTTATGTGGTGAATGACATTTATTGATTTCCGTATATTGAACCATCCTTGCATCCCAGGGATGAATCCTACTTGATCATGGTGCACAATTTTTTTTGATTTGCCTTTGTATCCGATTCACGAGAATTTAATTGAGGGTTTTTGCATCTAGGTTCATCAGAGATATTGGTCTGTAATTTTCCTTTTTTGAGGTGTCTTTTTCTGGTTTTGGAATCAGGGTGATGTTGGCCTCATAGAATGAATTTGGCAGAGCTCCCTCTTTTTCTATTTCCTGAAATAACTTGAAAAGTATTGGTATTAATTCTTCTTTAAAGGTTTTGTAAAACTCTGCTGTATAACCATTCGGTCCTGGGCTTTTCTTGGTTGGTAGTCTTTTGATTGCTTCTTCTATTTCATCCATTGAAATTGGTTTGTTTAAAATGTGTGTATCCTCCTGACTCAATGTGGACAAATCATATGACTTAAGAAGTTTATTGATGTCTTCACTATCTTCTATTTTATTGGAATATAGGTTTTCAAAATAATTTCTAATTGTCTTCTGTATTTCTGTAGCATCTGTTGTGATATGCCTTTTTCATCCCGTATGTTAGTAATTTGAGTTCTCTCTCTTCTTCTCTTCGTTACCATGGCTAAGGTTCTGTCGATCTTATTTATTTTTTCGAAGAACCAACTTTTAGTTTAGTTAATTTTTTCAATGGTTTCTTTTGTTTCAATATCGTTAATTTCCTCTCTGATTTTAAATATTTCTTGCCTTCTGCTCCATTTGCTGTTGTTTTGCTCTTCCTTTTCTAGGGCTTTGAGATGAAGTGTGAGCTCATTTATTTGTTGGTTTTTCCTGTTTTTGAGGAATGACCTCCAGGTGATGAATTTCCCTCTTAAAACTGCTTTGATTGTGTCCCATAGATTCCTATATGCTGTGTCTGTATTTTCATTTATCTCTAAGAATTTTTTGATTTCCTCCTTTATGTCTTCTGTAACCCATTGATCATTCATTAACATATTGTTCATTTTCAATGTGATGTAAGATTTTTCCTTCCTTCTTTTATCATTGATTTCCAGTTTCATTCCATTATGATCCGATAAAATGCACCCCTTTATATTTACTGAGGGTTGCCCTATGGCATAATATATGGTCTATTTTTGAGAAGAATTCATGTGCTGCTGAGAAAAAAGTATATCCACTTGATGATCGTTAATATATTCTATATATGTCAGTTAAGTCTAGGTTATTGATTGTGATATTGAGTTCTATAATTTCTTTATTCAACTTTTGTTTGGAGGATCTGTCCAATGGTGAGAGAGGTGTGTTGAAGTCACCCATAATTATTGTGTTGTGGTCTATTTGATTCTTGCACTTGAGGAGAATTTGTTTTATAAACGTTGCAGCACCATTATTTGGTGATTCATATTGATAATTGTTATGTCTTGTTGGTGAATGGTTCTTTTTAACAGTATATAATGCCCTTCCTTATCCATTTGGATTAACTTAGTCTTGAAGTCGATTTTATTCGATATGAGGATGGCCCCCCCTGCTTGCTTCCGAGGACCGTGTTTGTGGTATATTTTTTTCCACCCTTTCACCTTCAGCCTGTGTATGTCTTTTTCAATCAGATGTGTCTCCTGGAGGCAACATATTGTTGGATTTGCTTTTTTAATCCATGTTACCAGCCTATGTCTCTTTATTGGAGAGTTTAAGCCATTAACGTTTAGAGTTACTAATGATATATGGTTTGTACTGTCAGCCATGTTTGATTATTTTTCCTTTTTTTTAAATTTAGTTTGTTTCTCCATGATTACCTTTCCCCCCTGCCCTCTGTCTTTACTGAGGCACTTCCCACTTATGGTTTTGGTTGTTGTTTTTCATTTCTTCCTCGAGTAGGGATTTGATCAAGATGCTTTGTAATGCTGGTTTTCTGGCTGCAAATTCTTTTAGCTTTTGTTTATCATGAAAGATTTTTATTTTGTTGTTGTACCTGAAGCTTAATTTTGCTGGATACAGAATTCTTGGTTGGCATCCATTGTCTTTCAGTGTTTGAAATACGTTATTCCAGGATCTTCTCGCTTTCAGCATCTGTGGTGAAAAATCCGTTGATAACCTTATTGGTTTACCCCTGAATGTAATCTACCTCCTTTCTCTTGAAGATTTTAATATTTTCTCTTTGTTCTGTATATTGGCTATCTTCATAACAATATGTCTTGATGTTGGTCTACTGTGATTTTGTGTGCTCTGTGTTCTGTATGCATCTACAATTTGTATATCCATTTCCTTTTTTATTTCTGGAAAGTTTTCTGTAATTATTTCATTCAGAAGGTTACTCATTCCCTTCGTTCGAATCTCTGTACCTTCCTCTATCCCCATGACTCATAGGTTTGATTTTTTTAAATTGTCCCATATCTCTTGGATTTTTTTCTCGTGATTTTTTACCAGCCTTTCTGAGTTGGCCAGACTCTTTTCAAGATGATATATTTTGTCTTCATTGTCTGACGTTCTGGCTTTTACTTGCTCCACTTTGTTAGTGATATTCTCAATTGAGTGTTTAATTTGGTTTATCATTTCCTTTATTTCTAGAATTATTGTTTGATTTTTTAAATAATCTCTATCTCCTGATAAAGATGCTTTACTTCTTCTTTTATCTGTTTATGTAATTTATTTTCAATGTGTTCTTTCACTGCTTCAATTTGCTGTCTCATATACTCTTTAAGGTTCCATTCCATCTGTTAAGGTGTTCCTTGAGTTCTTTATATGACCATTTTTCTGTTGACTCTAGGTTCTCCTGAATATTTAGGCTGTCCTTCATTGTTTGTACTCCCTTTCTTCCTTGTTTTTTTATGCTTCTCATATTACTTCTTGTTCTGTTTGATTGCTGGGTTACTGTTTACTCTTATAAATTTATTTGATGCTTGGGAGGAAAGATATTAGAAGGGAGGGGAAGAAGTCACTAAAGAGAATGAGGGTAGGCAGGTAGAATTCAAGGAAGGGGAAATAAGAAAATTGAAAAGAAATGAAAAGACAATAGAAAAAATAGGAAATAAGGGAAGAAAGAAAAAAAAATCAAAAAGAAAATAATGATAATAAAAAAATAAAAATTAATTTTTTAAGAAAATAATAAGAATAAAATAAAAAATTAAAAACATTAAAAAAGTTAAAGAACAACAACAAAAAAATGAAAATAAAAGAAAAAAACAATTAAAAAATGATAATAATAGTAATAATAAATGCAGTCATATAGATCGATTAACTTCTCTTTCAGTAGGTGGAGCTGTGCCCATTGGGTCAAGCTTCTCCTCTCAATAGGTGGAAACCAATCACTGTGCAGCAGCTCTTTCTCCCAGACTGGGCGGGTCTCCAATCCTGAGTGTCTAGGGCCTTCTCTTGTGTTTCCTCGAGCCAGGCCCCACTTCCCTGTGAGGCTCACCACAATACTGGCTACACGCCCGGTCTGCTGCTCCTGGGAGCCCTGTTTTCATTAGCGCCTGGGCACACTCTCCCTGTTTGCCTCCCTCAGAACCTAAGTTTGTGGAGCTTGGAGCTGAGAACCCCAGCGAATTTGCTTACCTTCCAGTAACCACGCCCCCTGTATCTGGTGCAAGAGACCTCAGTTGTCAGCACTGGTGGGAGCTGTAGCCGGGAATTCCGCGCCGCGAGTCCCACACCACTCCTGATTCCCTCGGTCTGGGTATCGCGCTCACAGGAGAGCTGGGAGGGGCCCTTAAGGTTTCCCCGCTGTGTGGAGAGGGATGGCTAGGGGATTACACACCTGTCGTCGCTGGTTTCAGTGAAGTTCTCTCCTCCGCCCGTGACGTCAGTTCTCTGCCATGGTGGTATCCCATGCAAATGGTGACCGTTCGTTCCCTTTGCTGGGTGACCAGTGCAACGGGTATGTCCTGAGTGTCTCTCTCCCAAGCCCCGTTTCAATCCTGTGGCCACTGCCTATGAAGGCTCAGTTGGCTTTTGCCTCTGTAAGTTAGAAGGGCCGACCATTTATTTCAGCAGGATCGTTAGTGTTGAGTCATGAAAAGGAGGCAAACCTGAGCTTGAATGCAGCCGATCCGGGCTCAGTGTGTGTTCTCCGTGGGTTCTTTAGCACTGAGCCTGAGTAATTTGTCTGCGAGACGTAGGCGAATGGCAGTTTCCGCGGGTTCTTTAGCCCTGGGCCAGAGCAGTTCCGGGAGCCGGAATTAGGCCACTCTGGGCTCAGTGTATGATCTGATAGGAGCAGGCTCCAAGATGCAGTTTCCGCGGGTTCTTTATCACTGAGCCTGAGGAATTTGTCTGTGAGACGCAGACAAATGTCAGTCTGAAATTACCTGTTCTATAGCTGAAAGAATTGCGATCAGTCGAAAACAGGGATAGTGAGGTCAGCTCTCCAAGATGGTGGCTGCTGGCATCCTCTGTGGTCTGACCGGTGTGGAGAACCGAATTGGACCACTTCCTACCCCCGTCTCACACCCAGAATTCAGCTCTGAGTACAGTATATGCACAGCTGGCAGGAGCCCGCAGAATCAGCAGCACTGTATCTTTGCATTGCTATCTCGTTTCCCAGCGCACACTGCAGACTCTAGCCGTGGGGCGATTTGCTGAATAAGCAGCGTGACTCTCCGTGCGGAGAAATCTCTCGCGTTTCAGCCCCAGTAGCTGATCCTCATGTGATGGAAATCTTTCCTCTAGGTATCGGAGCACCCCAATTTTGCTGGAAATTCCTAACAAGCTAGCTTTTAGCCATTCTACCTCGTCAATCTCCTGCTCAGTGACGCGGTACACGGGGATGATGCACTCACTTTGCCACAATCTTCCGAGAGAGTTAGTCTTAGGGCAATAGTTAGAGTAAGATTATCCTAGCGATAAATTAGGGCTAGGATTAGAGCTAGGGTTACTATTATGGTTAGGCCTAGTGTTAGGGCTAGGGTTAGGGTTACTGATAGTGTTAGTGTTAGGGTTAGGATTAGGGTTAGAGGAAGGGATGTGGTTATGCCTAGGTTCAGAACTAGGGTGAGGGTTGAAATTGGGGATTGGGCTATGGTTACGGTTCGGATTAGGATTAAGGCTTGGTTTAGGGCTAGTATGAGAGTAGGGTTTGTGTTATGTTTAGGGCAAGAATTATGTAGATTGCTAATGTCAAGTCTATTGTTTTGTTAGGGATAGTGTTATGGTTAGTTTTATATCTAGATCTAGTGTAAGGGTTAGTTTTAGGGTATGGGTCAGGTTTAGAGCTAGGTGTATTATTAGAGTCAGTGTCCTGTTAAGAGTTTGATTTGGGTTATGATTTAGGTTTAGTGCTCGAATTAGCGTTATTGTTAGGGTTAGGGTTAGAGTAATTGATAGGGTTATATTTAATGTTCAGTTTAGGTTTAGATAATGGATAGGGTTAGTGTTAGTGATAGGTTTATGTTTAGGCCTAGGGTTAGCTTTTGGGTTAGGCTTATGTTTATGGTAATGGATAGGATTAGAACTAGGGTTATGATTAGGATTAAGTCTAGGGTTAAGGTTAGGGTTGGGTTAGTCCTAGGGTTACTGCTAGGGTTATGTTTAGGGTAAGTGTTAGGGTTTGACCTATGGTTAGGGCCAGGGCGAGGACTAGGGTTACTGTCAGGTCTAGGTTTAGGATTAGGGTTAAGTTTAGCACTAGGATTAGCATTAGGGTTAGGTTTGTGTTATGGTAATGGATGGATTTAGAGCTAGGATTTGGTCTTGGTTATGGTTATGATTAGGGCTAGGATTAGCATTAGGGTTGGGGTTAGGGTTATGTTTATGTTAAGGATTAGTGTTTGACAGAGGGTTAGGGCTAGGGTGAGATTTAGGGTTAAGGTGAGGTCTAGGGTTTTGTTTAGGGTTTGGCTTAGGGCTAAGGTTAGGGCTAGGATTAGGGTTAGGTTTTTTGTGAGGTTTAGGGCTAGCATAAGGGCTATGGGTAGTAAAAGAGTTAGGTTTAGGGTTACGGCTAGGTCTAGTGTTAGGGTTAGGGCTAGATTTGGGGTTATCATAAAGTTTAGGGCTAGGTTTGTGTTAGGGTGAGGGTCATTGTTTGGGTTAGGTTTAGGTCTAAGGTTAGGGCCAGAATTAGGGCTAAGCTTAGGTCTAGGGGTGGGGTTAGTGTTTCAGTTAGATTAAAGGTTATTGTTAGGCCTAGGGCTAGGTTTTTGTTTTGGGCTAGTGCTAGAGTTATGGCCAGACTTAGGAATAGGTTTTTTTCCAAGTCTGGTGTTAGGGTTAGGTTTAGGTAAAGGGTTACTCGTAGGGCTAATGTTAGGTCTCTGTTTAGTGTTAGGGTAAGGTTTAAACCTAGTGTTAGAGTTAGGGTCAGAATAAGGGTTGCGAATAGGGTTAGAGTTTTGATTGGGGTTAGAGCTGAAATGAGGGCTATGGAGGAATAGTATTAGAGTTATGGTTTGGGGTAGGTTAAGGATTAGGGTTAGGAGTAGGGTAGCATTGGGCTGATGGTTTGGCTTAGGGTAAGGGATATGGTTGGAGCTAGGGTTGGGGATAGAATTAGGGTTAGGGATAGGGATAGGGTTAAGGTTAAGATTAGGTTTAAAGCTAGTTTTAGGTCTCAGATTAAGGCTAGGTTTTCTGTTAGGGCAGGGTCATGGCTAATTTAAGAACTAGAGTTCAAATTAGGTTATTTTTAGGGTTAGGTTTAGGGGGATGTTTAATGTTAGGGGGTGGTTTAGAGCAAGGGTTAGTGTTAGGGTCTGAGTCGGGGTCAGCATAAATTCTAGAGTTAGGATTAGGACTTGAATTTGTTCTAGGGTTAAGGCTAGGTATAGGGTTAGGGTTTGATTTAGGGAAAGGTTTAGGGTTAAGCTTATGACTCAGTTTTATTTGAGTTCTAGGGCTAGTGTTAGAGCTAGTTTTCCAATTATCATCAGCCACAGAGCTAGTGTTAGGGTGAGGTTTAGGCTTAGAGTTAGGATTAGATTTAGATTTAGGATTAGATCTAGGTTTAGGGCTAGGGCAAAAGTTAGGGCTAGAGTTGGGGCTAGGCTTAGGTCTAGGGTTTGGCTTCTTTTAAGAGATATGTATAAAACTAGGGAAAGGACTATAGTGAAAGTTAGAGTTAGTCTTAGGGCTAGGGTTAGGGTTAAGGTCAAAATTAGTACTAGGATTAGCGCCAGGATTAGTGTTAGGGCTAGGCCTAGTTTTAGGACTAGGTTTAGGGTTAGGGTTAGGACTAGGCTAGGTTAAGTGCTAGGATTAGGGCTAGGTTTTGTGTTAGGGTTAGGGCTATGATTAGGGCTAAGGCTAATGTCAGGTCTAGGTTTATGTTTAGGGTTAATTTTTGGGTGAGGTTTATGGCTAGTTCTAGTTTTAGTGTTAGCTTGAGGGTTAGGGTCACTTTTAGAGATAGGGTTATTATTAGGTTCCCAGTAACAGTTATGGTTTGGGTCAGGTTAAGGTTAAGGGTTAGGGCTCTAATTAGAGTTAGGTTTAGGGCTAAGGTTAGGGTAAAAGATATGGTTAGGTTTAGGGTTCAGGTTAGGTTTAGGGTAATTAATAAATTTAGGGTTAGAGATAGGGTTAGGGTTATCCTAGAGTTAGCATTAGGTTTGGGTTTAGGGTAATGGATAGGATTAGAGCTAGGGTTAGTCTAGGTTTATGGTTAGGATTAAGGCTAGGGTTAGGTTTGGGGTTAGGGCAAGTTTTATGGTTAGTGTTAGGTTTAGGGTATTGTTTAGCGCTAGGGCCAGGATTAGGGTTCAGGTTAAAACGAGGTGTAGGGCTCGGATTAGGGTTTTTTTGGGGGTTAGGTTAGGGCTAGAGTTAGGGCTACAGCTAATGTGAGAAATAGAAATATGATTAGGGCTATATCTAGTTTTAGTGTTAGGTTTATTTTTAGGGTGATGTTAGAGGTAGGGTTAGTTACCAGTTCAGAGTCAGGGTCAAGGTTATTTTTAGGCTTAGGATAGAACTAGAATTAGGGCTAGGGTTAGGACCAGGTGTTGGGTTAAGTTTTGGTTTAGGTTAAAGTTTAGGGTTGGGCTATGCCTTGGTTTTGTTTTAGCGCTAGAACTAGGTTAGGGTAGTTTTAGAATTAGCATTAATGTTAGGGCTAATGTTAGTGTGAGTTTTATGGTTAAGTTTAGGGTTAGATTTAGAGTTATGGTTAGATCTAATGTTAGGGCTAGGGCTAGGGTTAGGGCTTAGGTTAGGAAAAGTGTTAGGGTTATGGTAAGGATAGGCGTAGAACTAGACATAGGGCTAGAGTGAGAGTTGGAGTTAGTTTTAGTGCTAGTGTTGTGGTTAGGGTTAGGGCTAAATTAGGGCTAGGATCAGGTCTAGGGTTAGCTGTAGGTTTAGGGCTAGGGCTAGGGTTAGTGTTAGGTTTAGGTGAAAGGAAGGGGTTATAGCTTTGTTCACAACTAGGGCAAAAGATAAAATTAGGGATAGGGCTTAATTAGGAAACATGTAAGGATCAAAGCTAGGTTTTAGGGCTAATATCATGTCTAGGTTTATGGTTAGGGATAGTTTTAGGGTAAGGTATATGGCTAGGTCTAGTGTCAGAGTTAGGTTTAAGGTAAGATTCAGGTTTAGAGCTGAGAGTATTAAAATGGTCAGGGTCAGGTTTTGGTATTGGGTAGGTTAAGGTTAAGGGTTAGAACTCAAATTAGCATTATGATTAGAGTTAGGGTTAGGGTAATGGATAGGGTTAGGTTTATGGTTCATGTTAGGTCTAGGGTTCAAATTAGGTTTAAGGTAATTGATAGGGTTGGGGTTAGGCCTAGGGTTAGCATTAGGGTTATGGTTATCGTTAGAATAATTGATAGGGTTAAAGCTACTCTTAGGGATAGAGTTCTGGTTAGGATTATGACTAGAGTTAGGTTTAGCGTTAGGTATAAGGCTAGGGTTAGGTTTAGGTTTATGGTATGCTTTAGGGTTTGAGCTAGGATTAGTGCTAAGGCTAGGGTTAGGACTAGGGTTAAGGTTATGGTTAGGGTTAGTATTATGGTGAGGTCTAGGGTTATCATTAGGTTCAGGAAATGGACAGGGTTGATATTGGGTTAGGGTTAGGTTTAGGTTTAGAACTAGGGTTAGGTTTTGATTTAGGGTATCGTTAGGGTTTGAGTTAAGGTTAGGACTACAGCAATGATTATGTTTAAAGTTAGGTCTAGGCTTAGATTTATGGTTAGGATTAGAATAGGTTTCATGTTAGGGCTATGGTTATCATGAGGTTTATGTTTAGGGATAGGGTAATGAGTGAGATTAGAGCTAGGAATAAGGCTAGGGTTCAGTTTAGGATTAGCCATAGGGTTAAGTTTAGGCTTAGGCTTAGGGTAAGTCTTATGGTTAGGTAAAGGATAAGGGTCAGGGTTTGAGTAAGGCTTAGGGCTAGGTTGAGGGTTTGGGTTAGAATCAGGGCTAGGGATAGAGTTAGGGTAAGTTTTAGGGCTAAGATTAGCATTAGGTTTAGAGTTACAGTTAGGTAATGGATTGAGATAGAGCTAGGGTTCGGGCTATGGTTATGTTTAGGATAAGGGTGAGGGTTTAAGCTAGAGTTAAGGCTAGGGCTGGGTCAAGGGTTAGGTTCAGCATTAGGAATAGGGATAGGATTATTGTAGGTTTAGGGTTAGGATTAGGCTAATGGCTAGGGTTATCATTAGGGTTAGGATTAAATTTAGGTTAATGGATATAGTTAGGGTTACATTTAATTTTAGGGTTAGGGTTAAGGCTATGATTATGTTTAGGATTATGGTATGGTTTAGAGTTTGAGCTAGCTTTAGGACTATGGTGAGTGTTTGGTTTAGGGTTAGGACCAGGATTAGTTTTTTTGTTAGGGATAGGGTTAGGGTTACAGCTAAGGTTACCAATAGGCTTAGGATTAGCATTAGGGTAATGGGTGGTTTAGAGCTAGGGTTAAGGCTAGGATTAAGGTTAGGATTAAGGCTAGGGTTAATTTTAAAGTTAGGGATAGGTCTAAGTTTATATTTAGGCTAAGGGTTAGGCTTCAAGGTATATTTAGGACTAAGTTTAAGGTTAAGATTAGGGTTAGGGTTAGAGTTAGGGTTAGGGGTAGGCTTAGGGCTAGGTTTAGGCCTAGGATTTGCTCTAGGTTTTGCATTAGGTTAAGATAAAAAGATAGGGCTATGGATAATGTAAGAGCTAGGGTTATTATTAGGGCTAGTTGTAGGGTTAGGGCTATGGCTAGGTCTAGTGTTAGGTTTATATTTTTTGTTAGGGTCAGGTTTAGATGTAGATTTACTGTTAAAGCAGGGTGAGTGTTTGGGTTAGAGTTAGAATTATGTTTAGAGCCTATATTAGGACTAGGTTTAGGTTTAGGATTAGGTTTAGTGTTTGGCTTAGGTTAAGGGTTATTGTTAGGGCTAGATTTTTGTTTAGGTTTAGGGCTAGAGTTAAGGCTAGATTTATAATTAGGTTTAGGTCTATAGTTAGTTTTAGGGTTTGGTCTAGATTTAGGGTCAGGTTTAGACCTAGGGTTAGCGTTAGGTTCAGAATAAGGGTCAGGTTTAGCATTAGGGTTTGGGATAGAATTAGAGCTAGCTTTAGGGCTACAGTTAGTACTATTAATAGAGTTAGGGTTAGGGTTAGTGTAATGGGTAGGTTTAGAGCTAGGTTTAAGTATAGGGTTAAGATTAGAATTAGGACTAGGGTTAGCTTCAGAGTTATGAATATGTCTAAGTTTTTATTTAGGGTAAGGATTAGGCTTTGAGCTAGGTTTAGGACAAAGACTAGGGTTAGGATTAGGGTTAGGGCTAGGGTTATTTTTAGGGTTATGCTTTGGGCTAGGTTTTGGCCTGGGATTTGCTCTACATTTTGTGTTAGGTAAAGGCATAAGGTTAAGGCTATGGTTAATGTAAGAACTAGGGTTATAATTAGGGCTAGTTGTATGGTTAGGGTTATAGCTAGGTGTAATGTTAGGTTTAGGTTTCGTTTAGGGTCAGGTTTAGAGATAGGTTTAGTGTTAAAGGGAGGGTCAGTGTACTTATCAGATATAGAGTAAATGTTAAAGCAAGAATTAGGATTAGGTTTATGTCTATGATTAGGTTTACTCTTTGTGTTAGGTTAAGGGTTATTGTTAGGGCTAGGGCTAAGTTTTTTTCTTAGGTCTAGCACTGGAGTTAAGGCTTTATTTTGGACTGTGTTTAGGTCTATGGATTATGATAGGGTTAGGCTTAGGTGCAATTATTGGTAGGGCTAGTGTTAGGGTTTGGTCTAGAAAGAGTTAGGGTCAAGTTTACACCTAGGGTTAGTGTTATGGTCAGAATAAAGATCAGGGTTAGGGTTAGAATAAGTGTTTGTGATAGGGTTAGAGCTAGAATGAGGGCTAGTTTTAGAACTATTTATTGATTTAGGGTTTTTGTTAGCCTTAGGATTTGAGATTACCATTAGGGTTAGCATTTTGCTTATGGATAGGGACAGGGTTAGAGCTAGTGTTAGAGGTAGTGTTTGGGGTAGCGTTAAAACTAGGTTCAGGTCTCAGGGCTAATTTTTCTATTGGGGTTAGGGCCAAGGTTAGGGCCATGGCTAATGTAAGAACAAGGGTTAAAATTAGGGTTCTATTTAGGGTTAGTTTAAGGGGTTAGACCTCTAGTGTTAGGGTTACTTTTAAGGTTATGTTGATATTAAGAGCTAAAATAAGCATTAGAATAAAAATCGGGGTCAGAGTTGGTTTTAGGGTTAGGGTTAGGACACAAATAAGGGCTAGGTTTACTGTTAGGGTTCGGTTTAAGGTTAGAGTGGTGTTTAGAGCCTGGGTGAGTGTTAGAATGAGTCATGGTCAGCGTTAGTTTAAGGTTATGGATAGGACTCTAATTAGGGCTAGGGTTAGGTCTAGTTGTAGTGTTAGGGTTTGGGTTTAAGTTAAGGTTTATGGGTAGGGCTACTGCTCATTTTTTTTTGTCCTAGGTTAGGATTAGGGCTACTTTAACTATTTGCATTAGGGTTAAGGCTAGTGTTAGTGTTAGGCTTAGGCTTAGTGTTAGGACTATATTTAGATTTAGGATTAGATCTAGGGTTAGGACTAGACTAAGAATAAGGCAAGGGTTAGGGCTTGGGTTAGGGTTATGGTAACAGATAGAGTTAGATCTAGGGATATTGTTAGTGTGAAAATTAGAGTTAGTCTTAGGGCTAGGGTTAGGGTTAGGTTTAGGAATATAGTAAATTAGGAGTAGGATTAGAGCTATGGTTAGTGTTCAGCTTAGGCCTATCATTAAGTTTAGGGTTAGGGTTAGTGTTAAGTTTAGGATAAGGGATGGCATGTAGCTAGGTTTAGAGGTATGATGGGGGTTAGAGTTAGGGTCAGGGGTAGGGTTAGTGATAAGGTTATGATTAAGGATAAGCTTAGGACTAGGATGAGGGCTTGTGTTTGCTTTAGTGTTAGGACTAGAATTAGAGTTAGGGTTAACATCAGGTCTATGGTTATGGTTAAAGGTAGTTTTAGGGTTAGGTTCATGGATACGTTTAGTGTAAGTGTTAGGTTTAGAGTAAGGTCAAGTTTAGAGCTAGGGCAATTATTCAGGATAGGGTTAGGGTTAGGGTTTGGTTTAGGTTAGGATTTAGGTTTAGGGCTCAATATAGCATTATGGTTATGGTTAGGGTAATGATAGGGTTTGCTTTAGGGTTCAGGTTAGGTTTAGGATAATTCATAGGGTTTGGGTTAGCGATATGGTTGGGGTTAGGCCTAGGGTTAGCATTTGGATAAGAGTTATGTTTAGGAAATAGAAAGGGTTAGAGCCACGTTTAGAGCTAGGGTTATGGTTAGGAATAGGTCTTGAGTTAGGGTTGGGGTTAGTGTTAATACTAGGGTTAGGTTTAGGTTTATGTTTAGTATAGGGTTTAGGTATTGAGCTAGGGTTAGGGCTAGTGTGAGTTTTAGGGTTAGGTTAGGTCTAGGGATAGGATTATGGTAGGGTTAGGGTTAGGGTTAAGATTATTTTTAAGGTTAGGTTTTGAGTAATGAATAGAGATAGATATAGGATTATGGTTAGGGTTTTATTTTGGTTTATGGTTAGGGTTAGGGCTATGGTTATGTTTAGGTTTATGGTAAGGGTTAGGGTTTAAAATAGGGTTAGGGCTATGGCGAGTGTTACATTTAGGGTTATGTCTAGGGGTAGTTTTCTTGTTATGGTTAGGGTTAGCATTAGGGTTCAGGCTAGGATTATAAATAGGTTTAGTTCTAGGGTTAGGGTAATGGGTAGATTTAGAGCTAGGTTTCGGGATAGGGTAAAGTATCGGACTAGGGCAAAGTTTAGGGTTAGAGTTAGGTATAGGTCTAGGTTATGTTTACGGTAAGTGTTAGGCTTTGAGCTAATTTTAGGGTTAAGTTTAGGTTTAGGCTTAGGGTTTTACTAGGTTTGGTCTCAGATTAGGGCTAGTTTTTGTGTTAAGGTTGAGGCTAAGGTTAGGGAAATGACAAATGTAAGAGCTAGGGTTACAATTATAGTTAGTTTTAGGGTTAGGGGTAGGGGTAGTTCTAGTGTTAAGGTTAGGGTGATATTTATAGCTATGGTTAGTGTTGAGATATGAGTCATGTTCAAGGTTAGTTTTAAAATTAGGTTAGGGCTTGAATTAGGGCTAGGGTTACTGTTAGGGTTTGGTTTAAATTTAGGGTTTTGTAGAGATAGGGTGAGTGTTAGGATATGAGTCAGAGTCAGGGTTATTTTTTAGGTTAAAATTATGACTCGTATTATGGCTAGGATTTGGTCTAGGTGTAGTACTCAAATATGGTTTAAGGTAAGGTTTAGGTTTTGGCCTCTTGCTTTGTTTTGTTTTAGTGCTAGGGTTAGAGTTAGGACTGGTTTTATGATTAGCATTAAATTTAGGGCTAGGGCTATGGTTTTGTTAGGATTAAGTATAGGTTTAAGGTTAGGATTAGGTCTAAGTTTTGTGTTAGGTTTAGGGCAAGAATTAGGGCTAGGGCTAGTATCCAGTCTAGGGTTACAGTTAGGGATAGTTTTAGGGTGAAGTTTAGAAAAATGGTCAGGTTTAGAGCTAGGGGTATTATTACAATCAGGGTCAGGTTTGGGGTTTGGGTTAGGTTAAGGTTTAGGTTTAGGGCTCCAATTAACTTTAAGGGTATAATTAGGGTTAGGGTAATGTATAGGGTTTAGGATTATGGTTCAGGTTAGTTTTAGGGTAATGGATATGGTTAGGTTTTGCGATAGGTTTAGGGTAAGGCCAAGGGTTAGCATTAGGGTTAAAGTTATCATTAAGGGTAATTTATAGAGTTAGGGCTAGGGTTAGGGCTAGGGTTATGAATAGGGATAGGGTTATGATTAGGATTAGGGCTAGATTTAGGGTTAGGGCAAGTTTTGGTCTAGGGTTAGAATTAGGATTAGGATAAGGGTACAGTTTAGAGATTGAGCTAGGGTTAGTTCTAGAACTAGGGTTAGGTTTAGGATTATGACTATGATTATGATCAGTGTTAGAGTTAGGGCAAGGGTTAACATTAATGTTATAGTAATTTATGGGGTTATGTATCAGTTTAGAGTTAGGGTTAGTATTAGGGTTAAGTTAGGGTTAGGTTTAGTATAAGGGTTAGGATTTGAGTTTGGGTTAGGGTTAGGTTTAGGGCTAGGTTTCTGGTTAGTTCTAGGGTTAGGTTTATGTTTGGGTTAGGGTAGGTTTGGGTTTAGGTCTAGATTTATCATTAGGCTTAGGTCTAGAGTTAAAATAATGGGTAGGGCTCGATCTAGTCTTAGGGCTAGGGTTAATTTTAGGATTAGAGCTATGGTTAGTGTAAGAGTTAGGTCTTGTTTTAGTGTTGTGGTTACGTTATTGGTAATGGTTAGGGATAAAGCTAGGGTTGTGGTTAGTGTGCGGGTTAGGTAAAACTCAGGGCTAGGGTAGGGTTAAGGTTAGAGATAAGGATAGGTTTAGCATTAGGTTTAGAGATATGGTTTGTGTGATTGATAGAGTTAGAGCTAGGTTAGGGTGATATTTAGGGTTTGGGCTAGGGTTATGTTTAGTGTAAGGCTTAGGTTTTGAGCTTGTGTTAGTGCTATGGCAAAGGTTAGGATTAGGGTTAGAACTAGATTTAATTTTAGGTTTATGCTTAGGGTTAGGATTAGGGCTACAATTAGGGCTAGGATTTGTGTGAAGTTTAGGGCTAGTGTTTGGTTTATGGGTAATCTAAGACCTAGGGTTATGTTTATGGCTAGTTTTAGGGTCAGTCTTTTGTTAGGGTTAGGTTTGGTGTTAGGTTAATATTTAGAGTTAGGGTTTTTGTTAGGTTAAGGGTCAATATTCGGGTTAGGGTTAGTTTAAGGGTTACGGCCATAATTAGGACTAGGTTTAATTCTAGGGTAAGTTAGTGCTTGGGTTAGGTTAAGTGTTATTGTTAGGTCGAGGGCTCGAGTTATGGCTATATTTAGAATAAGATTTAGGTCTAGAGCTAGTGTTAGTGTAGATCTAGGTATAGTTTTACTGGTAGGGCTAGTGTTAGTTTTTGGTTTAGGGGCAGGGTCTTGTTTAAACCAAGGGTTAGTGTTAGGGTCAGAATAAGGGTCATGGTTAGGGTTGGACTTGGGTTAAGTTTAGAGCTAGAATGAGGGCTAGGATTATGACTAGTAATAGAGTTAGGGTTTGGGGTAAACTAAAGATTAGGGTTAGGACTAGTGTAGCAATAGGGTGAAGGTTTGACTTAGTGTAAGTGATAGGGTTAGAGCTAGGGTTAGGACCAGGGATAGGGTTAGGGTTAGGGCTGGGATAGGGTTAGGTTTTGGATTAAGGATATGTTTAGGGATAGTATTAGGGGTAGGGTTTGTGTTAGGGTCAAAGCTAGCATTAGGGCTAAGGCTAATGTCAGGCCTAAGGTTAGATTTAGGGATAGATTTAGGGTTATGATTATGGCTAGGCATAGTGTAAGGGTTAGGTTAAGGTTTAGGGTATGGTTTAGAGCTAGGGGTATTATTAGGGTCGTATTCAGGGATATTGTTTGGGTTAGGTTAATGATTAAGTTTAGGGCTCAAATTAGCTTTAGGTTTAGAGTTAGGCTTCTGGATATGTTTAGGTTTAGGGTTCATATTAGGTTTAGGTTAATAAATAGGTTTAGGGTTAGGAATAAGTTTAGAGTTACCCTAGAGTTAGAATTAAAAAATGGTTAGGGTTAGGGTAATGGATAGGGTTATAGCTCGGGTTAGGGCTACATTTACGGTTAGGTTAGGGCTAGGGTAAAGTTTAGGTTTAGGGCAAGTTTTGAGGTTAGGGTTAGGTTTAGGTTAAGGGTTAGGGATAAGGTTAGTGTTATGGTTAGACTTAGGGTAAGTGTGAGCATTTGAGCTAGGTTTAGGTATATAGTGAGTATTAGGGCTTGAGTCAGGGCGAGGGTTAGTTTTAGGATTAAGGTTACGTTTAGGTAAGTTTCAAGTTGAGAGAGGGTTAGGGCTAGAGCAAAGGTTATGGTTAGGTTCATGTCTAGGGTTACAGCTGGGGTTATGATTAGGGATAGGTTTAGGGCTAGGATAAGGACTAGGTTTTGTGTGAGGTTTATGGCTAGCGTTAGAGCTATGGGTAATGTAAGAGCTAAGTTTTTGTTTATGGCTAGTCTTAGGGTTAGAATTATGGATAAGTCTAGTGTTAGGGTTACGTTTTTGGTTAGGATAAGGTTTAGAGCTAGGGTTTATGTTAGGGTAAGGGTCATTTTTTGGGTTAGGTTTAGGTTTATGTTTATGCCCAGATTTAGGACTGGCTTGTGTCTAGTGATAGGGTTAGTCTTTGTGTTAGGTTAATGGTTATTTTTAGGGCTAGTGCAAGGTTTTTCTTAAGGGCTAAGGTTAGATTTATGACTCTGTTTAAGATTAGGTTTGATATATTTTTAGTGTTGTAGTTTGGTTTAGGTATAGGTTACCAGTAGGAATTTGGTTAGGGTTCCCTTTGGGGTTAGGATCAGGTTTAGAAATAAGGTTAGTGTTAGGGTCAGAATAAGGGTCAGGGATAGGGTTATGATTAGGGTTAGGGTTAGAGCTAGAAGGAGGGCAGGGCTAGGACTAGTAATAGAGCTAGTGTTTGGGGTATGCTAAGGATGAGGTTTAGGACTACTGTAGCAATAGGGTGAGGGTTTGGCTTAGGGCTAAGATTTGTGTTAGCATTAGGGCTACAGCTAAAGTAAAAACTAGGATTCCAATTAGGGCTGGTTCTAGGGTTAGCATTAGAGCAATGTTTAGAGCTAGGTTTAGTGTTAGGGTCTTGGTCAGGGTAACGGTTTTTTCTACGGTTAGGTTTAGGACTCAAATTAGAGCTAGGTTCAGGGATAGGTATAGGGTTATGGTTTGGTTTAGGTTAATGTTTTGGTGTAGGGTTATATCTCTGTTTTGTTTTAGGGCTAGGGTAGGGTTAGGGCTAGTTTTCCAATTGGCATTCAGGTTAAGACTTGTGTTAGGGTGAGGTTTAGGCTTATGTTTAGGGTTAGATCCAGGTTTAGGTCTAGGGAGAAGATTAGGTTAGGTTTGGGGCTAGGAATAGGGCTAGGTGTTGGATTATCAGAAGTGATAGGTTTAATATTAGGTATATGGCTATGGTGAGAGTTAGAGGTACTCTTAGGGCTAGGGAGAGTGTTAGGTTTAGGGTTATTGCTAAATTAGGGCTAGGATTAGTGCTAGGGTTACTGTTAGTGTTAGGCCTAGGGTTAGGGATAGAGATAGGGCTAGTGTTAGGTTTAGGATTACAGTTAGTTTTAGTAGAAGGGATGGGATTACAGCCATATTTAGGGCTAGAGTTAGAGTTCTGGTTAATTTAAGGCTGGGTTTATGCCTAGGATGAGTGTTCATGTTAGGGCTAGTGATTGGAATAGGGCTAGGGCTAATGTAAGGTCTAGGTTACTAGCTTTAGGATTAGGTTATGGCTAAGTATAGTGTAAGGGCTAGGTTTAGGGTAAGAGCCAAGATTAAAGCTAGGTGTACTCTTAAGTTCAGGGTCAAGGTAGCGTTTCCTTTAGGTTAAGGTTTAGGGATAAGGTTTGAATTAGCCTTAGGTTTAGGATTAGCATGAGGATAATGGATAGGGTTAGGTTTAGGGTTCAGGTTAGTTTTGGCGTAATGGATAGTGTTAGTGATAGCGATATGGTTAGCAATAGGCCCGGGGTTAGCATTTGGTTAGGCTTATCTTTAGGATAATGTTAGAGGTAAGTTTAGGGCTAGGGTTAAGATTAGGATTACGGCTAGCCTTAGGGTTAGGCCTGGGGTTATTGTTAGGGTTAGACTTAGGGTAAGTGTTAACATTCGAGCTAGGGTTAGGGGTGTGGCAATGGTTAGGGCTAGAGTCAGGACTAGGGATAGGGTTTTGGTTAGGGGTTGTTTTTAGGTAAGATTTAGAGTTTGAGTTAGGTATAGGGCTAGGGCAATGGTTACAATTAGTTTCAGTTCTACAGTTATGGTTAGGGTTACGATTGGGGCTAGGTTTAGGGCTAGGATAAGTGGTAGGTTTTTTTGTGAGGTTTATGGTTAGTCTTAAGTCTATGGGTAACATACGAGCTATGGTTATGTTTATGGCTAATTTCAGGGTTAAGGTTATGTATAAGTCTAGTGTTAGGGTTAGCTTTTGGGTTAGCATAAGGATTAGAGCTAGGGTTTCTATTAGGGTAAGTGTCATTGTTTGGGTTAGGTTTAGGTACAAGTTTTGGGTCACATTTAGGGCTAGCTTTGGGTTTGCGCATAGGGTTCATCTTTGTGTTAGTTAAGAGATATTTTTAGGGCTAGTGCTAGGTTTTTCTTTGAGGCTAAGGCTAGATTTATGACTCTATTTAAGATTATGTTTGGTCTAGTGCTAGTGTTACTGTTAGGTTTAGGGATGGGTTTACCAGTATTGTAGGGTTATGTTTCGCTTTAGATTTAGGGTCAGGTTTAGACCTAGGGTTAGTGTTAGGGTCAGAATAAGGGTCAGGTGTAGGGTTAGTGTTTCAGTAGGGGTTAGAGCTTGAGTGATGGCAGGGTTAGGACTATTAATAGAGCTAATTTTTGGGGAAGGCAAAGAATTAGTTTTAGGACTAGGGTAGAATTACGGTGACGGTTTGGCTTAGGAAAAAATAGGGTTAGGGATAAGGTTAGTGTTAGGATTAGGGTTAGGGCTAGGGTTAGGGCTAAGGTTAGGGTTAGTGTTAGTGTTAAACCTAGGGTTAGGGCTTGGATTATGGCTAGAATTTGTGTAGAATTAGGGCAACAGCTAATGTAAGAACTAGGATTCCATTTAGGTCTAGTTCTAATGTTAGAATTATGGCATTGTTTAGAGCTAGGGTTAGTGTTAGGGTCTGAGTCAGGATAATGGTTTTCTCTTGGGTTAGTGTTAGGACTCATTAGAGCTATGTTTAGGGCTAGGTATAGGGTTAGGGTTTGGTTTATGTTGAGGTTTAGATGTACGGTTATGGCTCAGTTTTGTTTTAGGGCTAGTGTAGTGTTAGAGCTAGTTTTCCAATTAGCTTTAGGGTTAAGGATAGTGTTAGGGTAAGGTTTAGGCTTACGTTTAGGTTTAGACCCAGGTTTAGGGCTATTGAGAAGATTAGGGCTAGGGTTGTGGATAGGGATAGTACTAGGTTTGGGGTTATAATAAAGGATAAGTTTAAAATTAGGTAAATGGCTACAGTGAGAGTTAGAGTTAGTCTTAGGGCTAGGCATAGGGTTAATTTTAGGGTTATGGCTAAATTAGGGGTCGGATAAGCGCTAGGTTTAGTGTTAGTGTTAGGCCTAGGGTTAAGTGTAGAGATAGGGTTAGTGTTAGTGTTAGGGTTATAGTTAGATTTAGGAAAAGGGATGGGGTTATACCTAGTTTTATGGCAAGGTTTAGGGTTTCGGTTAAGATTAAGGCTAAGATTGAAGCTAAAATGAGCCCTTGTGTTAGGGCTAGGGCTTGGATTAAAAGGAGAGCTAATGTCAGGACTAGATTTGCGGTTAAGTTTAGATTTATGATTAGGTTATAGCTAAGTCTTGTGTAAGGGTTAGATGTAAGGTAAGGGCCAAGTTTAGAGCTAGGTGTATTATTGGGTTCAGAGTGCTGTTAGGGTTTGGTTTAGGTTAGGGTTTAGTGTTAAGGCTTGAATTCACAATAGGGTTATGGTTCTGGTTAGGGTAATGGATAGAGTTAGGTTTAGGGTTCAGGTTAGGTTTAGCAATAGATAAAGTTAGTGATAGCAATTGGGTTAGCGTTAGGCCTAGGGTTAGCATTTGGTTAGGCTTATTATTAGGGTAATGTTAGAGGTAATATTAGGGATAGGGTTAAGGTTAGGATTTGAGCTAGAATTAGTGTTAGACTTAGGCTTAGTGTCAAGGTTAGGTTAAGGGTAAGTTATAGTGTTTTAACTAGGGTTAGTTCAAGTATGAAGGTTAGACTCAGAGCCAGGGCTACAGTTAGTGTTAGGGTTATGGTCAGTGTTAGGGTGAGGGTTAGGGTTAGAGTTAGGGTTAAGTTTAGTGTTAGGGTTAAGATTAGAATTAGAGTTTGTGTTAGAATTAAGTTTTGGGTTAGGGTTAGTGTTAGGGTGAGGCTTAGGGTTAGGCTTAGGTTCAGGTTTAGTGTTAGGGTTCAGGTTTCGGTTAGGGTTAGTATTTGGGTTAGTGTTAGGGTTAGGGTAATGATGAGTGCTAGGGTTAATGCTAGTATTAGGATTAGGGATTGGGATAGGTTTAGGGTTAGTGTGAGGGTTTGGGTTCAGGTTAGGTTTAGGTTTAGTGTTAGAGTTAGGCTTATGGTTAGGATTAGTGTTAGGGTTAGGGTTAGGGTTAGGATAAGGTTCAATGTTAGGGTTAGGGTTAGGGTTAAATTTAGTACTAAGTTTAGGGTTAGGGTTATGGTAAAGTTTAGGATTAGGGTTAGTAATAGGGTTAAAGTTACTGTTAGTGTCATGATTAGGGTTAGAGTAAGGGTTAGGGTAAGTGTTAGGGTTAGGGTTAGGTTAGGGTTAGGGTTAGTGTAAGGCTTAGGGTTGGGTTTAATATTATAATTAGGGTTAGGGTTATTGTTAGGGTTCATGTTAGTACTAGGTTTAAGGATTGGGTTAGGGTTAAGATTAAGTTAGTGTTAGGGTTATGGGTAGGTTAAGGTTAGGGTTAGTATTAGGGTTAGGGTTAGGTTTATGGTTAGATTTAGGGTCGGTGTTAGGGTTAGGGTTAAAGTTAGGATTATGTTTTGTATTAGGGTTAGGGTAAGAATTAGGGTTGTTGTAAGTGTTAAGGTTAGGGTTAGTGTTACGTTTTGAGTTAGGGTTATATTTAGTGTTACCATTATGTTTAGCATGAAAATTTTGTTTAGGGATCGTGGTCAGGTTAGTGTTAGGGTTAAGTCTAGGGTTATGGTTAGTATTTGTATTAGGGTTACTGTTAAGGTTAGGTTTAGTTTAGGGTTGGGTTTAGTGTTAGGACTGGGGTTTGGTTTAGTGTTAGAATTAGGTTTAGGATTATGCCCTAAACCAAACCCTAAAACAAACCCTAAATGTTACACTAACCCTAACCCTATTACTAAACCTAAAACAAACACTAAACATAACCATAAACCTAATACTAAAACTAAACCTAAATCTAAACTTAAATCTAAAAATAACCCTATCACTAACACTAATCCTAACCCTACTACTAATCCCAACCCTAATCTTTACCCTAAGACTGACTCTAACCCTAAACTTAACCTTTAGCCTAACCTTACTCATTACCCTAACACTGAATGTAACCCGAACCCTAACAGTAACCCAAATTAAAACCCACACCCTAACCCTAATCCTAACACAAATCCTAACACTAACCTTAACATATACCCTAACCCAAACTACAACCCTAACCCTAACCCTTACCTAACACTAACCCTAACACATACCCTAACAATAACCCTAAACCTAACCCTTAACCTACCAACAGCCCTAAAACTAACCATAACCATAACCGTAACATTGACCCTAACCCTATTCCTAACCCTAATTCTAATTTTAAAACTAACCCTAAACATAACCCTAACATAACACTGACACTAATCTTAACCCTAACCCTTAAGCTAACACTAACCCAACCCTTTAGCCTAACCCTATTTGTAACACTAACCCTAACCCTAACTCTAACCGTAACACTAACCTTAAAGCTATCCCAAACCCTAACACAATTTCTAATGCTATTTCTAATCCTAAACTTATCACTAACACTAACCCTAACCCTAACCGTAACACGGACACTAACCCTAACACAAACCCTAACCCTAAACCTAACTGTAACATGAACACTAAACTTAACCCTAACTCTAAATGTAACACTAATCCTAACCCTAACAATAACACTAACCCTAACAGAAACCCTAAACCAAACCCTACAATGAACCCTAAATATTACAAGAACCTAACAGTAACCCTAATCCTTAACTCTAACACTAACCCAAACCCTAACTCTAATCATAAACCTAACATTACCCCTATACCTAGCCCTAACCAAAACACTTACATTAATCCTAACTCTAATCCTAATAGTAAAACTAACCCTAATATTAAAAATAAACATAACACTAACACTAACGCTAACCCTAACCCTAACCTTAACCCTAATATAAATTAACCCTAACAGTAACTCTATTCCTAACCCTAACTCTATCCTTAACCCTATTCCTAACCCTTACACTAAATCTAAACCTAACCCTAACCCTAACATTAAACCTAACTCTAAACCTAACCTTAACCCTATCACTAACCCTCACCTAACCCTAACCGTATCACTAACCCTAATCCTTACTCTAAAACTAACACTAATCCTAACCACAACCCCAAACCTTACCCTAATCCTAACTGTAACCATAAACCTAACCCTAACAGAAACCTTAAAACTAACTGTAGCACGAACCATAACCCTAAACCTAATATTAATACTAAAGCACTCTCCAACCTTATCCATAACCCTAAATGTAATCCTAACCCTAACACTAACCCTAAACCTAACTCTAATTTTAACTCTAACACTAACCTTCACCCTACCAGTAAGCCTAACCCTAATCCTAAATCTAACACTAACCCTAACACTAACCCTAAACCTCATTCTAATCCTAACCTAACCCTAACACTAACTATAAACATAACCCTAACACAAACCTTAAATCTAATTATAACCCAAAGCCAAAAAACTAATCCGAACCCTAACCCTAACCCTAACATTAACACTAACTTTAAACCTAACCAAAAATTTACACCTACACCTAACACTGTACCTAGCCCTAACCCTAACACGAAATCTAAACCTAACAGTAACCCTAACACAAATACAAATCCTAACCCTAAACCTAACACAAACCTTAACCCTATCCCTAATCCTAATACAAACCCTAACCCAAACCACAACCCTAACCCTAACCTAACCCTAACCCTAACACTTACCTAGGGTAACCATAACACTAACCATAACCATAACACTAACACTAACTATAACCCTAAACCTAATCCTAACCTTAACATTAACCCTAAACATAAGCCTAACCCTAACTGTAACACTAACATTAATTGTAACACTAATTCTAACATTAAGCTAAACCTAATCATAACCCTATCACTAACACTAACCCTAACACGAACCCTATCTCTACCCATTATCTTAATCATAACCTTAGCCTTAAATCTAACCCTAATCCTAAAACAAATCCTAACCCTAACAAAAAACCTAACTCTAACACTATACCTAACACTAAAGCTAACTCTAACTGTAACCCTAACTCTAAAACTAACCATAAAGTTAAACTAAAATGGAACCCTAACCCTAACCCTAACAATAATCTTAACCCTATCGCAAACCCAAACTCTAACACTAACATTAACCCTAACTGTAACCCTAATCTTAATTGTAACCCTAACCCTTACCCAAATTTTAACCCTAACTTTAAATCTAACACCAAGAATAACCCTAATCCTAAACCTAATCCTAACCCTAACCCTAACCCTAACTCTAACCCAAACCCTAACCCAAAGCCTAACCTAATCCTAGCACTAACCCTAAAACAATTATAAACCTAAACCAAATACTAACGGTAACCCTAACACTAAGCCTAACCCTAACCTTAACGCTACCCTAAACCTAACCTAAATATAATCCTAACCATAACCTTAACCCAAATTCTAATTGTATCTGTAACCCTAATCGTAACCGTAACCTGAACCCTGACACAAACCCTAACACAACCCTAACTCTAACCCTAACCCTAACCCTAACCCTAAACCTTGTCCTAACCCCAACACTAACACTAACACTTTTCATAAACCTAAACCTTGGTCTAAACCTTAAAATGACCCTAAACATAACACTAAAACTAACACTCACCCTAACTCTAACACTCACCCTAACCCTAAACTTAAACCTAAAATTAATGCTAACACTAACCCTAACCCTAAACATCAATCTAAACCTAATCCTAACCCTAACCTATCACTAACACTAAACCTAACCATAAACCTATCCCTAATTCTAAACCTAACCATAAGCCTAAACCTAACACTAACCCTAAATCTAACCATAACACAACTCTAAATCCTAGCCCTAACCATACTTCTAACATAACCCTCACCCTAACCCTAACACTAAAACAAACCCTAACACTAACCCTAGCCCCAAAACTAACCCTATCCATAACTTAACCCTTACCCTTACACTACCCTCTTTCTAACACTAACCTTATCACTAACAGTAACCCTAAACCTCACAATAACCCTAAATCTATCTCTCACCCTAACCCAAACAGTAATCCTAACCCGAACCCTAATTCTAGAGTGAACCCTAAACCCAACCTTAACCCTAACAGTAAACAAACCCTTACCATAACCCTAACTTTAACCCAATCTCTCATCTGAACACAAATCTTTAACCAAATGATAAACCTTAATCTAATCTTACCCTAACCCTATGTAACCCTAACCCTAAACCTAACACTAACCCTAACCTCAACCCTAACCCTATCACTAAACCTAAACATAACCCTAATGCTAAACCTAACATTAATTATAACCATGACCATAAACTAACACTAAAACTAACCCTAATTTTACACTTAACTGTAAAATCAATCCTAGATTTACCCTAACCCTAACTCTAAACCTAATTCAAACATAACCCTTTGCCTAAAACTATCCCTAACCCTAACCCAAACACTAAGCCTAACCCTAACCCTGACCCTTACACTAAGAATAACACTAACCCTAACCCAAATCCTAACACTAACCTTAACCCTAAACCTAACACTAATCCTAACTCTAATTCTAAACCTACCTATAACACCAACCCTAACCCTAACACTAAATCTAACACTAACTTTAAAATTAACCCTAACCCTAACACTATCCTTATCCAGATCCCTAACCCTAATACTAACCCTAACCCTAACACTAACACTAACACTAATTCTATTTTTAACACTAACACTAACCCTAACCCTTACACGAAACCTAACCCTAACACTATCCCTAAACTTATACCTAACCCTGACCCTAACACTAACCCTAAACCTAAAACTAAATCTAACACTAACACTAACCCTAAGCCTAACACTCATCCTAACCCTAATCCTAACCCTACAAGAAAGCCAAACCCTAACACAAATCCTAAACCTAACACTAATCCTAACCCCAAACTTAACCCTAACCCTAACATTATCCTAAACATAACCCTTACCCTAACTCTAACCCTAACCCTAAACCTAACACTAACCCTAAGCCTAATCCTAACCCTGTCACTAACACTAACCCTAACACAAACACTAACACTAACACTAACACTAAACTTCACCATAAACGTTACCCTACCCCAAACACTTACTCTCTACCTAACACTAACAATAACCTTAAACCTAACTCTAACACTAACCCAAATAATAGTCCTAACTTTAAACCTAACCCTAACTGAAACACTACCCTAACCTTAACTGTAAATTTACATCTAAATCTAACACTAACCCTGCCCCTAACTCTAACACAAACCTTAAACCTAATTCTAACCATAACACTAACATTAACCCACACCTTATCCCTAACACTAACAGAAATCCTTAACCTTACTCTAACCCTAACACAAACCATAAGCAAACCATAACTCTAACCCTAAACCTAACCCTAACCCTAACCCCAATGCTAACCCTATAACTAACTTTAAACACAAAACTAAACCTAACACTAAATCTAACTGTAAACCTAACCGTAACCCTAAATCTAACTCTAATCTTAAACCTAACCCTAATGATAACCTTAACACTAACCCTAAAACAAACCCTATCCCTAACCGAACACTAACCCTAACACTAACCCTAAAGTCAACCCTAACCGTAACTCTACAACTAACCCTAACCCTAACCTGAACCCTAAGTTTAATACTAACCCTATCACAATCGCTAACCCGAACCCTAACCCTAATCTTAACTGTAACCCTAAATCTAACTCAAACACTAATCCTAACAAAAATTCTAACACTAAACATAACACTAAAACTATGGCAAAACCTAAACCTAACCCTAACACTAACCCTAACCCTAACCCTAACATTAACCCTGTCTCTAACTCTATCCTTAACCTTAACACTAATCCTAAACCCTACATTTACCAAACCCTAACACTCACCTAATTTTAACTGTAAATCTAACCATATTCCTAAACCTAGCACTAATCCTAAACCTAACTGTAACCCTAAACCAAACACTAACGCTAAACCTAATGTTAATCCTAACACTAACACTAACTCATACCTCAACCCTAACCATAAACCTAATTCTAACAGTAACCCTAACCCTTGCCCTAACCCTATCACTAATCCTAACTCTACCTCTAATCCTAACCATTACCCTAAGCCAAACCCTCACCCTAATGCTACCCTAGTCCTAACACTAATCCTTAGCTTATCTGACACCCTATCTTCATTACTGTTCCTAAACCTAGACATCATTCTAGCTCTAGCCATAACCCAAACCCTGACCCTTATTCTTACCCTAACACTAACCCTAGATCTAAAGAAGACAGTAACCCTAAAAAGGAACTTAACTCTACCCCTACCAGTAAACCTATATCTAAACCTAACAGTAACACTAGCACTAGACAAAACCTAATCCTAAATGTAGTCATAAATCTAGCCCTAGCCCTAAGCAAAAAACTTGAACTGGCCCTAACAATAACCCTTAACCTAACACAAAGACTAACCATATCCCTAGACCCAACACTATTCCTAATTCTGGCCCTAACCCTCAACCAAATACCAACGCTTACCCTAAGACAAACCCTAGATCTAAACCTTATCCTAACCCAAAAACTAACCCTAACACCAGACTTATCCATAACCCTAAGCCTAAAACTCCCCATAAACATAACCGAGCTCTTACATTACCCATACCCTTAATGCTTGCCATAAACATCACACAAACCTAGCCCTTATCCTAGCCCTAAACTTAGCCCTAATTGTAACACTAATCATAACCCTAGACCTAACCCTAACCCTAACCCTCACCCTAGTCCTAAACCTAGCTCAAATTCTAACCCTAACCCTAATTAAAACACTAACCCTATCCCTAACTCTGTCCCTGACTGTGGCCCTAACCCTCGTCCTAGACCTAACCCTGGCTCAAACCCTAATACTTACTCTAAACCTAACCTTGACACTAACCCTAGGCCTAACCCTAACACTAGCCATAAACTTAACTTTAACCCTAGCCATAATATTAACTCTAATCCTATCCATTACCCTAAAGATAAGCCTAAACCAAATGCTAACCCTAGGTCTAATGCTAACCCTATCGCTAACAATAACCATATCCATTACTCTAAACCTAACCTGAATCCTAAACCTAACCCTATTCATTTCCCTAATCCTAAATGGAACCCTAATGCTAATACAAGCCTTAACCCTAAACCTTAACCTAAACCAAACCATACCCGGACCCAGAACCTAACAAAACCTCTAGCTCTAAACCCGAAACTTACCCTAAACCTAACCCTTACACTTGACCTAGTCTTACCCTAACCATAAAACTACCACTTTCTTTGAACCTAGACCTGACATTAGTTCTAGCCCTAATCTTAGCACTAGCCCTAACACATACCCTCATCCTGGCACTAAACCAAGCCTTAACCCTAAACCAAACCCTAATCTTAGCTCTAAATAAAATTCAACCAGAACCCTAGCTATACACCTAGCTATAACCCCATCTCTTCCCCTAAATCTAACCCCAACCATAACACTTACACTAACCATAACCCTAGCCCTAACATTAGGGCTAATCTTAACACTAACCCTAGCTCTAGTCCTAGCCCTAATTTAGCCCTAACCCTAAACCTACCTCTAACCCTAGACTGAAGAATAACACTAATCGCACCCCAGTCCTATTTCCAGTTCTAACCATATTCATTACCATAACCCTAACACTAGACCTAAACTTAAACCTAAAGCAGGCCCTAGCCCTAAACCTAGATCTAACCATAACAATAAATCTAAGCCTAAACCTCATCTTACCACTAGCCCTAACACTATCACTAAACCTATAACAAGCCCCAACCCTAGTCCTACCTCTAAAAATAAAACTGATCCAAAGCCCTAACCGTAATTCTACCTAACAGTAATGCTAGACCTAACATTATCCCTATAACTAATTTTTACTCAAACCCTCATACAAACCCTAACCCTAGCCTTAATCCTAGCCCTAATTCGAGTTGTATCCCTAACCCTGATCAGTAACACTGATCCTGACTCTGACCCTAACACTCACCTTATCTGTAATCATCTCCCTTAACCTAAACCTATTCTAAGCACTAGACCTAAAAGTAATGCTAACTATAAAACTGGCCCTAATCTTGACTCTAGTTTTTACAATAGCCATAGTCCTACCTTATCGGTAAACTAACCCAAAACCTAGCCCTTATCTGAGCCCTAACCCTAGCTTTAACCCTATCCCTAACCCTAAACCTAGCCCTAACACTTAACCTAAACCTAACCCAAAACTAAAAGTTGCCCTATCCTGAACCACGGCCCTAATCATAACCATAACCCTAGATATAATCTCATTTATTAACCTTACCATAACCCTACCAAAATTTAACCCTAGGCCTAACACTAACAATAGCCCTAACCTAACAATAACCCAAGCCCTAAGTGAAGCTCTAATCCTTACCATTACCCTAACCTTAACTCTAACTGAATTCTATCCCTAGGCCCAACCTTAACACTATAACTAACCGTATGTCTGTCCATTACCCTAAACCTAAACTGAACTCTAAAACTAACCATATCCATTAGCCTAATCCTAACACTAACCCTAATGTTAATTTGAGACCTAACCCTAAACCTTAATCTAACACGTACCCTAACTCTGATTCTTACCCTAATAATATGCTTGGTGAAAATCTGCTCCTAAAACTAAACCTAATCCTTAAAATAGATCTGGCTATAAACCTAACTCTACAACTATCCCTAACCATAACCCTAGACCTAACATTAGCCCTAGCCCTAATCCTAATCCTAATGCTAACACAAACCCTAGCCCTAATCCTAGCACTAAACCTAGCCTTAATCCTAACAAAAATCTTAACCCTAGACTTACCCTAATTTTATCCCTTGATCTAGCTCAAAACATAGCCGTAAAAACATACCTTATCCTAACCCTAGCCACTAAACCTAGACCTAAAGCTAACATTAAACATAGCACTAATCCTAGCCCTAACTTAGCTATAACCATAAACCTAACCCTATCCCTAGCCCTAAGACTAACTCTAACTCTCACCCTAGCCCTATCCCTAGTACTAAACATATCCCTTACCATAACACAAACTCTAGCCCTATCCCTAGCCCTAACCTTAGCCCTAATCTTTGCCCTAGCCCTAAACATGGATCTAACCCTAATCTTAAGCCTAAAGCTCACCCTAACACTAACCCTGACCCTAATGCTAATTGGCAAATTAGCACTTACCCTACACTAGCCCTAAAACAAAACTGAGTGATAACCCTAAACCTAAACCTTAACCTATATCAAACACTAACCCTAAACCTAGCCCTAAACCTTGCAATAATTTGAGTGCTAAACCTAACACTAGAAGTAACAATAACCCTGACTCGGATCCTGACACTAAACCTAGCTCTAGATATTTCTCTAACACTAACCCTAGAAGTAGCTCTAAGTATAAACCAAGTTTTTTCATTAGCCATAGCCCTAAAACTAACACAAATCCTATCGCTAATTCAAGCTCTAACCTTAGATATAACCCTAAGACTAACCCTAACATTTACCCTAGCCCTTAACCTATCACTAACCCTAATCCTACCTCTAAACCCATCCAATTCCCTAAGCCAAACCCTCACACTAAGGTTACCTAGTCCTAACCCTAATTCTTAGCTGACCAAATCCCCATCTCTATTACTAGTCCTAACCCTAAGCCTAATTATAGCTGTAACTCTAACCCAATCATTTACCAATATTCTGACTCTAACACTAACCCAATAACTAAACCTCACACTAACCTTAAACAGGACCCTACTCTACCCCTACCAGTAAACCTGTACCTAAACTTAACAGTAACACTACCACTAGATCAATCCTAATCCTAAATATAGTCATAAATCTAGCCCTAGCCCTAAGCAAAAACCTTGTACTAGCCCTAAAAATAACCCTTAACCTAACCTAAAAACTAACCCTATCCCTAGACCCAACTAGTCGTAATTCTGGCCCTAACTCTAACCCTCCCCTAACCCTAACTGATAGCCCTAATGCTAGCTTTATCCTAGCCCTAAACCTAGACCTAATCGTAACCCTAACCGCAACCCTAGTCGTGACTCTAACCCTAACCATCGCCCTAGCCCTAAACCTAGTTCATACCATAACACTTACCCTAAACCTAACCCTGACACTAACCCTAGGCCTAATCCTAACCCTAGGCCTAATCCTAAACTTAACACTAGCACTAACATTAGCTCTAAACTTATCCATTAACCTAAACATAAGCCTAATTCAAATGCTAACCCTAGGCCTAATGCTAACCCTATCGCTAACACTAAAACTATCCATTAGTTTAAAACTTAACCTGAACCCTAAACCAAACCATTTTCATTACCCAACCTCTAATACTAACCCTACTGCTAATTCAACCCTTAACTTTTAACCGTAAACTAATCAAAACTCTACCCAAACCCTGACCTTTATAATATACCAAGCTCTAAACCAAACCCTTACCCTAAATGTAATCCTTACAGTAAACCTAGCCATACCTAACCTTAAACTATCTCTAACCATAACCCTCGACCTGACATTAGTCCTAGCCCTTAACCTATCCCTAGACCTAACAAAAACCCTCAAACCTAGCCCTAAATCTAGCCTTTATTATAACCCAAACCTAACGTATCCCTAACCAAAATTCGAATTCTCGCCCTATTCCTAAACCTAGCTACAACCCCATTCATTTCCCTAAACCTAACACTAACACTAGCTCAAACCCTAGCCCTAACCCTATCCCTAGTGCTAATCCTAGCCCTAATTTAGACCTAACCTTAAACCCACCCCTAACCCTAGCACTAAGACTAACTCTAACTCTCACCCTAGCCATATTTCTAGTTATAACACTGTCTGTTATCATAACCAAAACACTAGCCCTAACTTTAGTCCTAACCATAAACCTAGCCCTAAACCTAGATCTAACCATAACAATTAATATAAGATAAAACCTCACCTTACTACTAGCGTTAACACTATCGTTAATCCCAAAACTAGCCCTAACATTAGCCGTCACTCTAAAACAAAACTGAGCCATAGCCCCAACCCTAACCCTAACCTAAATGTAACCGTAGACCTGACATTAGCCCTATTCCTAATTCTTACCCTAACCGTAACACAAATCCTAACACTACATCTAGCCTTAACCCTCACCATAATTTGAGTCCTTTCCCTAATCCTAAAAGTAACACTGATCCTGACTCTGACCCTAACACTAACCCTATCTCTAATCATCCCCCTAAACCTAAATGTAATATAAACACTAGACCTCGCCCTAATTCTAACCCTAATACTAGTCCTACTCATAACGCTAGTTCTTACATTAGCTGTAGTCCTACACTAGACCTAACCTAACCCAATCCTAGCCCTAATTTGAGCCCTAACACTAGTTTTAATTGTAGCCTTAACCCTATCCCTAGCCCTAACACTTAACCTAAACCTAACCTTAAAATTAACCTTTTTCTAACCCAAAACCAAAACCAAATCATAGCCCTATTATTTACCATAACACTAGCCCTATACCTAGATATAAGTTTATCGATTACCCTAACAATAACCCTAAGCAATTCTAAACCTAGGCCTAAACCAAACCATAGCCCTAACCTAACCATAACCCTAGTCCTAATGTAGCTCTAATCCTATCCATTACCTGAACCATAACTTTAAACAATTTATATCTCTAGGCCTAACTCTAACCCTATGCCTTACCCTAACCCTGTTGATTATACTAAACTTAACCTGAACCTGACACCTAACCATATCCATTATCCTAACACTAGGGTTAATTTTAGCCCTAACCCTAAACCTTAACGTAACACATATCCTTAACCTGACTCTAACCCTAATGATACCCCTAGCTGTAAACCTGACCCTAACCCTCAATGTAACACTTACAATAGAGTTGTCCATACATCTAAACCTAAAACTATCTCTAACCATAACCCTAGAACTGACATTAGCTCTAGACTTAATCCTAGCCCTAACCCTAGCAAAAACCCTACACCTAATCTTAGAACTAAGCCTAGCCTTAATCCTAATCCTAACCTTAACTGGAGCCCTAAACCTTATTTTATCCCTTGCACTAGCCCAAAATGTATTTATAACATCATACAATACCCTAACATTAATGCTAACCCTAAACCTAGACCTAAATTTAGACCAAAAACTAACACTAACCTTAGGGCTAATCATAGCCCTAAATTAACCCTAATCCTAAACCTAATCCTATACCTAGACTTATGACTAACTCTAATTCTCGACCTAGCCCTATCCCTAGTTCAAAACCTATCACTTACCATAACCCCATATCTAGCCCTATCTTTAGCCCCAACCCTAACTCTAACCATCACCCTAGGCTAAAATCTGCTTGTAAACCCTAAACTTAAGTCCAAACCTCACCCTAACACTAGTTCTATAACTAATGTTAGTTGGAAAACTAGCCCTAACCCTACCCTAGCCCTAAAACAAAACCCAGCCATAATCCTAACCCTAACCCTTAACCTAACCCAAACACTAACCTTACACCTATCCCTAAACTTAGCCCTAATTTGATTCCTAACCATAATCATAGAAATAACCTTGACCCTGTGTAAGACCCTAACAGTACCCCTAGCTCTAAACATTGCCCTAACACTAACCATAAAACTATCCCTAATCAGAAAACTAATTATTATTTCATTAGCTGTAGCCTTAATGCTAACATAAATCCTAGCCTAATCTGAGCCCTGACTCTAACCCTAACCCTAACCATACGTCTAACCCTATCCCATACCCTAAGCCAAACCCTCTCCCTAATGCTTCTCTAGTCCTAAACTTAATCCTTAGCCTACTCCAAGCCTTAACTCTATTACTAGTCCTAAAACTACCCCTCATTCTAGCTTTAATCCTAATCCTAACCCTGACGCTTATTCTGATCCTAACACTAACCCTAGATCTAAACCTTACCCTAACCCTAAACCGAACCCTAACACTACACTTACCGGTAAACATATACTTAAACCTAACAGTAAAACTTGCATTAGACCAAACCTAATCCTAACGTCATAAATCTAGCCTCAGCCCTAAACAAAAACCTAGCACTAGCCCTAACAATAACTCTTAACCTAACGTAAAGACTAAACCTATCACTAGACCATACACTAGTCCAAATTGTGTCCCTAACCATAAAACAAACCCTAACCCAAAAATGACACTTAACCTAATAGAAACCTTAGCTCTAAAACTTATCCTAAACCAAAACCTAACCCTAACACTAGACTTATTCATAACCCTGACCCTAACACTAGCCATAACCATATCCCTTGCTGTTACATTACCCATAGCCCTAACGGTAGCCCAAAGCCTCACACAAAACCTTGCCCTTATCCTAGACCTAAACCTACTCCTAAACATAACCCTAATCATAACCTTTGACCTAACCCTAATGCTAAACCTTGCCCTACCCCTAACCATAGCTCAAATTCTAATCCTTAGTCTAAACATAACCCTAACCCTAAACCTAACCCTAGCCCTGACTCAAACCCTAACCCTTGCCCTAGGCCTAACTTTAGCTTTAATTCCTAAAATTACCCTAAGCCTAAACCTAACATTAACCCTAGGCCTAATCTTAAACCTAACCCTAATCCTAACCTTAACCCTAGCTCTAAACTTAGCTCTAACCCTATCCATTACCCTAAAGATAAGCCTAACTTAAATGCTATTCCTAGGCTTAACAATAACTGTTTCACTAACACTAATCCTATCCTTTACTCTAAACCTAACCAGAATCATAAAACTAATTATTTTTATTACCCTAACCCTAACCATAACCCACCACTAATTCAAGCATTAACCCTAAATCTTAACCTAAACCAAACCCTATCCGGATCCTTACCCTGAAAATACACATAGCTCTAAATTTGACCCATAACCTAAACCTAACCCTTATACTAGAAATAGCCATAACCTAACAGTAAAACTAATCCTAACCATAAGTCTATACCTGACATTAGTCCTAGCCCTAATCCTAGCCCTATCCCGAACACAAACACTCAGTTTAACACTAAACCTAGCCTTAATCCTAACCCATACACAAATATTATTCCTAACCCTAATTCTAACCCTCACTCTAGCCCTAAAGCTACCTATAACCCTCTCCCTTCACATTAATCCTAACCCTAAAACTAACACTAACCCTAACCCTATCCCTAAACCTAACACTAAACCTTGCGCTATTTCTAGCCCTAATTTAGCCCTAACCCTAAACTTAGCCCTGACCCTAGCCCAAAGACTAACTTCAATTCTCGTCCTAGTACTATTTCTACTTCTAATCCTATCCATTACCATAACCCTAACACTAGCCATAACCTTTGCCCTAACACTAGCCATATACCTAAACTTAGATCTAACCATAAAAATAAATATAAGCCTAAATTTCATACTCCCACTAGCCCTAACACTTTCACTAATCTTAAAACTAGCTCTAACCCTAAGCCTAGTTCTGAAACAAAACTGAGCCATAGCCGTATCCCTAATTCTAGCCTAATCTTAACCCTTGACCTGATATTAGTCCTATCCCTAAACCTAAACTTAGTTCAAAGCCTAGCCTTAATCCTAAACCTAATTTTAACACTAGCCCTAACCATAATGTTATCCCTTGTCCTAGCACTAAACAGCTGTAACATCATACCTTACCCTAAACCTAATGCTAACCCGAATCCTAGCCCTAAACCTAAGCCAAAATCTAACACTAACCCCAGCACTAATCCTATCCCTAATTTAGCCCTAACACTAAACCTAACCTTATATCTATCCCTATCCCTAAGACTAACTCTAACTCTCACCCTAGACTTATCCCTAGTTCTAAACCTATCCCTTACCATAACCCAAATGCTAGCCTTACTCCTAGGCCCAAACTCAGCCCTAACCTTCACCCAAGGCTGAAACCTGGATCTAAAACTAAATTTAGGTATAAACCTCACCCCAACACTAGCCATAATCCTAATGCTAATTGGAAAACTAGCCATAAATCTACCTTAACCTAAAACAAATCTGAGCAATAACTCTAACATTAACCTAAAACAAATCCTAAAGCTACACCTAGTCCTAAACCTAGCCCTAATTTAAGTCCTAACCCTAACGCTAAAAATAACCCTGGCACTAACTTGGCCCTTAAAACTAACCCAAGCTCTAAGTATTGTCCTAAAGATAACCCTAGAACTAACCCTATACAGAAACCTAGTTCTTTAATTAGCCATAGCCCTAATGATAACACAAATCTTACCCTGAATCTGAAACCTAACTCTATTTTTTAACTCTAAGCCTAACCCTAATCCTAGCCCTAAACCAAATCTTAACCCTAAGCCTACCTTTCATTCTATTTCTTTCCCTAAGGCAAAACCTAACCCTAATTCTACCATAGTCCTAAATTTAGTCCTTAGCCTACCCCAAACCCTAAATCTATTACTAGTCCTATCCTAGCCCTTATTCTAGCTCTAAACCTACCCCTATCCCTGACCCTTATTCTGACCCTAACACTAACCCTAAGTATAAACCTGACCCTAAAAATAAACCAAAACCTAACACTTCCCTATTCATTACTCTAAATCTAAACTGAACCCTAAACCAAATCCTATACATTACCCTCTCCATAACCCTAACCCTAAAGTTAATTCAATCCTTATCCATAAAACTTAACCTTACCAAACACTATGTGGATCCTGACCCTAAGAATACACCTAGTTTAAACCTGACCCTCATCTAAACCTAATCATTACACTAGACCTAGCCGTAACCTAACCCTAAAATTAACACTAATAATAAACCTAGACCTGACATTAGCCCAATCACTAATCCTAGCCCTAGTTCTACCACAAACCCTCTTCCTAGTACTAAACTTAACATTAATACTTACCCTAGCTCTAAACCTAATTTTAACCCTCACCCTAGCCCTAAACATAACTATAACCCCATACCTTCCCCTAACCCTAACCCTAACCCTAACGCTAGGCCTATCTCTACCATTAACCCTAGCCTGAAATCTAGCCCTAGTTTAGGCCTAACCCTAAACCTAATCTTAACCTTATTACTAAGACTAACTCTAACTCTAGCCCTAGCCCTATTTCTAGTTCTAACTCTATCCGTTAATAACCCTAATACTAGCCCTAACATTAGCTCTAAACCTAGCCATAGCTCTAAACCTAGATCTAGCCATAAAAATAAATCTAAGCCTAAACCTCACAATACCATTAGCACTAACAGTAAAGCTAATCTTAAAAGTATCCCTAGTGGTAAAACAAAATTGTGACAAAGCCCTAACGCTAACTCTAACCAAACCATAATCCTAGACTTAACATTAGACCTAGCCCTAATTCTTACCCTAACCCTTACACAAACTCTAACCCTATGCCTAACATTAACCCTAGCCCAAATTCGAGTCTGTTCCTAACCCTGGTCAGTAACACTGATCCTGACTCTGACAGTAACACTAACCTATCTCTAATCATCACCCTAATCATAAACCTAATTTCCACACTAGATTTAGATATAATGCTAAAGTTAACACTAGCCCTAATCAAAACCCTAGTTCTAACACTAGCCGTAGTCCTAAATAGCCCTAACCTAACTCAAAACCTTGACCTAATCAATGCCCTAACCCTAGCTTTAACCCTAGCCCTAACACTTAACCTAAAACTTACCATAAACCTAAACCTTGTCCTAACCCGAAATCTAACCAAAACCATAGCCCTAATCCTAACCATAATCCTAGCCCTGTCCCTAGCTCTAATTGTATCCATTACCCTAACCATAACCCTAAACAAATTCTAACCCTAGATCTATCCCTAACCATAGTTCTAACCTAACCATAACCCTAGTCTTAACTTTAACTCTAATCCAATCTATACCCTAACCATAACCCTAACTGAATTTTATCCCTAGGCTTAAACCTAACCCTATCCCTAACCCGAAACCTGTCCATTACTCTAAATCTAATCTTAATCCTAAATTTAACCATATTCATTACCCTAACCCTAACACCAACCCTAATGCTAATTTGAGCCCTAAGCCTAATCCTTAACCTAAACCATACCCTAACCTTGACTCTGACCTTAATAATATTCCCAGCTGTAAACCTGAGCCTAACTTCAACCTAACACTTACAATAGACCTAGCCATAATCCTTACCCTAAAACTACCCCTAACCATAACCCTAGACCTGATAGTAGCCTTATCACTAATCCTAGCCCTAACCCTAACTCAAATCCTAGTTCTAATCCTATTTCTAAGCCTAGCCTTAATCCTAAACCTAATATTAACCCTAGTCCTTACCCTAATTTTATGCTTTGTCCTAGCCCTAAATGTAGCTGTAACATCATACCTTACCCTAACCCTAATGCTAAGCCTAACCCTAGCCCTAAAACTAGGCCTAAACCTACCACTAACCATAGCTCTAACCTAGCCCTAATTTAGCCCCAACACTAAACCTAACACTATCCGTAGGCCTATGACTAACTCTAACTCCTGCCCTAGCCCTCTCCCTATTTCTAAACATATCCTTTACCAAAACACAAATCCTATCCCTGTCCCTGGCCAAAACCCTAGCCCTAAACTTCACCCTAGCCCTAAACCTGGATCTAACCCTAACCTTAAGCCTAAAGCTCACTCGAACACTAGCCCTAATCCTAATGCTAATTGGAAAACTAGCCTTAACAGTACCCAAGCCCTAAAACAAAATAGAGCAATAACCCTAACCCTAACCCTTAAACTAAACCAAATGCTAACCTTACACCTAGCCCTAAATGTAGCCCTGATTTGAGTCCTAACCCTAACCCTTAAAATAACCCTGACACTTACTCGGACCCTAACAGAAACACTAGCTCTAAACATTGACATAACGGTAACCCTAGAACTAGCCTTAATCATAAACCTTATTTTTTTTATTAGATGTAGCCCTATGCTAACACAAATCCTAACCGTATTCTGAGCCCTAAACCTAGGTTTAACCCTAAACCAAACCCTAACCCAAACTCTAACCCTAACTATACCTCTAACCCTATCCCTTATCCTAAGCCAAACCCTCACCCTAATGCTACACTATTCTTAAACATAACCCAAACCCTACCTAAAACGCAATTTCTATTACTAGTTCTAACCCTAGCCCTCATTCTAGCTCTTACCCTAACTCTTACCCTGACCCTTATTCTGACCCTAACACTAACCCTAGGTCTAAACCTGACACTAACCCTAAAGTGAACCCTAACCCTACCCCTACTGGTAAACCTATACCTAAACCTAACATTAACACTAGTACAAGACCAAACATAATCCTAAATGGAGTCGTAAATCTAGCCTTAGCCCCCAGCAATAATCTAGCACTAGCCCTAACAATAACTGTTATCCTAACGTAAAAACTAACTCTATCCCTAGACTCAACGATAGTCCTAAATCTGGCCCCCATCCTAATCCTAACCCTGACCCAAACTATGACCATTACCCTAAAACAAACTCTAGCTCTAAATCTTATCCTAACCCAAAACCTAACTAGAACACTAGACTTATCCATAACCCTAACCCTAAAATTAGCCATAACCATATCCCTTGTTGTTACATTACCCATAGCCCTAATGCTAGCCATAATCCTCACACAAAACCTAGCCCTTATCCTAGCCCTAAACCTAGCCCCTATTTTAAACCTAACCATAAGCCTAGAACTAACCCTAACCCTAACCCTCGGCCTAACCCTAATTCTAGTTCAAAGTCTTACCTTAATCTAAATATAACCCTAAACCTAACCCTAACATTAGCCCTGAATTTAAACCTAACCTTCACGCTAGCCCTAATCCTAGCTCAAATGCTAACACTTATCCCAAACCTAACACTAACATGAACCCTAGGCCTAACCCTAACCCTATTCCTAATTCTATGCTTACCCCTAGTCCTAAACCTATCCATTACCCTAAAGATAAGCCTAACACAAATGCTAATCCTAGGCCTAACGCTTACACTATTGCTAACACTACCTGTATTCATTACTATAAACCTATCCTGAACCCTAAACCTAACCCTATCAATTATCCTAATCCAAACCCTACTCAATTCCCTAATGCTAATTCAAGCCTTAACACTAAATCTTAACCTAAAACAAACCCTACTCAAACCCTGACCCAAAAAATAACCTAGCTTTAAACCTGACCCTTAACCTAAACCTAACCCTTACACTAGACCTAGCCATAGCCTAACTCTATAACTAACCATAACCATTAACCCAGACCTGACATTAGCCCTAGCCCTAATCCTAGCGCTAACACGAACACAAACACTAGTCCTCATCTTAGGCCTAGACCTAGCCTTAATTTTAACCCAAACCCTAACTCTAGCCCTATCTAATTTTAACCCTCGCCCTAGACCTGAACTTAGGTATAACCCCATTCTTTCCCCTAACCTATCACTAACCCCAACCCTAACACTAGCTCTATCTCTAGCCCTAACAATAGGGCTAACCCTAACACTAACCCTAGCACTAATCCTATCCCTAATTTAGCCCTATCCCTAACTATACCCCTAACCTTGGCTTAAGACTAACTCTAAATTTCTCTTTAACCCTATTTCTAGTTCTAACCTATCCATTACAATAAACCTAACACAAGCCCTAACCTTAGCCGTAAACCTAGCCCTAGACCCTTCCCTAGATTTAACCATAACTCTACATTTGACCCTAACCCTAAGCCTTATCCTCAACTAACCACTAGACCTAACATTATCGCTAAACCTAAAACTAGCCGTAACCCTAGCCTTATCCCTTAAACAAAACTGAGCCATTCTCCTAAACCTAAATATTAACCTAAATCAAACCCTAACCCTAAACCTAGCCATAAACATCTAGCTCTAATTCATGTATTGTCCTATAACTAACCCTGACACTGACTTATATTCTAACACTAACCTTAGTTCTAAATATCACACTAACCCAAAAGTTAATGCTAACACTAGATCTAAACCAAATACTAACTCTAATCATAACCTTAGATCTTATATTAGCCATAGTCCTAAACCTAGCACAAATCCTAACAGAAAATTTAGCCCTAATCTGAGCCATAACCATAGATGTAAACCTAAACCTAGCCCTAGCCCTAACCCTAACCCTAAACCTAGCCCTAACCCTATATCTAACTCTATCACATACCCTAAGCCAAACACTATCTATAATACTAACCTTCGTACTAATCCTAATCCGTAGCCTTATCATAACCGTAATCCTATTACCAGTCCTAACCTTTGGCCTAATTCTAACTCTAACGCTAACTCAAATCCTTACCCTAAAACAAACCCTCAGTTTAAATCTGACACTCATCGTAAACACAACCCTAAAACTAGCTCTACAAGTAAACTTATACCTAAACCTAATCCTAAAACAATCCCTAGACCTAAGCCTAATCCTAAATATAGACATAAGTCTAGATTTAGACTTAAAAATACCTGAGCCCTAGCCCTAATATAATCCTTAACCTAAAGCAAACACTGACTCTATCCCTAGATCTAACTCTAGTCCTAATTATCACTTTCACCCTAAACCTAACTCTAACCTGAACACTGACACTAACACTAACACTAAACCTAGCTCTAAACCTGAACCTAAACCAAAACGTAAATCTAACACTAGACATAGCCATAACCCTAACCCTAAAATTAGCTCTAATCAGAACCCAAGATCTAACATTACACATAGCCTCATGTGGGACTAAACCTAACACAAAAACTAGCCCTAATCCGAGGCCTAAACCTACCGTAAGCATAACCATAATCCTAAATGTAGCCTAACCTAACCCTCGCCTTAGATATAACCCTAGCTCAAAGGCTAAACCTTAGCCTAAACATAACCCTAGCCCGATTCCTAAACACAAAACTAATCCTAGCCCTAATCATAACCTTAACCCTAGTACTGTCCCTAGCTCTAACCCTAACATTACCCTAACCACAACCCTAACCCTAATAAAAACCCTAGCCCTAAACAAAACCTTATGCCTAACCCTAATCATAAACCTAACCCTCGACATAACCCTTAATTTAACCCTTGCCATAAATTAACCCTAAACCTTACTATGAATCAAAACTAAACTTATCCCTTAACCTAAATTTAACAATAACCTAAACTTAATTCTAAACCTAATCTTACATCAAATCCAATACATTACTCTAAAACTAAACCTAACCATAATGAAAAACCTTTTGCTAACCCCAACCCTAACCATAACCATAACAATAACCCTAACCTAGACCTAACACTAAACCTAACATTCCCTCTAGCCCTAACTGTAGCTTAAACCATAACCCTAACCCTAACCCTAGCCATAGCCATAATCATAACCCTAAATCTAGCCCTAACCCTAACATTAAACCTAGCCCTAATCCTAGCCCTAATATAGCCCTATTCTTAATGGTATTCCTAACCCTAGAATTAAAACTTACTATAATTCTCATGCAAGATCTATTCCTGCTTCTCACCCTATCCCTTACCATAAACGTTACCCAAGCCCAAACCCTAGTCATAACCCTTGCACTATCCTTAGCCCTATCACTAACTCTAGATCGGAACCTATCTTTAAAACTAACCCTAACTTGATGCCTCATCCTAAACCTGAAACTAGCTCTAACCCTAATGCTTTTCCTAAAATTAGCCCTATCACTATTCCTAGCCCTAAAACAAAACTGAGCCATACCCGTAACACTACCCTAGAAGAAACCATAACCCTACACCAGCCCTAACCCTAGCCATAATTTGAAACCTAACCATAACCCTAACCATAACCATGACCCTGACTCATATCCAAACACTAAACCTAGCTTTTAATATCACCGTAACCATAAACCTAATCCTAACACTAGACCTAGCCCTAAACTTAATTCTAAAACTAACCCTAATTGTAACTCTATTTCTTACAATAGCTATAACCATAACACTAACCCTAACCCTAATGCAAAACTAGCCATAATCCAGACCCTAACATGAGCTTTAACCCTAAACCTTACCCTAATCTTAGTCCTAACCCTAGCTCTAACCTTATCTCTTATCCTAAGCCAAACCCTCACTCTAATGCTAACCATATTTTTAGCAATAATCTTTAGCCTAACCAAAACCTAACTCTATAACTATTTCTAACCCTAATGATAACCTTAGCTGTAATCCTAAATATAATCCTAATCTTAGACCTAACCCTAAGCCTAACCCTCATATTATACTTAACCCTAGATAAAACCCTAAGCCTTAATCTAAGATAACCCTTCCCAAAACCTAACACTAACCATAAACCTAAATCTGCCCCTCACCTAACCTGAAATCTAACCCTATCCTTTACCCTAACTCTAATGATAATCTTAGCCCTAGCACTAACAATAAACCTAAACCTAAAACTACACCTAACACTAACCCGACATCTACCTTATCCATTAACCTAACTCTAAAGATAACCTTTGCCCTAACCCTAACACTAACCCTAACCTTAACCATAAATTTATTCCTAGACATAATCCTAAACCTAACCCTCACCCTAGCACTAACCCTACCTCAAAACCTAACCTTACCCTAAACATAACCCACACCCTAACCCTAGCCTTAGCCTACGCCTAACCCTAATTCTAGCCCTAATCCTATCCAAAACACTAGCCATTACCCTAGCTCTAATGCTATTCATTACTCTAACAATAACACTAACTCAAATGCAAACCCTAGGCCTAACCCTAACACTATCACTAACCCTATAATCCTACCAATTACCCTAATCTTAACATTAATCCTAAACCTAAACCTATTCATAAACTAACCCTAATTCTAACCTTAATGCTAATTTCAGCCCTAACCCTAATAATTAACCTAACACAAACCCAAAACCTGACCCTGACCCTAAAAATACACATTACTCTTAACCTGGCTCTTAACTTAAACCTAACATTAGACCTAGCCATGAAACTACCCCTATCATATCTCTAGCTGTAACCCTAAACCTGCATTATCCCTATCCCTCAAACTTGCCCTAACCCTAACACAAACCCTAGCCCTCATTCTATCCAAAAATCTACCCTTAATTCTAACACAAACCTAACCCTAGACCTAAACCTAATTCTAATCATTGCCCTAGCCCTAAACCTAGCTATAACCCAGCGCTTCCCCTAATCCTAACCCTAAACCTAATCCTAAACCTAGACCTAACCCTAACACCAATCCTTTACATATTCTTAGCGCTTATTTAGTCCTATACTTAACCTAAACCTAGCCTTAAATCTAATTCTAACTATCACCCTAGCTCTATTCCTAGTTCTAACCCTATCCCTTATTAAAATCCAAACACTAGACCTAACCTTACCCTTAACCCTAGCCATAGCAATAGCCCTAGAATTAAACATAACTCTGAATGTACCCCTAAGCCTAAACTCACCCTATCACTAGCAATAAAACTAACATTAATCGGAAAACTACTTTAAATTTAGCCTTAGCCCTAAAACATAATGAGTCATAGCACTACCCTAAACCTTAAACTAAATCAAATCCAAACCCTACATCTAGCCCTAAGCCTACCCATAATTCGAGTCCTATCCCCAACCCTAAAACTAACCCTTACCATGACTCTGAACCAAACAATAAACCTAACTCAAAACATCACCCTGAACTTAAACCTAACCATAAAACTAGACTTAGACCCAACCTTAACCCTAAAATTAGCCCTAATAATAACCCTAGTTCTTACATTAGCTGTATCCCTAACACTAGCCCTAATGTAACCCCAAACCTAGCTCTAATCCAAGCCCCAACCCTAGCTTTAACCCTAACTCTAAACCTAAACAAAATCTTAATCCTCACCTTAAACCTAACACTAACTTTAATCATTGCCCCAACCCTAAACTTAACACTAAACCTAAACCTAAAACTAACCATAAGCCTAGCCCTAAACCTAACTCTAACCCTAACCATTACCCTTACCCTAACCCTAATCCTAATCCTAATGCTAACCGTTGGACTAACCCTAACTCATTCACGACCCCTAACCTATCCAATACCCTAAACATAACCCTAACTCAAAACCTAACCAAACACTAAACCTAGACATAGCACTAACCCTAAAACTAGCCCTAATTTTAACACTAGTTCTTACATTAACCATAGCCCTAAAGCTGACACAAATCCTAGCCTAGCCCTAATTCAAGATCTCACCCTAGCTTTAACCCTAAACCTAAACCTAACCCAAGCCCTAACCTTAACCCTAACCATAGCCCTAACACTAGAGCTAACCCTATCCCTTAACCTAAGCCAAACTCTAACCCTGAATCTACCTTAGACCTAAACCTAAATCTTAGCCTAACCCAAAATCTAACACTATTGCTTGTCCTAACCCTAACCCTCAATCTAGTTCTATCACGATCCCAAACCTTCACCCTAACCCTGACTATTATTCCGACCCTAACACTAGCCATAGGTCTAAACCTGACCATAACTCTAAACCAACCACTAACATTGGCACTACCTGTAAACCTACACCTAAACCTAACCCTAACACTAGACCTAGACCTACACTTAATCCTGCATCTAGTGATAACTCTAGGCCAAGGCTTAAACAAAAACTTAGCCCTAGCCCTAATAATAATTCTTAACCTAACCCAAACACTAACCTTACTCCTAGAAAAAACTCTAGTCCTAATGCTGGAACTAAAAGTAAACCTAACCCTAACCCGAAAACTGACACTTACCCTAAAACAAACCCTTGCTCTAAACCTTATCCTAACAAAAAACATAACCCTAACACTAGACTTAGCCATATCACTAACCCTGAAACAAGCCATCACCATAGGCCAAACCTACCTCTAATTCTATCCATTACCCTAAAGCTAAACCTAATGCAAAACCTAGCCCTAACCCTCACACTGAAACTAATCCTAATCCTCATCTTATACTAAACACTAGCTCAATCCCTAACCCATAAACTTAACCTAACCCTAACACTAGCCCATGGCCTAAACCTAAACCTAACCTTAACCCTAGCCCTAATCCTAAATTTAACCCTATTCCTAACCAAAGATCTGAGCCTACATATTACCCTAACTCTAACCATAACCTTAATAATATCCCTAGCCCTAACCATAGCTCTAACCCTACCCATTAACCTAACTCTAACTCTAACCCTGATGAAAACCCAAGTCCTTACCCTAAATCCACCCTAACCCTAACCCTAGACATAACCATAAACGTAAACCTTGCCATAGAGCTAACCCTTGCTCAAACACTAACCATTACCCTAAGCCTAAACCTAAACCTATCCCTAACACTAACCTTAAGCAAAAACCTAACCCTAATCCTAACCCTAACATGACATCAAACCCTATCCAATACCCTAATCATAATGATAAGCCTAGCCCTAACCTTAAAACTAACCTTGACCCTAAATGCAAGTATAACCTAGACCTAACCCTAACCCTAATTCTTGCCCTACCTCAAACTGTAAGCCATACCCTAAACCTAAACCTAACCCTAACCTTAGGCCTAACACTAACTCTAGTCCTAATACTAACCAAAACCCTAGCCCTAACCCTATCCAACATCCTAAGCACAACCATAACCCTAAGACTAACCCTATGCCTAACCCTAACCATTTGCTAAATCTAACCCTATCATATTATGTGTATTATCGCACACATAACATGAACCCTAAACCGAAACCAACATTATCCTAACCAAACCCTAATGCTAATTCAAGCTCTAAACCTAAACCCTAACCTAAATAAATCCCAAAAATTAATTCTTTTCTTATTATTATTAGTTTTTCAAAACATTACATAGCTCTTGACTTATCATATTTTTATGTAGTTGATTCAAGTGAGTTATGATTTCCCATTTTTCCCCCCACATACAGATTGCAGAATCACATCGGTTACACATCCACATTTTTCCATACGGCCATACTAGTGTCAGTTGTATTCTGCTGCCTTTTCTGTCCTATACTATCGCCCCTCCCCTTCCCTCCCCTCCCATATTCTCTCTCTACCCCATCTACTGTACTTCATTTCTCTCCCTTGTTTTTTTTTTCACTTTCTCCTCACTTCCTCTTACATGTAATTTTGTATAATGATGAGGGTCTCCTTCCATTTCCATGCAATTTTCCTTCTCTCTCTCCCTTTCCCTCCCACCTCTTGTCACTTCTTCTCATGCACTTCCTCCCTGCTCTGTTCTTAGTTGCTCTCCTTATATCAAAGATTACATTTGGCATTTGTATTTTAGGGATTGGCTAGCTTCACTTAGCATAATCTGCTCTAGTGCCATCCATTTCCCTGCAAATGCCATGATTTTGTCATTTATTAGTGCTGAGTAATACTCCATTGTGTATAAATGCCACATTTATTTTTATCCATTCATCTATTGAAGGGCATCTAGGTTGGTTCCACAATCCAGCTATTGTGAATTGTGTTGCTATGAACATCGATATAGTGGTATCCCTATATTAAGCTCTTTTAAGTTCTTAAGGGAATAGTCTGAGAAGGGGAATAGCTGGGTCAAAAGGTGGTTTCATTCCCAGCTTTTCATGGAATCTCCAAACTGCCTTCCAAATTGGTGGCACCAATTTGCAGTCCCACCAACAATGAACTAGTTGTACACTTTTTCCCACATCCAAGCCAGCACGTGTTGTTTGACTTCATAATGGCTGCCAATCATACTGGAGTGGGATATTATCTTAGGGTGGTTTTGATTTGCATCTCTATGACTCCTAGAGATGGTGAGCAATTTTTCCAGTACTTGTTGATTGTTTGTATGTACTGCTCTGAGAAGTGTCTGTTCAGGTCCTTGGCCCATTTGTTAATTGGGTTATTTGTTTTCTTGTTGTTTAATTTTTTGAGTTCTTTGTGTACTCTAGATATTAGGGCTCTATCTGAAGTGTGAGGAATAAAAATTTGTTCCCAGGAAGTAGGCTTCCTATTTACCTCTCTTATTGTTTCTCCTTCTGAGAAAAACTTTTTAGTTTGAGTGAGTCCCATTTGTTGTTACTTGTTTTTAAATGTTGTGCTATGGATGGCCTAATCAGAAATTTGGAGCCCGACCCCACAGTATGTGGATAGGAGCCAACTATTTCTTCTCTAAGACACAGAGTCTCTGTTTTGATATAAAGCACCTTGATCCATTTTGAGTTAACTTTTGTGCATGGCGAGAGAAAGGGATTCAGATTCATTTTGTTGCATATGGATTTCCAGTTTTCCCAGCACCATTTGTTGAAGATGCTATCTTTTCTCCATTGCATGCTTTTAGCAGCTTTATAAAAAAAAATAGTTGTAATTTTGTGAATTTGTCTCTGTGTCCTCTATTCGGTACCATTGGTCCACCAGCCTGTTTTGGTACCAGTACCATGCTGTTTTTGTTACTATTCCTCTGTAGTACAGTTTGAAACCTAATTCTAACACTAATAATACCCCTAGCTCTAAACCTGACCCTTACCCTAAACCTATCCCTTACACTAGAGTAGCCATAAATCTAACCCTCAATCTATCCCTAACGTAAGCCTAGACCTGACACTAGTCCTACCCTAATTCTTGCCTTAAACCTAAAACAAATCCTAGTCCTCATCGTGGCCCTAAACCTAGCGTTATTACTAAATCAAACTATAACCCTAGCCCTAAACAAAATGCTAACCTTCAACCTAGCCCTAAAACTAGATATAAACACATGCCTTCCCCTAAACCTAACTCTATCCCTAAAAGTAAACCTAAACCTAAAAATAGGCCTAAACCTAATACAAATGCTAGACCTAATCCTAGCCTTAATTTACCCCTAAACCTAATCTAAACCTAGCCCTAAGTCTAACTCTAACTCTCGCCCTTATATCATTTCTACTGCTAACCCTATCTCTTACCATATTCCTATCACTTGCCTTTACATTAGCCCTAATCCTAGCTCTAGCCCTAATTGTATATCTAACCCTAACTCTAAATCTAACACTATTTCTAAGCTAAACCTCTCACTAACAAAAGCTGTAATACTAATGCTAATTATAAAACTAGCCCTAACCTAGCCCTAGCACTACAAAACAACCAAGCCATAGCCCTAACCCTAATCTGTAACATAAACCAAACACCTAGCCCTAAACCTACCTCTAATTCGAGTCCTATCCCTAAACCTGAAACAAATCCTGACACTGACTCTTACCCTAACACTAACCCTAGCTCTAAACATCACTCAAAACCTAAACCTAACTCTAGACCTACCCCTAACCTTAACCCTAATCTCTTTCTAATCAAAACCCTAGTTCTTATATTAGCTGAAGCCCTAAACCTAGCCCTAACCTAACCCCCAAACTGTCCCTAATTGGGGCCCTAACATTACTTTTAACCCTAACAATAACCCTAAATCTAGCCCTAACACTAACCCTAAACCTAACCCTAACACTAACCTTTGCCATAACCCAAAACCCAACCCTAATCATAGCCTTAATTCTAACCATAAACCTAGCACTAACCACAGTTATAACACTATCCATAACCCTAATCCTAATTCTAACCCTAATGCTAACCCTGGGATAAGCCTAAATCTATTCTTAAACTTTACCTACACATTAACATAAACCTAACCTGAACCCTAAAACTAACCATATCCATAAACCTAATCCTAACCCTAATAATCTTAACCCTAAAACTATCTCTAACTATAACTATAGACCTGACATTAACCCTAGCCATAATGAAGTCCTAAACCTAAAACAAAGTCAACCCATAATCCTAGCCCTAATCTTAGCCTTATTCCTAAACCTAAACTAACCATAGACCTAACACTAATTTTAACACTCACCCTAGTTCTAAAGCTAGCTATAACATTATACCTAATGATAACAAAAACCATAAACCTAGGCTATGCCTTAATACTAATTCTATCTCTAATCCTACCCCTTATTAAGCCCCGAATCTAACCCTAAATCTAACCCTAACACTAACTCTAACTCTCGCCATAACCTTATTCCCAGTTCTATCCCTATCCTTATGATAACTCAAACCCTAGTCCTAACTCTAGCCCTAACCTTCACTGTAGCCCTAAACCTGGATCTAATCCTAACTCTAAATCTAATCCTAATGCCAAGCCTAAACCACACCCTAACATTAGCTCTAACACTAACACTAATTTGAAAACTATCCCTAACCCTATCAAGCCCTCAAGCAAAACTGAGCAATAGCACTGAAACTAACACTTAACCTAAAACAAAACCAAACCATAAACCTAGCACAAACCCTAGTTTAAATTCGAGTCCTAATCCTAAACCTAGAACTAGTAATAACCCTGATTCTGACCTAAATACTAACTCTCTACACATCACCCTATCCTTAAACCTAATCCTAACACTAGACCTCACCCTAAACCAAACCGTCAAACTAGCCCTAATTGTAATTCCAGTTCTTAAATTAGACATAGCCCTAAACCTAACACAAAACCTAGCCCTAATTCAAGGCCTAACCGTAGCTTTAAACCTAACCCTAACCCTGGCGCTAACCCTAACCTTATCCCTAGTCCTAATCCTAGCTTTAACCCTGTTTCTTACATAAATAAGACCCTCACCCTATGGCTTCAGACCCTCACCATTTGGCTTCAGACCCTAACTTTATGGCTTCCCTAGTTCTAAACCTAATTCTATGCCTACCCCAAACCCTAACTCTATTATTAGTCCTAAACCTAGCCCTCATTCTGGCTCTAAACTTAACCCAAACCATTACCCTAATGCTTACTTTTATTCTGTCCCTAACATTAAACCTAGGTTTAAACCTGACCCTAACCCTTGTCCAAAACCTAACACTAGCACTACCAGTAACCCTAACCCTAAACTTAACACTACCACCAGCCCTAGACCTAAACCTAATCCTAAATAGAGCTATAACCCTAGCATTAGCCCTAAAAATAACCCTTAACCTAACCAAACAATAACTCTACCCCTGGACCTAACCCTAGTCTTCATTCTGGACCTCACCCTAAACCTAATCCTAACCTGAAACCTGACACTTTCCCAAAAAAAACCCCAAGCTCTAAAACTTATCCTAACATAAAAACTAACCATAACACTAGACGAACTCTAAATCTAGCCATAACCATAACTCTAGCTCTTACATTACCCATATACCTAACACTAGCCCTAAAACTCACACAATATCTAGCCCCAATTACACCCCTAAACCTAACCCTAAGTATAACCCTAACCCTAAACCTAGCCCTAACCCTAACCCTAGCCCTCGTTCTACCCCAAACCCTAGCTCAAACCCTAAACCATACCCTAAATATAACACTAGCCCAAACCCTAAACCTAATCCTAACTGTAACCACGGCCCTAACCCTAGCTCTAACTCTGTCCATTACACTAAACATAACCCTGAATCTAATGCTAACCCTAGCCCTAAACCTAAACCTACCATTACCCTAGCCCTGACTGTAACCCTAACCCTCACCCTAGCCCTAAACCTAGCTTAATCCCTAACCCTTACACTTAACCTAACCATAACACTAACCCAAGGCCGAACCCTAACCCTAACCCCAGCCCTAATTCTGACCTTAACCCTAGCACTAAGCCTATCTCAAAACCTACCCATTGCCCTAACCCTAAACTTAACTAAAAATAATACTAGACGTAAAGCGAAACCTACCCTAACCCTAAACATAAACCAAAACCTAGAACTAACATTGAACCTAACCCTAACCCTAAATATAAGCTAGCTCAAACCCTAACCCTAATTCTAAACCTTAACCTAAGGCTAACCTAAGCCTTACACTTTAACCTGATATCTAAATCTATTAACCTAACCCTAATGATAACCCTCACCCTAACCATAGAACTAACTATGACCATAGCCCTAGACCAAACACTAAATTAACCTTAGCCATATCAAAAATCCTAACTCAAACCCTAAACCATACCCTAAACCTAATCCTAAGTGTAACCCTCGCCTTAACCCTGACACTAACACTAACTCTAGCCCTATCCCTAACCATTACCCTAGCCCTAACCCTAGGTCTAACCCTATAAATTACTCTAACAATAACCAAAACCCTTATGCTAACCCTAGGACTAACCCTAAACCTATCACAAACTCTGACCATATTCATTTCTTAAAACAAAACTGAACCCTAAACCTAACACTATCCATTATACTAACTCTATTTCTAACCTTAATGCTAATTTGAGCCTTAACCATAAACTTCAACCTATATCAAAACCGAAGCCTGACCCTTACCCTAATAATACGCTTTTAATCTGACGCTTTTCCTAAATATAACCCTTTATTTAAACTTAGCCATAAACCTAACCCTATAAATATCACAAACTATAAACCTAGACCTGACATTAGTCCTAGCCCTAATTTTTGCCCTTAACCTAACACAAAACTAACCCTAATCCTAGCCTAAAATCTAGACTTAATCCTGACCGTAACCATTACCATAGCCCTAACCCTAAAGCTAATCATAAAACTAGCCCTAACCCTAACCATAGCATTAAAACAAAACCAAGCAACAGGCCTAACACTAACCTTAACTTAAACCAAACCCTAGCACTACACTTAAATCAAACTCTAGCCTAATTCGAGACCTAATTATAACCTTAAAAATATCCTTGAACCTGACACTCACCCTAGCTGTAAACACCACTCTAAACTTAAACTGAACAGTAACCCTAGCCCTAATTTGAGTCCTAACTCTAACCCTAAATCTAACCCTGACCTGACTAATATTCAAACACTAAACCTAGCTTTAAATGTCACCCTAATCTTAAACCTAACCCTAACACTTGACCTATACCTAACTCTAACCCTAATTGTAACCCTAGTTCTTATATTAGCCATTGCCCTAACCCTAGCCTTAAAATGCACACAAAAACAAATCCTAATCTGAGCCCTAAACCTAGCTTTAACCCTAATGATAAACCTAACCCTAACCCTAACCCTATGCCTTACCTGAGCAAAACCTTAAACCTAATGGTAACCATAGACCTTTCCCTATTCCTTAGACTAACCAAATCCTAACCCTATTTTTAGTCCTAACACTAGATATCATTCTAGTTCTAATGCTATCCCAAACCCTAACCCTAACCTGGACCCTTATTCTGACCATAACATAAACCCTAGGTCTAAACCTGACTCAAACCCTAAACCAAACCCTACCACTAGCCCTACATGTAACCTTATACCTAGATCTAACCCTAACACAATCTCTAGACCTAAACCTAATCCTAAATCTAGCCTGAAGTCTAGTTCTAATATTAAAAAAAAGTCTAGCCCTAGCCCAAACAAAAACCTTTACCTAACCCCAAAACTAACTATACCCCTATACTTAACCTAGTCCTAATTCTGGCTTTAACCCTAATTTTAACTCTAACCCAAACACTGACCCTGTCTTTCACAATGAACCTACCTCTAAACCTGACTAACCAAAACCTAAACCTATTTCTAGACCCAGCCATAACCCTAACTCTAAAAGTAGCCCTAATCATAACCCTAAATCTTACATTACCCATAGCCCTAACCCTAGGCCTAAACCTAACAAAAAACATAGAGCTAATTTTAGGCCTAAACCTAGCCCTAAGCATAACCCTAACACTAACACTAGCCCTAATCTTAATCCTAGCCCTCACCTTAGTGCTAAGATATCTCAAAGCCTAAACTTTACCCTAAACATAAACTAGACCTATCCCTAACTCTCACCTTAACACTAGCCCAAATCCTAAATTTAACCTAGCTCTAAACCTAGAGCTAAACCTACCCATTACCCTAACCCTCAACCTAAACTTATTGTTAATCCTGGACCGAACACTAATGTTAACCCTAACACTAACTGAAAAACTAACCATATAAATAACCCTAAAATTAACACTCAGCATAGCCCTAAATCTACATCAAACCATAAACCTAACCATAAACCTAAACATAACCATAGCTCTATTCCGAAACCTATCACTAACTCTAACTCTAAACCATAATCTAAACCTAACCTAACCCTATCCATTACCTTAACCCTAAACCTAATGTTAAGGATAACCCTAGCCCTATCTCTAACCCTAATCCTAAACCTACCATAATCCTATCCCTAGACCTAACCCTAAACCTACCCTAACCCTAGCTCAAAACCTAACCTTTATGCTAAACATAACCCTAAACCTAACCCTAACCCTTGTTCTCTCACTAAATCTAACTCTAACTCAAGGCATATTTCTAACAATAACCCTAGTTCTAACCTAAACTCTAACCCTAACAATTACCCTAAACATAACCCTTACCCCAATGCTAACCATAAGCCTAAACCCAGCCCTATCACTAATACTAATCTTATAAATTACACTACACCAAACCTGAACCTTAAAACAAACCCTAACTATACCCTAAATCTAACACTAATGCTAATTTGAGTCATGAACCTAAATCCTTACCTAAGCCAAATCCTAATCCTAATAATTCCCTGAGCTCTAAACCTCACCCTTAACCTATACCTAACCCTTACACTAGATGTAGCCATAAGCCTAACCCAAAAACTATCTTCAACCATAACCCTAGACCTGATATTAGCCCTAGCACTAATCCTAGCCCTGAATCTTAAAAAAAAAAACACTAGCCCTCATCCTAGCCCTAAACCTAGACTTAATCATAAGCCTAACCCCAACCCTAACACTAACGCTAACGGTAACCCTCTCCCTATGTCTAAACCTAGGTATAACACCATTCTTTATCCTAAACTTAAACCTAACCCTATCCCTACCACTAGGCCTAAGCTGAACACTAACCCTAGTTCTAATCCTAGCCCTAATTTAACCCTATCCCAAACCCTAACTCTAATTTTAGCCGTATCACTATCTCTAACTCTCACACTAACCCTATCCCTAGTTCTAACCCTATTCCTTACGCTAATTCTAACCCTGACCCTAACTCTTGCCCTATCCTCAATCCAAGCCTAATCCTAGATCTAAACCTAACTATAAATGTAACCCTAACCCTAAGTCTAAGCCTATAACTAACCCTAGCCCTAACCCTAATACTAATTTTAAAATTAACCTTAACCCTAACCCTAAGACTAAAACAAAACTGAGCAATAGACCTAACTCTAAACCTTAACTTAAACAAAATCCTAAACTACTACCAGAACTAATCCTAGCCCTATTAGAGTCTTAACCCTAACCTTAAAACTAACCCTGACCCTGACTCATATTCTAACACTTACTCTAGCTCTAAACATGATGTTAACCTTAAACCAAACACTAACAGTAATCATAGTACTAATTTCAGTTCTAACTCAAACCTTAAAACTAACCCTGACCCTGACTTCTATCCTAGCAATAATTCCATCTCTAAATATCACCCTAATCTTAAATCTAACACTTACACTTGAACTACCTCTAACCCTAACCCTAAAGCTAACCCTAATGGTAACCCTGGTTCTTATATTACTAGTTGCCCTAACACTAGCCTTAACGCTAACAAAAAACTAGCCCTAATCAGAGCCCTACTCCTAGCTTTAAGCCTAACACTAACCCTAACACTTCCCCTAACAATAGCTCTAACCCTATCCCTAACCCTAAGCAAAACCCTTACCCGAATGGTAACTTGATACCTATCCCTAATCTTTAGGCTAATCAAAACTCTCACCATATTAATAGTTCTAACCTTAGCCTTCCTTCTAGCTCTAACCCTATCCCAAACCTTAACCCTAACCCTGACCCTTATCTGTTCCTAATGCTAGACCAAAATGTAACACTAGCTCTACCAGTAAACTTATACCTAAACCAGACCCTATCACTAGCCCTAGACCTAAACCTAATCCTAAATCTAGACTTAACTCTAGCTCTAGACATAAATGAAAACCTAGCTTTAGCCCTAACACTAACCCTTAACACAAAGAGTAACGCTACCCTTAGGCATAAACCTAGTCCCAATTCTGGCTTTAATCTTGACTCTAACGCTAACCTGAACAATGACCCTGCTTTTAACACTTAACCTATCTCTAAACCTGACCCTAACCAAAAATCTAAACCTAACACTGGACATAGCCATAACCCTAACCCTACAACTAGCCCTAATCATAATCATAGCTCTTACATTACCCATAGCTCTAACTCTATGCTTTAACCTAACACAAAACCTAGAGCGAATTCTAGGCCTAAATCTAGCCCTAAGTGTAACACCAGCCATAACCCTAGCCCTGAACCTAACCCTAAACCTAACCCTAGCCATAGACTTTAACCTTGCTCAAAGCCTAACCGTTACCATAAATAAAAAATTAGAACTATAACTTACTCTAAACCCTAAGTGTAGCCCTAACCCTAAACTTAACACTAGCCCTAAACCTAGCTCTAAACCAACACCTTACCTGGACCTAAAACTAAATATATTGATAACCCTAGCCTTAATCCTAACCATAACCCTAACCCTAACTAGAAAATTAATAATAGACCTAACTCTAAAAATAACAATAGCCAAATCCATTACCCTATCTCAAAATTAAACCCGTACCATAAACCTAAATATAACTGTAGCCTTCCCATTGACCCGAAAACTAAATCTACCCTAAACCTAAACCTAAACCTATATCTAACCATATCCATTACCCTAACACTTATCATAACCCTAATGATTACCATAGCCCTAACCTTAGCCTTAACCCTAGCCTTAGCACTAACCCTAGATCTAACTAAAACACTAAATCTAACACTAATCTAAAGCCTAAACCTCATTTCACAACTAGCTCTATCACTATTGCTAATCCTAAAACTAGACCTAATCCAAGACCTAGCCCTAAAAAAAAAAAAAACCAAGCCATTGCACTAACCCTAAACCTTAAACTAAACCAAATCCTAACCCATAGCTAGCCATAACCTGAGCTCTAATTCAAGTCCTAGACCTAAAACCTACCCTCACCCTGACTCATATCCAAACACAAAACCTAGATATAAATATTACCCTAACCCTAAAACTAATGCTAACCCTAGATCTAGCTGAAACCCTAACCCTTAAACTAACCCTAATCATAACCTGAGTTCTTACATTGGCCTTAGCCTAACCCTATCCCTAACTCTAACAAAAAATAACCCTAATTCGAGCTGTAATACTAGATTTAACACTAAGCCTAACCCTAATCCTAGCCCTAACCCTAGCTCTAATCCTCTCCATTACCCTAAGACAAACCCTATTCATAATTCTAATTCTAGTTCTAATCCTAGTCCTTAGCCAACCTAAACAATAACCCTATTACTAGTCTTAACACCATTCCTCATTCTAGATCTAACCAAACCCAACCCCCACCCTGACCTTCAACCTTACTCTGACTCTAACACTAACTATAGGCCTAAACCTTACCCTAAACCGAAATCGAAACCTGAAACTAGCCCTATCAGCAAACTTATACCTAAACCTAATGCTAACACTAGCCCTAGACCTAAACCTAATCCTAAATCTAGCTATTACTCTAGCTTTTGACCTAAACAAAAATTTAGTCCTAGCCCTAAAAATAAACCTAAACCAAAACCAAACACTAACCCTACCACTAGACCTAACCCTAGTCCTATTCTGGCTTTCACCCTAACCCTAACTTTAACCTGTACACTGGCCCTGACACTACTATTAAACCTAGCTCTCAACCTGACCCTAACCCAAAACCTAAAACTAACAGTAAACCTAGATGTCACCATACCCTTAAAACTAGCTCTAATGATAACCCTAGATCTCACATTACATATAGAACTAATACTAGGCCTAAACCTAACACAAAACATAAATAACCCTAACACTAATTGAAGCCTAAACCTACCCTAATAATAACCCTCACCGTAACCCTAACCCTAGTCCTACCCTAACCCTCACCTTAGTCCTAACCCAGCTCAAAGCCTAACCCTTACCCTAAACATAACCCTAGAACTATTTCTAACCATAACCCTAACTTTAGGCCTAATCCTAAAATTAACCCTAGACCTAACACTTAGCTTTAACCCTAGGCATTACCCTAAATCTAACCCTAACACTAATGATAACCCTATTCGTAACCCTAACAAAAACCCTAACCCAAAACATAAACCTAACCCTAGACCTAACCCTAAACCTAAATCTTGCCATAGCCTTAACCCTAATTTTACCTTCAAAACAACAGTAAACCTAGCCCTAAAACTAAACTTAAATTAAACCTAACCTTAACCATAAAGCTAACATTACATCTACCCCAATCTATTACTTAAACCTAATCCTAACCCTAATGAAAACCCTAGACATAACCCTAATCCTAACTCTGACCATAACACTAAACCTAACCTCGTCGTAGACCTAAACCTAGCTCAAAATCTAACCTGTATCCAATATTTACCCCTAACCCTAATCTAAGCTAAGGTTACTAGCCCTAACCAAAAACCTAACCTAACTCTAGCCCTATTCCTAACCTAACCCTAGTCCTAATCATAGCTCTAACCCTATATATTATCCTTATGATAACCCTAATCCTAAAGCTACCCTAGGCTTAATCCTAACCCTTTTGCTAACCCTAATGCTCTTCATTGCCCTAAACCAACCCTGAAACCAAAATCAAACCCAATCAATTACCTAAGCCAAATCCTAAACCTAATCCTAATGCTTATTTGAGCCGTATCCCTAACCCTAAACCTAACCCTAAAAAAAACCCTAACCCTCATCCTGACCCTAAAAATACACCTAGATCTAAACCTGACCCTTACCCTAAGCATAACACTTACACTATACTTGGAAACCAAAACCTAAATCTAACCCAAACTGTAACACTAGACCTGACATTAGCCCTAGCCCTAAATCTAGTCCTAACACTACAACAAACCCTAGCCCTCATCCTAGCCCTAAACTTAGCCTTAGTCACAAACCAAATGCTAATCCTAGCCCTAACTCTAATTCTAACCTTCACCCTACCTCTAAAACTAGCTATAACACCATTTCTTACCCAAAAATTAACTATAACCCTAACCCTAACACGAGGCATAAACTGAACACTAACTCTAGACCTAATCCTATTCTCAACGCAGCCCTATTCCTAAAACTAACCAAAACCCTAGGCCTAAGACTAACTCTCTCACTCTAGCCCTACCCCTAGTTCTAACCCTATCTGTTACTGTAACCATACCCTAGCAATAATCTTTGTCCTATAGTTAGACCTAGCACTAATCATAGATCTAACACTAAATCCAAATCTAAACCTAACCCAAAACCTAAGCCTATCTTATAAACTAGCCATAACCCTAAGGTTAATCTTATAACTAGCCCAAACCCTAAACCTAGGACAGAAACAAAACTGAGCAACAGCACTAACACTAAACTGTAACTTAAAACAAACCCTAACACTACACCTAGACTTAAACCAAGCCCTAATTCAAGTCTTAAGCCTAAACTTAAAACTTACCCTGACCCTGACTCATATCCTAACACTTACCCTAGCTTTAAAGACCACCCTAAAATTAAAACAAATCCCAACAGTAACTCTAGCCCTAATTCAAGTCATAACCCAAACCTTAAAGCTAACCCTGAGGAGTATCCGAACAGTCACCGTAGCTCTAAACACTGCCCTCACATTAAACCGAAAACTAACAGTAACCCTAGCCCTTATTTGAGTCCTAACCCTAACCCTAAAATTATCCCTGATGCTGACTCATATTCTAACAATAACCCTAACTCTAAATATTACCCTAAATTAAACCTAAACCTAACACGAGACCTTCCCTAACCCTAACCCTAAAACTAACCCTAATTGTAACCCTGGCTCTTACATTAGCCAATGTCCAAATCTAGCCCTAACCTTAAAACAGAAAATAGCCCTAATCCAGGCTCTAAACCTATATTTAACCCTAACCCTAACCCTAATTCTAGCATTAACCCTAGCTCTAAGGCTATCCCTTAACCTAACAAGAACCCTAACCCTAAAGGTAACCGTAGACCAATCTCTAATCCTTAGACTAACCAAAACCCTAACCCTATTAATAGTCCTAAACCTAGCCCTTATTCAAGCTCTATCCCTATCCCAAACCCTAACACTAACCCTGAACTTTATTCTGACCCTAACACTAACCCTAGGTCTAAAACTGACCCTAACAGTAGACCAAACCCTAAAACTAGCCCCAGACCTAAACAAAATCCTAAATATAGCCTTATCTCTAGCCCTAGACCTAAAAATAAACCTAGCTTTAGCACTAACAATAATCCTTAACCTAACTCAAACACTAACCCTAACTCTAGAGCTAAAAACATAGTTCTAATTCTGTCTGTAACCCTAACACTAACTCTAACTCAAACACTGACTCTCCCTTAAGAGTATACCTATCTTTAATCTGACTCTACGCGAAAATCTAAACTTAACACTAGACTTAGCCATAACCGTAACCCTACAATTAGCCCTCAACATAACCCTAGCTCTTACATTACCCATAGCCCTAATCCTAGGCCTACACATCACACAAAACCTAGAGCTAATCCTATGGATAAATCAAGCCTTAAGCATAACCCTAACCCTAACCCTAGCCCTAACCCTAACCTAACTCTTGCCTTAGTCCTAATCCTCGATCAAAGACTACATATTACTCTAAACATAAACCTACACCAATCCCTCAATCTAACCCTAACCCTACCCTAATCCTAACCTTAACTTTAGCCCTAAACCTAGCTCTAAACCTACCCATTACTCTAAGCATAAAACTAACCTTATTGATAATCCTAGGCTTAATGCTAAACCTAAACCTAACTGTATAACTAACCCTAGACCTAACCTTAAACCTCACACTTGCCATAGACCTAACACTAGCTCAAACCCTAACCCTTAGTATAAACCTAAACATAAGCATAGCCCTAACTCTAAGCCTAAACCTCAATCTAACATTAAACATAGCCCTAAATATACATCTAATCGTATACATTACCCTAACCCTAACCCTATCCCCTATCCCTAATGATGTCACTAGCCCTAATCATAACCGTAATCATATGAGTACTATAATCTTATCCCTAGAAGTAACCATAAACCTAACCCTCACACTAACCCTAGCTCAAAACCTAACACTTTCACTAAATATAAACATAAGCCTAATCTTAGTTTTAATGCTTACCCTAATTCAAGACCTATACCTAACCATAAACCCAGTCCTAAAAGTAGCTCTAATCCTATCCATTATACTAACCATAACCCTTACACTAATGCAAACCCTAGGCTTAACCTTAACCCTATCACTAACCCTAAAACTATCAATTACCCTAAACCTAATGTAAACTCTAAGCCAAACCCTATCATTCTCTAACCCAAACCCTAGTGCTAATTCAAACCCTAAACCTAAACCTTAAACCCAAACAAACTATAACATTGACTCTTACCATTAAAATTCTCCTAGCTCTAAAGCTGACTTTTACACTAAACCTAACCCTTACAATAGTCCTAGCAGTCTCCCTAATCCTAAAATTATCCCCAAACATAAGCTTAGACCTGACATTAGACATAGCCCTAACCCTAGCCCTAAACCTAACAAAATCCCAGCCCTTATCCTGGCTCTAAATCTAGCCTTAATTCAAACCCTAAACCTAACTTTAGGACTAACCAAAAAACTAACACTAGCCCTAATCTTAGCCCTAATTTATTCCAATTTCTAACCCTAGCTCTAACCCTAGACTAAGACTAAATCTAACTCTCACCCTAGCCCCATCCCTAGTTCTAACCCTATCCCTTACTGGAACCCTAATCCTAGCCCTAACCCTAGCCCTATCATTAGATCTAGCCCTAACCTAGATCTAATTTTCACTCTAAATAAAACCCTAACCCTAAGCCTAACCCTAAGCCTAACCCTAACTCTAAATCTAACATTAACCCTAGACCTAAAACAAAACCGAGCCATAGCCCTAACCCTAATCCTTAACCTAAATCAAACACTAGCCCTAAACCTAAACTTAGCTCCAATTCTAGTTTTATGCTGAAAACTAGAACTCACACTGACCCTGACTCTGACCACAAAACTAATCCTAGTCTAAACATCATCCTAATCCTAAACCTAAACCTAACACTAGATCTACCACTAACCCTATACTTAAATATACCCTAATTGTATCCCTGGTACGGTATTTACATTAGCCTAACCTCTAACCCTAGCCCTAACTTAACCCCAAACCTAGCCCTAATCCAAGCCGTAAACCGAATTGTAACCATAAACCTAATTCTAACCCTCGCCCTAATCAAAATTATAACCCTAGCCCTAAAGCTATCTCTATACCTCTCCTTTGCCTTAACCTTAAGCTAAACCAAACCCTATCCCTAATCCTTAACCTATGCATTATTCTAAACCAAACCTAGAACCTAAACCTCATCTTATCATTATACTAACATTAACCATAATGCTAATTCAAACCATAACTTTAAAACTTAACCTATCCCAAACTTCTAACCCAGAACTTGTCCCAAATAATACCCCTAGCTCTAAACCTGACCCTAACTCTAAACCTAACCCTTACATTACATGTAGCCATAAACCTAACCCTAAAGCTATCTTTAACCATAACCCTAGATCTGATATTAGCCCTAGCCCTCATCCTAGCCCTAAACCTGAAATAAAATATAGCCCTCATCCTAGCCCCAAACCTAGCCTTAATCATAACCCTAACCCTAACCATTGCCTTAACTCTAGTTCTAACCCTCACTCTATCTCTAAACCTAGGTATAATGTGATTCCTTACCCTAAACTTAACCCTGACCCTAACCCTAATGCTAGGCCTAAGGTGAACACTAACCCTAGCCCAAATTCTATCTCTAATTTAACCCTATCCCTAACCCTAACCCTAAACTTAGCTCCACGACTAACTCTCACACTAGCCCTATCCCTATTTCGAGCCCTATCAATTACTGTAATCCTAACCCTAGCCTTAAAGTAAGCCATATCCACTGCCTAATCTTTATTCCTAGTCCTAACCCTAGATCTAACCCTAAATCTAAATCTAACCCTAACCCTAAGCCTAAGCCTAATATTAACACTAGTCCTAGTCCCAACGCTAATCATAAAACTAGCACTAACCCTAAAACTTGCAGTAAAACAAACCCAAGCAATAGCCCTAATACTAAACCTTAAGTTAAATGAAACCTTAAAATTACACCTAGACCTAACCCTAGACCTAATTAGAGTCCTAAACGTAACCTTAATACTAACCCTAACTCTGACTCATATCCTAACACTCACCCTGGCTCTAAACACCACCCTAACCCTAAAGCAAAACCTCACAAGAACCCTAGCCTTAATTCGAGTCCTAACTCAAACCATAAAAGTAAAACTGACCCTGACTATTAACCTAAAATTAACACTAGCTCTAAATTTCACCCTAATCTTAAACCTAATCCTAACACTAGAGGTTTAACCCCTAACCATCACCCTAAAACTAACCTTAAAAATCATAGTTCTTGCATTAGCCATTGCTCTAACCCTAGCCATAAACCTAAAACAAAATCTAACCCTAATCCAAGCCCTAAACCTAGCTTTAACCCCAACCCTAGCCCTAATCCTACGTCTAACCCTATCCCTTACCCTATGCCAAACTTTAAACCTAATGCTAATCCTAATCGTAATCATAATCCTAATCCTTAACCTAACCCAAACCCCAACCCTACTAATAGGGTTCGGGTTTGTGTTAGTTTAAGGATTTGGATTAGGATTAGGTTAGACCTAATCCTTAACCTAGCCCAAAACCTAACCCTAGTCCTCATTCTAGCTCTAACCAAAAACCAATTCCTAACCCTAACCCTGACCCTTATTCTGACCCTAACACTAATTATATGTCTAAACCTGAACCTAACCCTAAACCAAACCTTAACACTAGCCCTACTGGTAACCTTATATCTAAACCTAAACCTAAAACTAGCCCTAGACCTAAACTTCAACCTAATCTATCCATAACTCTATACCTAGACCTAAAGAAAAACCTAGACTTAGCCCTAATAATCACCCTTAGCCTAAAGCCAAAAACTAACCTTTCACCTAATCTTAACCCTGGTCCTAATTCTGGCTTTCACATTACCCATAACCCTAAACTGAACACTGACCATGACACTAACACTAACCCTAGCTATAAAAATCACCCTAACAATAAACCTAACCCTAAAACTCTAGTTAGCTCTAACACTAAAACTAGCCCTAATCACAAAAAAGTTCTTATATTTGCCATAGACCTAACCTATTAAAAAACCTAGTCCTAACCCAAGCTCTACCATAGCTTTTACCCTAAACCTGACCATAACCCTTACCTTAGCCCTAACCCTAAACCTAAGCCTAACCTTAGACCTAACTCCTAAGCATAACAATAGACCTATTATTAGTTCTAACCCTATCCATTGCCCTAGTGATAGCCCTAACACTTCTACTAACCCTAATCCGAAACCTAATCTTATCTTTAACCCTAACCCTAAACATTATCCTACACATAACCTGAACTCTAAAACTAAAATTACCATTAACCTATCCCTAACAGTAATGATAACTCAAACCTTAAACCTAAACCTTAATCTAAAAAAGACCCTTACTCTGACCCTGACCCTAATAATATCCATAGCTCTAAATGTGACCCTAACAAGAAACTTGACTCTTACAATAAACCTAGCTATAAACCTAACCCTAAAACACTCACTAACTGTAACCCAAGAAGTGACATTAGTTCTTGCTCTAATCCTAGTCCTAATTCTAAACCAAACCTTAGCCCACATTGTAGCCATAAATCTCAACTTAATAAAAAATCTATTCCTAACCAGAACCCTAAATCTAATTTTCACCCTACTCCTAAAAGTAGCTATAATCTCATCCCTTAACCTAAACCTAACCCTAACACTAACACTAACACTAAAACTAGACTGAAACCTATTCCTACCCCTAACACAAAGCCTAGTCCTAATCCCAGGCCTAATTTAGCCCTACTATAACCCAACATTAACCCTAGCCCTAAGACAAATTCAAACTCTCGCCCTATTCTTATACCTAGTTCTAAACCTATCCCTTACCATTACCCTATACCTAGGCCAAAACTTAGCCCTAATCCTAGCCATATCTTTACCTTCAACTCAAAGTCTAGATCTAAACTTAACTCTAAATCTAACCCTAAACCTAAGCCTAAACCTCACACTAACACTAGCCCCAATCCTAACATTAATCCTAAAACTAGCCCTAACTCTAACCCTAGCCCTAAAACAAAATCAAATCAAAACCCTAACCTAACACTTCACCTAAACCAAACCCTCACTCTACACCTAACCCTAATCCTAACTCTAATTCTAGTCCTAACCCTAACCTGAAAACTAATCTGGAATCTGACTCTGACCCTAATTTTAAACCTAGCTCTAAACATCATAGTAACAATAAACTTAATCCTAACACTAGATGTAGCCGTAATCCTGACCCTATCACTAGCTGTTATCATAATGCTACTTTGTACATTAAACGTAGCCTTAATACGAGTTCTAAATCTAGTTTTTATTTTTTTAACATTTTTTATTATTAGTTTTTCAAAACATTACAAAGCTCTTGACATATCATATTTCATACATTTGATTCAAGCGGATTATGAACTCCCATTTTTACCACATATACATATTGCAGATTGACATCGGTTACACATCCACTTTTTTACACACTGCCAAAGTAGTGTATATTGTATTCTCCTGCCTTTCCTATCCTCTACTATCCCCAATCCCTTCCCCTCCCGTCTCTTCCCATCTTCTGTCTCTACCCCATCTACTGAAATTCATTTCTCTCTCTTGTTTTTTCCCTTTTCCACTCATTTCCTCTTATATGTAATTATGTACAACAATGAGGGTCTCCTTCCTTTACCATGCAGTTTCCCTTCTCTCTCTCTCTATCCATCCCCCCTCTCACCCTGTTTAATGGTGATCTTCTTCTCATGCTCTTCCTCCCTATTCTGTTCTTTGTTGCTCTCCTTATATCAAAGATGACATTTGGCATTTGTTTTTTAGGGATTGGCTAGCTTCTCTTAGCATAAACTGCTTTAGTGCCATCCATTTCCTTGCAAATTCCATGATTTGTCATTTTTTAGTGCTGCATAATACTCCATTGTGTATAAATGCCACTTTTTTATCCATTCATCTATTGAAGGGCATCTAGGTTGGTTCCACAGTCTAGCTATTGTAAATTGTGCTGCTATGAACATCGTTGTAGCAGTATCCCTATAGTATGCTCTTGTAAGGTCTTTAGGGAATAGTCCAAGAAGGGGAATAGCTAAGTCAAATGGTGGCTACACTCCCAGCTTTCCAAGGAATCTCCACACTGCTTTCCAAATTGGCCGCACCAGTTTGCAGCCCCACCAGCAATGTAAAAGTGTACCCTTTTCCCCACATCCTTGCCAGTACTTGTTGTTGTTTGACTTCATAATGGCTGCCAATCTTACTGGAGTGAGATAATATCTTAGGGTGGTTTTGATTTGCATTACTCTGACTGCTACAGATTGTGAATATTTTTTCATATACTTGTTGATTGATTGTATGTCCTCCTCTGAGAAGTGTCTGTTTGGGTCCTTGGCCCATATTATTTGTTTTGTTGTTGTTTAAATTTTTGAGTTTTTTGTATACTCTGGATAATAGGGCTCTATCTGAAGTGTGAGAAGTAAAAATTTTTTCCCAGGATGTAGGCTCTCTATTTACCTCTCTTATTGTTTCTCTTGCTGAGAAAAATTAGTTTGAGTAAGTCCTTTTTGTTGATTCTTGTTATTAACCCTTGTGCTATGGGTGTCCTATTAAGGAATTTGGAGGCCAACCCCACAATATTTAGATCAGAGACAACTTTTTTTTTTCTATCAGACGCAGAGTCTCTGTTTTGATATGAAGCTCCTTGATCTATTTTGAATTAACTTTTGTGCATGGCAAGAGAAGGGGATTCCTTTTCATTTTGTTGCATATGGATTTCCAATTTTACCAGCACCATTTGGTGAAGATGCTATCCTTCCTCTATTGCATGCTTTTAGCTCCTTTATCAAATATATGATAGTTGTAACTTTGTGGACTAGTCTCTGTGTCCTCTATTCTGTACCATTGGTCCACCCGCCTGTTTTGGTACCAGTACCATGCTGGATTTGTTACTATTGCTCTGCAGTATAGTTTGAAATCTGGTGTCACTATACTGCCTGATTCACACTTCCTGCTTAGAGTTGCTTTTGCTATTCTGGGTCTTTTATTTTTCCATATGAAATTCATGATTTATCTATTTCTACAAGAAATACCATTGGGATTTTGTTTGGCATTGCATTAAACCCATAGAGAACTTTTAGTGATGTCGCTATTTTGATGATGTTAGTTCTGCCTATCCATGAACAGGGTATACATTTCCATCTTCTAAGAACTTCTTCTATTTCTCTTTTTAGGGTTCTGAAGTTTTCATTGTATAAATCTTTCACCTCTTTTGTTAGGTTGATTTCCAAGTATTTTATTTTTTTTGAGGATATTGTGAATGGGGTGTTTTTCCTCATTTCCTTTTCAGAAGATTTGTCGCTGATATACAGGAATGCCTTTGATTTTTGTGTGTTGATTTTATATCCTGCCACTTTGCTGAATTCATTTATTAGTTTTAGTAGTTTCTTTGTAGACCCTTTTGGCTCTTCTAGGTATAGAATCATGTCGTTTGCAAATAGTGATAATTTAAGTTCTTATTTTCTTATTTTTATGCCTTTAATTTCTTTCATCTGTCTAATTGCTCTGGCCAGTGTTTCGAGAACTATATTGAATAGAAGTGGAAATAGAGGGCATCCCTGTCTTGTTCCAGATTTTAGAGGGAATGCCTTCAATTTTTCTCCATTCAGAATGATGCTAGCCTGAGGCTTACCATAGATAGCTTTTACAGTCTTGAGGTAAGTTCCTGTTATCCCTAGTTTTTCTAGTGTTTTGAACATAAAGGGATGCTGTACTTTGTCGAATGCTTTTTTTTCATCTATCGAGATGATCATATGGTTCTTATTTTTAAGTCTATTTATGTAGTGAATAACATTTCTTGATTACCGTATATTTAAACATCCTTGCATCCCAGGGATGAATCCTTGTTAATCATAGTGCACAATTTTTTTGATGTGTTTTTGTATCTGATACGCCAAAATTTTATTGAGGATTTTTGCATCTAGGTTCATTAGAGATATTGGTCTGTAGTTTTCTTTCTTTGAGGTGTCTTTGTCTGGTTTTGGAATCAGGGAGATGTTGGCTTCATAGAATGAATTTGGAAGAGCTCCCTCTTTATCGATTTCCTGAAATAACTTGAAAAGTATTGGTATTAATTCTTCTTTAAAGGTTTTGAAAAACTCCCCTGTATACCTATCCGGTCCTGGGCTTTTCTTGGTCGCTAGTCTTTTGATTGCTTCTTCTATTTCATCCACTGATATTTGTCTGTTCAAATTGTGTGTATCCTCCTGATTCAGTCTGGGCAAATCATATGACTTGATATATTTATCGATGTCTTCAATATCTTCTATTTTATTGGAATATAGGGTTTCAAAATAATTTCTAATTGTCTTCTGTATTTCTGTAGCATCTGTTGTGATATTGCCTTTTTCATCCCATATGTTACTAATTTGAGTTCTCTCTCTTCTTCTCTTTGTTAGCATGGCTAAGGGTTCTTTAATCTTATTTATTTTTTCAAAGAACCAACTTTGAGTTTTGTCAGTTTTGTCAACAGTTTCTTTTGTTTCAATTTCGTTGATTTCCGCTCTGATTTTAATTATTTCTTACCTTCTGCTACATTTGCTGTTGTTTTGCTCTTCCTTTTCTAGGGCTTTGAGATGAAGTGTGAGCTCATTTATTTGTTTTTGTTTTTTTTTTTTTTTTTGAGGAATGACCCCCAGGCAATGAATTTCCCTCTTAAAACTGCTTTGATTGTGTCCCATAGATTCCGATATGTTATGTCTGTATTTTCATTTATTGCTAAGAATTTTTTGATCTTCTCCTTTATGTCTTCTGTAACCCATTGATCATTCAGTAACATATTGTTTATTTTTCATGTGATGTATGATTTTTCCTTCCTTCTTTTATCATTGATTTCCAGCTTCATTTTATTATGCTCAGATAAAATGCATGGTATTATATCCACCCCTTTATATTTACTGAGAGTTGCCCTATGGCATAATATTTAGTCTCATTTTGAAAAGGATCCATGTGCTACTGAGAAAAAAGTATATCCACTTGATGATTGTTGATATATTCTATATATGTCAGTTAAGACTAGGTTATTGATTATGATACTGAGTTCTATAGTTACTTTATTCAACTTTTGTTTGGAGGATCTGTCCAATGGTGAGAGAGGTGTTTTGAAGTCACCCATAATTATTGTGTTGTTGTCTATTTGATTCTTGAACTTGAGAACAGTTTGTTTTATGAATGTCGCAGCACCATTATTTGGTGCATAAATATTGATAATTGTTATGTCTTGTTGGTGAATTGTTCCTTTTTACAGTATATAATGTCCTTCCTTATCCTTTTGATTAAATTTGTCTTGAAGTCAATTTTATTTGATATGAGGATGGCCACCCCTGCTTGCTTAAGAGGACTGTGTGCGTGGTATGTTTTCTTCCCAACCTTTCACCTTCAGCATGTGTATGTCTTTTCCAATCTGATGTGTCTCCTGGAGGCAGCATATTTTTGGATTTGTTTTTTTAATCTATGTTACCAGCCTATGTCTCTTTTTTGGTGAGTTTAAGCCATTTACATTTAGAATTACTATTGATATATGGTTTGTACTTCCAGCAATGTTTGATTATTTATCTTATTTTTTTTTAATTTGGTTTGTTTCTCCATGATTAACTCCGCCTCCCCCGCCCTCTGGCTTTACTGAGGTACTTCACACTTTTGGTTTTGGTTATTGTTTTTTATTTCGTTTTCATATAGTGTTTTCCTCAAGATGCTTTGCAATGCTGGTTTCTGCCGGCAAATTCATTTAACTTTTGTTTATCATGAAGTATTTTTATTTTGTTGTCATACCTGAAGCTTAATTTTGCTGAATAAGAAATTCATGGTAGGCATCTAATGTCTTTCAGTGTTTGAAATACATTTTTCCAGAATCTTCTCGCTTTCAGCATCTGTGATGAAAAATCCGTTGTTAACCTTATTGGTTTACCCCTGAATGTAATCTGCCTCCTTTCTCTTGTAGCTTTTAATATTTTCTCTTGGTTCTGTATATTGGCTATCGTCATAACAATGTGTCTTGGTGTTGGTCTACTTGATTTTGTATGCTTGGTGTCTTGTATGCATCTACAATTTGTACATCCATTTCCTTTTTTATATCTGGAAAGGTTTCTATGATTATTTATTTCAACAGTTTCTTCATTTCTTCGGTTTGAACCTCTATACCTTCCTCTATTCCAATGACTCTTAAGTTTGTTTTTTTTTTATGTTATCCCACATCTCTTGGATTTTTTTCTCTTGATTTTTTACCAGCCTTTCTGAGTTGGCTAGACTCTTTTTGAGATGATATATTTTGTCTTCATATCTGATGTTCTGGCTTCTACTTGCTCCACTCTGTTAGTAATACTCTCATTTGAGTTTTTAATTTGGTTTATAGTTTCCTTTATTTCTAGAATTATTGTTTGTTTTTTTATAATCTCTATCTCCTTATAAAGATGTTTATTTGCTTATTTTATCTGTTAATGTAATTCATTTTCAATGTGTTATTTCATTGTTTGAATTTGCTGTCTCATATCCTCTTTAAGATTCATTCCATCTGTATAAGGTATTCCTTGAGTTTTTTATTTGGCCATCTTTCTGATGCCTGTAGGTCCTCCTGTATATTTAGGCTGTCCTGCATTGTTTGCACTCCTTTTCTTTATTGCTTTTTCATGCTGCTCATGTTACTTCTTGTTCTGTTTGACTGCTGAGGTACTGTTTAATCCTATAAATTTATTTGGTTTTGTATGTCTCTGGGGTCTCTCTTTTGTGATGAAGACTATGACTAGAGATGATTAGTTTCGTTGCACTTTAATGCAGATTCACTGGTTTCCTAATCTGTGCATGGATTCTGATGGCATAAAGCGGTCTGCAGTTTGGTCTTGGGACTTATATTTAGGTCAAATGATGTGATGGTATTGAGGTTGGTATCTCTTGACAACCTTGGAATGTTGCTCTAATGATAGGGGATATTAACAGGAGAATGGTCTGGAGTATTTGCGGGAAGCTAGAGACTTGGTAGCACTATATAATGCCTCAGAACATTGACCTATACATATTTAGTAAATTACACATAATCACCGTGGTGATGCTTGGGAGGAAAGGTATTAGATGAGAAGGGAAGATGTCATTAAAATGAATGAGAGTAAACAGGTACAATTCAAGGAAAGTGGAATAAGGAAATTGAAAAGAAAAGAAGACAAAAGAAAAAAAATGAAAAGAAAAAAAGAAAAAAATTTAAAAATAATAAAAAAACTAAAAAATAAAAATAAAAAACAACAAAACAATAAAAAATGTTAAAAAATTAAAAAAATAAAAATTAAAAAAAAACAAATAAAATAATTTTAAAAATATAGCCTTAGAATTCGATTAACTTCTCTCCCAGTAGGTGGAGCTGTGCCCCCCGGCCCAAGTTTCTCCTCTCAATATGCAGGAACCAATCACTGTCAGCATCTCCTCCTCCCCAACTGTTAGCTTACCCCACTGGACTCCTTTATTTGGGTACTACTATGATTCATGGTTTTCTAAACAGGTTAGGTTAGATTTATTATTATGTTTTAGCTAGGCAACTAGCTATTGTTTTGTTAAATTTAGTTTTGTTCAAATTTCTTTGACACTACGCAGGATTCAACTTTAACCTAGCATACTACATTCTCTAGGTTGGGCATCTTGGGGAAAGAGTATGCTCTCTGAACAGTTTGTATTTTAAGTTTTCATTTCATTTGACCTATGCGTGTAAATGGAAATGGAACTGGAAATCCAACAGAGTTGGTGCTAGCTACTTCAAACCTCACACACTCAATCAGTTTTCTATGCGCATTCTCTGGTTTATTACTTGTAAAAGTAGCCCTAAGCTGAATCATGCTAAGCAACTTTATGTGAGAACACTTTAGGAGAAAACAGGGAAATATGAATGTACTGAACTACCTCCCCAATTATTTGGTCAGATTTCTTTGATATTGTGAAATATTCATCTGTTAGCCTACCCAAATTGGCTCCCCAAGTGTGGGAGTTCTAGTATCAAAGGAACTCTAAACAGGTTAAGGTTAGTGTTAGGGTTTGTGTTAGGACAAGCATTAGACCTAGTGTTAAGGTAGGAGTTATTATTGTTTTCAAATTTCTATAATACTGTGCAGGATTCATCTTTTTTCCTATTTTGACTATATTCCAAATGGTTGTGCCTCCTACATAAAGGGTTGGCCTTCAGGAACATTTTCTATTTTCATGTTTCTTTTTTATTTGCCCTATAGCAGTGAATGGAAATGAATCTGGAAATTGAACAGGGTTTGGGCTTGCTGCTTGACACTTCACACACTCCATCAATTTTCAGTGAGCAGAGTCTGGTGTTTGCCATTGAAGTAGCCCTAAGATGAAGTAGAAAGCAACAGCTTTATCTTTGAGTGCTTTATGAGAAAGCAGAATACCCATGTACTGAAAGAGCTTCAATTTTTTTATGGTTGGATTAATTTGATACTGTACAGCATTCATTCTTTTCCTAGCCTTAGTAGGCTCCCCAAATTTGGGCCATCAAGGTTCAATGGTCCAGAGTCAGGAACAGTTTGAATGTTTAGGTTTCACTTCATTATGGCCTATAGGTGTGAATGCAATGGAGTTAGAAATCAAACAGGGTTGGTGCTAGCTGCATAAATCTTCACAAACTCAATCAGCTATCTGTGGAAAATCTTTGGTTTTTCTTTGTGAAAGTACCTTAAGCTGAAGCATGAAAAACAATTCATCCATGAGCACTTTAAGAAAAAAAAAAACAGGAAAATATGAATGTACTAAAATACCTCACCAAATTTTTCATCAAAATTTATTGATACTGCACAAGATTCCTCTGCAAAGTTGTACCACTAGGCTCCCCAATTTGGGACTTCTATAATCATAAGTACACTAAACAGGTTAGAAATAGATTAGGGTTGGGTTAGATCTAGTGTCAGAGTTAGAGTGAGTTTTGTTCAAATTCATTTGATACTTGGCATAATTCATTTTTTTTCTAGTCTTACTATTTTCTCCATTTTTTGGCCTTATCCCTTCAATGGTTTGCTGTCAGGAACAGTTTTTTTTTCAAGGTTTCTTTCACTTGACATATACGGGTAAATGGAAATGGAATTTAAAATCAAACAGGGTTGGTGCTCACTGCTTAAAACTGCACACATTCAATCAGTTCTATGTGGGCACTGGGTTCCTCTTTGTAAAAATTTCCCAAAGATGAGGCATGGAAAAAACATCTTTATCTGAAAGTACTATTGGAGACAACAGGGAAATATACATGTACTGAACTACCTCCCTACATTATTTGGTCAGATTTCTTTGATACTGCACAAGATTCATCTGTTAGCTTGCCCCACTAGGATCTCCTCATTTGGGACTTAATGATAAAAGGTTCTCTAAACAGATTAGGGTTAGGTTTTTGTTAGGGTAATGGCTAGGTTTAAACCTAGTGTTAGGGTTAGAGCCAGTTTTGTTAATGCATCTTTGATACTGGGCAGGATTCATGTTTTAACTAGCCTCACAATGTTCCCTAGTTTGGGCCTTCTCGGTTCAATAATTTGCTGTCAGGAACAGTCTGTATTTTAAGGTTTCATTTTACTTTGAACTATTTTGTTGAAGAGAAATGAAGCACGAAATAAAACATGGTTGGTGGTAGCTGCTTGAAACTGAACACGCTCAATCAGTTCTCTCTGGGCACTCTCTGGTTATTTCCTTGTGAATGTTGCCCTCAGCTGAAACATGCAAGGCAACTTTATCCCAGAAGATTTTTTAGAGAAATCAAGGAAATAAGAATTTAGTGAAACACTGTTCTCAATTATGTGCTCAGATTACTTTGATACTGTGCAGGATTCATCTGTTAGCTTTCCCCACAATGTTCCCTTAGTTTGTGACTTCTATGATCAAAGGTTCTCTAAATAGGCTATGGTGAACTGTAGATTTTGGATTAAGGGTAGATCTAGTGTTAGGTTTACAGAAGTTTTGTTCAAATTTCTTTGATACTAGGCAAAATTTATCTTTTACCTAACCATACTATGTTCTCCATGTTTGGGCCTTCTATGTTCACTGGTTTGCTGTCAGGATTTCAGTTTTTATTTTAAGGTTTCACTTCATTTTTACCTATGTGGGTAACTGGAAATGGAGATGGAAATAAAACAGGGTTTTTGCTAGCTGCTTGAAACTTCACACACTCAATCATTTCTCTGTGAGGACACCCTAGTTTTATCTTTGTGACAGTATCCCAAAGATAAAGAAGACAAAAACAACAATATTCGAGAGTATTTTACAATTAGGAGGAAAATATGTATGTACTGAGCTACCTCTGCCAATAATTTGGTCAGATTTCTTTGATACTGAACAGGACTCATCTGTTAGATTGTCACACTAGGCTCCTCATCTTTTAGACTTTTATGATCAAAGATTCTCTAAGCAGGTTAGATTTGAGTTAGGTCTAGTGTTACTCTTAGAATTTTTCTTGTTCAAATTTCTTTGATACTGGGCAGGATACATTTTTACCTAGCATTACTATGATCTCCAGGTTTTGGCCTTCTCAGTTCAATTCTTTGCTGACAGGAACAATTTATATTTTGCAGATTCACTTCATTTTATCCTACATGGGTAAATGGACATGGAGCTGGAAATCAGACAAGGGTGGTGCTAATTGCTTAAAACTTCACACACTCAATCAGTTCTCTGTGGGCACTCTCTGGTTTGTTCCTTGTGAAATTAGTAATAAGCTGAAGCATGCATTGCAAATTTATCTGAGAAAACTTTAGGAGAAAACAGGTAAATATGCATGTAATGAAATAGCTCTCCCAATTATTTTGTCAGCTTTCTTTGAAACTGCACATGATTCGTTTGTAAGCTTGCCCCACTAGACTCCCCAGTTTCAAAACTTGTATGATCAAAGTTTCTCTAAACAGATTAGGTTTAGGGTTAGAGTTACTGTTAAGAATAGGTTTAGTGGTGATAGGGTTAGAGCTAGGTTTTTTTTTTTTAATTTATATGATACTGGGCAGGATTCCCTTTTTTCCTATTTTGACTATACTCCAAAGGTTTGGGCCTTCTATGTAAAAGGGTTTTCTTTCAGAAGCAGTTTCAATTTTCATGTTACTCTTTGTTTTGCCCTATAGGGGTGAATGGAAATGAAGCTGGAAATAAAACAGGGTTTGTGCTAGCTGCTTAAAACTTCACACACTTAATCAGTTAACAGTTGCCATTCTCTGGTTTGTTTCCTGTGAAGTATCCCTAAGCTGAAGTAGAAAGAAACAGCTTTATCTCTGAGTGCTTTAGGAGCAAGAAAAATACACATGTACTGAAATAGCTTCAAATTATATTTGGTCTGATTATTCTGATACTTTACAGGATTCACCTTTGACAAACCTTAGTAGGCTTCCCAAATTTTGGCCTTCAAGGTTCAATGGTTCAGTATCAGGAACATTTTGAATTTTTAGTTTTCACTATATTGTGGCCTATAAGTGTGAATGGAAATGGAGCTGGAAATCAAACAGGGTTGGTGGTAGCTGCATAAAACTTCACACACTCAATCACTTCGCTGTGGGCATGCTCTGGGTGTTTCTTGTGAAAGTACCTTAAACTGAAGAATGAAAAAACAATTTATCCAAGAGCACTTTAGGAGAAAGCAGGGGATATAAGCATGTACTGAAACACCATCCCCAATTATTGGTCAGAATTTTTGATACTGGGCAGGATTCATCTGTTACCTTTCCCTACTAGGCACCCCAAGTGTGGGACTTTTATGATCAAGTTCTATAAACAGAAAAGTATTAGTTTTAAGATTAGGATTAGGGCTAGAGATAGAACTAATGTTCGGGTTAGAGTTAGTTTTGTTCAAATTTCTTTGATCCTGGTCAGGATTCATCTTTTACCTAGCATTACCATGTTTACCAGGTTTGGCCATCTCAGTTCAATTTCACTGTCAGGAACAATTTTTGTTTTAAGGTTTCACTTCATCTTGACTTCTATGGGTTAGGGTTAGAGTTAGGGCTATGGCTCAGTTTTGTTTTAGGGCTAGGGCTAGCTAGATTTTGAATTAGTGTTAGGGTTAGAGCTAGTATTAGGGTGAGGTATAGCCTTAGGGTTATGGTTAGATTTAGACTTACAATTAGATCCAGGGTTAGGGTTAGGGCTAGGGTTAGTGTTACGGTAAAGGATAAGGTTAGAAGTAGGGAAATGGCTAGGATGAGAGTTAGATATAGATTTAGGATTAGGCTTAGGGTTAGGGTTAGGGTTAAAGCCAAAATAGGGCTAGGATTAGGGCAAGGTTAGTGTTATAATTAGTCCTAGGGGTAGGGCTAGGTTTAGGATTAGCATTGGGTTTAGAATTAAGTTTAGGAGAATGGGTGGGGTTATAGCTAGCTTTAGGGGTAGGGTGAGGTTTAGAATTAGGATTAGGGCTAGGGTTAGTTTCTACTTTAGGATTAAGGCTTGGTTTAAGCCTAGGGTTTCTGTTAGGTTCAAGGCTAGAAATGGGCTAAGGTTAATGTCAAGTGTAGGGTTATATTAAGGATAATTTTAGGGTTAGGTTATTTCTAGGTCTAGTGTCAGAGCTATGTTTAGGGTAAAAGTCAGGTTTAGACTTAGAGGTATTATTAGGGTTAGGGTCAGGCTTAGTATTTGGTTTAGGTAAAAGTTTAGGTTTAAGGCTTGAATTAGTATTAGGTTTAGTCTTAGGTTTAGAATAATGTATATGGTTAGGTTTAGGTTTCAGTTAAGGTTTAGGGTAATGGATGAGTTAGGTTTAGCAATAGGGTTAAGCTTAGTATTAGGTTAGGGTTATGTTTAATATCATGGATAGATTTAGAGCTAGGGTTAGTGCTAGGTTATGGTTTGGATTAAGTCTAAAATTAGAGTTAGGTTTAGGGATAGGGTGAGGTTTTGGTTTACTGTAAGTATTAGGTTTAGGGCTAGGGTTAAATTTAGGTTAGAGTAAGGGTTAGCATTTTAGTTAGGGTAATGGCTAGTGCGAGGGGTAAGTTTACCTTCAGGTCTAGAGATATGTTCATGGTTAGGGTTTGGATTAGGGTTTGTTTTAAAGCTAAAGTTTTCATTACAGTTAGGGTTAGTTTTAGGGTAATGGATAATATTAGATTTATGGTTAGGGTTAGGGTTAAGTTAGGGTATGGAATAGGGCTAGTCTTAAGTTAGGTTTAGTCTAAGGATTAATGTTTCTTCTAGCGTTAGGGCTATGGTGAGGTTTAGGTTTATGGTTAGGTCTGGGATATGTTTATGGTTAGGTTTAGGTTTAGTGTTAGGTATAGGGTTATAATTAGTGTTAGTGTTAGGGTTAGGGTAATTGACAGGGTAAGAACTAAAGTTTGAGTTAGGATTAAAGTTAGGGTAAGAGATAGTGTTAGGGTTATTGTTTAGGATAGGACTATGGTAACGTTTAGGGCATGGGTTTGGCTTTTATCTAGGGTTAGGTGTAAGGCAAGTGTTAGTCTTAGGGTTAGTGTTAGGTATAGGGTGAGGGTTAGGGTTGGGCTTAGGGCTAAGTTTATGCCTAGGATTATGGCTAGGTTTTGTGTTTAGTTTAGGGCTAGAGTTAGGACTATGGTTAGGTTTAGGGCGAATGTTAGGGTTAAGATTAGGGTTAAAGTAGGATTAGGGCTAGCGTTATGTTTATGGCTAGTATTAAGGTTAGGTTATGGCTAGGTCTAGTGTTAGGACTAGGTTCTAAGTTAGGGTCAGGTTTAGAGATAGATTAATTTTAGGGTCAGGGTCAGTGTTCTGAATAGAATTAGGGTAAGGCTTACAGCCAGAATTAGGATAGTGTTAGGACTATGGGTAGTGTAAGTGTTTAGTTTAGTTTAAGTGTTATTGTTAAAACAAAACCTAGGATTTTGTTTAGGTCTAGGGCTAGAATTACAGCTATATTTAGGATTAGTTGGATCTAGATCTAGTGGTATGGTCAGGCATAGAAATAGGCTTATCGGTACAAGTAGTATTAGGGTTTGGTTTAGGGTTAGGGTCAGGTTTAGACCTAGGGTTACTGTTAGGATCAGAATAATGGCTAGGCTTAGGGTTAGAACGAGAATGAGGGCTAGGATTAGGACTAGTAATACTGTTATTGTTTATGTTAGGCTAAGGAATAAGTTTAAGACTAGCGTTAGCATTTGGATTAGGGTTTGACTTAGGGTAAGGGATAGGGTTAGAGCTAGGTTTAGGGCTCAGGTTAGGGTTAGGGTTAGGGATAGATAGGGTTAAGTTTTTGGTTTAAGGTTTGGTTAGGAACAGAATTAGGGGTAGGATTTGTTTTAGGGTTAGGGCTAGGGTTATGACAACGACTAATATATGAAATAGGCTTATGATTAGGTCTAGTTTTATGGTTAGGGTGAAGGGTAGGTCTGGTGTTAGTGTTAATTTAAGGTTAGGGTGATGTTCAGAGCTAGGATTAGTGTTAGGATCAGCGTCAGGGTCAGGATTAATTTTAGAATTAGGGTTAGGGCTAGGTGTAGGTTTATTGTTTGGTTTAGGTTAAGGGTTAGGGTTAGGGATATGGCTTGGTTTTGTTTTAAGGCTAGGGCTAGGGGTAAGACACGTTATAGGATTAGCATTATTGTTAGGGCTAGTGTTAGGGTTTGGTTTAGGATTATGATTATTGTTAAACTTAGAGTTAGGTTTAAATTTAAAGTTAGGTTTAGTCCAGGGTTGGGCTAGGGCTAAGGATAGAACAAAGGACAGGGCTAGGGCAAGAGTTAGAGTTAGTCTTAAAGCTAAATTTATGCTTAGGATAGGACTAAATTAGGGTTAGTGCTAGGCTTAGTGTTAGGGTTAGGCCTAGGGTTAGGGCAAGGTTTATGGTTAGGTTTAAGATTATGGTTAAGTTTAGGGTTATGGTTTGGTTTAGGATAAAATATAGGCTTATACCTAGGTTTAGGGCTAGGGCTAGGGTTAGAATTAGTGTTAAACCTGGGATTATGGTTAGCTTTAAGATTAAGGCTAGGTTAAGGACTAGGATTAGGGCTAGGGCTAATTTCAGGTCCAGCTTTACACTTTAAGATAGCTTAGGGTTAGGATAGATGTAGTGTAAGGGTTAGGTTTAGGGTTAGGGTCAGGTTTAGAGCTAAGAGTATTGTTTGTGTCAGGGTAGTGATTAGTGTTTGGGAAAGGTTAAAGTTCAAATTTAGGACTCAAATTAGCATAGTTTTAGGATTAGGGTAATGGTATAGTTAGATTTATGTTTCAAGTTAGGTTTAGGGTAATGTATAGGGTTAAGATTAGGGATATGGTATGGTTTACGCCTAGGGTTAGCATTAGCGTTAGGATTATGGTTAGGGTAATGGCTAGGGTTAGAGCTAGGGTTAGAGCTAAGGTTATGGTTATTATTAATGCTAGGTTTAGGTTTATGGTTAGGGTTAGGGTTAAAGCTCGGTTTAGGGCTCAGATTAGGCTAGGTTTTGTGTTAAGTTAGGGCTACGGTTAGGGTTATGTCTAAAGTAAGTACTAGGTTTACAATTAGGGCTACTTTTAGGGTTAGGGTTTTGGTTGGGGCTAGGTCTAGTGTTATGTTTAGGGTTGTGTTTAGGGTGATATTTAAAGCTAGGGTTAGTGTTAATGTCATAATCAGGGTTATTTTTAGGTTTCTGCTTAAAACTAGAATTAGGGCTAGGGTTAGGGCTAGGTGTTGGGTTAAGGTTTGGTTTAGGTTAAGAGTTAGGTTTAGGGATATGGCTCGGTTTTGTATTAGGGCTTGTACTAGAGTTAGGGCTATTTTTTGGAGTAGCATTAGAGTTAGGGTTAGGGTTAGTGTTAGGTTTAGGCTTAGACTTTGCATTAAAGTTAGATTTAGAGTTAAGTATAGATTCAAGTTAGGGCTAGGGCTAAGGAAATGGCTAGGTTTAGGCCTAGGGTTAGGGCTAGGTTTAGAGTTCCAGTAAGGGATAGGGTTAGAACTAGTGTGAGGGCTAGGGAGAGAGTTATACTTAGTTTTAGGTCCAGGGCTAGTGTTAGGGTTTAGTTAGTTTTAGGGGTAGGGGTAGGGTTAAGGTTAGGGATAGGACTAAGTAATGCGTAAGATTAGGGATAGGGTTGGTTTTAAGTTAGGCCTAGTTTTAAGGTTAAGGTTATGATTGAGGAGCTGTTTAGTGCTAATATTGGCTAGGGTTTGTGTTAGGGTTAAGGCTAGAATTATATCTAGGCCTAATGTCAGGTCTAGGGTGATGGTTATGAATAATTTTAGGGTTAGGTTTTGGCTATGTCTAATATAAGGATTAGGTTTAGGGTAAATGTCAGGTTAGAGATAGGTGAATTATTAGGGTCAGGGTCATGGTTAGGGTTTCTTTTAGGTTTGACTTTAGGTTTAGGGCTCAAATTAGCATTAGGGTTATTATTAGGGTTGTGATAGGGTTAGATTTAGTTTTCAGGTTAGGTTTAGGGCAATTGTTATGGTTGGGGTTAGTGATAGAATTAGGGTTAGGCCTAGGGTTAGCATTGGGGAAAGGGTAATGTTTAGGGTAATGGATACAGTTACAGTTAAGTTTAGGGCTAGGATTATGGTTAACATTAGGTCTTGAAATAGAGTTAAGCCTAGAATTAGCATTAGGGTTTGGATTATGATTAGGGTAATGGGTACAGTTAGAGATAAGTTTATAGTTAGACTTATGGTTAGGATTTAGTCTTGAGTTAGTGTCAGGGTATGGGTTAGAAGTAGGGTTAGGGTTAGTGTTATGTTTAGTGTAAGAGTTAGGTTCTGAGCTATGATTAGTGTTAGAGCAAGGGTTAGGTTCAGGATTATGTTTAGGGATAGGAATATGGTAGGTTTAGGGTTAGTGTTAGAGTTAGGGGGATGGTTATAATTAAGTTTAATTTTAGGGTTAGTATAATAAATAGGGTTAGAGGTAAATTAGGGTTAGGGACAGGACTAAATTTAAGTTTAGGGTTAGGGTTAGGTCTATGGTTTTGTTTAGTTTTATGGTATGGGTTAGGGTTTGATCTATAGTTAGGGCTATAGCGAGTATTAGTTTAGGTTTAGGTCTAGGGTTAGTTTTCTGTTAAAAGTTATAATTATGGTTAGGGTTAAGGCTAGGCAGAGCAGGGAGGAAGAGCATGAGGAAAAGGCTAACATTAAACAGAGACGAGTGGTGGGAGGGAAATGGAGAGAGAAGGGAAATTGTATGGAAATGGAAGGAGACCCTCATTGTTACCCAAAATTACATATAAGAGTTTGTGAGGGGAAAGGGGAAAGAAAAACAAGGGAGAGAATTGAATAACAGCAGATGGGGTAAAGAGGAAAGATGGGAGGCGAGGGGAGGGTGGATAGTAAGGGATAGGAAAGGTAGCAGAATATAACAGTCACTAACATGGCATTATGTAAAAATGTGGATGTGTAACCGATGTGATTCTCCAACTTGTATTTGGGGTAAAAAGGAAGTTCATAACCCACTTGAATCAACTGTATAAAAGATGATATGTCATGAGCTTTGTAATGTTTTGAATAACCAATAAAAAAAGCAATTAGTGTTAGGGTTAGGTTTACTGTAATGGGTAGGTTTAGAGCTAGGCTTAGGGCTAGGGTAAGAGTTAGGATTAAAACTAGGTTTACGGTTTGATTCAGGGATAGTTCTAGGTTTATGTTTATAGTAAGTGTTAGGTTTTGAGCTGGGCTTAAGACTAAGGCTATGGTTAGGTTTGGGTTAGGGCTATGGTTAGGGTTAGGGTTATGATTAGGGCTAGGTTGAGGCCTTGGATTAGGTCTAGGTTTTGTGTTAGTTTTAGGCCTAGGGTTAAAGCCATAAATAATGAAAGATCAAGGATTATGATTAGGGATAGTTTTAGGGTTAGGGTTATGACAAGATCTAGTGTTAGGTTTAGATTTTTAGTTAGGGTTAGGTTTATAAGTAGGTTTACTCTTAAAGGCCAAGTCAGTGTATGGGTTAGAGTTCAAATTAGGGTTACAGCCAGAATTAGGAGTAGGTTTGGGTCTAGGAATAGGGTTAGTGTTTGTGTTAGGATAAGGGTCATTGTTAGGCCTAAGACTAGGTTTTTGTTTAGGTCTAAATATAGATATAAGGCTAGATTTAGAATTAAGTTTAGGTCCAGGGGTAGTGTTAGGTTTTATTCTAGTGTTAGGGTCAGGTTTAGAACTAGGGTTTGTGTTAGGGTCAGCATAATGGTCAGGGTTAGCGTTTGGGTTTCAGATAGGATTAGAGCTAGAATGAGGGCTAGAGTCAGGACTATTAATAAGGTTAGGATTTTGGTTAGCTAAAAAATTAGGACTAGGTCTAGGGCTACCATTAGGGTTAGGGTTATTCAGAGGATAAGTGATAGCCTTAGAGCTAGGGTAAGTGCTATTGTTAAGGTTAGGATCAAATCTAGGTTTAGGGCTCAGGTTAGGGCTAGTTTTTGTGTTAGGGTTAGGGCTAATAATAGGGCAATGGCTAATGTTAGATCTAGGGTTACAATGAGGGTTAGTTTTAGGATTAGCGTTAGGGGTAGGTCTAGTGATAGGGTTAGGTTTAAGGTTAGGATAATATTTAGAGCTAATGTTAGTGTTAGGATATGAGTCAGGATCAGGGTTAGGGTTAGGACTAGAATTAGGAATAGGTTTACATTTAGATTTCAGTTTAACACTAGGAGGGTATTTAGAGCTAGGGTGAGCGCTTGGATATTACTTAGCGTCAGAGTTAGATTTAAGGTTAGAATTAGTTCTCAAATTAAGGCTATGGTTAGGTCTAGGCACAGTTTTAAGGTTTGGTTTGGTTTAAGTTAAGGTTTATGCTTAGGGCTATTGCTCAGTTTTTTTCCTTCTAGGGTTAGGTTTAGGCCTAGTTTTACCATTAGCATTAGGGTTAGGACTAGTTCTAGTGTTGTGCTTAGGCTTAGGTTTAGGGTTAGATTTTGAGATAGGGTTAGATCTAGGGTTAGGGCTAGGATTAAGTGTAGGGCAAGGGTTAGGGCTAGGGTTAGTGTTATAGTAATAGATAGGCTTAGAACTAGGGATAGGGATAATGTGAGAGTTAGAATTAGTTTTAGGGGTAGGGTTATGGTTAGATTTAGGTATAAGTTAGCAGTATGGCCAGTGTTAGGGTTTTCTCTAGGTTTAGGGTCAGTTTTAGACCTATGGTTTGTGTTAATATCAGAATAAGGGGTGGTGAAAGGGTTTGGGATAGAATTAAAGCAAGAATGAGGGCTAGAGCCACTACTATTATTATGATTAGGATTTTGGTTAGCCTAAGGATTAGGGATAGGTCTAAGTTTACCATTAGATTTAGGGTTTCATTTAGGGTAAGGAATAGGTTTAGAGCTAAGGTTAGGGCTAGAGTTAGGGTAGGTTTAGGGTTAAAGTTAGGTTTAGGGTTTGGATAAGGGCTACTTTTGTAGGGTTAGGGCAATTGCTATTATAAGAACTAGGGTTACAATTAGGGTTAGTTTTAGGGTTAGGGGTAGGTGTAGGGGTAGTTTTAATGTTAACGTTAAGTTTAAGTTTAGGGTGATATTTAGATCTAGGGTTAGATTTAGGATATGAGTCAGGGTCAGGGTTAGGATTAGGACTCAAATAAGGACTAGGGTTACTGTTAAGTTTTGGTTTGGTTTAAGTTTTGGATGCTGTTTCAAGCTAGAGTGAGTTTAGCATATGAGTCAGTGTCAGGAATAGTTTTAAGGTTAGGGTTAGGACTCGAATTAAGGCTATGGGTAGGTCTAGGTGTAATGTTTGGGTCTGGGTTAATTTAGGATTAGGGTTATGGCTATTGCTTGGTTTTGTTTTACTGCTAGTGGTGGAGTTAGGGTTAGTTTTATGATTAGCATTAAGATTAAGTTTAGTGTTAGTGTGAGACTTAGGCTTAGGCTTAGGTCTAGGACTAAGAATTGGACAAGTGTTAGGGCTAGGGTTATGGTTACATCAGGGCTAGGATTAGAACTAGTGATAGGGCTAGTGTGAGAATTATTGTTAGTCTTAGGACTAAGCTTAGGGTTAGTGTTAGGGATTGGGCTAAATCAGGGTTAGGATTAGGTCTATGGTTAGTGTTCATTTTAAGCATAGTATTAGGGTTAGATTTAGGATTTAGTTTAGGGTAAGGGATGGTGTTATGCCAGTTTTAGATGTAGGGTGATTTTTAGAATAAGGATTAGGGTTATGATTAAGTCTAGGTTTTGGGTAGGATGAGGGTTTGGGTTTGCTTTAGGGTTAGGGCTAGGATTAGGATTATGGCTAATTTCAAGTCTAGACTTATGCTTAAAGATAGTTTTAGGTAAGGATTATGGGTATGTCTAGTTTAAGTTTCAGAATTAGGGTTAGGGTCAGGTTTAGGGCTAGTGGTATTATTAAGGTAAAGGTCTAGATTAGGGTTTGGAATAGATTAAGGCTTTAATTTAGGGTTTGAATTAGCATTAGGGTAAGGGTTTGGGTAATGATAGGCTTAGATTTTGGGTTCATGTTAGGTTTAGGAAAATGAATAGGGGTAAAATTAGATATAAGGTTAGTTTTAGGCCTAGGGTTAGCATTAAAGTTAGGATTATTGTTAGGGTAATGTATAGGGTTAGGGCTAAGGTTATGGTTGTGATTAGGGCTGGGGCTAGGTCTAGGGTTAGGATTAGTGTTAAAGCTCAGATTAAGGCTCAGATTAGGTCTAGGATATGGGTTAAGTTAGTGCCAGGGTTCGGATTACAGCAATCTAAGTACAAGGGTTATGATTAGGGTAATTTTTGGGTTAAGATTAGGGCTAGGTTTAGTGTTAGGGTCAGTGTTAGGATTAGGTTGATGTTTAAATATAGTGTTAATGTTGGTGTCAGAGTCAGTGTCAGGGTTTGCTTTAGGGTTCGGCATAAAACTCGAATTAGGGCTAGGTTAGTGGTAGGTATATGGTTAGGGTTAGGGTTACGGTTAGTTTACGGGTTATGGATAGAGCTTATGGCTCGGTTTTGTTTAAGGGCTAGGACTAGGATTAGGGTTAGTTTTAAGATTAGTGTTAGGGTGAGGACTAGTGTTAGGGTTAGGCTGAGGCTTCGGGTTAGAGTTAGATTTAGAAATATTTTATGATCTAAGTTTAGTGCTTGAACTCTGTATATGGCAAGGGTTAGTACTAAGTTTAGGTCTAGAGTTAGGGTTATGTTAAGGGATAGGCTTAGAACTAGTGATTGGGCTAGTGTGAGAGTTAGATTTATTCTGAGATCTAGGGTTAGGATTAAATTTAAAGATAGGGTGAAATTAGGGTTAAGATTAGGGCTGGGTTTAGTACTGGCATTAGTGCTAGGTTTAGGGTTAGGGTTAGGATTATCTAGGTTTAGGGCTAGGATAAGGGCTGGGGTTTTCGTTAGGGTTAGGGCTAGGATTAGGGGTAGAGCTAATGTCAGGTGTTTGTTTACAGTTGAGGAGAGGACAGTTTTAGAATTAGGTTAATGGCTAAGTCTTGGGTAATGGTTAGGTTTAGGGTTAAGGGTCAGATTTACAGCTAGGGGAATTATTAGGGTCAGGGTCAGGTTAGAGTTTTGGTGAGGTTAGGGTTTAGGGTTAGGGCTCAAATAAGCATTAGGGTCAGGGTTAGGGTAATGAGAGGTTGTTTAGGGATCAGATTAGGTTTAAGGTAATTGATAGGGTTAGGTTTTGCCGGGGTCCAGCCCCAGTGGGGTCCAGGGAATCCTGAAGAAGGAGTGGCATTGGCGAAATGATGAGACAGGAGTCCTTCCGTTTGAGCAATCTCCAGAGAGAGAGCTAAAGCTGCTTTCTCTGGGTCCCCTTTTTATTACAATTTTTCTCATCATTATAGATTCACAATATGTCATTGGTTATATAATTTAAAACTTTGCCAAGACATGACATTTCCTTAACCACAATTGAGAGCACACCGATCTACATTCTTCCAGGATATGACCCCCAGCCATACAATCATCAAAGTACAGAATCATCAATAAAACATGTCTCCAATTTACATCCTTCAGATTTTCCCAAGATTTACTATTTTTCCCAAGATATGTTATTTCCTTATTAACTAATGCCAAACTACGTAACCAGACTCTAAGTCTCCTAGCCAATCATTAACCTAAAGTACACTTGTACTTTATTTTTAATCTAAAATTCCCATCTAAAAAACTCCCTTTAAATCTTATATTTAAAATATCCTAAAGTTTATGAATCATCCTTAAAACATATCAGAAACCTATACAACTAAAGACTTAAGAATTTCTAAACTTAGGAATCCAAATAAAATAATATTTCTAACATTATTCTAAAACTGTGTCTTATAAACCTATTTTAATTGATTCCTAAATTTATTCTCATAAAACTGGTTGAGCTGCTTTCTCGAAGAGTTTCTTTGTTTCTCGGTCAAGGTACACTAGTTCTCAAAGAATTTGTTTTTCAGTCAAGGTGCACTAGTTCTCAAAGAGTTTGTTTTTCAGAGGATGATTGTTGTTCGTTATTAGGTTTGTCCACAATGTACTAAGATAGAAGAATAGCCTTTTACTTTGTCCTTGATATTCTGAAGGGTGGGTAGAACGGCCTCCAAGGCATGAACTACCTGTTCTGTTCTAGCCATCTGAAATTTAATTTGTTTGGCATTTCACATACTCATGCCTCCTGTGAGAAACATAAGCATGAAAATGCAAAGTCCCAATTACATAAAAAAGGTTCTCATGGTTTTGGTTACTCACCAACCAGCGTGGCTCCGCCAGCATTCATCCTCACTGTGACCCTGTCAAGACAGTGGGAGAGCGGCTTTGCCAACACTTTTTCTCACTGTGATCCTGAAGCTCCTAAAATTTTATCGTCACCTTCATGGAATACTACTCGAATACGAACTATTAGGAGCGTTCCACTTGAACCCATGAATAAATTATTCTCAGCTGGATGGGTTGTCCCTTTATATTTTACTAAAATTAAACAACATTATCAGGTTTATACAAAACTTTACAGATTATTGGCTTCTTTAGACATAATACATATGATTAGGCCTTCTTTAGTACATAAAAGTCATTTTGTTACAGCTTGTGTAGGATCTCCTTATGCAATATTACTTAAAAATCAAGGAACACTAAAGATTTCAAAATTATAGGATGAAACTTATGATGTTGTTTATAAAGGTTGTACATTAACAAATTGTATTGATCCTAACATATCAGCATCCAATCATATTTTAATTGTACATAAACCTTCTTATGTTATGTTGCCTGTTAAATTAGATTCTGTTTGGTATGATGATCCTGGGTTACAAGCATTAGATTCAGTTAATCAAGCCTTAATTAGACCTAAACGTTTTGTAGCTACCTTAATTTTATGAATTTCAGCATTAATTGGTATAATAGGGTCCATAGTTGCTTCCACCACTGCATTAGTTAAAGAAGTTCATACTGCTCATCATGTAAATCAGTTGTCAAAAAATATTTCTACTGCACTTATGATTCAGGAACATATAGATACAAAGTTAGAAGCTAGAGTTAATGCTTTAGAAGAGGCTGTCCTTTACTTTGGTAATCAACTTCAAAACATAAAAACTCGAATGACAACTAGATATCATTCTCAATATAAATGGATTTGTGTTACTCCTCACACATACAACTATTCTGAAAAAACATGGTCTTAGATACAATGTAATTCATGAAGATTATAAAAAAATACTAATTTAACTCTAGATATAGATAAATTACAGGAAAAAATTAAAGACATTAGTCAGGCAAATATTTCAGAAACAACCATGCCAGAATTAGCTGACACTTTTGTTTCCAAATTAAATTCTTTAGTCTCTAGCAAAATTTTATTTTCTATTTTAATTAATAGTGGTTTAAGTATTTTAATTATTCTTGTCCTTATTTTTGTCCTTCCAGTCCTGTTCAGATTGCTGAGTCGTGAAATTCGTTCAGCCCATCTGGAACTAAAATTACTTCATTTAAAAAATAAAAAAAGGGGGAATTGGTGGAGGCGATCCCCCACTCACTGTCTCGACAGGGTCACAGTGAGAAAAAGTGTTGGCAAAGCCGCTCTCCCACTGTCTTGACAGGGTCACAGTGAGGATGAATGCTGGTGGAGCTGCACTATTTGGTGGGTAACCGAAACCATGAGACCCTTTTTTATGTAATTGGGACTTTGCATTTTCATGCTTATGTTTCTCACAGGAGGCATGAGTATGTGAAATGCCAAACAAATTAAATTTCAGATGGCTAGAACAGAACAGGTAGTTCATGCCTTGGAGGCCGTTCTACCCACCCCTCAGCATATCAAGGACAAAGTAAAAGGCTATTCTTCTATCTTAGTACATTGTGGACAAACCTAATAACGAACAACAATCATCCTCTGAAAAACAAACTCTTTGAGAACTAGTGCACCTTGACTGAAAAACAAATTCTTTGAGAACTAGTGTACCTTGACCGAGAAACAAAGAAACTCTTCAAGAAAGCAGCTCAACCAGTTTTATGAGAATAAATTTAGGAATCAATTAAAATAGGTTTATAAGACACAGTTTTAGAATAATGTTAGAAATATTATTTTATTTGGATTCCTAAGTTTAGAAATTCTTAAGTCTTTAGTTGTATAGGTTTCTGATATGTTTTAAGGATGATTCATAAACTTTAGGATATTTTAAATATAAGATTTAAAGGGAGTTTTTTAGATGGGAATTTTAGATTAAAAATAAAAGTACAAGTGTACTTTAGGTTAATGATTGGCTAGGAGACTTAGAGTCTGGTTACGTAGTTTGGCATTAGTTAATAAGGAAATAACATATCTTGGGAAAAATAGTAAATCTTGGGAAAATCTGAAGGATGTAAATTGGTGACATGTTTTATTGATGATTCTGTACTTTGATGATTGTATGGCTGGGGGTCATATCCTGGAAGAATGTAGATCGGTGTGCTCTCAATTATGGTTAAGGAAATGTCATGTCTTGGCAAAGTTTTAAATTATATAATCAATGACATGTTGTGAATCTATAATGATGAGAAAAATTGTAATAAAAAGGGGACCCAGAGAAAGCAGCTTTAGCTCTCTCTGTGGAGATTGCTCAAACAGAACGACTTCTGTCTCATCATTTCGCCGACGCCACTCCTCATTCAGGACTCCCTGGACCACACTGGGGCTGGACCCCGGCAAGGTTTAGCGATAGGGTTTGGGTTAGTCCTAGGGTTAGCATTAGGGTAGGTGTAATGCTTAGGATAATAAATAGGGTTAGAGCTAATGTTAGGGCTAGGGTTATGGTTAAGAATAGGTCTTGAGATAGGGTTAGGTTTAGGGGTAGAACTAGGGTTAGTTTTAGGGTTAAGTTTAGCATAAGGTTTAGGTTTTGAGTTAGGGTTAGGGCTAGGGCGAGGGTAAGGTTTAGAGTTAGGTCTAGGGATAAGAATAGAGTATGGTTAGGGTAAGGGTTGAATTAGGGCTAGCATCATCATTAGGGGTAGGGTTAGGGGTAGAATAATGGATATGATTAGATGTAGGCATAGGGTTATGGTTAGTGTTAGATTGAGGTTTCGGTTTAGGTTTTGGGCTATGGTTATATTTAGGTTTATGGTAAGGTTTAGGGTTTGAGCTAGAGTTAGGTCTATGGCGAGTGTGAGGTTTAGGACTAAGTCTAGTGTTAGTTTTCTGGTTAGTTTTAGGGTTAGGGTTAGGCCGAGGGTTCTCAATATGTTTGGGGTTAATTTTAGGTTAATGGGTAGGTTTAGAGCTAAGTTTATGACTAGGGTTAATTTTAGGATTAGAGGCTAGTGTTAGGGGTATATTTAGGGATAGGGGTAGGTTTATGTTTAGAATAAAGATTAGGCTTTGAGCTAGGGTTAAGACTAATCAAGTGTTAGGTTAGGTTTTGGGTTAGCGTTAAGCTTAGGCCTAGAATTAGCTCTAGGTTTTGTATTAGGTTTAGGCCTAGGGTTAGGGCTGTGGGTCATGTAAGAGCTGGGGTTATTATTAGGGCTAGTTTTATGGTTAGAATTTTGGCTAGGTCTACTGTTAGGTTTAGATTTTTGGTTAAGTTCAGGTTTAGAGGTAGGTTTACTCTTAAAGGCAGGTTCAGTGTTCAAGTTAGAGTTTTAGTTAGGGTTACAGCCAGAATTAGTACAAGGTTTAGGTCTAGGAGTCAGATTAGTTTTGTGTTAGGATAAGGGTTAGTTTAAGGGCTAGGGATCGTTTTTTGTTTATATCTAGGGCTAGAGTTAAGGCTAGATTTAGGATTTGGTTTAGGTCTAGGGCTAATGTTAGGGTTTGTTCTATGGTTAGAGACAGGTATAGAGCTAGGGTTAGTGTTAGGGTGAAAATGATGATCAGGGTTAACATTAGGGTTTGGAATGGGGTTAGAGCTAGAGTGAGGGTAGGGTTATGACTATTAATATGCTTAGGGTTTCAGTTAGCTTAATGATTTGGGATAGGTGTAGGGTTACCATTAGGGTTAGGCTTTTGCTTTGGGTAAGGGATAGGCTTAGAGCTAGGGTTAGAGCTAGGGTTAGGGCTAGATTTAGGGTTAGGGTTAGGATTCAATTTAGGTTTAGGGCTCAGATTAGGGATAATTTTTGTGTTAGGGTTAGGGCTAATGTTATGGCAATGGATAATGTAAGAACTAGGGTTACAATTAGGGTTAGGAGTATGGGTAGGTCTAGTGTTAGGGTTAGGTTTAATGTTAGGGTAATATTTATTGCTAGGTTAGTATTAGAATATGATTCAGAGACAGTGTTAGATTTAGGGTTAGGATTAGGACTCAAATAAGGTGTAGGATGACTGTTAGGGTTCAGTTTAAGGTGAGGGTGGTCTTTAGAGCTAGACGACTTTTAGGATATGATTGAGACTCAGGATTAGTTTTTAGGTTAGGATTATGACTTGAATTAAGGCTAGGGTTAATTTTAGGGTTTGGTTTAAGTTTAGGGTGGTGTTTAGACCTTGGGTGAGTGTTAGTATATGATTGGTGCTCAGGGTTATTGAAGATTATGGTTAGGACTCGAATTAGGGCTAGGGTTAAGTCTAGGTGTAGTGTTAGAGTTTGGTATAAGTAAAGGTTTAAGGTTAGGGATATTGTTCAGTTTTTTTTGTTGTTGTTGTTTAAAAAGAGAGAATAGAGAGCGAGAGAGAGACAAACATTGGCATTAGTTAATAAGAAAATAACATATCTTGGGAAAAATAGTAAATTTTTAGAGAGAGAGAGAATTTTTAAATTATTTTCTTTTTAGATTTTGGTGGAAACAATACCTTTTTTTAAATTATATTTTTATTGTTGGTGTTGCTGAGAAACAAACCCAGCACCCCATGCATGCCAGGTGAATTTGCTACCGCTTGAGCCACACCCTCAGCCTCTATTGCTCAGTTTTGTTTTAGACCTAGGTTATATGATTAGCATTAGGTTCAGGGCTAGTGTTTGTGTTAGACTTAGGCTTAGGGTTAGGTTAAGACTTGGAGTTAGGGTTAGATCTAGGGTTAGGGCTAGGTCTAATGATAGGGAAAGTGTTAGGGTTAGGTTCAGGGTTATGGTAAATGATACGGATAGAACTAGGGATAAGGCTAGGGCAAGAGTTAGAGTTAGTCTTAAGGCTAGGGTTAGAGTTAGTTTTAGGGATAGGGCTAAATCAGAGCAAGGATTAGAACTAGGGCTAGTGTTCAGCTTAGACCTAGCATTAGGGCTAGGCTTAGGGTTAATTTTAGGGTAAGGGATGTGTTATAGCAAGTTTTAGAGGTATAGTGAGGTTTAGAATTAGGATTACAGGTAGGGTTATGGTTACAATTATAATTAAGGCTAGGTTTAGGGCTAGGATCAGGGTTAGGGTTTATTGTAGTGTTAGGTCTAGAATTAGGCCCAGCGATAATAACAGGTATAGTGATGCAGTTAGGAGTAGATTTAGGATTAGGTCTATGTCTTAGTCTAGTGTGTTAAGTTTAGGGTAAGGGTCAGTATTAGAGCTAGGGGTATTTTTGGGTTCAGGTTCACGATTATGGTTTGTATTATGTTAATATTTAGGGGTAGGGCTCAAATGAGCATTAGGGTTAGATTTAGGTTTATGGTAATGAATAGGTTTAGGTTTAGGGTTCAGGTTAGGTTTAGGGTAATGGAGAGATTTAGGGTTTGCAATAGGGTTCGGGTTAGGCCTATGGTTAGCTTTAGGAATAGGGTTATTATAAGGGTTATGTAGGTTATGTATAGGGTAAGGGTTAGGGTTAGGGCTAGGGTTAGGGTTATTATTAGGGATAAGGCTAGGGTTTGTTTAGGCTAAATGTTAGGCTTTGAGCTATGTATAGGTCTAAGGTGAAGGTTAGGCTTAGGGTTAGGGGCAGGTTTAGGGCTCAAGTTATGCTTACAGTAGTTTTAGTCCTTGGATTAGGGATAGGTTTTGTGTTAGGTTTAGGTCTATGGTTAGTGCTATGGGTAATGCAAGATCTAGGGTTCTAATTAGGGCTTATTTTAGGGTTAGGGTTACGGGTAGGTCTAGTGTTAGGTTTAGATTTTGGTTTAGAGTCAGTTTTACAGCTAGGTTTAGTGTGAGTATCAGGGTCAGTGTTCAGATTAGAGTTAAGTTGACAGCCAGAAACAGGAGTAGGGTGAGTTCTAGGGGTAGTGTTATTGTTTTTAGGTTAAGGGTTATTGTCATAGCTAGGACTAAGTTTTTGTTTACGTCTATGTCTAGAGTTATCACTAAATTTAGAATTATGTTTAGGTCTAGGGGTAGTCTTAGGGTTAGGTTTAGGTAAAAGTTTACTGGTAGGGCTAATTTTAGTGTTCAGTTTAGTGTTAAGGTCACATTTAGACCTATAATTAATTTTATGGTCAGAATAAGGGTGCAGGTTAGGGTTAGGATTGAGGATAGGTTTAGAGATAGAAAGGGGATTAGGGTTTGGACTAGTAATAGGGTTATTTTTTTGATTTAGGCTAAGGATTACAATTAGGACTAGGGTTAGCCTTATGGACAGGGTTTCATTTAGGATAAGGGATAGGGTTACAGCTAGGATTAGAGCTAGGGTTAAGGTTAGGCTTAGGGCTAGGGTTAGGGTTATATCTAGGTTTAGGATTCAGATTAGGGCTAGTTTTGAGGGGGGTAGGGCTAGGGCTAAGAATATGGCTAATGTAAAAACTAGGGGTATTTTTAGGGTTAGTTTTATGCTTAGGGTTTGAGCTATGAATAGTGTTAGCATTTTCTTTATGGTTAGGGTGATATATAGAGCTAGGGTTAGTTTTTGGATATGAATAAGGATAAGGGTTACTTTTAGTCCTAGGACTCGAATTTGAGCTAGGGTTATGGCTATTTGTAGGGTTAGGGTTTGGTTTAGGTTAGGTTTAGGGTTAGGATAATGGCTTTTTTTGGGGGGGCTAGGGCTAGGGCTAGGGTTAATTTTATGATTAGCGATAGTGTTCAGCTAGTGGGAGGGTGAGGTTTGGGCTTAAGGTTAGGGTTAGATTTAGAGTTATGGTTAGATCTAGGGTTAGGGCTAACATTAGGGCTTGTGTTAGGGTTACAGAAATGAACAGTTTTAGAAATAGAAATAGGGGGGCTGGGATGTGGCTCAAGCGGTAGCGCACTCGCCTGGCATGCGTGTGGCCCGGGTTAGAACCTCAGCAACACATACAAAACAAAGATGTTGTGTCCGCCGATAACTGAAAAATAAATATTAAAATTCCCTCTCTCTCTCTCCCCCTCTCTCACTCTCTCTTTAAAAAAAAAAAGAAATAGAAATAGGGCTAGGTTGAGATTTTGCATTATTCTTAGGGCTAGAGTTAGGAATTTGCTTAAGGGTATGGCTAAATTAGGGCTAGATTTAAGCACTAGGTTTAGTGTTAGGTTTAGGCCCATTGTTAGAGCTAGAATTAGGGTTAGTATTAGTGTTGGGGTTATGGTTAGTTTTAGGGGAAGCCATGAGGTTATGGCTAGGTTCAGGGCTAGGGCGAGGGTAAAAATTAGGTATAGGAATAGGGTGAGTGCTCGGGTTAGGATTAAGACTAGGTTTAGAACTAGGATGAGGTCTAGGTTTGTGTTAGGGTTAGAGCTAGAGTTAGGGCTAGGGCTAATGTCAGGTCTAGGGTTATGGTTAGGAATATTTTTAACTTAAGATTTTTGGCTAGTTCTAGTGGAAATTGAGGTTTAGGGTAAAAATCAGATTTAGAGACAGGTGTATTCTTATGGTCAGAGTCTGGTTTAGGGTTTGGTTTAGGATAAGGTTTAGGGTGAGAGCTCAAATCAGCATTAGGGTTAGGGTTAAAATAATTAATAGTTTTAGGCTTAGAGTTCAGGTGAGGTATAGAGTAATAGATAGGGTTAGTGTTAGCAATAGGATTAGGGTTTTGCCTAGGGTTAGCATTTGGATTAATTTTATGTTTAGGGTAAACAATAGGGTTAGTGCTAGTGTTAGGGCTTTTGACAATCTTATGATTTTGGCTAGGTTTAGAGATAGGCCTAGGGTTAGTGCTAGTGTTAGGTTTAGCAGAATTGTTGGGTCTGAGGAAGGGTTATGGCTAGGGTCAGGGTTGGAGTTAGAGTCAAGGCTACGTTTAGGGTTAGAGTTTAGGTTATGGCTTGGTTTAGCATTAGGGTAGGATTATGTTTAAGGTAATGGATAGAGTTTGTTCTAGGATTTGTTCTATGGTTACAGTTAAGATTAGGTCTAGGTTTAGGGTTAGGTTGAGGGTTAGAGCTATTGTGATGTTTAGGGTAAGGTTAGAGTTTGAGTAGGGTTAGGGCCAGGGCCAGTGTTAGAGTTAAAGTTAGTGCTAGGAGTAGGGGTAGTGTTACACTTACGTCTAGGCTTAGGGCAAGGATTAGGGTTAGGTTTTCTGTGAGGTTTAGGGCTAGTGTTAGATGTATGGGTAATGTAAGAGCTAGGGTTATTGTTATGGGTAGATTTAGGTTTTGTCTAGTGTTGGGGTTAGCTTTTCAGTTAGGATAGAGTTTAGAGCTAGGGTTTGTGTTAGGGTAAGTGTCTAAGGTTAAGTATAGGGTTACAGTTAGGGATAGATTTAGGTTAATGCTTATGGTTAGGTCTAGTGTAAGGGTTAGATTTAGGGTAAGGGTCAAGTTTAGAGCTAGATGTATTATTAAGGTCAGGGTATGGCTTATGGTTCAGTTTAGGTTAAGGTTTAGGCTTAGGGATTTAATTAGCATTAGGATTAGAGTTAGGGTTAGGGTAATGAATAGGCTTAGGATTAGGGTACAGGTTACTTTTAGGGTAATGAATAGGTTTAGGGATTGTCATAGGGTTAGGGTTAAGACTAGGGTTAGAATTAGGGTTAAGATTATGATTAGGGTAATGGATAGGATTAGAGCTAGGGTTAGGGCTAGGGTTATGCTTAGGATTAGGGATAGGTTTAGGTTAGTGTATAGAATGGTAGCTATGGTTATGGATAAGGCAAAGGTTAGGATTAGGGCTAGTGTTACATTAGTGTTTTGGATAGGGCTAGGGTTATGTTTAGGGTAAAGATTAGTCTTTGAGCAAGTGCTAGGTCTAAGGGGAAGGTTAGGGTTAGGGTTAGGGTTATTGCTAGGGTTAGTTTAGGATTACATTTAGGGCTAGTTTTAGTCCTAGGATTAGTGCTAGGTTTTGTGTTATTTTAGGCCTAGTGTTAGGGCCATGGGTAATTAAGAGTTAGGGTTATGTTTAGGGCTAGTTGTAGGGTTAGGGTTATATCTAGGTTTAGGGTTAGGGTTAGGTTTTGAGTTGGGTGAGCTTTGGAGCTAGGTTTATGTTAGGGTCATGGTCAGTGTTCATGTTAGAGTGAGTGTTGTGGTTAGTTCCAGAATTAGGACTAGGGTTACATCTAGAAGCAGGGCTAGTGTTTGGGTTATGTTAAGGGTTATTGTTAGGGCTAGGCCATGGCTGTTGTTCAGTTCTAGGCTAGAGTTTTGCCTAGATTTAGGATTAGGTTTATATCTATGACTAATGTTAGGTTTAGGTTTAGGTATAGGATTACTGGTAGGGATAATATTAGGGTTTGGGTTCGAGTTAGGGTCAGGTTTAGATCTACGGTTAGTGTTAGGGTCAGTATAAGTTTCAGGGTTAGGATTAGGGTTTGGGTTATTGTTAGAGCTAGAATGAGGACTAGGAAAAGGACTATTAATAGGGTTAGGGTTTGGGTTAGGCTATAGATTACGGTTAGCATTAGGTTTAGGGTTTGGCTTAAGGTAACAAATAGTATAAGAGCTAGGTTTAGGGAAGGGTTAGGGACTGGCTTATGGCTAGGGTTAGTGTTTGGGTTAAACCTAGGGTTAGCGCTCAGATTAGGGCTAGGTTTCGGGTTAGGTTAGGGCTACAGCTTATCTATGAACAAGGGTTATGATTAGTGCCAGTTTTGGGTTTAGTTTTTTGGCTAGGTCAAGTGTTAGGGTTAGGGTTAGTGTTAGCATGATGTTTAGACCTAGAGTTAGTGTTATGGTGAGGGTCAGTGTTCAGGTTAGAGTTAGCTTTATGGTTAAAGCCAGCATTATCACTAGGGTTAGGTCTAGGTCTAGGGTTTGTGTTTGTGTTGGTTAAGGTTCATTGTTAGCGCTAGGGCTAGGTTTTTGTTTAGGTTTAGGGCTAGATATATGACTAGATTTAGGATTAGGTTAAGGTCTAGGGCTAGTGTTATGGTTAGGTTTAGGAATAGATTTATTTTTAGTGCTAGTGTTATTGTTCAGTATAAGGTTAGGGTCAGGTTTATACCTACGGTTACCATTAGGGTCAGAATAAGTGTCAGGTTTGAGTTATGGTTGGAGCTGGAATGAGGGCATGGGTTAGTACTAGTGACAGGATTAGGGTTTTGACTGAGTTTAGCATTAGGGTTAGGTTTGGGTTAGGATAAGGGGTAGGGTTAGAACTAGGGTTAGGACTTCATTTAGGGTAGGGTTAGTGCTAGTGTTAGGATTAGGTTTAGGGTTAAAGATAATATTAAGTTTCAGATTAGGGCTAATTTTTGGTTAAAGTTAGGGGTAGTTTCAGAGTTAAGGCCAGTGTTTGCAGTAGAGTTAGGATTTGGACTAGTTATAAGATTGGTGTTAGGATTAGGTATAGTGTTTGGGTTAGGTTTAACATTAGGGTGATGTTGAGAGTTAGGGTTAGTATTAGGGTCAAAATTAAGGTCAGGGGTAGTTTTAGGGTCAGGGTTTAGACTCGAGTTAATGCTTAGGTTAGGGCTAGGTGTTGGGTTAGGTTTTGGTATAGGTTAAGTTAAAGGTAGGGCTATGGCTTGGTTTTGTTTTAGGGCTAGGGCTATGGTAAAGGCTTATTTTAAGATTAGCGTTAGGTTTAGGACTAGAGTTAGGGTTAGGTTTAATCTTAGGTTTAGAGTTAGATTTAGAGTTAGAATTAGATCTAGGGTTAGGTATCGGGCTAAGGATATCGCTAGTATTAGTTCTAGGAATATTGCTAGGATTAGGGTTATGATAAAAATAGGGTTAGAACTAGGTATTGGGATAGGGTGAGAGTGAGAGTAAGTCTTAGGACTAGGCTTAGGGCTTGATTAGTTATAGAGCTTAATTAGAGCTAGGAATAGGGCTAGGTTTATGTTTATATTTATGCATATGTCTAATTTTGGGCTTAGGGTAAGGTTTAGTGTAAATGATGGTGTTAGAGCTAGGTTTAGGGCTAGGACAAGGTTAGAATTAGAGTTAGGTCTAGGGTTTCATTAGAGTTATTATTAAAGCTAGGTTAAGGGCAAGGATGAGGGCTAGGGTTTGTGTTTTGGTTAGGGCTAGGATTAGTGTTAGGGCATTTGTCAGTTCTAGGGTTACAGTTAGGGATAGTTTTAGGGTTAGGTTAATGGTTATGCTTAATGTAAAGGTTAGATTTATGGTAAGGGTCAAATTTAGAGCTAGGGTTATTATTAGGGTAAGGGTCATGTTTGGGGTCCTGTTTAGGTTAGGGTTTAGGGTTATCTCTCAAATTAGCATTAGGGTTTGAGTTAGGGCAATTATAGGGTTAGGTTTAGGGTTCAGGCTAGATTAAGCTTAATAGATAGGGTTACGGTTAGGCATAGGGTTAGATTTTGGCCTAGGGTTAGCATTAGAATTAAGACTATGTTTAGGATAATTGATAGTGTTAGAGCTAAGTTTAGTGCTAGTGTTATGGATAGGATTAGGGCTAATATTAGAGTTAGGGTTACGGTTAGGGCTATGGTTTGTATTAAGGTTAGGGCTAGGATTACAGCTAGGGCAAATGTCAGGTCTCTGGTTACTTTAGGAATAGTTTAGGGTTAGGTTTATGGCTAGGTCTAGTAAAAGGGTTAGGTTTAGTGGTAGGGTCAGGGTTAGAGCTAGGTATATTATTATGGGAAAAGTCAGAGTTAGGGTTTGGCTTAGGTTAAGTTTAGGATTAGGGCTCAAATTAGCATTAGCGTTAAGGTTAGGATAATGATAGGGTTAGGTTTAGGGTTCAGGTTGCGTTTAGGTTAATGAATAAGGTTATGGTTAGCAATAAGGTTAGGGTAAGGCCTAGGGTTACCATTAGGGTTATGGTTAGGGTTAGGGTAATGGATAGGGTTCGAGCTAGTGATAAGTCTAGGGTTACATTTAGGATTCTGGTTCGGGTTAGGGTAAGGTTTAGGGCAAGGTTTTGGGTTACGGTTAGGTTTAAATCTAGGGTCATGTCTAAAATAAGGGCTAGGTTTTGGGTTATGGTTAGGTTTAAAACGAGGTTTAAGTCTCAATAAAGGTTAGGTTTGGGGTTTTGTTAGGGCTAGGGTTAGGGCTATGGCTAATGTGTGAACTAGTATTACAATTTGTGCCAGTTCTAGGGTTAGGGTTAGGGTGATGTTTAGAGCAAGGGTTATATTTATTGTCAGTGTCAGGTACAGGGTCAGTTTTAGTGTTAGGTTTAGGACTTGAATTAGGGCTAACGTTAGTGCTAGGTATAGGGTTAGGTTTAGGTTTAGGTTAAAGGTTACAATTAGGGCTATGTCTCAGTTTTGTTTTAGGGCTAGGGATAGGGTTAAGGATAGATTTTGGATTAGCATCAGGGTTAGGGCTAGTGTTAGAGTGAGTTTTAGGCATAGGGTTAGGGTTAGATTTAGAGTTAGGGTTGAAATAGGGTTAGGGTTCGTGCTAGGGTTAGGCCTGGGGTTAGGGTGATGGTAAGGAATATGGTTAGAACTAAGGATATGTCTAGGTTGAGAATTAGAGTTATTCTTAGGAATAGGCTTAGGCTGAGGGTTAGGATTAGGGTTAAATAAGGGGTAGGATTAGGACTAAGGTTAGTGTAGGTTTAAGCCTACAGGTTGGGCTACGGTTAGGGTAGCACTGTGGTTAGGGTTAAGTTTAGGGGAATGGGTGGGGTTATTGCTACGTTTAGGGCTAGAGTGAGGGTTAAAATTAGGATTAGTCCGAGGGTTAAGGTTCAGTTTAGGTTTAAGGCTAGGATTAGTGCTAGAATGAGCGGTATGTATTATGATAGGTTTAGCGGTAGGACTCGGGCTAGGAATAATCCCAAGTATATGGTTATGGTAAAGGATAGTTATAGGGTTAGGTTATTGCTAGATCTAGTGTAAGGGTTAGGTTTAGGTTAAAGTTCAGCCCAGAGATAGAATTATTATTAGTGTTGCGGTCAGGGTCAGGATTTGCTTTCGGTTTATGTTAAGGTAACGGGTTAGGGCTCAGATTACCTTTAGGGTTAGGTTTATAGTTAAGGTAATGGAAGGGTTTACTTTAGTTTTTAGTTAAATTTTAAGGTAAGAGATGGGTTAAGTTTCAGCGATCAGGTTACGGTTAGCATTAGGGTTGGAGTTATATTTTATGTAATGGATAGATTTAGAGCTAAGGATAGGGCTAGATTATGGTTGGGATTAAGTCTTGGATTGAGGTTAGGTTTAGGGATAGGGCTAGTGTTTGGTTTAGGGTAACTCTTTGGGTTAGGGTAAGTGTTAGTTTAGGGTTAAAGTTATGATTAGACTAGGATAAGAGTTAGTGTTTGGGCTAGGCTTAGGACTAGTGCCAGGGTTAGGTTTAGGTTTAGTTCTAAGTTCAAATTTATGGTTAGAGTTAGGTTTAGTGTTAGGGATAGGGTTTTAATTAGGATTAGGATTAGGTTTATGGAAATAGATATGGTTAGAGCTAATGTTTGGGCTAGGGTTAAGGTTATGATTAGGTCTAGGTTTAGGATTAGGATTTAGGATAGGGCCAGGGTTATATTTAGTGTAAGGGTTAGGCTTTGAGCTAGGTTTTAGTCTAAGAGAGGGTAAGGGTTAGAGTTAGGGTTTGGGTTAGAGACAGGCTTAGGTTTATGCTTAGAGCTAAGTTTAGT